>NC_083351.1:120292075-121492075 GCF_030254825.1 Meriones unguiculatus
GGTAATTAGGAAAGATGTGTAATAAAAGGGTCATTTATTCTCCCTGTAATAAAGAAATGAGAGAAATTTCAAAACACGAATCAATGCTAGGCTCCCATTCCTGTACTAAAATGTAGTAAACATTGGCTTTGTACCAAGCCCTGAGCTAGTTGGTAAATTTTAAGGGACAAGTTTTCCCAGAAGATAAAAGAGAAATATTCTTAAGTACCAGAAGTGGCATATAGAAAACCACACAGAAGAGAAACAATGAGGTCTAAAATGCGTAACACAATTAATATTGACATGTGTGAATATCATAGTAATAGGAAGCTAATGTTGAGATGAGATGAAATTTAAAAGGGCCTCACACAAACGGCATGGAATTGTGCGTTTGATGTTCATTTTTTAAAGTGTGTGTGCATGTGTGTGTGCGTGCAAACACACGCTGGGAGTGTGCACCTGAATCCAGGCACCCAAAGGCAGCAGATATGCTAGAGCTGGAATTACAGGCAGCTGTAAGCCTCCTTCTGAGAACTGAACTCAGGTCCTCTGCAAATTGCTCAGTCATCTCTCTAGCCCCTTAATGTATAGACAACAGAAAGAAAGCAGAAATATATGTCTTAGAAAGATAACACTTATCATTTTTGTTTATGATGTGATCAAGAAACGACAAATCTCATCTAACCATCTAACGGGTTCTTCTGACAGAAGAGGCCCTGCGAGGTGCTGGAGTGGCAGTAAGTTCTCATCAGCTGCCTCTCCAGGAAGCTCAACAATCACTTACAAAATGATGTCACCGGACATGAAGCAGAGAAGAAATGTTGCAGCTCCACACACAGCTGATAAGGGTGCAAAACCAGAAGCCTACTCAGTCTAGGAACACACTGAAGCCTCCCAGGACACTGTGAAACCATGAGATCTGAGAGGACTTGGAGAAAAGGTGTCAGGACAGAAACACCCATAAAGTATACGTACAGGGTCAGGATGCACTCAGTGTGCAGGGTAGGAGAAGGGCCTGCTTCTACTTAGATGGAGGCACAGCATTGATGAGAATGCTTGTAAAGGGTGCGGGGATAAGGAGATCCAAAAGCTTACCTTTGAGCTTGCTGTTTTCATGGATGCTTCGTAGCCAAGTCCAGGAGGTCTAGAACTCTGAGAAAGGTTTAAGGAAGTCCTTCTTACACTGTGTCTCCTTCACACTCTGATTTGGGTGGGTTTTTCACAACTGTTTGATATAAATCTCTAAATTGATTGCCAGGGATCACAAGAGAACATCACAGGATGCTGAAAAGAGAGGGTGAGTGGACCGAGTAAGTGTACTTTTCTACCACTAAAGAAAATGGCATCCTCTAAGTGCTAAGGTGAGTTTACAAAGATTTTTAAAAGAAAAAAAAGTCCTAGAGTGTCTCCTTACTTTTCTCTTCTTCAGTTCTCATCCTACCTTTGGAGAAGACGAAGGGAACCCTATCCCATGTCTGTCTTCGCATAGACCAGATCCAGCTTTACAGATAATAGTTTCCTGGGCAGCTGTTCAAAACCAGAAAGTGGGACAGCAGAGATCCAAGAGGGACCATTTTTAAAGCATGCTTATTATAGCCCACCAGGCATATCATCTGGAATGGCAACAAAAGGTCTTTACAGAGAAATGTTCATTGCTTATTTTATAAACCTCCCCAAAGTACCTGAAGGCTAATTCTATTCTCACCTAGAGTTCAAAGCCGGACTACCAGACAGGATGGTTTGAAGTAGAAAAGTAGGATGGAACAATTTCTCTACTTTGAAGTGCAAAGAAAGGAGGATCATTTCAGGGGCTTGAAGCACACTCACAGAGCCACCTCTTTCTCAACACCACTACAATCAAAGGGCGAGACTGAATGAAGCATTAAAAACCTTAGGTAAAAAATTAATTTGCTTCCTCTCAAATTATAATTCCTTCTCAATGTGGAAGGTCCATTTCCATTGTATGAAAACATCCCTAAATTATGTTAGAAGTAAAGCAAAACATTGTTATTTCATATATCTGGAGTGGCTGAACTATTTTTGCAATAGCTTTGTATCCGGGAGGAAAATAAATATGTATATTATAAGCTCTAGAGATCTGGAAATGCAAGTTATGTGCTTTATTACAAAAGACCACCATAACAGTGTCATCCAGTAGATGCTCTTTAACACAAGCACAATGCCTTGCTTGTGTTCCTAACCCACTGGGGGCACAGGGTTGTTAAATGAATCTCCCATTTTCCCTTTTGCATTCTGCAGCCCATCTTTTTACAAGGAGATACCTGTATTTAAACTGCACATCTTAATAACTAATGATTATATACTGACCTTCAAGAAGTTACAGCCTCTCTAGAAAAGATGCAAACATGGTAGTGGCAAAAGAATAAAATGTATTTGACTATTAAGTCTAGTGGTTTCAATGTAAACTGTGTGTGTGTGTGTGTGTGTGTGTGTGATGTACTTTTACTTGTTTGTGTATGTATATGGGTGCAACTGTGTACCCATATACTCAATTGCCTTCCACCATTTTTTGAGATAGGGTTTCTCACTGAATCTCACTGATGCTGCTGGACTGGCAAAGCAGCCAGCCCAGGATCTTCCTGTCACAGCCTTTCCAGTTCTGGGGTTCCAAGCGTGAAACTGATTGCCTCAGCTGGCTTCTACATGAGTTCTGAGGAATGAGCCCAGATCTTCTTGCTTCCCCAGGGAATACTTTGCCCACTGAGCCACCTCCCGACCCTCAGTGTACATTGATTGGTGTCCAGAATCTGAGTGCAGTTTCTTGAGTCCACAATATCAAAAAGCCAAGAAGCTTGCACATATGTGACACCAAGTCATAGAGAGAGACATGAAATTGCCATTTAAATCCAGGCTGTGCATCTCAATCAGTCGTTATGCACCCTGGATCTCTCTATTCTTTCAAAGAAAATGGAGAAAACAATGCTTCTGACTTTGGCATCTATGGTTGCCAAAAAAAAAAAAAAAAAAAGGAATCCAGATCAGCATTACCAGTGCATGGCTTAGCTAGGAGCAAAGTGAGGCAAGCGAGTGGTGAGATCAAGTGGCCATTAGCACAAAACTTTAAAGGGAGAATTCAACTTTAAAGCAGCATGTGAGTGAGTTGTAAGTCTCTTGTGTTGCATGTCTCCGGAAGCCCACTGATCTCAGCATGATTGACATTTATGAGAATGACCTTAAGGTAGGTGTGAGGTTGGTGTTTTTTTGTTGCTTGCTTGCTGTTTCCACGGCTTAAAGGGAAGTAGTCTGAGGTGTCAGTTGTGCCCTGCTAATCTTCTCGGGGCCAGCAGGAACTGAGCACTAAACTGGAATTCCTACCTGTATTTGACAGGTTACTAGAAAAGCTGGCTGCCCTCGGAGTGCAGTGCTTTCGGGTGTAACTTACTCATTTGCTGCTTCCTCCACATTCCTCCCCAGATCTGCCACTTTTCTCATCAGGGCTACTGCCAGAATGCTAGCATCAGATCTGCTTAATGTCACTCTGCTGAAAATGGACCACAGCAAACATATTGGGCAGTCTATAAGAGGTGGTGGCGATGAAGTATTTAAGCTTAATATCTGTCAGGGAGAGTCAGGACCATCTGGAAACGGCAGTTAATGACCACCATTAGAGCAGCATGCATAGCTGGGCTTAACTGTAATCTCCCGGCCTCAGTTTAACAGACACAAGTGAACCAGGAAGGGATTTGAGCAACATTGCCAAGTAGCAACTGCAGTCCTGATGAAATGAGATTGAGTCTCACCTGGCGGTAACTGAAGTATCCACACACTGTCACTTTCAGACAGCCATCTAGTGAGGGGCAAACATGGAAGAGGATTAAAGTAGTTGCTACAAAAATTAAATGTGTTCTGTCTTTCTCTCCCTCTGGCAAAAAAAAGGGTTTTGCCTGAGTTACTGAGACACAAGAAATCTGCTCTTGACCATAGAGCTGATGAATTCTTACAGAACTCCTGTGGAGTGGAATGTCAGAAAAGAGCCCCTATTAACTCATTAGCATTTGCCTGTGGATCAGCTGTATGAAGAAGGGTGCGGGAGGATGGACGCTTTTATCCAGACAGAGTTCAAAGACTGAGACTCATTGTCAGTAGCTCTGCAGGCCAAAGGGAAGTGACCCCAATTCATGAAAATCATTTTCTAAGACACGCATTAATGCTTCTAAAACAAAATAAAACAATAAACTAATGCTACTGTGCTGTTTAGTGGTTGGTCATTTTCCTCATTATGCTGAGATTATGTTTCAAAAGCGTTATCCATTTGGGTTTACAGATGGAGAACTGTAGAAATGGAGCAAGTGAGATTGTGTATGTTCTGAAGAACAGACATCATCCTGTTGTAGTTAGTGATAACTATTAGCTTACTATTATGGCAGCTTTGTTTGTTTTGTTCTTTGATTATTTTTTCAACAGAATCATTGGTGTAAGTAACAACAGCAATACACCTTTGTGTGGTGTGTGTGTGTGTGTGTGTGTGTGTGTGTGTGCATTCAAAACTCCATCACATCAAAAACAGGAAAGTATTCTTGGACTTGAGGTTAGACCTTAAGTTTTTATGATCTATGCATTTAACAGAATGTTGCCCCATACCATTTCAGGAACACTGGCACAAAATAAAGAGCGACATGTTGCCTACATACATCAGAGATTGAAAACACATTGCTTGCCTTCTGTCAATGCACATAGCATTTCCATGGAAATTTTAGTTGACTATAGAACCCTTCTCCTGAGACATAACATGCTTTCCAACCCACACAATCACTGTCGTTGTCCTGAAAGCTAAATAAACCCTAGGGGACACTGTGTGTGACATTTTTGTCAGAGATACTTGATCAGAGACACAACCCAGAACAGTTTTTAGTATTATAAAAAAGAGTAAAAGAGATGCTCAGGAAAAAAAAAAAAAAGATGATTTCTCAAACCATACCATGTCCCTAGCAATAATATCAGATTACAAAAATTTCCACTAAGACAAAATTCTTCCAAGGAATATGCAGACTTGAGCAAAAATTCAAGCAATATAGAACAAGCCACAGGCTTTTAGGTAGCCATGAAGATGTGGCCATGCTCAGTGGCAGAGCCAGGAATGTAGAGCTAACCATAGAAAGAGAGAAAGAAAATCTTTTATCATCATGCTGCCTCATGAGTCTTCCATGCTTCCTGCAGACTGACAGTCCTCATAGATTCCAGGCTTGGTGAGAACACATACTATATCAACACTAGTCTCCAACCCAACTTCAATGACAAATACAGCTGCTGAATGGAAACTTATAAATGTGAGAAACATCGTTTTCTGTGGCTGAAATAACATCTGAAAATACTTCCTCAGAGTTCTGAGGGTACTGACTGCTCTTCATTTCTTACATAAATCAATACCTCCTCTTGTGTTTTAAATTTGCTCCAACTTTTGCCATCTAAAAGCAGTGATACTTCACAACAATGATGTTTTTCACTACAGGGCCTTGCAAATCTTCACTGGTAAATTGCTTTTATAGGAGCAGAATATAGAGTCCTAGAAGTAAAGGAAAAGAAAAAAATGGACTATGTGTCTGGCAGTTAGAAGGAGTTGACTTGGCATTTAGACTTACACTTATTATTCTCCAAAAACCAATTAGATCTACTTCCACAGTAGTGTGAACTTAGAGAAAGGCATCAACAATGCAAAAATTCTTTGTACTATTCTTTGCCAATGGTGGTTATTTTGAAAAATATCTACTCTTGAGCAGTTCTAAAAAAGGTATGAATCTAATGGTTCTTTTCCATGAAATTTCAGCCATACCCTTAGTATCCTGACCATTTTCTGTCTCACAAATCATAACTATAGAACTTTGTAAGTTAGGGATTACAGCATGCCTCATCTCTCACAAGCAAGGACATAAGAACCTCTTAATAACAAAGAAGAAAATGTGCTGTCCCTAATCACAGATGAGGTATTGTAAAGTTATTTCCTCCAAGCTGAGTGATTCCATCAGGAGGAAATTTCCCTTAAGACTGTAAATGGCACTTAGAAGGCTCAGGATATAAACATACTAAGAAATATGGGGAAGTTCCTGAAACTCACAAGATTCAGAAAGTCCCTCCCCCTTGTTACATGAGCAATAATGACTTCTGGGGAAAAATATTCTATGTTTCACCCTCCAGAGATGCAGAAAGTTACCCACAGGATTGGCTATTTTGTGATACCTGTAAGTTATTCAGGCTTTTAAAAGTCTCCCCTCACCAAACCTCCTCTAAGTAACTACAAGTAACTACAACAAACTCACTGGTTTACTAAGCTAGATGGGCAGAATTATTTCTTTGTCTGGGATAAAGAAATAATTATAATAGAAATAATTTTTTTCTGCCTTTCCAGAAAAAAAAAATCACACAACACAATTGCTGAGCAATAGAACCAAAGTGATTTGGAAGGAGTGATGGCATGGCCCCAAAATGTGTACTTAAATGGGTAACTGAATCTGGTGTATATGAAGGTAGAGAATCTATGGGGGCAAACCTGATATAGTTACCTTTTCCCATGTGGTATGGGAGGGTGTGTCTGTCTGCTTTCTATAATGATAATTACATTCTTCCTGAAATGTGTTATAGAACATGTAACCAGACCATGTTATCTAAAAGTAGAGTATCTTTGAGGAGAATCCTTGGTTGCTGTCTTTGTCTTGGGATGAGGTAATATGTCTCCATGAATATGGAGATGCCCCTGAAACTGCTGATAGATTAGAGAACATACTTCAGTCCTTGTAAGTCAAATGTGTGATAGAATCATAAGGTGTGTAATATTTTTTTCTCTATAAAACTGGGGGTCAGATGTCTTCCCGAAAAGGGCTTGCCCTATGGTAAAGGAATTATAATGAGAAAACCAAACAGCTAAAGTCTTCCATGTTATCCTCTGGTTTGGCAAGTTGGATAAACAAGCAATGAGATGGAGATATGGGCTTGCTGTTTCTTATGGCTGATAGGGGAGATCAGAAAGGAAAGAGGAAACAAATTAGATCTTTGTTAAGACCACCGGAAAAGAGTCAGAGTAAAAAAAAAAGTGATGGGAGATACTCTCAGATTTGACCTTTAATACAGAGAAAAGGACAACTCCTCATCAGTATGTAGGTAGAGGCCTTGATACTGGCCCAGACTAGGAAACCATTAAAGTCAGAAAGTTGTCTGCTTCTGAACTACTTGAGGTAGGAAAGACTGTTCAACGAAGAAGTGAAAGATTTATCACACTCTAGCTTTTGAACATGATCAAATGGAACCAGTTTGAGTGCTGTGGAAGCAGAGAAATTGAGTAACATAACCACACTCCTCTTGTTTGAACCAAACTCTGTGTAACCTGAGGCAATAGGATGAAAATGAAGCCCTAATGGTTCAGCCCACATGAGCCATCAGCAACATTTGGTTATTGCCAGGTGAGGTTCCCGTAACATATCAAAAACTAGAAGACAATATAGGAAGGACAGTCAAATTACATGGAGAGCTGGGGATAAGAGATATGGTGTTTGGTGCTGGTGTCTCTGGGCCAGATACAACTACACTAAGAGTATCTGATTTTCTGTTGATTCAGCAAGGACCTCGGACACGGTATGGACCTTTGGTAGCTTTGCTGAGCTCCATGGTGTGAAGAGATCTTTATCAGGAGAAGCTTTGACAGTTCTGAATGACTTTGATCAGCATGTGACTAGGGTTCATAAAATGCAAAAGTAAGCAAGAGGTGATTAGGAAAGAGAAAAGCAGACCAAGGGTCTGTCCAAATCACTAAACGGCAAATGTGGCAAGATTTGTACTGACTGGGGTCTGTAGGAGAAAAAGCTTAACAGAACACCAAATGCTGTGCTATGAAGCTTCTGGGAGACTTGAAAGCCTTAACAGTAGTTCATAGAAGAAATTGTTGAACCCGCCCTAAGGGTAGACAATTAAGCCTCCAGATATGACATAAAGTTTTGGGGAATAAAGATCATTCACACAGGCCAGGGTTCATTCAGTAGCAAGTGTGGCCAATGAAAATCAAGGGACACAGTGCTGACCCAGAGCAGGTCAGAACTAGGGAGCAACTACACTGGCAAACACAGCACTTAAGAGTGCGGCTTTGTTCCTCTGTGGGCCAGAGCCACACCAAACAGGAGCAAGGAAATGCACAGTTTCCCTGGATGAGGCTCTTAAAAGTACATGAAAAGGTGGTAAGTAAGGATAGTTGTACAGGAAGTTAAAAATGAAGGCATCCTGTGTGAGTCAAAAAGTGAAACCATTGATTGAGTCTTGAGTGAGAAGTCTCAGGGCAAGAGGGACTTACTTTCTTACAGGTTGGACAGGGTGCTGTTGGTCCTGAAGCCCACAAGTCATAAAGGTTATTGCCACTGCTGTTGGTTGTGTGCCAGAGCAAGATGGCATACTTTCCAGCTGTGGAATATGAAGTAAATGAGCTAAGAATGAACCAGAAATTCCTCTCCTACTAATTTGATTTCATAATGCTAGGAGGAGCCCTGCAGGCTTCTAAGGGAGACTCTGGTCATCCAGATGTCTTTCGTGAGGCACCTCCCTTGATAGAGTGGGCTCTGATAATGCTGCCCCATGCTGATTTAAGTAACTCCTCATACACACCTCAATGTATCTATTGGTCTACTAAGCTTGACCTGTGTGGAATCATTTCTTTGGTCTGTCATTGATGTCCCAGACGTGGTGAACAGATATTTGTTCATGTCCCTCCAGGAAAGGTCACAGAACATAGAGAGAAACTCAAGACTTTAACCTAGATATGTGATGAGAATCCCAAACTTTCTTCCATTGAATTATGCTATATTATAGAACTTTAAGTGTGTTGTTGGGAGGAAAGGGGAGTAAATATGAAAAGAAGAGGAAAGAAAAGAGTAGGCAGCAGGGAAAGGCAGGAAAGGGAGGGAAGAGGGAGAGAAGAGGGGGAAGGAGAGAAAGAATAATAAGAGTTGAAATCTAGAACAAAATCTACAATCAGCTACTTCAAAAAAGAATGACTTACTGATGTAGTGCCATTTGAGTTATCTTAAAGAATAGAAAATATTTTAACATGAGTTAGAAAAGAATATCAAGTTAAAAGTTAAGAAAAACAAAAAAGTTAACATACTTCAGAAAAGCCACTAACATCTGTCAGCCTAGAGTATCGTTCTGTGATGGTGCTGGAAGGAAAAATAACAAAATACTGTTAGTGACAGATTATGAAGGAGAATACACCATGCCAAGAAATGTTGACATTTTTAATAAAGGATTTTTAAAATAAAATGTAATATACAGTTTTACATTTGAGGAAAATGCCTTACTTGAGGAGGTAGAATGCCTATGTTGATGACACAGGACAATGTCTGTGGTGTTAACACAATAAAATATTAGGTGAGTCTAAGGTGAACCACTGGCCCTTTGGGAATACAAACCTAAGGAACATGCAGGCAGGAGTAATGATAAGGACAATGGAGTCCACAGATTTTCTTTAGAGCATCAAGGAAAATGGGGAGGTAATTATCTACAGGAGTGTAAGCAACATAAGGTAAAAAAAAAAAATAAATCAGTTTGGTTTTTGAGTTATTGAATTGATGCCCTATCATGATAGGTTTGGGGGATATGGAAGTAGATCCCATAGAAACAAATTACAGTACATAAGTTCTGGAATAATTACTTAGGTATTATATACAGACTGCAAAAAGAAAAAAAATAGTCTTTGACTCTAAAAAAACCATACCCAAAATGAAGTTTGTTTGTTTGTTGTTTTGGGAGGGGGTGGAACCTAGGTAAAAATGTATTCAATGCAAAGGGGTTCATTTGGTCAAGGATTTTACCATAATGAGCCCCAGAGCCTTAGATCTCAAACCCTGGACAACTAGCTGAGGTGCCTCTTTAACATATCAAAGTCTGCCAGGTTCTCTCCCAGCATCCCTCAGTCCCTATCTGTTACAGGGTATGGCTGGCGTATCCTGCACCATATCCTGAACTTTCCAGGCCAGGGGCTGGGCTGCCCTTTCCTCAGCTGTCCTTCCTTATAGAATCTAGCAATGTTGGCTACCCAGGCCTTTTTATCCACCATTTACCCTCCTGGCCTCTTGGGCTCCCATCTCTCTTCTCTACACTCCATCCGTCTACTCACATATCCTGGCTCAGGATCATGCTCACTCTCCGGATATCACTGCCTTAGGCTATGCTCTCCCTTACAGTTACCATAAACCTTCTCCCCGACCCTACCTAGGAGCAGTTGTGTCCTCCTTTTTTATTTCTCTTCTTCATTCACAGCACTGTATTTGGTTGGGAAGGTTGGAAGCCGATCCAGTATAAAAGCTAGGATAAGGTAGGTCTGGGCGTATTCTGTGAGCACGCGTATTAAAAACAAGTACAGAAGGTATTCTGGCTGCTGGCCCCGAGTGCAGCCTGCGCATTCATTCTCCTCGGTTATAATAACAGCACTCAGCTTCACGGCACGCTTTCGTTCTTGGAAAGAAGTTAATTTCCAAAATTAGATTGTTCTTCTAAAAGGTTCCTGAGTCCTACAAGATAATTAGGAAGCCAAGCCTCAAAACAGAATCTGATGTCACCCACTTTGTTTTCACTCGCAAAGGGTGGATTTTCAAAGAGGGTGACACTCTCTCGCTATGAAGCGGACCAAGAGATCACTGTTTTTTTACATTTCAGGGGAGAGACTGTGGTCAGTAGAATATTCTATTTCTCATGAGACCTAGCTCAAAACGATTTAGAAATAAATTAAAGACAAAACCAAATCACCAAATCTTGATCACTTCAAAATTATACCTTATTGGCAGATTATGCTGAGGGATGAGGATCTCGAGAGACTAAGTTTTGACAGGATAACTACACACTTAGAGACTAGCGCTAACACGGGTTCTGTTGATACTGCAAAATGTCCAATTGCTGCAACTTTTTTTTTTTTTTTGGTCTATTTGGAGCAAATGCTAAGTGAGAAGCGACAGGATGCTGTGCCTTCAAGAGAAGTCTGCGCCTGTTAGAGAAGAGTCTGCTGTTACCACCAAAACACACTTCGCCAGCTGAGGCTGGCGCTGCGGAGGAAAAGCTGAGCCCACCTGGAAGCAGAAGGTGTTTTTCTTTAGAATCCTAGAGAAAAGAGAAATACTGCAGGGAGCAAACCGCGTTACAGCTGCACGATTTTAGGGGTATAGTGTGGGATTCCTCTCCTTCATAGCTGCTATTCCTGAGATCCCCTGGTCTCAAGCCTTCCCCAGCCCCCTTCCTCTATTCACTGTTCTCAGTCCTCCCCTGACCTCTGACATCAACTCACCTGGGAAAAGTGGCTGCAACTTCTTCCTACTCTCTTCTCTTGCTCTCCATTATACTCTCATTATTCACTACATCTGAAGCCACTTTCTGCTTCCTAGACTAGGCTTTCCGAGCAGCGCCCTCCTCCCCAAGAAGGTTTGAAGTTGCTTGAGGAAGAGTGTAGAATCCTGTCTTGTTTTGTGGAAAACCAACAGTCGCATAAGCACCAGGCGCTAACACTGTCCTATGTTCTCCTTCCTGAGATGGTGCTTACACACTCAGCAGCACTGTGAGGATAAACCACTTTCTGATGACCAGTAAGTCATATAACAGCACGGCAAAGTGAATGTTTTTTTTTCAAATTAGGTAAGGAAGAAAAACAAAGCACTAGGAGAGTGGTGCGCAAAAGGGAGCATCCCTTGGTGCCTGCATTATAAACTCAGCAGTGGTCAGGGTTTTAGAAGAGAAATTCCTTCCGAGTTTTATAAGTGAGACCAGCTAAGAACATATCATCAGAACCAGAACCACAGAAACTGCGAGCTAACCTAACTGTACAACCACAGTGTACACAGTCTGCATTCCCTGTCTTGAGATCATTTGAGTTTTGTTATTAAAAGTACCAAAAAACCCAGGCATATAGTATCTACAAAATTCTTTGTATCTTGACCCTTGCCATGTTTTTGGGGAAAAAAAAAGATAGGCTGTGCTTGGTGTTTTGTTCTGTCTCTAACAACTAGAGCTCTTAGTCCACTGGAGTAAAGAGGAAGGGTAGGGATCCTTCTCCCCTTATCTTCACTTCCAATTAACCTATAACAGGAGGGTTTTGTTTCCCTAGCTGTGCTTCAGCCCCTGGCCCCACCTCAGGCAATGCAGGCAGTGGCCCTGGAAAAAGGAGGGACACTTTCTGTGCCTAATTGGAAGTGAGTCCACATGCCCGCTCCTCCCCTCTCTCCAAGCTGCGGGAAGCCTGCAAGAGGACAGCTTCCTGTCTCCCTGCAGTGTTGAACTTCAGAGGAAGCAAGAAGGAAATACAAGAGGACTAAAATAAACCACCGAGCAAATGTAATAAAGAAGTGGCTAGGACCAGTATCGTTTCTAAGCACTCACCATTATCCTAACAGAGGAAACAGTAAATGATCCGAAGCACATTTATGTTTCATTAAGGCAGGAGGCTGCTGTTTTGAATCAAAAGCTCGGTTCTCTTTCTATAGGTTTTCATTATAAATTTATACTTACCAAGGTTCCTTGAGAACCCAGGGAGGTAACCTTAGTTTCTTATTGCTGCTATAGCAAACTACCATGGGCTTAGCAGTTCAAAACACAAAAAGTATATTACTGTTCAGGAGGTCAGAAGATTAAACTGAAGGCATTTGTAGGGTCACACTGTGCCCCTTCCTGGTTTTTAGGGAAGAACAGGTTCCTTAATTTTTCCAGCTTTTAGCCACTACCTTCTCTCCTTGGCTTATGGTTTCTTCTGCCATCTTCAAAGCATATTATTGTCACCTTTGGCTTCATAGTCATGTCTCCTTCCTCTCCTTGATTCTAACTCCATGGTCCTCAGGAGTACATCATGTATACATGAACAGTCCAAAAGAATCTGCCCATCCTACAGTCCATAGCCATGCCCCTCAAAGTCTCCTTTCCCATGTAAAATAACATATTAATAAGATACAGGAATTCCAATATTGGCAAATAATTATCTTTAGAAGGTAATTATTCAGACCACCAAAATCAATCCTAAGGATATGTGCAGAGATTTCAAGTACTATCTAAGTAATCCAGGTTTGGCTGCCATCAACACTCTACATTTCATGGATATGTCAAGATGTCACAAAGAAAAAAAAAAAGATGTCACAAAGTCTCCCGGATGGGACCTTATTTCCCAGTGTCAAGGCATAAGCATGGTTACATTCTCCAAAACGCCAAGTGCCAACTTTTCATTATACCTTCACCTGATTGGAGGAAGGTCACAGGGACCATTTCTATGAGGCTTAACCCTTTTTGTGAGAGCTCCAGTCTCAGGACTTTATCACTTTAGAAACCTTCATCCTGTTATACCACCCTGCTAGAGATTAGGGTTTTACATGTCACTGTGAAAGGGGGCAAGACAAATGCTCATCCATAATACCAGGTCTGCAAGAAAATAATCACATGATGTTTTAAATTGCAAGATAGCATGTAAATTGTTACCAAATACAGTCTTCTTTCTGCCCCAACGTGGGTTATTTGGAGACAAAGAAGCAGAAATGGTGAAAAATATAAGGACAATGGCTACAGTTGGTTTTGTATGGGGAATTTTTCTTTAATATAATCTAATCCACGTTTTTTTAAAGGAAAGAAAACTTTAAAAAAAAAAGCTTTGATGGAATATCTAAAGCTATGAATGTGAAGCCTTGTCATTTTTACAGAATAGAATTTTTCTATCTTCATATCCTGGGTACTTGTTTTCCTGAACTCACAGTTACAGTGGACATATAAGCTCAGGAAAAAAAATCAGCAGATTAACCAAGGTGATTTAGATATATCATGTTGATTTAGGTATCAATGTGTTCTGAGAGATTACTTCCACTGATCACAGCAGCTAAAAAGAGTATTAATCAGCTTGTGTCTGTGGCTTTTGGGCGGACAGAGGTAGTAGATAGAAACTGAAAATTATAAAGAGAACCCAGGCATATAGTATCTACAAAATTCTTTGTATCTTGACCCTTGCCATGTTTTTGGGGAAAAAAAAAGATAGGCTGTGCTTGGTGTTTTGTTCTGTCTCTAACAACTAGAGCTCTTAGTCCACTGGAGTAAAGAGGAAGGGTAGGGATTAAAAGGAGCATTAGTCAGATAGGTAGGAATAAGTAAACATCATAAATTAGGTTAATAGCAGGGCTCTGCATCTTCCTTTCCCTCCTACCTCAACACAAAACAAAAACTTTAAAGTGAAAATGAAAATGTCTGCTTAGCCACATACAATCAGTTTAATGCTGTCTTTCCAAAATCATTCTGCAAAATTGTTATATGAAGTCTAGGGTAAGTTCTAAATGAAGTTTTATATTTTCAGCCTATTTAATTCTTGGTCTGATCTATCTGAACTTTTCCATTCATTTGGAAATCAATTCCTGGTAATAGAAAGGGGTCTAGGCAGGCAGGCGTGTGTGTGACAAAGGATGGAGACCCACCTCTCCTACAAACTACCTTCAGACAAACTCCTGCCAGTGCTGTGAAGTTAATGCTGCTAGGGCTTGTAGATGCATGGTCTAGTAACAGAAATTGGCAAACTGTAGTCAGCAATCCATATCAGCCTACTAACCACTTTATAAATAAAGTGTTACTGGAACGCAGCCAGGCCGTTTGTTTACATATTGTCTGTGACTTGTTTGGGGTTACAGAGGCAGACTTAAATAGTTGTGAAAGAGGCCATATGGCCTACAAACCCTAAAATATTTACTGCCTCTCCAAATACTTCCTGTCCCCATGTAATAAAATAAAATTATATAGAACAAGGGATAAGTTCTAAATCAAATGAAACAATTTAAAGCAATGTAACTGATCACTGTTCTGACTGATGCATATTGTTGTGTTATAGATAAAGATATATCTCTTCTCCAGCAAATAGTTCATTATTCAATTTTTTTCAGTTCATTTTATTTTCTGTAACAATAGGTACTCTGATATTGCTTCTAATAAGGTAAATCAGGATAGATAATATGCTGTGATAAGAAACAAACTCCGACATGTATGTGTATGTATCTGTGTATATATGTACGCATGGATGGAGGATGGATGGATGTCTGACCGGGAGAAATCAGACACAGTCTGGATATGTATCCGAAGCTGGTATTTAACATGTAGCAACCCTTCTACCTAAGCCTTCCAAGTACAGAAATTATAGATGCGCACTTGGGTCATTCCTCGAATTCTAATGAGTTGTAACAACAGGACTTGTCTTACCCTGTGGGTCTACTCTGGGCTTCACGTGCCTCCCGTTTGGAAATCTAGCAAGTCAAGACTCTTTGAACGAAGAATCAACCATTACATGAAGAGAAAAACACAAACTAGCAAAAGGCACCCTGACTTCCAGAGCTTGCAGTCAGAGAAACACATGAGCTCCAACCATCTCATTACTCGGTGCAAGTCACACAGTCCTGTCCAATTTTAAAGCGAGTGAGGTGATTCTGCCACATGTCCAAAGGGAGGAGAGCCAGAATGCGAGACGGGCTCATATGACAGTTACTGTAACCCTGCCAAAAACAATGAGATGTAGCTAAATGCTTCTGCTCTCAACGGCTATGCACCAAATATGGTACCCCACACTGAGCCCGATCCCATCATTCCACGGCAATTCATGAACACCCAGACTCTCTGTCTCCAAATCCTCCGAGCACTGGCAAAACCGCTAGTCCTTCCAGCAGGGCTTGGAAAAAAAGAGTTCTTAAACAGTACAGGGAAGGAGTCCATCAACTAAAACGTTACTTCTCACTTCCTGAACTTCTGAGCATCTCCACATTCCATCTACTTAATATTCAAAATAACTCCTTGGTCCGTTGCAATACTAAAAAAATAGTAGCTGAAGGTTGGCTGTGGAATTTTTTTAAATTGATGTCTATAGAAATTTATTTGCCACATTGAGCAAAATGTACTCTTCTAAAAAATCATTTTTAAATGCATTGAAATCATGGTCTATTTTAGTTTCTAAAATTACTTTCTTGCATTTTTTAAAAAGCAAACAATCAAAATAGAACTCACAAATGATGTGCCATACTCTTTTCATTTAAAAACCTATTAAAATAGAATGAACTTAGCTTTACTTAACATATTCCATTTACATATTAGTTACTTAATATAATTTCTCTTTACTGGAATGGTCAAACATAATCAAGAAATTTATGCTGAGGCTACCATTTGAAAGTTACATCTTTAAATTGTGACTAATCAATCATTAACAATACCTATCAAAGTTATAAACCATCTTCTATTTTTTAAAAAGAAAGATTTCTTTAAGCCTAGCCAGATATACGACACTCTGTATCTACAGAAAATCCCTTCTATTTAATCTTAAACTCGAATTACAATTAACATTGAACATATAGTTATGAAACAACTCTAGAATATCAATACACAGCATTTTCTGCAATGTGTATTAAGAAAAACAATGCAGCAATCAAATAAATACTGCTCTCTTGGTCAAATAGAAGGTGGTTTTCTTTGATGCAGGATTATTTTCAGTCTGGTGCCTTTACTATTGATAAAATAGACTGTAGATGGGACCCTCTAGCTAGAGGGGCCAAATGCACAAGGAACTCCTTGCAGGGAAGATGACATATGTCATCCCATGTGCCAAATACCATCCTAGATCTGGAAGTGACAATTTCTCAAAAACACTGGCACTTGGAGCTCACTAGCTGTGGATTTATTGTTCTCCACGAGCACTCAAATGACATTAGGTGTGTTTATATGAAAATCTGGGTAAGAGACACTCTGGCAATTATTTCTATTAGCCCATTTTATTCATATGATACTCTTTAATGAAGATGTTTATGGCCTGTTTCTATTGTATACCCCAAATATCAGATATATACTCCAATCCACTATAGTCATTAAGTTTCCAAGAAACATACAACCATACTGTGTATATACTCAAAACGCATATAAATTTTGTTCTTTTAAAATGAAAATTAGTTCATTTCTCTGAAAAATCAGGCTTATCTAATGCATATATACGTTATATACATATGAATACACAAACACAGATAGATAGATAGATAGATAGATAGATAGATAGATAGATAGATAGATTAATAGATAGATAGATTAATAGATAGATAGATAGATAGATAGATAGATAGATAGATAGATAGATAGATAGATAGAAATATATAGATAACCAGTCTAGCCAATTTACACATACATACACACAAAATATATGCTGATAGCTAACTGCTGTGGTTATTATTCATCAACTATTTATCATTCAAAAGTAGATATTTCTCAAGGTTATGGTAATTTATATTGGATGAAATGACTTCCAACATATTGAGGATTTCTGTTAAGTTTTAGTTGACTGGTTTTCATTGTTGCACACTTCAGGAAATTTTCCAGCTTATGCTGATGCCATCCTGATTCTCTTCTATGTCATTTGTGCTTTCTAAACCTTTAAGTTTCACCTACTACTGTTTCAAATAGCATATGAGCAAATACACACGCATGTGCGCGCACACACCCACACACACAACCATTAGTCCAGATATGAGCATCAACCTCCAATGGAAATTCCCAGACCAAGGCCTTCAGGGTGAGGTTTTCTTCTCTGAAGACAACAAAGCAAAATAGAGCAAACCTTTCTCTGTGCAAATCCCACCCCTCAGGAATGACAAAGAACTACAACATGGGAAGTAGAACTGTCACACAGGGCAATAAATCTAAACTATTCATAACTGTTAACAGTGAAATAGGAAGACGTGAGCCCTTCAGAAGGCTTTTTGCTATTTCTGTTGTTACTGAGGTCCAGCTTTATTCCATGGTGATCAGACAGGATACAAGGGATTATTTCAATCTTCCTGTATTTGTTGAGGCTTGCTTTGTGACCAACTATGTGGTCTATTTTGGAGAAGGTTCCATGAGGTGCTGAGAAGAAGGTAAATTCTTTTGTGTTTGGGTGTAAGGTTCTGTAAATGTCTGTTAGGTCCATTTGATTCATGACCTCTGTTAGAGATATTGTTTCTTTGTTTAATTTCTGTTTTGTTGACCTGTCCTTTGTTGAGAGTGGGGTGTTGAAGTCTCCCACTATTAGTGTGTGGGGATCTATATGTGGTTTAAGTTTTATCAATGTTTCTTTCACAAATGTGGGTGCCCTTGTATTTGGGGCATAGATGTTCAGGATTGTGATGTCTTCTTGGTGGAATTTTCCCTTGATGAGTATGTAGTGTCCTTCCCCATCTCTTTTTATTAATTTTGGTTGAAAGTTTATTTTATCAGATATTAGAATGGCTACTCCTGCTTGCTTCTTGGGTCCATTTGCTTGGAAAGCCAATTTCCAAACCTTTACCCTCAGGTAATGTTTATCTTTGTTACTTACGTGTTTTCTTGTATGAAACAGATTGCTGGGTCTTGTTTACACATCCATTCTCTTAGTCTGTGTCTTTTTATTGGAGAACTCAGCCCATTGATGTTGAGAGAGGATTAATGATGACTGGCTGTTAGATCCTTTGAGTTTGATGCTGGCTGTGGTAGTAAGTTTGTGTACTTGATTATTTTTTGTTTTACTCTGGTGAGGTTATTTCCTGTGTTTTCTTGAAAGTAGTTTTCTTGGGTTGTATTTTTCCTTCTAGTGTCTTCTGTAATGCTGGATTTGTGTGTAGGTATTGTTGAAATTTGTTTTTGTCATTGAATATCTTGTTTTCCTCATCTGTGAGGACTGAGAGTTTTCCTGGGTATAGTAGCCTGGGCTGACATCTGTATTCTCTTAGGGTCTGCATGATATCCATCCAGGCCCTTCTGGCTTTCATAGTCTCTGTTGAGAAGTCAGGTGTGATTCTGATGGGTTTGCCATTAAATGTTACTTGACCTTTTTCTCTTGCAGCTTTTAGTATTTTTCTTTGTTCTGTATACTTATTGTTTTGATTATTATGTGGCAGGAGGATTTTCTTTTCTGGTCTAATTTATTGGGTGTTCTGTAGGCCTCTTGTATTCTTATTGGTCTCTCCTTTAAGTTGGGGAAATTTTCTTCAATGATTTTGTTGAAAATATTTTCTGGGCCTTGGAGGAAGGAATCTTCTCTTTCCTCTATTCCTATTATTCTTAGATTTTGTCTTTTCATATTGTCTTGAATTTCTTGGATGTTCTGTGTCTGGAATTTTTTAGATTTAACATTTTCTTTTATGGATACATCAATTTCTTCCATTGTATCTTCCACACCTGAGATTCTTTCTTCCATCTCTTGTAGTCTATTGGTTATGTTTATCTCTGTAGTTCCTGTTTTCTTCCCTAAGTTCTTTCTCTCCACAATTTCCTCCATTTGTGTTTTCTTTAATTTTTCCAATTCTATCTTCAGATCTTGAGCTGTTTTGTTGATTTCCTTCACCTGTCTGACTGTATTTTCCTGTTTTTCCTTCAGTTCCTTCAGCTCTTTATTTGAACAATAGTCTGTTTCTTTTATTTCTTTCAGTAATGTAAGTATTTGTTCTCTAAAGGCCACAAGCTGTTTGGCTGCAACTTCCTGTATTTCTTTATGGATGGCCATAATCTGTTTGTCTTTATCTTCCTCTAGTTCTTTATAGATGGCCATAATCTTTTTGTCTTTAGCTTCCTCTGTTTCTCTACGGATGGCCATAATCTGTTTGACTTTATCTTCCTCTCGTTCTTTATGCATTTTATTTGTTTTCTCTATCATCTTCTTCATAAGCATAGATGTTAGGTCATCTTCTAGAATTTCAATTATGCTGGGGTGTCCAGGGCTGCTTGCCCCTGGATAACTAGGTTCTGGAGATGCCATATTGTTCTGTCTTTTGTTGATTGAGCTTTTACACTGGCCTCTACCCATTGGGCTATCTTAGGTGTTGGGTGTTAGTTTCTGGTAGTTCCTGGAATCCTGTGGTGAAAAGAATCTCCTTAGCAGGAAGATGATTTTTCCTGAAGGAAGCCTCCTCAGCTTTTTGGGTATGGTCACTGAATGGCCGGTGTTTTTTAGGAATTGCCGCAGCTCACCTCAGGCATACAAACCTGAGTGGTAACTATGGTCCTTGTTAGTCAAGAGGGCTCTGCTCTCACCTGGAGAAGTCCTGGAGACGCTGCCCTGCTTCTGGGTTTCTTGCTGTAAATTTAGTGAGCTGTTGCTGTAACCTGGGTGCCCCGTGGTTTGGTCAGTTTAATTAGGGATAAGTGGTTGCTCCTTGGAGAAGTTCTGGGTGTTAATCTCAGGGATCCCAGGTTTCTATAGGTCTTATTTTGGGGCTCTGTGTCCCAGTACCCAAGTGGTAGTCAGTGGAAGGTGAGTTCTGCTCTCATGCGTGCAGCTGGAGGCTAGAGTCAAGAGCCTATGGATAGCCAGAAACTTTTCCGGAACTAGGTGTCCTGAGGTAGAGCCAGGTGTTTCCCCCACCATGGGGTTTTCTCCCAACAGGAAGGCCCAGTCTGTGGTGTTTGGGGTGACACGTAGAGCGTGCAGGCTCTGGCGGGTGGTGGCTCCAAGCTGGTGACTGGGCAGAAACTTTCCCATGTGTGCTGGTGGGGAGGAGGGTTTGGCAGAGTGCTCTAAGCTGTCTCCTCCCTCCCTGTGGGATTTTCTCCCGGCAGTGACTCCCAGTCTCTGATGCCCTGGGGTGCACAGTTCTTTCTGTGATGGATTGTCAGGCACAGCAGGTCTCTGGTCTGGCAGCATGCACCCACCAGTCTACTGGACCTTTTCCAGGGATAGACTGCATGACCTTGAGTCATTCCCCATTTGCTTCCTTCCCTGTGGGGTTTTCTCCCGACAGGGAAACTCAGTCTCTGATGCCCGGGGCACACAGTTCTGCCTGTGACAGAAAGCTGAGCGTGCAGCAGGTCTCTGTGCTCGCGGCTGGTGCCCCATTCAGGGCTGCTGGCTTGCGCCTGCCATTCTGTGGGACCTTTTCCAGGGAAAGACTGGGTGACCTGAGGTCAGACCTGTTTCCTTCCTTCCCTGTGGATTTTTCTCATGACTGGGACTCCCAGTCTCTGTTGTTTTTGTGCCTACAGTTCAGCCTGGGAAGGTGATCAGGACAGGCAGGTGTGTGGCTCTGGTCTGGTGACCAAGTGCCTGTGCGACCCAGGATCTCTTCCAGGTTCTGGCTGGGTGACCTGAGAGTGGACCGGACTGATTCCCACACTGTGGAGATTCCTCTCACCTGGGAAACAGGATCGCTGTTGTTTTAGGGCCCAGAGTTCAGTCTCTTGGTTGCTGTACCGAAAATGCTGTCCTGCTCCTCAGACGCAGTGTCCTCCTGGCGCCACCCTCTTGGATCCCCACAACAAATCCGAGAACATTTTCTTAAATGTCAGAATTCAAGCTCAACCCAGAAATTGTCATTTTTGTTCTGTGGGCCTAGAAATTGTTTTTGTTCATTTAAAACACTCCAGGTGATCCTAGATAAAGTTTAGCAAGATGGAAAATTCCTATCTAGACAATGTTTCTTCACATTTCACATAGGATAATGATATTATCTTGGAGACATGGCCTAAGTGTAGAAAGCACCTTGACAGCTGAGATGTTGGGTAGCTCAAAGAGACATAACAGAGGGAAACTCTAACCCGATCAGATCTCAGTAACTTTTGGGTATTCTTAGTTAATTGTGATACAAGTTTGAGTGCTGCTATCTGTAACAATAACTATGGGACGTCTGTATATTGCTCATAAATGCTCATTTATATTTCAAGTGCTACATTACTGTCTAGCCCAGAGCCTTCCAGCCCTTTTTGGTTTGTTCCACTTAGATATGTTTGCTGGTATAATTACCATATACCCATTTTTTTTTTAATATGCATGAGTTTACTATAAAGGTATGTATTTTCTCACTTATGAGACAGGAATTTAATACTTCCTCTATTTCAAGGACTAAAGATAAGCCATTGGCCACTTGCAATAAGTATTTACTAATCAAATCCAAAACTACAGAAGCTAATACATTCCTGGTCCGGGGTTGGTGAGAGATTGGTTGTTGACTACTGTTTGAGCAGGCAGCAGACGTTGGAGTTGTCTACTTTAGGCTGATATTGCAGATATACAAAACCAAAAAGCTAATGAAGAATTCCATCCAGAGCTTAAAAGAAAACACGTGGGGCTGGGCATCATGTGCCAGAGTCTATCAGGACACCCCTAAGAAGGTAATATGTGAAGAAATTAAAAGTGAATCATAATACACAATGAAGACCTAAGAAATTAACTTTTCTAACTCTAAAGATGCCAGGAACGCAGAAGACTTGCCATGGAAAGCTGCAGGCAGCAAGAAAAGCAGCCCAAGAGAGAAGCCATGATGCTGTAGATATATGATGAGGCTACAGGGATGAGGCTACCTAAACCCTTCGTAACTTATATTACAACACCAGATGCTCCAGAAGCCAGCCATGGAGGTGCCATATTTAATGTATGCCCTCTCTATTTTTGGACTTTCTTTGGTCATACATTTTCTCTCTATGCCTCTTTTTCTAACTTTTAAAAGAAGAATGTTTATTCAGTGCCATTATATGTTCAAAAAACTATAACTTCCTTGATAATACGATCCTACCCAAAATTTACTTGGGAAGCTCAAAGCTAAGGTTATTTTGTTTTGTTTTTGTTTTTGTTTGAAATGCTCAAGAAGGCTTTAAACTCACACTTTTGAATAATTTTGGAACTATTAAAACTTTGAGGGCTTGGAGAGATGGTTAAGCATGAGTCCATTGGAATCGGGAGTGGAATGCTATGGCTTACAGTGATTATTTGATGCCTAGATAACAAGGGGTAGGCTTGTAATATAATGTAATCAGAACTGTTGACTGATTTGATTGAAAAGTGCTCAAGAAGTTGATAAAGAATACTGCCACATGCATGTGAGGGTATCTCCCGAGAAAATTAAATGCAGAGGCAAGGCCTAACCTGTGAATAGGACACAATATCCCATAAGCTAGAAGCCCAGAGAGAATAAGAGGAAGAAAGGATGAAATCTTGCTAGCCCATATTTGCTCTTCCTTGCCACCATTCTGTTTCCATGACGCTATGATGTGGGTTGCTCTCATTCAAACCCTCTCCACCATGACAAACTACAGTGAGCTGAGAGAGACAGACAGATGGAAAGACAGAGAGAAGAAGGCTGCAGGGGGAGCAGCTGACTGGTCTATAACCTGATCAACTGCTATAACAGAAATGGGGTGAAGAAATGAAAAGCCAAAGACTAAAAGTTCAGATGTCACAAAATCATTCTCTAGTATTGTGAACTGACAGCATTAGGAAGAAGCAGCAGCAGACTGTACAGGATTTAAATAAATTGCTTCATGGAGAGTGGATATGACACATGCTCACACACAAGTATGCTGCCAGCAGAGCAAGCTGCAGAGCTTAAGGCAAGAAATAAGGTCATGTCTCTGTCATATCTCTTTCCCTTGACCAATGCAGATGGCCCTTTTGTTTTTATATATTATATTAGATCCTTGAATATGGTTTAGACAGTAACACAGGCTAACAGCATAATTTCAATTTACAACCTTTGGCTAAAACTGTCCTGACATTATCTGGTGATTTTATTTTCTTTTTTGTCTTTTTCATTTATTCTTGGAAGTGGGGAGCAGGTCTGATCCATCTTTTCACAGATGAGCATTAGTCTCTGAAAGTATTCCTATTTCAGTGGAGAATTGTGAGACTTCTTTCTACCAGTGATGTTATCAGGCAGAAAAGGAAGATTGGAAATTCAGGGGGTAATACTTATAGTAAATAATACTCAACAATAGGAAGCATGTTTGTCTTTCTATGACAAATTCAAGTTTTGGTGTAGCATTATCTACATGTAACTCCAACTTCTAAGGAGAGAAGTCCTATGAGCTGACATCAGCTGATGAAAGTTCACATAAGACTCTAACTGACTTAAAGTAAGCAGCCTCACTTTTCAGCTTCCTTGTTCCCAATGTTATATAGTTTATTGAAAGTTGAAGTTTCTATGAGTCTTGTTCAATCAAAGTATTGATTCAAGGAATTGATCTTCTTTGTTTGTTAAGGTTGGCCTTCGCCCTGTTTTCTCTAATGGAACTAATGTGGCACACATTGAAATTACTGGTGAGCTATAGAATAGATAGAGAGAAACTGGTTACTAAGATACAAAATTATGGGATTCTATGTAGGAATGCAGTTGGCTACTCCATAGAATAGCACAAGGGTCAGAGACAAGTTTATCTAAAGTAGGACAAAATGAGTCCATGCACCCTGGTTGTGGCTACAACCTCCTGAACTCTCAAAGCCCAATGAGAGCAATATTATACATATTATACAGGCCCTTTCCCAGCCTGAAGAAAATCAAGTTGCAAGAAAAGCAAAATTGGACCTGTATCTGACTAGACATGAAAGGCCAATTTGAGAGGATGGGAGCATTTTTACAAAGAGAGTGCTGGGCACTCCATGGGTGCTTATTCTATGCTTTGACCAGTTGTGAGGTTTTTTTAGTTAGTCATCATCCACTGCACAAAGAAAATTATATGATGTGGTCTGAGAGCCAAAAAAAAATCTCTGCAATACAAGTTTGGAGAACAGTTTGACGCCATGTCCATTTAGCAAAATAATAGACGTAGGTTCATGCCTGAGGCCTATGAGTTCCCCAACCATGGGTTCTTGGCCAGATTTACAATACCAAGCATGAACTTCCCGCTTTGGAGTAGACCTTAAATCTAATCAGAATTTGGTTGATTCCTCCCATCACATTCACACCATTGTTTTGCCTGTGGGTTTGTCTTGCCAGACTGGTAATTGTATCTCACAGGGCTCACAGCTGGTTAAAAACTGATGACTTTTCTCCTCTTGAAACTTACATAGCACCTCCTGGTACTATGAAAGCTAGCCATTGGGGGAGGAAGAGCTCCGTGATCTGTAGCAACTTGAGTTTTCCATGTCCTGCCCTATGAGCAACATATGCAATATCTTTTGCAATAGGATCTTACCATCAAATTCTGGTGCAAGGCCAAGAGTAATAAATAGGCTGTGTTGTTTGGAGGAGGGTTAGGATACCTGGCGAACCTATGGCTTCTGGGGACAACATTATCCCCTGTACAGGGTATCCTCAATCAAAGTGGTGTGTGTGTGGGGGGGTTATTCCAAACAGCTTTAGTGGCTTAGGGACCATCATGAAAAAGGAAGTGAAAGACTGAAGAGCCAGAGGTAAAGGAAGACTAAACATTCACCTAACCATGTCAGGACAACAGTGCTTATGAACTGACAGCAACTGTGCTGGCCTAAACAAGGCCTGCATAAGATGAAAGCAGTCAACATTCCAGGATGCAGCAGGGAGGGCTTCATGATCTTCTACCCCTATCTGAGAAGCAGTTGGCAGTTGATAACTTCTGGAAAGAGGATATTCAGCTTTCCTTAAGGATGTCCACGCTGTAGATTGACTATGCTTCAATGGATGACCCAACACCTGTGAGTTTCTGGGCAGCACAAACTGGACTAAGAGATTAGAAACAGAAAGACGCACACAGTATATACTCAGTCATAGAGACATATAATATAGCACAAACCTACTTAAATCTGTACACCTAAAGAAAATAATCAAGAGGGAGGACTCTGGCTAAAATGCTCAATTCCTATCCAGAAAGGCAAAGAGAATGGACATCAGAAGAAGGAAAAAAAAGGGAACAAGTCAGGAGCCTGACACAGAGGACCTCTGAAAAGCTCTGCCCTGCAGACTATCAATGCAGATGCTGAGACTTATGGGCAACCTTTGGGCAGAGTGCAGGGAATCTTAGGAAAGAAGTGGGAAACAGTAAGATCTGGAGAGGACAGGAACTCCACAAGGAGAGCAACAGAACCAAAAAATCTGAGCACAGGGTCTTTCCTGAGACTGATACTCCAACCCAGGAACATGCATGGAGATAACCTAAGACCCCTGCACAGATGTAACCCATGGCAGTTCAATATCCAAGTGGGTTCCATTGTAATAGGAACAGGGACTGTCTCTGACATGAACTGATTGGCCTGCTCTTCAATTACCTCCCCCTGAGGGGGAAGCAGCATTACCAGGCCACAGAGGAAGACAATGCAGCCACCCCTGATGAGACCTAATTGACTAGGATCAGAAGGAAGGAAAAGAAATCCTTCTCTATCAGTGGACTTGGGGAGGGGCATGCATGCAGAGGGTGGAGGAAGGGAGGGATTGGGATGGGACGAGGGAGGGAACCACAGGAGGGATACAAAGTGAATAAAGTGTAATTAATAAAGAAAAAAAAGAGATTAGAAACATTCACAGAGACAGACAGAAAAAGAAAAAGCACATGCCATTGGAATGTATGGGAAGTGGGCATGGATCTGAGAAAAGTTAGGGGGAAGAATAAATATGATCTAAATACACTATATGCGTGTATGAAAATTCTCAAAGAACTTAAAAATATTAAATATTTTTAAAAGGCAAAGGATGCGTTTCAGACTCTCCCTGGTTCCATTTGAAAAAATATATATATAAAAGTACATTACTTAGCATTTTATGTTTACTTAATTGTTGTAAAATATTTGATGGCTTTTGTGAAAGTGATTCCTATTATTACCTAAAGCCCAGGGCAGAGATGAGATATCATGTAGCCCCATTCCAAGTGGCATGATGAGAAATGTGTGCTGGAAATTGCAATTGCATTGAAAGAAAGACGCACCCTGTTCTATAGAAGGTAGCAAAGATGTTTGGAAACATCAAACTCTGTTGCAGGAGCTTGCAATGCCTGTATGTGAAAGACGACACCAAAAAGCCACTTTTTGTAGGAAGATAGGGGAACAATTTCCCTATAGTCTAAGTGGAAGGTAAATTAAAAGGAAGATTATGGGAAGATCATTCCAGAAAGCAGCCACTACAGGAGCAGAACAAATTTACAAGTAAAGGAGCCAAGTCACAAAGAGGTTATGCCACGGGCTGTTTCTACTCCAATTGGGCAGCTCAAACCCTTTCTTGCCTTGGTCAGAGCATAAATGCAGTAGGATGAAATGGAGACAAGGACATTTGCCTTTGGGCCCCTTGGCAAGAAGGAACAAGAAAGTTAAATTTTAGAGGAGCATTTACAACTAACAGTGCACCAGGGACAGAGACAAGACCAAGCCCATGTGCACAAGGAGACAGATACAGAAATGTTCGTTAAAACATTGTCTGCTATAACTCAAAGTTGGAAACATACTAAATGTCCATCAACCGGCTGAGCACATTGCATGAATATTCAATAGAACATGATATAAGAGTTGAAATAAATAAACTTGAGCCATGTGTCTCAAAATCATAATATTGAAAAGGGGGAAAAAAGACAGTTACAGAACTGTGCTTTATAAAATGCCACTTGAGGAAAATGGTAATATTTTAATATATACTCATATATTATACTCATATCTATATTGCAATATTTTATTTATGGAAGTATGAGTTTGATAATAAACACGATTTTAAAAAAAAGTAAGATGTTGCCTATCCTGGAAGGGCCAGGGAGGTGACTACAAATGGAGAAACAGAAAATCAGGTAACAAAGGTTTTGGGTTTTGTTGTTGTTGTTGTTGTTGTTTTTAGTTTGTTTGTTTGTTTGTTTGTTTGTTTGTTTTTGTCCTTGGAAATAACTGAAATAGGTGGGAAGCTGTCATGGTTTGATTGAACTTGGGAAGCAACTACTAACTGTTACTTTTAATAGTGTTCAGAATGTTTGAAATACGGTATAAAAGCACCAGAAAATAGTGCATGTGGGAGGGGTGGGTAAGAGGACAAGGAAGACAGCAACACTTAAAATAGGAAATAAGAGTATTTATGATGCTCAGAAACACTGTCTCTGGGTTTGACAATTATACCTGGTAGAGAGGGTCTTTTTGTAGAGAAAGAGATTACAAGAATTATAGAATCATAATAAATGGCCACAATGTTTTTAGTATGACATTTTAAAGTACATTATGACATAAGGAAACAGTGACTAACCAAAAAATATGTCATAAAAGGAATCCTTTTAACGGGGCAATAAAACTAGGAAGATACATAAGTTAGCTGTTCTGGGGCAGACTAATCAAAGAGCAAATTCAGAGTAGAAGAGAAAATATATGAGGATTATTATAAATAAATATGAGCTTTAGTGAACTTGTGGAAACTAACTTTCTGCACCAAAAAAAAAAAAGATAGAAAGAAGAAAGGAAGGGTAAAGTGAGGGAAGGAGGAAGAAAGTGAGGGAAGGAGGAAGAGAGGGAAAAAGAGAAGGAAAGAGGGAGGAAGGGAAGAAGAAAAGGAAGACAATAGGAAGAGACAGAGAGAGAAGAGGAGAGAGAGAGAGAGAGAGAGAGAGAGAGAGAGAGAGAGAGAGAGAGAGAGAGAGAGTCAGACAGGACTTAGGAAGTGGAGAAAAATCAGGTTCCAGTTCCTCTTAAAGGCTGCAGCCTGACTGCATCTCTCCTGCTGGCCCTCACTGGGCTTCTCTGCTTTTCAATGCTGCTTCACTAAAAGGCAGAGAAAGATAGTCATAATTGTTTCAGGGGTGGAAGTCCTTGCTCCTGGGGGCTCCACCTGGCAGGGCAGTTGCAGAAACCCTCACCAGCCACAAAGAGGAGGGCAAATAAGAACTGGGTCCCAGCTGGGGATGCAGCTTGCCAGCTGTGCCTTCAGCCCCAATCCTGAGAAGAACATCAGCCTGGATGGGTATGATTCAAGCTCCCAGCTCTCATGTCACAGCAACGTGAATGTAAGTCTGCCACTGGTGGGAAGTGGAAACCCACAGGAGAGCAGGTGTCAACATCGGCCTTCCCACAAGATACCACGGCAGCGCATCCAAGCACAAACAGATTTTAATGGGCTGTGCAGAACAGCCTGGAGAGAAATACGCTCTTCTCCTCACCTCCTAGGGAAGGGGGCTCCTCCTCTAGCCACTTACTGTTTGTTCCCTCCATGGCCTAACAAGCTCATGGAACAAGTTGAAGGTGTTCATCTCTTGCCATCCCTTATGTCATGCATTTCAGGCCCAAGAAAGTTGAGGGACTTGGTTAAAACGCCACAAGAAGTTCATGGTAGGTCTCCTGTTAGCCTTTCCTGTTTACATACTGCTACCTAGAAAAACAACACGGGTCTTTTTCTAGCACAAATTGGTGCATAACTTATTGTCTCCTTTTTAAGTTAATTTAGCTAATTAAACAAAACAGAATTACAGGTTGTTGTTTGGTTGGTTGCATACCTCCCTTGTTTATTAAATTGGCAATGAAATCTAAATGTGCTTTATGTATTTTTGCTAGAATAAATCTCATGAAACAGGAAAAAAATCAAAAGTATTTTTCTACATGATAAATTTCACATGAAATATATTTTGAAAATTGTAAACGCCTTCCTTAAAATGGTCAAAATGCTGTAATTGCATTCAATCAGCAAAGCCCATATGGTATCACATAGGGAAGTGAGCAGACTGGCACAAAATGAGACAGTGCGCCTTTAACAGAAGATACACATACACTGAGAGTCCTTAAAAGAACAGAAGCTGTTAAGATGACATTCTGCTCTATCACTTATTCACCAATCCTTCTCAACGCTGACTATATACACAAATCACCTAAAGAGCTTTTCAATATTCTGATGTCAGGTTACCACCTTCAACCAATTAGAGTGGACTCTAGGTAGAAACTAGGCACTGCAATTTTTTTTTTCAAACTCCCTGGTGATTCGATTATGCAGCCAAGGCTGACAACCACTGATTTAGACATTGCTGTCCCAATTAATATTTAAATAGTCAGAGCCTGTTGGCTCCACTAATCCAGCTGCATTACCACTAGCATATAAAAGATTATTTTTTTAAATACCATATGAAAAAGAAGATCAATGGGCTCATGGAGTACAAGTTACTTTGAAATCCATCTGATGAACTGTCCATTCGGGTAGTCCTTACGTTTGAATCTGTTGGCTGGGCCCTTGTAGAACTGAAAGCGTTAATCCCCTTTCAGAGACTCCAGTGCAAACCTTGATATTGAATAATCCACTAAGTTGTGTGTTTAAGATCTTTGCTTCATTAAGTCACCAGATATTCCTGGCAGCCAGAAGAGTGGCAAGACGTCAACCTGAGCTTTGCTGAGCCAAAAGAATTAGCTTTTACCGTATTTCTAAAGATGAATGTGCTCTCAGAGCATGTCCATTAGCCCCAGTGCTCTAATGAATGTATGGCTTGACAGACACAATAATTGGCATAGTTCAGAGTGTAAGAGAATCAATTTGACGAATCAGAATAAAGTCAAGTGAAAGAAGAAACAAGGATTTAGTTTGCATGTACTTCTAACTATAGCAACAAGAAAGATGAAATAGTAAAAACAAGATTAGGGGAACTTTGATAATCCATCAATGTGGGCCCCTCTCATCTCATTAACGCTAATCAATAGAGAGGTACCTCCACTCTAAAACAGTGGCACTCAAGTTCCACTGGAGTCCCTGCGTATCCTAACAGTGCCTTTTCTCTACCGTCTGGGACTCTTATCTGGTGTAGCTAATCTCTGGAATTTCTGACCTTATATATATGAAATAGTGAGATGCCACTTAGGGTGACATAGGATTTCATTTCCCTAAGGGTTGACCATCAGTTTGGGGTTTTTGTTTTGTTTGATTTTGTTTTGTTTTGTTTCCTTAAGATAACAGCCCTGACCTTAAATGTACCAGGGCTTTCTCTGTGGGCTCTGGAGACATTCATTGCCCTCAGACATAATTCTGATTGAAATATGTTTTGCTTCCATTCTTCAGTGGAGCAATAAAGGTAGATTGCAGAGCAAGCCCTTTCACTCCTCCTCAAAAGGATCCGCTGTGAAGCACAAAAGGGAATACAAAGTAAATTGCCTCACACTAACATGAGACTCGCTTGCTCATGCTGAGTCCTATGTACTAACAGATTCTTCCCTCTTCCTGGCAATAAAGAGAGGGAGTCTAATTTTTAACCAAGCTTGACATGTGTCTGAGACAAGACTTTAGTCATGCTTGGGTTCATCTGCTCAGGAATCTCTTGTTTAATTTAGCTCACTGACTTGGGAATGTAAAGGAGGAGCTGATCTCAAATCTGAGTGAGATAAAAGGAATCTAAAGAGAAACTTAAAACCATGTCTGCCCTTTTTGGTATGGGCCTTCCCATAATGAAGAAAAACAAATCAAGCTGGGAGAGTGCAATCTCTTTCTCTGATAAAATCACAGATTTGAGGGTTGAAAAAATGGATTGATATTAGGTTATCTGTTTCAAGCCTCATTTCTTTAATAAATTCAAAACAGAATTCTCTTGAAAACACATGATGTAGTGCTACTGACAAGCAAGAATGAAGGGGTAGGAAAAGTCCAGGTCACAAGATGTAGGCAGATAAAAGAGTTTTGCTTGATTTTCTTTATTTTTTGAATCCTTATATTAACAAAGAAAATGTTTTATAAGAGTACTATGTTTTCAGAATTACAAAACACTTAAAAGAATTATATAACACTCTACTTCAAGAGACTTAACTCTGATTGAGAGATCAAAGCATCATCCAAAAAAAATTATAAATTAACAATGGACAAACTATAAGGGGCTTCATTGCTTACAACACCTACACAAACACAACTCATTGAACTTGGAGAAGTAGAGCTGGTGCCTACATAAAGCCTTCATACCTACCACCCTAACCCCTACATTCTAGTGTCTTTGGTTCAAGAAGGAATTCTACACACTACCAAGATAGAAATGTAAACAGCAAACCAGCCACAAACGCTTCGTTCTACAATGCTGTCCTGCCTGAAAGATGGTAGAGCAATGGTGGCACAAACCTTGTGGGAGTCACCATCCAATATCTGATTTGATTTAAGTCTCCCTCTATAAAATGGAGCCCATACCAAATGCTGCTTGGATGACCAAGAACCAGAGACCACATAACTTAGGAACTTAGGGTGAAACAAAGCACTACTGGTTCTGAAAAACATAACAATGTAGTGATAAAATGACTCCTAATGACATTCTGCTACACTCGTAGGTCAGTACCTTGCCCAGCCAGCATCAGAGAAGTTTCCTCCTGCAGCAAGTAGGAACAAATACGGCAGATGGGGATGAGCTCAGCCCTGATGTGACTTGATGCGCTGGAGTGGATGGAGGGGGCTCCTCTTGTCTAAGAAGCAGGGAATATGTAGAAGGGGAGGGAGATGTGTAGAGGGGAGTGGGAGGGACTTGGAGGAGGGGGAGGGCTGTGATTGGCATAAAAAGTGAATATATAAATTTTTTTAAAAGTACTCTTAGCAATCTCAAAACACACAATGAATTATCATTTAAGAGAGCCATTAAATATACCATTACATGTAATAGTTCACTAAGACTGATTTTTTTTTTAACCCAATTAAACATTTCACCCTTTGGTCCATGTTTCTCCCATCCTCATCTACCTGTCCCCTAGTAATTTCTAGCTCGTAAGAGTTCAGGGACAATCTGAATTGCTTCTGTTTGGGGACTGGTCTTTATGCCCTTGGGGGAAAAAGTCTTCTGTGGATTATTCTTTCTTTATGCCAGATGGACAAACCCAAAACAGTCCAATACTGTGGCTTTCACAGATTCTTGACCCCTCTTATGGTGAGAAATGTATTTAACATCATAACACTACACAGACCACTATCATACAACAGTGAGGAAACTGCATTGAAATTGTAAGTTTTACAATTCATAGTGCCCTCTGATATTTTTTATTTGATTCAATTCTATTATATTAAAAAAATAAAAAATAAAAAACACTGACCACAGCCCACTGAATTGATTTTGTGACTCACTAATGGGTCATTCTATTATAGTTTTAAAAATATTGCTTTGGAATAGAGTTTATTACACTAGAGCTATAGTGTAATAAACCATGTGAAATGAGTCATGGATTTAAGAACTGCACACCTCTGAGATAAATTGCAACTGGTTTTCCAGTTGGGACCTTGTATTAGTCACCTATCATTGCTGTGAGAAAATGCTTGATAAAAACAACTTGCAAGACAAAACTTTTCTTTCAGATAACAGTTTCTGACAGGGAAGAGGTGGTAGAGTGGAAAAGCTCATATTATGGTAATGAGAAAGCAGAAAGAGAACGGGGTAGGAAATAAGCTTAAGATCTAGCCTCTGAGAACATGCCCTGAATGCCCACTTTCTCCAGATAGACCTCACCTCCCAAGTACCCAGCACCTCCGAAAATAGCACCGCTACTTGAAGATAACACTCTTGACATATGAGCCTGTAGGGAAAACATTTAAAACTCAAGTCATAACTTTCTGTTCCTAGCTCCCAAAAGTTCATCATGCAAATGCATTTCATCTGCCGCCGTGAACAGTCAAAGTCTAACATCTCCAGAACTGCTCACACATTCAAGTCCAAAATATCCTCAATGACGCCAGGCAAGAAGCACTGCGACGAACCCTGGTAAAAATCAAAATACAAGGTACACGCTTCCAGGATACCGTGGACAAGGCACACATTCCTAATCCAAAATGACAGAATCGGGGCCAAGAAAGGGAGGACGGGGCCAAAGGAAGCTGAAAATGCAGAGCGCAGACGTTAAGTTCTATATTTCCATGTCTGACATCCATAACAAGTAGAGTCCTCCTGTGAGTTCCAAAGGGCTTAGGCAGTCCACCCCTGTGGCCCTGCCGGATGTAGCCCACATGGCCTCTCTCTTGCTATCCACGATGTTTCTTGGCCGTTGTTTCATGCTGCTGGCCGCCTAACTTCCTTGGCTCTTCATCGCAGCTTAGAACTCCCCCTCAAGCCTCAGCGATGGGACTTTCGTGGGCTGCTTCTGGTGACCCAAACCTTCTCATAGATTGCCTGGCATTTGAAATCTGTGTAGACGCTTCCCTGCTCCCACAGTCATTGTAATCCACAAGCCTACGCGGCTAGCTTTGTGTGGGTAACGCTGAGGGATGCTGCCACTAGTAGGTAGACCCTCTTGGACCACGGCTTCTGAGTCCTGGGACATTTGAACCCAGGGAAATGCTTTTCTAGGTCTCTATGCAATCAAGGAGTACTAGAAAAGTGCTCCTCTCAAGGGAGAGATTTTCAAATGACTTTACTTTCACACCCTTGCATCTGCATGAGTAAAAGTGCCCGATGCCCAGGGTGCCCTGAAGGCATCATTCCTGTTGTCTCAGTACAAAACACTGAGTTTCTTAATTATGGCAATACCCCAGCAGCCATGTTGTCCTTGGCCTTGATTTTAAACCCTTTTTTGTTTGTTTGTTTGTTTGGTTGGTTGGTTGGTTGGTTGGTTGGTTTTTGTTTTGTTTTGTTTTGTTTTGTTGTTGTTGTTTTTTTGCCTAGCCAAACTAAAAGGGGGGTAGGGAAACACTTGTGGTTCTGCTTCTTCCACGTGATTCTCATTATAAATCTGTCTAAATATAGCCACGAATATTACCCAACAGCCAAAATTGTTAACTGCCTTGGTGTTTCTTCCAACATTAATTAGTCCATCATCTTTGAGTTCAGCCTCACACAAAATCTCAGGGTGCTGTTAAAATGCAGGCAAGTTCTTTGTCAGAATGCATTGTCATGTCCTATAGCCCGGTTTCCAAGAGCACCTGTATCCCCATCTGACACTTGATGAATGTGATCTTACTGCTCACACTCCTGTGGAGTCGGATCTTTCCCTTCCACTACAGTGGCCAATGAATCTCTGCTGATAGCATCCTAACACTTCCAAATTCCACATCCAAACCTTTCCAAATTCTACCCACAGCCAGCTCCAAAGGCTTCAAAACCACAGCAAAGCTATCACTCCTGTACCAGTTTTCTACGCTCATCAGAAACTTCACTACAGTGAAAAAACACCTGTCAGAAACAAGAATGAAAAGATTTATTTGAGCTCACAGTCTCAGAGGTTTCCATCTACCGTGGCAGAAAGGGAGGGCATGGAGTAGCAGAGTAGGTCACACACATCATGGTGACTAAGAAGCAGACAGAAGTGATGGTGAGGAAGATACCTGGAACAAGACACAGCTGCCAAGAACACATCCTGTGGCCTCCAGCAAGGCCTGGTAAAGTTTCCAGAGCTTCCTACAACAGAATACAATAATATAACCCATATAATAATATGAGCCATAAATCATGAGTGACCTTCTCAAGCACCCTTGAATACAGGTCACAGATAAGTCCTCGAGTCATTCTTCATTCTCCCTGTACCTTGTACTTCCAGGTTGTCAGTCAGAAGTTGGTTTTGCTACCGTCCCAACTTCTGAGAACTGCTTCCAGTTTCTAGAACTAAAACTGAAGCTTTTTAAACAAAATAAAATCTTAGTGTTGCTTCTTAGGGTCAGGAAGGAAAAAAATGCCCTCGGGCATGAACAATATGCTGGCTTCCTTTCCAGACAACACGAACACACAAGCAGATGTCTTCAGTACGCTGATTAGAGAACGGGAGAGCTTTAAGGTATCTAGCCTTGGGATTCTGAAGTTGTAACTGTATCTGATTAAAACTGAAGCTGGCAGGTAGTCGAAAAACAAAGTGATCTATTTTGATGCTAAAGAATAAATAAAGTATTTCAGTTAAATACATAAATTCATAATGAAGCATATCAAATTACTTTTAGTTCAAGGATGGTAGAAACTCATTGTTTAAATAATGTAAGAACATTAGAGATATCCTATATAGTTACAGGAATGATACATTTTCCTTTGCTGTTTATCTGGTACACAATCAGTTGAATTACAGATAACCCTAGATTTTATAATTTGTTTATAGTCTTATATCCCAAGCAAAAATTTGGAGGTAATTTTGTTTGTTTATTTTTGTTTTGTGAGGAACTATTTTTATTATTTTTATTATTTAAAACAATTTTTAAATGTAAAGATATTTTAATCATATGCTTTCCTTCCTTCTGCCAGAGCCTCTCCCTGATCCTACCCACCCAACTTTAAATTCTCTCTCAAAACACAAACAAAAAACCAATACAACAATAAAACCTCCCAAAGGCAAGAAAACAAAATAAAACCATACACACATAGACCGTAACTAAATCAAAGCACACACAAAGAACTGTGAAGTCCATTATATGCTGGTCAGCCGCTCCCGAACATGATGCCTGCCTTGGAGTAGCTGATATATCCTCTACCTCAGAAAACTGATTTTCTCTCTCCCAGCAGGTACAAGTGACAGTTCAGTTGTTAACCTTTACCCTAGTGGCTAGGTTTTCATTCATTCGAAAATATAAATTAAATAAAACATAATAAGATAAAACAAAAACTATCACATCAAAGTTAGACGAGGCAAACAGAAGGGAAAGAGCCCAATAGGAGGCACAAAAATCAGAGACCTACTTATTCTCACACTGAGGAGGACATGAAAACACTAAACTGGAAGCCACAGTATATACACAGAGGACAGGGTGCCTGCCCATTCAGGTCCTGTGCCTGCTGCTTCAGTCTGTGAGTGCATATGAGCTTTATTAATGTTGATTTAAACTTGTTTTCTTGCTGTCCTCTATCCCCTCTGGCTCTTACACTTTTCCTACATCCTCTTCCTTGGGATTCCCTGAGCTCTGAGGAGAGGGATTTTATGGAGACCTCTCATTTATACCTGAAGTATTCCATGGTATCTCACTCTGTGCAATGTCTGGCTGTGGGTCATCTGCCGCAGGAGGAAGCTTAAAGCACTGATCTGTGAATACAGCAGGATATCATTAGGAGTCTTTTTTTTTTAGATTGGTATTATTTGGCTTTACCATATAACCCTACACTATCTAGCCTCGACTCTTGGTCACCGAAGCAGCACTGGGTATGATTCCATCTCATAGAGTAGGTCTTACGTCAAATCAGACATTGGAGGGTGACTCCCACAAGCTTTGTGCCACCATTACCCTACCATATTTTGCAGACAGGACACCACTGTAGAACAAAGGGCTTATGGGTGGCTTGGTGCTTATACTTTTCCACTGAGAGAATGCAGAGAACATTCCTGTACCAAAGACACTGAAACACAGGGATGAAGGCTCTAAGTCGGCACTAACTTGGCATCCCCATCTTCAAAGAGCTGTGTGGGTGATGTCTTCAGAAATGGGACCTTGCTGTCAGTTTGTGAAGTGCAACCTATAGTCTTGGTAATAGCCTTGGTTACTTGAAGATTTCCATGGGGCTCCTTTGGCCAACAACTCAATTAGCTATAACACAATCCTGGTACTGGAAGCTTCATTTTGTGACAAGATATAGCCAGTTGGGACTCTGCCTCCCCCATTATCTGGTGACTTCATTTACATTGCCTTCTTATATGTACATATTTCAGAAAGTATATACTGTATTAGGTTTCCATACTACCCCTCAAATGCCCCTTAATTTTAGCTGTCTTTCTTTGAACATATTGTTCATATTGTTTTCATTCAATAAGTATCTATTGAAGACGCACTATGCCAAACACTCTCCCAGGCTCCGAGGTACAAATAAACAAATCTAGCATACTCTCCAGTTATAGTATTTTTTCACGATTGGCTGTAGTTTCTGTGGTTTAAATATGAAATGGCTACCACAGTGCCATGTGTTAAAATGTAGCTCTCAAACTGCTGATGGTATTATAAGAGCCTCTGAACGGTTTAGAAGATGATTCATCGCTGAAGGACACGAGTGTGTGTACAGGCCGGTGGGAGAGATGACCCTGCCCCCTATGTGTATCTTCGCGCTTTCTGCCTACCATTTGGTAAAGAAGCTTCTCTGCCACCTTACACCCTTCCAAATGTGGAGTCAAACCACCATTGACAGATTATGCAATTGTGAAACAAAATAAAGATTCTTTCACTAGAGTGTTTATGTTATGCATTTGATCACAGTGAGGTGTACCTACTTAATAGAGCCATGAAACACAAGACTATGAATAAAAAAGATAAGCTTCAAACAGTGGGAGGGATAAGTACAGAAGTCAAAGAGGTGTTGCATAGTCTCTTTCTACTGTAAGTGCCTACCACAGACTGGCTAATTTAAAAACAGAGATGTGTTTATCTCATGGTTCTAGGGAAGGCAAAGCTCAAGAGCAGGGCACTGGCACCTGCTCAGCATCCATCATGTGTGACTAGATGACGGACTTCTGCAGTCTCAAAACAGAGGAAGGCATCTCATAGAAAGACAAAGGTGGTATGTGTCATCTCAGGTCTTCTACTCATAAAGGCATCAAGCCCATAATGGGAATCTTCCCTAATGACCTTATCTAATCTAAATCATCTTCCAAAGGTCTGTGTTTGCTTGTTTGGATTTTGTTTTCCTTTATTTAATTGCTTTATAGCCTGATATCAGCCCATTTCCCCCTCACTACCCAGTCCTGCCTTCACAACCCCCTCCCCCTGATCCCATTCTACTCCTTTTCAGAGTGGTGAGGCCCCTAAGGGGTACCAACCTACCCTGGCACCTCAAGTCACAGCAGGACTAAACACCTCCTCTCCCACTGAAGCCAGATAAGGCAGCCCAGCTAAGGAGAAAGCAACCAAAGGCAGGAACAGAAGCAGAGACAAACCCTACTCCCATTATTATGGGGTCCCACATGATGACCATGCTGAACATATTACATATGTGTAGGGGGTTTAGTTAAGGTCCATGCAAGGTCTTTGATTGATGGTTCAGTCCCTGTGAGACCCCATGGGCTGAAGTTTGTTTACTCTATAGCTCTACTTGAGGTGTCACTGACCCCTCTGAATCCCTCATTCCTTCCACTCTTCCACAAAACTCCTTGAACTCAGCCTATTGTTTATCTGTGAGTTTCTGCATCTGTTTCCATCAGCTGTTAGGTGAAGCCTCTCCGAAGACAGTAATGCTAGGATCTTGTCTGCAATCATAGCTCTCTCCCATGGGGTGGGTCTCAAGTCTAGCCAGTCATGGCGTTTGCCATTCCCTCAATCTCTGCTCCATCTTTATCACTACATTTCTTGTAGGCTGGACAAAGTTTGGGTCAAAGGTTTTATGGGTGGGTTGATGGACCCCTCCCTTCCAAAGGTCTTATCTAAAAACCATCAGCATATGAATTCAGGATTAAGATGTTAACTGATTTATCTGAACTGTCTGGGGTGGGGGTTCCATTTAACTCATAACAAGGCAGTACAAAGATAATGTGTGGCTACTGTAGATAGGTTAGATAGTGACCATTGGATTCTTCATCTTCACTGTCAGTTATACTGAATTTAAAATCATCTAGGAGATTGGGGAGTTATAGCTCTGGTTGTATCTGTGAGGGTATTTCCAGAAAGAATTAACTGAGGACTGGTGAAACCCACTTTGGGTATGGTGACACCATTCCATAGATGAGAAGTGAGGATGAAATAAAGGAGAGAGCCAGCAAAGAACAGGTATTCCCTTCTCTACTTTTTGGAAGAGATATGAACTACTCTGCTTCACCATGCTTTCTCAGCCATGATGGGCTGAGCCTTCTGAAGTGTATGTTAAAATGAGCCCTTCCTTCACCAAGTTGTATCTCAGGCATTTGATCACAGTGATCAAAGTAACTAATACAAAGACAGACTTTGGGGAATAGTGTGATGTGTCCATCAGTTGTATGACATCAATGAATGGCCATAGGACAAGTAGAGGGAAGAATAGCTCCCATCAAGACCTAATGGAATGCAAAGAATGCAGCTGGTCTTGGAGTGTGCTGAGGAAAAAGGACCATTGTGAGGCGATGTCCAGGATGGTGGCAGTGGTCAAACATGTGCAGACTTTAAATACTATAGAAGGCCTTTGTAATGTTTAAAGCAAATCTGCCAGAGGCTTTTTTAAAAAGTCTGGTCAATTCATGAATAGAGAATTGAAGGGAGAGGGAGGAAGCAGGGGACCAATCAGAGTGCTGCTTTGTAAGCTAGCAGAGAGTTGGTGTTAGCTCAGAGTAGGGGAGTAGTGGTGATAGCTTTATTGCCTGGTGATAATGGATGTTGCCGCCAGACTGAGGGTAAAATGATGTCACATAAAAAGTGATATGTGCAGCATGTACTTGTGTAAATGCCTCAGGAATAAGGCAGACCAAAAACACAGGCAATAGGGAAGATGTCACCTCTCATTCCTACATACATTTTCAGGTTGGGAAACAGTGAACAGCAAGCAGGATGTCTTTACGCTGAGAAGTTCAGACATCACCAATGTTCTCTGAATCCATGTTCAAATAGACTATCATGCGTGACATGACCCGGAAAGGATAAAAAGACTGAGCACCCTTCATGAAAGACACTCAGTGCTATTTAAAAAGCAAACAAACAAACAAAAGCTTTATTCACACCAAGAGATTAACCTGTGTAATAAAAAAGAAAGGAGACAAAAAGGAAAGAAAAATAAAAGAAAGAAGGAAGGAAAAAAGAAAGAAAGAAAAAGATAGAAAGAAGGAATAATAGCCAAGAAAAGTTTCTTAGAAGTCCAGTAAGGAATTTAAATATCCAGATTTCAGATGCATTGGCCAAAACTATTCTTTGAGGACTGAGCTGAGGGATGGCTCATGGGTAAAGTGTTTCTTAGGGAAGCACGAGGCTCACAGTTTGGGTCCCCAGAACCCACATAAAAGGCTGGCAGCATGTATTTCCAACACTCAATGGGCAGAGAACGGGATCCTCATGAAATTGGATCGTTACACTATCCAGAATTAGCAAGCTCTGAGTTCAGCAAGAGACATGCCTCAATAAATAAAGTGGAAAGCAAGGAAGAAAGGCAGTCAGTGTCAACTTCATGTGTCCACACATGTGCACATGTATTTGTCCATACAAACGCAAACAGGTAAATACATGTGTGCATACACCAAACACACACAGAGAGATATACACAACAAACCTCTTCTTGACCAAATAGGAAGCAGCATCAGTGGACAACATCTACAATTAGGATGGTATTTTAAAAGCCCCTCAAAACTATGTAGCCTTCAAAAAAAAAAAAAAAAAAGCAGGAGAACTGAAGTGAATTAAATTAAAATGAGTTTTACAGACAAAAATATCTTTGTGTTTGTCATTAAGATGAGATTTAGTGGTATTTTCAAATCAACACTAACTACAAATGTGAAGGATTAAAACAATCCACTTTCAAAAGTACCTATGCGTATTGCCTGTCATCCATCTTTAAGGTTGTATGCTCCAGAAATGTTGTTTATGGGCTTCTTTTGTTGGTCAGCATATGAGGTTACACCTTCCTCTGAATTAAAATCCATTGAGTTAAATTTCCAGTGATTGGAGAGCTCCGCACCATAGGTTACTATAGTGACCAGTACTTAGATTAGCTTTTAGCTTCCAAGTTAAATAAATCATCCCCATTCCCTCTCCTCATGAACTCAGCTTGGTCTTCTAAAAGCACTCTCCCATGAGGTCTGTACTTAGTTTGCCCCTATTTGGGCTCATTGCCTTCTACTTTCATGATAACGAGAATGAATTTTAATCAAAAGTTTGCCTCTGTGAGTTTCCATAATATCAGTGCAGTGAGCGATAAGGTTCTTTTATTTCAAAAGGAATGTAGTTAGGGTTCCTTAGGCCATAATGTACACACTGACTTTATAAAAGCCAAAATATTCTTCCTTTGTTTTTCACTACTCACTTGATCAAATTGTACTGTTTAAGTTTATTCCATTTATATAACCACATTATCTCTTGTCAAGTACAGGCTGATTCAATGACCCTGCCTTGTTTCTAGGACTAATTTCTAAACAGGCCAAACAATAGAAAAGTGGGTGTGGGTCGCACTCCTTTGGGAGTCAACAGCCCCTTTCATAGAGGTGGCCTAAGATCATTAGAAAACACAGATATTTACTATATCATTCATAACAGTAGCAAAACTGCAGTTATGAAGAAGTAGTTAAAGTAATTTTATAGTTGGGGTCACCATAACATGAGGAACTGTATTAAGGGGTTGAAGCATTGGAAAGGTTGAGAATCACTGATCTAGAACAAAGAAATGTTGTAGAAAGATGGGAGTCAACCTCTTCAGCTAAGCCACAATGATCTTACTCAGCACCCCAAGAATTCAACACAGGATGCTTCATACCAAACAATTCTTATGGTAAAAACGAAGTCTTATTCTTTATGAAGGGATCTGTAAAATGGGAGGTCAAGCAAAACAATGTTGGTCTTGTGAACAGAATTTAAAATACAAAGAATTTGGGGAGTGAATTTTTCAATTCACTGTTTAATTATCCATTTCTGTGCTGGATGATTTTATGAGTACTTGGCACAAGCTACAGTCATCCAAGAGGAGGGAACCTAAATTAAGAAAATGCCTCCATAAGATCAGCTGTAGGCAAGCCTACAGCGCATGTTCTTAATTAGTGATTGATGGAAGAAGAATCAGCCAGTTGTGTATGGTGACATTTCTTGGTTTGTGGTCCTGGGTTCCATAAGTAAGAGTCAGAGCAACCAATGGGTGAGCAAGTCAATAAGCAGCAGCCCTCCACAGTCTGTACATCAATTCCTGACTCTAGGTTCCTGCCCTGATGCAGTTCCCTTCCTGACTTTCTTCAGTGACGGACTACAATGTGAAATTATAAGCCAAATAAATCGTTTACTCCCTGCATTGTGTTTTAGCCATGATGGTTCATCATGGCCATAATAACCCTAACTAATACAACTTCTAAACATATATAGAAAATAATAATAACGGAAAAACACAATTTTATTTATGGATATTTTAAGAGACCCTACTCCCCCAGCCCACTCCTGCAAAAAAGAAAAAAGACAGACAGTGCTAGTGACATTGTCTTAAAGAGAAGGACTTTGGCTAGGTAAACAGAAGGATAGTTATTAGATAAACAGAGGGAGGCCTAAGGTGGGTTTCTGTTCACCAGGAGCCTCTCTTAAAACACTAGGAACCTCCCTTAATCCATCCCAAAAGTCAACTACCTCAGGCAATGACATCTAATTTTTGGTCCATCCATACAGACTGCTCAAAGACCCCACCCTACTGCCTTTTATATAAAACTTCCTTGTTGTTCTACCATTTTGTTCTTCTCTCTGCCCCACCCCACCCACATCCAAGACATAGCCTTGGCAGTCTGAACCTCAATAAACCCTTATTTCTACTCATGGAGTGGTCCTTTTTGGTAGTTTTGCTCTCCCCTCACTTACAAAAACACAAATTTTAAGGCCTACTAGAGGGTCTTCAATGTCAACACAAGGACTGGCAAGCTGGCTCACACACACACACACACACACACACACACCACATAAAACAATAATAATAAATAAAGGTAATAACCAAACATATGCTTAAATTATTTCTCTGCATTTTGCCAAAAGAACTGGGGAAAAAAACAAAAATTTAAGAGTGAGGGACTAGAGACATGGCTCAATGGTCAGGAAAAATTGTTCATCTTACGGAATACCTGGGTTAGGTCCCAGCACATATATGGTGGCTCATAACTATCTGTAGCTACAGTGGACCTGCTGTCCTCTTCTAGCCTCTGAGGGGTGCACACACAGACATACACACACACACACACACACACACCTTTTTTTAAATCATTTTTAAAATTTTAAGGATGTAGTGTCATGGTTATTCAGTGGCCATTTTCTTCTAGTTCATGGCTAGAAGGCTCTTATTTTTGCACTTGACTATGGAAGCCAAGAAAACAAATGAAGAGATTTTCTTTTTTTGGTCCAAGTAATGTAAAACAAATAAAACCAAATGATTAAAGCATTGAATCTCAATGAGAAACTTATTCCAAAGTTATAACTCATAAAAAGGCAAATATTAAGTCTTCAGGAAAAAATGAAAAGCTAACCCAGACCCTCTTCCCTCTAGGGGAAGTTAATGAATTCCTATCAGAGGAGAAATGATGTGTCTGGAGAAGTTGGTAAGAACCACACACATAGCCTCCAGGAGTCCAAATATGCAGATCCAGACTTAAGAAGATCCAAAATGCAACATTTAATCAAACAGAAGAGGTCTGTTGGAAGAGGTGGTGTGATCAAGGGCCAGGCAAATGGCGAGAGAATGAGAGAAAAGCAAATTGTCTTGGAGATATTAATCTGCCTAATGATTGCAACCTCTTCAAACTATCAATAAGTTCCAATATGCAAATGGAATTTTAAATAGGGAAATGAAAGAAAAGCAGCCTTAAGTATTTAGGACACTGAGGCACACACGAGGGTAGCACACTGGGCATGGCAAAGCCACTGTGAAACCAAGGCGCAGCCAAAACCAGAGATAGAAACCTGAGAAAAGGGGATGGAGTTTGGGGACACAGTGAGAAGTTTATCAGGGACAAAGTCACTTCAGCCCATAGAAAAGACAGAAAAGAGGAAGGAGAAGGAGGAGGAGGAGGAGGAGGAGATAAAGAAAGAGAGACTCATAAAATCAAGGCAGGACTCTTTTCCAAAAGATAAAGCTGGCCCCTGTGTAAAATACAAACCTCCTGGCACAACCATATGACTTGGTTATTCATGTAGGCTTTTAAAGTTGGCTTCACTTTGATAAGGATTATTTAGCCTGGCATTATAATTATGACTTCTAGACCATTTTCTATATACATTACCGCATACTTGTTTTGTCTAAAGATTCATTGATCTCATAAACAATAATCTCCCTCATTTAGTTTTCCTCACTCTCTAGAAAAACACTGTGCTATGCTTTAAAACTGTGTTGAATGGCAAGTCCCTCTCTTCACTCATTGCCTATTGTTGAAATAATACACTGAACCAAAATGTGCAATGTAGAAATCTCCTTTCCAAGGTGGTAGGGTCTGGGTCTGTCATCAAGGTGAATGTACAGTACAGAAACAGGGTAATTAAGATGCCCCTCCCCCAGGTGACTTCTTGCCTGGCAGCCTTGACTTAGCCTGCACAGTGATTCTTTCAGAAGTAACAGCCATTCCTTCCAGGTTACAGCAACTACCCACTTCCATGATTTCCTCAGATCTAGGAAAAGTCAGGCAGCCCTTGTGGAGAAAACTTAGTATTTTTTGTCCCTGGGTTCAGATGGAAATATGCCCTTTTCTTCCAGAAGCCCTGACTGAACTTACTAAGCTTCCAAAGCCTGTGTCCAGAACACCAGCTCCATGTCGGTGACCAGGGTGTGACCTTGAATGAGAAGTTTTGCTTCTTTAACTCTTTCCTTAAAGAAGAACTCACCATCTGCAAAGAGACACTAAGGGAAGTCAGGGTGCTTCTTTGAAAAGGGCTGAACACGAAGCCCGGCGTCAGGATTCTCTCAATAAATGGCATAAAAAGGGCAACGGAACGTCTACCGTATTCACACATAAAAAAAAAAAAAAAAAACATCAGACACTAAAATTTAGTATTGCTTTTAGCAAGTTCAATTCTGCTGATATTTTTTTCCTCCAAACATTTCATTTCAAATGACCATGTTACAGCATGGTTCTCAAAGTACACCAACCCTTCTTGTCCTTTCACCTAATTGAGGGTGGGGCAGAGGCCAATATGTGCTACCAGCAAGCAGGTGAGGAAAAGCTATGGCTGCCTCCAGACATCAGGCCACGCACAAGACAGTCCTCGAAAGCAAAGAATTTCTGACACCAAAGTACTGCATTAGAGAATATTTCTAGCCATATTTGGGAGATGGTTCAAGAAAATAAAAAAAAAATGTAGCCAATCTTACTTGCTACACATTTTTTAATTCCCAACAAATATTTGTGCTCTGTGGGGGAATAAGAATATTTTCTTATCATTCCAAAACATGCAGCATGAATTGGTCATAAGCAGGAAAATCTCGAAAGGAAAGAAGGAAGGAAGGAAAGAAAGAAGGAAGGAAGAAAGGAAGGGAGGGAGGGAGGGAGGAAGGAAGGAAGGAAGGAAGGAAGGAAGGAAGGAAGGAAGGAAGGAAGGAAGGAAGGAAAGAGGGAGGGAGAGAGAGGGAGGGAGAGAGGAAAGGAGGGAGGTTAGGAAGGGAAAAGATTCTGCTTATAAATGGTATACAAATAAAGTCTTTTCAAGAGTGTTTGCTTTGCTTTGGTTTAGTTTGCTTTGGTTTGGTTTGGTTTTCCATCAGTCAAGACTTTCATGTCCTGACACTCAGGACATGAAAGCAGAATACTATGCTTAAGGTAACCTATGCCTAAGGTAAGCTATGTAATGAGTCCCTGTCTCAAAATGCTGAAAACAAATGTGATGGTCCACTCCTGCAATGCCAGCACTCATGATGTATAGGCCTGGGGATCACCACAAGTTGAGATCTGGCATACTGTACATTCAAGTTCCAGGTCAGTCATGACTTATAACAAGACCATGTCTCAAAACACAAACAAAAAGAAAAAAAAATAAAGTTTTACCTGGGCAGGAGAGATGGCTCAGAGGTTGAGAGCACTGGCTGTTCTTCCAAAGGTCCTGAGTTTGATTCCAGGCAACCGCATGGTAGTTCACAGCCACCTATAAGGAGATCTGGTGCATAATGAGAGCTTGTGTGTATATAATGAATAAATAAATAAATAAATCTTTTTTAAAAAGTTTTACCACCCATTATGTATTAAATCTAGTAAATTTTAAACATATTAAGCTCTCACCTATTTCAATGATAAAATGGACAAGAGCAGCTACATTAGTGCATCCTCACGAAACAATCCTGATAATTCATTCAGGCAGGCCTCGATCATTCATTCTGCCATCCTGCCATCGTCCTCCTGCTCAAAGCGGCCTCCTCTACTCCCAGTAACCGTGATGCATTTTTGCTGAATCAGATCACTTCCCACTTTGTGCCATAATTTTCCATGCTCCAGTTTCACAATTTCCCAAGCCTTTCACCTGTCAGTAAAAGCAAGAGCAATTTATTGATTTGGGAGTTTTGCTGGATTTTTATGGTTTGGGGGGGGATGGGTGGGAACAGGAACTTACTTCTTGAAGAGTGAACAAGCACATGATCCTCTTAGCATTTCCATGTTCCGTCTATTAGCATCAGCACACAAACAGTATGAGAATCCCTAGTCAGTCTTCTCCTTTAGTTTTTAACTTAAAGTTTCCTTCATGCTTACCCCCTACACACACATACACTTACAGAATGCAGAATTCACAGGAAGCTGTTCACAGAGAGAAGACACCAGCGAGGCTGGGAGATAATCAGTTGTAACTAACAAGCCCCCATAGTGGTTCAAAAAAATCTGTTTATTTCTGAAGGCTATGTCCTTTTGAAAGAGTCAAGTTTTATTTCTTTCCTCTTCCTCTTCTCAGAAGGGACTTTTCCCTAGGAAATTTCCTGCCTCTGTCCTTCACTCATAGTCAGCACGCAGTGCCTTGTGGGTCTTTAGACAAAGCCAGAGTTGTCTGTACCCGAGGTACATGACTCAAGCATGACTCTGCCTGTAACAATATCTATGTGCATTTACCCTTCACGTCATCAGAACCATTGGCTTCCATGATGCCTGGCTTGATAAAATTGGCTACTACATCAAGTACTGATTTTACGCATTAAATTATATTTTAACTCCATTTTTGGTTCAAAAATCAGTAGCCAAATCTTTAAATTTGATATAAATTAATCCTAGCATAGAAGCTGCCCAAGTGAACAGTTCAATCAATGGACACTATAGAGTACACGATAGAGAGCCAAGAACCCACGTGATTCTCCAGGTAAGTGTTTTCATGGAGGCGGATACTTACTATGCAACTTTAGGGGAAACACAATAAAGCCTTATTATGACTTGCTTTCCTTATACCACTAATCCAATTATACTGTGACACAAAATTGAATTTCTATGTTAAAATGAAATATACTTTATTTCTTCCTCTATGATATAGAACATATATTGAGTTATTTTCCTTGGTAAAAGTGACTTTATGGAGATGAATCACTCTTGACTACCTTAAAATTAATTCCTGATATATTGCATCATTTTTAAATATATGGAATAAAAATATGTAGAAAAAAAACTCTAGTTTTCATATTGAAAAAGTCCTATTTCCTATAACTGGGTTAATGTGCAGAGCAAGGGCAGTTCGTGTATTATAATTACATCTTTTTCTCTCTAGATTCAGCAAAGGATATGCTAAATTTTAGAAGCTCAAACAGAAAGACGTTTGAATAGGTTTAGAACTGCACAGATGAAATGCGGGAATGAATATATAAAGGAATAATCCTCAGGGCCGTCCTTGGGCTTTGTCTCCTGAGAGTCACTTCCAATGGCACCAGAGAGGGTTTGTATGAAGCAGCACACAACAGCAGGGTGGCTGTCTATGATCATGAAATCTTGGAGATGCCATGCCGCAGAGTACAAAGAACACAGAGAGGATTATACAATGGCCTATATTCTAAGAATATAACTGTGTGGGTAGAAAAGTGTTTTCTTGAATCTATGAGCATGTTAAATATATAGTAAACTAAGGCTATGCCCTTCTCAGGGTCAGCTAATATGACTGCAAACCTATTCTGCTCAGTTAAACATACATGAATAAGTTATATTTTGTATAAGTGCTCTCTACAATACGATGAGAGTTATCTCAAGGATATATCTTATTGAATAGCTTTTTCAACTTCACATCTTCTCCTTCTTGAAAGACTAATGGATCCTTCATTAAAGAGATCGCAGCTTTTCAGGTGTCATGCTCGAAGACACAGAATGAATTGGCCATTAAGAAAATTCAGTCACGCAGAAAGGACAGGAGAACAACTGGACTACCCTTCCAATGACTCAGGCAGTGTTGGCAGAGAAGCTTTCACTTGCAGCCTGGTTTATAGTTTCAGGACAAGCATTAATTTCTCAGACATAACAAATAGGTGAAAGAACTCATCAGGATCAAGTGTCTATCTTCCAGGAAAACAACTGTAAGCTGTTCTTTCCAGTCAAAGCATATCTATATACTCTTTCCTTGGGGACATAAAATAGTATATGTTTTCAACACAGCTAAAGTAAGCATACTTAGGTAAAGCATTACTCCCTCATTAAATTATATGCATTCAAGACTGCACACCTCCAAGATTATTATAATACTTTGAACTAGAAATGCATGTTGTGCTACGTTAATTGCTTCATGTGGATTTGTTTACCCTAGGCTGAATCAGCTTTGATTTCCTCACACATAATGAAAGACACTTTGCTTGCCCATTGTGTTCCATTAATCATGCCTCACCATGAAACTCTCAGGAAAGTGTCTATCTGAATTTCTTTAGCTAATATTGTCTAAATATTTGAACTCAGTATTTTTCTATGTCTAAGTAAAAAAGGAATGAAAATTAGATAGGAAACACCGGCCCCTGGCAATAATCTTACAGGTAACCTGTCTGTCCTTTTGCCATTGTTGTGAGGGAAAAAAAAAAGATTCTGATGAAGAAGCTGACAATTTGCCAAACCTGTATGAATGCACTCTACTAACATTTTGATTAATTTTGAGATTTTTTTTTCACCTTGTAGGACTTCAAGGCCAAGTAAGCCTTCAAGCAGGTCACAGGAATGTAGGAACATAGGAAATGCCATAACGGGTCAAATTAATGAACCATTTAGTCTAGTATGCCTTTTCTGAGAGTGGCATCAAGCTACACTCTATGCATGCCATCAATATCAAAACGTTGGAGGCTATAAACTAGAATATTCTCTACATCAAATACCTATTTCAAATATTCATGACTTTCTTCATTAAGATATAATACATCTTTACCCACAAATTCATTTAAAACCATATATATTAAATTATGTGTTAGTTTTACACAGTCTTAAAAATCTACTGCCTCTAATTTTATCTATATTTCCTATTTCACAGTTTCTTAAAGTAATCTAAGAACCAACAGACTATTAACTGTGGTTATAGGTACTTTTTCCAATTAAGTCCTAGATATTAGAACTAAATGTTTAGGTTCCCAAAACGGTGATTACATATTGTCTACCTACAACTCCTAGCTTTTTATCATTGTACCGTAGATCAATGAGTTCAGCCTCACAGTCTGCTCAAATTCTTTCCATTCGTTAGTGTCAGTTTGCTTAGACTGTTGTAATAAAGCACAATAGGCCAAGTGGTTTAAACATTATACATTTAGTTCACACAGTTCTAGAAGCTGGAGAGATCAAGGTCAAAGTGACAACTCATTAGGATGCCAGTGAGGATTCAATCCCTGGTTTGTGAGTATTTGCCTTTCAATGTAGTCTCACATGGAAGGGAAAAGGGAGGAAAGGAAGGGGTATTGAAAGATGGAAGGAGGAATGGAGGGAGGGAAGGAGGAATGGAGGAAGAGAAGAAGGAAAGAAAGAATAGAGGGAGGGAGAGAGGGAGGAAAGGAGAGAAAGGAAGACAGATGAGAAATGTTAGAGATAGATAACACATTAGTATATTGATCTGGCCTTTCTTCTTTATATTAAGATATTAATTCCCTATGGTGGAGACCCCATATTCATAATCTAAACCCAATTGACCTTCCTAATGTCATTTCATAAATACTAGCAAATTAGCGGTAAAAGGCACAGCAAATGAAATTAAGAAGGTAAGAAGGATATAAACATCCATTTCTTTCTTTCTTTCTTTCTTTCTTTTTTTTTTGGTTTTCCAAGACAGGATTTCTCTATGTAGACTTGATGTCCTGGACTTGCTGTGTAGACCTGTCTCTGCCTCCTTGAATGTTGGGACTATAGGTGTGTGCCACCATGCCTGGCTTAAACATCCATTTCTTAGAAGCCTATTTTCTTCTTTTTACAGGAAGAAGAAAATGATCAAGACTGTTCTCAATAAATAGGGAAATAAGTAAATAGATAAGTTTTTCAAGGCTTAACAACAAAACCAGGTGACATGGGTCTATGAGATGGTCTACTGGGGAGATGTATTTTTTTAATTGACAGCAACCAAAGTAACAATTCAAAATCACAGTGTAGGCAAGAATAAGAAAGAAAACTCTGTATTGTAATCTTTTATCTACAACAGTAAAATAACTTTGGTGCAAGATCCTTGGTAGCATGTTTACCATGAATGAAAATTAAGGAAACTAAATGATACCTGACCAGTTTGAATGGATGTTTAATACACAAATGGGACTGAAGGGACATGCAAGGCTAGAGTTATAGAGTCCCCATGATAATTTCCCTTGTATCTCGTTTCATTGCTATAGTCATATTTTTCAACCCAGAAGAAAATGATTCAATGGTCCATAAGGCCATAAAAGATGTTTCCTTATTTTATAGATTAAGAAACTAGATCCTGGAGAGATTATATGGCCTTCTTGCATTCCAAATATTTGTTTTCTGCCAAAATGGGTCTCAGCCATAATCATGCTGCCACCAGGTAGCCAGTGGTAGCACGGCTTCTTCCTCGCCTCTTTGTAGATACGGAGGTGATCTGCTCTCTGTTATACCACTAAAGGTCACTATCACCATAGCATCTTCTTTTCAATAAAACTTTGTCATCCTCTAAACTCATACAGCATAAGCACTTATTTAGTGAGTAATTAAAGAGGAAAAGACAAAACAAACATACTCAAATCCTACCTTCATTTCTCAGTCTACTGAGTAATACAGAAAATTATTTACTTTGGGATTACTGGGGTTAAACAGCAATCGCTGCATACTATATGAGATGTCTTTGATTTGACGCTTGTTTTAAATAAATAGTTCTATCAGAATAGAATGGCCTTAACTTTCAGCCCTGGGAATAAACAAATAGTCTCAATCAATGATGCTGAGACAACCATTTAACATTTTTCAAGGGGCTAAGAAAAGAAATATTTCATGCCTACAACATTAAGTCAGAAATAGCCTTTGGTGTATATTTAGCTTAGTCTTTTCAAAGGTTGTGGGAAAATATGAGGGAAAAAAATATAAGCAAAAATTAGCAAGGCTACCATGACAACAGCAACTACTCAGAAGCAGAGCTAAAGTTTTAGAAATCTCGGAGGGAAGGAAAGGAAGGACCCTAGGACAGTTCATCAAGGAAGAGTTATCAAGCGTAAAGAGAATTATTGCTAAATGGACAGATACTGGAACAGATATTTATTGTAATGGATTTCCTGTGGTGTGAAATTTTATCAAAAGGGCACTGTTACTAGGGAGAGAGCATTTGCTTGAAATTATAAGTGGTTTTTGCTGAATTCAACTCAGTGTGGAAATATATGTCCCACATTTTTATTTCTGTGGGTTGCCATTTGTTTTGGGTTTAATGGACACAAAGCTGTATGTCTGAGAGTTTGGAAAAATATGGCAGATAATTCTTTTAACTGAGTTTGCCAACGGGACTATATAAGGATTCAGCAGTAGACTTCCACTGAGGCTCCGAGCTTGCCATTGCTATTCTATTTAGATGGTTAACTGTTAAATAGTTGGGATTATTTTATTAGATAACAAATATTTAGGGGTAATTTTTGCGTGTTTATCTTTCAGGGCTACTGAGAGCACAATGTTTACCAGTAAGAGAGTATGCATTGCATCTAAGTTTAGGCAAGCAGTGACAGAACAGCCAGACAACAAGTAAAGGGGCAAACTATAAATAAGAAAATGTTGAGAAAGAAAGACCATCAAGTGTGTGGCCATGAGCCAAGAGGAAGGGACTGCAATTCAAGACAATGGCTCGGATGAGAGCAAGGACCACCTCGCTGGACGGGGTGGAAGGCCAAGTTTTCAGTTTCATCTGGAAACAAGGGGTTTTCATGCACCTATAAGAATGATATAAAAATATCTCCCTTTGATTGTTGTGGGAATCATAATGAATTGTGAGGATAAATATGATCGGACATGATGCTGGCTTGGATGTGGAACATAAAGGGAAAAGGATCAATAGCAGACACCAGATTTTCAAGTCAAGGCAGAGACTGCCATTTACTGAGATGAGCAGGACATAGAAAAAAGAACACAGAGAAAACTGCCTGATAGAAGCATTAGCTTGAGTGTCCACTTAACACCCACACTGTGGTCAGGTGGCCATTCCACACATAATAAATAGATCAGGTAAAAAGTCAGGAAGTAGTATAAATTTTTTATGCCATCGACCTATAGATAACATAGAGCAATGTGTCCAGATAAGGTCTCCTGCTGCTCAGAGAAGAGACAGAATTCACAGCCTAGCCTTGTACCCCATTGATGTTTAAGAAGCCCAAATGTAAATGTGGGGTCTTAAATGTGAGTCTCTTAACCAGTAAGAGAGTATGCATTACATCCATGCTTAGGCAAGCAATGACACAACAGCCAGACAATAAGGGGTCAAAACACAAATAAGAAAATGTTGAGAGAGGAGGACCATCAAGCATGCTGCCATGAGTCAAGAGGAAGAGATTGCAATTCAAGAAGACTTAGTAAGGAAATAAAAATGATGTTAGAATATTTCAAAGAAATTAAGGGGTTGGAACCTAGCAATTCCAACAGGACACTCAGGCACACAAAGTACTGCAGAGGTTTATTAGAAGTAAATAAAAATAAATATGTTGGACTCAGTGGTAGGACGGTTTCTAGGGATAAGAAAGACTACTTTCCAGGAAGCAATGGGGCACACAGATTTGAACAGATTAGATTACATGTTTGTGTAGAGGAAAAACAATTTAGAGTAAGTTACTTTCTGTTAAGCAAGGAAAGAGAATCGTTGGACAAGCAAACAGAAAAGGTCGATCATCCACTGGAAGAAAATAAAAATGTAAGATGTAAAATCTGAAACAGTTACAATGATTTTAAAAACATGTGGGAAGGGACACTGCAGCTACCTCCCCTTTCCATGGTGGGATTTTTTTTCAGACTGGAGCAGGTTTTATGCATGCTGTCACAAGCATTGTGAATTCATATATGTACCTGTTCCACTATCTTTGAAAAACACTGTTTCCTCACAGTCATCAACCACCTATGGTTCCTACAAGCTGACTACCCCATCTCCGGTAAGGAGCCAGTGATAACTGACAGCTTCTGGGAGAGAAAGCACTCATTTAGATTAAGGGTGTAGCCCTTGGTAGGTCAACCATGCTCCAGTGAATGGCCACAAACCCAATAGTATGTAGGCAGCCCTAACTAAGCTTGATGGATTTTTAAAATAATTAATAAGGATACATGGTTGAGCGGGTATGGCATGACAGTTGGATTTGGGAAAAGACTAAGGAGGAGGATAAATACAATCAAAATACAATGCATGAAATTCACACAGACTTATTAAGACATAGAATATATAACCATGACCAAATTCATTTCTTCCTCTAGACTTTTTTCTGGAGTAGCTTTCTTATTCCCCTGAATAGCAACTTGCAGATTCTTTTTTTCTACAACTGCAAACTTCTGCAGCTGAAATCACACAATGTGATAAGTGTGGCTTGAAATCTACAATGTCCATTTAAGAATCAATGTTTCAGTTTCATTCAAAGGTAAGTCTTATGTATGAATTATAGTTTCATTAGAAATTGTATATAGAAGTCCAGTTTTAGATCCAATAATATTTGTAGAAATTCTCTGAGTGATTCAAGAATGTTGAAAATGGCATTATCTTTGAATTCCGATCTTCTTCTATGACCAGTGGCTCTTTTCTACCTTATCTTCAGTTAGCAGGAAGTTTATGAGAAGCAGGGGTGTAGGAAGCAGCTGCAGGACTGGTGCTCTGTAAGCTGGCTGTGTGTTCGTCTGTTTGGTCAATGGTGATGTTTAATATGGCAGTTTCTTCATGGGTTCTTCAGAGACCCACAGACCTTCTTCTAGTGGCTTTTCACTTGTCTTTCTCCAGACAAATGAAAATGCTGTGTTCTAATAGTTCCTCAATTCCTCCTGAAGCCAACCTTGGCCTGTTTCCCAAACCCTCTCAATCTCTTGGTGATGAACTTGTTAAGTCAAACCAACAATGTGATGCCCCACCCGCATCCCAGAATAGCCTTTTCTCACATCCTTGATAAACTCATAAGAAACATTCATGCATTCTTTGCCCAACAAACTGCTGGGAATACAGTTAAACTTTAGACTGGATCAATATTACTTCATTTTGCTTTTCACAACCACTCTGTGCCTCCTGAGTACTTCAATAACAGGTTACACTCCTAAGCTCATCAGATGTCATCATCTCAAGTCATGTCACTGAAAACCCTTCACATACCTGAGATGAGAGGCCGGGGGGAAAGGGAACACTTTTTGAGAGACACTCCCCGATAGCGGCTGCTGTGTTCAAAAATTTTTTTCTCCAAATACTGGTTTTTGAAGTTGACCCTTTTCTGCCCACAGAATGTGTATAGAATTCAAAAGTTACAGTGGCTCTTCCAAAGTGATTTTGGAAACTCCACGTGAGACCGTTCACCTACTCTGAAATGCAGCATGTTTTATTATAGAACACAAATAAAATTGTAAATTTAAGTCTCATTTCAGATTTAATAATTATTAGTGTGTGCGTTTGCGTGTGTGTGTGTGTGTGTGTGTGCGTTTGTGTGTGTGTTCGGGGGAGTGCATGAGCCCTCATGTGGGCATTCCACAGCAAACCTGTGAACAGTTTTGTTTAGTTACTTCTCTCCTCCCACTTTTAGGTGTGTTCCGGGCCTGGAACTCAGGTCAGTCTTTCAAATCAAGCACTTTTCCTGCAGAGCCATCTTGTCCACTCCTTATTTCAATTTTGTTTTGTGTTTGACATAATGATTTATTTCAAGCTCATAATTTTATGTGAATGGTCAAGAGGAGGAAACTGATGGCCCAAGAACAGATTAATCCCAGAAGGGCTGTCTCTAGGCTAGGAACCAAGGAGTAAAATTACGGGAGCTGAGAGATGGAGGTAATTGTGTATATTTCAAACACTCCATTATTCACACTTTCTAATGATGTTTTTTCAAAAGTGGGATAAGTAACTTGATCTTATTCTTCTAACGGTGAAACAAAGACAGATGCTTATATACACAATAAATTCACTATTAGTGATATTTTATTGTCTTTATGGCAGCATTGTAACAACAGTGTTTCTAAATTTTTAAAGGATTATATAAATAAACTGAATATTCTAATGTTTTAAAATAACAATGCTATGCTTACCTTTAATAATGAATATTATGTTACCTACTATATTTAAGTCTCTGGGTTCAAACCCAAGTCTTTCAGATAGAAAAATAAATAACTATTTTAAAATATCACAAATATATCAAGTTATGACAGAAAATCACAATTAGTACAGATTAATGGTGCCTTATCAGAAATTCCAAAATTCAAAATGCTATATAAAAGCAAAGTTTTCTCAAAAACTTTGGTGACAAAGCCTGACTTGAATGTTAGAATATTAATGGTCCCTAGCTTACATACTGAGTGGTCAGATATTTGCTGGGAAGGTAAGTGTTGGGTCCTGGGAGTTTGCCTAGATGTTGCTGATACGATTGCATCATATAAGCAAATTATCACTCTTTTAAAATATGAAGAAAGGAAAATCTGATTTCTTAGAAATTTCGGCTTCCAAGTTTTAGAAAGATTTTAAAAGTTTCATCAAAACTGAAATGTAGCATTTTTGCAGTCTACAATTATTAGGGCATTTGAGGAAGTCGAAATAATGTATAGACTGCAGTATCAAGCTGAGAGTGTACTGGTACAGTTGGAGGAAGGCCTTTGCATAACTCTGCCTCCCCTACATCATCAGTAGCACGCAAAGACTCCAAGAAGTAAGTTAAAGTGAGCGACAGAGCAGCGTCCATGATGGGAGCAGCATTTTCCAGCCAGCTTCCTTATTTCATCTGGCTTACAACATTAAGCATGTTAATAACCAGAACACTCTTCAAAGTCGTTTGACCAAGCCAGCCTCGGATCCCTGGAGTTCGTGCAGTACTGCACAGTAAATCTATTGTAGCAATTTGGAATATGTATTACAAACACACAGGGAATCTGCACCTAATCTAACTCTAAAATCGTGTAGTTAAAATCATTGGAAAGGATTATATAGTCTTCTGTGCATAACCAGGTCCTCGTGGAATTACAGCGGCTGTGGAGAATCCTTGGTATCACAAATCGCTCTTACTCCGTAAGAAGTGCAATGCCAGGCAGAAAAGGGTTCTGAGAGCTGTTCAAACCTGTGCAGTCAACTCCGGTGTGCTGTCCTGCCATCACTCACAGGAATCACGGAAGGAAAACACCATTGTCTGGCTCCTAGGGCTTTCGGCCTGACTCACATTCATATTTAAGAGTAAACACAGACAGAGCAAATACTAGATAGTATTTCTCAACCTGGATTTTGGGAAACATTTATTTTTTTTAATTATGACACAGATGATCAAAAGAAATGAAAAGAGAAGGCCCCACGTTACAACTGGACACCCCTCTGAAAACCCCACCACATGCAAACAGGGTACGAAAAAAAATTTTTTTAAGTAATTTTGGTTAGAAATTTATTTTCTTTAATTTCTACATTTTCCTAGGACCCATATCTCAGTCTCTAGCATAAATAACACAGTGATCAATGTGACATCTAAAATATTTTAAGTTCATAGAACAAACTATGGTGTCTGACACTTGCTGCTAACCATTGGTCCTGAGACTCTGTCTATGGTGGCTATATAGGGATACAAAATGCGAATATTGGGGGGAGATGTTTATCAGATTCCTTTTCTGCTTGAATATCTGGCAACTGTCTTTACTCAGAATAGGAGAGAAAAGAAGGTAAACAACGTGAGAACTCTCCCACCACTGGCAAGCACTAATGACTGACTTCTCCTGAGGTATGGCACTTTCTTCGTTCGTCTCCTTTAGCTCACGTCTGCTTTCCTTTGTGGTGATGGTGTCTTGTCTATATTTTGATTTTATTTTATATTCTACACTTTCCTGAGGGTGAGCACATCATCCTGGTTTGGTTTTGTTTTGTTTTTCTTTTCTGTTTGAAACTCAGAACAAATAAAAGCAAGTATATGAAGAAGCAAATGACTTCCTAAACATCCTCTCCCAAAATAGATAACAAGAGTCTGGGGTTTATCAAACTCCATAGAGGGTGTGTAGTTATCATATTGGGTTTCAGACTTTCTGGCTCTGATGGATGCCTCTCAAAAGAGGGAGAAGGAGGAAAGTACCACAGCAACATGGGGTCCAATAGAAGCTGCTATGTGCAAAACTTATTTTGTTTTGCTTTGTTTTCTGGCCAATAAAACTGGCATTTCCTGCCTTCCTCTCTATTGTTATGATAAAATAAAGTGAGTGATTTAAGAACATAAAGTCCTTACCTCAATTGTACTGAGGAGTTTCCATGCCCCAGTGTTGCATGGAGCTGCCCGGGTTTGCACTGAGCATGGTAAAGGACAGTGCCTCTGAGATCAGACCTAGTACTGTAGTTTTATTTGCCAGATTTTCAAGTGGGAAATGTGTGTTTCAGTCAAGGTCAGTAACTGTGACTTTCCCTTCCACTCTACTTTCATAACTGAAAATATTTTTAAGTAAAATGTAAGAAGGCAGAACCAACGGAAATAACAGATGTCATTATTGAATGGAGAGTCCCTGTTCCCATTAACACCAGGGACAAGAAAGCTGGAGCTGGGTCAGGCTCTCTACAACCGTTCCTTAGGTCCCAGGTGGGGAACAGTGGGCAACATTTCTCAGACTCTCCTTTTTCTCAGGACAATAATGTCAACCAGGTCTATTTAGGGGCATGTCTAATTCATTTTTCCAGTTAGCAAAGGTTGCCCTGAGTCATTCCCTATTTCCTCTCTTGCTGTGAGCTGAGGCACATCTCCATAGATGTGTCATTTCAGTCATTGTGTCTCAGGATGGAGCTCACTGAGGCCCAGCCCTGGGCAGCCAGGAGGATGTGTGCTCTGCCCAGAAACTGGCCCTCATACAGTGCTGATGGGGGTTTGGGAGGAGGGGTTGGGGGAAGTGAGCATCTCCTGGGCTCTGGAAGCTTCAAAGTTCTTGAAAAGAAAGAGCAGCAGTTAGAACACACCAGTTAAACCTCTTTCAAAGCTGCTTGATGGCATTCATAAAACAGAAGGCTTACCTCACTCACCTCACACCCTTAGTCTAATGTGGGAAAACAGTAACTGTTGAAATTAAAAGAATAAGTGAACAAAGACCCTAGAGTACAGGCCCTTTGCATGATGTCACTGCTCACTGTGTTCCCATTCAGAACATTACTTTCTGGGTGGCCTGCTGGTCACTTGAATGCTAAACTTCTCCTCATAAAGCATGGTCCTATGTGGTTTCTAAATTCACACTAAGGGAAAATTATTTTTACGTTGGCTCACATTTCCTTACCCTAATTTTGGAAGTAGCTTTTGAGGCTACCTAGTAGTTTGGGGCTATGTACTACAAGTTGGGGGTCATTAGGATCCCCAATCTCATTAAACACAGCTATTTCCTCTTCTTAGTTACCGTCTTCCTCCTCTTTTCCATCCACCATCACCCCTCCTCTTTTTCCTCCTATTTCTTTTCTCTAAGTTTTCTCTCTCCCTCTGCTCCAGAATAATCTGTCAGTGGAATATAGATTGACTAGTGAAAAATGTGAAAATGTCAGTGAATTTATTAGAATCCTATTTAGTTTCACTGTTACATCTTTTCAACACACTTTTGATCCAGGTGAAAGAACAAACACAAGTTTCATTTTATTATTTTAAATTGTGTTTGTGTGTGGTAATATGCATGTGACTTCAGGAGGCCTTGGAGACCGGATATGTTGGATCCCCTGGAGCAACAGTTACACGTAGTGATGACCCACACCAAATGAGTGATAGGAATCAAAACCGGGTCCTCCAGAAGAGCAGTGTGCACCCGTAACTGCCGAAGCATCCCTCACCCCTTGGATTGTTGGGGCAGTGTCTCGTGCGTAGTTTAGTCTGATCTTGAATTTGATGTACCCCGGGATTACAGGCGTGTATCACCAAGCCCAGCTAATATACACTTTTTTTTGGGGGGGGTCATTATTGTCTGTTTGTTTTTGTTTTTCAAGACAGGGTTTCTCTGTGTAGACTTGGCTGGAACTCACTCTGTAGACCAGGTTGGCCTCAAAGTCAGAGATCCACCTGCCTCTGCTTCCCAAGTGCTGGGATTAAAGGCATACATCACCACTGCTCGGCTGATACAGTTTCTTAAAAGTAGTCAAGAGACTTTGCAGAGAAACTGTGTGCCATTTGCTAAACCAAACCAGACATAGTGATATCGGTAAAGAAAAAAAAAAAAAAAAAAAAACATTGTCTTAAATTTGACACAAGTGTGTAAACTTTTCACTGACTGTGCAAGAGACTCTCTTCCTGCATGCAACAATGCATCTATACTTTTGTCCACAGAGTTCATAGTGTACACTTCCTAAAATGAGAACATTGTTAGGACCGGATAGCTTGTCATAACTGGAGCTTCACTCCACTCGCTCCATCAATCAGGCCTACTGAAAGAAAAAACACCCAGAGAAACAAACAAACAAATGGTGTCTATGTTTTGTAAACAAAGCTTCAGGGAGAAGATTCTAACTCACCCACTCATGCCTGCCAAATCATCATACACAAGGACAAAGATCTCAGTGCTAAATGAAATGATACTTCTATTTTAGTTTTACTTTACTTTTTGACTGAATCATTACTATGGTTTGGGGACGGTTTGGGGCCAGAGTCCACACGTTAGAAGCTTGGTGTTTAGTGTAAGAGTGTTAGATAATGGTTGACCTCCAAAAAAAATAGAGAGTAGTGGGGGATAGTGTCAGTATACCCTCATACAGGATTAAGAAATTAACCTGTAATTTGTTCTTAGAAGAGTGAATTATTCTAAAAAGCAAACACAACTCTGGTATTGTTCTTTCTTACTATTGCTCGGCTTGCTACTCTCTGGTTTCCATGAGTATTCCAGTTACAACATGGTAGCCATGAACATCTAGTCTCCAATATTCAGAACTTAGAGACAAAATTCAGCTCTTTAGAAATTACTTAGGTTCATATATTTTCTTCCTCCTTCTCCTCCTCCTTCTTCTTAATTACAATTTATTCACTTTTTATCCCAGTTGTAGCCCCCTCCCTCATCTCCTCTTCCCACAATCCCTCTTCTTCCCCTATGTCCCTCCCCTAGTCCACTGAGAGAATATCCTCCTTCCCTACAATCTGACCCTAGCCTATAACGTCTCATCAGGACTCTCTGGATCCTCTTTCTCTGGGCATAGTAAGGCCACCTTGCCAGGGGGAAGTGATCAAAGAGCAGACAACCAGGGTTATGTCAGAGACTGCCTCTGCTCCCCTTACTAGGGAAATCCCATAGAGAATGAGCTGCCCATGGGTTATATCTGAGCAGGTTGTATAGGGCCTCTCTATATGTGGTGTTTGGTTGGAATATCATTCTCTGCAGGACCCCCTGGGCCCAGATTTTTGGCTCTGCTGGTCTCCTTGTAGAGCCTTTGTCCCCTCCAGTTCTTTCTAACTGTTTCTCTGCCATTTGATAATTGTTCTATTGAGAATTCTCTGTTTAGCTCTGTATCTTATTTTTCAATTAGCTTACTCAGTTTGTTGGTGTTGACTTCTTGAGCTCTTGTTATATTCTGGATATTAGCCCTCTGGCAGATGTAGGGTTGGTGATGATCTAGGCACTGAGCCTATACTGCAGCCTGGGTCCATTTTTCTCTGGAGTCTGAAGTAGTCTCTGCTGTACTCACTGTCTCTGCCGACTCACTGGTGTGACCCATGTATGCCAGGTAGCTCAGGTGCAGGTGTGGAGATCTCAGAACCTAGATCTGCTCCAGTTCCACACAGGCTTCCTTGAGATGGCAAACAATGGAATTTGGGTGCAGCACCTGGCTCAACTTTGCTGGTTTCACTGGCTGTGCTGGACTTGCTCTTTCCGGGCTTAGGGGCCAGGCAGCTGGGGTGCAAACGGAAAGGTCTCTGAGCCTAGAGCTGCTCCAGTTCTACACAGGCCTCCTTGGGAGGAAGACAATGGAACTTGGATCTGGTGCCTAGCTCAGCTCTGCTAGGTTCTCTGTCTGTGCTGGGCTTACTGTTTCTAGCCCAGGTGAGCCAGTCAGCTAGAGAACAGGTAGAATGGAGCCATGCCTCCTCCACAGTACCTGAAAGTATTTCTCCACAGGATGGTGAGAGTGAATGTCACTAGGTGATTCGACAAGAAAGGTGCCCAGAGGACGGTGAGGGAGTGGGCTTCGGCGTTTGGAAGCAGGAGCCACTGGTACCCAGAAGGTATCCATTGGTCTGTGAAAGTGGGTGCCTGTGTCTGGAGCCTCATCCTGGGTACAGGAAGGTATTCACAGGCAGTGAGATTGAGCGCCCAAGGTCCTAGCTACCAGCTGCAGGTACCAGGAAGAAGTCCACAGATGGTGGGCTTGGGCTAGTTGCCTAAGGCTGCAGCAAGTGCCAGGAGGGAGCCCGGAAATTTTTTCCTGTATTAGCCAGGCCTGAAGATGGACCTTCATGTCTCCCTGTAGAGTCTCCTCTCACCTCAGAAACATATACGTCAGTGTTTTGGGGTCCACAGAAGGGCCTACAGGTCACCCTGCTCTCGATGTTGAGCTACTGTTCAGATACCCTTTGTGGTTGGCACCTCTGTCTTCATATTTTCTTATAGTAATAAAAAAAACTTCGCCAAAAAAAAAAAAAAAAAAGATCTCAGTGCTTAGAACTGCAAAGGGGGAGCATGGCCTGTCATGTCACATGACTTCGTTTGCTAAGGCCAGTGAAATAAAAAGACAGGGAAACACATTATTTCTCAGGAGTTTTATCGACACACCCCTTTCCCTGGGACACTGGCATCCAGGTACAGCTTGCTGGCTTCTGAGATTCCTCTCTGTTGATAACAGTGAACTCATGAACATAAGCGCAATCTTCACAAGAAAAAAAGCTTCTGTGCTGTCGATACGTAAATTTTTCCAATTTGCTTAGCTGTTGTTGCTGTTTTATAGTGTTCGTTCATCCATTGAGAAAGTCTTTTGCTGTGCTCTGACCATGTTCAGCTCCTCCCCCAGCTCCTCACAGCTCCGGCCTGAATTTTGTTTGTTTTACTGCAACCTGGGTTGGCCCATGCTAAGACACCATCTCCTATGGATACATGAGAGCTACCACAAGAAACAGCAAAAGATAGCAAACAATCATCCCAGCTTCATTCAAAAGAGCATTAGTAGAATGCCACTGAAATCTATAAAAGGCTAGTTTTTTAGTTTTAACATCTAAGGCTCAATTGCTTTCTGTTAAAAATGTTTTTTTTAATTATGTAAATCATCAGTCAGGAGTTAAAATAAAAATCTAAAAATAAAAACAACACCTGCATTGATAGAATATCCTGAAATAGTTTTAAAGGTGTGTTAACATCTCTGTTACTAAGGGAATTATGTCTAAAATGCCATGTGTGTCCTGTAGGAAAACAGATGACAATTCACACCTGTTACCAGATGAAATGCCATTTGAAAAGTAGTAAGTGAAGAAATGAAAATATTAGACTTGTGCTTAAATGAGATTAAATTCTATTTTGACTAAAAAGAGAAAATGGTTTACCCTACAGGGTGAAAAGCATTCTCTGGAAGGGACAAACCACCCTCTACTGGGTTCCTTGGCAGAAGGGACCCTAGAACTGCCTCTAAGAAGTCATCTGCAAGTTAGACAGCATTCTTTCAAGGTCTTGGGGTACATTCACACTAGATGACAAGGTTGCACATCTCTGCTGAATGGCATGGCTTCACGGGCTTCCAAGAGAAATCAATCACAAAGTCACTAATTGTTATCACCTACAAACCAGTAGCTATGACAGTGACTTAAAGTGACTGATCATCCTACAAAGCCTGACAAACGACACTTCTCAGAAGGCTTCCGGCAATATAATTAACAGAGAAAAGTGTGAACCCGAAGAACTACTAGACAAAGGGTCATATAATGCTATTTAAAAACTAGAAGGAGGAAAAAACTGAATATAGTCATGGTAACTATTAGTCCTCTGTAACTGTGGAGCCTGAGATTGTGTATGTGTGTAAGTGTGTTTGAGTGTGCATGTACTTGTGTGTACATGTGTGCATATATGTGAATGTGTGCACATACGTGCGAATGTACACATATATGAATGTATTGAGGATGCATAGATGGGTGTGTGTGTGTGTGTTAGCGTATGTGTGGTGTGGTGTGCATGTGTGTGCTCTGCACAACCATAATGGGCCATTATGGGTCCTCAGTAGAGCAAAATCTCCTGGACTTCACCACACAGAGAGGGCAAAGAGGTAGAAGAAGCTTCACATAAGTTCTAAAACTTTAGAGCCAAGTCAGTGAGTAACATGAGCCTCGGCACTATAACGCACATCCAGACACAGGAGCCTTCATAGCATGGTCCACGTCGCAGGTATAGTAAAGATGGTGCTGACTTAAAGAACTATTGATAAGACAGTGGTTGTCAACCTTTTCACCTTATGTCACCTGCCAGTGCACGAAAACTTCATCTTCACTCAAGAAATTCACAAAACCCCTTGAAAAGAGGTTCCTCTTATCATGATAAATTTATTATAGAAATATGATGATGTTCTTGCAGTTATGATAGTGCCATTTATCATGTACAGCCAGTTCCTTATACAATAATAACTTTAAAAAATACAGTTGACTCACAACTGATACAACAGTATCAGTTATAAGGATTATTCTAGTTTTCTTTCTGTGATGAAACATCCTGACTGAAACCAGCCTGGGAAGGAAGAAGCTGGTTCCCTCTCTGCTTGCTCCCTAGCTGTGGCTTAGCCAGCTCTCTTAATTAGACCAGGATCACCTGCCTAGGGATAGCACTGCCCACAGTGGGCTGCATCCTCCTACACTGATTAATAATCAAGGCATTATTAATATTATTACAGGTGTAATTAAATTAATAATCAAGATATTCCCAAAGAACAGTCTGATTAGGACAGTTACTTAGTGGAGACTTTTTATTTTTCACTCTAAGCTGTGTCAAATTGACAGTTAATGCTAACTAAAGAGAATGAAGGCATCAGAGATACTGATTTTAAGTAAAAATATGAGATAAAATATCCTACAGGTTTTTATGTCAAATCATGCTCATTTTCTTATTAGTTGGAAACAAAGATGACAAATATTTGGCAGAATAACATTGAAAGTATACCATCTTTCTATACTTAAAAAGACAAGGAAGAGTTTTGTATGTCAGGATATTGCCATACACACATATTTATACTTTTCTCACATTTATTCCCAACAAACAGACATATAGAAAAAAAGCACACTATCCAGATAGTCCTTGTTACACAGAATTAAGAAGCAAAACTTACTCAAACTGGCATGAAAATTTCTTTTTTTAACCTTTTTTAAATTAAATTTTTATTTTTTTACATTACTTACATTTTATTCACTTTGTATCCCAGCTGTAGCCCCCTCCCTCATTCCTTCCCAATTCCACCCTCCCTCCCTCATCTCCTCCCTGCCCCTCTCTAAGTCCACTGATAGGGGAGGACCTCCTCCCCTTCCATCTGACCCTAGCTTATCAGGTCTCTTCAGAACTGGCTGCACTGTCCTCCTCTGTGGCCTGGCAAGGCTGCTCCTCCCTCAGGGGGAGCAGTCAAAGAGACAGCCACTGAGTTCATGTCAGAGACAGTCCCTCTTCCTCTTACTAGGTAACCACTTGGATACTGAGCTGCCATGGGCTACATCTGAGCAGGGGTTCTAGGTTATATCCATGAATGTACCTTGGTTAGAGTATCAGTCTCAGAAAATACCCCTAGCCCAGATATTTTGGTTCTTTTACCAACTCCATATCTGACAGAGGGCTAATATCCAGAATATATGGAGAACTAAAGAAGTTAAAAAACAACAAATCAAGTAATCCAATTAAAAAATGGGGTACGGAGCTAAACAGAGAATTCTCTGTAGAGGAATAGACAATGGCAGAGAGACACTTTTAAAAAATGCTCAACATCCTTAGCCATCAGGAAGATGCAAATCAAAACAACCCTGAGATTTCACCTTACACCTATCAGAGTGGCTAAGATCAAAAACTCAAGTGACAACACATGCTGGAGAGGATGTGGAGAACCTCCTCCATTGCTGGTGGGAATGTAAACTTGTACAACCACTCTGGAAATCAATCTGGCGCTTTCTCAGACATTAGGAATAGTGCTTCCTTGAGATCCAGCTATACAACTCCTAGGCATATATCCAAAATATGCTCAAGTACACAAAATTTCTTATCTCAGATGTTGCGAAAGCTTTGCTGATTAATTTGATCTTTATCCATGTCCTCAAAAACCTCACCTCTGTTTTGCACCATGGGTTCAAAGGCCACCCCTGCTGCCTGCTGTTCCAGGTAGGAACACAATCTTTCTAAACAGAAAGAGGAGGAAGGTCTGTTCTGTATGTGTTTCCTCAACAATAAGATAGCAAGGGCCGGGGAGATGGCTCAGCCATTAAGAATACTGGCTGTGTTTCCAGAAGATTAGGTTTCGAGCTGCCAGCATGCACATGGCAGCTCACAACTGTCTGTAACTACAATTCTAGGGAATCTGACACCTTCACACAGACATACATGTAAGCAAAAATAATTTTTTAAAATGTCCCTTAAGGAACATTGTATGAGGTCGGGGGAGGGAGTGGTGGTGGCACAGGCCTTTAATCCAGTACTGGAGGCAGATTTCTGTGAATTCAAGGCCAGCTTGGTCTATAAAGCTAGTTACATTACAGCCAGGGCTACGCAAAGAAACCTTGTCTCGAAAGAAATAAAAATAAACTAAAATAGCAATGTCTTCCTTTCTCCTTCTCTTCCCTCCCCTTAACTAGTGAGGAACACACACACACACACACACACACACACACACACACACAGTCTCTAGGCCTTTGACTGGAAAAGAGGTAAGAGTTCTCCTGAGTGTTTCAGATGCTTGCATCTTCACAGGGTTCCACCGCTTCCCCTCTGAACCGGTGGTTAGCCATTAACAGTGGATTCAACTCCTTCAAACTCAAAACTTGGCTAACAAAGTAGACATGGTGACAGGAAATCAAAAGTGACCGCTGTAGACAGACATTCCTTTTCATTTGGTCAGTATTATTATTAATAGATTCTGAATTTTTCAAATGTACGTAATTGCTAAAAGTTATGTGTCACCTCAGGATGAATACCACAGGTCCAGTCATTCACAGACAATGCGTAATGAAATGCATGAGTCACCCAGCATGCACCTTTGTTACCAACTAACATGAACCAGGAAACTTTGAGCTTCCCTTTCCCACATCTTACACTGGGCAGAATTTCCACAGGCCATTTAGGGCCATCTTTGTAAAATGGTTGTGCTGTTTTTGTGTGATTTTTTTTTTACCTTTAAAATCGCTCTAGTGAAAGTGCTGAAATACCTTATAGAGTTTCTAAGTACAAGAAAGCTGTGATGAGGCGCCTGAGGACAATTTATATGTTAACTAAGCATCACCTGTGCAATGCTGGATGCTGTTGATCACAAGCTCAACAGTAAAGAATCCAGGGTGCACTGGGTCAGGGGCTTTTCAGCAGAAACACACATACAAGGGTATGTATTCTTCTGTTGACAAAATGCTGTGACGGGAGGCTTTCAGGAACCTGCTTCCTTGAGGAGTAATGGCTCCGCACCCGGGAAGACAGCATGCAGGAGAACTTTAGAGAGTATAGCTGCAGCAAATGATGAGAGTCAGAGGTGTAATGAAACTGAAATGTGGCTAAGTCAGGTGGCGCAGCCATAAATTGATTCCAGACCACAAATCCGGATTCAATGACCTTGTTTAGGACTCTGGGATTTATTCTGGGAGCAAGGAAAAAGACAATGAAACCGATATAAGGAAGAAGAAATGAGAACATATCTGTATTTCTGGAAATTCATTCTGGATGACACTTGGAGAATAAGTTAAAATAAAGGAAGAATGGAATGAGGGAGAAAGAGCCAGAAGGGATTACACCCCAGACAAAAAGTGATGTGGTATAGAAAGGCACAGACCTAGGCTTCAAATCGTTTTCCTCTGTGACAACAGGAAATAGAGCCCTGCAAAGATTTAGATGGTGGCCATCACGAAAAGGTGTAAGAGGGACATAACATAAAAGCTCCGCCAGGTGTGAAAGAAAGGGGTGATGTAAAAGATAAAAAGAGGAAAATGGGCCCAGTTTCAAAATACTGCCACCACCAGCCAACTCTGTCCAATTTTCAGATTCTCTCCTGAAAATCTTGGCAAGGACCTAGTTCACAGCCTCTATTAATATTAGGACATTAAATTTTAATAAGTGGAAAAATGGAATTCATAAGGTTTCTCAGTTGCACCCAGTGGGGAATTGGCCAGTCATTTGTGATTTTACACATCTCTTGGCTGAAACAGACTTACAAATACAGATCTGAGCACTGGAATACATCATGTAAATATGAGACTCTCCCTCGAGGACTTTCTGTCCCCCAAGTAATGATTGAATTACAATTGACTTATAAATATGATATTCCCACCTGTGATCAACATCACAGTTTTCTTGATATAGTATCAAAAGTATAAATACATCCTAAGTCCCACAAAGGCCTCAGAACCATTTCCCATTTGGATGCAGGTAAGTAAAGTGAGAATTAGGATTCTTAATTATTTTCACTCTCATGTCACATTTCCACTGGCACATTTCAGAGTTTGACTTTTCATCAGTTCTCCATGGAATTGTATGAAAGAAAGAATAAGTAAGCAAAGGATGAAAAACGCCTATCTTCAATGATGGCAAACTTAGGGTGCTGACACACAAAATCTTCCCCAGCAAGTGATGCCCAATGCCTAACCCATGTGAAGAGTTTTGATCTCATTATGGGACTAATTTCATACACTATGCAATAGCCACAAAGCTCAGGCCAGTACGCAGCCAAGTGTAATCCTTTCAAAACCCCTCCTCTCACTCATGTGCCATATTACAGAAGAACACACCTGGGTAAACTCCTATGCTCCCATGTTCTCAAGCAAAGGCTCTTTGAAGCACTCAGAATATTAGTTGATTAAAAAAAATCCTTCCAGATGATACTATCAAAAGAAAAAGAAACCGATCAGAAATAAGAGAATAATGTTTAAGTGAACTTCAAGTGTTGACATTTGCTAGAAGCACATGCTAAAATGTGTGCCCACCTTGATTCCTGAGTCTGTAGACTCCTCGTGATGTCCAAGCTGAGTGACACAAAACTAGAGAACGGATTATACTTGTTTATTTATGTTATATTTGTTAGATTGTCTCTATCATATAAATTCTAGCGATTCTAACACATAAGGTCAAACTTCACTGTAGCTTCTGACATTGAATCAATGAGCTTTCTCTGAGTTGAAAGGTTCTGCTTGACCACACAGGCCTCATGCTATTTCCATCTCAGAGTTCTCTTTATTCAGCTGGTGGATTGTACAAGAAACTACAGCCAAGACCCACAGGTTTCTTAATGACACTGGTCAATTGTCTTCATCTTCCATACATGGGATGAGTCATATAACCCTACCAAGGGGAGGCATTAGGAGCAGAAAATATAGTCTATTGCTGGTGAGTCAGTAATAGCACAAGAAATGTCCCTTCATTAGAGGGGTCCAACAAGTGTCTCTGCTTCATACATGATTTAGTAACTTTTGCTTTTAAAGATCTAAAACTGATTACAGAGGGAGTGGAGTCACTGTACACACTCCAAATGCAATTAACCTTTTTTTTTTTTGATACACAACAGAAAAATCAGTTATGTTTTTTCCACAGTACTAGACTGAGTTACTATATAAATATAAATCACTTTATAAAGCAGTGCTGCTATTGCTAACATGACTGTTAACTGGAATTCAAAGTAAGAAAAATAACAATGTCCGTATACACAAAGAATATCCCTTTTTCTATACCATTCTTCACTCTTCTTAAATTCGTTACATTATGATAATATACATGCCTGTTTTCCAAACAGCTAATACAAAAACATTAGATACTGCTGAAAAAAGACCTTAATCCCTCAGAGCATCAGCTAACATCTTAGGGATCATGGTCCAATACAACAGCATCTTTTTATCTACATTTTCTCAGATTTCAACAGCTTGTTAGTCAAGATTCACCTCCACTTGCCAGGCTTCACTAATCAAAATAAAGCCATTTGCTGTAAATATGACTTTAAGGAGTTGTACTAAGACTGATGAGCCTGAAATCTTATAAATCATGCCCTTGAACTAAAAATTAAAATGTACTGAACTACAGCTATAAGATAAAAAAAAAAAAAAGATATTGCAAAATAGTGGTGGTTATACTGTTGTTAATAATGTTCTTACTCTTGAAGGAAACCTAATTAACATGATAACACTTTAAATTTTTTATTTTGTTTATTTTTTTTCTTATTTATATGTATGTGTCAATGAGCTCATATGTGCCATGGGCATGCAAAAGCCTGTGGAGGCCACAAAAAAGCATCGGCTCCTCTGGAACTAGAGTGACAGGCAGTTGTAGCTACTAGATATGGGTGTTGGGAACTAAGCCTGAGACTTCTGCAAAGTAGTAAGGGCTCTTAACTACTGAGCCACCTCTCTGGCACTTACAATATTTCATTCAAAAGGCTGGTAAGGAGGCAATAAAATAAGTGAGGTTTGTTATGAGTTCAATGTCACGTTACCTTAAAATTACTCAGACTTCAACTAGAAAATCTGAGCAAAGAAGCATTCTTGAAGAGGGCCCTCTTGTCTGACCTGCTCTTTTCAATAGATCCACCATGAATATCCATCTCGCATGGCTCCCAGCTCCTGCGTACCTTGCATTGAGCAGAATGCCCTCATATTAAAAAAGAAAAAATAATCGTATATATTGGTTGTTAGGATAACCCTCTCTCTGACAGCTCAATTTGGCGTGTGTTTGCTTCTAATTTAAAAGGTACAAAAATTAATTTTTTTTCTTATGATTTTCTTGTCGCTTTCTGGGATGGCTGGAGAGGTGCCCTGAATGGTGATGATAACTAAAGTTGGGGATACCAGTCTTGGTGTGTAGAGAGAAAGAGGCAATTTCCATAATTTCAAAATCATTTCATTAGTTGGTATGTGTGGTCTGAATTTTCAGATCTAGGGAACATATGCTCCCTTTACACTGAGAGAAACCATAGCAAACACTGAGAGAAATGGAGATGTCTAGCAACAAGATGTTTGAAGGATGAATACAAGGCTATCTCACTACGTATATTACTTAATAAAAATGTAGGGCAAGGTGTTTTCTTTTCCAAATGCTAAAAAGCAATGTCTCCTATCTTTAAGTTACTAACAGGTTATCCAGGAGCGAATGCACAAGGCAGTGGTTGAAAAAGAAAAGCGTATTATAAAATAGACACTTTAATCTGTTGGAATGGCCTCACCCTATAATAGTAGCATTGCCTATTTCTTTCTATTCTGTAGCTTTTAAATAGGAGCAATATTCATTGTGGATTAGATGTACTCCCTGGGTTCAAATTAACAGCAAGTCTTTACAGATATTTCAAGAAATATATATATATATATATATATGTATATATATAACACTGTCCAAAATGCAACATATTGTTGAATCACATGTTTAAAATAAGATCCAGAAGTCACAGGGGAAAAAAACTTAAACTGTAATTGTGCAATGGAAATATTGTTTCTTCAACAACACATTGTTTTCCAAAACAAAATATGTTCTCCATTTAGCATCATGGTTTTAAGATATTGTAAAGGCACACTTGTGTGGGATTCATGAAACTCAAAGCAAGTTTCACACCTGATCTGAGAGCTCCTGGCATCTCTGGAAGATAAAAGAGGTAAAATCATATTCTTTTTACTATTTTATAATAAAAGGGTCAGGGAGCAGATAGATTATGTGACTTTTCCAAAGCCACAAAGCAGACAGTGGCAGACCCAGAAACAAAACCTTTGACGACCAATTCAGACCTAGGAAGGGTCTTTCAAGAAACTATATGTTCTACTGTCCCCCTTTTCTTTCTAATGTATATGTAGCTCAGGGGAGAGAAAAAGAAGGCTAAGTCATTCTTAAAAGTTCTAGGTAATAAACCTAAAATGAATTAAAAGGCATATCATGCCATGGCCTTGGGAAAAAACATCCTCTCTCATTGCCATTACAGAGAGAGACGAAATCATATCAAAGTAAGCCAGACAGTTAAAAGGGAATAGGAAATAAAAAGGAAGTGGCCAAGCAGCGCTGGTGGCAGCTGTCTGGAAGGGAACATCAGCTGGATCAAATAACAGAGCTTTCTTAGTTCACTCTTGAAAGCATAAACTGAAAAGAAAAGAAAGAAAGACATGCACACTATTATACAGAATCTAAATACACATCCATACACACAGTTTTGTTTGAGAAGGTGTAATGCCGAGCCTCTCACAGCCGGACCAGATTAAGCAGCCAAACTAGATGTCTTTGAAGTCATCCTAGACAGGCACTTACACGGCCTAGTTTGAGATAGGCTGAGAGCCCCTGTCTCTTCACACCTAGCATGGGGCCTGAAAGCTCCTCCAGTGAATATGTTTCTGAAGGTTCAGGCTCAAATGTAAATGCGGGATGTGGATCAGGTCATGTTAATCCTGATTTCTCTACCATTACACTAGTTTGTCAAGAAGTCTGGGAATGACCGAAGCATTTTAAAAAGTAAAGAAGGAAAACATTGAAGAGGAGTCTGGAGGAATTTACCCAGCCTCAAAGGAGGGGGGAGGGTCCTACTGTTAGGAAACTGCTGTGAAAAAGTTTTTCAAGTTTAAAAACTGTTATTTTACAGTTCTGGAAAGCAGCTGCCAGGCGGCATGGTAATGAATGTGAGGTCCTCAGTGGGCTCCAGAGCAGCACGGTAGAAGTTTGTCCAGTGTGCAGCGGAGAACTTGGCTTTCAGCATCCCATGCCCCCACCTCACATCCCCTCTTGGCCGTCACTTCCACCTTCTCAGGCATTATACATCTGGACCCTGCCTACCCGATGGATTTTATCTCATGTCTTTCCTCTCTGTTCCATGTCCTTCCCTATGATTATCTACCACACATACCAACATTGCAACATGGAATCTTACAAATATACCTATTTTCTTATCTCTGAAAACACCTCCGTCGTTCTTTGTGTGTTTGTGTTTCTGTTTTGTTTTGTTTTTCTGAGACAGGATTTCTTTATGTAACAGCCCTGGGTGGCCTGGAACTTACTTTGTAAACCTACATCTGCCTCTAGAGTGCTGAGGTTGAAGGCATATATCACCATGCTGATCTCTACATAGTTCTTTCTGCCTGGGAGGAAAAAAAATGGGCAAAGAAACATGGTATGCTGTTTATACTGATTGTTCACTCTATGACCTAAGCCATTCTTCCAACATGTTCTTGTCCACAGTAAATATCCTTTATGTGTTCCAGGGGCACAGTGTAGAGAGAGGCCTTGGTTAAAGCCCTTGTTATAGGAGCACTTCAAAAAATTGGATAGAACAAATGCTGACCCTCTGTACTTCAACTGACTCTCATAGCTCAGCAGGCACAAAAGGGAGCCCAGAGTCGTGAAAGCAGCCTCCCAGAATTCACAGAGTCAAAGTAGAAGGGTTCACACTTAAAAACAGAATGGGGGGGAGGGGTGGGACTCCTGATGCCCCATCCCTAATAGAGGACCTGATGATAGTCGATGGCTGCTGGGAGGAGACTCACTATTCATTGAGGGGCGGGGGTGGGGTGATTAGACCCCAGTGGATGACCCCTACGCGCTTATGAGCAGTACCAATTAGACATAAGTTAGAGACAGACAGACAGACAGACAGAGAAGAGGATGTACAGTTGTTGATTGCTAGGGAGATATGACACAGAAAGAACATCCGGAGAAGAGTTAAGAGAGAGTCAGGGACAGACATGACCAAGATACATTGTAAACATGCATAAAATTCTCAAAAAAAATCATTATTTTTAAAAATCATACAATAAAGAATAAGTAGTATTTTTGCTTTAAAAATAACCTGACTAGCTTGGCTATCATAATGGCCCTATTTCCAGAAGGAAAGTCTAGAAAACAGAAAATATTGCTTTTACTTCACTAAATGATTGTGGGCATTTTGTTTTGTCTTGTTTTGTGGTTTTTGTTTCTACTTGAAATTTTTAACATCCTTGGTGGGAGACTGGATTCCCATACTTTGTGAAGTGCCTTGGGAACGGAGGGGGAGGTCAGTATCTGGAAGGGTGAGTAGATACTGAGATTTCATTCATTAGAATTGAATCTGATTGCAGAGGATTATGTGGTTAAAAAAAAAAAGGCAAAAGTGCAATGATCAGTCTTATTTCTAGCTCTGAATGTCACCACGCGTAGTTATTTAATTTGAGGAGCAATGTAGTGTGTTTATGTTTTGAATATAGAATAGACAGATCACAAACTATAACCAAACACTAAAATAAAATCATGTCAGGTAAAGATGTCTGAAGATTCGTTACTGGATCTTCAGATGCCCCCAACATTTGAAATACACCGTCTGTTGTTGGGTCTGTTTTCTAAGTACCAACCAGCGCATCGATAAAACACGTATCTTCTTGCCACCCCATCCGATAGCAGATAAAACCACCAATGCATCCAGGCAGAGCACTCCCAACCCAAAACATATGTTGGACTCCGAAATGCTCCAATAGCTATTTTTTAAGTGCCAACATGATGCCACAAAGCAGAAAGCTTCACACCTAATCATATGTGACAAGTCACAGTCAAAACACTAAAAATATTGTATGAAATTATCACCAGGCTAATGCAGTCAAGGCGCATATGAAACAAATAAATGTAGTATTTAGACTTGGGTCTCATTCTCCTAAGGGATCTTTTATTTATGCAAACATTCCAAAATCTGAAAATATCCAAACTTCAAAACTCTTCAGGTCTTGGGCTTTTAGAATAAGAGATACATGTGTTTAAAGAAAACACACCTTTTGTTGTTGTTGTTGTTGTTGTTAAAAATTTTTTGTTAGAAAGCCAAAGAGCGAAGCTACCCACAGGATGACCTTCACCTGTCAGGGATTCTGAATATCTCTGCCACTCATATGGGGTTTTCTGTATCTATAGACACTGCCAAGCTGGGATTAATAGCCTGAACATAGGCACGATTTAATCAAAACGTCCTCCATGCCTACTCCAGCATCGCAACTTAAGAATTGAAATCGGGTGTCTGCGTTTTCAAAATCAAATCCATTCTCTGTGGAATTTTTTTTTTTAACAAAACATGTTGGCACCTGCACTGCTGAAAATAGAACCAATCCTGCTTAAGAAAAAGTAACAGTGAATCGGGGATTTGAACAATGGCAATAAAATGCAGTTAAGTGTAGTAGTGCCAGGTTTTAGCCCAGAGACGGGAGTTTTTATGGCGCATTATAAACTCCCGAATCGGGAGGTTAGGAGGAGATCAGTTCCCTAACTGTGTGGTTCTAGCAGGCTCAGCTTTGTTGCACCTTTTATTCTCCTGCTGGGAGATCGGTCTTCCGAGGTGTGGGAACATCCATCAGCCACTTTTTGGCTGTTGAGGCACTTCATTTGTCCAAACGTTCTCTTCATCTTATTCCCTTGCTCCTGCCCCTGTGGACCTCGGAGATCTACGGTCCTCTCCGGCTTCCTAACCGCCATAATGGATCACCAGCTGAAGCCTCATCACACAGCACTTCTTGCCAGGGAATTATTCTCTCCTGCTTCATTTTTTTCCCCTTTCACTTGGTGTCTGTTACTTTGCTATCTTTCTGGCTGTGTAGTTGCCTAAATGCAAAGTGATGACACTTGGTGGGGAGAAAATACTGGCTTTGTTTCTGAAGTTTTCTCTTCACAAGTGGCCCTTTGATTTCTCTGACAGTAGATGCATATAGCTAGCGTGAAAGTTTTACAGAAGAATAAGTGCTGTTCTCACTGCATGTCTGTTATTTGTACTCCTCATGGACGATTGTTCAGCTATTTGGATGGTGACGTCTATTATTAAGCAGTAGAGTCCTCCAATGTGAAAAGACTTTCCTAAAGACAGTTTTCTGCTTTAAAGAAAGAAAAGCCAAATGTTAAAAGCAACCAAAGAAAATATCAGCTACCAAAAATCTAAGAGAAGGGAGGAAATGATACCACAAGGCTGGCAAGATGGCTCAGTGGATAAAGCATTTGCCAGGCAAACATAAAGACAGGGGTTAGGACCCTTACAATCGACATACAACCAGAGTTGGATGATAGCCCTCCTCTAATCCCAGTGTGCTAGAGCGAGAGACAGGGCTCCCTGGAACAGACTGGATATGTAGACCCAAATCCATGAGCTCCCTGCTCAGCCAGAGATGCTACCTCGGTGAAGAAAGTAGAAAGCAATGGAGGAAGATGCCTGACATCCACCTGTGTCCTGCACACACCTGCAGGCATACTTCCACATATGTGTATACATATACATGGAATCACAAAAAAATATTGTTAGATGGGTCATTATGCTGTCCTAGTGGCCAAATCTGTCTGGCACTTTTTTTATGTGTAAATTAATGATAACCTGGCTGGTCTCATACCCCTAAGAAGAACTAAAACATGAGCTTGTAGAAATACCACTGAATTGGTGGTTGAAAGAACTGGATTCCACACTCAAATATAATCTAAAAAATAAAATGGCCTTGAGCAAGTCAATTGAGTTCTTGAGCCTGATTCTCTCATCTGCATTAAGATGAGCCTGGAGTAGGGTCACTACTCCATCTGAAGCGTAGCAGTAGAGGAGGAAAGTTAAGCCAGTTTCTCCTCTTCCTACTGTCTACATCGCTGTCTTTTCCTTGTTTGTCTGCTTGTTTTCAATACTTGTTCTTTCTTTTTGTCCCTTCAGCTCTTTTATTTATTCTTTTTTTTAATTTTTCATCAATTACACTTTATTCATTCTGCATCCCCCCATTAGCCCCTCCCTCCTCCCCTCCCAATCCCCCCTCCCTCCTCCCTCTGCATGCATGCCACTCCCCAAGTCCACTGATAGGGGAGGTTCTCCTCTCCTTTCTGATCTTAGTCTATCAGTTCACATCAAAAGTGGCTGCATTATTCATTTTTTTTTTTTTTTATGATCAACCTTTGTCCCGGCCATTTCTCTTCACAGACCATCCATTATAGATAGAGCATCCTCCTCATTGATTCTTCTCCTCCTCCTCCTCCTCCTCCTCCTCCTCTTCCTCCTCCTCCTCCTCCTCCTCCTCCTCCTCCTCCTCCTCCTTCTTCTTCTTCTTCTTCTCTTTCTTCTTCTTGCCTTTCCTGCTTTTTCCTTCCACTTATTTTTTCCATATCTTGCTTTTTATCAGGCAATGAAGTATCACAACGGTGAATTTGGTGAGATCTAAGGTCTAGGTTCAGACATAGCCTCTTTTTTAATTTATTTATTATTTATTCATTATTTATCCCAATTGTGGCTTCCTCCCTCAACTCCTCCAAGTCCCACTCTTCTTCCCTATCCCCTTCTCCTAATCCACTGAAAAGGGGAGTTCTCCTCCCCTGTCATTTGCCCCTAGCAAATCAAGTCTCATCAGTACTGCCTGATTCTCTTCATCTGTGGCCTGGCAAGACCACGTTAGTAGGAAGAAGTAATCAAAGAATGGACAACTGAGTTCATGACAGAGGCAGCCCCTGCTCCCTTACTTGGGAAGACACATGGAGACTGAGCTGCCTATTGGTTACATCTGAGCAGGGGTTCTAGGTCTTCTCCACTCATGGTCCTTGGTTGGTGCCTCAAAGTCTGCAGGACCCCGTGGGGTCAGATTTAGCTTTGTTGGTCTCCTTAATAGCCCTAAAGAATAAATCCTTGGTACCCAGCATGGAAGCCCTCTTAACTACCCACTAAGCTCTGCACATCAATAATAAAAATTAACCAGGCCTACAGATCAGTCCCTAAGAAATAATACCTGGGGTAGGAATATTTATTATCTCACTCCTGGCAGTTTGCATAGCACCTTCTGATACTATGAGAGAAGCTGCACCCATGAAGTTTCGACAATATGGTGATGCAAATAAGACCTGCACAATGACTACACAAGTCTACATGCCAATGGTGTCAGGGAAAACTTCACATAGCCCCACCCTTAGATGAAAAACTATAGTCAATAAATGGCTGCTGAGAGAGGGAGAATCAGTTTTTCCTTGAACAGGGTCCCTAATAGCTTATCAAGTCCCAAGTGGCCAGCTCTAAACTTGTGTTCATATGAGCCATACTAAACATTCGGCAGCTCTATAAGTGTGTGTGTGTGTGTGTGTGTGTGTGTGTGTATGTGTGTGTGTGTCTGTGTGTGTCTGTGTGTCTGTGTGTCTGTGTGTCTGTGTAAAGCAATAAGTATAGCTGTGGTCATGAATTTCAGCAGAAGTTGGGGAAGAAGTTGGAGAAAGAAAAGAAAGAGTGGAAATAATGTAAATATGGTTTACTTAGGCATGAAATTCTCAAAATTTTTATAACAATAACAAAAGATCTGGGGACAAAATAAAAAATCCCAACAAGATCTTGCCACTTCTCAAGCCTTAACACTATTTAGTATTAGGAAATAGAGAAAATAAGAAAAGTAACAGTGAGGCAATTCCTACCACCAACACTGGGATCTGTAACCTCTAGGGAAGATTTTCTGTCTTTGGAAAAGCATCTGAAAGTCTTTTTGCATACAGAGGGTGAACTCTCCCACCCCCTGCATGAAAACAAAAACAATTTGAGGGGATGTTTTATAGTCTGTCCCTGAAATAAAAGGAGGAAATGTTATATAAGTTAGCTTGGGGAAAAGGATTTTTAATACCAATACTTAGACCTCATATTGAGCATGTAAGCATTCATCAACTTCAGTGTTCACAGTTCTTGCTATTATACATAGTAAACTTATGCTACCTATAGTAGAATTATGTTGGGAGTATTTTATCTTATTTTATTTTATTTATGTATTGTTTTGTATTGTATTTTTTACTTTTCCTGACAAGTTTTCTCTGTGTAGCCCTGGCTGTCTTAAAACTCACTCTGTAGACCAGGCTGGCCTTGAACTCAGAGATCTGCCTGCTGTCACCCAAGCGCTGGGTTAAAGGCATGGGCCACCATGCCCTGCATGTTGGGCTTATTTTAAGCAGAAAAGAAAGCAGGACGGTTTCATCAGAATCAACTAGCAAGATGATGGACTGAAACATAAACCATGGTTATTCTGTGATGAGTACAACTTTGAAAGGTCTTTATGATTTATCATTTGGGAAAGAGTAGCAAAGGGGAGCCTTGGGAGCCAAGAGTGACCATCATTGGAGATCAGGCACAGAGTGACAAGGGCCATGGGTCTCTACTCTCCTAGGCACAACTATTCGGGCCAAAATCTGCACACACTAGATGACCTGTTGGTCCATATTAACACATATCATTGGAACAAGTGGCACTTTAAATATTAAAATTTAGTACATTTCCTGAAACCTCAGGGTAGGAACTCTTCCTGGTGACACAGGCTTTTCTCTGAGCCCATTTGTTTTAGCCTTCTCAATAGCCCTTCCCATTGCCTTTTTTTTTTTAATCCATGTCAAAAGACTATTGATCAGTTCAAAATTGAATTGGTCTCCTGAGTATAACACCTCAAGCCTAGCAACCAAATGTAGTTGGCTTCTGCCATGATGCCTGCTCTGCTGTCGCGCTGTGGAAGGAGGGCAGGAGACCATAAAGTGAGCTGTGTTCTTCTGGACCAGACAACGGCAAATCCAGGCACAGCATGCAGACATGTTGCCAGTGTAAAATAGAATCAGGTGGCGTTTGCTCCCTCTGCAGCTACTAGAAAAACTTAGGAGTAGTGGCTGGCTCCCTCTCTCTCCTGTTTGGTTCTATCTTTTTATTGCAGGGGCCACAGAAACACACCAAGAGTTGTTTATCCTAAAAACTAGTCTTTGCATGTTGTGTAGTAATGAACTACACATGTTATTTCATTTCTTCAAATAGACTTCTGTGCTTTTCCTTATAGATGCACAGTATCAATGTTATAAATTACAGACAGAAACAGATAAAAATGTAAAGGCCTTTCAAAGTAGTGCTAGTCACAGAACAATCATGGATTTTAGTCCATCATCTTGCTAGTTTATCTTAAATATGTTGCTTTTAGTAAAATAATAGCTTTAATATAAGTAATAAATAATAATATAAAATATAAAAACAAATAATAAAAGCATGCTTTGTCACTAAAAACATATTATGATATCAATAAGTACATAGCCCTTCTTCTGGCTAGGTCATATAAGTGTACGTAAATTAATTAGCTATCCTTGAGCTATGAAAAGTTAGCTATTCTTTTGTCAATCTTTCCTATTACAGATAACACTACCGTGTTTATCTCTGTGTGCTTTAGGTGTTTATTGAACTATATCCTGAGGAGAGCTTCCTAAAAGTAAAAGTTGGTGTGTAATACCAAATAATGTTCCAGAAAAGTTGAAATTTGGACTCTTATGTAAGAGTAATATAAAATTAAAAGTTCAGGCCATATGCATACTTTGATATTCTTAGTTGTTAACTTTCTTCAAACTTTGCATTTATTTTCTTACTAATAAAAATTAGATCAAGCAGCTTTCTATGTGTTAGTGATGTTTTAAATGTTTTAACCTCTTCTGTATATTTGTTTTTTACCTACTAAAAATATTACTTTATTTATTCTATGTATTTTGTAACTGTTTTTCCTGCTGATTGCCTATTAATTGTCACAAAAGTATTTTCTTAATTTTTAAAACCTTATTCATATTCCTGCCTTTAGCAAAAATATGCTTATAAATGCCATATAGCAATCAGCATTTTTAAATAGTCTATATGTTTTGCTATTCTTTACTGTGTTTGAGTTCAGTCTATAATGTCATTTCACATCTACTATTAAAATATGTCCACTATTAAAATGACTCATACTTATGCAGATCTACTGCACAAAGCCCTGGTCCACTGTGTTAATCTGTAAATCCCTCTACAGTTTACAGCATCCTATTATGGTTTAATGCCAGAAAGCATTCCTCTTGATCTTTTTTTTCCTTTCCTTTCCTTTTTTATGGTTTTCTCATACATTTCTTCATCCAAGTCGATTTTAGGATCATTTACAACTTTTAAAAAAATTCAGTGGTTTCTCGATAAAAGAAAGCCAGTAAAATAGAAATCAGATTGAATTGTCTGAAAGAAAAGAGACAGATTTTGACAGAATTGGAAGAGCCAAAACTTGCACTTGAGGGCTGATTCCCTGCTAAGGCTGTAAATTTGGCAAGGTTTTAAGCAGCTCTGAACCTCAGATCCTTGTCTGAAAATGGAGCTAATAAAAGCCACATGTAGTAAGTATCTTCATGTCCTTTGTCCACCTACCATTGGGATACATTTCTAAAATGTGGAGAGTTTCTCACCTAAAATTCTTCTAGGAGGCACTGCTCCTGCATGGAGAGCTCATGAAACCAGGTTCTCACTGCCTCTTCCCTTTACAGCAATGCTCAATGGAGTCCTTGATTCTGCCCGACACAGGCACAGGACAGGCCATGGTTTTGAATCAACAGGCAGTAAAACACGGAGAGAGATTCGTAGAGAAAGAAGTGGGAAAGTAATCTCTGTAGTTGCGTGGAGTTGAGGGAGCATCATATTTGCATTGTAATAACAGAGGAACCCTGCACCTCTATATCCTCTCTTCACGCCTGTGGATACCTTAGTATTGTGTGACAGTGTTCCTGGGGAGATGTGAACAATGTCTACTCACCTCACATAAGAAACCAACAATAGGCTCAAGTAAGGATAACATGGTTAATCAGAGTTTCATTGACATTACTTACAAGAACATGAGTTGGGAGTTACAAGACTAGAGTAGTCTCCTGGCAGAGGGAGGGGAACACCAACTCACCCACAATAACTTCAGATAAACCCAGATAACTCTGTTTACAGGATGTGCAGGCATAAAGATAGAGCAGATAGAGCAGATTGAGAGACTATCCAACCAATGCTTGGTCCAACTAAAGAATCACCCTATGGGTGAGTACAAACCCCTGACACTATGAACGATACTCTAATAAGCTTGCAGGCAAAAGCCTGATAGAGTCGTCCTCTGAGAGACTCTACCCAGGAGCACCTCAAAACAGATGCTCAGACAGCCAAACATTGGGTGATGAGTCGGAACTCTTGTGGAAAGGTGGGAGGAAAGAGAAAAAACCTGGAGGTGACAGGACCTCCACAAGAAGCTCAACAAGGCCAACTAACCAAAGTCTAGAGGGGCTTGCAGAAACTGAAGCATCAATAAAGGACCATGCATGAATTGGACCTAAGCCCCCTACAAAGATGTAGCAGATGGGCAGCTTAGGCTTCATGTGGATCATTTAGTAAGGGATGCGTGGACTGAATCTAACACGGACTCACTTGATAGCTTTTGATCACTTCTCCCTGGTGGGACTGCCTTGCCAGGCCACGAGGGAAGAGGACATGTTCAGTCCTGATGCAACTTGATGGGTTGAAGAGGAAAGGGAGTTCTGAAGTGGAAGTTTCTGGTTTCTTTGAAGACTCAGTTTTGCCATGTGATGTTTTGCTGCAAGCTGGGAACATGATGTTTTGCTGTGAACTCTCTCGTGCAAGGGGCATGACTGTGGCCAGCTGAGAACATCCATGGGTGGACTCTGAGGAAAGGAGATATATTGAGGCCCATGCACCACAATGAGGCTTCACTTTTTCTTTTAACCTTGATGCATTGATCTTCATGTTTCAACACTTGGCTTCTCAGAGAGAAACGAATCCAGCTGAGTCTTGCAGCTTTCACTGACTTGTGCTGATTCGTGCTGCCACTTGGTATTGGCCTTTGGACTGGACTACTGGTATCCTGATGACTGAGTTTAGTAATCCTCTAAAGACCCATGGACCCTAATCAGCAGGAAGTGGATAAAAGAAGTCTACAGCCCTTTCCGCTACTAATCTCCTACATAAGGTTGGGGAAGGGGGATGGAAGTGCTTAAGAATCCGAAATAAAGTAGGTTTAGTGAAAAAAACCTAAGCCTACAGAGCTCCCCCTTTCTAAGGAATAAGTGAGAGGGGAAGAGGGGAAGAGGGGACGGCTGGGAGGGGAGGAGGAATGGTGCTACAACCAGGATGTAAAGTGATCAGAAAATAAACAAAGGAAAAAAAATAAGAATAGATAGGAATCAAAAACTGCTGCATCACCAAAACCCATGCCAGCAAGGACGACCAATCACAAAAGCTGGAACCATGAAGCTTATCAACTTCAAGAAGTTCAACAGGTCAGGGAGCATCCCTTCCTAGGAGCCCAGTTTGTCCAAATCTTTTACAAGTAACTCAATGGCTCTCTTCTTTTTCCAGCAAGTTCTGCTGGTGTTTGTCTTCCAGACAACTTGGTTTGTCTATCTTTGAACAGTTTCAGCTGGTTTGCTTCTTCTAGGCAGCTTGGCTGGCCTTTGCCTCTCTAGGCAGCTCAGTTTGTTTGAGAGTATTTCTCAGTAGAGAAGCCTAATATGTCTGGTCAGTTTCAGGAACCACCTGAAGCTTCTGAGTTCTTCACTTCCTGAGTTTTAAGGTGTCTCCCTCTAGAACATCTGGAGGCTTAGCTATTTTCTCCTAGATGGAATGTTCTATCTCAGTGAAAAATGTTACACAACTGGTCCCATAAGAACATCAACAATCCTTCACACTTAAACAGCCATAGTTCGTTCTACGGTTGCAACTATAAATCTTACCTTACAGTGTAATATCTAGGGCTCACTGAGCAGAAATGAGATAAAGAATGCATTCTTACACCTTTTTAAAACACATGACCCCTCTTTTTTTGTCCTGATTTGTCCATTCAAAAGTTGATGTACAGTGCACTTGCCTTCCTCCAGCTCTGGTTCCATTCAGCCAACAGAAAGCCACAGCATAAAATGTCATGTAGGAAAAAGATGTATGGGAATGTATGTTTCCTTCCCTCTTTGAAGGCACTGTTCATTGATTGCTCTCCAGTCAGTTCAAGTTTCTCACAGTCAACTTCTCCCTCTGAGTTCCACTTGACCTGAAGGACTAAAAGACATAAGAACCTCTCACCCAAACTCAGGAGAAAACACCCAATCATTTTAGAGGGTTTTAACGTACTACCTTCATGTCTTTAATTATCTTTTTTTTTAATCTTTCCCAAATTTTCTACCTTTCTTATGCTTTCTGCTTCTTGCAGGATATCAGCATGTAAGTAAAAACTTTAGCATGCTGCCTGGCTTGTCAGAGGGCTCAAGAGTATCTCTACAAGTAAAGATGTGGGATGTGCTTTTGTTTTCAATACCCCGATAATGCAGTGATACAAGAAAGTCATAAAGGAGAGACAAAAGGGTCAATAGTTCAGACTCAGCCTGGGCCACATAGCAAGACCCAAGCCATCCCAGGCTACATGAGACCCTGTCTTGAAGCAAACAGTGTAAGGGTTAATTTTCTCTAAACATACTGCCCCTTTTCAAACAACTGTAGTATTCTTTCTGAATCTCAGAGAAAAAAATTCTAGAAAGATGGTCCTGGTGCAGGAATTTGCACAGTTGAGCATCTGCAGTGAACACTGACACTAGTGTCTCCAGAAGCTTTGCTCCTTTCCATTTAGGCACACCCCAGGTGTCACAGTGTGTCAGAGAGAGATTCTAGCACCAGTTTCTCACACTGCCACTGTTTCTCTGCTCCATTTAACACTCAAATTTAATAGACATTGTTCCTAAGATCCCTACCCTGTTGCACTCACCCATACTAAAGTCTAGTTTTGAATGGATCGCAGCATCCCATCAAACTGTGTGCAAACTGTTGCAGACTCTTTAGAACAGCCAAACTTTCCTTCAAGTGTTCTCTCCACATTCATATAATAAATGATCACTGATGCTCCTCAACTGTCTGGTTTCTGTATCAATGTATGAGTGCAAAGTACAATTAGCTATTGAAATAAAATTGGTAATGAATGCTAATTACTTCCTTCTATGGGCTTAGGGGTAATGTATTCCAAGTCTTTTCTCATTACTTTGAGAAATTGAGAGGTGGCTCTATAGCGATCTACAGATATTCTGAAAAGTACTTGAAAGCGCCAGACATTAGCTGGAGCTCTGTATAATTGGGTCTGCTCTGCACCCTTGCATATAAGTTTTCTTGATGTGGAGCCCTGAATGCATAAAGAAGAGAGAATGTGCAGAGAAGAGCAGCTTCAATCCGCTCTGCTGTCATTTGGATCTTTTGAGTTCTGAATTCTTTTGGCAGCTCTAATATAACAGAAGAGCTTTTCCTTCGGTGACTATAAAACCCCCATTTGGAATGTTTTTCTCACACTTTTATGTGAACATTGCCAATGGCTACTTTTCTCAAAATTAATTCTCACCCTCGATAATGATTTGCAGAAGTTTACTGAAGTGCTGATAGTAAATAGGAAGAACTGTAAAACAGATCTTTTGCTACAGAAGAACAGATCTTTGCTTTCTCTAAGTATTCAAGTGTTCAAAACTCATACAGGAGTGCTTTCATTAGACACTAAAATCAGTTTGAAAAAAAATTGAAAAAGTCACTCCTTATAATTTACTGCACTGTGTTGTCATTCCAATCGTAACAATAAGAGCAAAATTAAATGACTCTGTAAAGGTAAAACATTCCTGATAAAGAAAGATGCTTCTCACTGAAAGTACAGTGAAAAAGAAAAATATTTTCCCATGAGCCATGTCCAATGGTTGAAGTAAAGCTTAGTTCTGCCATGAGCTGATCTCGCCCTCAAAAGTCTCCTAGATTCTATTTACCTCCCTCATCTGGAAAACAAATGCTAAGTGAATTTATTCCAAAGGTCCCTCCTAGAATCAGGAACTCTTGTTTGCTTTATGTTTTCCTAAAACCATCCAGTAAACTTCACCAGTGGGGAAGCCTACTATATGAAATTTAATCCTTCCTCTTCTTCAGCAGTACAAACTTGTAAAATGTACTTTAGTTGAGGATTTAAGAACTTTAAAAATAATAATAACAAGGACTATTTTTGAAAATCCTCACCAGAAATTGAAGTTTGCACCAATCCGTGATTTGTCCAAAGGATCCCTCGTGGAATCAACAGTGAGGAGACGTTTCTTACTAGAAAGTTGCTCTCCTAGCCGTGTACAACCTCCAGCAGGATAGCCTGGGAAAAGCTCGCAGTCTTTTACATCCTTTGCTGGTTCTAGGATGTTAAAGATAGGTTCTCGTCATCTACACTTGAGGCTATAAAATGCACATGCTCTTCAGTGATTATGAAGCAGAAGCATGATGGCAGCACCCTCACCAGGGTCCCACATCTCATTACTAGAAAATTTAAGAATGTCCCAGGCTGTGGCTGAGGGGGGAATGTAATGCATGTCCAGACTGCAGTCTGTGACACCCACACAATCAGCCATTTACTCAGATCTTTAGGATTGCCAGACAATGAATGTGGACTTGGGTTCTGTTCTATTCTTGTCCACTTATTTCTGATGATCTTAGGAACAAGTGGTCTTAGGAATGCATGAAGGTCAGCCAACACTATGACAGGATGAGAGAGCTGAACTTCCAGCTCCCAGGACTAACAGGAAAATTAGAACCTAAAGAGACAGAAAACACTTTACAATGAATGGCCACCCACTACCAATTAACAAATAGATGTTTTCTTTCTTTCCCAACTACTGCTATAGGTTAAGTAATTTGAATGAACTCATCAGCTCCCTAATCTGCCTTTTTTTTTGGAACCAAAGCATAGAAAAGATTAACTCTCTCTTTTTCTCTCTTTCTCTCTCTCTGTCTCTCTCTCTCTCTTTCTCTCTCCCTTTCTCTCATTCACTCTTTCTCCCTTTCATATTTATATGTGTGTGTCCCTCCCTACCTGCTTCCAGTTTCCTCTCCACTGTCCTTTTTCCTCTCTCCTCTCCCCTCCCTTTTTCTCTCTCCTCTCCCCCCCCCCTGCTCCTGTCTCTTCTCCCTCTCCCATGTTCTCTCTCCCTTTGGTCCCTGAAAACAGACAATGTTGCTGGCAACAGCAATAAAGGAACGGCAAGGAAAACCTAGTCCAGAATAAATTGGTTGTGCTGAAACATTTGTAATTAAGCATGATAACCAATTACAGAAATACCTGGGGTAGTTCAGTGATTTGCTCTCCCACATCAGAGGTCCCCTAAATCAATTTGAAATAACCAGACACTGCTACAGAAAATAAGCAAGATCACAGTGTTTGCTAATGAGTCTCAAAAATGGATTTCACTGCATGAAAATGTTCATTGTCAGGACAAAGACTGTTTTCACAATCTTGTGGGTCATTTTCATTTGCATTTGATTGGGGAAAAGGCTTTTGTTCTTTTCTCCCTTCTCACACCCCTTACAACAGTACTGATTTTTTTTCTGATGATTTAGTACTTTTACATCACTGTATTGTATCAAGTGCTAAAAATATAGCAAAATAAAACCTTTGTGCTGAAGTAGCTAGAATCCACTTCAATTATTACTTAATTTCATTGTGTTGAATTGTTTTCCTGGAATTTAAATGTGCAGGTGTACGACACCAGAAGAAATGGCTTGACAGAAGCCACAGTTGTGGATCCTGGAAAGCAACGTGAAAGTCAGTGGTTCATGTTCAATGCCATTTGAACATTCCTCAGCCTTGAAGCCCAGCAACAGTCTCCACAGAGATTTGAACTACAGTGGACAAGCACTTTCAGGTCTACCAGTTAGTGAAAAAAAAAGAAAATTGCATACCGTGGTCTTTCTAAAATAAGCAATAGTACATTACACCTGCTGTTTTCACAAAGGGACATGGAAAAAGAACCATGCACTTGAACAAGGAGAGAGCATGATACTTTTTTTTTCTAGAAGTCGCCCCAAGGAAGACACCTGTAGCTTTGTGTTAGCATCACGTGATCATGTGACATGTTGAGACTCTTAGTATCTTCCACTATAAATCTTTTAATACAATCTCTTAAATTTGTAGCTTACATATTCTTACCAAAGTTGTATCACAAGAGACTCAATCTGCCTTCCCTCTCCTTCTAGTGTATCCAGTCTTCTAGTATCGAACTCTCAGCGTTCCCTCTGTTCTTTGTCCCTATACCCTGTTCTCTCCTTTCTTTGTTCTTAACTGTTACAGCCCTTTCCGTTAAGTTTTCAAAGCCAGCATGAGGAGACCTGTTTTATCTCTTCACATCTCCCTCAGCATTGAGAAAACATGCACACCATCATGCACACGGCTAGGCTGTTTGCCATGGCTCTTCACTAAATCTTTTTTGTTATCTCTCCTACTAAAAGAAATGTGGCTTCTCTAAATAAAGGCTCTAGTCAGTGAGGTATGTGGTTTGTATATTTACCTCCCGAATGTTTTGTTTTCTTTTAAATGCAAGAAGTTTTGCAGTACTGTTTTCCAGATCCATTGCAAGGAAAAAAAGACCTAGTCTCATTCTTGGCCAATGCAAAAACCCCATGTCTTTTCTAAGAATTCTTTACAAATTTTTTGGATCCAAGCCTTAAAATGACATTGGTTCTTATGTAGACAGTGCCTGACTTACAATAGCTCAACTGATGATTTTTGCAACTTATGATCGTACAAGTGTGATATGCATTCAATATCAACTGCATTTAAAACTTCAAATTTGGGTCTTTTCCCAGGCTGGTGATATGTGGTAGAATGCTCTTTGGAGATACTTGGTAGCAGAAGTGAGCCCAGCTGTATGAGAGTAATCACCAAGAGAGAGAGCAGGCACAAGGAACTGTATTGTGTTGCTAAATAGAATGTTTGTTGGGTATGTACCTACATTTTCAATTTATGGAAAGTTTCAGAGAACACAATCTTAGGTTAAATCAGGGAGTAGCTATAATGACCAAGACTTTTTCTTTTGTTTTCTAAGGATCACCTTTCTCCCATCCCCAACACTTTCCATGATAAATCAATGTACTTGCACACACACAAGAAAAGAGACATAAATTGAATGACAACAGTTAACTGTAAAAATACCACCTGTGCTTATAATTTTACTTTGTCAGCTCTTTTTGTATCAATTTCTTTCCAGTCTTCATATATCCACTCAATTGTCTCTCCGACCTGCTGGGTAAAGTCAATCTCCTTTAATTTTACTGCTATCATTTTCTCTAATACAGATATGTTTTCCAGTCTTCTGTTTAGTTATTATATATATATGAGAGTATGTAGTAAATGTACGTGATGTATCCACACATGTGAGTACACTCACCTGTACAAGCATGTGGAGGCCACGTCCAGCTCTGTCACTCCCCGCCTTGTTCTCTTGAGATGGGTCTTTAATGGAATCTACTTAGGCTGGTGGTGCATGGGCCTGCAACCATCTTCTTGTCTCTGTTTCCCATGGTGCTGGAATTATAAGTACATACCAACCATGCTGAGTTTTTTATGTGAGTTCTGGGCATTTAAACTCATGTCCTCATGCCTGAATAGTAAATGCTCTTATCCACTAAGCCATCTCCACAAATTGTTTTATATTGTAAATAGTTCTCTTGAGAGTATATGAAATCATCCTATTCATCTATTTGAATATATATGTGTGTGTACATATATATATATATATATATATATATCACATATATATGATACATTCACATATATAGGTAAGTATGTAGGTATACATACATAAGCATTTATACTCAAGCACATGTGTTAATACACAGATGGGTGTCTGCATGTGTGTAGCATGTGTGTTGCATGCTACATGTGTGGCATTCTAGAATGTAATCTCCTCAGTAGAGACAGGAAAGTTAAGATCAGACAGACCCCCTTATGTCTTTGAATCTGCTATCTACACCACAGGCCTGTAGCCATGACAACTAGGTAAACCTTCATTCTCCATCATGAAAGCTTTCTACTCACATAGCCTTGTGCTCCAACCTGCAAACTCCTCCAGAGACATGCAGCTACTGTTTGTGATGTCCCACAGTTCTTTGGAGTTGATGTTCAGTTCTCTAGTGATGCTGAAGTCAGCCTTTGCCTTACTGAAGATTTTCTTCTTCTGGAATAAACCTGGGCTATTCAATGTCCTGGGAGCCTATACCCTAACTAGGAAACAACCACTCAGACTTTCTCCCTCATACCTAGTCAAAGCTGTCCTTAAAATGTCTCAAAGCCAGTGTTACTCTATGTAAGGTTGAGATAATGTAATACTAAATGAACCTTCTTTCCTTTTGACAATGTTTCCACTACTTTAAAAAATATATAAACAATGTATTTCTTCTGGGATGTCTCTTAGCAGAGAAAATAATTCTACACATATATTTAAATAGAACACAGACTCTGTAGACTTCAGGTGGGGTTGGCAGATGCCAAAGAAAAGACTTTTGCCTTCTTTTTTGCACTCTCCAATTAAATTTGAGATTGTTGTATCGATGTGTGTGGCCACCCTAACATGGGCAACCCTCTCTAAGAACTGTCTTCACTCAGTTGCCAAGCAGCAAAGTTTGGTTTTGTTTTAAGGCAGACCTTTACATTCATCCCTATTAAATTCCATCCTGTTCAAAACAACTTGTCAAAATTTGATTCTAGATTCTGATCCTGCCGTATAATAATTTGTTCTCCGTTCCAACCTCAGGTCATTCACAAATCTGATAAATATATATTCTACATTTTCATACACATCATTGATATATGAATTTCATAAGATGTGCCAAAAGCAGCACTCAGCATCAACTGTGAGAATTACCTTTCAGCTGACATCTTCCCATTAATCAGCATCCATCAAGCAGATCTATACAAGGCACCACAGGAGGCACTGTAGGAGTATAAATTGGTCTGCCTTCCTAATGGGTAGATTGCAAAGGATCCCAAGCAAAAACATAACTAAATAAATATGTATATTTCTGAAAACATGTATGACTGTGGTGTCCACTAAGAACTAAAGTAGCAGAAATGGTACCTTAGTATATTATCATAATGGTACCAATGAAAAAAAAATCTGTATTTAAGATGATAAATTATTCATGGAGAAAGAGGAAGACATTATATCATTTTATCCTAACCCTATTAAGTTTTGAGATAGGATTAGGATTGACTTTGATTCAACGCAAAAAGCAATGGGTAATGTGCTTTCTTTATGTCAAGAACATCACCAGGCAACTGATAACCAAAAGTAAATGTGGATTCCTTCTTCCCGTCCACAAACATACACCCACACAACATATGTAACGTGGCCAGCTTGAGTGTGACGAGCATGGTTCTGGCAGACTTTGTTCTTTTCCCAATTCCCTCTGCCTTGCCAAAAAAAAAAAAAAACCTTAAATCACATTCCTAAAGCTAGCCACCAAGGTCTGTTCTCTTATTTGGCCATGTCTTCCTTCTGAGGCTGACTACCAAGGTCCAGTTATCAAAATATTGAAGTCCAGCAATCAAAAGACCCCTTGTGGTTTCCCTGTTTAACATGTCCAATTAGAATTAAATATTTCAACTGAGCACTGGGTTTTCCCTTGAACCTTTATAAACTGCCATTTTCCTATGGGCCTCCTCTGACTTCTATCTAGAGGCAGTCCTTCCTCCCACTCCCTCTCCCTTCTTCCCTTCTTTTTCTCCCTCATACTCTACCACCTGTCTTTGTCTCTTTTCCCCTGCCCTCTGTCCCTTGGGAGCAGATAAATATCTTTTGTGCTGAGAACTTAGTCTTAGGGGGTCCTAAGCCGATATATTTTCTTACAATATACACTGCCAACCATAGTGTGTGTGGCTCATGATACCAATAATGTACCTGCCATTGAAGAACTCTTCTAAGAAAAAGACTACTGAAACAGAAACGGGGTGGATCATTATTTTATTAAAGAAACTGAGATTTTTCACATTTTTCGATACTTTAATCAAAAACAAATTGAAAGAATTATAACATCTGAAATTTGCTTTAAATTTCAGATAAAAATTTAAAGCAGAGGTCAGACGGAAGAGGAGGAGGACCTACCCTATCAGTGGACTTGGAGAGGGGCAAGAAGGAGATGCGGGAGGAAGGGTGGGGTTGGGGGGGAATGAGGGAGGAGGCTAGAGCTGGGATGCAAAGTAAATAAATTCTAATTAATATAAAAAAAAATTTAAAAATTTGAAGCAGAAATACTGATATTGTTTCCTATAGTGTATTAAGGATTCTTTGACCATGAAATAGAGCAACACTTAAAAACTTTGGGAAATAGGCAGAAGAAATTTTACACACACAGCAAAATAAAGCAGTCATTCTCTTTCTTAGGGGAATGAACGAGAAAATGAATAAGGTTGGGCTACAAATAGAAACCTAAATGGAATGGAGCCAGTATGTCCTTTCCTGTGTTAGTGTCCTTCTTGGAATCCCATCTTTTCAAGAATTTGCCCTAGGCTAATTTGTCTGGAGCAAAGTTCACTTAAGATATTCACAAAAGAACAAAAGATGTGATCACCACCAGGCAGGAAGCTTCTGAATACATCCCCTGTGTCCATAAAGTGAAAAGGCTTCGGAATGTCTGTTAAGGCAAATTGTAACTTTCACTTCCTGGGGTTTGCATTCAAAAGAGAGAAGAAAACAAAAGAAGGTGAGCCATAGAGACTAGCAACGAGGCAGTAACTCAACTTAAAAACTAGCAGGAAAGCATGCCATCCAGTCACCAAGGATTCGGAGCCAGACAGCTCATCATTACCCAGGCCATTCGGCCTCCCACAGCTTGTGCACAGCCTCTTTCTTCTGCTTCTGTCTTTGCAAAACCAGCAGGCAGGACTTCTGCAAATACAAGCACTTAAACTAGAATACCAGGGTGCTGACCACTCCGCCACCTAAATTCACAGCTACGTAACAAACGTAACAAAGGTTGAGAAAACCTAACACTTTTAAGAGTATCTGACTCTTGTTCTTTAGTTTTGCAAAGTCTTCATTCATCTCAGGCAGCACTTAAAAGTTTTAGTCTGATTTTTTTTTAAATAAAATAATTTGATAAGCATCATTAAGACCAAAAAATTTAATATAATCCAATCAAATAATTCTATAGATAGCTATTAATGTCAAAACATTGCTAAATGGTTTAATAAAATTAGAGGGGGAAAAACACAAGGAACGTACATTAATCTCCTAAACTCTTATTGAATTTTTCTGAAGTGATACACAGTTATTGTATTTTGAAGAAATATGTGATATTTATCCCCAAACCTATTGTTTCTTCTACATGTAACTAATCAATAATCATTTCCTTTCAACTAGATTCTGTGTTTTTTACACAATTCACAGCTCATTTTAATAGTATTACTATAGCCATATTTCACTATTGAGTTCTAGAAGAGAGAGAATTTTTTAAAGTGTCTGCAGCCCTCAATATTGTTTAGGCTTTTACAGACCTAACTACCCAGAGTACCCACTGAGGAGGCCCACAGAGCCAGAGCCAAAAGTTAAAATACTCCCCTCTCTCTTTCTGCATTCTCTCTCTCTCTCTCTCTCTCTCTCTCTCTCTCTCTCTCTCTCTCTCTCCCCTGCCTCCTCTCTCTGTGAGAGATACTTTTCTGTCTCCCCCTGCATGGCAGGTTCCCTGACCATGTTCCTTGAACCTGCAGAGAGGTGCTCCCAATAAAGCTGCATTTATATACTTAAAAAAAAAGGAATACTGGAATAAAACAGTTGCAATGTATTGTGATCAGGATAATTTTAGTAGATTACCTAAAGGATTGTTTTGACATTCCAAAGTCCAGCCTGGTTCTTCATAGATGGGATGCATCCTCCCCTCTCTTGGCACAAGGTCAGCCTGGTTCACACACGCTGGTCACACACCGGGTGACAAAAGAGGGGATTCGATTCAATTCTGACTCAACCACCTGGGTACTCTTGTTACACTGCCAAGACTTTACACCACAAAGACAATGACCACTGTAGGTTAACGACCTTAGGCCACAGTAATACTGGCTCTACAGGGACTCAGTGGGTTAAGGCTGGTACAATAACAATATTCTGTCCTCCTTACAACGACATTTCTAGAAAAAAAAAAAAAAAGGTTTAAAACTATTAAGGACTGAAGTAAAGTTATCACCGCTTAAAAAAAAAACAATTTTGTGAAAATTGAGGGAGAACAATCAAGGCATCTAGAAATAAGGCATTTTAAAATCTGGAAGGTTCCAGAGAAAAAGCGTAACACACTGGACCTTCACACAAAGGGAAAAGCCTCCAGCCCAGCTTTCCCCACAGTTACAAGCTCTTTAACCTAGGTTAGCTGGCAGTGTGTTATTACGAGACAGATGACTCTGTCCACAATTTGTTCACCATTATTTTTCTTCCCAAGAAGCCCAAATGTGTGCTTTTCTATACAAATATGGCGTGTGTGCATGTGTGCACGTACTTGTGTGTGTGCGTGTGTGCTGTTACTAGACATTCTCTCATAGCCACACACAGAAGCTTATGAATCCTATAACCTGCCATTTGCAAATGGGAGAACTAGGAAAGGCAGTGGTACAGTTCAATGATCTGACAGCTAGAGAGTCAGTGATGCAGATTCTGGTCCGCGTCTGGGGGCCTGAGAACTGGGAAGACCGTGTGCAGATGAGCAATCTCTTAACTCACACAGACAAAGAATGACTCAACACCTGCTCTGCCTTTCTGTTCTGCTCCCACCCTCAACACGGGCATGATTCCCAGTCACACTGAGGAGCACTGATTGCTTTACCCAGTTCACCACATCCCAGAGACAACCCAGAAATAATGTTTAACCAGATATCCCGGCATCCTGTTATTCAGTCTAGTTGAAGCCGCATCATCACAGTCAACCACTGAAGCATAGCCATGGGAAGACTGGTCAGAAGTTAAACAGTATAGAAACAAGACAAATATTGTTTTTGTGGGATGATGTTCTGGGGTCTGTCCTGTTTCTGCATGAGTTATGAGCAGAGGTACAAACAGTTCTCTTCTTCATTATCCTTTAAACAGTGTTTCTGGGGTAAATAACCTTGGAGAACAGTGAGAGTGTCTGCCTATGGAGCAGAAGTTTCGTTTGCTCTTCAGCATGCTGTGTCTGAATACTTACAATCCTACAAAAGCCGTGTTGGAGTCCTAACTGCCAAGGTGATGCCATTAGGGGTGACACTTTAGAAAGTTGGCTGGGCCATGAGAAAGGGTCCTTGTGAATGGGATGAAAGCTTTCATAAAAGTATGTCATGGGAGGTCATTTGTTCCTCCCTCCACATGAAGACAGAATGGACACAGCTACCTGGGAACAAGTAAATGGACCCTAACCAGACACCTGCTTGATTTTAGCCTCCCAGATATACAATAATAAAAAAATGTTATATACACAATAACAAATATGTATGACATATTTAATACATATCATAATACAAATATTTCTGTTATTTTTAAGGCACCTAGTCCATCAAGTTTGGTTGTATCAACCCAAATGAACTATAACACTGTATGACAAAGGTAATGTTTCCCTTCAGGGCAAAGGCAGTTGAGCATGTTGCTTACCCTGTAGGTTAGGATTTTCTGAGCACTGGGGTCCTCTCCTGCAATGTAAAACATTGTGAGGTGGAGGCAGAATTTCTTTTTAGCCCCATCAGGCTGTGGGAATTGTTGCTTGGGAAAAGGGTATGAGAAAGTTTCAATATTCTGGCTACTAAAGTGTCTTTTATTTCTCATACAGGAATCTCATATCTTCTTTGAGCATACTTGACATTGAGGGACCCTAACATGTTACTTTGCAAGTGGGGAACAATATCAGACCCTTCACAGTCCTTGATAAGAAGCAGTTTTCATCCTAGAAGCAGTGCTGGAAAATGTATTAGAGCAGGATAACTCAGTATGCAGAAAGATCTATTAAGAAAATTCCCTGACCTAACTGCTTTATATACATAAATTTGCTTAATCTCTCTAAAACAAACCTATGAGGTGGTAATACCATTCTCATGCCCCTTCAATAATTAATGAACCCGAAGAACATAACTTAAGTTGCCCAAAATCTTGTAACTATTAAGTAGCAGAGACAGGGACAGGGTGTGGGCCCTTTGCTCAGAGATCCAAGGCTCTTACCTTTAGTGCTTACCTTTGCAAACCTTATCTCTGTTGACCGATTCATGATGCCTTTACCGGTAACCTGGCCCCTGTCGGGCACTGTTCAGGGGGCTGCAGATCCAGAAGTGGGACAAGTACTCACTTTAACTGCTAGACCTAATGCCCTGCTGGCAGGTGATAATGGCAAAGGTAACCAACTACTTTTATAGTTGTAAATCCAGTACAGTCATAGGCAGTAGATGAAAGAGGCAAATGGAAAGGGCTCCAGCCTGCACTTGATTCAGAAGGGCTCTTTGATGAGGTAATGTTTACCTTAAGATTTTAAAACAGTATTTAATGATTTTAAAATCTTTAAATCCTATTCATATATGAGCACCGGTGCATCAGCCATAATAACCTGTTTCTTATGAATAGGTGTTAGGAAATTCTATTTAGCAATGTTATTTTGAAAATTATTTCAAAAATTGTTACTGACTGCCTATGACATGTAAGACATCCAAAAGAGAAATCTTTCACATTTAACTGTGTCCTCTTCTTTTTGTCTTTCCGTTGCAATGAAGATCATCCATGAAAAAGTTCATTCATCTACACTGTCTTTTCTACCACACAGAGAGCACAGACAACTCACCCACTCCTCCCCTCCCCAGTGGTACATATCTTGTTATAGGATGTGAATATTGTGTGTTATTGTCCCAAAAGAACAAAAGGTAAGCTTTGCATAAAGCCCCCTTCACAGCCACAAAGAATTTGATTTGTAAATATAGAAAAACAAGCTCTACATATTTCTTTAATAACACTCATTTACTGGGATTGAAGGGAGGGGAAAATGTGGTTGATTACTCTGTCAAAACAGGAGAAAATTATGTATTTTTGGTGATTCTTAGTACTGGGATCTTTAAGAGAAACCTGAGAGAGAGAGATACAGACACACATGAACTTGCACATGTGTACATGTTGTGTGTATGTGTGTATTGTTTTGTCTTATTTGTCCTTCCATGGTGTAATTCTGAAATCAGGCACAGAATGGTAACTTGGAAAGCTTTCCTTATTTCTGCTCTAGTTATCTTTACACAAACAGTTTCTCACCATGTTCAGTGTTGTTAACCCCCAGGTGCTGGGGAGACCCCAGACACATGAGAAGCACAGTGGCTCACTTAAAATTGAGTTTCAAAATAATTACACTTGTGCATAAGTATAAAATGTATACAAAAGATATGAAATTATGATATACACTAAAATACCTACACAGTTGTATTATGTAAACATATATAGGCAATTTCCAGCTTAAAGTGATTCAAGTTACAAGTTTTCAACTTCACCACGGTATATAGAAATGAAACACGCTGATGAAAATCTGTATATCAAGTTTTGACTCTTGTTCTTTTCTTGGATAAACAATATGGGACTCAGTACCTTCCCTTGATGCTGGGTAGTAACAGCGAGTTACTACCTTTGGTGCCAGTCAGCCAAAGGATCACCAGGCTGGAATAACAAATGCTCTGCAGCTTGCTGTTGTTAGCCTATGGTGTCTCACAGGCTACATGGATGTAGCGTTTACACTGTGACATCCACCACGTGTGATGAGCTTATGACAACGAAGCCCTGTGTAAGTCTCAGAGCATCTGCAAGCACGTACAGTCACGTACTGCAAAACAGCAGGGATGTGTTCTCAGAAATGTGTTGTTAGGCAATCTCACTGTTGTACAGACACCACTGAATATACCTAACAAACTAATATGACTGTGACTTTACTAGGTGACAAATTATTAGGGGTCCCTGTCACACGTGTAGCTTGCTATTGGTGGAAACGTCACAAGGTAGCACATGACTGTTCAGGTGAGAATTGAAGGAGCACAGGGTGTGGCTTCCCTTTTTCATTGGAGTGTCATAGGATCATCACCCATGCTGGCCAAAAGTTTCTACTTAAAACCCTACCTCTTAAGAGAGAAGATTTTAAGTAATATACTATGGTTTAGAATAATGGACGGGGTTCATGACATGCTACCGTAATATGGCACCTTACCATTTGAGAACACATCAGAAACAGGAAGGTCTCCTGACCGTCTACTCTCTCCCCCTTAGGCAGAGCAAAAGTGGAACCACCGAAATGTCTCCAAAATTGTACTAAGACCCTCACTGGAGAGGCATCCATCACATACACAGAACAAATCATTACTATACACTTTCCAGAGTGCAATCTGCCCAAACAGGACTGTGTTCACCCCGGCTTCAGCATCAGGACCACCTTTTGTCCTCTAATCACACTTCTTCATATCTGTCCATACAAATAGAGTTTTTTCCTGTTCCTTGTGTCTTTTCTTCCAGAGGCTTCTGTACTGTATAAAACTTAGATTAACACACATGTTTTCTTTTATTAATGTGCCTGTTGTTACAGGAGTCTCAGCTGTGAACATACTAATGGAAAGAAATCATTTATTCCCTAAAAAGATCCAGATTTAGAAAAATATTGCAAATGTTTTCTGAAGTGGAAATTTCTGGTTTCTTTGGAAATTCAGTTGTGTCATGTGACTATGTTTGTTGCTTTGGTCCCAAGTGTGGGATGTGGGAATTTTTTTTCCCTGCAGAAAACAGTCCCCGTGAGAGGCTGCTTGATGTTGGTCAGCTGAAAGCTACCTCTTGTGAGGAGCGTGGTTTTGTAAGCCATGAACCATCCTCCTGTAGACTTTGAGAAGGGTTAGGTAGAAGCCCACAGACAGTGAGGCAACGGTTCCTGCATCTGTACGCTTTCTCATTGCTTTGATTCAAATCCTTCACTGGTCTTCGCAGAGCTGGGGCTGCTTTGGTGGACTTTTGCTACTTCGGCAGACTCATGCCATCTGGGCGGAGTCTAGCTGCTTCCACTGAATTGTTCTGCAGCAGCAGCAGCAGCTGCTGTTGCTTTGTTAGACTGCTGTTGACTGAGTTTGAGAATTCCCAAAGAACTCATTTACCCTTATCAGCAAGAGATAGATAAAAGAGGTCTACAGTCTCTTTCCCTACTAATCTCCTACCTAGGGTCAGGGGGTTGGAAGGGAGGTAAAGGCATTTAAGAACTTTAAATAAAGTAGGTGTTTGAAAAAACGTAAGCCTACAGTTTTCCTTTCTTATTAAGTCCTTGCACTCATGTAGTACATTTGTCAAAACTGATGAGCCAGTTTTGACGCATAATTATGACAACTGAAGTTCAAAGCATATATTCAGACATACTGTGTCATGTATTTTATGGACTATGCAAGATGGTTATCTGGTCTTATGAATACTATCACAGCGCTACAAAATAGCTCACCATCCTCAAGCCCCTGCAACCATTCCATCTACAATCTTGCTCTGCTGCCTTCTAGCCTCTCGAAGTTACTGATACATTTTTTTCTACACTCGTGCCTTTCTCAGAATGGCACACAGCCGGAGTCACATAGCCACGTTGATGCTTGGTTTTAATGTCAACTTGCTATAAATTGGAATCACCAGAATAAGAAAAAGAAACTGAAGGACTGCTCTTGTTGCCTGAATTGATGTGGGAAGACCCACTCCAAGTATTGTAGGCATCTTCTGGTAGAAGTCAGGTGAAAGAGGGCATGGCAGCAAGAAGTTCATTAGCGTTTTGCTCATTTGGCCTTCCCTCTTGCCACCTAGTCACTAGATTCTAGTGGATTTACCCTGTTGATGCTGATGTTGAGTTCTTTGCTGATGTCAGAACCATTATTTCCAGACTTCCATAATTTCCAAGCTCCCATAATTTCCAGGCTTCCATAATTTTCAGGCTTCCATCATTTCCAGGCTTCCATCATTTCCAGGCTTCCATGGCTAAGCGTGCACTTTCAGTGACTAAACAACCATCCATTTGTTGGCTTCTGCAGGGTGAGACAGACACTGTGAGAATACTCTGACTGCGAAGATATCAGCTTAAAGAACTAAACAACTACCAGGTCCTCAGGCATGAGAAAAAAATTCCTTTAATGAAAGTTAGATAAATTATATATATACATATATATATATCATTTATTACATATGAACATAGAATTTCTTATGTTATGTGGGCAATTTGTTAAATTGCCTTCCCATTGGTCTGATTCTCCAAAGAATGGCACTGTGCAGCCTTTCCAGACTAAATGCTTTCACACAGCAACATCAACTTCATATTCCTCTAAGTATTTTCTGGTTTGATAGCTCAATTCTATCACTAAGTAATATTCACCGCGTGGGCATACCAAATTCATCCATTCACCTGCTGAAGAGCAGCTGCTTACAAATTGTAGACATTATGAATAAAGCTTCACAAAAGAGATTATTTTCAAAACTCTATCTCCACATCTCCCTTTCAAAGGAGTCTAATTTTCCAGAAAAAAACAAAATCTTATCTGAAAATGTGGACCATCAAAAAAAAAAAAAAAAGGAAAAACAGGACCATTTAGCAGTGCCTCGGTTGTTAGAGAACACACATACTTGAAACTGTCGGAGCTCAGTATCTGACAGTTTCTGACTAGATCTAGACCTCTAACTCGAGAACCATCTTTGCCCAGTTGGTTTCTAGTTCCCAGCCATGCCCATGCCATCTCCACACTTGCAGGCCATTGCATTGCAAAAAGTCAGGCCAAAATACAGAACGACTGACCATGGGTGCCTAGCCCCAGCTGATATAGATGCAACACAAACCCTACACTAAGGCTCAGGAAACGTCAAAGAAGGAGAAATGGGAAGCTTGTTAGAGACTGAGGACACTAGGAAGCCTGCTGCAAAATAGTGCCTTCTAAATATGACAGGGAAGGGAGATCCATAAAACCTCACAATGTGGTCGCTTAAACAATGAAAATACAAGTTAGCATGCCAACATGGCTGGAGACAACCTCACAAGGCTAGATGAAGATCTGCAGGACCAATTAATAACTTCTTAAAGGAGACACAGTCTTCCTCAGGGATGAGGTCCCTGGCAGGTTATCCAGCCCCAAACACATTCTAAGTGAATTTAGCAGATTGTATTTATAAATCCAGGTGTATATCTGGAACAAGAATAATTAAAGAACAAGAGGCTGCGAACTAGAGAGAAAGTGAAGGGTTTTGTGTGAAGTTAGAGGAATGGGGAAATGCAAAAAATATACTGTTCATATGAAATTTTCAAGAAATAAAAATGCTTTAATTTTGAGAAAGTTGACTAGAAAGTGCCCCAGGCGCTTCACTTTCTTTTCATTTTCTTATGAAATGTATAGTGATATTCCATATACTATAAAGGCATTCTGTATTTACACATGTGTTTATGTCATATGTATGTAATTTTAATATAAATGCAAAATTTTCAGCTTAAAAAAACGGAAGGTATTTTTTCTACCATTCTATCTGGGAGGTTTTTTTTGGGGGGGTAGTAAATAAATGTACTTGATTTCGCACAAATTGCATTCTTTTTCACAACTTGCATCAATATCTAAAAATCAGAATTCAAGCTAAGAACTCTGTATCATTAAAACTTCTCTTAAACCTAGTGATAGCTTCAATTTCTTGCAGCCCAAAGAAGTTCAAACTAAGGTCTCATTATCTACTATTGATAGCTGTCAATAAGATAACATAATCTTATCTGGTAAGTCTTCTATTGATTTTTAACCCGTTATCAGCTGCATTCTCAACCAAAGCTCGAAGTCAAGCTGACAGCTCGTGTCCTGCCCAATGCACACAGAAACAAAGCAAGAGCAGCATGCTCTGGAGCGTGCCTGGCATCCATGCGCTTGCTGTAGGGCCACACTAGGCGCAGGGCAGAGCCTCCGCTTCCAGCCTCATCCAACACCTAAGGCCTTCAAGCTTCCCCCGTGTTGTGCAGGAACAGGTCACAGGCTATCCTGTGGACTACTGAGCATTCTCTGGTCTCTCGCGATAACTAACTGCTTAGCTCAGCCTCCACTCGTCGCCGTGACATTCTGTACATCCATCTCCTCAGCCTGAATCTAAATGGCTCCAGAAGTTTTATGTCGCATTGCTTCTTGCTTAGCATCCGGGTAACTTTATTCAGAAATCATCTTACTCATCTTTGTCCCAAGTCCACCCCGTGGTATCACTTCAATATTATCCTTATAATTTGGTGCCTTTGACCCCTCTCGGTTTCAAGCCAAACCCAGGAATCTGTCACTGACCTGCCTCCACAGCTGGTATCAAGGACTCTTCTGCCTAGAGTCTGAATGACTGCCTCGTGGCTGCCTCGTGAACTTATTCCAGAATGTGTCTTTAAAGTAGCTCATTTTCACCCCCATGTATAAAATTCTTTTACAAATATCTATTGTAGTCATGTCTTTTGAAATACACATTGATTGTTTTTTTGTTTTTTTACTTTAGAATTTTTATTTTTAATCTGTATATTTCATTCTACCTTACAAATTTTATTTTATTTTATGTGCCTCAGTGTGAATGTGTCAGATCCCTTGGAACTGGGGTTACAGACAGTTGTGAGCTGCAGTGTGGGTGCTGGGAACTGGACTTGGGCTCTTTGAAAGAGCAGTGCTCTTAACCACTGAGCCATCCCTCTAGCCCCTAACTTACAAATTTTAATTTGCACTTAGTGTGTGTGTGTGTGTGTGTGTGTGTGTGTGATGCCCATTTTACAGGAGTCAGTTCTCTCCTTTCACAGCGTGAGATTCAGAGCTCTTAGTCCTGAAAGCAAGTACCTTTGCCTAGTGAGTCACATTGCTTGTCTTTTCTTAACTTTGTGAAGATTGTTTTCTAGTGTGTACGTGTGTGTAGATGCCCACGGACTGACAGGCAGTTGTGAGTCACCTGCTGAGGGAGCTGGATGTTGAACCCATGTTCTCTGTGAGAGCAATGAGTCCTTCTAACTGCTGACTCATATCTCAAGCTCTGCCCTGTGGTAGCTTTTTATGCCGCTTGTCTCTTCTGAAAGAAAAAAGCAAATCTATTGCTGTCATGAGACTCATTCCCTTGTGATTTCTCCTTAAACAGTAAGTGTGTTTTCAAAGACTTGTCTTGGCCCGGGTGGATGTTGCCTCTCAAAAGTACCCAACCCTTTGGGGTATGTAGGAGAGGTAGCGTAGAGAAGGGCAATGCGATGTTTCATTTTGCTTTATGACGCTCAGGAGGCACTAATGAATTAAAACATTCAATAACTCTGAGTAACAGATCGGCAAGTTGAAAGCAATGCTTGGAGAAATGGATTTTCATAATTTCTTCTCTCTGAAGTTTTATTACAAGCTTAGTCTTGGGTAAACATTGTGTTCACTCACCATTGCTAATCCCTTCAATTAAGATTTTACTTAGGATTTTCTTCTATAAGAACAAGCATGTTTCTCTCAGAAGAAACTACAACAGAAAACTGTGATTTTAACAAAAGAGGAATTCACACACTCTGCCAAGGAACCATCTCCTACGTGATAGATACGTTGATGTCATAACTATAGATTAAGCTGCCAGTTATGATTCAACTATTGTTGAAATATGAAAGCATGATAGGCGAGTTTGTGCATCTGCACAAAAACAAGGAATGAACCCATTCCAAAAGCCTACGACTAAGAAAATGTTGTGGGAAAACAGAAGGAAGAACTGCAGTATTTTGAGGAAATGAGTTTAGTACTTTTTGCAAAGCAATTTTGTACTTTGGAAGCGAACCCCTTACTCAGGAAAACCTGAAGACAGATGCTCATGTGCGACATAAAAACGTTAAGTAGGAAAAAGTTTTGCATCTTAGTAATTAAATTTTTTCCCACACGTCTTCATTCTGTAACTTCTTCCGGGGGGGAGGGGCCACAGAAAGTCTCTCCTTGCTTCAAACACAGACATTACTTACAGAAGAATTTGAATCTCTATATAAAAGTCTATAAAAAACGAAAGGGTGATCTTTGTATTTAAAACCTTGACAAACTGTTAGCACACTGAGTTCTAAAATTCTGCAACTTTTCAGTCCACAGTCACTTTACAGGGTTGATATTGACTGAGTTATTTTATGGTCAGTACTATGTGTTAACAAGAAAAGGAGTCAAAAGCAAACAGCTCTGAAATTAGGCATTAGTAACAAGAAGGCAAAGATTGCCCTAGCAGACGCCAAATGATAACACTCTCCTTTAATGTGCTTCCCAATACGGGGCTTGCTGCACAATACCATGACGCTGGAAGACTCCGCACCCCGGCATCTGAATCAGTTTTCGGTGATCAGGCAGTGCCCCAGTGGTCATTCCTCTCACCCTCGTCAGACAGCAAGGAAAGCACTATCCACAGCTCCATCCTTTAAAGAATGTCATTTACAAAAGGAAAGGGTTTGCCCTTTGACTAGTTTCAACTTCCAGCCACTTTTAACCAATTGCCTCAAGACTTTTCTGAGTGTAAATAAACACACACACACACACACACAAATATTAAAGGACTGTAGCACACTACACTTTTCCCACACCACAATATAGTACTGATACCTATGCATGTAATTACACATGACTCTGAATCCTGGTTTGCTTCTCCATTGCTGTGATAAATGCCAAGACCAAAAGCAATTTAGGCAAGGAAAACAAATGGGAAGGTTATTTTCCTGCCACCGACCATAGCACAAGAACAGAACATTTTCAATTTTCTTTGTATTGTCCCAGTCTGACAGTCAAAAAAGGAGTGTGTTTTTATCTCCATTTCTTTAATTAATACTTAGACTGAGCAATGATTTCTACATATCCATCATTTGCAATTTCTTAGCTAAAGTGTCTACTTGTATTACTTGTTCAGTTTCCTAAGTGATTAAAGAATTTAACATTATTGGAGAAGCTTAAAATATTAAAAAATACTTGTCAACAAACATGATACATGATACAAGTGTTTTCATAAGCTGTTTGTGTTTAACGTTGTATCTTACATCTTTCTCAGAATTTAGAACCTTAATGTACTCAGTCTGCCTATGGTTCTTCCCGTATGGGTCCTGTCTGATCTTTCTCAGAAATACCACAGCAAACTTATGTAGATTTTCATCAAATATTATATAAAATTTATATTTAGAATTGTGTTTGTGTAAGAGAGAGAAGCATGTTTGTATTGATGAAAAAATGTGTTGTGTGTATAAAGAATGTGTGTTTTCCTATATGGATGAAACGTGTGTTTTTGTGTGTGGATAAAGTTAAGTGTGTGTGTTTCATATATGTGTATGTGGGTGGGTGAATGTCTATGTGGGTACATGCACAGGCCAGGGGAATACTTTAGTTGTCTTCCTCTACCCCTTTTGCCTTATTTGGAGACAGAGTCTCTCAGTAGACCTGAAGCTCACCATTTCAGCCAAGGTGCCTGGCTGCTAAGCTCCCAGGCAGGATTCACCTGCCTCTGTCCACCCAGCCGCAGCCAGCTTTCACATGTGTGTGCAGGGGGTGGGTGAGAACCTGTATCTGGGCCCCCTTGTTTTTACAGTAAGTGTTCTTACATGAAGCCATTGCCTTGGCCCATAAGGCTCATCTTTAAGCACTTGGGGAAATAGTGTGAAGGAATAGTCTAATTCCATGTGTTGCTTTAAAATACCCAATTGTCCAGATACCTCAAGGATCTGAAATATGCTACCCAAAAAAACTCTAAGTCCCTTATGTTAGGATGCATTCTATCTAATGAAGCACCACTGACCCCCTAGGTTCCTTCTAGCCTATTATGCTTTCTTTTAAAAAAAAATTGTTACATTAAAAGAAACTATGTTTTTCTTTTTATTGATTTATTTACTTTACATCCAAATCGTAACCCCTTTCTTCATCTCTCCCCAGTCCCACCTGCCTCCCTCTTCTCCCCTAACTCCATCTCCTATCCTAGTTCTCAGAAAGGGGGAATCCTCCTCACTTAACAACTGACCTTAGACTATCGAGCCTCTTAAGGACTGCGTACATCCTCTTCTCTGTGGCCTAGTAAGGCCGCCATGCCAGGGGGAAGTAACTGAAGGGCAGACAACAGAGCTCATGTCAGAGACAGGCCCTGGTCCCCATGTAGCCCACAGTAAATCTTTTGTCTCTTTCACTATACATTGTTGGCAATAAAGGGTGGGTGTTGAGCTATATATTATTTAGGCCTATGATTCCTGTGGCAGTATTCCTTAACCCACTATTACAAGTAATGAAACACAGACACCTGTGACATGTTATTGTTGCCTTATTTACACTGGGCTGGGCAGATACTTTGCCTACGCTGTCTCAGTGACCTCACCACCCACCTCCCAGCCCCCATCCAATGCCATCCTCCTTAACCATCCTCATCTGAGCTATCTTCCATCCATAATCTTATAAATACTTGCTTTTAGTCTTCATCTGGCCCTTTCCACCACATTATTGGAATCCTTCCTCCAGGCACACATGGTTCCTTTTCCATGCTAACATTCCTCTCTTCCTGTCTGTTTGTCTGTTTCCCAAGATCCTCCTCTTCCCCAAAGCCCAGGAACCTTAGCCATGCCTAAACCATTCTGCCCTGCCCAGGTTTTAGACCTTTTAATCAACCAATCAGGTATAATGTCTTAAGCAGGTTTACATAACAAGGATAGGTGTATCCAGGAAGTAACCAGATCTTGAAGGTCAGTAATTAGCTTCAAATTACAAGCATCAGACCACCCAACAACTATATGTGCATACCTATTTTGTTAATATTAATAATAAGTAATTAATGGTTAATATTTCCCATATGTGTTTCAATATAGACTTTCTGGACATTGGTTAGTAGTGAATTATATTTTTCTTCTCAGTAAATAAGAGCATCTTCATATATCAGTTCTTCCCACCTAGGGAACACGGACTGTCTCTGACATGAACTCAGTGTCTGGCTCTTTGATCACCTCTGATCACCTCCCGCATAGGGGGGGAGCAGCCTTACCAGGCCACAGAGAAAGACAATGCCGCCACTCCTGATGAGACCTGATAGACTAGGATGAGAATGAAGGGGAGGAAGACATCCCCTATCAGTGGACTGGGGGTGGGGCATGGGTGGACAAGGGGGAGGGAGTGTGGAATTGGGAGGGGAGGAGGGAAGAAGCTACAAGGGGGATACAAAGTGAATAAATTGTAATTAATAAAAATAAAAAACATTCTTATAAATCCTAAGAATGTGAACACTGATTAAAGTCATTTCGAAGTTAACTCTTGCACACAGCAGAACATAATTATAACAAACGCTGGCACTAACCCCACAAGCCTTTCAACTCTAGACTTTGCTCTAATGAAGAAATGCCTCCACCCTCTTCAGGACTATTTTTTTAATGCTACTTTTACTGGTGAAAGTGTTGTACTAAATTCTGTATGAATCAAGATATGAGCATAGAGTCAATCAAGAGAACTAAGACTTGACAGTTACAATAGGCTCATTTTAACATGGGTCACTGCGAGGAATGGTTTCCTCCTCTCTGCCTAGTTGATGAGATGCCCTGGTGCAATGAGCTCAATAAATGAGCAACAGTACAAACAGACAGAGCATCTTGTCCTCTTTTGTTTGACCTCTTTAACCCTGTTTCTGAGACTATCAGCCAGGGAGACAATTAGTACCAGTTGCATTCTGGTCCTGTGATGTGGACAACTACTCAAGAGGCAAGAGACCAATACATTTCATCCAGGCCACTGAGCAATCACTGGATCATAAAGACTTTTAGTCACTGCCAAAGTGAACTCCATTTGAACCACCAGACCTGATCGTGTGAGTCCATCTGTCACTGCCAGGCCAACCATTCACCCATGCAGACATTGCACTAGTTGAAATGGCCTCAGAGATGATTTATAAGTTCCATTCCAAACACAGATCTCTGTCTTGGATATGGAAAACACATTACAGAAAAAGGAGGTGTATATATTTTGTTATGTCTCCTACCTCTTCATTCTAATTTGTCTTATTGAGTGTATCATTAGTTACTGTATGCAGTTATTAAGCTCAAATCACAGATAATTCTTATTTCTCTTCTATCCTAATTTGTCCTAGACCTTATATTAGATTTTCCTTCATATCAATAGAGAGTGGGAGGAAAAGGGAATTCAGGGCTTAAATAGTATGTCCTGAGTGTCTTCTAAAAGACAGGTTTGGCATATCTGAAGGCTCTAGTTACAAATGCTTCTGCAATTGGTCTTTTTTTTTTCTCCTCCTCAATCCTAGATAAAAGCTTAGCAGAGTAGTATTCATCTAAGGTAGACAATAAACTATGGTGATTGTATGAAGTATTAGACACCTACACCTGAAGTCACAAACACAATGTAGGGTTGGAAGGGCATATTGTCTGGCCATTTGCCATGCTTCTAAGTAAGACATGAGACCTAAACGGGGTAAAGTTTCCAGTCCACTCCTGAGCTAGATCTGCCAGTGTTTCATCTTCATGGGCACTGGCTTTCATTGCCAAGCAACACAAATGAAGCTAAACTAGGTCTCTGGGTAAGAGAAGAAAAAACATGGTGTTTTGTTTTGTTTTGTTTTGGGGTTAGCCAGTTATCTTGGAGAGCAGTTTCTAGAGTCTGGTATAAATGTTTATCATCTGTCTTTATCAGCACTCTCTCAAAATAATTTTATTTTTAAAATTAAAATTAATTTTAAGGGGGACAGAGACATTGCTCACCAGTTAAGAGTGCCTGCTTTTTTTTGTGGAAGAGCAGAATTCAGTTCCCAGCACCCACGCCTGGTGGTTCAACCTCCAGCTTCAGGGAGTACACCACTCTCTTCTGGCCTCCTTGGCACTGAAATCACATTTACTCCCATGCACACGTGCCTGCGTGTACACACATAGACATGCACATAAACACATGTGCACACGAACAAAGAGACAGAGACAGAAAAATGTTCTGAAAATTACTTTTACTTAGGAAATGAAAACAGATCCCTATACTTGGTGAAAGTCCTAAGTGAATTCCACTTGGTATTCTGACAGTCCTCTGTGGATGGATGCTCCAAGAGGAACAAGCAATGGGTCTGTGCATCAGATGACAATCTACCCTCAAAAGAAGCCAAAGGATGCATGACAAGATCCCGTTTTCAAAGCCTCCTCCTAAGCCTGCAGAATTATAACTATTACATCTCATGAAGAAGAAAAGAAGGGGATCTCCGCGCTCCCGATCAGAAGCACTGTGATAGACTCAATGTGCAGCCCAAGATGATCATCAGACACCTCATTTCCCCCAACACAGTCTCAGAGTTTAATAACAAATCACCCATTTATTATGTTTATTTCTTCATTAGTTCATCTCAATGGACTCCTCTGAGATAACTGTTATAACCCAATTCATCTTCCAGGAGCAAAATAAATAATCAGTCAGCAACAAGAAAGCTTAAATCTGAGATTAGACTCATGAGCTCCAACTCAGCCATGCTGTATTTTCCCTTTTTTAATAAATAAAAAAAAAAAAATAAGTTCAAAGAAACTGCTGCAAGTTGCCCTGCGTGGGAAGTGTATCTATAAAGACTGCACAAATAAACAGCACCATGTATAAAGCCGAGGCTTCCAAAGGTATAAAATACTGCTCTACACAGCAGCTATGAAAGGCACGAGCAGGTTAGCAGAAAGTGAGCTTGCGGTTGCATATCAGGACCACATTACATGGGGAGTGAAACACAGCCTTTCGTAACCGTTGCTCAGAACACAACGCAGTACCTACTGCAAAGAGCATAGGATTTATATCGTAAATAAAACCAGAGCCTCGGATACAAAGCGCTGAGAGCCAGGGAATCATTTTACCTGTTTAATGGGAAGAACACTCAAGTGGCTCATTGCTTTTACTCTTGCTTCCTCTCTGCTGAACATATTGCTCAAGCCTGTGTTTCTGTCCTGAGAGAGAGAGATGGCCACCCTCTCAGTGCTTTCTCAGTTCAGTGTTCATCTCCCATAATGTTAGAATAAATGCATAAAGTGGAAATGGACTTGAATATGACACACGATTGAGAAGAATGATTTGTAACTGCCAGGCAAAAGAGCAAGACTGTACTAACACGCCAAATTAGCTTCACACTCTACATCAGGTACCTTGCTTTCGTGACCTAAGTGTTCAAATAAAAATTAAAGAGGTTTGAGAAATTACAACTAAACCCAAGCAATGAAAGTAGCATTTGAACATTAATTACAGGTATAAAAATAGTGTGGAGGGTCATGACATTACACAAAGCACGGATAAAACAAGCTTTTTGTCAGGCAAGAATAAACCAGAGTGGAACTTATTATTAAATGTTTATCAATAGTCTCCCAAGGGTAGTCTGTGGTTCTTCATTGAGTGTTGGGGCCTGGTTAGGAGGATGGAGCTGGCATGTTCAGAACGCATGCAAAGAAAGGGTTGGTAAACATGTTTGCCCTTACAAACCCCAGTGGGGCTGGCACTCACTGCAAAGTCCTCAAACCACATTAATGTCTTATTTCTCAGTTACTTCAAGAGTTCTGGGAAAGCTGAAACAATATTCTATTGGCCTGTTATCCACAGCACAAACCTAAATTTACTCGGTAAAAGAAGGCTTATTAAACACTAATGTGAGAAGTGAGCAGTCTTGATACACACGAATAATCAAGGCTCACAACATTTTAAGCCTTAAGAGATGACCAGTGGGAGTTTTAGCCACCTCTGATACAGTACACAATTTATCTTCAGCTCTGAAGGAGGTAACAGGCTATGCTCAGTGCTAAACAGAATCTGTAAGGACAGCTACTCCACAGAAAGAGAACAAAAAATGTGAGGCACATTCTGGTTTTCTAGCTCTCCAAGGGGACACTATTGCTTTAAAACCAAGTGATAGTCCTCAGTGGAGCACCTAGGCTTTGTTCATAATTGTCCAATTTGATGTGGGACTCTTTCAGCACTTTTTTGTCTTCTTTGGCCCAGAGGGGAATTGGGAATTCAAGCCAGTTAGTTGAGAATCGATGCTGCACGGTAAAGAAATACTGCTCGTGTTCCATGGCTGCGTTGCTGTGGGTCCTGTCAGCTAACTCCGTCCTGGCTCAGCAAATGCTGTCCTGAACCACATACAGCTGTAGGGAGAGGAGCATGCCAGAAACCAACATCCAAGGTTTGCTGAGAGAGCTGCTGACTTTACTGAGTGCTGAAAACCGTTCCTTCAAACTTTCTGATCTCTTTGCTTTGGCTGCTCCAAGCCCTCCTCACGTCAGCACAGTTGGGTGGACACTGCCATTCTCTCATATTTAAGATGAAGAAACTTAGGCAAAGAGTCATTAAAAAATTTACTGGAAGGCGCGCAGGGGACAGAGAGAGATGATGAGGTTACTGTTATGAGGGAGAAGTCTTTTAATGCAGCTCTGTCCCATTATGCAGGATTGTTAGTATAGTAAATAACTGTATATGATACATTTCCCAGAGTTAGGAAGGGGGCAATGTCTGGGGACACAAATTCGTTTAGCATGAGGACGCTGCACAGCATGTGTATCGAAACACTGCATGGTGCCACGTCAGCATCTACAACTTCTATACTTTGTGCACTCATCTAAAAATGAATTTAAAGGGCTGGAGAGGTGGCTCAGAGGTTAGGAGCACTGACTGCTCTTCCAGAGGTCCTGAGTTCAATTCCCAGCAACCACAGGGTGGTTCACAACCATCTCTAATGAAATCTGGTGCCCTCTTCTGGTGTGCAGGTGTACACGCAGACAGAACACTGTATACATAATAAATAAATAAATCTTTAGAAAATAAATAAATAATTAGATAAATTTAAAGAAAAGGAAGTATGATAAAAGACACAAACTATGAGGGGGGCATTGAAAGTACACTATAAGTCAATCTCTAACCATTCCATGCTACCTCAGGCTTCAGAGGCTGACTTATGTTCCTGACCTCTCTCCTGACTCATGAGGACCTCTGGTCTGTTCTCATGCCTTCCAGGCAGTATCAGAGGTGCTCAGGACTATATCCTTCTGTCATAATCTTTCTGTTGCTAATAACACAACTCTACAGACTGGGTAATTCTTCAAGAAAGGTGCCTACTTTAGGCCCATGCTTCAGAATGTCGAAGGCCACATCTGGTGATGGTCTTTTTCCTGGTAGAGTCTCAAGTAAGCACGGGTTATCACAGGGTACTGCTCAAGCAAAGTAGATGTGTATCCATTGCTCTCTCTCTGTCTGTCTCTGTCTGTCTCTCTCTCTATCTATCTGTCTATCTCTCTTGTGTGTGTCTTTCTCCCCAGTACTCATGGGAGTTATGTTTTGATGGTTTTATCTAACCCCACATACCTCTTTCACCACTTCATAGGGGAGGTCAAATTTCAATATAAGCTTCTGAGAAAGCAAACGATATTCAAAACATAGAACCTGACTCCACTCTCCTAGCCTATAGTCCTCTTTCTCACATCCTTCCATACCCAGGGGTCCATTTTACAGCAACCTTTACCAGAAGAATGTTTCTATGCCCCATGGAATCCTGTTTAATCTTCCAAGATTTCCCCAGGGACATTTTCATGGTAAGAAAAAATAAGGGAGAGTCTAGACAAAGAGAGCACTAGACAGATGTCAAAACCGTGAGAAGGTTTGGTGTGGTAAGGCAAACACAATATTCTGAAACTTTTTAATTGCCTTTTTCTTGAGTGGCATAGCTCTATACTAACACATTCCGAGGGCTACTGGTAAGAGGATGCCAATGTTATACAGGGAAGCGCAAAGAAAATAAGTAACTAGGGATTTTTAACAGCAAAAACACCATAAAAAGCAGGTCTGTGAGTGCTGAGGGACAGTATTTATGTGCTGGCATTGGTAAGGGTATGTCCCTGGTAGAAGGTCTATCACTCCCAAAAGAAACTTTTGAAAATTCTGAAAGTGTTTTCTGGACTCATTCATAAAGAGTATAAAATTTTTACTGTCCACTGAAGTCAGTGTCAATGACCACCAAAGGATGGATAAATTCTTCCTAATGATCTCCCAAGATAGTGATGTGAGGTGGGCTGCCTGGGGAGAAGCTGTACTTGGCTACACATAGAGGTTGGCACTTTGGGAATATTCACATTTCTCCAGATAGGTTTTTGGATTTTGCTTTCTCTCCTTTTCTTGGCTGATGTGCCATTCAATATAAAGTCAGCCATGGAGCTTTGTTTATCCCTACATTTCTCATCTGAAGCTTTAGTCTTTGTCTTGTTATTGTCAATTATACAGCAAGCCTAGATGCTCCATAAAACACAAATGCAGGCGAGGAGAAGGTTGAGGTTGCTGTGGGGTTTCATGTTATTTCTTTACAAGGTAGGAAACTAGACTCACATCTGCCAACTATGTGTCCATCATTTTAAATATAAGCAGGTTAGTGGGTATAAAACAAGTTATCTATGAATGTTCAGATCCAGTGTGGACTTGATATTTTTCTTTCCTGAAATTGAGCAGAATGTCTATTATTTACTTATTGTCTAAGCCAGAGTTTGTTTGGCAGAAGAGGCATTACTGTTAATTAAACCAGTATAGCCAATATATACTGTAACTATCCCTGAGTTACTGGGTAGATGGATGATCTAAAATAAAGCAGGCTTTCTAAAATATGTTTTTCCAAATAGGACAGAAGTAGAATTACCATGAACACTCTCCAAATAGGATGACCAATTGGCCATTGTTTCCCTTGATTTGTATCCCTCTTGCAATCACACTTTCTTGTTCAGCCTGACTGTAGCTTCTATTTCTTCTCTTACTATTACCACACAGAAGTATGGTTGTCCAGAAAGGCATAAACCAGCTGAAATTAAACATATTTATGATTTTCCTTGATGAACTCAGGCAACACTGCCATCACCCTTGAGTTCTCTGAGCAGAAAACTAAATGATGCAAAACTGCACAATTTACCTTGCAATTGTAGTGTCATTAACTCAGCAAGTATATGGCCAAAAGAATGACCAACCAATTAATCAGCACAACAAGCTCTGTGGATGGAAGTTTCCAGGGCATCAAGCTTGGAATATTTATATTCCCTAGAGAGATGAAAATAAAAGTTAGGTGACTGTTTTACAGAACTGAAGCAAGCCTGATTACTTTGTCTTCTATAACTTTCTGCTCAGTCCCCCAAACGTGGAGATAGTTAGAGTTTAAGAAACAAATGAGTGCACATTCTGTATTAAGGTCTCACACTAGCTGTTTACTAGAATAATCTGATAAATTCATACCCATGGATTACCAACTATTGGGTAGCAATTTCCTTTGAGGTTAGAACCTTCCATTTTGGAAGGAAACTTCTTAAGACTTAAGACAAAATGGTGTGTGTATAAAATAACTAGATATTTTTAAGACATGATGTTTACAGGGAAGTGAAACAACAAGATGGTCTAAGGGTAGGCGAAACACAGAAGCTAGTTAAGAGAGGAAGTAAACAACTCAAAATAGCTCCAGGAAGTCCCTGGAACTGACCAATATTCACTAGACACCTCCCTTCCCCCAAGACTATATACACAGTTAAGATTATTGGGAGTCACTCTCAGATGAGCCACGCTGCCTGGAAGAAGCAGAGACCAGTGAAACCCAGAAGAAACAAAACCCAGCTGAGCTGCCTGGGAAGAACCCTTACAGCCCACTGAACTAGCTTCCTGCAGGCTAGATAGTGTGCTCAGGTTTCCAGCTTTTGTGACCTGTCACCCACGCTAGGCTTGGCTGTGGTGATGAAGCTGTTTGGGTTATTTCTGCTCCTGTAAGTAATACCTCACTCACATTCCTATAAAACTCATTGGTTCACCAAGTTACACTTGGGAGTATCCATACTCTGTCATTGGTTCCCTATCTAGAGTAGACATTTGTCACAGTCTCCTAGGAATAGTGTCACACAACACCAGCATGTCTTTATTTTACCAGCAGGATTTTTTTTTTAATTTTTAAAAGCTCAAAGGAATAAACCTACAAAAGGAGAGTTTTGGATATTTGAAGCACTCCAGTAGTCCCGGGGTCATTACTACTCAAAGAAAGATGGAGTGCTAAATTGGGTATCACCCAGCTGAAAATACAATGACATCAAACCACCGAACCACTGAGAATCAGCTACTACCATTACTACTACCATACACACACACACACACACACAGAGTTGCAAATTACAGACATAACTTACCAGGTTTATGAAGGGATGTGACCGTATTTTCCTTTTCTCTCACTTCAGGGCCATCTCTGAGGATTCACCGTGGCATTGTCACTGTAACACCTTCAGCACCTGCTTCTTTTGTCCTGGCTGTTGTTCTCTTTCCAATCAAGGTCAGCTGTCACTTCGGTTGTCATTAAATTTCCATCTAACATCATGCCACCTCTTGTCCTTCTAATTTATTGCTGCAAAACTGCTAAGTGATCAAAAAGTGGACGTTGAATATAATTAAGAGATGGTTTACTAAGGAGCAGTTGCTTAGATACCAAATCCGTGTTTTTTCTCTTTTAGATTCGTAAGATGCCAAGAGTTCAAAACAAACCTTCTAAGTGATAAGGGACTTCAGTCCTTTGCTGTTTCCTTTGCTAGCCCTTCCTGTCAAAGATGTGGGTTTTTATTTTCTTTCTTCTCTTACTCATTCACCATTTACTATCTTTTTACGACTTTCTTCTCATTGGTTGACTAAAATCTAACATACAGCTGGTTTCCCACTCTTAAAAAAAAATACATATCAAGAATTTCACAGAAATAAAAAAGTCTAAACACTAACCAAGGAAACAAACAAAAAAATCATTTTCAAACTTGCACTCTCTTAAAAAAAAATAAAAAAAAATAAAAAAAGAAAGTGCAGACCACAAATTGTATCTGCTCATATTAGGCTTCAAGACTGATGGTGTCAGGAACTGCCGTCTTAACCCTGTCATACAGATTTTAGAATCCTTATTCTTGAAACTAAATCATCTCAATTCCCTAATACTCTCATAGTGGGCATTCTGGAATTATCCTTCTCTGTGAATTATCATGAAAACAGTATCACTGGAAGTCCAGAACACGGCCCAAAACAAAATACTGATTGGCACTTCTCCTGGCTGAATTGCACAGATCACAGGATTCATCCAGATAAACTCGCCTGTTGCAGTCATTTCTCCCAACCTCCACAGACTTCAATGTCATCAGCAAAACAAAGCACAGCACACAAGTAATTACCTGGCTAATTCAAACAGAAATAAATGTCTCTGGTTTGGGCTACGTTATTGGAAGAATCCAGGCAGAAGTCTCTGGTACCTGGATTATGTAAACAATTACTTCCAACTTCCACTTCATACCGAATCCTGTCAGGACACATCCCCTTTTCAAATTTATAAGCAATAGTATCTCTAAGCAAATTACTGAGGTAACATTTAAATCCAGCTGTCGATCCCTCCAAGGAGAAATTCATAGCATTTTATTCTACAGCTAGCAATGCAGAGAAAGGAAATGGCTGAGAGAAACACTAAAATCCCAAACACAAATTTGCTATAGAATTAATATCACAATTTGTCACTGATAATGAAAGTGTATAAAACAGGTCCTGACAGCATGTTATTTCTGTAGCAGATCATTCTTTATAAAAATCCAAGCGAGTTTTTCCCCCTTGCAACTGTGGAAATTATTTTCCCTAAATTCATAAAGCAAAATAATATTAATATTGTGGTTAGTAGCCATCTGCTTCATGAGAATCCTGTGCAATCATTAGTCTAAACTGATGGCGTGGTGGCAAGCTGCCACGTCCCAAGAGGCCAGCCTCTAAAATTCATCAACATCTTTAAATCAGTCTCCAGTCCAACAGGGTTAACCACAAAACAGGAGCTCCTATCAGGGAACTGGTTATGAATATAACCAGTTTATATAACCAGATACAACCCTAGTATCCTAAAATACTATCCTTCCCCAGTCTATATTCAATGCCATGCATCCTGGGGCAGTCAAATGGAATTGCCAGGCAGCAAGGAATAAACATGAAGCATTTAGGTTGCCTGGCCAAGTCCAACAGAGCAACCAGCAACCTGTGTTTCACTCAACAACAGTAGTTTTCACTGCAAAGTCAGGAAAGAATCAGGCTGTGAGTTCAGCTTATCACAAAATCTCAGTGAAGCCACTGTAACTTTTTTAAAGGAGATGGGGAGGCCACAGATGCAGCAGCATGGAGAGGGATCCAAAGGAGGTGTGGACTAGGTAATATTCCTCATGCAGTTCCCACCAGAAAACTTTGCACCAACATTTTCCAGATTTAAGTGCCTCAAATCTGATCAGGCTGTGTACCCTCTTGCCACTTTCAATAGGCTGTTCTAATGATTTTCATTTAGAAATGCAAAAGAGTGCTGCATTTTAAATGTCTAATCAGTCCTCAAGAACCCTGTATATTTGTAATCATGCCCCATATAAATGCTAGCAGAATAAGGTACATACCCAGAGAAGACTTAGCAAGATGCACAGTAACTATTTCACTCTGGCATATGAGCATCACATCGTAACTTTCCTTTGGTTGGAGCAGCCTAGATGTTCTAAGCAGGAGGTTGGAAAATGGAAGAAGAAGCAGTAAAGAATGGAAGTGTTGAACTAGAAGGTCCTGGTAAAAGATAGACTCGGAGTCGTTGTTCAAGTCACGGAAATTCCAGTGTTTGTTTTGCTAAGATGAAAACTGTTTGGGAAACCTGGACAAGAGAACAGCTTAGGATGGGTTTGTTGTCTACACATACTCCAGAGAAAAGAAACACTCTCAATACCTACTAGTTTTCAATGAAAAAATAATAATAATAATGGTGCTTTTTAAAATAAAAAGTTAGGTGAAGGATACATATATTTGTAAACAAATGCAGAAATTCCCATACCGTTTGTGGCTGAGAACTTCATGGGCACTTACTCTTTGCATTGTGACCAGCTGTGAGTTTCTGCATTAATTACTACCCACTGTACAAAGAGAATGCTTCTGTAAGGGCCCAAGAGTTGCACCAGTCTGTGAGTATAGAGATTCGAATTTGGAGGACAGACTGACACTGTGTCCATTTAACAAAATAATAGTAGAAAGTTCAACCCTGGGGCCTGTGAGATCCCGAACCATGCATGGATTCTTGGCCAACGTTTCCTCCAGTGCAATGGGTCCTAAATCCAATTGGCAAGGAGTTGGTTACCCCAAGACACTCATTCTATTTCCTGCCAATCAGCCTATTTTCCGGGTTTTACAGCCGTTCCGAGGTTCTCGGCTGAATAAGATGGCCTCCCTCCCTGAGCAGCCTCTACAGCACTTCCTGGGTCCTCGCAGCAGTTGAGGAATCTTCCGGGTTGTCCTTGTTCTGTGAACAAAGTGCATGCCGTCTTCAGCAAAGGGTTTTTCCTGGCGAGCAACCGAGAGCAAGGGCAATAACCCACGTTGTTTGTGCAGGTAGCTCTAGAATCCTCCTGACAACAATGTGAAAAGGACCATACCACAGCTGACACTGGGCTTTTTATTTGGCAATCTACGGCCTCTGAAAGGAGCGTAATCCCTTATCTATCTCCATTCTTCTCTTTTTTGTTTTTGTTAGGTTGATTTGGTTTTTTTTTGTTTGTTTGTTTGTTTGTTTGTTTTCAAGACAGTGTTTCTCGGTGTAGCCCTGGCTGTCCTGGAATTAATTGTAGGCCAGGCTGGCTTCAGACCCACAGAGATCCGCCTGCTGGGATTACAGGCATGTGCCACCATGCCCAGCTTTTACCTCTATTCTTCACTGTGGCTTCTGATACCTTTTAAAGAATCCCGCTGGCTCATATTCTTCGTGTCCTATTGAACTCTCCTCCTTGGCAATTCTCTTGGAGATACATGTTGTGCGTCCCAAAGACTTCACTAGTCATAGAGATAATACTAATCACTTTCCTCAAATTCTCAGATTTTACAGAGGTGCCAGGTCATATCACAGCTTAATAGCAGTTAATAAAAAGCCATTTTAAAATATTCACTACCTCATTAAGAAAAATCGGCTTTCCGTGCACTTGTTCTTTGACACTATTATTCTTAACCAGTAATGGGCAGCAACAATTTAAGTAGAAAGCGCTTGCCTTTGTCCCCCTAGTGGCCACATGAAAAATAACAAGTACAGAGAGGATTCAATGAGTGAAAACTAATTGTTTTATAGGTAAAGAAAATGGGCCAAGCATCTTTTGGATATAGGCTTAGGAGTGGTATAGCTGAGTCTTGAAGGAGCACTATTCCTAATTGTCTGAGAAAGCGCCAGATTGATTTCCAGAGTGGTTGTACAAGTTTACATTCCGACCAGCAGTGGAGGAGGGTTCCCCTTTCTCCACAACCTCTCCAGCATGTGTTGTCACTTGAGTTTTTGATCTTAGGCATTGTGATGGGTATAAGGTGAAATCTCAGGGTCGTTTTGAGTTGCATCTCTCTGATGGCTAAGGATGTTGAGCATCTCTTTAAGTGTTTCTCTGCCATTCTATATTCCTCTGCAGAGAATTCTTTGTTTAGCTCTGTACCCAATTTTTAATTGGATAACTTGATTTGTTGCTGTTTAACTTCTTTAGTTCTTTATATATTCTGGATATTAGCCCTCTGTGAGATAATGGGTTGGTGAAGATCCTTTCACAGTCTGTAGGCTGACCTTTTGTTTTGACAACAGTGTCTTTTGCTTTACAGAAGCTTTTCATTTTCATGAGGTCCCATTTATTGATTGTTGCTCTTAGAGCCTGTGCTGTTGGTGTTCTGTTCAGGAAGTTGTCTCCTGTGCCAATGAGTTCAAGGCTGTTCCCCACTTTTTCTTGTAACCCATTTAGTGAGTCTGGTTTTCTGTTGAGGTCTTTGATCCACTTGGACTTTAGTTTTGTGCAGGGTGATAAATATGGATCTATTTTCATTTTTCTGCATGTAGATATCCAGTTGGACCAGCACCATTTGTTAAGGATGCTGTCTTTTTTCATTGAATGATTTTGGCTTTTTTGTCAAAAATCAAGTATCTATAGGTGTGTGGGTTCGTAGCAGCTTTATTCGTAATAGCTAGAACCTGGAAACAATCCAGATGTCCTTCAATGGAGGAATGGATACAGAAATTGTGGTGCATTTACACAATGGAATACTACTCAGCAATTAAAAACAAGGAAATCATGAAATTTGCAGGCAAATGGTGGGATCTAGAAAAGATCATCCTGAGTAAGGTATTCCAGAAGCAGAAAGAGACACATGGTATATACTCACTGATAAGTGGATACTAGACCTATAAGATAGGATAAACATACTAAAATCTGTACACGTAAAGAAGCTACACAAGAAAGAGGACCCGGGGTAAGATGATCAATCCTCATTTAGAAGGACAAATGGATATGATCGCTGAATGGCCAGTGTTTTTCAGGAATTGCCACAGCTTACCTCAGGTGTATAGACCTGAGTGTTAACTGTGGTCTTTGTTAGTCAAGGGGGCTCTCCTCTCACCTGAAGAAGTCCTGGAGACAGCTGTCCTGCTTCTGGGTTTCTTGCTGTAAATTTAGTGAGCTGCTGCTATAACTTGGGCACCCCATGGTTTTGTCACTTTAGTTAGGAATAACTGGTTGCCCTTTGGAGCAGTATCTGGGGGATGATCTCGGGGATCCCAGGCATCTGTAGGTCTGAGGTTGGAGCTCTGTGCCCCAGTACCCAAGCAGTAATCAGTGGCAGGTGAGCACAGCTCTCATGCATGCAGCAGGAGGATAAAGACTGGAGCCTGAGGATATCCAGAGGACAGGAGCTCTACAAGGAGAGCAACAGAACCAAAAAATCTGAGCACAGGGGTCTTTTCTGAAACTGATACTCCAACCAAGGACCATTCATGTAGATAACCTAGAATCCCTGCGCAGATGTAGCTCGTGGCAGTTCAGTGTCCAAGTGGGTTCCATAGTAATAGGAACAAGGATTGTCTCTGACATGAACTAATTGGCCTGCTCTTGATCACGTCTCCCTGAGTGGGGAGCAGCCTTACCAGGCCACAGAAGACGACAATGCAGCCACTCCTGATGAGACCTAATAGATTAGGGTCAGAAGGAAGGAGAGGAGGCCCTCCTCATCAGTGGACTTAGGGAGGGACATGGGTGGAAAAGGGGAAAGGAGGGTGGGATTGGGAGGGGAGCTACAGGGGGATTACAAATGAATAAATTGTAATTAAGAAAAATAAAAATGAAAAAAAGGACAAATGGGATGGACATTGGAAGTGGGAGAAAACAAGTAACAGGACAGGAGCCTACCACAGAGGGCTTCTGAAAGATTCTACCTAGCAGTGTATCAAAGCAGATGCTGAGACTCATAACTGAACCTTGGGCAGAGTTCAGGGAATCATATGATAGAATGGAGAGTTAGTATGACCTGGAAAGGACAGGAGCTCCACAAGGACCAAATATATCTGGGCACAGGGGTCTTTTATGAGACTGATCCTTAAACCAAGGTCCATGCCTGGATATAACCTAGAACCTCTGCTCAGATGGAGCCCATAACAGCTCAGTGTCCAAGTGGGTAACCTAGTAAGAGGAACAGGGACTGTCTCTGTCATGAACTCAGTGGCTAGCTCTTTGACCTCCCCACCCCAGAGGGAGGAGCAGCCTTGCTAGGCCACAGAGGAGGACATTGCAGCCAGTCCTGAAGAGACCTGATAATCTAGGGCCAGATGGAAGGGGAGGACAACCTCCCCTATCAGTGGACTTAGAGAGGGGCAAGGAGCAGATGAGGGAGGGAAGGTGGGATTGGGAGGGAATGAGGGAGAGGGCTACAGCTGGACTACAAAGTAAATAAACTGTAATTAATGTTAAAAAATTTTAATAAAAAAAGAAAGAAAATGGACCAAAAGCTAAAGATTTGGCCAATATGACACAAATTCTTAGCAAGTCAACATCAAAATGTTTGGCTCTGTTCTGAACATTAGGATGTCTGGATAAGTGCTAAAAATTGGATGTAAAACTTTTACAATTTTCATTATCAACTAAAACTCAAATGTGTTCCTCTTCTTAAGGAATTTTTTTTTTTTTGTAAAACACTTTTCTCTGAGTTGAAACATTCCCTCCAGGAAAGGACCAGGAAGACTCATAAGAATCAAAGAGTTTTAAAAAAAACAAATTCACATCCTTATGCCAGCCTCTAGCCATCTAGTTGTCAGCAGAATCTGGAAGCAACCTAGATGTCCCTCAACTGAGACATGGATACAGAAATTGTGGTACATTTACACAATGGAATACTACTCAACAATTAAAAAAAAAAAAGGAAATCATGAAATTTGCAGGCAAATGGTGAGAACTAGAAAAGATCATCCTGAGTGAGGTAACCCAGAAGTAGAAAGACGTATATGGTATATACTCACTTATAAGTGATATTAGTCATATAATACAGGATAAACATACTAAAATCTATAGTCCTGAAGAAGCTAAACAACAAGGAGGACTCTAGGGAAGAGGCTGAAGTCAGAAGGGCAAACAGGATAGACATCGGAAGTAGGAAAGACCAGAAACAGGAGAGGAGCGTTCCAAGGATTACCTCTGAAAGACTCCACCCACCAGGGTATCAAAGGAGATACTGAGACTGATAGCCAAACTTTAGGAAGAGTGCAGGAAACCTTATGGAAGAAGAGGGAGATAGAAAGACCTGAAGGGTTCAAGAACTCCACAAGGAGACCAACATAGCCAAAAAACCTGGGCCCAGGATTTTCTGCAGAGAGTGATGAATCAACCAAGGATCAGGCATGGAGAGGATCCAGACATCCTGCTCAGAGGAAGCCCGTAGGCTGCTCAGTCTCCAAATGGGCTCCCTAGTAAGGGGGCAGGGGCTGTCTCTGACATGAACTCAGTGGCTAGTTCTTTGATCACCTCCCCCAGTGGAGTGCAGCCTTACCAGGTCACAGAGGAAGTTGATGCAGCCAGTGCTGATGCGACCTCACAGGCTAGGGTCACATAGAAGGAGAGGAGGTCCTCCCCTATCAGTGTGCTAGGGAAGGGGCAGAGGGGGAGAAGAGGGAGGGTGGGTGGAACTGGGAGGAGATGAGGGAGGAGGCTACAGCCAGGATACAAAGTGAATAAATTGTAATTAATTAATTAATTAAGAAACTTCACATAAAAAAGCTGACACTCAAAAGGTTCATGAGGATCCCTCCCCAGAGTTATTAAAACAGTGGACAGGTGCTGGTGTGGAAGGCCCTGAGGAGTCGACCTGCCTACAGGAGATCTCCAGTTCTACCCTCTGACAGCAAGCCGTGCAGTCAGCTCCAGGGTTCCAGTTTTCATGGGCTGTCACTCATGCTGGGGTGGGCTCATGGTGATACAGCTGCTTTTGAATCATCTCTTCTCCTGTAAGTAAACTGACACCACGACTCTTATAAGTAGCCCAAATAAAACTCTTTGGTTTACCAACAGAGTTTGGGGGCATCTGTACTTTGATCTCTTGTAGGCTTTCTATCTGTGATGAGTAGATGTATGTATGTGTCATGCCTCCCCAGGGGGAAAAAAAAGACCCCACATAACAGAACTTGAAGTAAATTTCCAAGGGGCATAGAGACAACCTCAGCTGTGACTTAGAACTCTTCCTGAACCCTCAAGAAATTCCTTTCTGAGGAATCAATACTGCCCCCTGAAGGTCAAGAAGTGTCAGAGGCAGCTGTGTAGAAAAGCAAGTGATGCACCTTTGTAGATGGTCAAACACATGGTAAATGGAAAATGGGGGTCATGAACGGGCTCTAATTCAATTTAAAAGGAAAAGAAATGAGCTGCACACTGGCTTTTCTCAGTTTGGGGTTACTCTTAGGTAGGAAACATTGCAAGCAGGTGTCATACGTCAAACACAAAATAAAGATGAATTTTCTTTTTTTTCTCTCATTGATTAATTAATTTATTTATTCACTTTACATCCCAATTGCAGTCCCCTTTCTCCTCTCCTCCAGGTCCCACCATCCCACCTTTTTTTTCCTTTCTACCCCTCCTGTTCTCCTAAAGAATGAGCGCCCCCCACTCTGCCCTAGTACCAGCCAACCCTGGCACATCAAGTCGCATCAGGACTAAGCACATCCTCTTCCACTGAAGCCAGACAAAGTAGCCCAGCTAGAGGAAAGTGATCAAAGAGAGTTGGATTTTCTTGATTTGAAAGAAAGAGTTATTTCACTTACTTACTGGCCCTTACATTTAGCAAAAGTGTGATTTGGACATGAATATTTTTGACAACAAAAATATGATTTGGAAATAAATCCATTAGAGAAATGAGACCATTATCCAGATGTTTTGAGGCAAATAATATAGAAGATAGTCGTGTAACACTCAGAATGTGTTCATCTTAGAGTCAGACATTTCAGACCTTGGCAGGTTCTAATTTTCACATCATGGCACATAGGCTCTGTGGCTCCAGAAGCACCTGCGGGAGCTGGCTTCAAAGTGAGTTCTCAGCTGCAGCTCTTACCTAGCAGGACCTTAAGCAAACTGCCTCACTTCCTCTATCTGAAAATGAGTCCGTAATAGTATCTCCTGCACAGACTATCCGGAAGATTAAGTAAGATCATCTACGTAAGAAATGAGAGCCTGGTGGGCTGGAGCGATGACTCAGCAGTTGAGGATACTCCTTGTCCTCATAAAGGATCTAAGCTCTGTTCCTAGTACCCACACCGGGTGGCTTGCACTGTAACTCCAGGTCCTGGGCATTTGACGCTCTCTTCTGGTCTCCTTGCGTACTTGCACTCACATGTGCGCAAACAATACACACATAAAGTTAAAAATAGAAACGAACAGGTCCCTGACATGTCCTATGAATTCATTGCCTATCAATACATTCATCAAAATTCTTACCAAAATATTGATGTGCCCATTTTCTGTGCTCGAAACCTAACCTGAAAGCAAGAATGGACATTGAATGAAAGCAGTTTCAGATTGAGAAATGGGAGTCATTCCTGTCCAGTCCCTCTAACTCTAGTAAGGTACAGAATTAGATTTGATCTGGGTTATCCTTGTATACTCATATGAAAAAAAAATAATGGAAAAGGTTGGGTCTACAACCATTAACATCATGTTTGATGTTAATTCATGACAAGGGGTGGTCCAGAATGTAATGAAATGTCTTCAGGGGAAGGACTCATCTCCACCTAAAGCTACCAGCATCTCTCATCTTGAACCATCTTGAACATTCTCCATCAAAATTCATAGAATTTGAAAGTCCGTCTATATGCTGAGCTAAAATCAACCCTGTACTTTCATCATTTGATCAGATCTAAGATACCAATGGTAGGAAGCAGTGTCACTATTTTATGTGTCACTAAGAAAAAGAAAGGACCAGCCAACAATACCTAGGTGTCATGCTTTCTTAGCTTGTCAATTATCACAGGCACACACAGACATTTTATTGAGGCCAAAATATAAAAATATGGATGTTGTAGAGTCAACAAAATGTGACATCATCTAACTTCTGATACATTAAAATAGATCTAAAGGCTGGGACTATATTTCAATGGTAGAGGGTTTGTCTAACATGTGTGAGCCCATAGGTTCAAACCTCTGGAGTGGAAGGAAAGAAAAGAAAAAAGGCAATCTGATCGTTTCATAGACAGTTCTCCAAGGGCAGGAATCCTCTCTTTTTCAGTCTTATTACCCTTAACTCATAAGCATGTTCTTAAACTTACGGACCATCTCCATTTTCTACCCAACAAATCCACTCATTCATCTGAATTTCTGCTTATTACTTCTTACAAACACCAAACATTTTCTCTAGCATCAGAGATAAAATGATAACTAAAGGAAACAAATGCTGTAACTTCAATAATTCAGAGTAAATATAAGTAGCAGATGAAACAGAATATGTCAGTGGAATCTAGCCAGAGTACAAGGGGTGTCTTTGTACGTGCAGAAGAAAGTTAGAAAGTAAGGAGAAAAGAGAATCTAAGAGTGGTACCCAAAGAGGAACCGAAGGCCAAGCTGGGGGCAGGTCTCTACCCTAGACTAGAACTTACACTTACAGATAATATGCCTTTCTCCATCTTCTCATCTTCATCTCTATCTTCTTTTTGACAGCCATGATATACTGTGAAATTTGATGTTCTCACTATCTATAAAATCCCAAAATATTTTTGAACATATGCTATTATATTGTCTTCCGCCACTTCAGCCTGTCATTCTTCCTATCAAGTGTTTCTAAAATTGGGAGGTAGGTTGGTGTGAGAGAAGTTTTTTCTTCCTTTTTTGAGGAAAAATGTGGGATTTTGTGTTTATTTTGGTATATACCTCTTATTTAAAGGAACACACTAAGATGGAACACGCCTTAAATCCCAGCAGTTGGGAGGCAGAGGCAAGTAGATCTCTGAGTTCGAGGCCAAGCTGGTCTACAGGGTTCCTAGACAGCCAGAGATACACAGAGATACACAGAGAAACCATATCTTAAAAAAAAAAAAGGAAAGAGAAAAGCTGTTGCCCATGCAAAGGAGCTAAGTTTGATCCCCAACACTCCAAACAATATTAAAATAAAAAACATAATACCATGTTAAATTTATTCCTAATTGTTTGTCCTAAACAAAAACCCATCTCTTCATTGTAAAAATAAAATTTTGATTATCAGACTACCAAACTTGAGTTGTACATGTATGAAAAGACAAACATATTCTACAATAGGGCAGTAAATAAAAAGTAAAAAAAAAAAAAATCAAAGGAGAAATAAGTCCATTCCATCTAACCTGACATGTTCATTGTATTAAAATACCTGTGTAGGTCTATGAAATTTGCTGCTATGCATTTCTCTCATTTGGAACTCTCCTGACTTACTGTAATCTACCTATAATAATGACTCAACTATAATTAAATAGAGGAAAATATCTTAATGCAACCAGGGATGAAAGTTTCAATACAGTATTGGAAGCTCTCCCGGGGCTGGGAACCCAAAGAAGCACATGCAGATTGGGTGAATTTGTTTGACCTCATACTGAGATGTTTATGGGGTTTACAAAAAATGAGTTGCTGTCTCTTTTGTTTCGCTTCACTAGTACTTGGAAGTCACTAAAGTTCCCTCCCATCCTTTAGATGTGGAGGAAGGACATTTGTGTTTCTGTGAACTCTTCCCACCAGTGTTGGCTATAATGGTGAAGTCATAAGCAAAGCTAAGGAGTGCTTTTCCTAATAGCAGCACATTAAGGGTGCATTTTACATCTGAGTGTTAGTTTCCCTGCAACTGATGTTATGTTACAGACCGTTGTCAGCCAAGGTGCTAGGTTGGCTGACATGTGGGTGTTAGGAAATCAAACCTGGGTCTTCTCCAAGACAACCAATGCTCTTAACCAATGAACCATCATTTTGGTCCCTGTGTTTGTTTATTTATACGCCTCTCTATTACAAGGTCAAGATAGTCTGTTAATCATCTGAAGACAGACTTAAGAGAAAGTAGAACATTCTTCATCAAAATTCATAACCCGGGCTGAGGAGATGGGTCAGTAGGTGAAGTACGTAATGCAGTCATATGGAAACCTGAATTGAGATCCTTAGTGCCCGATTAAAAGCTGACACTTAAGGCACACAAGTAATGTCAGTGCTGAAGGCCATGGGCACTCAGGTCTTTGTACATCACTGGCCATCCAGCCTAGCCAACCCTTGACCTTCACATTCAGTAGGAGATGCTGTTTCAAAATAAATAATTAAAGTTGGAAACAGTAGATGAAAATACTAGACACTGATGTTTGGCCTGCCCTCCACATAAGGATACACACACAATCTCTAGTCACGGCCTCTGAAGGAGGTTCTCTCCTTTTTTTTTTTTTTTTTTTAATGAAACATTGCAACAAAAAGGTCGGATGTAACGTTGGCTGTGGTATATAGAACAATGACATGCTATTTCAAGGGCACCAACCTCCTAAAGGAAATGGGGGGGGGTACGGATGTGGGAAATAAGAGCTTTTGTAGATTGTCTTCCCACCATGCAAGGACACTTCCTAAGTGTGCTTATTCACTTTGATCCTAGAGAAGCCAGGGTAGCCATATTGAAGGTGCCTGCTACTCCCTTTCCATCCCCAGCTTCTTATCCCATCCTTGAAGGAGCCTGACTAATCAATATTATTCTCAAGAAATTATATGGGGAGGGGAGACAAAAAGAAAAACTTGCCAAGTCTTCCCAACAGGCAAGCTTCTGGGAGTAGCCATGGGTACTGTTTGCTGTGTGGACTAGAGGGTAGAGAGGGGAGCAAGTGTGAAGAGATACAAGGCAACAGCAGATCTGCTGGAGGAAGAGCACTGGAGCCTTCTTGGCACCTGCTTCTAGATCTTTCCAGAGGCCCTGTAGAACTCATTCTTAGGCTCATTGCAAAAACCCAATGTGATGATGAGGATTGCCATATTTGTTCAACTTCTTTTGACTATCTTCTCTGACTTACCAAGGTGTTTCAGTGTACCAGAAAGCTACTTCCAACAAGACTAGGCAGTAACGAGTAATGCAGTAGGCTAAGGTCATCCTGGACATTTTATAAATATCATAATTGAACATTAATAGTCATTGTGATAAATGTCAGTTAGAAGCTTCAAGAATCACATAAAGTTCTTTAGTATCATATCCTGGGATTACAAACTCCTTAATGTCACTTAATGCTGCCACATGAAACTGTTCAGTAGCAAGCTGATTGTCCACTCTTAATAAAATGAGGTTGCTTTCACCACCTTTGATGTGTCGCTTAATGGAGTTTGAAGGGTAATACATCACAAACAATTAAGAGATTTCCTTTGAGACATATTAACTGGTTCCATGAATAGAAATTCTACTGCACTATCACCCTTCAAATAGCATAAAATCAGCTAATTTATACATCTGTCTGCTGGAGGCGATCTTATGCAATATGTTTTCATTAACATACTTGAATATGTTCCTTTACTAATTTATTATCACACATGCTATTAAATTATATCTGCACGGCCACAGAGGAGGGCTTTGCAGCCAGTCCTGAAGATACCTGATAAAACAGGATCACATGAATGGGGAGGAGGTCCCCCCTATCAGTGGACTTGGAAAGGGGCACGGTGGAGATGAGGGAGGGAGGGAGGGACTGGGAGGGAATGAGGGATCGGGACACGGCTGGGATACAGAGTTAATAAAATGTAACTGATAAAAAAATAAAAAAATAAAAAATAAAAAAAAATTATATCTGCACAATAGTCTGTGGATATACGGGTTGGCATATACACATCCAGGTATTTTATTATCTATTATCCAGGTACACTTTTTTTTTTTGGCCTAGTTTTATTACCTTAGACACAGTCCTTAGCCTCTGCTGTGCCTTTGTCATCTATCTTCTCTGTCCTATTAAGAAAAAAGAAATCACATCATATTGACAGAAGAACCCCGTCTAATGATCTATAAGAATACTCTGTGAGCTGTAAAGGACTGTACAGTCATACCAAGATAGTCTTTCAAGTTAAAGTCTGTAACCTGAAGAATGAGTGAACGGGAAGCATCTGGCCTTTCCCCTAACCCCCTCCACAACGATTCAAAGGGCTACAGGAAGAGAGCATGTCCTGCCTCCTTTCTGCAAACCGAAGACAGCTCTCCATCCCAGGATGTCTTTTCAACTCTTTCCACCATCCATGTGCAGAACATCTGTGCTAAGACTGTTCCACATACAATTCTTTGAAGCACCGGCTGCCTGGAAGAAATACTTTGATTTTGGGCTTCATTAAAATGCCTGAACTTCTATTAGGGACACAAAAGATTTTCTAGTAAGAGCTCTCTTGGGAAGAAGACCAACCTCTAGCTAGTTAAATCACTCAGAAGCCAAGTGGCTGGAATGTCTTCAGAGCACCATGCAATAGAAATCTTGCTGAGAGCGTGTAGCAGGCACAAACAGCTGGCTTGGGTCTGTTACTGACCCGGGGTGAAACCGTTGTGGTAATTAGATTTAATTTTCTTAATCCAACAGCGCCTGACTGCAACATGTCCGCGTCTCCTACGCAGGAAAGTCATGATTCTCCTTTAACAATGCTCTGACGTATGGAAGACTTCTGCAGTTTATCCCCCTTCATGGTTGAGGTCTCTTCTTGGCAAGTCCGACAGCCAGCCAGCCAGCCGTGTGTACCAAGGAGTTTAACGAAGATGCTGTCTTACTTCAGAAACTTCACAGGAAGATCTCAAAACATTAAACAAGTCTTGAATGTCAGTAACAGCCCTAATCTGCCAGTGTAGTGTGTCCTGCCATCAGCTCATTCTGAAAGGCGGATCAACGTTGAAGACATCAGCGAGCCTGAAGCATTTGGATTTGAACCGCTCTACACTCTCGGAGTGTGTGGCGTCTAGGCTATAGCACTCTGGGCTTACCAGCTCCGCAGCGGAGCCAGAGCTTCTGAAGCTACAAAAAAAAAAAAAAAAAAAAAAAAAAAAAAAAAAAAAAAAAAAAAAAAACCGTGTTCTTGAAATGAGAGAAGCAAAGACATCCGTGAATCTGTCTGCTCGCGTCTGTTTACGTTATAAAGAACAGCCTTCGGTACTGTCACCTCAGGAGACCGGGTCATTTTTGTTTATTTATTTATCTATTTATCTATTTATTTATTTATTTTCGCGTGCAGGTGGTGCGTACTGTCTCACCAAACTAGCCCACAGCGCCGCACGGTTCCGTGTCCCCAGGAATCTTAATTGTCTGGGCTATTAGAAAAGAACTTCCGACCGACCGTTGCTGGTAATTGAACTCGCTACATTTTGATAGCATAAAAAGAAAGATCAGATAGAGTCACACAAGTTCTCAGTATGTCTTAAGCCGTCCGCCCCCCCCCCCAAAAAAAAAATATATATATATATATGTGAGAAAAAAGAGGAAGGGAAAGCCTGGGGCTGCAGGAGTGTTCCAGAGAGCGAACTGCTCCGGACTTCAAACACCGGGAGTCATTCTGTCAAGGGGAGGGGGCGGGCGGGGGCAGGCACTGGGCCTCTGTAACAAAGTCCTCCTCTCTTTGCTCCCTCCCACTTCATTCACTTGCAAATCAGTGTGTGCCCACAAGAGCCAGCTCTCCGGAGCCGTAACCTTCCCATCCCGAGAGCTGCAGTTCCAGCTACAGCAGCAAGAAGCACAGAGCCAGCGACCGTGGCGGAGGCAGGAGCATCCTGGGCGAGTGGCAGGGTGTCCCCGGGAGCCGGAAGGCGAACAGAGGTGGGTTCGGTCTCCGTTGGCAATGCGGGAGCTTGTGCGGTGCGTGCGTTTCCTCTCCTTCTTTGCTTTCTTCTTTATACATATATTTCTTAATTCTGTAACGTTGATGGAAGCCAATCGGGGAAAGAGAGCGATCCTCTGCGCCGTGTGCGCGCGGGGCGCTGAGTTGGGAGGGATGCTCAGCCGCCAGCTCGGGTGCTGGTGGGCGCGCGGGTCGGGCTGCGTTGGCGGCGCTGCTGCCCCTGCCCAGGACCGGCGCCGCTTCCCGGGGAGCCTGGGCGCCTCTCCTCCGCCGCCTGGTAAGACCGAGCCGCCTGGGGGCCGGCGGGGGGTGGCAGGGAACAGTGTGGCGGAGAGAAAGCTGCGGACGTCCTCTTCTCCGGGCTGCAGGCGGCGGCCAGCAGAGCTCTAGCTTTGCAAAGTTGGCTGGTCAATTACCAAGGGCGCTAGTGCGTGCAGGATCTGTGGAGCCGTTCGGGGCTTGATTTATTTCCACCTACCCAACAATACGAGGGTCTGTGTGGTGACTGCTTGGGCTGGGTTACGTTTTTGGCTTTGAGAGTAACGCGGAAATTATTTCAGGTAGTCTGAAAACTATTGGAATGCTCCCAATAAGGAAAACTTAGAGATGGTTTGGCTGAGAGAACGAGCTGAAGAAAACTGTTAGCTTGCATGTTCGGAGCAATGCCTGCAGGCTTCTATAGGACAGAAATGCTTAGGTTGCAAGGCCGGTCCGACACTGGACTTCGAAAATGGAGCATACCGTCCAGGGAAAAGTCATGTGGAAGGCGCTGCTTGCTGGGGCTCGTCCACGGCCGCGCACACACACACACACACGCAATCTGAGGGAGAATGCCTTCCTCCGACTGTTTGGAGAGCAGACCTGGTGCATCTGGTTTTAAGTGTCCAGTGCGAGAGTAGGGTCCCCAGTGCGTTCGTGTGGAATTTAATGAAGTCGGTTGTTGCACCGACCTTCACTGCCGCAGAGCTGGGGCCGCTTCCTCCGTAGTTACTCGCCTGCCAAGAGTTAAGGTCCATCTCGAGATGGGGGACGCCGGCGAGGTCGACATGGTACTGAGAAATGCTGTCACTGCTGCAATAAAATCCATATTTTATGGGAAGTTACTCGCGGGTCTTTGTGTGTTGAAAGGGGCTGGTTGCCTAACTTAGCTACTACTGAGAACATTCAAGAACCAAGAAGTTTAATCATGTGGAACATTCACACGTTTCTCTCTCTCCCACTCATTTTTTATTTCCTATGAAGACACTTTTTTTTTATGATAGTCACTGAAAGCTCTATCAGTCTGTGTCTCTTCACTTCACTCGCTGAAGTCACACAGTGCGGACCAGAAAAGATGTCTCCTTTAACGGTGTGGCTGGGGTGTACTTGTGTGTCTGGGGCTGGGGGTGGGGGGGTGTGAATGCTAAGCGTCCGGGGTGGGAAGCAAACTCCTCCTGCGATGCCAACAGAGCCAGAGATGTGGCTAGTTAATGCTCAACTCCTCACAGAATGAGTAACAGCCATGTGAATGCTGGCCAAAGCTGGCTTATTTTCTTTTCTTGCTGACAGTTTTACCTGAAAAGGGAAAACCCTTGGGATTCTTTCTGCTTTGGAGAGGGTGAAGAGGGGTGGGGGGAGGTGAAGCGGACAAACACTTCTCCCAATTTAGCTTGAGCACAGTCCTTTGTGTATGAGCACTTGCGTGACACTGTTTGGCGTTTTGAAGAATCCAAAAACCAGTTGTGACCAGAAAGGGGATGTTTTAAAGCAGATAGCTTTAGGTCGTGAAGAGGGCAAAGTGTGTGCCCTATTTTCAATGCACAGCTCAGGAACTTAAAAGAAATCCAACAGAGAACTGTCTCCCTCCCTCCCTGGACCCTTTTTCTTTCGTGTATTCTAATTAACAAAGTGTTGGGATGGAATAAAAGGTAGAACCCTTCCTACTTGGTTTTATAGTTTGTCCCATACATTGGAAGCAGAGGAAGTAATCAATTTCCTCAGAAAAATACAAGGTAACAGTACATTGTTGGAAGAAAAACGCAATGATGTAACTCCACTATATTTGTCCACAATTATCTTTTGCTGCCATTAGGATGAAGTGACAGGCCGGTGTCTCCAGGGGGGCCTCCAGTTCCTTTACTACTTGGATTTTACGCCAATGTATTGCAATTACACTTTTCAGTGCTAACTCCACTAAGAAAAGATATGGAACAGAAGCATTTTCTATCAAGTTGTCTACTATCAGAAAACCTGAGTCTCACGTCCTCCAGCCACCGTTTCCTCCAGCTTTGCAAGGAAAAACTTGCTGTGACACTTCCCTCCCCTCCCGGGAACGAGGCTGGCATGTGCAGAATGCTTGAGACACTTGCAAACAACTGACATTTCTAGAAAGTGGGTTGTGAGGGATCTTTGGGGCAGCAACAAGTTAGAACAATGACTTCTGCATGTCTAATTAGTGGTAATTGGGTGAGTGCTCCATCCCAGGATAAAAACAGAGATAAACTGTGGCAAGCATCCACCTCCTCTGGGAATTTTTGTGTGGGCTCCCTTTCTGACTCTCCCTGCTTTGTAGTGGTGGATGACAATGTATTATTAAGGCGGCTTTTTTTCCAGCTACCGTAACTTTCTTGTTTTGCGTGGAAGGGCCTCGGTGGACCACTCCAGGCCTCCGCCATGCAGACCAACTGCAATACAGATCTTGCTATGATAATAAGGGCCCACCTGCTTCCTCTTCATGGACAAGTTAGCCCTCTCCAAGCACAACCTTGACATGTGTATGAGGGCAAAGCCATTATCTGCCATTTCTATCGTCCCCTCATTTAAGGGACTTCTGAGGCGTTTTCATAATTTTCTAATTAGGTAGACTTCTTGCTTATTGAAAAGTCTACCTATAATTTCAAATCAAAGCAATGGCCAATTAATCATGAACCTACCACTCTCACAACTATACAAGATTTTCCTATATTTTTCCTATATATTTTCTTAGAACCTTGCCAAGACTCTACTTCCTAAATACCAGTTTACAAACTAATAAGAATAAGCTTATAGTTATAACTCCAGCCACTAAAGAATTCTCACCACCAAAGAAATGTTTGAAGAAAAGTAACACCAGTAACTCTATTAGGGATCCATAGACATGCAGGGCTTGTGTTGAAACAGAGGCATCTAATGGCACAAAGTTCCCATTCAAATAAGCGTTAAATGCCAAAGTGGTTAAGGTGTACATGTCGACCTTGTTGTAATAGTTACAAAAAAATCTATTACATTTTTTCCTTTAATTCTGTGTGTGTGTGTGTGTGAGTGTTGTGTGTGTGTGTGTGTTATCCATATGTGTACATGTGTGTGCACATGCTCACCTGCCATGGCACCTGTGTGGCACTCAGACCACTTGCAGAAGTAGGTTCTCTGCTTCCACCATGTGTATTTCATGGATCAACTGAAGTCCTTGGGCTAGGCAGCAAGTTCCTTTACCTAGGGAGCCATCTCGCTAGCCTAGATAACCTCCCCCTTCAAAAGCTCCTCCTGGAACTTGGAGCAAGATAAGTTCCAGAAGGTGAATCAGCCTTTTCTGCTGCCAATCTTCAGCTTTCAACTTCCAATTTAAAAATCTGAAGTTTGAAATGTGTTGCAAATGAGATAACGCCCTGCAGAAGCCAGTGGCCCTGTCCCTGCTTAGTCACCACAGCCATTCACTAGGGTCCATCAGAATCAGGGTTTCGTTTGCAAAAGCAACAAACAATGACTCAGTCTGAATTGCATTTTTCATAGTGTCTGAGCCTAACCAGTGTCTACTGAGCCTACCTCATTTGCTTCACAAAAAGGTGAGAATGTAGATAATCAAACTTTCTGTAGCTTCACTTGTTTCAGAATAATGATTATTTAATACAAAGCCTCAAGAACATTATGGAAATAAGTGCAGACAAAAAGAAAGTTAAACATGTATGCACACAGGACTGAGAGAGAGAAAGAGAGAGAACACACTTGTGAAAATATTCTACACACTAAGGAAGAAATACAGAAATATAGGTTTGGTTAATCTTGTCTTATCTCTATTTCCATTGGTATTTCCATCTTAGTTTTAAGATAAATGAGAGATTTGGATGCATTTTTTTCAATATACATAGTAATGGTTTTTGTTTGACCTTTTCTTATAAAAATTAATTTGCCTGAAGTTCTAAAAGTTCCTCTTTAGGATCTGGGCATGGTGGCACACACCTTTAATCTCAGCACTTGGGAGGCAGAGGTAGATGGATCTCTGTGAGTTTGAGACCAGCCTGGTCTACAAAATGAGTTCCAGGTTATACAAAAAGAAACCCTGTCTCAGAGAAACTAGAAAAAAAAGTTCCTCTTTAGGGCTAAGGCTCTGATTTTTCAAAGCAGTCCTATGAGAAACTTCAGATTTTCCTTAACTATTGAACTAACTGAACATAGTCTTTGGAACACTATCAACCATAAAGTAGGAACATAAGGAACATGGAAGAAAGTGCAAGTAATCCTTTAAAATTTTGGTTCATTTACTAAATGGTAAACAGTCAGATTGTGTAAGCCAAAACAGTTTGGCCCAAGGGAAGTAACTTCAACCAGTAATCTAGCTGTTCAAGCTAGGCTGTTAAGGGAACTTCCAAGACCTCCAGTGGAAACACCTGCTCTATGCGGATTACCATGAGAGCACCTCTATAAATGGTTCATAAATGTGTGTGCAGTGGGCTCCGTCTCCCATCCACATGGATTTCTAGAAAGCACTGCACTTCATTTCGTCAGTATCTTGATGTGAACACTGTTGAGTGCCAAGCTGCTGTGGCAGTCACACCACCTTGATGAGAGTCATGGAGTTTAATTAAAGCGAGGATGTTACTATTAAAATTTGATTCGCAGTATTTGGCAGCATAGGTCAAATGCTTCCTCTAGCAGACAGGCAGTGGAAGAGAACAATTTTTGTTCTCCCCTCTCTTCTCTCTTGTGGAAGACAACGATTTTTGAAGATGAAGATCACAATGCTAGCATGTCATGTCTAATTTATCTTCACAGCTCATTACTTGACAGTGTGCTGTGTCTTTCTATACTCTCCTAAATAAGTAGGTCTGACCAACGATGTTCAAGAAACCTAAGAAGTTATAGGAATGAAAAACTCAATAAAATAAATAAATAAAAGTTAAGCTGAGGACATGGCCAAGACAGTGACATAGAAAGAGATAAATTTTATGCACAGTGCAACACAAGCATCAAAATAGAATGAAATGTGCCAGTTGCACATAGGATATATTTCTTCTTTATAAGCTTAGTGCTTTAGGCAAAATGGCACCCTCAGCATGTTCACAGTCACTCATGGTCTCTACTGTGGAATGAAACCTGAAAATCAACCTCTAAAATAATTATCACCTAAAGGAAATAATCATGGCTTACTTATAAATTAACCAGGTGAGTATTCTTTTTAATATGGTCAGACATTCATCAGAACCAAGCAAGTGTTTTCTTAGTGCTCTTTCCCTTCTCAGCTCTTCATTGTCCTAAAAGCCACACAGATGACGCTGTCCTCTTTGGAGGCCTGTAACTCAAGTATAAAACAGTGATTCAGACAAACTGTCCTACTCATTACTCACTATGTACAGTAGCATGAATGAAATATCAACCTACTAAGGTAGCTCCCACAATGCCTCAGTACCTGGTATAGAGGACTTTTAAGTCTATAGTATTGTTACTTACGTGCATGGAGAATGTGATTTAAACACACACATACATACACACAAACATACATACACACAGGGAGGGGAGAAAAGGAGGGAGAGATTCAGAATATGTATTTGTTTACTTATTTATTTATTTAATGTATCTGAATGCTTTGTCTGTGTATATGCATGTGTAACATACATGTCTGGTACCTGCTGAGTTCAAATAAAGGTGCCAGAACCTCTGGAACTGGAGTTACAGATGCTTGTTGAGTCTGAATTCAGGTCCTCTGCCACAGCAACAAGGGCTCTTAAGTGTCCAGCCATCTTTCCCACCATTATGTTCTGAAGTTGTATATGACCAAATAATAATAGCAATGAACTAAGCTTTTCCGGACTTTTCCATAAAGTCATGCAATGTCCTATGCATTTACTTCGGTTTTGTTTGCTTGGTGAGTTGGTCTTTTCAGAGACAGGATGTCACTCTGTAGCCCAGGTAATATTGGAACTCACTATGTAGCCCAGGATGGCCTCCCATTCACAGCAACCCTTCAAACCTGGCTTATCTTGTACTAGGACTACAGGCACGAGCCAGTGTGCCTTGCTATAACAGCAAGGTGGGTTTTGTTTCCTTTGGTGGTGTGGGCTTTAAACACAAGGTCTTCTACATGCCAGGCAGGTCTGTCGCTGAAACATCTCCCCAGGCTATATGCATTTTGCATCATAACGACTGCACGGTAAATCAAAGGGGAAATCTAATGCTTGCTTCCTCTTTACTCAGCCCTTTTCTTGGTTTGAATTTCCAGGGAATTTCCCTTTGAGCCAAGTGCTTTGTGAATGTGCTGTTAGCAAATACTTGTGCTGTCTTAGAAGTTCAAGTGTGACTCTCTCTGAGAAATACCAACAGCAGAGGGCATGGGAATGGTTTGATTATTTTGACCAGAGCAAGGCAAAGTTAAAGGCTAAGGAAAATGTTTCTAGGTTACTCAATTTTTAAATCGCATTTGTAATCACACATTAGAGTTTATAAATGGTAAAAGAAAAAAAAATGTGGGCTATTTGTCTGAACATAATTATCTTCTCCTGCCATCAGAGACAGCTTCGTTGATAAAGGAAGCTCTTTGAGAAAGTAGATAAACTGAAAACCATTCATTTCACTGATGGGAAGAAACAGCCCAGCTTCCTAGTACACACAGCTGTCCCATATCAAGACAACAGCAACTCAGTATGCCCGAGGCCATTGTGATGCTGAGGAGAGCTGAGTAAGATGTATTTGTGGGGGCTGAGAAAGTCACTTGGTTAGAAAAGTGACTGATTTATGCCCATGAGGACTCAGTGCTTTCTCTAGCACCCATGTGAAAAAGTGTATGATCTGGACTGTGAGCCCAACGTCAGGGAGGAAAAAAAGCAGGTCTCTAGAGTTCACTGGCCAGAGAGTCCCAGATCCCAGGGAAAAGACACAGTATCTGGGAAAACAAGATGGTGTCTGAGAAATGATGTCCAGGTTGACCTCTACCTTCTACATGTACATACGCTAAAAGGATGTATTTATATCCTTCCCTATGTGATAAGCAAAAGAGGTTATTTGCTTCTTTGATAACTATAATTTTGTTGCTTTACAACTATCACTGTGTAGTATTTGCTCTGAATAACTTAAACAAACAAACAAAAAGATAGGGTTTTGTGTAGCCCAGGCTGGACTCAAAATCCTCCTGTATCTGAGAATATTTTGAACTCCTCCTCCTGTCCCTACCTCCCCAGTGACGGGATTACAGAAGGCATGCCATATAATGCCTCGCTCTGAATGGATTCCTTTCAGAGTAACAATTCATATGCATACACATACAAATCCACAAATAGCAAAGAAGGAAAAAAAGATGAGAGTGGGAAGAAGTGCCCTTAACAATATTGCGTTTCACATGACTGACATAGATGGGTTACCATTATTCTCTATTCTCTCTATCGCCACTTTTAAAGTCATGTAGTTCATCCAGCCTCCAAAGAAAGTTTGGTAATTAGATGCATAATCAGATAACATGAGCCATGAGAAGGAGCTTAGAGTCTTCATCCCATACCGGCATTTACATATGAGATAACTGATAACTAGGGAGCTGATAAGTCACTTCAGACTTATCTGTGGATGTACTACATTCGTTTTGTTCTTTAATCTCACCCTTTTGAGGTTTGATTTCTAGTCACTGGAAGTCATTTCTCTTTGTCATTTCTACTTAATTCTGGCATTAAAATTTTAAGAGGAACCACATCTATAGTATTGCTGTTTGCTTTCTGTGAAGGTGCAGGCATGGCAACTTACTGATAAAAATAACCATATAGGCTTCTAGATTTTTGTGTTTCTACATTTTGTCAGGTTCCTATTGCCAAGAAAAATTTTAGTATCTCCTTCAAAGTTTAGTCCTCTGTCTGGATGCCGATGATGCACTTTGAGACTTGGTTTATTTGTAACAGCCTGATGGCAGTTTTGAATGATCCTTATCCAAATAAATGACTCTTCCAACTATTCAAAGTGTCCATCTTTCAAAAATAAATTTACTGCTTAGTGATCTGATATGAAAAATAATGGCAACCTTTTCTGTGTTTCATAAATCCCATGTATTCTATTTTAAAAACTCATGCAATGACCTTCCTTTGAAGTTAAAATGTCAGTTCTTTCATGAAAGTGTATGTATGGATAAATTATGCTGGGTTTTGCCTTGGCAAGATTAAAATCTGGCAAGCAACTCAATGTCAACTCTTCTCCCTTTTAAAAAATAAAACTGTTAATGTTCCATGAAATCCAAAAGCCTTATGACCAATGGGTTGTATAATGAATGTCTTCATATTGAAAAATGAAGCCTCGTTTGCTTCCTTCTTATATGGATGAGCAAAGCTAAGGCAACTTGTAATTATAGAAGAGCCAAAAAGACAAAGTTACAAAACCATTGAACCTACAGGTACTCTCAGATCCTATAATCAAAACATACATACTGAGAAATAGCTCAGTAGTAGAGCACTTGCCTAGCATGAGCAAGGCCCTAGATCTCTAGTACTGAGAAAAAAGTAAACCTATAGATAGTAATCCTAATATTTGGAACCAAGGTGATCTTTGACTACATCAAAGATGTAGTCCTCTAAAATGTGATTTTCCAAGCTGAGGGCCAGAATGTGTCGCAAACAATTAATTTACTCCACCTGATTGTATAATGGATTACTCAGCAAGCAGTGACAAAGTTTGTATTTATGTCTCATCTGATACGCAAGAGCAAACACAGCTCATCTTAACCAAATACATAATAAAAAATATTTTTTCCATAAAAAAACTTCATATACTTATGGACAAACAAACAAAAATTCCTAAAGTATTGCTTTCTATTTTAATGTATGCATTTTTACTTTTAAAAGTGATGGCCCTCTAGGGTATAATATAGCTTTTATCCACACAAGCAAGTGTATCATGCTTTTAAAACCGCAAGAATAAAAAATAATTTTATTGCTTTATCATCCATCTTGTAGAATGCTTGAAACTGCTCAATTTCACATTCAAATGAAATATTCCGAGTTCTCCTTAGCAACATGTACTAATTTAACACTGATCAGAGCAGTGTGTGGTCAGACTAAGAAATCCCCAATGCAAAATGACAGAGCTCACCATGACTGCTACGTCGCTGATGAACGCTAATGTGGACTGCATCAAGCTACTGTATCTCCCAGCAATTATCCTCAAATTAAACTACTTGCCTAAAAGTACCTAGTTGGGATTTTGCCAGTGTCTCATAAAGAATTAATTCTACAGGGGAGCCGTTTGATACACCAATGCCAGCTTCACTCACCGACCTCGCTCTTTTTATCAAAACAAGAGATGTTTGGAGCTGGTCCTGATTAAACCAGGCGAAGTGAAGTAGCATCACTTAGTTACTGTCCTCATGAGACAGAGACTCTACTCCATCACCCCTATATACCAAAGTGCCAGCTGGGCAGCAAGCTTTGCCTTCATGGAAAGCATACTGAACAACCCATCAGCTGGTTATGAAAGGAAATGAAAACATGCCAGACACAGCTTCTTGACCTGCATTTTTTTAATTTCTTTATAAGCTATATCTTAATCATGTTTCCCCTCCCCCAATTTCTCCCAGATCTTCCCCACTGCCCTACTCACTCACCCAACCTTATCCTTATGTTCTTTCTCTCTTTAGAAAACAAACAAAAACACAGGAAGCACACAAACAAATAAACTCTTCAAACACACACACACACACACACACACACACACAGAAATTCAAAGTAAAGAAGCAAAAGACATTTAAGACAAAAATGTCCAAACAAGCAAAATGAAACCAAAAGTTTACAAAAATACTGTCGAGTCTGTTTGCTGTTGGCCAGTTTCCCCAAGGAATGAGCCCTGCCCTCAGGTGTGGCTAATATACCCAGTGATAATCTTTTGGAGAAAACTGATTTCTTTTGCCAGAGGGTATCAATTGCTGATAGTATACTCCAAAATATCTTTAGAAGGAGCACTGTCGTTTATAAAACAAACAAACAAAAACCTCCCAGGCTTTTGAATTGAATTTGAATGGACTCATACTTTACGTCCTGAAAAATAATGAAATAATTTCAGAGATGGCCACAAAAGAGGACTGCACAGAGTGCAACCTGAATGCTGATGACCAAAATGACCACTTCCTTCCCAAACAGGATGCTGAATGGGACAGTGGCTGTATTTAAAATGCCTAACTTGGAGCTATATAAGAAAATAAAATGCTCTCAAGCAACTAAATTCAATGTGATCTAATGAAAGAGTTTAACATGATGGACAGGAAGAGAAGAAATTGTTAAAAGGCAGAACTAGATTAATGGGGCGCTCTAGAGCGAAAGGTGGTGTGTGCCCTGATGCTCTGGGCACCAACAGAACCTGTGTTTGCTTCCCTGTTTGTCACTACCCTAAAATGGGATTTTTAAATTACTTACCTTCTTCTTTCTCTATATGAGGATCTTCCCACCACAGCTGATTAGAAATCACAGAAAACAAGGGCCAAAATTTCCCTGTTTAATATTTAAGAAATGTGAGCTAACACCCATGATGTTACAAAAAAAAGCACTTTAAAACTAGGAGTGAAATTTGGACTGCCTTAAACTCAACAATTTAGAGAAGCAGCCACGAGGCTCCATGTGCTAAGGAAATTCTCTGCTTGTCAAATACTTTCCAATTTAGCTTTTACCTGATTGACAAGTGTTCCTAAGAATGATATTCAGCTGAGAGTTTGGGGAAAATTCATTATTTGACTCTTTCCACAGCAAAAGCCCTTCTGATACAAATAGCAGATGCTTTATGGAATAGATAAATCTAGGTTGGGGGAAAATGAGAAAATGGTTTTAAAATATCACCTTCCAGTAACAGGATCAGAATTTTAGGATGAGGGCAGCACTAGTGACAGAGCCCAGAGTAAGGACTCAGGAAACACTTGCTGGGTGATATTCACTCACAAGCTACAAAAAAGAAAAAGAAAAAAAAATCTCTTGAATAAGTATTTTTTATTTACTTTCCTTAAAGCTGACTTATGCTAGTGAAAATACAATTTTTCTGACCTGTGCTGATCAGTTGATTTTTAATAACTGACTCCTTTAAAGGGAGTCTGTTTCAAAGGGAACTCCGTCAGTGGTGCCTTGAGAGCCAGAGGGCCTGAGGTTAAGAGACTGCCCAGCCTTCAAAACGAAGCCATCGGACCCTCTCCTCCCTCTAGGCAGACTTCTTATAAAGTTGGAATTAAGTATTGTTGCCTGGAGCCTGATTAACAATTTATGCTTTCCCAAGCAGATTATAGGAGTCTGTCGTTTTTTTTTTTTTTACTTCTTAATTTGTGTTTGGAAACAGAACATAGTTCTAAGTTTATGATATATATATATATATATATATATATATATATATATATATATCTTTAAGAAGTCAAGCATAATTTAAAAGTGTCTTTCTGAGAACGTTTACCCTTACAGTTTTAGTGTCAATGAATAGAGTACTTTCTCCCTCTAATAACAGAGTCAACTGCTGACTTGGTAAGTGTGCGCACACAACTGTTCAACTCTCACTGGAATGACCCTATCTGCTGCTTCTTAAGAAGAAAGACAATTGGAGGGAGCAAAGTAGTATAATAACTAAAAACTATCACTCCAAAAGGGCTCACAATCTAAAGATCATTCTAAAAAATGTAAATTCAGTGTTCTCAACAAGACTCTGGAGTAAATACTGTCAGGCTTTCCGAGTTACAAGAACTGGGAAGGAAGTGCTTCTGTGCCTTGCTCTGAAGTCTCATTGCTAGTACTTAGGAATCATGGCATCAGCACTGTTTTAACTGTACGCTATTGCAGCCATTACGCTTAACATGTAAAAAAAAGCATATATGTATGCATTACATATTCAAATAATAAGTGGTTGGATAATAAATTAGATAAATGATAGGTGATTGGGATAAACACAGGTAGATAGATTTGTTTGTGTGTATCTCAAATATAAGAATAAAAAGCATAGAGATTTCATACACACACATACACTTGCAGAAAAAGAAACAGGTTTTTTTCCTATGACTCAACAATGTAGTAAGAAACTTCCACCTTCCTTCTCATCTCTCAGTTAGTACATGGGTCTGCTCGCTGGTGAGTCAAGCCAAGTAATCATAACCCCAGATCAACATATTTCAGCCTCACAAAGGCCTTTTTGCTTTAGGCCTGGCTCTTCAGTTTAATTTGAATCAATCTTTTAATCACTTATTGTTGTTCCCAAGGGAAAGCTGACAAGAGCATTTGGAAGGTTCAGATTCATGGTTTATTAGTTAATTCATTCCATAAAACTTATTGAGAGCCTCTGTGCTCAGCTGGGAAGAGACAGGCAGAGGGACACAACATAGCCCAGCCGTGTTGGGGAAATGTCCCTCACTCTCCACACAAGGTCAACAGTATGTGCTGTCCCTGGAAAGCCTTGGATGTTATGGGCTATGTTACCCATTCTCCCTACATTCACATCCTATGGGAATACAAAATTAGTGTTGAGTCCTAAGTGACATTATGGTTAGCAGTGTTTCTTTTTGTTTTCAAGTTTGTCCTTTGACGTCCTACCAGCTTCAAAAATAATATCAATCCGTCTTCACCACCAAAACCCTAATAATGGTTTTAGTTTTTTGACAGTATGTTTCAGAATATTTCCATGGCCTCTTTCTTTCTCTAATCCCTACCATTTCTAAAATAAATGACTTCTCCATAAAAATAGAAATATATTTTACCAAGACATTAGTTTACACAAAAAATAGATGAAATTTAAGATTTATGATGGCTGTCTTTCTACTCAACTCAATAACTGCTTGATGAACATTTTATGCGAAAGGTGGTACCATCATGCTTTGACATTAACTTGGTTTCAGTAGAGTTCATTATTTAATATGACTGAAACATCTTTGGAGAAACTTGTGTAATAAATAGACAGAAATTATGCGCAGAATGAATGGGACCAGTTTGTTTCTGGAGTCATACCAGGTGGAGGCAAAGTCTCACTATGAAACTCAGGCTAGAACTTGAACTCACCATCATCCTCTTACCTCAGCCTCTTGAGTGCTGGGATTACAATCTGGGTCATCACACGTGGCGCGAATTGGGACTTTTGGCCGTGAAATAGATTAGGGTGTCCATTGCTAAATATGGAGTTGAATGCATATGCTGACCAAATTCAATGCACATTCAGTCAGCGTGCACTGGCACAGATGTCCTAACTGCTGGCTCCCCGGTCCTCACTCATCTTCATTTGGTTATGTATTTCACCAGGGGAAAGGTCCTTGAGTCTGTTTCTTCCTGAACCTCCTCCCCACCTCCACCTTCCCATTCATTTCTCGATGCATGATCACATCATTGCCTATCCCTAGTCCCAGTGCTGTCATGGCCCCTTTTCAGAAGCCTCTACTGCCCTGTCTGTCTCCCCTTGAGAATGAAGTCTTACCTTGAGAATGAAGTGACCAAGTCGTATTTCCAGCTCTTAAGACCTAGCAGTGCTTTTGACAAACAGTACGAACTCATTAAATGTTGGTTGAAAGAACAAATGTAAACTGCTCATTATGGAACTTTGGGCTACATTTATACACTTTTACATTATTCATGTTAAATGTTAGCTTCTTTTCTAGTAATCTGATTTCCTTCAGATGCACTGAGAAGCAGGTCCATGCCAGTCTCCTGAGCATCCATAGAGGCACTCAACAGAAAGGGGATCTCCTTCCATCTCTTCCTCCCTCTCTCCCTACCTACCTCCCTCTTTCCTCTCCCTCCCTCCCTCCTTCCTTCCTCCCTTTTTCCCCTCTCTCTTTCACTCTCCTCCAGCTCTCTCTTTCTCTCACTCTTCCATGATATGGTCTTGGTGCCTTGGACCAAATATCTGAAAAACAGTTACATATGCTAACTGAATCGTGTGCTAACAGAATAGTTGAATACCTTATCTGAAAGTTGGTATTTCTTCAGTCAGTCTACCTACCCTAAGGTAGGTGTAAAGTTGTTAGGTTTTTCATTTCTGTGCTCATGTTGGAGACTGGCTATATTTTTTTTCTCATAGGTACAGACTAGTATGATAAACCGTGGTTATCTTTTGGTTTATTATCCACCCACAGTCATACATCAAACAGAATCTACAAAAGAATCTGTGGCAGACTCTTGTGTGTATGTTTTATGAGCATGATCATTTTTCCTTCCAATTCCCACCTTGCAAATGTTTCTTGAGTTTATATAGGAGGTCAAATATCAGATTCTATATGCTTTGTTGGAACCTTGAATGCAGTTGTACAAAAGAGATGGAATAAAACTTGACTGATTATGTAGTCCTGTTTCGTTCCTTAAATGGCAGTCAATGCATAGAATAGGATCCTCATGAATATTGCTTGGCAGTGAATACACAGCGCAGCCCTGCTCCATCTCAGCATATCAAATGTTTCATAAGGTTATGAGATGAAGTGAATGAGATCTGGATGGTGTTCTTCATACTTCTGTTAAATGTGCTGTCCATCAACCTGAAAGCAAAGGTACATAAACAATTTTAAACTTACTAAAAAATTTAAGCAGATATTATTCTATATTATATCCGTAGATTTCCTGGACTAAATTAGGTACTATATTCCTTTCAAGAAAATATTTCAATTGCATCTGACGGCTGTGATAAATTGTAACTTTCAAGAAAAAGCCATCGAAACCTTGGTTCAGAGACCTTGGGACAGCCGTTCCTGGTGTTGGTTTTTGCCTTTGCACTTTTCCAATGAGTGACACTTTCAATCAGCAATTTGAACACAAAGAATTGTGCTAATTCATTAGCACAAGGAATCTAAACTGATTTAGTGAACTCTCCTCCCGAACCTCACCTACCAGCTTCAGATAAATACGGGAATTAAAGGATGTATGGAAGTAACTAAGTGAGCGGAAGTAAAGAGGGAGCCAGAAAGTAGCACTATTCACAGGGAAGCCAGCGGAAGAGGGGGCTAAGTCAGCGTCAGCAGCTGAAGATCCGATTATTTCCCAGCCCTTCCTCACACTGGGCTTTCAGGCTGCGCGTTAGGATGTTGTGGGACCCTAAGGAAGAGAAAATCTTGTCCCAAAACTAAGAACAGGTAAAAATATGACTTTACACAATAAAGAGTCCTAGTGAAGTAGGCTCCAAGCTGAGCGATGGAAGCAAACGCCCAGGGTCATTCTGTCCTCATCCTGTTCAATGCAGCATCAAAGTCATTCATCCAGTGGTTTCCTTGAGAGTTTAACATGTTTGCCCCTGGCAACAGAAGCTATAAGCTTCCTTAGTCCTCTCTAGCTGAAGGGAGTGGGGGGCAGAGACTCGTCACAACTAGAGATTAAGGACAGAGACCCTTGGTTCCATTGAACCAACTCAGGCCACATGCCCACCACTCTCCAGTACAGAATTAATTTCTGAGGTTTTTCTGGGTGCCTTTGGCCTAAAGATGCCATTTACATTTGTAATCAAGTCCCCACAACTTTGTTCTCTCTTTCTCTCTCTCTCTCTCTCTCTCTCTCTCTCTCTCTCTCTCTCTCTCTCTCTGTGTGTGTGTGTGTGTGTGTGTGTGTGTGTGTGTGTGTGTGTGTGTGTGAGCACGTGTGGGTGTGTGTAAAGAGTATACTTGAGTAAAACTAGAATTCTATTAGGAAGGAAGAAAAGGTGAGAAAGGCCTGCTGGGGAGCCGAGCAAATCTGTCTGCCACATTTAGTCAGAATCTGTGTTGCTGTGTGTGAAAACACAAGCATTACATAAGGGGGGGTGGGGGTGGAGGGATTTCAATGGCAGTAGCTTTGACAAACCTCGGGCTTCAGAGGTAACAAAGAGCCAGCCCACCTACCCTTTCCCACTGAGTGAGGGTTACCTGCAAAATGGCAATTTCTAGCGACACTTCACCATTTGAGTGATCTCTGCTCCTATCTTTTATTTTAGCTGGTGCCTGAAATGGGTTTTTGCTGTGTTTGTTTTGGGAATAGACTGGCTAGAAATACATCACTGTCCAAAAAGAAAACATTTTTTTTCATCTAGGGATTTGAGGCTTAACTAGCTGGAAGGAAAATATAATTTTAGTTTGCTCTCTTAGTCTCATCTAGAAAGTAACCTAAAGAGATTCAAAGGACACCTGCCATGTGAACGCTTTCTTCTCTCAGGGGCTTGAGCTTGCTTTAGCTTTTTCTAGCATGTTCTATAGGGTTTTCTTAAGCAATGTTTTTGCCTTGAGCTCTGTCCTAACCACTGAAGCTTTGAGAAACTTTTAAAAGGTGTACTTTAAAAATAGCACCAGCAAACAGTATCCTTTTTTCCTCCTACTATAAATATCCCAAATTTATCTTAAGAAGGCCTTTTTTTAACCCTTTTGAGCTTTACTTGAAAGACAAGTGAACTGAAATATAGATATTTATCTGAATCCAAGTCAAAACACTGTGAGAAATAATTATAAAATATAAAATGAAAGGGGAATGAGTACTGTCCCTTTTGTATTGGGTTGTTCTGGGCAGAAGCGGCGTTCTTGGGGTAGCTTTTTGCTAATGTGTTTATATAGCTGTGATGTATGCCACACAAATGGGTGTTCCCAGGGTAAGTGAAATCAAACAAGAAATTCTTGCGCTCATCTGAATTCCTTGGAGCCTCTGTGATCCCTTAGATTCCTCTACAATAGAGTTTGCCTCTGTGCAAACGTAGTTAAAACAAAATGTTTAGTTTTGGGTTTTTTAGTGAAATTCTGTAGCAGAATTAAGGAACCATGCCCATCAACTATTTGTCTTAAATCAAAAGATGAGTTGTTTGTGAAATCTGGAGATGGGGCAGGAGGATCTTTATCATAGTACCCTACAGTTGTTTAACGTGACAAAGAAGTCCCAGAAGGACCATATAGATAAAGTAACTACTCTGTAGATAGATAGCCTGCATTGTGAGGGGTAACTAAGATAATGTCAGAAAGGATTTTAGCTTGATGGGCTAGGAAAGTGATACAATCGTCAAGGTTCCTGTCATTCAAGCAGGAATATCTGAGTAGTTCAGCCCCTGAGAAATCATATAAAAACCCTGCAATCCCTGTGCTGGGGAAGGAGAGGCAGGGAGATTTCAAGAGCTTGTGGCAAGCCAGTCTGGCCAAATTGGCTAGGTCCAGGTTTAATGAGAGGCTCTCCCTTTCTCAAGAAGAAGTGGAGGGCACTTGAGGAAAATACCAAATGAACCCTGGCTTCCACATACGTGTGCATGTGCAGTGTGAAGCACCCCTGCCCAATGTAGCTGGTTATTTGCTGCCACTGTTACCATTGGGTTATTTTTTCCCAAATTTCCAATAAAAGTGGGACATTTTTTAAACCATCTTTTAGGCTTTTAAAAATATTTCACTCACTGGAGTGCACCACCACATTTTTTTTTTTATTGTTACAAATGCAATGTGTCACTGGGGAGCAAGATGCCTACAGTTCTGCTCCCTGAAATGTGTTTTGGCTGACACCATCATGTGCCAAATGCAGCTTAAATTCAGAATTTCCTCAGAGCTTCTTCTGCCTTGGTGCCTGGAAATCTACTACCCAAGCTGGGCTTCTCATCTGGGCCTGTGGAGGTGTGAACCAGCCACAGCCAGCATGAAGTGAAATGTGGCTGCAGATTCTGTTATGGAGTTTGTTATCTTGCCCTGTAGTGGTACTCTGGCCTGTTTCTCAGGCAAGCCGTCACAACGATGGCATCCAAAGCACGTGACATTCACCATGAGTAGAATACACACACATGCAAACACACACATACACACATGTTTTACTACCAACAATGTTCCCAACAAAATGGAGAATGTGCTGTCATTCTAGAAATGAAGACTCTTGCTGCTTTTCTAACCTAATCCTATGCCCCTGCATACACTCCTCACTCCCCATAACTCTTATTTTTCCAGTAGTCACTCATTCCTTTAAGATCCATTCATTCACTTCATTCTTATTTTCACACAGTACTTGTTGCTGGCTCATTATGTGGTAATAAAGATGGTTTCACCAATGAGCCTACTCCCGTTTCCTTCCACAAGAGCTTTATGTCTCTAAGAGAAAATCTCAAAATGGAATAAACATTCTGAATGCATTATCTTCAAATCATAAAACACAAGAGATAATGCCTGATGGGAAAGGACGTTAGAACACAAACAGTGAAACTATGAAATGAAAGTTGCAATACAAAAAAAAAAAAAAAAGAAAGTTGCAATACACTTATCGAAAATATCTCCTAGGAGGCCCAACTTGCAAACTTTCAAACATGAGGCAGAGTGCATTTACTGCAAAGGTGAAGGGCCTACACTTAAAACTACATCTCCAGCCCAAACTCAAAGGAACCAACTGTTGAAGTCTCTGTCCCATGTGGAGTTCAGTTAGAAAACATGTCCTGCTTAGCTCGGGAACTGAGGGTGGGGTGGGTGAGGGGTACTGGTACATTCACTGGTGGATAAGGAAGACCAGAAGACTGTTAAAGAAGCAGTTTTGTCTGTGCAGCAAACACTGCTTAAAACAGGTTTATGCAGGATCTAAGTGTAAGTCTTTTTAACTGCCTTTAAAAGTCTTTGTTGAAAGCTGTTTAGGAAGTACTTTCTTTATTTCCTTTTGGACTGTCAATTGGCAGATGCCTCTGGGAAAGGGGTCTACTTTCTAAAACACACCTAAATAATGCCGGTTTAAAAAATACCTTTAGAGCTATTTGCTGAATGGCACCTCGCCCTCTGCACTTTGCCCTCTCCACCCCTATCTGATTTGCCAATTACTTCCTGCAGGAATCCCCCGAATTCTCTGACACCCGTGCTGACATAACATCCCATCCTGGCAGGCAGCTGCCAATTCTCATTGAAAAATGATTACTAAACACTTCAGCACCAGCTCCAAAGAAGAGCTCCCTCCTCTGTCCACAGCACTACAAAAAACTCCACTGTTTCTCATCACATAGGTCCAGCCCCTCCGCTTCACACCTCTGCCCTTGTGGCCATGGTGGGTTCTGGAACAGCACAAGGAGGGGTAGGTGTTATTAAAAGCCCATGGCCTTGGGGATCAGAAAGATGCATAGAAAAGAATCTTTGCCAAAGGGGAGATGGGGGAGGGGAAAGAGCCCAGCAGGCTGGGAAAAAGCCAAACACACAGTGCAGCCAATTCAGAAAGAGGTCATGGGAGCATGTCAAACAACACAGCCATTCTTGTTTTAAACATTTTTCAGGATTAAATTCTGCAGGCCATTTTCATACATCCTAAGGAGAACAAAATATCATCTACATACTTTTTAAAGGCATTAATTAAGTTTAGCCCTGACACTAAAGAGTAATGGTCTCTGACCTAAGCCCCAACCTGCAACTAGGGAATTTGGATGAGGCTAATGGCTGTCATACAATCAGATCTGTGTCACATATTGAATATAGGTCAAAGGATGACTGTTCCCTGCAGAAAACAAAAATAACCTTTTGAAGACACCATTTTATATTAGCATAAGCCCATATGCTTGGGCTCAGAAAGACATTATGTGGTATCTGAGAGGAAATCAGATTGGGAGAAAAGCACATTGGAAGCCAAGGTATTTGGCAATGCAATTGCAGTTCTGTAAGCCTTTATTTACTGATTGGAGATAAACTTGACCTGAAATTAATGAAAAACTGAGCATGTCCTGATAAACTTTTGGAAACTCATGTGAATTTGAATCACTCTTTAGGCTGCCATCAAAATGTTTAGCTTCAAAATGTTCGAAACACTCATCTTTAAAAAGGCAAGTCCCTCCAGGAAATCCAGTTGAACTGGATCAAGTCACAGATATGAATGGTTAGATTTAATTTCTTTTATCCATTTGATAGTGTAATGCTGCTGCTCAGGAGGTCTCTGACCCCATTGGAGATAAACCAGCAAATCTTTACTACTGTAATTCTTATGGAGTACTCTCTTGAATGATGAGAATCATCAACTTTAATGTATTTTCAACTGTAATTGTAAGTAAAGTCCTTTCATAAACACCTGTCAGCTACTTAATGATGCTACGTATATCTCTTCCCTCTTTTTGAAAATACTTAATGAATTTTTAAATCCATTAATACAATATCACATAAAATTAGAGCCCCAGTGAACCATAATAAACTTTCACGGTTATAAACTCTGTTCAACCAGTGCTCCAGTCTGGTTAAAAGTTGAAGCCTCGAAATAACTCATAACATTTTATTCCTTGTTTTGACTAATCACGCCTTTAAGGGTGCAGTGCAGAGAGTACGTTATGGGGTACTATATTTATTCAGGGAAAATAAAATGTAAAACTAAACAGCTTGGGTACAGTTCAGTTCTGTTAGGTAAGATAAATGTTGATTAGGTCATATCAGTGCTTTGACAGAGATGCCTAATAGATTAAACTTCGGGGGAAGTTAAGTAAATTGAGAAAGTATGGATGGTGTGCAGAAGACTCTTCATTCGTCCCACAATGGTGGTTTCAGTGTCTGTATGTGTGAGCTAAAGATGTGTACATGGGCTCCGTGGCAACTTAGCTTAGGAATCAGTGACCCTAGTCATTCAAATCCTTTTTCTTCAGAATCCCCTCCTCCTTAAATTATTGTGATGGTTAAATGAATCTGGAGTGAAGCCTTCATGTAGTTTATGGCTCACAGTTGAACCTCCGTTTAGATTAGCTATTTTGATTATTATTCCCAACCTAAACATATGTACAAAGAAAAATGTGATCCTCCCAGGATACCCTATGCTATATCATGAAGACAGAGAGAAAGAGACGGAAAGGAGGGAGAAAGAGAGAGAGGACAGGATGAGGAGGAGAAGGAGACAGAGAGACTTATAGGAACATTAGCCAGCTTGTTCATAAAATCAAATCTGTTTTGATACTGGGCAGAGGTGTTCTGCCCAGAAGGAGACAGAAAGATCTACAAACTGCATTTCTTGACAGCAATAGTGTTCTGAAAGGCACAGCTGCCATTTTAAAGCAGGAGGGGGCTCTGACTTCTTCAAAGCCTATGCCCTCTGCTTCCCCAACACCATGTCCAATTTTTTAAAAAATGGGGATTAGAGACCTCAATTCCTCTCCTCACACTTGCATGACAAGCACTTTACCAACTGAGCCTCCACTTTTTATAGTTTGTTGTTGTTGTTTTTAGAGATAGGGTTTCTCTATGTAGTCTTGGCTATACTGGGCAGCTTTGTAGACTGAGCTGGCCTTGAACTCACAGAGATCTGCCTGCCTTTGCCTCCTGAATGCTGGAATTATAGATGTCCGCCACCACACCCAGCTCTTCTTTTTACAGTTTTTAATGGTTGAGGAAAATAAAACTATCACTTAATGATATTGCTCAATGAAGCTGTTATATTATCTTACAAGTCACAAAAAATGCAAACTTTAGTCCTTATAAGTAAAATTTTGTAGAAACATTTGTATATTACAAGATGGAACCCATACCCAATATTGCTTGAATAACCAAGAACCAGAGACTATATAGCAGAGGAACCTAGGCTAAAACCAATCTAAGGTTATCGGCTATACTCATAGATCAGTGTCTTGTTCAGCCATCACCAGAGAAGCTTCCTTCTGCAGCAGAGAATACAGAGATCCACCCCACTATAGATAAAGACAGACCTTGGAGCACTCAGCCTTAAGTCTTTATCAAACAACTCCCCTCAGAACTCAGGGAACCCTGCAGAAGAGGAGGTTGAAAGAGTGTAAGACCCAGAGGGATGGAGGATACTAAGAAAACAAGGCCCCCTAAATCGACCTGATCTTTGCACATGTGAACTCACAGAGACTGAAGCAGCATGTACAGGGCCTACACAGGTCTGCACCAGGTCCTCTGTGTATATATTCTGGCTTCCAGTGTGAATGAGTGGGTCTCTAATTCTTGTGCCTTTTCTTGGACTCTTTTCCTTCTGTTTTTCTTGTCCAACTTCAATGTGATAGTTTGTTGTTGTTGAATTGTCTCATTATTATCGCTCAGAAGCCTGTTCTTTTCTGATAAGAGACAGAAAGGAGTGGATCCAGCTAAGAGGGTAGGTGGGAGAGAACTGGGAGGCATAGGGGGAGGGGAAACCATAATCACGGTATATTACCTGAGAAAATAATCTATTTTCAATAAAAAAGCAAAATTTCAATTAAGCAGTTGCATCCCAGATTGTACACGAGTCGTGAAGTTAAGATCTCTTCTGTGTGGCCCTTACAAAAGGAGTGTTCTGATTCCTCAACTATATGCTAATATAGAACTGCATGCACACACTAGCAAACACACACATGCACACACACACATACACAGACACAGAGAATGAGCAACACCCAATTTAGAATCAGGTTTAATGCAAAAATTCATTTAGAAGTCATATATTCACAGAAACCAGATTAACAGCCTCATTCCTGGGCTAGCCCACAAAGGCGTTATGATTTGTTGTGACTGTAGTAATAAGAGCCAGAGATATAAAGTGCTAGAGTTTGGAGTGGCCCCCACAGCCTGCTATTATAGAGGTAGTAGAAATTTTAGGAAGTGGGGCCACATGGAGGGATGTTAGAGCCTTGGGGACATGCTCTCGAAGGGAGCTTGGAACACTGGTCTCTCCCTCTTTCTCTCGACTCCCAGCTTCCATAAGGTGAACAACTTGGCTCCACCATGTGATCTTGACCATCACATTCTACCCCACACAGGCCAAAAGCAACAGGCGAGGTAACACAAACGGAAGCCTCTGAAGCCATGAATGAAAACAAACCTGTCGTCTTCTTAAGTTATCTAATGCAGGCATTTGTCACAGTGACAGAAAGCCGAGTAACACAATGAGGTTTGGTAGTCAGTGCCTCTAAGTCACTGAAGAGAGGGGGAGATATTTCCATAACTCTTCCCTGGTAGAAACACTGTAGACATATGTGGGGCCTTAGGACCCCTTTCTACGAATACTCTCATGTTCTTTGAATAGAGGAAAGCATTTTTATTTTCCTCTCAATACTTTGCCAAGGCATTTGTAAGTACACAACTTAAACCATGAAGAGAAGTAGCATCTTTTTGGTTCTGAGTTATATGTACTGAATGTTTAGTGTGGCCTCGGTTTTCACATCTGGTCTTACCTGTCTCATTATAGGAACATTTTTTTCCAAATAGTTAGATTCCTTTTTAAATTGAAAAAAAAAATACAATCACTTTAGACAGAAGCCCTCCCAAAGAGAATGAATGAAAGAGTCTAGGGAAAGCCAACACTATGACTAAGCAGCTATCAGCCTTGGTCAGACAAGCTTCTGTTTGCAGTGAGTTACAATTAATGCATGGACACCATAGTGCTGAGGTTAAGTATTGATGAGTGCTTATCCAAATGGGACATCTATACTACCCTCTCCAAAGTGCAAGGAACAGTGCAAGAAGAGGAGGTAGAAATAATGGAAGAGTCAGAAGAGAATGGGGGAAATGCTGTAAAACACTGCCTTTTGGACATGACGTGGCTGCTGTACCCATGAACTCGCAGCATTAAGAGTGGGCCACAGAGGAAGAGAATCCAGGCAGTCCTGATCACGCCTGACAGGCTACAGTCAGATAGTAGGGAAGGAGGACCTCCCCTATCAGTGGGCTCAGGAGGAGAAGAGGGAGGGAGGGTGGGACTGGGAGGAGATGAGGAAGGGAGCTAGCCAGGATACAAAGTGAATAAATTGTAATAAATAATGGATAGATAGATAGATAGATAGATAGATAGATAGATAGATAGATAGATAGATAGATAGATAGATAGGTAGGTAGATAGATAGATAGATAGATAGATAGATAGATAGATAGATAGATAGATAGATGGACAGACAGATAGGCTGGGCCCATATCCACTCTATTGTGAATGAAGGAAGGGATCATAAGGCCCAACCCTTCCCTGAGGAGCCATAAACAGCTAATAGTTGTAGGGGTGAAGAGAGTCAAATTCTTCAGTGGTGAAACCACTGGTAAATTATCCTTCCTCAAGTAAAATAACCTCTCACCCAAATCCATGCAGGCATCCCTAATGAAACACAAGGGGCAATGGGCCATAGAGAAACATCTAGCATGAAAGTAGGAGGTGGGTTGCACAGAAGAAGGTAATGGGCAGGTGATAAATTCAAAGCATGCTACATGCACATGCTGTGTGTGTTTGTGTGTGTGAGATTATGAAGGAAAAAAATTTAAATAAAAATAAATCTTAGAAAACTCAAGCCAAGAAGAAAAAGATCCTTTTAACTTTAAAACCTAGACAGTAGTTCTAAACTATTTTAACACAAATTACTCTTAAAGAAAACCTTTACCTTATCATCTAATATATAAATCTATAAATATTTATAACTAAAAGTTTTAAGCAAAAAAAATCTGCAAAGCTTTCTACGTGTAAAATTCTCTGTTCTGGGAACTCAATAGCAGGCTTTTTGACCTCCCTACCTCCCAAGGGAGTAGCAGCCCTGCTAGGCCACTGCTAGAGGAGGACTTTGCAGCCAATCTTAAAGATACCTGATAAAACAGGGTCAGATGAAAGGGGAGGAGGTCCTCCTCAATCAGTGGACTTGGAAAGGGGCAGGGAGGAGACGAGGGAGGGAGGGTGAGATTGGGAGGGGGTGGGGGTGGGATACAGCTAGGATACAGAGTTAATAAAATGTAACTAATAATAAAAAATTAAATTAAATTAAAAAAATTCTCTGTTCTGTTATGTTGTGTTCAATGGAATGGGCTCTAAATTCGTGTCAGAATTACTGATTTAGTTGCAGACAAATGGGTCATAGTCCAGAGTTTGAAAAACTTGATCTACAGTATTTTGAGATAAACAGCTGTATACTCACAAGTGAGCTGATTAGGTTAGTTATTTCAGAATTATTAATTGAGTTGAAGCTAGAAGCAAATGTTGAGAAATTTACTTAAGTAGAAAAGGCATTTTCCCATTTTCATCAGTTTAAACTTTAGTTCACTTGATAACTTAACTATGAAATAATAGTTTTGTTACTGTAAGAGCATCTGTAACTAAAGAGTATAAATAATCGTGTAAATACCAACTTGAAATATACCTGCAATATCTTCTTGCAACCATTACTATTTTAAGCTTAATTATAATATATTATCCAATGAAGCAATTAGACACTTTATAAGTAGAGAAATTCACAAGGACAACACAAAGAGACACAATGCTCAATTGTAGTATTTAAAATTATAGCCAAAAGAAAACTGTGCCTGAATGAGGTTTATCTCACACGTCTCAAAGATTTATAGTTAATTAAAGTAAAACACGGGTAGGTAATTCCAACTGCACTGCAATTTCATCCATTTAACAAAGAACTTATGTTACAAGTATAAATTACAGATGCGAGAAAGCACAGGGATTTTGCAGTTGTTTTTAGAGAAATTATACCCATGCCCACTTATTCTGGTAGAAAAATCCCTAGGTGTGTTCCTCCCACTCACACCATCTTTCTTAAGATGAGGAGCACGCTCAAGCACTCTTCTCAGAATCCATGGAACCCAGTCCGACCCGCTTCGTAGACACTGCTGTCTATCCCCTTTCTTGTCTCTCCGCTCAGAGCCAGAACTCAAACCACAATTGCCTCTTGTAGATGCTCCCACAGATGCCTGGTGTGGCTGCCTGTTTCCCAGGCTCTTTTGTACAGAAAATGTCCTGGAAGATTTATCTGAAACGGAGCATGTCTCTCCAAAGCATTGCTTAGCACCTCAGCAGGACGTTACCCTCCCTACTACCAACCCTCCTCTCTTGGTATCCTCTACGGCTATTCCAGCCTCTAGCTAACTCTGTAAGTGAACCCAGCAGCACCAAGCTGCCCAGATACTGGACAAACATTATTTTGAATGTCTCCATGAGAGGGAAATTGTGAATAAAATTAATAGCACAACTAATGGATTTGGGGTGAAACAGATTCCCTTCCATGATTGAATGGGCCTCTTCCAAAAGATTAAAGAGAACAATATGAATAGACCACATACAAACACAAACACACACACACACATGTATGGGCAAGCATGCAAACACACCAAATAAGGATGGATAGGATATATGCACGCATATATTATACGGATACATAAATGTACACGCACATGCCTGCGAATACACACATGGCCAGCAAAATGAAACTTCAAAGAGTTTCTCTGGACTCGAGCCTGCCTGTGCCTACCTCTTCAGACTGTCTGTTTTTGTCTCTATCTCTCTGTCTCTCTGTCTGTCTATGCCTCTCTTTCTCTCTCTGTCTCCCTGACACCGATATACTATGCAGGCCAGGTTGTTCTGAAACTTGTAACAATCTTCTTGTCTCGGCCATCTGAGTGCCAGAATTACTCTTAACTTCCTTCAGATATATGTAAAGGCAATTTTTTATAATCTCAATCTCATTCACTCTCTGTCCCTCCATATACATAAAATATGGATATATTAACATGTACATATATAATTTATAAACTCCTTAAAACTATGTGTTTAGTTACTCATAAATTAATGTAACATATATGTCTTCACAATTATTTTATGTCTACCTATAAAGAGAGACATATATAAGAAAGGAAAGAATGAAGGTGTTGTAATAGACACTCAGCCATAGCATGCCAGACAGCCCAAGCCTTCTCTCTGATAACACCATGGCTGTGTTATCAGAGTGACTTTTCTTCTTTTTTTTTTTTTTTTTTTTGTCCCTGATGGATTCCAAGATCCAAGTAGGTAAAGACTGAAGGGACCTAAGGCAATGCCTGGGATATAATGAATATTCATAAGATAGTGATTAAATAAATGAATAAACAAATCACTTAAAAGTGTGTTACTAAAATTCAGGTGACTCCCTGCGCACTGTCCACAGTCAGAACTTGCTCAGTCTAGCATGCAGTTCCCCATCTCCAACCCACACAAGAAGAATGTGACTAAGCGACTTATGACAACATCAAATGCCGTCTTCATTTCCCCACACAACCACAGTACTGAAGTTTTTTTTTTCTTTATTAATTACACTTTATTCACTTTGTATCCCCCCCGTGGTTCCCTCCCTCCTCCCATCCCAAACCCTCCCTTCCTCCACCCTCTGTATGCATGCCCCTCCCCAAGTCCACTGATAGGGAAGGACTTCTTTTCCTTCCTTCTGATCCTAGTCAATTAGGTCTCATCAGGAATGGCTGCATTGTCTTCTTCTGTGGCCTGGTAATGCTGCTTCCCCCTCAGGGGGAGGTAATTAAAGAGCAAGCCAATCAATTCATGTCAGAGACAGTCCCTGTTCCTATGACAATGGAACCCACTTGGATACTGAACTGCCATGGGCTACATCTGTGAGGGGTCTTAGGTTATCTCCATGCATAGTCCTTGGTTGGAGTATCAGTCTCAGGAAAGACCCCTGTGCTCAGTTTTTTTTTTTTTTTTTTTTGTTCTGTTGCTCTCCTTGTGGAGTTCCTGTCCTCTCCAAATCTTACTATTTCCCACTTTCCTAAGATTCCCTGCACTCTGCCCAAAGGTTGGCCATAAGTCTCAGCATCTGCATTGATAGTCTACAGGGCAGAGATTTTCAGAGGTCCTCTGTGTCAGGCTCCTGTCTTGTTCCCTCTTTTCTCCTTCTTCTGACGTCCAGCCTCTTTGCCTTTCTGGCTAGGTACTGAAGTTTTAACTGGGAAAACTCGGGTATATATATAAAAAAAAGTCTTTCAAAATTCTTTTTTTTTTTTTTTTGCATCATTTATTCTAACAAATCTCTGCTGAGATCAGAGCGACTGCTGATAGTGTTTCCTAGTAAACCATCATGATTAAAACTGTTCTAGGTATCTTCCTGGAACAAATCTTCCCCACTGGGGACCACCAAAGGGTCTTGTCAGCATGTGGACCTACATTCAAAGATTCTACCTACTAGCCAGCTTTTCTTTGAATTAATGAGATGATATTGTCTGTGTTGCCAAAATCAAAGCAAAAAAAAAAAATTTTTTTTTTTAATGTGAGAACTCTGGAAGCGTGACTCACTCCAACAGATATGCTAAATCTGTCTACAGGGCATTTAGAATATTTTTATTTCATATGCGCATTATATCACCCTGCTTGTATTATTACCCCGTGTTATTACTCTTAATGGTTAGTGTAAATTATTAAAGTGGAGGAGGGTCAAATTTTCTGCACATTTACGGATCTGCTCATCTGTTCATTTATTTCTTTTTGAGACGCCACAGACAGAGGAATGAACTAAGCGACAAGTGAACACTAGGGAACAAAACAGACTGTCTGGCTGCCTTTACGACAGTGAGGGAATAAACCAGAAAGTCAGTCAGTGGGGACACTGTCTTGGAGTTATAAGAGATGGACCTGAGTTTAAGGATAGAGGATAAGCGGAGGAGCATGCCCTGCTGAGGAAGTCATGAAGGACCTCCGGGAAGCAACTTTTTGTGCCACACTGAAGGATGAAAAGAAGAAAGTCATGAGAGAAACTGGGGCAGGGGTGGGGGAGGCATATGGAGATAGCAGCACTTGCAAGGACTGAGGGAAAGAAAGTCCATCACATCGTTGATCCTGTAAAAGGCCATTTTCCAAAAGCTGCCCTCCCCAACATCTGCATTTTCCCTTTCCATTAGCCTTTGGCTTTGATCTCCCTCTTCTGTCTGAATTCCCACTCTATCCTAGACCCTGAGAGAATGGGGGAGACATTTTAATAAAAACCACAAACTGAGTTTTCTGAACGGAATTCAGTTTAATGGTTGTACCAGTTGTTCACTGCGTAAGTGCAACCTAGTGGCACAGTGATGAAGTCTTTCGTCAACTGTGGCCACTCCATTATTCCCTATCACCCCCTGCCTGCCAGGCAAGCCTCTAGCTCACGGCTAGGGCCCTTAAGAAATGAAAACACTTCTAATTGGATACATGGGATTGATTGTTTGTTGCCTTGCATACCTAAAACTGGTTTTGTGAGCCAAAGTTAAGAGTCTACATTGGTCATATACTCAATCCCATGAATATAAGACACTTCAAGTCTGCTTTAATTCTGTCCTCAATATATTAATACTAGCACCTCTCTGCCAGAGAATCTTAGAATTAATTGAGTGGAGAATAATTCTCCAGATTTTTAACCATTATTTTTCAATGCTCTTTAGTCAGCATCCTATTGAATACACTTCAAGGAAGATTGCCATCAAGGGTCGATGACTCATGGAAGGAACTGGAAGGAGTCAGATAAATCTGACTTAAAATCCCAGTAGAGCTTAGTGAGTCTGAGCTTGGTGCGAATGCTTGTGTGATTTGCAATTAATTTCTCTCATTCGTAGTTTGCATGTCACTGTGAAATAATGGAATACTGTCTCTCTAATGAAAGGCATGTGTCAACAGAGTTAGACATGTTACCCAGTTAATCACCACAAATGCTGGTTGAAATATAAATGTTGGATAAGGTATTAAAGGGAAAGTTGTCAAAGAAAGAGCATATGCTGTGTTTGGTAGGCAAGTTTGGGTAGCAGAAAATTACAACTGAAATTTCTGTAATTTCCAATTTGGCCCTTCCTGGCCATGAGTTCCTAATGTAGCCAGTACCTCCAGTTCCTCAAAGGTTAGTGCTCTCATATATTAGGAAAGAGATCGAAACTACTAGCAGCACTTTGTAATTACGGGTACTGTGGCTGCCATGAAGCCATAACCAAAGGCAACCTGAGAAAGGATTTGACCCTTAAGTCACAGTTCGCCAAGGGAAGCCAAGACAGAAACTCGAACCACGCAGGAACCTGGAGTCAGAGACAGAGGCCGCGGAGGGGTGCTGCTTCCTGGCTTGCCTCCTGTGGCTTGCTCAGCCTGCTTTCTTCTAGAACCCAGGACCACTAGCACAGGTACCACACCACCCACAGTGGGCATCACCCTCCACCATCAATCACTAATTAAGAAAATGCCCTATAGCTGTGCCTACTGCCCAATCTTCTGAAGGCATTTTTCTCAGCTGGGGCTCCCTTCTCTTGAATAACTCTAGCTTGTATCTAGTTAGCATAAATGTAGCCAGTGCACAGTGTTACACAGATTATGTGAAAAAAAAAATCTGTGTAAAACCCATGGGGGATGCCCTTTCCACCACGGAGCCTTCCTTTTACTTACTAGCAATTTCAATAAAACTATACACATACTTTTCTTCCATTGTAGTTTTAAGAATAGAGAAGACTTCCCAAACCAGATTGTCTATAAAACTCCTATCACAGAAATAAATCTAAAATGACCCAAGGAACTTAACACTTTTTGGATGGAAATCTTCACTACCTCTAGGGAAGTATTCTTATTTGGAATATATAGCTTCTAACACATGATATACAGTAACAGGACTCTGACAATCATGTGAACATTCTTCAGTACCAATTTTTCTTTACTCTAAGAATCTAATCCTGCCATCTTGTAAAAGTGATTGATACAGATATAAAAGTTAGCCCTGCATATAAATCAGAAAGAATGAGTTACACAGAGCTATGCTAAGTCTCTTATTTTTCTATTTGTCACACACATCAAAGTTTATGCATTTTTTATTTTGCCTGGGATGATGCTGTGGAAAGTTTTTAATTAAAAAACAAACTTTCCAAAAGGATGTATTAGGTAATATATCCAAAAAACATATATTAGAGTCTGGGTGGCCCTGGGTTCCATAAGAAAGCAGGCCATGTGAAGTAAGCCAGTCAGTAGCACTCCTCCATGGCCCTGCTCCTGCCTCCAGTTCCTGCTTGATTTGAGTGCCTGCCTTGACGGCCCTCGGTGAACCATTACTAAGGAAATGAAAGTTGATGCATCAGTCCCTGCAGGTCCCCTGGGCCCTGATTTTTTGACTTTGTTAGTCTGCTTGTGGCGCTCCTCCTGACCATGCATGGAGAGGACCTAGAACCCCTGCTTAGACGTAGCCCATAGGCAGCTCAGTCTCCATGTGGGTTCCCTAGTAAGAAGAGCAGGGGGTGTGAACTCCATTGCCTGCTCTTTGATCACTTCCCCCTGGCAGGGTGACCTTGACAGCCTACAGAAGAAGAGGACCCAGGCAGTCCTGAAGAGAACGGATAGGCCAGTGTCAGAGAGTAGAGGAGGAGGACTTGCCCCAGCAGTGAGCTAGGGAAGGGGGAAAGAGGAGTTAGGAGGGGCTACAACTAGGATACAAAGTGAATAAATTGTTTTAAAAAATGACAATAACAGCAACAACAATAAAGGATATATAAATTAAAGATGAAAGTGTTTTCTTCTGGTTCAAATACCAGCGCAATAAGTCTAAGTGGTAAGACTTTAGGTCACTTTAGCTCACTTAAACCTCTCAATATGTGAAACTTCACATATCTACGTAGGTTCATTGTACAGATGAAACTATTGAGATTCAGAAAAAGAAAATATTTAAGGTGGCCAAGATAGTTGCTAATGATTTTTTAAACTAAATCAAAATCTGAGCAGTTCTGCATAATCTTGATTCATACTTTGCAAACAGCAAGAATAAACAAAAATAAAACCAATCCAATATAAATTTTATTCCTTTGCTGTTTTTATTATTTTGTGCATTTATCCATAAATGGTCATTAGTTTAATATTTTCTTGCAAATTCATTTTTGTGAATAACAGATTCCTCTGCTTTTACAAAACACTCTCCCATCCTCTCTCTCCCTCTCCCTCTGGCACACACAAGCACAGGGTTTTATATTTAGACAGATCTTCGCTACCTCCGCTTATAAACTATCTTTTAGTATCTAACAACATTGCCTCCCAGTTTCTTTCCCAGTTGACTCATCTGCAAGCCCGTTGATGCCACCTTTATCTTTTGAGCAGCCGGGCTTTGCTCAGAAACTCTTTTGAAAATGAGCCAGATTTTAAGGACATGGTTTGGTAGTGAAGAATAAGCTTCCCTCTTAAGGCTTGCTCGACGCATTTTCATCTCCCTTTCTTTAACTGCTCTGCCCACATTACTCTGGCTTAGTATTTATTTCTCCTTGAAGAATTTGTTGTCTCAAAAATTAATTACTTCGCTGCTAATACAGTTAGGATGCCAGAAAAATTCAGCTAAGTAACATTATCCCTTCTTCTGGGAAGGGTACCTGTGCTCTCTGATGTGGGATGTAAGATTTTTATAAATCAACTACTATGCTTAAGTAGTTTAATAACATTCTTATTTTGTTCTTTTTTGGTAATTATTTATAGAATATGAAGCTGTCGGTGATTTAATTCTTAAAAAACTAATTAGTGTGCTGACAGGATTTGTCTTTGGTGTCTATGAGCTTGGTTGTGGTGCTATATGCTTCTGTGGTTTCCCTGTGGGCATCAGTGGATGGAAACCGTATGTAATTGTGCCCAAAACAGTCACTACTAATATTGGAAGGAGTCAAAAGAATGAACATTTTGATGAGCCTGTCATTAAAAAAGACTGAAGTGTATAATCCCACAGAAGACAAAGAGTTCTTACCCAAATAGTTACCCTTTAAAAGAGATGACTTTAATGGAGAAAGCTGCCCCACTGCACAGAGGGAGAGCTCTGGGTAATGATTGTGACGGCCATGACTAGTAGAGTCAACAATGAGGAAGGAATTAGTGTTTGCTATGTGCGCTCCCTTCCATGGTATTGTCTCCTTCAGTCTTCACGAAGACTCTGCAAGGCACAAATGGTTCTCATCCCCATGCTCCTCACAATGAGAGAACTTAAATATTGTGGAGTTAAACAAATGGTTTCAAGTCAAATGACAAGAGACAAACTCTAAGCTTTCAAAGACAAACATTTAGCCACTGGAATTCTCATTTGCTGTCTCAAAATATTTATGTCTTGAGCATTGTCTTGTTTTCTGTGTACTTTGGTTTTGGCTTTTGGAGTGAGTGTGTGTGTGCGCATGTGGTGTTGTTATTGTATGGTTTTGTTTTGTTTTTTTTACTGTTGTTGTTTTGTTTGTGCATAGCAGGGAACTGAACCCAGAGTATATGCACGCTGGGCAAATGCTGTACTATTATGTAGGTAGTCCCTCAAAACTACTTAAATAATAATTTTAAGACAGTGATTCTCAACAGGGAGTCGTTGCCTCTGCCCAGGAAACATTTGCAATATTTGGAGGTATCAGGGGCTGTTGCAAACGAGAGGTGCCACTGGCATGTAAGTGGACAGCAGCCAGACATGCTGGGAGACACCACACAGGGCAAGGGGCAGCAAGACGCAGAGGTGGCAGTGCTGACGTGAAAGCCCTGCTTACACAGCTGTACAATGAAAGGTTTTTCTGGCAATCATGTCTTTATATGGCTTGATTTCAATTCTAACTGCTCTGTTTGGTGCATAGATGACTCCAGGCTTTGTGTCTGTCAGAGAGACTGCACAAAAGCAGAAAGCTACATCTCCCTCAGAGACTCTGAGAGTGTAGGTCATGAATCCTTTGGGCATGAGACAATGAGAGCGGGAGACACAACAGGACAGCGCGTTCTAGACTTACACTAACCAACCTGCCACATATGCAAATATTCGCAGCACTGTTGGGGAGCTGCTATTTTCTCAACCGTGCGTGAGTAACCCGAGAAGTACAGAGGTTGAATCACTTTCCTGAAATTGTATAGGTAATAAATATATTCTGATCCACATACAGACTTTGTTCAACCCAGATATAATTAGTGTGAGAGAAATGTGGAGTCCTGATTCTACCTTAATCCTTTCCTGAACTAAAATTGGGTTTTTCCTGGTGTAAATGAAGCACCCTTCTGCTTAATTTTTTTTTATCAGGATAGATTTAATTGAGTAGCCCATTTAGGAGGGGATGTCTTCAACCCACAGAAAAATAGATCCCAAGATCTCACAACAGGTATGTAAAAGCAATGCTGATGTAGGGAGTCAAATAGATGATACTTTCTCCTAACTTGCTGCTGTCTTTTCTCAGAAGAGGAAACCCAGGCCCAGGGATGTTGTAGAGCTCAGCCACGTTCACACAGTGAGTTAGGGGTATCCGTAAGCAGACCACTGTTGCTTCTTCCCACAAGGCCCACCTCCTCCCGGCTGCCTGGAGGAAAGCAGCTGCTTCATCCTCCTCTTGAATGAAATGCTTTTACAAATCATGTACATAAAATTCATTATCTTTGTTATTCTCAGAAATTGTTTAGGACTGAAAATATGTTGTGAAAAATTAGGCTTTTGAGGAAGAAGAAAGATGAGCCGATGAAATCCCACAGTCCTCATTATTATGCAATCAAATCACTCTGTGAAACTAATTAAGGATGTAGAATTTTTTTATGCCTCTCAGAATCAAATGGAGAGAAACGTGATCTCACGACTTTCATAAGAAATGGCGAGGCTGTTCACACCATGCAGTCTAGTGCCTTGGAGGTGCTCCTCAAAGCGGGGATCCCCTTCCCAGCACAGAGGCCACTTCAATGTGGGCAGACTCCCTGGGAAGAGACGTGCAGCACAGGAGGCTGAGCTTCAGCCCCCAGTGCCAAGAAGGATGAAAGGAGAGAAGAGACAGATGAAGAGTGGCTCCCCAAACTTCAAAGATCAGTGCCCCATTCTTTCCACTTTACCCTGCCCTTGTTTCATTTTTCTTGCTGTGACATAAACACTGACCAGAACCACCATAGGGAAAGGGAGGGTTTATTTGGCTTACATCACTGAGGGGAAGTGAAGACAGGACTCAAGCAGATCGTTGTGTCACATGAACAGTCAAAAACAGAGAGAAGTGAATGGATCCCTTCTCCTGTCTTATCTAGTCAAGACCATCTGCCTAAGGAATGGCTCCACTCACAATGGGCTGGGTCTTCCTAAATCAATTAGTACTCAAGTCAATCCCCCTACAGCCCAACATAATCTAGATAATATGTCATTAAGATGCTCAAGTGATTCTACCTAGGCAAGCTGATAATAAAAAACATAATAATAAATAACCAGCACATCTGCCTTTATGGAAATTAATTGGCAAAAAAAAAAGGATAATAAGATAGAAGAGCATCACATTTTCCGGAACCTTCCTGACTTTCTTCACACTCTGTCATCCCACACACTTGGCAACAGTGTGGTTTGGAGAAAACAAAGCAGAAGTTTTATAGACATACTGCACATTCATGATTTGAAAACTTTTTCAGTTTCAACACAACACCACAAGTACAAAATAACACACCATAGAACTGGTTCATACACAGAATTATAAAAACATGTCCCATCTCCTGGAAGAAGGGAGTCAACCATAGCCATGCTGCCTATGAACAAGCAAGGCTGGAGAGCCATAGAAAAGACAAAGATCCAGCTCTTTGTTTCTTCCTGCTCTCATCCAAGCTTAGTGGCTTAAAATAATACCAGTTTATTATTATATTTTTGGTTGTAAGCCTAGCCTTTAATGGCTGAGCCATCTCTCCAGCACAGGTTTATTCCTGTAAACATTTATGGATCAGCAGTCTTGGGGTGGAAGACTCAGGAGGAGTTGGATGATTAGGGGGAGAGATGGAAATGATAAAAATCAAGTACGTGTGTGAAATCCTGGAAAAGATAAATTAGAAAAATAAAAATAAAAAAACAAAAAGAAGTTTATGTGGCTAAACTCAACCTGCCACCACCCAGGTAAATCCGTTCCCTTGTCCTTCCCAGCTGCTATAAGCTCCCTGTATCTCTTGGTTTCTAGCCCCTTCCTCCAGCATAGCATCTCCTGGACCTTCTCTCTGTCTGGACTTGCTCCTCATCAACACAGGCTCCTAACCTCCTCAGGAGGACTTTTGTGATTACAGAGATGCCTCGTGTGATTCAGGATGACCTCCTATTCTCAGTTTCAACCTCAGAATTCCTTGAGATTGTTCTGCAGACTGGGAATAACTTATGTGAGAGATCATTATTCCTTCAACCACAGATCCCCAAGGCCAAGGCCTGGGGGATGAACCAGACTCTGGAGGAGTAAAATAAAAGGCTGGTCCCAGGCACAGACACAGGATTTCTCCTCCAGCTTAGCCAGAAACAGAATTATGTGATTTTTAGGTATTTTATTATTTTATCTCCCTGTCTTCCATTTCTTCTGCAGCATAAAGAAAAATTACCTCTCCCGCCACATCAAAAATGGAAAACCGCCTAGCACAGTTCCTAGTTAGCTCCTTCCCACCCTGTGCTCCTCCCTCAACCTGTGTCATTCTAACTAGGACTGTGCAGAACTTCTAAGCTTCACAGCTGCCCCATCTCTCCACCTATGATGGATCCGGAAGTCCATCTGTCCTCCAAACACAGAGTCTGACCAAGCTAGAGAAACTTAGTGAGCAATGGGACAGGGGCAGCGTAGGCACTGGAAACTCAAAATCCCATGCATGTTTCGTTCCTCCCAGACCACTTGTGCTGGCTCCGGTTGCCATACTGCGTAAACTTTAACTCTCTGGCCCAAATAGACTGGTGTGTAGGAGATGGAGCCCATCGCCCTTTATCTTTGTGAAGTTTGCAGAGGAGCAAAACTAGGATAAGGAGCTGTAGACTGGGGGAAAATATTTTCTCTCTGGAGCTGGGAGGCACTTGTAACAAGTTGTGAAAGCAATTTGGCTCTTGCGACTGCATGAATGCTGCCAATTTGGAAGCCCTTACAGGTCTCTAGTTCCCCGGATATTATTGGTGAAACCAATAACTGTGGTTAATTTTTTTTTTCTTTTTGCAAAAAGAATTATAACTCTGAAAGAACGTGTGAGAAACACTTGACTCCCTCCTAAGGGTTTCTTAGTGAAAGAATTCATTATGATGGAGAGGTCCTTTTGTCTACAATCACAGTGACTGCACAAACTGTTTTCAGGCCTTAAATCTGCAGAAGATAGGGAGACGCTCCTTTGTGTGTATGTTGTGGGTCCTGATTCGCATTATTAAGGAGCAATGTAATTATGGCCAGAGGCTTTTTGCCCTTGGTGATGGTTGTAAGGGACCCTGCTATCCATTCTCCTGGCTGGTGATTAACAGGCCAATGAGTTGGATCCTGAAACGACAATTAAGATTGAGTGGTGTCATCTGTTTCATAATTAAATTATATCTTCCATATCCTTTGAACACTGTATTGGTGTTTAATTGGCTGATGTGTTTCCTCTGCCTCTGCTCCTGGTCCCCACAATGATGTCAAGATAATCATGATCCTACACAGCACAAAATACCCCATGGAAGAACATTCGCTTTCTCTTTGGCACAGAAAGAGCCCTGAAGTCCTAATTTAGAAGCAGGACTTAAGCAGCCTTGGGCTTTTCTGCTTCTCCACATTCTTGAGGTGTTGTTTAGAGTCTAAAATTAAAAGATAAACTCAACACATACAAAAAAAAAATCATCCCTGTCCAACTGATAAGTTCTCACAGAAATCACCAAGGTATGGTGGATACTGTATGGACAGACTATTCACAAGCTTGTCTGTGCAGCATCACAATGTTTTTCAAAAAGGAAAGATAGAAAGAAAGCCAGCCACCTCTAGCTTTAAGTTAAACTCTCACGTTAAGCACCATTAAAATGTTTCCAATGTGTTTCTTAGCAGAGGCTATGGAAGCATTGAGCTTCCTCCATTGACCTAACCCCCGCTTCATGTGTAAGCCACCAGCAGCTGGGGACGTAGCTCAGTGGTCAAGTGCTTGCCTAGCACAGGCAGTTTCAGTCCCTAGCCAGGGAAAGGGGAGATGGAGACGCCACTACAGGTGTTTAAAGCCACAAGGTAATGTACCTTATAAGAGTGGAAGGGAGACGCTTCTGCACCTTATGAGAGTGGAAGGGAGAAACATATTAGGAAAACGAGAAATAAACCCTACGTGAGGAAATGGAATTTGGGGGCTGGAGAGCTAGCTAGATAAGTAAAGTTTTTACAATGCTAGCACGAGGAACCCACAGAAAAACTGGACATAGTAGCAGGATTCTGCACCTCCTGTGCTCCTGCGGCGTAAGGGGAGGAGAGGACAGGAGAGTCCCTGGAAGCTTGAAGGCCACCTAGCCCTGAACACACAGCAGCAAACAAGTCCCCATCCCAAACAAGGGAGGCCAAGCCCTACTCCAGTGGTTGTCTTCCAGTCAGGTCTGTATACACCCACTGCACCTCACACTCATGTGAGCTCATCCACACCAGGAGGACAAACACGGACCTGGAAGGAGAGAGAGAGAAACAGAGAGAGAGTTTTTCAAATAAAATAAAATAAAATCTGGTTCATTCCATTCATTTGCCAAACAACCTCTGTGATTTTGTATTAAATTCTTCATGTTAAACACCATTAGAATACATTTCCAGCTTGTTCCTTAAGAGAACACACACACACATTTTTTTAAAAAAGAATTGGAATTTTTTTCCCACAAAAAAAGGACTAATTTACGATTAAAATACCATTTGCAAGATAATCCTGAGTCTGTTCTCAGTAGAACAACACGTCTATTCAGCTTAGTCAAAATCAAAATAATACTGAGGGAAAACTGGAGACTCATACAAAAGACTTGTACGAGAGCACACTTTCTCATCCGGGATCAAAAGCATGTTAGTTACCAAACAAATACTTGGGGGAGATCTCCTGAGCTGTGAGTGGAAGGACAAGCAGGAATCTTAGGCAAAAAGCTAGAAGCTGTGCTAAGATGAACACCTTAAAATTTAAGATCTGAGCACACTAAGAAAACACAGGAAGGCCAATGTGCTCATTTTTAATTTCCCTTAGTCACATGATAGCGTCTTAATTATAGTTCTCATTTATGGATGGCATCTTCACTTGTAGCACTTTCCTCTCCTGGCCCGAAGTCATTGTCACCTTATTTCATCTCCAGATGAGTCAGTCTGCAGTGATTCGGGGGCCAAATGTTCAAACTCTTTTCTTTTTAACAGATCACTAAAGATACATTAAATTAAGATGCATTCACAAAGCTGATATTATGCTCAGATTCTTATGTATCTGCATGTTGGTTTGGAAATAGAGAAAGAGTGACCTGGGAGACCCAGGGCTGTGTCCACATGGCTCTGGGACATTTCTTCCCCACTGGTAGATGGTTCACTAGATGGTTGGTGCGGGTGGAGGGTTAGAATTCCCATCAAACATGTTTGAAATGATTTGAGCTCAGTTTGGATATTGCATGGACAATTCCTTTGTGGTTTAGACAGTGACATAAGGAGGCAAACAGTTTTAATGTCCAGTTTTAGGAGTCTGTGAAGGAAAAATGTTCATTTCAGATGAAGCACAGCCCACTTGTCTCCGTACTTCTTCTGTGATCACGGTGACTTGTCCTCTGGTCCACGGGGGGTCTCCATGTCTCCTCATAGTTGCCCTCCTAGTCAAATGCCCTTTTCACACTTCGCAACTTAGTCATTAGCTTCTAACTTTTGCTTCTGCTCCCACACTACTTTGTTTGCAACTCTTTAATTAGAAATAGTTAATTTGACTTCTTGTCTTAAGGCAAGGAGAAAATGAGTCTTAAACAGTATTAAGCTCCCATAAATATTTCACTTCCTGCTAATTCCCAAGCTTCCAGCTGAGCTGTTTGAAGTTCTCAGAGAAGTGTTGATGTTCCCCTCCATTAGATACATAACTAGAAAACACTAAAATAATGATCGGATCTGTTGCTCCATACTTCTTTTTCTCTACATTTTTATTTTTCTTCCATGATTGCTGTAATTCCGGACAAGCACCCGGTGCCCATTCCAGGGTTGGGCATCCAATAAACCAGAGTTTTGAGGAAATCTTAGAGTGCCCTCAAGTGGAGAGATGTTTAATTCACCCTTAACCTTAACCTCTAGAGACACCATCGAGACAGAACAGAAACATTTAGTTGACCCAGTCTACACGCAGAGAAGTCTCGTCTTTGAATTTCAAATTCCCAGAAAGTTTCCTAATCAAATTAATTTGTGGCCAGTGTGATTATAAGTTACAATAAATAATTATGATGTATTCTATTCATTTGTGTAAAATGCTGTTTTTTGAACACATTGGAAAAGCAACACATGTAATTATTGAGCTATATGCCACAGTGTTCAAGAGTTTTATTTATATTGATTAATTTCATCTTCATAACACAGTATGAGAGGGCTCAGAGAAAGTTATGGAGACATGGAGGAGTTAAACATCTTTTCAAAGTTCACAGAACTAGAACATGGCAAAAATCAAACATGCATGGCTATGTATATACAGGCACACCTCATAACACATACCCATACATGTATACTGTAAGAAACATGTAATTGTACACACATCGTGTATTTAGGGGCTGGAGACTTGGCTCGGAGGTTAAGAGAACTCACAGTTCTACCAGAGGCTCTAGCTTCAATTCCCAACATCCACATGGCAGCTCACCACCAGCTGTAACCCCAGTTCCAAGGATCAGACTCCCTCTTGTGACCTCTGTAGGCACTGAACTCACATGGTGCACAGACATACATACAGGCAAACACTCATACACATAAAATACAAATAAATAAAATCTCAACAAAATTAAAGAAGCATGTTTTATACCAAAAAAGCTCTTTTATGACATGAAAGCTATAAGAGGAGAAATGTAAGCTACAAACACCTTAATCACCAAACTTTGCTCATCACCTCTCTTTATTACTTACTATTATTACCCATTGTATTTAGAAGTCCTCTCACCTTGACATAGCCTCACTGGCTACTTTGTTCTTGCTCTATTCAGACCACTGAAAGTTCATTTCCCCTGTGACTGTTTACTTACTTTCCGTTCTACTCTATAAACTTCCACCAGTTGTCCCATGGCTGACTCATTGACATGGTCCTAGTGTCCTCACAGAGAACTCTTTCTTGACCTTATGTAAAATATCAGTTCACTCTCTGCTATCCCAGAATCCCTTTACCCTGTCCTTTCAGTCTGCATGGGTCTTATCTGTAATTCAGACACACATGACCTTTCTGTTCTTCATTTTTCTACAGTCTCTTTGGTCAATTTAAGGTACAATCCATCATAGTCAAGTCAAGATAGCATGAGTTTGAAAGCGGTTAGCTACTCCTCACCCACACTAAGGAAGTACAGAGAAAGATGGACAATGTGCTCACCTCACTTTCTCCTGTTTATATAGTCTGTGATCCTAGCCTAGGGAATGACACCGCCCACGGGGAGAGGGTCTTCCCACCTTGGCTAACCTAATCAAGATAATTCCCACAAGCATGTTTAGAGGTCCATCTCACAGACAATTCTAGACATCTTGTTGACAACTGAGATTAACCATCACAGTCTTCTGTTAGAACATAAACCACAGCAGGCAGGATTTGGTGTCTCAGAAATATTAGAAACTCAAAAGATAAATTTTGGTGAGTGATTGAATTATTATACTTTCATTCTGATAGGTTTTAGATGAATTGAGATGATGTTCAAATTCCAAATTACCTCTTTCCCAATGCCATTCTGTCTAAAGTATATTCTTAAGTATTCTATACCATGTTTATATCCCTGGCATACTTAAAAATGCATTTAAGGGTCTATTTTTATTCACTCTTAATATTATTCTCATCCCAGTAACCAGAGTTACTACTTTTCTAACCAGATACACTACTTTTCAAACACATACAAAAAATAACATGTTACTGTTAAAAAAATGTTTTGGTAATTTCTATAGAAGTGGGTAAAACACAAAAGTAGTCTTTCTGTTGATAGTAATGGAATGAGTCCTGACTTCAGAGCCTTATCACATATATTGAGTCTGTATGTGTCCCTGGTGATGCCATGGCCTGAGCTTCAGCAAATCTGTCATGGGCTGGAAATGGGAAGGCAGGCCCAAGAGAACAACACTGAAAGAAAGTTACAAATAACGAGATGCTATTTTCCTAAGGCCTGTCATGCAGAACCCTATAGACCAGAAAGAAAGGGGGATGTATATGGGCAGACCTGTTCTCACTACACCCCTGAGTTCCCACAGCAAGTCACTGACCATCCATATTCCTTAACAGACACACACACACAAGCACAAACACACAAACTGCACTTTAGGTGTAATGCCTACCTTCTCTTGCATGTAACTAACGAGAATATGATTCGGTCTTCTAAGACACAGGCCTTTCTTCCAAGGTCTCTATCACTACCGATCAGCTCAGATTAGGTAGAGACACAGAATTGTGTATGACTGTGTACATATAGACATCTGTGTACATACATTAGCATACATTTATTTACTCTTATGTATAAGAGCTACTTTAAAAGCTATGAACTTCCTCTTTTAGCCTATCGTTGAGCACCTTGTACTCAAGTGTCAATTACCCACAAATGTGCAGTGTGAGGCCTTCAATTTATTAGTGTCAGCAACAGGAGACTAGCCCTGAGGTCGGAAGGCTTCTCTGTGCCCCTATATTTGCAAGGAAATTCTGACAGTCACCTTCAGGGCTTCAGTTTCAGTCACCTTCAGTTTCCTTCATTTGATTTCAACACTTCTCCCTCTTCTATCTCCAGTACCTTTTTTTTTGATTAGGACTTTCTTTTACCTTATGTGCATTGATGTTTTGCCTGCATATATGTCAGTATGAGGGTGTCCGATTCCCTAGAACTGAAGTTACAGACAGTTGTGAGCAGCTATGTGGGTGGTGAGGAGTGAAACTGGGTCCTCTGGAAGAGCAGCCCATGCTCTTAATCACTGAACTATCTCTTCATACCCATGTCTCCAGTATGTTTAATGGCAGTGAAAACTAACAGCTCATCTAATTTCTCCGCAAGCAGCTACCAGACCAAAGAGGGGAAAACAGAGCAGAGCTTATGCATGGCTGAATGCATAAGCCCTTCATTTTAGGGAAACAAGTCCCAAATAAGTAATTTATTTACAGCAATGAAAAGTAAATGAATACTTTCTTCTTTTTGGTGAATAAATGAAAGACAGACTCATTTTCAAATATGTTTTCTAGTTTTTTAAACTTAAAATGAAAGGTCAAAAACAATATATTTTAATGCATACAAGAACCAATACGTGTTACCTTTTAGAATATGAATAAAGAAAAGTATGAAATTCAGATTTATTATAAAATAACTTTTGCAGTTTTTTGCATTCTGTTGATCAACAGGGACTTTCAGGCATTTTGAGACATTGGCTAGCTTATTTGTATTAATTTATGCCTATTGTTTGTACTAACATGACTGATATTTGCATTTTATTTGCTTTTAATTGCTAAGAATTTACTCCTTTTGCCATTCATTTTTGTTTTGAGCAATAAAAAACATTTGTCAGCTTCTCTGAATAAGAACCAGATGTCTGCAAATATGTAACAATTTATTATGAAATATAAGTTTTTACTAATGGATTAAGTGTAAATAGCAATTTTATACTTTGCCAAGTGGTTTTTATGTCCTCTATATTCAGTTGGCTAAATGTAAGTAATTTTGTTTAATCATGGGAAAATTAATGGGAAAATCTGAAGACATCACTATATAATGAGAGCACTCCCTCCAATTATCCCCATTGTATTTTCTCGTTTACTAATAACCGCCTCAATCAAGGTGTCTTTCACCGAAACCAATCACTCAACTTTATTTCAGTTGTAGCTTATAATGACCCATTGAAGTATCATAAAATACTCCCTTAATTAAGAAGTGACGGGAACACAATATGAATGCAGGTAATGTGAAGGAAACAGGAGACAAATTCTATGTGATCTACAAGGTTCTCAGCGGTACACAGCCCTTTCCAGGCAGAGCCATGTTGAAAACCTTGGCTGTGTTCCTTACCACATTCTCCATCCTGCCACAAACACTGTTAGACCCTAGCTTCTCTCTGGCTGGTACTACTGCATCAATCTACTGGAAAACCAGAGAGGATAAAAAGAAAGGTATTGGGCTGTCTCTGACATGAACTCAGCGGCAGTCTCTCTGATCACCTCCCCCACGGGAGTGCAACCTTGACAGGCCACAAAGGAAGATGATGCAGTCAGCCTTGATGAGACCTGAAAGGCTAGGGTCAGATAGAAGGGGAGGAGGTCCTCCCCTATCAGTGGACTAGGGGAGGAGCATAGGGGAGAAGAGGGAAGGTGAGTGCAACTGGGAAGAGATAAGGGAGGGGGCTGCAGTGGAAATACAAAGTGAATAAATTGTAATAAATAATTCTTTTAAGAAAGTCACTGCTTACAGCAGTGATTCTCAACCTGTGGGTAGCAACCCATTTGGGATCACATATCAGGTATTTTGCACATCAGATATTACAATTTTATGTAATATCAGATATTATGATCCACAACAGTAGCAAAATTACAGTTATGAAGTAGCAACAAAAAATTTTATGATTAGGGCCACCACAAAATGAGGAGCTGTATTAAAGGATGGCAGCATTAAGAAGGCTAATCTGGGCACAGAGGTCTTTTCTGAGACTGATTCTTCAACCATGTGTGGATATAACCTAGAACCCCTGCTCATATGTAGCCATGGCAGCTCAGTATCCAAGTGGGTTCACTAGTAATGTGAACAGGGACTGTCTCTGACATGAACTCAGTAGCAGACTCTTTGATCACCTCCCCCAGATCGGGGAGCATCCTTACCAGGCCACAGAGGAGGACAATGCAGCCAGTCCTGATGAGACCTGATAGGCTAGGGTCAGATGGAAGGGGAGGAGGACCTCCCCTATCAGTGGACTTGGAGAGGGGCATGGGAGGAGAAGAGGGAGGGAGGGTGGGATTGGGAGGGAATGAGGAAGGGGGCTACAGCTGGGATACAAAGTGAATAAAATATAATTAATGTAAAAAAAATAAAAAATTTAATTAAAAAATAGAAAAAAAAGGTCAAGAACCACCAGCTTCGAGGGGTCCACATTGCACCCCACCTCCACCTTCCATCTCCTTGTCTTTTGTCCTCTAGCTGAATATGAGTGTGTGCTGGCTACGAACCTGCTTTGATCAAGTTTTCCAGATCTGCTCCCTCGTGCAGGAACTTAATGTCAATATTTGTGCCCAACATCTGAATGGAGAAATGGGTCCCCACGCACTGTTCCTCCTCAAAGTGTCTTTTATCACAGACACCGCCTTATTCGATGTGATTTGTGATGCTTGGGGAGTACTTCGGAATCATGCTGATAAGATGGCAAAGAGCAAAATTTATCTCATTGCAGTAGGAAATCCACATAGATTTGTACATTTAAGAATACATTGCCATTTAGCCGTGTTACATTTTTTTAACGTGCAGGGGGAAAAATAGCTTTTCGGAAGAGTGTTTAAGAATGAATGAACCCAGTTTGTTTAACGCCTGCCTTGTTCCAGGGAGGATTTAAGGTAGCTGAACAAGACAGGTAAGCATAAGGGATGATGTCTAATAAATGGTTAGCCACCAGAGATAAGTCCTTTAGAGAGGAATAAATCGGGCGCTGAGTATAGGATCCATGCTATCACAAAGCCTGCAGGCTCTCTCTGTGGTCCTTAAGGATGCTGACCGACCAGAACAAATCTGAGCCCCCTAATGGATGGAGCTGTCAGATGATGGTGCAAGCCTCACGATTTCCCACCAACCATCAGCACACTAGATTACAAGACATGCACTTTGAACTCCATAGCTACGTATTTATTGTCCAGGACAATCATGCCATACATTGGCTTACATCCAGATTGGGGCTCATAGTCGTTTGTGTCTTAACAAGAGGGGGATAATTCGTCACAAACAGTAATGAACCCAAGTGTCTCTCCATATTTAATCTTCAACCCTCAAGTCAGCACTTTTGATGGGGTGGCTCCCAGGTAATCTTTCTCATCTGATTAAAAATTGACTTTTCAGTTTTGACACAGAGAGAAGAGAATAGATGTGGCCTTATCCCCCCCAGGATTTCTTTGTGTGTGAAATTGGTTTCCCATCCTCACATCTCTGTTGCCATGCCATGTTCTTTCTCTCACGTTTTCTTCTGGAAGACCAAATGGGAGGCGCAGCGGGGCAAAGTGGGTTTCTAAGTTGAAAATGCTAAATCTATTTTTGACCTTTGTACACTCATGGCACAGATGTGTGGGTTGCTTATTCAACTTCCTGAAGCTGCGGGACCTTGATTTCTGCATCATTCAATGGAAGCCGTAATGTTCAACCCCAGACAAGACTCTGTGACAGTTAACCACCCAGAGGTCCCCTGACTTCTGTAAGTGCTGGTGCCCAGAGCATGCCCGGGGAATGGTAATTACTCTTCCTTTCTCAGGCTCATTGAAAACTTGGGTAGAAAAGGCTGCGCACTATGAAGTTAAGCCTTACGTTCTTGTTTACTATAGGTAACAAATTAATTTCTTGTATTTTCTAAAGTTTCCTCGTAAAGCTTTTTTTTTCTGTTTCGGAGGTAATTGTCAGACAATGGCAGTTTAAAAATATCCATATGGGAGGATTTTTTGAAGCTTGAAAATAGGGCCCAGTGCTGTCTGGCTGAAAACGGATGTGTACCTATTGCAAAGTCCTGTTTCAAAGACAGGAGGGAAATGCATGTGAGGAGCCATCACTCTCACTCACTTCAAAAATCCTCTCACCCCCACCCAAGTTACACTATTTTAGTTTATAAAAGTATACAGAATGAACTGTCTTTTAAATTCATTCTTTTCCTTGTTTATACTGTTGTCATTCAAGGTAGTTACTGCAAACACAGCGGTAAGAAATTAGGAATCCTATATTATATGTCTATATGAGTGAGTATAGTGAGTATATACCATGTGCATCTTTCTGCTTCTGGGATAGCTCACTCAGAATGATCTCTTCCAGATCCCACCATTTACCTGCAAATTTCATGATTTCCTTGTTTTTTTTTTTTATTGCTGAGTAATATTCCATTGTGTAGACATACCACAATTTGTGCATCCATTCCTCCACTGAGGGACATCTGGACTGTTTCCAGCTTCTGGCTATTACAAATAAGGCTGCTACAAACATGGTTGAGCAAATGTCCTTATTGTGTACTTGAGAATCTTTTGGATATATGCCTAGGAGTGGTATGGCTGGATCTTGAGGAAGCGCTATTCCTAGTTGTCTGAGAAAGCGCCAGACTGATTTCCAGAGTGGTTGTACAAGTTTACATTCCCACCAGCAGTGGAGGAGGGCTCCCCTTTTTCCCCAACCTCTCCAGCATGTGTTGTCATTTGAGTTTTTGATCTTGGCCATTCTGATGAGTGTAAGGTGAAATCTTAGGGTCATTTTGATTTGCATTTCCCTGATGGCTAATGAGGCTGAGCATTTCTTTAAATGTTTCTCTGCCATTCGATATTCCTCTATTGAGAACTCTTTGTTTAGCTCTGTACTCCATTAAACTAATCAAGAGGGAGGACTCTTGCTAAAATGCTCAATTCTTATCCAGAAAGGCAAAGAGGCTGGACATCAGAAGAAGGAGAAAAGAGGGAACAAGTCAGGAGCCTGACACAGAGGACCTCTGAAAGGCTCTGCCTTGCAGACTATCAAAGCAGATGCTGAGACTTATGGGCAACCTTTGGGCAGAGTGCAGGGAAAGAAAGAAAAGAAGTGGGAAACAGTAAGATCTGGAGAGGACAGGAACTCCACAAGGAGAGCAACAGAACCAAAAAATCTGAGCACAGGGGTCTTTCCTGAGACTGATACTCCAACCAAGGACTATGCATGGAGATAACCTAAGACCCCTGCACAGATGTAGCCCATGGCAGTTCAGCATCCAAGTGGGTTCCACTGTAATAGGAACAAGGACTGTCTCTGACATGAACTGATTGGCCTTATCTTTAATTACCTCCCCCTGAGAGGGGAGCAGCATTACCAGGCCATAGAAGAAGACAAGGCAGCCACTCCTGATGAGACCTAATTGACTAGGATCAGAAGGAAGGAAAAGAAGACCTCCCCTATCAGTAGATTTGGAGAGGGGCATTCATGCAGAGGGTGGAGGAAGGGAGGGATTGGGATGGGAGGAGGGAAGGAACCACAGGGAGGATACAAAGTGAATAAAGTGTAATTAATAAAGAATTTTTTAAAACGCAAAAAAAAAAAGAAATTAGGAATCAAGTTTGTACTTTAAGGACTGTGAGGATAAATTTAAAAGTAAGAATAGATGTAAAGAAAACATTTTTAAATTTTTGCAAATGCTTCCCAAGTTTTCATCTACCACTGTTACTCCTCTGATTTGCAGAACTTAAGCAGGTGTGGTTGAAAGAAATCTCAGACCCATTCCTTCTATTTATTTTGCTAAACTGTATTCCTTCAGCAGTGTTGTTTTCTAATATTTCCATCACACACAACAAATTAGCCAGGCATAGTGGCACTAGCCTGTAATTCCAACTCTCGGGAGGCTGATGCAAGAGAACTGACACAAGTTTAAGACTGGTCTGGGTCACATAGGAAGTATCAGAGGGATGTAGTAAGATCCAGGTGAAGAAAGGAAGGAAGAAAGGAAGGAAGGGAGGGAGGGAGGGAGGGAGGGAGGGAGGGAGGGAGGGAGGGAGGGAGGGTGGGAGGGAGGGAGGGAAGGAAGAAAGGAAGAAGGAAGGAGGGAGGGAGGGAAGAAAGGCAAGAAGGAGGGAGGGAGGAAAGAAAGGCAAGAAGGAAGGAAAAGGAAAAAAAGAAAAGTTACTGAGCTTAAAAATTTAGCCAAGAAACTAGTTATTTATAATTGTTCAATGTAGAATTTTCATATTGGTTCTATGATAAACAAACAGGCTCTGAGACCTTTAGATGCTTAACTATGACAAAGTCTGTCTGGGGTTGGTCATTATGATTTCCATTTTCCGTTTTGTTATACACTTACCCAGCAAGTACATACACACACACACACACAAACACACACACTGTAACTTTAACTGAGGAAAAAAAGATATAAAAATGTGAGCTAGAACTTATTTAAAAGTTACACATTACATACATTGATTGGATTTACTAGGAATAAATTAGAATACAGTGTTAATACCTAACACTTCTACTTTTTCTATTTCTGTAAACTCCTTTATTATAACAGTACTGCCCTCAAGAAATACAATATCATAGATGTAATTATGCATTTTTGTCAGCCACATGTTAAAACGCAAAAGAAACTACCAATCTTAATTTTGATAATACATTTTGTTTAACTCAACACATACAGAACCCTTCCAGATGCAGTTGGCATTTTTACCACTTGGAACTACTAATGAGAGATTTTAGTCTTTTCATAGACTTTCAGATCTGGTGTGCATTCCATGAACATCTTGATCTACACTAGCAACAGCTCATACTCTCAATGGGCAGATAAACCAAGCAGCCACTGGCCTAGATAGCACACCTCTGGCTATCTATTTATCTCTGTGTTAAATGCATACAAGCTTTTTCCTAACCTTGTGCTCAGCTGCTCTGTAGTATATTCACTAGGCTAAAAGCTAGTCTGAGTTTTACACCATGTAGTTACTTGTCTGTATAGGTGGAAGAGGAGAGAGATGACACACTTTAGTAGCGAAATGCCCGAATACAAGTTTGACCAGTAGCTAGAACGATGTTCACTCATCCTTTGTAAAATAATGAGGCCTGCTAGGTCATCTATTTCAGCGTGCCACAGATGTGTGGTTCAGGGACTCATAAGCATCCCTCTGCAGGGCATCACAGTGATAGATCTATATTGAAATCTGCTAAATGTGAAAAGAAATAGAATGGGAAGCATAGACTTTTATAGCTTGGACGGTCCCTAGAGGAGCTCATCCCAGCCCTCTTATTTTACAGTTGAAGAAACTGAGGCCTTAAGAACTGAGAGATTTGCCAAGGGCCACAGTAGTTATTAGGACCCAGAAGAGATGGAAAGTAGATTTCTTACCTCCAAGTCAGACTTGTTTTACAAATAATAGGGTGTGGTTTGGTTATTACTGTACACTTTAGAGTATTACCAAAGACAGGTCTGCACTATTTCAGTAGGTTGTGTCTTCATTTATGTTCAGAAGCATTTAAAAATAAAATTTAGCATGTTAAAAGGCTTGATATAAAAATGTGAAATTATATAAAAGATCATTCCTGGGCATTCATAGGAACACGTATTTACAAATGAAAGGTTGAGAAAAATCAACTTTATAAAGTAAGGTGAATTTTGGGGTTGGCATGGCTATTACAGAATATGTGACTCTCAGGCACTTTTCTTAGCCTCGTGGGCAGGTGTCTGGTGGGGCAAGCGAGGAAAAGCGAGGAATCTGACCAGGCGACTGCACAGTGTTCATTTAAAATCTCCTTGCACGGAGGTTATGTATTAGAAGCACCACAGAGGAGTCCACAGCGCTGCAGTACTGGATGAAATGTGCTTCCACTTTCTCCAGCCTTCAGTTTATCAAGGGATGCTCTCTGGCTTGTATCTCCGGTCCAAGGGGGGAAAGGCACAATATTTTAACGGAGACAATTCTTCAAATAGTCTTTTAGATGAATGAACAGGATCTCACTGTCTCTGTCTTTTTATTCATACTGATTCATTATCTGTGGATTTTTCTGCAAAGGGAGGAATGAATTGGGGCCAGCATGTCTCAAAGTGTGGGCTGATGAACACTCCTTCCCCCAGGGCAATTGAAGGTAAAAAGAAAGTCCCTGAACTTAGAAGTGTGTAAAAGTCTGTTCTCTGTCTCACTCTTCTGAGATCTGCCACAGGCTTTAACATATTAAAAGGCTTGGAGACTGGAATTTTTTTTAAAAAAAGATGATTCTTCTTTTAATACAGATTTGTCCATTATTGGAGCATCGTGGTTCCCCACGCTCACCTTTCACAGCCTCTCTTACACCTCCATGCAATCAAGAGTCCTGCGGGATGCAGGGACACGCTAGCCTTGAAGGGATGAGGAGGAAGCAATTGCACCTCAACAGATGCATGGGCTCCTGTAGAGAGGTGCTCAGCTCCACCCTCACTATCTGAGCACATTGATCTTCACTTAGAGATGGTATTATAGCAGTGGTCACTTAGATCAACCCTAGAGAAGACAGCACAGTGATGAATCAATGACACTGCCACCCTATATCCCGAGAGCAGCGGGTCACCTTATCAAAAATGCCCTTCTCTCTTATGAAAAACTCATCTTCTCAGCCCACCAACCACAAGAAAGGCAGCAAGGCTCATTTGTTGATACAAATTCATGCTTTCCTCAGTCAGGAAGACAATGCCAGGACTCATTGCAAGTACTCCTCACGCGAATATGGCAGCACAGAACACAATGTAGCTACAGAGATGTGTGGTAACAGTTCCCATCAGTGTGTGATGCAGCTGAGGAGGGAAGTACATTCTGTCATGCTTTCTCACATACTTCCTTCACACCCTATACATCACATGTGGAGCAGATTCTTCGACTTTCTGCTTGCTTTGTTACTTCTACAGTCTAGTCTGGCTTTGTGCGGTTGGGAATTCCAGTTCACATCTGATCCAAGGCTCTTTCACATCCTTGGCATCTATCAGCTCATGAGACATGGATGGGGAAAGGTTGTTTCCCTCTCTCTCTTTCCTGCAGTCTTTGGCCTTCACACTTTACCAGGTGCAGAGAACAGGGAGACGGACAACGCAAGTGTCTCTTATTGTTCTCAATGTGGTGACTCCTAAACCATCACCGGCCAAAGATGTGAATTCAAGCATTGGTTCACATGTGAACAGAGTTTGAGGTTTCAGGCACACAGCAGCCACCCACTCACACAGCTTCTTAGGTTGACATATCCACCCCAACTCTGCCTGCATTCCTATCTTTGTGCATCTCTGTGGTCTCTAGCTATTTGGATCATCTTGTCTACACTGACTATATGAGCAATGGCTATGACCAAGTACTCCACTGAAAGGTCCCATCAACCCATGGGGAAGGCATACTCTTGCATAGTTTTTAGTTAAGGAATAATGGCTTTTAGAGAAATATGAATTAGAGTGGTTTGATCTAGCAATAGTTTATCTTGAAGAAAAGTTCAAAAATCTGCCTTTGGCTAGATACGAATGAACTTCAAAAACTCTATTCCTTCTGTCCTGTATCTTTCCCCTCCTCCACAGCCATGAGGTTATAACCTGAAGCCTCTGAGGAAAAGACTGCAAAGGAGAGCATCAGAGGGTTGTAAGGAGGTCACTGTTCTGTTGCTGTGAAGAGACATCATGACCAAGGCAACTCTTATAACAGAAAGCATTTAACTGGGGGCTTATCTGTTATCATCATAGTGGGGCATGGCAGCACTCTTTGTACTATAGCAGAAGCTGAGAGTTACACCCTGACCCACAAGCAGAGAAAGGGAAACAAATGGGCCTACCATGGGCTTTTGAAACCTCAAAGCCCACCCCCAGTGACACACTTCTTCCAGAAGGACCACACCTGCTCTAGCAAGGCTACACCTACTCCTAATAATCTTATCAAAGAATTCCACCCCCTGCTGACTAAGCATTTAAGCATAGAGCCTGTCGGGGTGGGGTGGGTCATTCTTACTCAAACCACCACAAGAGATATCATAAATGCATCCCCTGTGGCTCATTAGCAGACTTTTGTCATGTGGTCACACATACCTGCAAGGCAGACTGAGAATTATACTCTGGCCAAGTGCCCAGGGGGTAAAAAAAAAAAAAAAAAAAAAAAAAAAAATGCAATGCAGTGATCGTATTGCAGTTATTGTCGTAGGATGACTTCATTCCACAACCTTATGTGGCAGCACGAAGTGTCATCTGAGAGGTTCCCTCAGACCCCCCTTACCCATTTTCCCAGTCACTCCCCCCTTATTTTTCTGTGATGGTCATAAATGAATGATCAGTTATCCCACCACCTGGCACATATTGACTTGTGACGTGAAATAGCCACACGCTCATCATTTAATTAAGTGAGTCTGATGATGTGTCTCCCTCTAGAAGCAATTTTCCTTTGCATATGCAGATATTTAAGCCAGCAAAGCCCAAATCACTGGAACTGAGGAGTGGATCACTTACAGATGAGACCTGGAGATAATAAGGAGAGGAGCCATTCTATCCGTAAATGCTGTTTATGGGAAAACGGCACCCGGTGTTAGTCTCTAGATCAAAACACTGTGTGGGACAGCAACACAACTTCCCAATTCTTTCTTCCTACTGCTTTTGCATCTCAATTCTCAGCAGGCCAATCCTTTTTTTTTTTTTTTTTGTCAGAGCCCTATGCTATAGCAGGATAGATGGTAGACATGAGAATCCTATAGACATTTAGCAGTAACTCTGACCATGTAAGCTCATGCCTGTGGCACTGTCAGAATCATGGCATTGAGGAAGGTATCTATGTCTGTATCGAGGACGACTCTCTATTCCAGGAGGAAGGAGTTGATAGAAATGACTGGTATCCAAGTTCCTACCTAGTTCTCCCCCAAAGAGTGCTAATATCGTTGGGTTTAAGAGCCAGTCCACACCACATTTGACTGTGATGCCCCAGGTCATTCACTGCTTAAGCGGAAGGCTCCCAAGTCTTAATTAGAATACAGGTTTACTGTATTTACCATCTCCCAATGAGAAAATTAGATTTAACACTTCATACTCCTAGACTGACAGACCCTTTAGGCCCACTAAGGGATGGACCTCACTCAAATTTCCACTTTTCTCTTTACTCCCAGAAATCCTGATTATAGCCAGTATACCGCAGTAGTGGTGCTTGGGCCCTGGGTCTGTTCTCATATCAGACCCACTGTCCCTGGTACCACTCCAGCTAGGTTCTCAGTGTAGAGTTAGAATAAATAAGCCCAGGAACCAAAGCATCCCATGAGCTCATGACCTTTAGAATGTGAGTATTGAAAGAGAAGCCCATGGAAGTCCTACCCTGGCAAACAGTACATCGCCAGTGGCATGCAGATGTGCACCTCCACCTCACATGTGGCGCCCTCAGCATCTCTTCCTTTTCTTTGACACAAGAACATCTACATGCCCCTTGGAGAAGACTAGGGTCTATAAAATGACCACAGACATCAAACCTCCTCATTTTATAGCGATCTAGGAGATATCTTCTTATTGTAATTATTTTATGTTATTTTCAAACATATTAATCATGGAAATTAATGAGATTCACCATGATGTTTCCATGTGTAGATCATGTCTGTCCACTCTACTTTCACCCTTTTCCCCTTCCTCTCTCTCCACCTGTCTTCCTGATCTCTTTTTCAGGAACTACTAACCCCTCTTCTATTTTCTTCCATTTTGTTTTAATTTCCACAGATGAGGAAAGGAGGGAAATTCTCCTTTTCTGTTTTACTTAGCACGATGGACTCCATTTTCTCTATTTTCCTTTGTATGATAGAATTTCATTCTGAATAATATTTCTCTGTGCATGTATTTTATTTTGCAACTAATGTGTTTATGGGCACCCAAACTTACTTCCTAGGAACTGTCTTGAGTCTTAAAGCTAGTTAATGCTTAGTCTCTACATGAGGTGACTTTGCCAAGTTCAGAGTTTTTCATTGCTTCAGGTCAAGTAGAAACTTGGTAGAGTACTTAAGTTCTAGAATCCCTATGCTATAAACCCCACCACCAATAAGTTCTTTGGGTAGCCCTTCTTTGACCACGATTGTGGCTTAGGTATCTATTATGATGCCTTTGGCCTCTTGAGGTCCCATGTTATACTTGCCTTTGACATCCTGTTTCATGTTGTCTCTATGGTAACTAAGAAGCTCATTTCGGTAGTGTGATTTTCATATCAATCATCAGCCTCCCAAGAGCAAATCTTTAGCTTTTTTCAAGGGTGCTGGTATGAGATATAGATACAGATATAGATATAAATATATTCCCTAAGGCATCTAGCAGATGTTAAAAAAAAAAACTAGTGAGACTCAGTGAACAGTAACAAAAGGTAAGTGCACTTAAATTTTCTATACTGCAAGGTCTTTGGATTCCTTTTACTGCGACTATCTAGGCTCTCAATTCAACATGGACACGCTAAGGATATTTTTAAATCAACCAACCAAATCAAGGAAATGAAAGTTATGTGCACAATGTAAAATTTTGTTCCCCTCTGCCTGTCATGTGTTTTCAAATCCTTTGCTATTCACTCCTCAAGTTGAAATTCTTTTGTGTAATTGACTTCTGTTCCTAGGCCTAACTATACTCAGCCCCATGAGGCTGTGGGGTCTGCTACTAAATACAGACCCGGGACAGTGAGGGTTGGTAGTACGGGGACATGAAGAGAACCAGCACCACCCCTGCAAACCGACTGTACCCCTTGAGGTAGTGAGACCCTCTTCCACCCCAGGTCATATGCATCTCAATAGACAGGGAAGGGGGCCTGCTTTTGGTCAGCAAGTGAAATGCAACAAGCAATTGGATTGTCCAGTATGCAGATCATCTGCGACTGCAGTGTCTCCAAATAATTTAGTGAAAAATAGCTCTTGCAGTTCGCGCTTGCAGCCTCCTCTCTCTCGGACTGGCACCTGAGTCTCAGGAGGCAGATCCAAATAGCAGCACCATGCTGTGCTCAACTGTCCTTCCCTTATGCTGGCTGAGGCTTCATTCCTCCTTCAAGCTTGCCCGCTTCCCCCCTGAGGACAACTCTCTCCTGAGAGGCATCATAGTGTCACAAGCTCAGACAATTTGGGCAGGCCATCCCCAGGAGTCTGCCAGACACATCCAGACCTGCTGGATCCCAGAGGTAAACACAGCTCATGCTCAAACAGGGAGCCATGCTGCCCCTGTCTTTCGAGCAAACCTTCATTTCTTCCCACCCTTTCTACAGAGGCAGGGATTATCACAGGAAACATTCGCTCCCCAGTCCCAATTATAGCCACCAAGCCCATAAATGCTACTTTTAAAGGAAAAGTTCCCAATGTGAATTTCACACGCTTTTAAAGCTCATTTTTTTTTATGACAATTTCAGACCGATTTTGTGCCGACTTGTTTTATGGTCAACTCAAAACTCCAAGTGTTGGATCACCAGTGCACAGAAGCTAAACATGCTGCTGTGGCTTGTTTCCGACACAGGGAGGGTTTTCACTTTATTATGTACAGTTATGTTATTTCTTCTGACTCAGTTAAGTCAGATTTGTGTATGACTAGCTGCAGATCCCACTGAGACCGGCTTAGCAGATAGGACAGACGATGGTCCATATGATATTTTCATTGTGTCAGAATGAAGGCTTTCACCTCACCAGGTCAAGAGCATAAAAGGGAGACAGTTGAGGATTGTGAGATGTGATAAGTAAGGAAATTCCTTTGGCAGTCTCAGCGTTCATACGTCATCACCCTTCTTTCTAAGCAGAGGGAATTTAGGTTTGATCCCAGCATAGCCTAATTATTGAACGGAGACAGTAGCCCAACTGAATCAAGAATGACTAACTTTCAGTGTTCAGGAATAAATAAATATTCCTGCCAGAAATTTTTAGCTGATTATGGAAAATAACTTTGCAATTTTATTTCAATGTATTCCCTACTAGAAATATGCCACCACTTTTGACTGGATTATTTCTCTTTCTCCTCCCCTCCCCTTTCTTCCATCCTCTCTTTGCCAACCACTTTGAGGTATGGAAATAACAAGGCACCATCTTCTCACTGTGATTTTCTTAAATCTCCTGGGCATCAGGAGAGCTGCTGACTGGCAGAGAAGTATCGGGTTTTGATTTAAGCCACCGGATGGCAAAAAGTTAAGTGGTACAAACCACCATAGTCTGGGCAAGCGTGTGTGCGTGCGTGTGTGTGTGTGTGTGTATGTGTGTGTGTGTGTGTGTGTGTGTGTATGTGTGTGTGTGTTGTGTGTCTGTGTGTGTGTCTGTGTGTATGTGTGTGTGTCTGTGTGTGCGTATATGCATGCAGATGTGCTACTCTGTACATGTGGAGATCAGAGGACAGCTCTGAGAAGCTAATTCTCTTCTTCCACCTTTGTGTGGGTTTCAGGGATCAAACTCAGATCATCATCCTCACTAGCAAGCATTTTTACCTGCTGGACCATCTTGCCATGCCTCTGGATTTTTATTCATAGGAAATTCTGCCTCACCTAGAACCTTGTTCACTACGTAACCAGGTTCCCAAAATCACACTTTTATCTTCCTTCTTACTTAGTCATATCCATCCACACAGTTCCCAGGACCCTTAGGATGAGATTCAATCTCTGCAAAGCATACATGTTTCTAGAGTGAAATTCCTCTGACTCTGAGCCTAGCATAATGTTTTCTCAATGGACTACAAAGTAAGTATGTTGCAAATCAGCATAGATATGCTTCACCATTTAATACTGGTGCTTTTCAAGAAAAGAATAGAAACCTGCTCTCTCCATCTCCCTCCTCCGTCTCATCACAGTCCATTCCTCAGCCAGATGAGTTAATGTGGAATAACAATAGATGAAGTTCATCTGTAAATGAGAACCTACCCTGACTACAATTCAGTTTGAGATGAGGTGGAACAGTCTGGGAGGAGGGAGCTCCATCATTACAATCTTTCTCCACTGAACCCCAAAGGCTCTTGAAATCCAAGGTGAACAAACAGAGATCTAACTCTTCTGCTGTGGTGGTGGAACTGAGACAGTGTAGGGCAGATAAAACAGATGCTAACAGGAGACAGGAGGATGATGTTGAATGTCTGATCCTCCTGCTGGGATCACAGGCTTGTGTGCTACCACCCTAGTTTAGGAGGTGCCGAAGAACCAAACCCAGGTTCTTTGGTGTGACACACTCTATATAAAATTCTGTAAGCCTCAGCCTATAGCCCCAGGGCTCCTGATTTTCCTATTGGGATCCCGGTTTGGGAGACGCTGAGGATCTGAACCCAGATCCTTTGATGTGCTAGGTCAACGCTCTGCCCACAGAGCTACAACAGTTTATGGAGGTCTGAGTTGTCCAGTCCAGAGCTCTTTATCCCAACATGAGCTGAAAACCAGGCAAAGCCACTATGTAAAGCTAACGCTGAATATCGCGGGCTACAAGAGAACTTGACAGGCAAAGATGATTTGATTAACAAAATAAGTTAGTTATTGCACTGAGTATAATGCAAAACATGCATGGGTGCTTAAAATAAACTTGAAGACTTTGAGAATTTCATAGTTTACATACTGCTGTTGTGTCTCCTGGGTATCTTCACTCAATATAACCTTGCAGGTCAATCTGGCTAAAATTCAAAGCCAGCAACGTTCAAAAGTTAAAAATTCACCAAAACATCACTGAAAAAAATTATTTGCTAATAGCTACTGTGTATCAACTCTTCTATCTACTTAGTCATATACTGCATAGCTACTGTGTATCTGCGTTTTTGTCTACTTTGTTATTTTGGCTCTACATTAATATCATAGTATAGTAATATGATCATCACCAGTCAAGGGAAAAGTCTGAAACTTCAAAGGGTTAACAATGTGTCCAAAGCCACACAATAAAAATGTCAACCCATGTCTGGCTCATTCCATAGCCCCATTCCCTTAAATGGAATGTTTACCTGCTTCTGTCTGGAGGCATATTGGTTTACTCTCTTCACATTGTTCAGGGAGGACCACCATGGGTTAGAAGACAGTCAGAGATGCTTCAGTAGATGTCATGATGTTCACAGGAGCAGCTACAGCCTCCTATCAAATACAGTATGTGCCGGAGTAATTTCTTTTTCATTCTAAGTAGTGGAAAATGCTGGCCATGCAGACAGCAATCTGTTGAGCTATAAATAGTGGCATTTCACTGAATTTAAAAAAACTCAAACACACATACAAAAGCTTTTAATTTCCCTTTAAATTAAAACAAATTTTTTTTGTTAGTGCATTTGAAGATAGCAAATTCAAAGCACTAATGTTGTCAAATTTATGAGCAAAATTTTGTGATGACCCTGATTTTGTTCTAAGCAGTCTGTCAGAATTATACAGTGTGGCTTATTCTAATTGCATTATCAAAATAACGGGACTCTGTAAAACTACTCCAGATTCTACAAAAAATAAAAATAAAAATAAAAAAGGCTAAACAACAAAGAACTGTGAGAGGTTATTTATTTGTTAAGATATTATTCTAGAGGTTTTTTCCACATGGTTCACTGTAATTTGGTTTTAAACACTAAAAGCCTATCATATAAACTAAGGTGCCTAGCCAACATAAAAAAATGTTTTAAAGGCTTTTATTAAATATGTGTGTTATATTTTTTCTCTTAAGCAATTAAAGTATTCACTCTGGCCAAGAAAGCTTTCTTCCTAATGATATTAAAACAAGAAAAAGGGTTCATTGGCATGAATACGATATTTAACTGTTCAAATTAAAAGCAAACCTCAAAGCAGTCTTTCAAAGTAAGTATTTGATATAACTTCTGTGAACTAAAGCCATTAATGACTTGGGGGGGAGGAAGGAACACACACCCCCTTCCTTTCCCACTCATTTCCAACTATTCTGAGCCAACATATTTCCTGCTAATCATACATATTTTATCTTCAACCTTACTAGGCACCTTAATTTTAAAAGAAGAAACGCACAGCAGAGTCCTTAACTCAACACGATGAAAGTCGCCTAGCTTGTGCAGTTGCTGCTTCATGACAGCATCTCCTCTGCATGGCTCTTTTTCATCTCTTTCCTTTAAGGGCTTGTTTTAGACTATAATTATTCTTGAGACTCCAGGTTAACACTGCCATTAAATCTTGTATAGGTGGATGATAAATTGGAGGCTAACAAGTTGTACTGATCTTTTTCTCAGAATTCTTCTTGTTTGAACTCAACTGCCATAAAGCAACAAGAAGAAATAGATCCATTCCAGAAGTCACCCACAGCCAGAATGTGCACATACAATGCTGCCCCATCATCAAGACATTATGAAAAATCAGAGATCCTGTCCTGAAAATAATTTTTGTTGGCCCTATGGCAGGTGATGTGTAGAAAATTTCTAAAATGGCTGTGTCATAGTTCACAAATTTTACGTTTGGTGGGCTTAACTCTTTTAAAATGATCTTAGTCTTCCCACCACTTCCTAATGAGAATTCACCAAATTAGGGCTCTGCTGTTGAATATTTATTAATTCTAAAGAGCTATACTATTACCCAGCTAATCCCCCAATGATTCATACAGAGACCTACTGATTTATTTAAACAAGCTTTAAGCACAACACCTGGGAAGATATGATTTAAACTAATTTTCTAAGCTACTCTGGCTACCTCTGAGCCACATTCCCCAAGTTACTTGCCAAAATCCATCCTGTCTGGGCTAGATCCACTCCATCAGGCCACATCCTCTCTCTTCATCTTCCTTCTTCTTCTTCCTTTCTCCTCCTGGCCTTGCAGTCCCTACCTGAGATCCCAAGCCTGGGAATCAAAGTTCTACCTACTTCTTTTCTGCCCAGTTACAGGCTGTCCAGCATTTTTAATTAACCAACCAGAGAAAATTGGGGAGCAAAGTTTACACAACAAAACCCAGTTTAGGTGAAAATGCACTCCTCTAGGCTGCAACAAGCTCTCGGAGAACAGAATTTAGCATTTTTATACATAGCACCAGACCAACCCCAACAGCGTTCCCTTGAAGAAAGAATAGAAAGCAGTAGTGTTACAAAAAATAAAAACCATTTCAACAAAATAAATGTTAATCATGTGAGATGATACATATGATAATTGTCTAGACTTAACCATCCTACAATGTGTATATTTATCAGGTACACCAAAACATTATGTTGTACGTGATAGTGTGATAAATGTTCTTTCTCTCTCTTTCTCTCTCACAAACACACAAATTTGATCTTTGATAATTTCATACATGCATTTAGTGCATTCTGTTTACTCTCATCCCTCCACCTCCTCTCTCTCTTTGCAATCCCTCTCATTCCCCTTCCACAAGTCTCATTTTTATTTTTATTAATTACACTTATTCACTTTGTATCCCCCCATAAGCCCCACCCTCCTCCCCTCATAATCCCACCTTCCTACCCCCTTCTTCACACATGCCCCTCCCCAAGTCCACTTATAGGGGAGGTCCTCCTCTCCTTCCTTCTGATCTTAGTCTATCAGATCTCATCAGGAGTGGCTGCATTGTCATCTTCTGTGGCCTGGTAAGGCTGCTCCCCCCCCTCAGGGGGAGGTGCTTAAAGAAAAGCCAATCAGATTATGTCAGAGGCAGTCCCTCTTCCCAATACTGTCCACAAGTCTCTTTAGTCCATTTTTGGTTTTTTTATTTTGTTTTGTGACCAGTTATAACCAGGACTGTCTATGTAACCACAGGTTTGGAGCCATCCATTGGAAGGCTCACCTATGTATATACAAATGCAGGCAATAGCTACCCTCTTCTGGAAGCTATCAGTTACCAGTAGTTCATCAAGAAAAATTAGACTCCCATGAGCTTCTGCATGATCCATAATGGACTATTGACTTCTTAGTCTTGTGCATGCACAAATAGGCAGCCACAATGCAGCGATAATGTTCGCAATAATTGTATCATGCCATGATTATAGTATTTGCAGCCATTATTCCTATCTTTGATCTTTTGCATTCTCTCACCCTCCTTTGTACAGTGCTTCCTGATCCTTAGAGTGGTGTTGGAATTCAACCTAGGGCCTGGTAGGTACAAAGCAATGACCACTGAGATAACTTACAGCCACAAATATAATTTTATTTCACAATTTTTGCAAGTAATTTTGCAAAAGACCAGATGAGCCTAACCACATAAAACAAAAGGAAGATGTCTCATTTTCTGCCATTTGTTTTTAGTAGCTCACATAGATAGCCACATTGTATACTTGCATTAGATTTTTTTCCTCTTTTCAAGTCCTCAATCTGTTGCTATTACCTGTGATTTGACCTGTAGAACAATTCACCAACATAGTTTCATCTCATGTCACTCCACTGACATTGCTCAAGTGATCTGTTGATAAAACAGGAAGAGTTCCAGACTCTGATGATTGTGTGTGAAGTGCATACGTAGGGATAACTCTCTGCCTCTTCGATAATGTGTCTACCTAACCAATGAAGAAACAAGGGACCAACATAGTTATTTACATAGGGTTGAAGTCTTGTGATCTTTCCCCAATCCTCTTCACCATGTCTATTGTTGTTGTCCTTGTTTAGTTCATGTTTATGCAGTAATGTTGGTGAGACTTTATGGGAAGCTTCTGACATCCCTAGGATGCACAATCTCACAGCAAACTTCTTGATCCTCTGACTCTTACAGTCTTTACACCCCCCTTTTTGCTCTGTTTCCTGAGTCTTAGGTGCAAAAGTTATGCTGTAGATGTATCCATTGGGACTTGGCTTACAACTTCGGATTTCAATTAGTTGTGATTTCCTGTAATGGTACCCATTTTTTTTACAAAAGGAAATTTCCTGGATGAAGGAAATTCATGTATGTCAGGACTGAGAAGATTGGAAGCAGAGCTGTGCTTAAAGTGTTTGGGGAGATGCAAAAAAAAAACATCCAACAGCATCTATACTTCTGCTTAATGTTCACCTTCCTCTAGTTTCCTCTGATTTCTTTAGGGTCTTAAATAATGGACAAAGCAATAAATTGGGAAGATAGCAACACATGTGTGAACCCCGATAAGACCCAGAGCTGCCCAATTGGCCAACAGTCTCTATAGAACCCAAATGATACCTCATGGTCTGGATCAAAGGAGTACTGCAATCACTGACTCAAAACAATTCCAGTGAAGTACCACTATGTTGAACCCAAGCCTTAAGAGTGCCCCCACTTCTATAAACAGAACCCCAGAGAATGACTAGCCATGGAAGTCAACAGTCAACAGAATACAGATTTTATTTCAATGTCAAAAAACACAACAACTTAGAGTAAAACAGGATCTTGCTGCTTCTTAGAAGAACAGCAACACCAGTGACAGGAATCTTCTCAGATTTGGACTCCACGATTACCCCAAAGACAGAAAAAATGCATGTTCATCATTGGGTTAAAAACTGGTATCTTGGGGCTGGAGAGATGGCTTAGTGGTTAAGAGCACTGCCTGCTTTTCCAAAGGGCCCAAGTTCAATTCCCAACACCCACATGTCAGCTCACAACTGTCTGTAACTCCAGTTCCAGGGAAATCTGACACCTTCACACATAACACCAATGCACATTAAAAAAAAACTGGTATCTTCATACAAACACTCAAGAAGAATGATTTCCCTGAAATTCTACTAGGTCAGAAATGTCTACATAAATAGGATTTCCAGATCAGAAATTTGAGATGATTTTAAAACCAAAGATCCTGACCCATGCACCAGAACAAAGGTGAAGTCTTCTGTACTTTAACAGAGAAACCAATGCACTGCTCCAAACAGCTCCTTCCCCTTTATGTCATTTCTCTCCATGTTTTTAGCAGCACCAGCCACTTCTCCCAGTTCTTCTTCCATTCTAAACACCCCTTGGTTGCTGGGATCCTTATAGTAGCTGCATGAGCAAGGCACATAGACAACGACACTCCAGTCTACCCAGACAGTGCCAAAGAGAGTTGTTCCCAAACCTCCTTTGGACAGTTATGAGTTAGATGTCAACAAGACCAATTCTAGGAGTACAGCTTACATCTTCTGGTTCTTTCCATGCTTGCATACCAACAATGTAGCTGGGATGATAAGAATAATGCAGAATAATAATAAAGGCCTGGCAGTTCTGCCTTTGAAGGACTCTCCTCTACTCAGCCTCAAAATGTTCAGCCCATGCAAAAATTGCTGGCACTGGACCAGCAGAATACAATAAACCTAATGACATGGTGAGCAGAAAAGCTCCCTGGTAGGATAGACTGTCCAATGGAGGCTGAACAAGGGGCTCTTCAGTCCACATATCCTCAGACATCTGTAGTGACAGCAGGCACTACCAGCAAAAGACCTATCAGTTGTTGAGCAGTTGCACTGGCACCTTCCAGAAACCTCAAGCCTTTGAGATCAACTGCTATCAACCAAGTTCCGGGAATATTCACAGGAGAAAAGCCATGGCATACACAAAGAAAGTACCCTTCACATCACAAGCCACCAACATCAGAAGGAGTAAGGCATCATCCTCATGACTCCATCCAGGTCTCCTTTCCTGGCATGTAGGGTCAGTATATAACACAGGGGAATGGACAATGGTTGAAGTTAAAGAAATAGCTACTACTTGGAAACCCAAAGGAATTTTTTTTTTACTTGGATTTCTGGACAGAGCTGAATTGTTCCCAGGTTCCCAGGAGGCACCATAGACACCAGACCAGGTGACTCATGAAAAACCAAAGCGTTTAGCACCTCCTCCCTGCAACCAACATTTGCTGGACAGTCAACTCAAATTAACAGGAACTCAAATTAAGACAAGGCAATGAATCCATGTCTACAGGGGTACACATGGGTCTCTATACCTCTGACAAGTTCAGAAATTAAATGTGAAAGCAAGTAGATAGGTTGAAAATGGGAGGGTCTGAATTTCATGTCCTGTGAGTTCTTACTGAGAAATCACTTGATATTTCTGCTTGTATGGTATTCTCATTGAATAGGAGACAGAGAAAAAAAAGGACAAAAAAGTTAAACAGTAATTCCACAAAGTCACTGTGGCCAGTATACAACCCTTCGTCCTTCCACAGTGCTAGTATCTTGGCATATTGATGACATAGATACCCATGAACTGATCCCATTTACTCACAAGTAAATTCTGTGCCATCTTTAAAAAATACACGTAAAAATCCTGAACTGATCTTTCCATTTTTGAAGATGACACTTCAGAACTTTATCAAAAATCAAGTCAAGCAAGATAAAGATCATACCTAATTTTCTCAGTCTAAAAATAGCTAAAGCTACATTTTTCTAGATACTTTAGGCACACCCATCACAAAAAAATAATTTTGGGACAAAGCCTGGATTACAGGTCTTCTTAATGAACGGTTGCCCATGACCTGAACCACCAAGTACTGCACTCGTGGCATTATTTATCGTTGGCTGTGATTCAATTAATTGGATTTTTTTTTTTTTTGCTATGACTAAAGAAAATGTGAAATGGGAATTTATAACCATGGATACCTGATTTTTATTTACGTTCTCCTGAAAAAAAAAAAAAGTGCATTAGTGACAGAGCAGCTTTTAAGTTTTGTGTGTCAGAAACACTTGACTTTCAAAGGCACTTTTTAAGGTGTGTGTGTGTGTGTGTGTTCTGAGTCAGAAAAAAAAAGTGCTCATTTTACAAAAATTTTTACTGTATTGTGGATAAAGACTAAAACTTGCATTGGAGTCCATTAAACAGTTGCTAATCAAATAATAATACTGGATGCTCCAAGTGGAAACAAAGCTGAGTTTGACAGTAGCTTACAGAGCTAAATTATATCTTGGCTTAGTTTTCATATTCAGGAAACTCATTTCATAATTGGTAGGTGTGTAAATGTGCTGGCACTCAAGGTTCTTATTTCAGACCGAAAGAAAATACATTAGGAAAGCCAGGTTCCCCTGCCAGCTGAAGTTAGCAAGAGCATGTAAGTGGGGGACGGACTCATCTTACATTCTTTATGCAGAGTATTTTTTTAAGAGAAAGTATTCATACAAGAATGTTTTCTGCTTTGTTTTATTATTATTATTATTATTATTATTTAAGAAGGTTAGCTTTGGTGAAACTGAGGCCTTCTCTTCTTTACCTCAAGCTCCAAGACAAGAAGCAGCAAGTAGCCTGGCCTGTGTGCTGTTCTCACACAGCTTTTGCTAGGTCGTGATCTCCGAAGCAGTCCTGAGCAATGTCTGTTTCTTGCGGCTGTGTGCTCCGTCCCCTAAGCTGCTACAGCTGCCTCAACAATACCACTACCATAAACGAGGTGGTTTCTAAACAACAGAATTTTCTATCTCAGGGATCTGGAGCTAGAAGTCCAAGAGTGAACCCGAGCAGGACTGTCTACCATTAAGGGCTGGCTTGCTGCTGTCTAGGCTGTCTCTGCTTTTTCCTCGCCTGGCAAAAGCAATAAGGGAGCTAGCTAAGCTTTCGTTTATTAGGCTAAACCCTCACGACTTAACTACCCCATCAAATCCTCACCTCAAACACTGTCACACTGGGGATTAAATATGAGCCTTGCAGGGTCACAAGACATTTAGACTACAGAACTGTTTGCATATGATACAGTGGAGGCTGAGCAGAAACCAACTCTCCTGTCTCAACTGGAACAGAATTTCAAGTCGGTTGTTTGTTTGTTTGTTTGTTTTCTTTTCTTTTCTTTTAAATCCATGTGGGAGCTGGCCAAACTGGAGAAATTCAGTTTGGAGAACTGGGTTGGAGAAATTTCTGGGTTGGAGAAATTCAGCAATTTTCTTCAGTAACATGAGTAACAAATTTTATCAAACCCTGTACAGACCACCATGTCAGAAATGCTTGTGGACAAAACTAAGATTAGACTAGTTTACAAGAAAAGAATGACCATTGTCTTGGGTCTTGACAAACAGCCTGCTGTTTAGAAACAGGAGAGCGGACGGTGTGTAGGTAGGTCTTTGTGATAATGACAGGGAGAATTAATACAATGTATGCCTTTCTCTGAAGGGGGTCCAAGATCAGTTAGGAGTCCTTTTCCTCCTGACATCACATAAAGCTGCTATCCCTTAGTGTTTTAGTAACCCCTCAACTTCTTGCCTGTACTAATCTTTCTAATACAAACAGAAAATATGGCTCACACTCACAGACAGGCAACGTGTGAGATCAGGGCACAGCCAAAAATGGGGAACAGACTAAAACAGAAACAGGGGCCGGCAAGACAACTCAGTCAGTAAAAGAGCTTGCTTCCAAGCCTGAGGATCTGAATTCAGTCCCTGAAACCCACACGACAGGAGGAAAGACTCACCTCCTCAGAGTTGTCCTCTGACCTCCACCCACACAGGCTCACATTCTCGTGCCCCAATAAATATAAATGTGAAATTTTTAAATAAAGAAATTAAATTAGATATTCAAAACTCAGTATCACCCAAACCTTTCTTTCTCCACACATGTGGTCTTTTATGAAAAAAATATTTCTCTTTTCTATGGTTTTAAATAATTAAAACGCCATACACCTGACCTGTTTGAGGAAGCAATACCTGAGCATTTTGGTATGGTCCCACAGCACAAGCGATGACAGGAAGAACACCTGGCTGGACAAGTGTGGAGCAGACAGCAGCGATGAGCAATTGCTTGGAGCAATTGCTTCCCGTGGGGAGGCGCACTCCCCTGGCCTGCGCTGGGTTCTGGCACCCCATTGTCTGTAATTATACATGTGTGCTGTGACAGACAGTTGTTAAATTGGAAACGGAACTCCCATGACAACTGCAGCAAACCTTGACAAAAGATAAATGTGATTTTTTTCCTCCTTCCCTTCTTTTTCTTTCACTTATTTAAGCATGTATTAATTAACTTGTTCTGGCAAGTGTTTAGTAAACATTGAACAAGGGCATTTCTTTAGTCGTATAATTAAAATTCTCTTTTAAAATGTTTTGTGTGATATTTTATGCACAATTTGACTCAAGTAAACAGGGGTTCTAATTAAAGTTTTCAAATGAAGGCAATCAAAATTGATTCTGTACCCAGTATCCCATTCAAGCATATTGTCTTGCTGTCTAGTACAACTTTAATTTGATGGTCAGCTAACATCTCCAATTAGTTAAAATGTCTTCACCTTCACAGTCCCCTTTATCTTTTTTTAATCTGAGAGAGCTCTTTGAATGCTGTACTGTCCCTTTAAATCATCACACATTATTTATTAAAATATGTTTTTCTAAATTATTACACCAAGATATCCTAAGAAGCATCTAATGTAGGGTATAGATCCTCTGCAAACAGTGTTTCATAAAGCACACTGAATACACAAAGCTATGCAGACCGTAGTGAGGTTTTGACTGTTCCCTCCCTCTACCTCTAAAAATACTGTTATTCTTTGGGGTTGAATATAGCCAAGGCAGCTTTAAAGTGTTAACAGGCAAATGTCTAAAGTATACTAAAAAAAAAATCTAGATCACTTTTTATACGTGTGCATGCATGCATGTATTAATGTGTGTGTGTGTGTGTGTGTGTGTGTGTGTGTGTGTTTAGGAAAGGCAAGGCAAGATGGAAAAAAATTTATTTTGTCTGTAATGCATTGATTGACCTGAAGCAAAATATATTTTTAGGGAACCTTTAAGCTCTCCACTTTTAAATTATTCATATCTTTTCCTTTTAGTGATGTTATGAACAACTCTAAAAGGCAAACCTGTAAATTCAAGAATTATCAATAAATAATAAGTGATTTACTGGCTCTTGGGGGTGCTATATTTCTAATGATGTTTTTAATTAGTGGGGGATTAAAATGGCGCCTACACATCACTTTCTTCAGCCCTCTGCTTCCTAACTTGAACTGGCCAGGCAAAGGGGAGGAAGCTCATTCACCCAGGCCCTGGACTGTAGAATCAGAACCTGCAATCTGGAGATACCAATCATTTCTTCCTTCATTTCTTTTTAAAGGCAAAATAAAGGGTAACTCAGGCTCCTTGGGAGCCTGCCTAATTCCAGAGTTTACTTAGAAATCCTACTTGACTTTTACGCTAAGCCATCTTTTCCACCTGACTTTTTATTTAAAATAATGAAGACTGTATCTTTTATTTCATCTACTACTCCCTCATTTCTTTATTTCACTGTAATCCAAAAGAGAACAAGGGGTGTTTTAATCAGCACCTCTACTGAAGCCCCAAGCTGCACTATTCTTGTATTAAAAGTGAGGAAATAGAAGCTCAATGCGCCAAGGCCCTTGGCAATGTCTTATGCCTTGTAAGTCTTAGTGAAGGGACATATGTGTGTAAGCTGGGCCTGGTATACTTCTCTTCCAGTGCTAATCTAGCCCGCTAATTGCATATTTGAGAAACAAAAGCCTGGAGACATATAGAAGCTTGCATAACATGAGTGAGAAGAGAGAGAGGTCTTGGAAATGCTCCTATGACAACTTTTTACAGTAGTTCTTAGATTTATTCTATATGTCTATGCCTTCTCATGCCAAATATTCAGGAGAACCTGAGTCTTTTCTGAACTGTTTGAGGTCATTGTTGTGTGTACCCATGTGTTGTGTTTGCACCACAGCCCTCAAAGTCCTCCTGTGTTCACACTTAGTTATTAGTAAGATCGTTACTAACTCGAGAATTTAGTTCCACATGCACCCCGTGTTTATATTCTGCATGCATGCTCTTGTCCCTACAGCTACTTATTTAGTGTTACAATATTCCAGGCTTTGCTCTTAGCATTGGATCATAAGTCTTCATGGTCCTCTCAAGGCCAGGCCCTGACTCTCCCTCCCATCTCTTCCACCTGCTTTTATAACTACTCTTCTGCGCTTCAGTTACCCTCCCTCTAATGCAAAGAGCTGAGCCTTCAGTACTGCTTGCCTCATCTTTCAATTTGATGGGGATTTAGAAAGCTCATGATAAATTTGTACAAATTTTGTCTAAAGTGAAAGTAAATAAAATCTAGATGCTCTTTCCATAGCAAAATACAAATAGGAAAGGAGATGCCTTGGTTAAGAAAACAAAACAAAACAAAATATGTAGATGACTACCATTTACTCACTGTGTACTGTTGGGCACAGTCTCCAAACTCCCTAAGCCTGTGCGTCTCAACTAAAAAGCAAAATAAGAAGGCGGCCCCATCTCAGCAGATGGCTGAAGGACTTTTGTTTATCCTATTACCTGGCAAGGAGCAAATGTTTGTTTGCTGTTCTTATTTAGCTTATATGCTTTGTGATGACTATTTTTGCCCCTTGGAGACTCTAGCTGGTGCTATTTTTGATGAGAGTCATAAAAAAAATTGATTCTAAGGTCACAGTTATATTGAGCCTGGCCTGTGACTCCCTCATCAGGTTCAGGGTAAGGCCACTCTCACCTGCTGGCTCAGTTAGGGTTTAGCTTCATCATATGCTCACTGGATGATGAGCACATGATGTTCTAGCCATTTGTTCTACCTCTCTGAGCTTCAATTTCTACTGTCTACTCACAGGATCAATATGTTGTACCTAGTGTGGGTTTGGCACATACTGGGTCCAGAAACAGGATATATTAAATGTTAACCATAACAGTGCAGATGAGTTAGAAGACACCAACAAAAGTGAAACAATCAATAAAAGATTTGATATAAGAATTGATAAATCACATCACCAAAAATAGAGGAACTCCATTCCTCATTATGCTTTCTACAAGTCCAAGCTTTGACTGTATGTATCTATGATGCATCAAGTTAACAGCTGCTCAATGACACACCCAATCATGTGACCCCTTTTGTAATTTAATAAGGCTAGACCGATTTTGAATTTTTCAGACCAACAAAAATACGGTGCCCCCTGTTTGCCGACAGCTACAGCAAATTCTCCCAGGCTGTCCTTTCATTAAGTGCTGAAGGAAGGCACAAACTCACTGAGATCTGGAAGCTATTTATGCTAATTGGTTAGCGAGTTGTGACATCGTCCAGATCATTTAAGCTGTATTGTCTGAAGTGGCAACTTGTCCAAAAAAAAAAAAAATTAATATCATTGCCAGAGAAACCAAACACATAAATAGAGAATTATATGGGAAAAAAACGAGTCTTTCATACATTTCTGTAGCCTAAACATATGGTCTGCTACAGAAATGTTTAAAATTCATACCATGAACAGCTAATTAAAAGTATAAAATACTTTCTCTTCTTCTTTCTTTGCATGAGTAAATCTTTGTAAAGAAAGACAGGGCCTGCAGGCCTGAAGGCCCTCAGGAGCCAGGCAAGGTACATGAGGGAATGCTGCAAGCGGATCCATGAGATCAAGGCAACAAGTAACAGTTGAGTGTAAGCCGTCATAGCGGAATGCAACAAAGAGCAGTGTGGACTGTGGCAAGCTGAGTTCTTTAGAGGGCAGATTTCCATGATCCTTACATAAAAGGGAGAACTGCTGAAGTGCACGTTTAGTCAAGAAATGGGGATCTGTTCATTTTTGGAAACTAACATGATTTAAAAGTCTAGTTTGTTTTTTAAATTGATTACGTCTCTGATAATTTCATACACACACATGGTGTATGCTGTTTACTCTCATTCCACCATCCCCCAGAGTGTGTGGGCTTATCTTTAAGTGCACATCTGAAGACAATGACTATGCAATAAACCAGCATTTGGCAATAGTTGATTAGCGACCCACCCCAATCTATGATTGGCTGTTGACAGACCCAACCTCTGTAGGTCTGGAGCAAACAACTCCAGCTGCTGTGAGATCCTTTTTTGCAAGAGCTCTGCAATGCCCTGAAGATAACATATCACAGTCCAACTTCCTTCAGGCTCATACATACCTTCTGCTCTCTCTTTCATGGTGTCACATGACCCATAGAGAGGGTGATCTAAGTGTCCTGCTTAGGGCTAAGTACTCATCTATCATTTATTCTAAGCATTTTGGGCAGCTATGAGCATCTGCATTCACCACCGTTCACTGCAAAGAGAAGCTCCTCTGATTAAGGATGAGAATAGCATTTGCCCATGTGTATAAACAATATCTTGATTGCAGTTTGGTAGCATGTCAGTATTGCTAAACAATAGTAATGAGTTCTTTCCTAGGGCTTATGGCCTTTCTAGCCAGAGGTTTTTAACTGGAGTTACTGTACCAGGTATATATTCCCTCCTATTGAGCAAACCTCAAATCCGATCTAAGAGCAGTTGGTGACACCCATAAAAGTCATGCCCTATTACTTCAGTGGGCATATCCTGACCCGCAGGTTGTGTTTGTAACTAGGTAATGCTATTGATGCCTAATTCTAAAAGGACAAAATAAAAATGCTTGAGAGCCAATTTATGGCCCAAGAATGGCCTACATGTACTCTGTTCTAAGTCATTCTCTGACTTTGAAGTCATGAGTGCCTCTGAGTGTAACAGGCAAACCACATCTATTCAAATGTTTAATTTCATCTTCACAGGCATCTGAGAGGTAGCTACTATGAATAAAGGAAACTGGCGTCCTCTATTTGTCCGGCTCTTGTTGGGCAGGGTCTAGTCTTATCCACACTGTGATCACATCTCTAGCAATAACATCATTGAGGTGTTTCTGTACATACTGAACACGAACTGGTCGTTGGTCCACATGGGTTTGTTTTGTCTTGTGTATCTCAAACCAAAGACTCCTTGTGCCCCAACTACATATAAAACCCCATGTTATATGCTCTACCACATTTGATTTTATCTTCATTAGTCTAATGTGTGGAATATGATTATAGAATGAGAGTAATACTGTTCAAATGGCTTCATCTGGAAATGCAGTCGTTTGCAAACAGCTTGGCATGTTATTCACAAATATAAACATTTACAAAAAAATCAGGCATCATTTGATGGCTGCTGCCATGATGATTCATTGGCACAAGAGAAGTGCTGCATGGTGAGAGGTGCCAAAGCTGCTTGACACATTTCAGTGGAGTTCATTACACACATGAAACGGAACCAATTTTACTCAACAGTGACTTTGACATTTACAGAAAAATGAAATGGGGGTTTAGAAATGAAGACTTCAAGTGAAACCCTACCAAATATTTTGTGATGGTGCTATCCTCGTTTCACCACTTCCAGAAGATCCTCCATGTCCAACAGTTGCATTTTTAGTCACAGTAGGCAGAAAACCTATCCAACAAGGCTTGTTGAGTGATTAAAAAATAATAATCTTCACAAACTTAATTGGCTAGTAACTCTTTTTTGTGTGTCTCTTTAAAATCACAGTTAAATTCATCCTGGTATACGTTCTGCTTCTTTAACTGGCTAGATTTTAACGTACTAGACACCATCCCCACTGCAGTCATGTGGGACTAGAGAACCTGGTCAGAAGAAGCAGAAAAAGACATAAGAGCTAGCGTATGAGGAAGTGCATAGCAAAACAACATCTTCTATATGTGACACAGCAGCTGTGCCTATGCACTTCCTGAAGCTGTGGTTAGCTGTACAAGACGCACACAAGCCTGAGCCTGTCTCAAGTTCATTGTGAACAGAGGAGGGCCCATGAGGGTCCTCCCCCATCTAAAACACTATTGACAGTTAAAGGATGTTGGGGGAGGCCATATTACTTATCTAGCAGGATAGCCCTTGCTCCAATAAAAAAAAAAAAAAAAACCTTCCATCCACACTCACGCAAGAAACTTAATTCAGCTTAGTGGATCACACAGAAAGAAGGCATTCTGGTAGAAGGAGACTCTGGAAGAAGGTAAGTTTCAACAGGAGAGGATAGGCCAAGACTGAGGTCAGCTAAAATTCATTATATCAATGTATGAAACTGTGTAACAATAATTATTAAAAAGAACATCAAACTCATGTTTGGAGTGCATGGGGCCAGGAATAAAGCTGGGCAGTACTAAACAACCAGCTGTTTTCTACTTCATTAATTATAAAGGCAAAAAGGTACTAAAAATTAATAAAATAATGATGGTACATAAGCTAAAAAGCCCTGTTGGTGACTTATATAACTTAGTGTAAATGATATTTATAGAAATGCTTTCTGTGAGTAGCCTCAAGCAAAATATTATGCTATTATATTGATACATATATTCAGCATCATTTATCTGTACAAATAATTTCATAATCAATTTTTAAAGTTCCTTTAATATGGTCAGTGGTTGAAGTAAGTTAACAACATTGCTTTACTGAGTGCTTGCAGTGCTTTCTGCAAACAGAAGAAGACTCCACATCCAAAACAATGGATGTGTTTGGCTGCATTCGTAAACTAGCTAGAATGTAGTCACACTGACTGATTAGAATTAATCAAGAACACGAGGGCAAATGTATGCCGAGTCTGAACTTTAAAGCATTAGTGTAATTATATTGTTTTCAATATACCTAATACTATTTGTCTGTAAATAGTGTAATGGAATCAGCATCAAAACCAAATAATACAGTTGAGTCTTTCAAACTGTTAGCAAACATAAGTCACCAGAGAAGCAATTCAATCAATGAAGACATTTTCTAATTAGCATATTAATGATTTGTGAATGAAAGGTGATTCCAAAGTGCTCTAGGGAACTTGAAGACCTTGTAATTCTTTTCCTCGCCTATACAAACAAATAAACATTTTTACATTATTAAAGTCTGACAGTCAAAGGGAAAGGCTTTGCTACTCAATGAAATACATCAACTCAGGATTAATCATTACATGTTGGAAACGGATAGAACCTGAACTGATGTATCCAACTATCTAAACGGCACCGGTGAGTAAAACCTGGGCTCGGTTAAGTATTCTTGCGGAAAATAAAATTTATATTGTCTTCTATGCAAATGCCGTCTCCACATATGCAATTACTAAGTTATAGGGGGCCTTGCTCCGCCATACATAAACGTCTTAATCACATCCTGCATTTCACTAAAATAAAGCTTCTACAAGATCCAACTGTTTTCTCTGAATTAAGCGCTTTTACCAACCAACTTTCAGAGCTCACAACAATTGCCTTTAAGAAAAAGCAAGTTTGCTTCCAAAAGAAAATCCAGAGTAGAGTCAGAGTCCTCCTAAACTTCCATTAGGCTGTAATTAGACAGTTCAACATGAGTTTTTATAGAGTTGTTTATGCACCTAACAGTTAGACGCATAACTGATTCGCTCTGGATGCCAGTGGGCATGAAAGGAGGTGTAAAGGTGGCATACTGGGACATCTTCCACTTTGTCGTGCTCTTCCCTTCCCACCTTCTATCTGCTGTCTCTTCCCCGATGGAGCACCACAGCTGCTATTTTAAGAATCCAGTATGTGTGCATGCCCTCGTTCTTCATCCTTCTAGTTGACTTGGGGAGGCTACAGTGTGAGGAGGCTTGCATCCATTAGCACTTGCCACATGTATCTCTCCTATCTCCACTGCTCAGGAGTGCCCAGCCTCCTCACAGTTCAGATGATTCTCCGCACCTCCTTTGCCTCAATCCCGACCTTCAACACCTTGAACCCTGGGAAAGTGGGTGCTGATCGTTACTGTTGATGATCCTTAAAGACATGTATGTTCATGTTTTTCCCACTTTGTAATTTTGGATTAAGCAAAATCTAAAATGTAAATAAATGTAAATAGTATTAAATGTAAATAGTATTCCATTCTAGCTGCATTAAAGTCTTATCTAACACTACGTGAAAATCATGTCAGCATGATAATTACCAGGACCATTTGTACAAAGCCAAAACTACAGAGTTGAAGCTGGCTCTGTTATTTTTTTTTTTTTACCCCTGAATAGAGGTTTATATTTAACCATAACATTATAAGATGGGCAGGAAGAGAAACACACACGTTCTGTGAATATGTGGCTCCGCTAGTACGCGCTGCTTTTCGTCTATGTTCCCAAATTTTGTGTGAGCAGTGCTCACAGGGATAGGCTACGTCTGCTTTCTCCTTCCATACTGTAACTGTCAGAGCTGAGCTGAATGCCACACAAAGGTGACCAATTAGCAAATGAATCCACCCCAATTAAAGTCTTTCCATTCTCGAATTTGGAAAGAATTCTGACTTGATTGGAGATGTTCTCTTAACAGTGCAAAAGCATTTAGTCCTAAGAGGGACCTGACCATCTTCAGACTCCCCTAGTGTGTTATATTTGGATCTATGATTGTACTACAAATAGCAATAACAAGAATAATAATAGCTAATATTTGGCAATACACTTTTAACTGTCAGGCACCATTTTAGGTTCTTTGCATGCAATGACTCATTTACTCCTCAAACTGCCCCTCTCTGAGGTAGAAACTAAAATAACCCTACCAACAAAAGGAAAAAAAAAAGGCTGAGGTCAAATGGAATTAGGCAGTTTCTCCAAATTCATAGAGTTTACAGGAAAGTATACCCTTCTTAAAAAAAAAAAAAAAAAAAAAAAAAAAAAACAGTATCAAATATGAGCAGATCATTGCCATTCTGTTTTTCATATTGAGTTTTTTGTTAGGTCTCAATCTGTCAAATTGATACAGGAATGGGATTACGGCAACATGAACATTGCAGTGAGCATGGAAACTCTGCTTAAATTCGCATCCCTTTAAAAGATCATTACCAACGAAGAAAAAAAATGAAATCCTTGACATTTTGGTATCTGTGGTATTAAAAAAGAACTAATATTTAATATTCAAGTGGCAACAGCTTGTAGAGTTTTCACACAACGCCCACAGGGATCGATTTTTCTTTAAAATGGCCTTTAGGAGTCAGCCTTTCCAGCAGCTGACACCTCCATTCTTCGTGTGCCTCACTCCTGCCAGCACCATGGGGCACGCACAGCAGACATGTAATTCTTTCACTGCAGGATTTGTCTTTGCAAATAATGGTGAATGTGGGAAATTAAGAAAAATGTAATTTCCACCGAAGCAGCCTCAGTGCAATGTCTATTTCTAAAACTGAGTGAGTGTCTCAGGAGAGCGCTTCTCCACACGCGCTCTCGGTGCCCTCGCTGCTCCAACCAACAAGAGAAGAGAGAGCCTTCCCGCACCTGTGTCCTGTGTCCGAGGCTGAGGATGGACAGGTGTGCTGTTGCCTTCGTGTTTCTCTAACTTGACTAATAGTCACAGTGCAGGCTCAGTCACTCTCAGCTTCCCAAGCCTGCTGTCGGGAAGATGTATAATAACCAAATAAAGGTTTGAAGATGCTGAATATGATGGACTATTTTACCTCCCTCCCAACAGAATGCTTTCAGTACCATGTTAAATGTCTATAATTACTCACAGCTGGGCTAAAAACAATGACAGAAGTGAAAATTCATGTCAGCTATACATTAGTGTGATAGAATACTAGGGATCAAGTGGATCAGTGTTTTATGGTAACAGAGAAACAAAAGTACAGACTGCGCTTAGGTATGCTTATCTGTGTGCTTTAAAGGGGATGTTTCCATCCAATTACCACGGTGCTGTCATAACAAAGTTCTTGTGCTTATTATTCAAGAAAATATTTAAATAGTATGATAAATATGTCATTTGTTAGATTTGTTGTATTCTTTCTTTCAAAATATGCAGGCCAGATGTGGTGGGGCGGGACTGTAATGGTGTAATGGTGTGCTGTAATGGTGGTGCTCTTTGGAGTCTGAGGCAAGAGGAAAGTGTAAGAAGGTGATATGGAACATATGACTTTAATTGCATGAGCCATTAAATCAAACTGGCCATCCTGGCCAAGCATCTGGTCCCAGGATTTTTTAAAATAATAGTTTGAGTTCTTGAAAATTAATATTTGCCATAAAAGATAATTACATTATTATTTTTTTCATTTTTTTATTAATTATAGTTTATTCACTTTGTATCCCAGCTGTAGCCCTCTCCCCCATCCCCTCCCAATCCCATCTTTCCTTCCTCTTCTCCTCCCATGCCCCTCCCCAAGTCCACTGATACAGGAGGTCCTCCTCCCCTTCCATCTGATCCTAGCCTATCAGGTCTCATCAGGACCAGGACAGGCTACACTGTCCTCCTCTGTGGCCTGGTAAGGCTGCTCCCCCCTCAGGGGGTGGTGATCAAAGAGCCAGCCACTGAGTTCATGTCAGAGACAGACCCTGTTGCCCTTACTAGGGAACCCACCTGGACACTGAGATGCCATGGACTTCATCTGTGCAGGTTTCTAGGTTATCTCCATGCATGGTCCTTTGTTGGAGTATCAGTCTCAGAAAAGACCCCTGTGCCCAGATTTTTTGGTTCTGTTGCTCTCCTTGTGGAGCTCCTGTCCCTCCCAGGTCTTTCATAAGATTCCCTGCACTCTGCCTAAAGTTTGGCTATGAGTCTCAGCATCTGCTTTAATACCATGCTGGGTAGAGTCTTTCAGAGGCCCTCTGTGATAGGCTCCTGTCCTGTTCTCTGTTTTCTCCCACTTTCGATGCCCATACCATTTGCCTTTCTGAATGAGAATTGATCATCTTACCCAGGCTCCTCCTTCTTGCTTACCTTCTTTAGATGTACAGATTTTAATATGTTTATCCTATATATAAGCCTAAAATCCACTTATAAGTGAATATATACCCTGTGTGTCTTTCTGCTTCTGGGATACCTCATTTACTCACATTATTTAATAGCTTTTTGAAAATCACACAGTCAGTCATCTTCACTGTGATACTGGGATACTTAAAGTATTTATGAAAATTAGAAACTATTTGACCAATCTCATTGTTGATAACACAAGTGAAATTTAGATACAATCCAATGATTTTCTGAAGAAGTTCGAATATTGCTTATTTAACTCTTACAAGGTTATTCCGTATGATCTGGAAGATGATCAGCTGTAGCCATCCTTTTGTTTTCTAAAGAATAGGTTCAGTAAGTATACCACAAACAGAAATAACATGATAAGTAAGAAATATCTGCTAGGCAGAAACAGCAGGTAGAGATCAAAGTGTCATCAAATCAGGAACTCAGTGCATCAGCTAGAGATCCCAACTGGGCTGTCCATGGAAGAGCTTCTCTTGGCTGGACTTCCAGTTTCCTACTTCCACTGTAGGCATTTTACTGGCATGGGACACACAATATGACCTCAGGTGGAACTGGCTCACCTTTTAGCTATTTTCTAGGACACAATATTCCCCCTCCCCTCCTTGGGCCGCTTCTCTTGGTTTCTTTCCTCCCCGTCACAGACTTCAGGGGGGGCAGCCTGTCCCCAGACAAGAGATCTTGGGTGACATTCTGAGACAACTGAATTTCTAGTCAGTTTCTCTGTAAGCTGAGACAGTGCATGGCAATTTGTCAAGCTAACGTACATTGTTAGATTCTTAACTATAAATTCTATATATTTTTCAGAGTGTAAATATGTCTCTTGGTGAGGGGGGAATGATCAAGTTTTGCAGATTAAGATTAAATACAAGCCTATTTCCACCACTAGAAAAAAAAATGACTTCAGAAACTTCCCACTGCAAATCTGCATTTTGAAAAGAAGGCGTACGGTGTTTTCCAACCTTATTTGACCCAGCTGATCCGTCATAGCACATCCCCTCAGCCAAGAGTCTGCAGAACAAGCTCTGCCTCGCGCCTGGTACATCACAGGTGCTCAGTACATTCCGGTGAAATTCCAAAATGATCCACTTTCAATTGAATCTAAATCGTCTGTGGTATTCTTTCCCCTGGACTCGTTCTTGGAGATAAATATGCAAATGGAATCAGAAACACAAACTCGTTTCTTCTAACCAGATCTCAGCCCACATACTCCAAAGCAAACGAGTAGTGAAATAATGCATCGTGGCGTGTTGAACTCTAGCAAAGCTATTACTTAAAGTCGAATTTGCAAGAGAGGTAAAATAAAAAACAAAAAGAGCATTCCCTGCTGGGCATCTGCCTCCCATTCCACATGCCCCATTCTGTGTACTTAATAGATTGTTTTCCTCACTCCAAAACTGATAGCCAACTTTTTTTTTTGGCTGTTATTTTGCTATTCAAATTTCTGTCCTCTTTCTCCTGCCTATTTGCTCTAACACTGATTTTTAAGCATCTCTAAAACTGCTTGATGTGTTACTATTCTTTCCAGATACCCTCTGAAAGCCAAGCAGAGATCATTAAGGAAGAGAGGAGGAATGAGCCTGGACCTAGTGCCCTGAGAAGAGCTGCATTAAGGAAAGGGGAACTCAACACCCAGAGACTCGACTGCCTGCCTTGCCATCAGCATGAGAACTTACCGGTACTTCTTGCTGCTCTTTTGGGTCGGCCAGCCCTACCCAACTTTCTCAAGCCCGTTATCTAAAAGGACTAGTGGCTTGCCAGCAAAGTGGAGGGCCCTGGAGCTCTCCGCACACAGCAGGAATGAGCTGAGCCGTTCGAAAAGGAGCTGGATGTGGAATCAGTTCTTCCTCCTGGAGGAATACACGGGATCCGATTATCAGTATGTGGGCAAGGTAGGATTCCTTTGGGTGTTTTGACACTCTAGGCTTAAAATCCTGAAGAAGTTACTGCCAAGAAATAGACAGGGAGGTTGTGAACTATTCCCCAGTACACTATGAATTGTTACTTATCTGGTAAGACTTTTTTTTCTCCTCGCTTGAGTAGTTGCAGGATGAAAGTATAGCAAGAAGCTGAGAAATGTTTGCAGTGCAAAGGAGAGAGAATGCTCCGGTGAAAAGCGAACCGCCCACAACCATCTACGGAGGATTATCATAAATCCTTTAATTTTTTTTTTTTACTTTAGCTGGAAAAATGGGGTCCAGCTAGTCTGTAAAGGAGGGTCTATTAAAAATAGATATAGAACGATTGTGCTGTGAGGAGAGCAAGTCCTTTTTCTCATTTTGAAAGCAAACATTCTGAGTCACATTAACTCTTTCTTAACTCTGCTTCTCCCGGCACCCTTGGCTCTCAGAACAAACGTAGTCATTTCCTGGCCAAACTCAGCACCAGAGGTTAGATGTAGTTACTGTTGCCGCAATTTGGTAATGGTTAGCCTTATCCCAGATAACTGGCAAGAACCAAACATTTTATATTCTTAGGATTTAACTGTAGCAAGGTTGAGGAAAGATTCCGATTAGACAAAGATGCTGTTTGTAGATAACATCCGGCTGTTTTATTCACTAGAAAGTAGAGTGCGAAGTTTGCTCAGAGAGGCAGCATCCTATAGCTGGCATGATGAGTGTCACCTGATTGTGTCATCAGCTATCCTGCTGAAGAAAATTCGGCCTGGGCAAAATGTAAAAGACACACCAAGGGGACCAATTTATAGCTCGTAGATGCTGTGTTTCATTAGTTGGTATGGATAAGAAAAATAATTGTCACATATCTCTTAAACTGAGAGTGAACATGAAAACATAGATGACAAATGTCTTTGCCTATGATTTTAAAATACCTTCATCAGGATATCATGAAAATAGCATAAATTTTGCAGGTTCCTAAGGCTTTATGTTCATATTTCAATCCGTGATCAAATATCCCTGAATAACTCTGTGCAAAGAGTCTCCTTAAGTATTTACCGCTGTAAATGAAGGAGGCTTAGGTTGAGGTAGCCAGGCAATGTTCCAGTGCAGTGAATTATTAATGTGAAGTAAAGTAAGAGAGGAAATATCCAGAGACCCGGTGAACAGCAACACAGATCCCCAAGGATCTTGTCACCAATTTGCTTTGCAACTCACACCTGGTGGGACCTCGGAGGAAACTGGTTTCCCTGGCTTAAACCTGACTTCCTGTGTGCAAGTTGACACCACTGTTAATAGAGTGGTGGGGTTTTCTTTTTTCATCTTAAAGCACTTTTACAATGCAAATAGCATTATTACCATAGAAGATTAAGCTTTAAAAAGCTCTTTGTCAAAATGATTGAAATCCCCTCCCCCGATTTTTCTTCCCAAATTGTGATACCATTTTATTTCAATAATAGCACAGATTCCTGAAGTCCAGGATAGTAGCAGCAGCAATGGGTAAAAATGCGTAAGAATCAGTTTTATGCTTGTAATTGTGATTAAAAAAAAATAGCCATGGGGAAAAGTTGCCCACTATGGATGTACAGGTCCAAAACTGCATCACTGCACTGGCAGTTGTCAAGGCCCTGAATGGGTAAGGAACCTTCCAGGCTTTGGGAGTGCAAGCAGCCTCCTCCTCCTGCTGGCGTTGCGGTGGGGGTGAGGGAGCGGCACCAAGTGAGACAGGCACCATTGTCCAACACACACTGTGTGCTTAAAGTTCCTAAAATTGTTGAAAAAGCTTTTTGTACGTGCGCCACTTAATCTACGTGTAATGACGAAGAGTGGAATGTTGAGTTTCATACCACTGCCAATCTCCGTATCTGAAAACTGTGGCAATTAATGGTGGACTCCCTTTTCAGCCAAGCTTCGCCCACACTCATTGGGATCTGGATGGTCAAATGGCGGCTAGATAGAGTTCCCTTCCTCACCCTTCACACTCTTCTACCCTTTCCTGTTGCTCCTCCTTCTCCTTGAAGTCGTACAACCGAGGGAATAGTAGCTGGAGAGAAAAACATATCAAACGTAAGAACTGAGGTTTCCTCCCCCTGGCAGGGCCATCTAGGGGACGTGACAGTTGTGGCAGCTTCCCCCCGAATTTATCTCTGCAGCAACGTGATGCCAACAGACAAGTGTTTATTATTATCATTATTATACTAATTAAGCCTAGAAGAAAATAAGAATAAATTTTAGAAAGGGGAAACGCCTGGGGAGGAGCTCAGGAGTAAAATGCTTGTCAGGCCCCAGGTCCCAATGCTGCTTTCCACCCCCCTACCCCTCAAAAAAACTTCCAAAAGAAAGAAAAGTAAGAGGAGAAGCAAAATGGACCTTCACAACACATGTGGCGAATTTTAACTTCAACCAACTTGAAAGAAAGACAAGTGATAAAACTATTCCAGACGAATAGTCAGGAACCTTGGAGAAAAAAACAAACAAACAAACAAATAAACAAAAATACTAGACTAGGGCAGAGATTCCAAAGTTCTCTAGGGTTGCAAGGCTGTTTCTCAAGCTGCCCTTAGGCAGAAATAAATAACTAATGGGCTCATGTAGTAAATAGTTAGACTAAAATGACTCAATAAGAATTTCTCTTCTAAGAATTCAACTCTTTGAAATGATAATACACGTAAATCAACAAAAAATTAGTGTTTTTATTTCATTCCTAATCACAGTCACTTGCACGGCTTTGAACCCTTTCTCAAACAGATTGGATCTCACCCCATAGCTGCCCTTTCTACCCCGCAGTTTGTACTGTAGATGTTTCTCTTCTCAACCATTATGGGGAATCCCAGCACTGGGTATGACATCATTGAAAGGAATATAGCGCCACCTTCTGTAAAATCTGTGAACTGCCTTGAGCTAGTAATGGCAAGTTGATGACATTTTACCATCTCTCCTGCTTCTGCTTCGTCTCCTAAAGTACACAGTCACTGTGCAAGCTCTGGGAGCCATGGACTGTAGTTAGGTTGGTGTGTGAATCTAAACAAAGGCTGTAATATAACCTTTAATACTGTGGCCAGTGCTGCCAACAGTACTCGGAGCCTTGCATAGTTTTGCCTAAAACTAAAGAGATGGGTCCTGTCTACCCATGGAAGGACAAGACGCCCTCACTGAGGCAGTCATGGAGTCAAATGAACAGCAGCACTTAAAGTCGAAGGAAATATCCCGCCTTATAGACCTCAGCTTGTACTTGTGTTGGTCTGTGCAAAGCAAGCCAAAGGGACAGTGGGGAAGGGAAGAAAATGGAGGATGAAAGTGGAGAGTGTGGGGGCAGGGGTCACATCAGCCCGCAAGAGCCTGCAAGGAAGGAGACCAGGGCTGGGGCAGAAATAAAGGGAACGGTAAGATCCATACTAGGAACTGAAGGAGCCCTGATGGCCTCTGTCCTCTCATCCTCATGTTCTTCAGCCTTCCATCGTGTCTATCCCCAGTGAGATTAGCATAGATCCAAGACCAAGAAAGACCTGGAATGCACTTATGGGAAAACCCAAAATCAGCAGACATATATATCCAGCTACTAGAAAGACTCTTGACTGGAGCAGAGAGGGCAATTTTGAGGTGCTTCAGCAAAGTAGTACTCATAAAACCTTGTTGGAAAGGCAGTCTCCATCCTTAGCTTTCCTAATGCTGCAATGCTTGTGAAAAACCCAGTTCTCACCAAATCCACATTTGCAGTTCAAGGAGATCCCCGGGTGAGCAGTTTGTGGACTAAAAGTTTGAGAACTGCTACTTCCAAAGACTCCTTGCCCAGGTCTCGCCACTCTGCCGAAGTTGGTTTTTAATTAAGTACTAATGATTCTGACATTGTTGTCAATTTCCAGACCCACAGCCCTGGAGGATACAGCTGTCGGTCATGATAGCAAAGGTGTCAAGTTCAGCGGTAAAGTGACATCCGCAAAGAACTAAGGAAATAAAGGAGTGGGGGCAGCCAGGCTTTGCGATTCAGCAGAGCCCTCTAGAGAGGGTGTCTGAACCCCATCTTCAAGGTGGAGCACTTAGGGAACCTTGCCTGGTCTTCCCAGGTAATAGCCTGCAGACACGAAAAGGGTAAAAGTCAGAAGTCCCAACTTGAGAGATTCAACAACGAAGAGCATGAAAATGGTATGCATGACCCAGAAAACACAGAGTGCATGGGCTTTTTGTTAGCGGATGAAGGGAGAGAGTTTGAGTTTATTCAGCATCCACTTGTATGACCTCTGGCTTATGTAAAATTAATAGAAAATGGGGAAGAAAGCATTTCTAGATACCCCTTGGGCCAGCTTCTCGGAATCTAGCATTTCCTTGTCCATAGCTGATACCCATTTGAGATTGTTTCATATCAGAAGAGAATAAGTGACCATAGACAGAGGCCTGATTTTCAAGATGGAGGCATTCACTGGTCAAAGATGAATGTTAGGAGTGGGGGTGTTTATCTCAGAATTTGGCCTACCTCTCTATAAAAACTTCATACATCATTTTACACACAGCCCGTGGCAAACCCAGCCCACCGTATCTTCTGGGATGTACATTGGACCCTCCCTCCACCCAACTTCCACAAGAGATGGACTGCCACAAGTGTCTGAAGTACGGTGCCTTTTAGTAGCATGGCGTGAGGTCTGCATTTGTGGATTTTAGTGTGCTGGGTACTTTTAGAAGCATTTTTCTGTTACCTTTTGGGAAATTGATGACAGTTTTCCTGGGGGAGAGATGGGGGAAAGTTCCCAATAACTGATTGGCTGAGTATTTTAATATCATGAAATTTTAAGTTCTATTTGAGGCCCTAATGGTCCTGATAGAGCTGTCTCTGGAGTCTTTAAAATTAATGTCTACCCAATTCTAGAAGCCATTCTTCTCCTGGTAATTAGACAGTAATGTTTTAACGACTCATAAAAATAGACGCCCTCAGCCATACACACCTTTGAAATTAGGGATGAGCAATTATTTGTTCCTATAATTATATGGTCCAAATTTAGTCAACACCAAGCAATATTTTCCCAGTATTAGAAGATGCCAGTATCTCTCACCCCTGTGTTAGTGTCACTTTCAGAGAGAGCATAAGCTAAAGAGGAAGCCCGCTGGCACTGATTCCATAGGTAATTCAGAGCATCACTCAGCCACTTGTTGCTTCAAATAGCAGTGTCAGATCAAAATGAAGCCAGAGCCGGCATTTCCTGAGCATCACACCGCCCAGCACTTCAAGTATGTTACTTCGTTGGACCCTGTTGTGGTCTGTCCCTACCAGGACTTATGCCAAAGTTTGCCGATGGAATGGTATTCAGAGATGCAGGGGTCTCTAAGAATGGTTTGGGTTATGGCAACCCTAACCTCAAAAGGGAATTAATGTGGCTTTTAGGAAACTGAGTTAGCAATCACAAATGTCGGTTCTCATAAAATGTCCGTTCCTATTCTCCTTCCCCCTCCACTTGCCCTTCACTCTGCTGCAAGATCACAAGGTTCTCACCAGAGCCGCGCAGGATCTAACCGTCCTCTTCCCATCCTCCAGGACTATAAGCCTAATAAAGTCTTTCTCTTTATAAACTACCCGGGTCAGGCGTTCTGTTACAACATCTGAAAACACACTAAGGCTGTGTGTACAATTACACTGACGCATAGGTCTTCGTGGCTGCTGCCGTTTGGTACACAAGCCAGCCACGCTCAGAGAAGTCAAGATTTCCAGCCTGCAGTCTCCAACTGCTAGGACTCTGGCTAGCAGTCAGAGTCTGCCGCCAGACCCCCGAGGTACTACAGCATCCCTCCTTCCCCATATGCCCACCGCTTTACAGACCTATTTTTGAAGCATAAATGGGAGGAGGAGTAAAAATAACATTAAAAAAAAAAAAAGATGCTTTGGCATTCAGTGATTTCTTGCCACTTGGTACCACCCTGAGAACTAACTGTAAAATCCAAGTACAGAGAGAAAGGACTGTTTAAAAAAAAAAAACAAAAACAAAAACAAAACAGACTACTTTTCAAAGCACTATGCAAATGCAAATGCACATCCATCTTTCTTGGGTGTCGTTTCCAGAACATGTCAGTGATATTTAAAACAGCCACAGCATGCGAGCATTTTACAGTTAAGGTACAATTAATGATCTTTTTGGTCACTGTGCTTTTTTTTTCTTCAAGGTCTTTTCTTTCTCTTGATAACCTCTACACTTCTGCTCTGGTTCAATAACCTGTGACAATCTTCCCTCCCTGACTCAGGGCAAGTGCCTTGGGCACATCTTTCTTCTCCATCATTTAAATTTAATGCTCAGCCGTTTAACATTTTTATATTTCAACTCGGTATGTTTAAGAGGGAGTGGCTACATACACTCATTCATTGATTAGTATTCAGAAAGTCTCATGGGGTCACGTCCCCACTGCCAATATTGGCAGTCATCTATATTTTGTTTCCACTGTCCAGCAACTGATTTCGCATTAGTAATAAATTTTCTTTAAAGCTTCAATATGCCATTTGACTCTGAGAAATTGTCGTGTGCGGCAGCAGTCCTCTGACTTTTAAACTCTATTCTGTGCTTGGCAGCTCAAGTAGAGAGCAGCAAAGTTTCAATATCTGACCTTGACCATGAATCCAAAGGCAACTGTTGAGCTGTGCTGGCCTCGGAATAAGCCGAGCAAGAGCTAGAAAGCAAATGGAGATGCAATCCCCAATCCTTCAACTTCCATTCCGTTATGATGGGGGAATCCTAGAGCTTCCCACGTAAATTCAATTTGCTGTTCAGAATGAAGGGATCAAGGTGAATAAGGGAGAGTTAAGAGTTCAGATCTGCCAGCTGTGGCTTTTTTACCTTTGGGGTCCATAAGCCGAACAGCTGGAGGGCATTGGAGGTCACAGACATCCCCACTTTGCACCTATGTGCTGCTCACACAGATCCTCTGCTCTCTGTTTGTAAACACTGAAAAGTGTTTCTTTACTCATCTCCTTAACCTGGCACTGTTATCACAACATGAAAACACTTGGTCTGCATCTGAGTTCATTCTCTGCCACACTGTGGGCTCTGAGAATATTAGTATGCAGAATACCAGCAGCTTAGCTTACGTTTCTTTTCAAATAAAAATTCCTAATTATGATTTTGAGTTTCATTTCAAAAATCAAATCATGGATTCCTACTGTAATCGATTGTCAGTATATTATTAAACAACTAGCTTGTTACACTGGTTTTCTTCATTTCCACTGACATGAGGAGCCAGTCACGTCACTCCAGGCAGAGCTGTAACCGGAGAGAGCCTTCAGTTCTCTGGTGAAACGTATATGCCAACCACCTTTCACCAGAAAAAAAAACAGGCTTAGGTGAGAGGTCTCCTTTGATGGCTTTATCCCAGAGAGGTTACGTTTAGATTTCAGTGGGCCACCATAACCTTAAAGAGGAAGATTTTTGTGTAAGTGCCTATTTGCTAGTTCTGTGAGATTTCATATTTTGACTAACCAAAGTTATGTGAAATATGATCCTCATGAGCATAGTAAAGGTTTCAGTTACTTGAAAACTTCAGCAGGAACCAAAGAAGAGGTTAAAAACAAAATGTAGATGCTATCATAAGAGAATAAGAGGGTTTTTTTTAAGTTGGCACTATTTTGCTCACTTATTTTTATTTTAGTTTTGTTTGTGGGTGTTTTGCTTGTGTGTGTGTCTGTACATCATTTGCATGCAGTAGCTAGGGCAGCCACAAGAGAGCATCGAACCCCTGAAGCTGAAGTTACCGACAGTTGCGAGCAATGTGGGTGCTGGGAATTGAACCCAGGTCCTCTGCAAAAGCAGCCAGTGCCCTTATCTCCTGAGCCCCTATTAATTACCACTATTGATAAGTAAAAGTAATAGGTGTTCTCAAAAGCTAGTGTAGGGGATCAAATCTGAAAATGCAGACTGGAATAAGAAAAAAAAAACTTTTTTTTTCCCAGGGAAAATATATATATTTTTTCAGTTTGGAATTGTTTGTTTGTGTGTGTGTGTGTGTGTGTGTGTGTGTGTAAATATATATTGAGAGAAAGAGAGATTTACAAAGATTAAAATATGTGTATGTTTGAAGTGCAACAATAAGTATTGTAGGTGAGTTGGTGCCTTTCAAAAGACTTGAAAACACTATTTTGAGTGTGGCAAAATCCCCAAAACGCCATTTTAGAGCCAGGATTTAATGCTGACCAAAAGAAATGTTGATTAGAGGTAAGGAAGCAGTTGAAACAGATAATTCCACAACAGCATTTTAAAAATAAAATCGAGGAGAGAACTATTTTAACTGTTAACTCACTCAATTGCATCCCATTTCTAGTCATCACTAGAGGGTGTGTGTTAATGTCATATCCCAGCTGTGGCCAAGCACAGCTGCATCGCCGACTATGTGTGTGATATACAGGGCATGGTATTTAACCTCTTTCTGGTCCCTCATTCTCGCAACTGTTTAAATGACAGGAGTAACAAAATTAGTGAAGTGAGGATTAAATAAATTTAACACAGAAAGGCTCAGAAAGGACTGGGCATATCCCACTTACTGATCAGGACTGAAGGGGAGATCAACACGCCTGCCTTCCAAGAACAGAAAACATTAAGAGAAAAGAGAAGCAAAGGTGAAGGTGCCCTCGGTTGTCTTCGGAGGTCAAAAAATATCGTGGGGCAGAAGCTGGTACCAGAGCAACAGGGTAACGGAGGCGGAACTCCCCGACAGCGATCAGGTGCTAGATGTGTATAACAACATGAACTTCTGAGGAGACTGCTTTGCCTGAGGAGGCTTTAATATACCTGTATCCTGACCTTCTGCAGAACAAACAACAAGCCATAGTATAATTCCACCAAAGTGAAAGTTGGGGAAACAATGAGTTTATTGAGCTCACCTTCAGAGGATGAACGAGGTCTTACTTACAGGAGTGTGAGCGACCCCAAAGCACCACCTAAGAGCCTGACCACAGTTCAGGGTTGCAGCAAACTTTGTAGACCCTGACCCGTAATAATATTTATAATTCTGAGTTTCCATTATTGCAGTTGTCACAAAATGTGCAAACATGTCCAGGCCTTCTTTCTTATAGTATAAAATGTTTAAGGCATCCAACCCCTGGAAAAAAAAAAATGATTCCCACGCTTGAAGCATAATAATGTAAGTTAAGTTTTTATATATTATAATCTACTTATTACTGAACCAGAGTTTTATTGTGGGAACTTGGTGTTGATTTAATCTTTTAATTATCTGTATGTTTCACGTTCTTATGAGGAAAATAATTGATGCCTTGTGTAAGATGAACTTTGAACTTAAATTTATGGAATAGTGTTCTCTACTCAGTCACAGGACTGCTCTTTCAATTTTATTTCAGATATTGAATTTATACTTTTGAAACTCATATCTTTGTAAACTCTGCAAAACCTCAGAACAGCTTATTAATTTTTCTGTTCCCAGTGGTGCATAGCACAGATCTGTGTGTTGGAGAAAAGCCAAATATTAGTTGAATTAAACTACAATATCCCCAAAAGATAAAAACCCACCATGTTCTCTCAAGACTGCCTCCCATAGGTTTAGTGCCTCTCTTAAATGTACTGGTTCTTTTAATACATTGTGATTGGAATTTTAAATTTTTATTAAAAAAAAAAAAACCACAGCTTTCCAACTTTTCCCAGAATTAATAAAGTAAAATTGACAAAAACTATAGAGAGATGTGAAGGTGATTAATGAGGGTTATAGCATCTGCTGTGCAAGAGTAGAGATCTGAGTTCAGGTCCCCAGGACTCCAGTCAAGCCAGACAGAGTAGTACCTGTCTGCAATGCCAGTGCTCCTACAAGAATGGGAAGCAGAGACCAGAGACTCTCTGAAAGGCCACAGGTCAGCTAGCCTGGCATAGTCAGTAACAAACAGGAGACCATGTCCCAAGCAAAGTCAACTGAGGTGCTCTCTAACCTCCACAGGTGAGCCACAGAATGCATACACCTGCAAGCACACACACACACACACACACACACACACACACACACCATACAGAAAAATTATATATACTTAATAATGCAATGGGAAGTTTTGATGTAAGTCTCCACTGAAATGGTTAGTATAACTATGCTAATTAATATGCTTATTTCTCACAGTTACCATCTGTGTGTACACAAAGGGGGAACACTCACTGTCTACCCACTGTCCTGCTGATAGGAAGTACATGGCATAGTGTAAGGAACAACTGACAGGATACTAGACTTTCACCTCCCCCAGTTCATGGTACCGTGCTAGGATGTCCCTAAAGTGACACTGCTTTCTTTACCTGGTTAATAGCTGACCAAAATATTTTAAAGTCTGAGGATTAGATAATAAACACATAAACCAAAATTTTCATGAAGGTCTTTCTATGGAAACTACCTTTGTGTATTTCATTTCAGAATATTACACGTATTTTATGATACCATAGGAGAAAACTTCAGCTTCCTCTTTATAAACCAGGAAGACCAAAACCAGCATTGGTAGACACAAATACACAAGATAAATAAGAAGAGTATACAACAGGTAATATTGCATCATAAAAGTCTTCCTTTAAGACTAAGAAATAAAAATGAGACAATATTTAGAGTCTTGGTGGAAGAAAGTTCGAAACAAAACCGAAAAAAGTCAGAGATGGCTGATAGAAATAAAATTTCTTGTTCTTAAAATTCCTGAGAAGCATGCTGGGGAGATGGCTTAGTCGGGAAAGCGCTTGTGTGAAGGACTGAAGCTTGATCCCCTAGAACCAATAACAAAAAAAGAAAGAAAAAGGAATTAAAAAAAAAAATAAAACAAAACAAAAAAGCTAAGCATGGTGATACATCCTAAACCTCAGCTCTGGGGATGAATGATCCTTAGGGCTCACTGGCCAGCCAGTTTCCTGAGAGACTCTGTCTCAAAATAATAAGCTGGTGCTGAGGAGATACGCCCTAGGTTATTGCCCTTGCGGCTCAAGCACCCATGTAAAAGCCAGGCATACCCATGTCCCTGTGACCCCAGTGTTGGGAGGGGTCAGAGACTGGAAGGCCTCTGGGGCTAGAGCAGGATTCACCAAAAGACCCTGTCTCGAGGGAATAAGGCAAGGTGGACAGTGATAGAGCAAGACACTGGTCTCCACACTCTGGCATGCACACATGCATATACACACACACACAAAGGTGGGTAAATGACACTCAAGGTTGTCTTTTGACTTCCACAAGCATAGACAACCCTCTATACACACACACACACACACACAGAGAGAGAGAGAGAGAGAGAGAGAGAGAGAGAGAGAGAGAGAGAGACTCTTAAGAAGCTACTTTGTGCAAGCAGTTCAGGAGACATAACCAGAGAACACATGGAGGACTGAGGATATTGATGGCAATATTTCACCAAAAATGCCACCTATGGAGAGCAATGTGATAATGCAGAGACAGAAAACGTCTACATGAGTAACACCAACTACATCTTGCAACCAATATATTTACAGTCCTTCCAGAAAAAGAAAAAATAATTGTTTCTAGATAGCCACATCTTACATCATTCCTCTACTTGTGAGTACAATTACAAGAGAACAGTAAGGAAGACATGCAAAGAAAACTCTTGCCTTAAAATAGAGTGGTTTGAAGCATCAACACACTTCATATATTATAAAATGTAAGTATCTGGCTCATTTCCTTTATTAATATAGTGCCTCAGGTTGGAGTGGTTTGGTTTGCCTTGGTTTTGGTGGAGTGACAATGGCAGTGATGGTAGTGGTGGTGATAGTGGTAGAAATGAGAATCAATAAACTATATATCCTGTAGGAAGTTAACTTTCCTCTAGAAACCAGATAAAGCACTCTTACCTACCTTGTGTCTTGCATTTTCTAGCTATCCTCCCAACCATGGGCTATATAAAGGGGAGGGGGGCCTAGCTGTTCACATTGGATTAAAGCTACGATTTTGGTGATTGCCTATCTACCTGCCCCTTACGCTAAAAAAGCTTTTAAATCAAACTGAGAAAATTAAATGATGTCAGCAAACTTGAGTGGCAGTACTTTATTCACTGTTAGCCTTGTCAAGGGTCTAGCTGTTACTTGCTTGAGTTGTAAAAGGGTGATGTGACAGCCATGGTTTTGACTGCAGTGCAAACCATCAAGTAACACCTGAAGAAGAGGCAGGCGATAGATGGGAAGAACCGGAAAAGAAAGTGCAACACAAGAGAGATCATCCCCTGACAGGCTAGGAGGCATCAGGATTGTTTTTGAGCAGAGCTTTATTTCAGAAAAATTGTAGCAAGATGCGGAAGAAGGAAAATAATTCCTCTAGTCCTAAGAGGCTCAGGAGTTTGTGAAATATTCTCATCGTGTGAGCATTCCTCTAGTGCCCCGTGTCAACACTCATTCAATTGAGAGTGATTCAGTCCTATCACATGTGAGGAGATGGAGTCTCAGGTGGCTGCAGGTTTTTGCTAACAGAACATTAACAATGGGACCAGAATCCACCTGTTATCACAGAGTCAGATAAAATGTTCTTTGCTTATTTGAGTTGGCTGAGAAGATGGTACTGTAGTAGGACTATTGTGGATGTGTGGCAAGAAAAACAAGAGCACAAATGCTGAGCAGTTGAAGACCAATGAGAAAAGTATTCACAGTGAGGACACCAACATGGCAGGAGATTTGACAGCATGGCTATCAGTTGCCAGCTGTTCCTCACTGATCTTTCACAGTTCGTTCCCTTCAAGAGGGTAGAATTCTCTTTCTCTCTTTTCCTTTTAATTTATTTATTCTCCTCTTATGTATTACATCACAATAGCCAGCAGTTTCCCCTCTGTCCTCCCCTCATCCACTCCTCCTCCTTTCCCTTCAGAAAAGGGCAGGCCACCCAGGGACATCAACCAGACATAGCATATCAAGCTTCAATAAGTCTCGGCACCTCTCCTGGTATTAAAGCTGGGTTCTAAAAGCAGGCAAAAGAGTAAGTGACAGCCCCCTTCCACTGCTAGGAGTCCCACAAGAAGACCAAGCTACACAACCATAATCTATAAGCAAGGGGTCTATGTCAAACCCATGCAAGTTTCCTGGTTGTCAGTTCAGTCTCCATGAGTCCCTATGAGCCCAGGTTAATTGATTCTGTGGGTTTTCTTGTGGTGTCACTGACCCCTATAGCTGCTTCCTCCCCCTTTTCAGCAGGATTTCCTGAACTCTGCCTATTGTTTGGCTGTGAGTCTCTGCGTTTGTTTCCATCAAGCTGCTGGATGAAGCCTCTTTGTGATGATGATGATGTCTATGAGTTTAGCAGAGTATCATTAGGAATCATTTCATTGACTTGGTTGGTTGGTTGGTTGGTTGGTTGGTTTTGGTTTTGCTGGCTGTGTTTGGTTCTATACTACGTGTCTGTGCTTTACCACATCTGGCTCTCAAAGCAGTGTCAGGGTGGGCTCTTTCTCATGGCATGCGTCTCAAGCTGGAGCAGTCATTGGGTGGCCACTCCCACAGTTTCTGTGCCACCTTTACCTCAGCACATCTTTCCCCCAGGACAACTGGTAGGTTGAAGGTTTCCTCATTGGATTCGTATCTCAATCCCTTCACTGGGAGTCTTGCTTGCTTACAGGCTAGTTCAGGCTCCTTACGGGGACAGGATTTTCTAACCATAGCTTGTTTCAACTCAAAGCTTGTTCCAACGCAAGAAAACCTAGGAAAGAGTTCAAAATCTATCTTTCTAGAACTGCCCCCCCCATTAACTTCTTAACTGCACGAGCAAGATGTGAAATTCAATTTAAACAGCATTTATTGAGCACATTCAGGATGCTTGAGAGCTATGAATTTGAGGAAGAAATTATCCCACCCTCTGGCAAACCACTGCTTTTATAGAAATAAAGCTTTAACATTGTAGGGACAAAGTCAGAGTAGACAAAGAAGAATATAATATCTGGCTTATTTTGTACCTTTCAAGAACAATACATTTTGGGGAAAGTCCATTAGCTTCAAATGTCTGTATTTTGTCTATTTATATTTTCCTATAAGACATGTGTGTCAGAAAGAAGGAAAAATAGAGGACAGTGTGTGTGTGTGTGTGTGTGTGTGTGTGTGTGTCCATCTGTCCTTAGAGTTAGCAAATGGCTGAAAAGATTATACTCTGAATCCAAAAGATAGGATTATAGCTGGTGAGGTACAGGGCCTTACTAAATCAATTTTTGACTGGGTATCTGGCTCTCAGCATGATTTACCACTGGCTTTTGAAAATGAAAATGTTAGACTAAGCAGGGGCTGAGACTAATGTCACATTCTGCCAAGACAAGGAAAGACCTTGACTTCAGAAGCCAAGCAAAAAGCAATAAACAATGCCTTTTTTGGGAAATAACTTCATGTGGTTAATAAACCAAGCAGCCATTTGTTTAATTGATAAATCCCAAATGAACAATAACATCTATTACAGTTTGTATCATTTGTGCCAATAAAATGTACAAATCGCTTAGCCTGGGGCCTAATATATAAAATGAATCCAGAATGTTCAAAGTCGTTGTGGGTGCTGCTTTGGCAATATGGTCTAATGAAAACAAGTGTAGACTTCAGCCAGGCATGTCGTCTTGGTAACATTCCTGGCTCTCCCTGTAACTTTAAGTGAATCACTTAACCCCTCCAACCTCAGTTACCAATTCTGGACAAAAAAAAAAAGGAAAGGTAGGAAAAAATAGAGGTTATCCCCTGGAAGCACTACAGGAATTAAGTATGTACCACCCAAAGGGGCTCTGGCATGCCTGAAGCCTGGCAAGTGTTCAGTGAGGACGAGGTTTCTGTTCCCTTCCACTGGGACTTTTAAAGACAATAAAGAGTTTAGTTCACCATGAATTCCAAAATTAGAGAATTATTTTCTTAGTTTTTATTGCTGCTATTACAAATTACCATAAAGTTAGTGACTTTGAGCTGTACAGTGGTTCTTTGAGATCAGAAGCCTCACTAGGCTAAAGTAATGATGCCTGAAAGTTATTCTTCTGGAGCTAGGTACGGTAGCTCATCTGTAATATCAGGAAACAGGACAAGAGCCTACCACAGAGGGCCCCTGAAAGACTCTACCCAGCAGATGCTGAGACTCATAGCCAAACTTTGGTCAGAGTGCTGGGAATCATATGAAAGAAGGGGGAGACAGAAAGACCTGGAGACGACAGGGAGCTCCACAAGAAGGCCAACAGAACCAAAAAATCTGGGCCCAGGGGTCTTTGCAGAGATTGATACTCCAACCAAGGACCATGCATGGAGATAACCTAGAACACTTGCTCAGTTGTAGCCCATGGCAACTCAGTCTCCAAGTGGATTCCCTAGTAAGGGGAACAGGTACTGTCTCTGACATTAACTCAGTGGCTGGCTCTTTGACCACCACCCCCCTCCCTCGAGGGAGGAGCACCCTTGCCAGGCCACAGAGGAGGACATCGCAGCCAGTCCTGATGAGACCTGATAGGCTAGGGTCAGATGGAAGGGGAGGAGGACCTCCCCTACCAGTGGACTTGGAGAATGGCATAGGAGGAGAAGGAAAGAGGGTGGGGATGGGAGGGACCAAGTGAGGGGGCTATAGCTGATATACCAAGTGAATAAATTGGAATAAAAAAAAATAAAATTTAAAAAAAAAAATGACCTTCTGGAGTGTCCAGGAGAGACTGTTTTTCCCTGACCCTCCTGAATATTGAATTTCTTAGTTCCCAGCCCTCTCATACATCTTCAAAAAGTCAGTAACATATTTAGCATCTTGAAGTTTACCCTACACCCCTCTCCCTTTGCTGGATTTCCTTCTCTAACTCCAGCTTTCCCCTTCCTTCCCACTGTGCTCACCTTGATAATCCAAGATAACAGCTCCTGACTCCCCACCTCTTTACTTCCCTGACCCCCCACCTCACTCAAGATCTTAATCACATACACAAAGTGCTTTTGCCACACTGAGCAACATGTGATGGGTGCTGGAAATTAGGACAAGGAAGACCAATATCCTGCCTACCACAACTGTTATAACACTAAAGTTTCGTTCATTTAAAATTGCTTGCTACTTTTGACATTAAATTCAAGGTATTGGGTGTAAAAGATAAATGTCAAGGGAATTAATAAATTTCTCCTGCCTTGACTTAAAATTCTTTTGCTTTTAGCACTTTGTCAGAAATTCTCTTCCACATAACACAAGACCTATTTCTGTGGATATTAAATCTAACAGAAGATAAAAGATTAAATTGGGTGGGATCATGCAGAATCCCAGCCAATGTAAGGTCACAGTAAGAGGCCCTACATTTTTTAACTGTGTTGAAATTCACAAGGTACATATTGAGAAGACATTTGGAAGGATAGAAAGATAGATAAACAGATGGCTCTATAGATGACAATAGATGATAGATTGATGGAATGGATAGGACAATAGATCCATAGATGGTAGATCAGTAGATGATAAACAGATAAGATAGAAAAGATAATTTAGGTGAGTAGATGGATAGATGATAGATCTAGATGATAGATAGATAGATAGATAGATAGATAGATAGATAGATAGAGTCAGTTTCATGCTTCTGGGGAACATTTGGTTAGGTATCTGCAGGCATTTCTGGTTATCGTAACTTGAGAAGGTGTTACTGGATGTCAGAGGTAAAAATCAAGGATGCTGCTGCTAAGCATCCTTTATGGAGAGGTCAGCACCTTAAGCATTTTGTATACAGAGCAAAGTGCTAATAGCATTGTTGGTCTGAGAAACAAGAAATTAGATTTTTGCAACTCAGCACTTTAAAATTTTGTTTGACACAGCAATTATGTCTTCAGTGAACATCCATACTGAATAGAAAGATCCACAAGAAAAAAAAAAGTTAGTAAAACTCCCAAAAGAACCACTATGGTGTGCACTTAATATCATTTTTCCCAAATTGCAGCAAGAACAATTGCAAAAGATGAGTCATATCAGATAATGTTTCAAAGGTAAACTATTCCCACCATTATGAAAGCTAACTTTATTATTCAAATTATGTAGGAAACACATTTTTTTTCTCAAGTCAGGATATAACAGAAAAGAAACATGGGATATGCAGGCAGCTCCTTCCTAAGCTGTCAGAAATATGTGTGTGTGTGTGTGTGTGTGTGTGTGTGTGTGTGTGTGTGTTAGAATTTTCTAGACACTTGCAGAGATTGTTTCACATATCAAAAGGTGAACCCGGGAGATGGAGAGATGACTCATTGGTTGAGAGCATTTGCTGCTTTTCCAGAGGACCTGAGTTTGGATCCCATGTGGGGAAGTTCCCAGGGGTCCTTACCTCCAGGCCCAGGGCATTAGATAGCCATGTCTGTATCTCTACAACACCAGGCACACACATAACGCACATACACACTGGCCGGCAAAACACTCATACTCATGAAACAAAAATAAATAAATATTTTAAAAGAAAAAGAAATGTTTAAAAGAACTAGAAGAAGGAAAGCAGGAAGCCAGGAATTTACCTAAAGAGTTGTTCAAGGAGACTGTACTATTTAATCAGGCAGATGTTACTATATTGCACCAAACTTTTGACTCAGTGCTCAACCTATATTGAGTTCCTAATATTCAATGAGACTAGGGCTTGAGGGCTAAGCTATAAAAAAATAATAACGACACCACATCTTCCCTTGTACAGCTGAGTGCAGTGTGAGAAAGTATGTGACCCTGAAACACAAGAGAAGAAGTGTTGCTATTTTTGCTGACTTTATGGGTTTTATTACCCCAGGCACATACGCAAGGCCTGCTCTGATTTTCTCCCACACTCAGCCTTGAAACCATGCCATGCACTCACATGACAGTGAAGTCATTTTCCTCCCTTCAGTCACCTAAGCTTCTCCAAGAAGCCTTCCTAAAGGTTTATACAGTCTCTGGTTCCACCCCACCTATTTATAGGTTCTGTGCTACCATATCTTTCCCAACCAATAATAGTGGGACTCGGGTTTCTCATTTCTGCTTTTTATTCCCTGTCTTTTACCTATGAGTCAGTGTTCCCAAGCCTAAATTGCAAGTTTATGAAAGACATATATGAGATGATTTTCTGTATTGCCTGATGTAACCCTGTAGGCCAATAAATGTTTTTAAATGGTCTTGGTTGGCAGCATTAAATTAGTTTATGACGTAGCAACGTTTCTGGAAATTGCAGTGCTTTCTAGTCCCTTCTACAACAGGGTGATGGTTGAAAAAGTTCAACAAATGCAGCTACTTCTTCACCACTGACAGAAGACCTCTGAACAACATCAAATCTATTCATCATGAGCAGTGATCTCAGTGCATTTGTAACTGCTCAGTTACTGTCAGCAAGTATAAAGCAAGTTAGCTTCAGTGCTCTGTTGTAGTTGGTATTTTCTTGAGATTTAATTGGTTATCAAAAGTAACTTTTCAGATCCAAGGCAGCAGCTTGAAATGCTGCTTTGCATTAGTCCAGTCAGACCATGTGTCTGGTATGGGATAGTAATTGCTGAATTATCTGGTAATGTGAGAAATGTGTGCATTTTCTTGATATTCAGAGTTCAAGGAAGAAACGAGACAAGGACACTAATATTTATTGACTTTATGTTATGTGCCAGAGACCTCTGTTCATCATCAATGTCTACTCTCAGAGGACATGACCTTGACAGCATTCATTCGTCCCTTGTTTGCAATCATTGCTTCTTAAGGATCTCTAATGTGCCAGTATGTTGGGTCCTGAGACTAATGAAGTGAGGGAACCAGATTTATTTCATGCTTTCTTCCATGATACAGTGATCTAGTTAAGAAAACAGCTATAAAATGTGTCAGTGGGAAATAAGTTGAGAGTATCAGGAGGAGAACCTGAGGCTACCAACATAAGGAAGGCTTACCTGGGAAGAGAAGATTAAGCAGTCCTGGTGTAAGAGTTGGATTAACCAGTTAAAGACTATAAAAAGGGATTTATGTCAAGGGGAAAGACTTAGCTATGAAAGAGAGAAATGTGTTCTCAAAAACTGCATGAAGTATGGTTATCCTATATTTTATGACTAATATCCACTTACTAGTGAGTGTATTCCATGCCTGTCTTTCTGTTTCTGGGTTACCTCACCCAGGATGATCTTTTCTAGTTCCATCCATTTGCCTGCAAATTCCATGATTTCCTTGGTTTTAATAGCTGAGTAGTATTCCATTGTGTAAATGTGCCACTATTTCTGTATACATTCTTCCATTGGTGGACATCTCAGTTGTTTCCAGATTCTGGCTATTACAAATAAAGCTGCTATGAACATGGTTGAGCAAATATCCTTATAGAATGGTGAGGCATCCTTCAGGTATATGCCCAAGAGTGATATAGCTGGATCTTGAGGTAGGGCTATTCCCAATTTTCTAAGAAAATGCCAGATTGATTTCCAGAGTGGTTGTGGAAGTTTGCACTCTCACCAGCAATGATGGAGGGTTCCCCTTTCTCCACATTCTCTCATGTGTTGTCACTTGAGTTTCTTATCTTAGCCATTCTGATGGGTGTAAGGTGAAATATCAGAGTCGTTTTGATTTGCATTTCTCTGAATACTAAGGATGTTGAGCATTTCTTTAATTGTTTCTCTGCCATTCGATATTACTCTATTGAGAATTCTGTTTAGCTCTATGCCCGTATTTTAATTGGATTATTTGGTTTGTTGGTGTCTTGGGTTCTTTATATATTCTGGATATTAGCCCTCTTTTGAATGTAGATCTTTTCCCAGTCTGCAGGTTGTGTTCTATTGACAGTTCTATTGACAGTGTCCTTTGCTTTTCAGTTTCATGAGATGCCATTTATTAATTGTTGATCTTCGAGAATGAGCTGTGGTATTCTGTTCAGGAAGTTGTCTTCTGTACCAATGAGTTCAAGGGTCTTTCCCACTTTTTCTTCTAACAGATTTAGTGTGTCTGGTTTTAGGTTGAGGTCTTTTTGATCTACTTCACTTTAATTTTGTGCAGGGTGATAGGTCAGTCTATTTGCATTTTTCTACATGTGGACATCCAGTTAGACCAGCACCAATTATTGAAGATGCTGTCCTTTCCATTGTATGGTTTTGACATCTTTCTCAAAAATCAGAAAGACACACATGGTATATATTCACTTATAAGCAGATATTGGCCATATAATATAAGATAACCATACTAAAATCTACAGACCTAAAGAAGCTAAACAACAAAGAGGACCTTAGGGAGGCTGCTTAAATCTCATTCAGAAGAGCACACAGACTAGAGACCAGTAGCTGTGAAAGAGAGGGAACAGGACAGGAACCTATGATAGATGTCCTCTGAAAGGCTCCACCCAACAGGGGATCAAGCAGATGCTGAGACTTACATCCAAACTTTGAGCAGACCACAGGGAGTCTTATGGAAGAAGAGGTGGGGGATAGAAGAACCTGGAGGGGATAGGAGCTCCACAAGCACCAACAAAGCTTATGAGCTCAGGGGGCCCTTCATAGACTGATGCACCAACCAAGGACCATGCATGGAGAAGACCTAGATTCCTTGCTCAGATGTAGCCAACAGGCAGCTCAGTCTCCATGTGGGTACCCAAGTAAGGGGAGCAGGGGCTGCCTCTGTCATGAACTCTGTTGCCTGCTCTTTGATCACTTCCTTATGGCATGCAGAGAAAGAGGATCCAGGCAGTCCTGATAAGACTTCATAAGCTAGGGTCAGATGGCAGGGGAGGAGAACTCCCCCTTTCAGTGGACTAGAGGAAGTGAATAAAGGAGATAGGGAGGAAGTGTGAGACTGGGAGAAGAAGGAGGGGGCTACAATCGGGATATAAAATGAATAAATTGTAAAAAATTAAATAAATTAATAAATAATAAGTGATTAACAAAACTGCATGAAGTAGAGTGTGGTAAGAACAGAGCCTAATTCAGAGAAAGCAGTGGCAAATGAAGCCAATGAAAGGAGTGAAAGCTGTATGACAAAGGGGTTTGTCCCACGGAAAAGAAGATGCTGAAGGACTTAAATAGAACAGTTCCATCTTCAGTGTCAACGTGATTGTAAAGTCAGTCTAGTGACAGAAAAATAGGAAGAAGAAAGCATGCATCTGTGTGCTTGGAGGGCAAAGACAGATCACAGAGAAATGGTGTTGGAAACAGAAAATTAAGTAAGTCAAGACATAAGCCCGAGGTGGGAAGACAGCAGCAGGGTCACTGTCCAGTGCCTCCCAGCATGGCTACCTGGTAGCCCTGACAGATATGAGACATGCAGGAAGAGGGAAGCATTTATGGGGTTGGTGATGAGGTAAGTCAGGATGTAGAGTGTAAGTGAACTAAGAGACTTGCCTGGGAGCCAAACGCGTCCTTGAAATCATCTCACCCTTAAAATATATCTCATGGAAATGGTCAAACACCTGAGCATTGATGGCAGTGGCACATAGGTAGTAGCTGCACGCACGGGAGAAAAAAAAAAGATCTCGCATAGAGATAGTTCATGAAACAAGGAAGGGAAGGGCCGAGACACAGCCCGAAGCCCCCAGTATTTAGGGGGAAGGTAGGAGGAGAATAGCTGACAAAGTTAATTATTATGAAAACTGTTGCAGGGGACAGATGGAGTGTAACATGGCTTAATTAATTTGCTAATTAAAAGGAAAGTCAAAATTCAAACCTTTCCATTTTTAAAATCCACCTTCGGAGTCCTTCATATTTACAAACACAGCAGTAACATTCGAAAGGCTTTCTCTAAGCTAGACCTTCTGGCAGACATTTGCACGCATTATTTTAGTAATTTTCAGAGCAACCTTGCTTGCAAATGAAAAACCGTTATTATTCCTATCATGAATGAGGAAATGGTCTTCAAGAAGTTAACTAAGAGTTCCAAGATTGCAAGACTAGTACATATCATGAGTGTGCACGCATTGCTTCCTTTTATGCATGTCCATCCTTTCAACCACTGTGATTTTACTAGTTAAGACAACAGTTCAAGACTGGCTGCAAAGTCCTCCTCTGTGGCCTAGCAGGGCTGCTTCTCCCTCGTGGGGAGGAGAGGTCAAAGAGCCTGCCATTGAGTTCATGTCAGAAATAGTCCCTGTTCCCCTTACTAGGAAACCAATTGGTTACTGTGCTATCACGGGCTACATCCAAGCAGAGGTTCTAGGTTATATCCATACATGGTCCTTGATAAGCTAGGGTCAGATGAAAGGGGAGGAGGACCTCCCTTATCAGTGGACTTGGAAAGGGGCAGGGAGGAGATGAGGGAGGGAGGGTGGAATTGGGAGGGAATGAGGGAGCAGGATACATCTAGAATACAAAGTTAATAAACTGTAACTAATATTAAAAAATAAAAAGTTAATAAAAGAAAAAAAATTAAGGATAAAAATAAAAATTTTGAAAACCTAAAAAAAAAAAAGACAACAATTCAGACTTCAGCAATCAGCAGAGTTATTCAGAGGGTTTCTATTCTTCATTATAAAATGTACAGCATCTACTCAAATACAGACAAGCAGTCACAGATTTTACTAAATAGTTCAACAAAAAGCTAGCTGTCCTCACCTAATTTTATAATTCCTTTCAAAGGGAGGTGAACAGAAATAAATACAGGATTGAGCTACAAAAGAAATCATCTCTGTATATATTTGTTTAACTTCTGATTTTAAGTCTTCATGTACCCCGCCCCCAATTCTACCTGAATGAACACCAATCTCAGTGCATAGTGGAAAGTCCTGTGCAAGGTTAAAGAATGTAATGACAAATTTCTGTTTTATAATCTCTAAGTCTTATAGACACAATCCACTAAAGCTCTCATTTAGATTTTATAAATATAACCTAACCTGGCATCCTGGATAACTTTAAAAAAGTTTAACTAGCTCACATTTTAAACATGATACATTGATCATGATCAGAAATGTTTCTTGGTCAGGATATAGAAGAAGATTAAGAACAAACAAAGGCTGGAGAAATGTCTCAGCAGCTAGAGTTCATATTGCTCTTTCTGAGGCCCCAAGTTCATTTCCCAGCACTCACATTGGACAGCTCACAACTGCCTGAAACTTCTATATGTATTAAAAAAATAAACTTTTTAAGTGGATCCATTAGAGGGCTTCTTAAAACACAAGATTCTGGGAGACAGCCTTGAGTTCCCGACTCTAGGGACAGGTAGGCAGCAAATTTGCGCTTTCATCTAAGTCCCAGATCTCCTTCCTGCCTATGTTAAGAAACAGTGAGACAGTGTAAAGATAGAATCACTGTAACAGCAGCACATTAAAAAAAAAAAAAAAAAACAGAAATACCATGGCCAAAGTTAAGATACTTTTCTATCGGACATGGGGTAAGATGATCAATCCTCATTTAGAAAGACAGATGGGATGTGCATTGAATGTATGACAGGAGTCTACTGAGCGCATCTGAAAGACTCTAACTAGCAGTGTTTTCAAAGCAAAGACTCATGACCAAACCTTTGGCAGAGTACAGGGAATCATAAGAAAGAAGGGGAGTTAGTCTGATGGGGAAAGGATAGGAGCTCCACAAGGACCAAATATATCTGGGCACAGGGTCTTTTCTGAGACTGACATTCAACCAAGGACCATGTATGGATATAACCTAGAACCTCCACTCAGATGTAGCCTGTGGTAGCTCAGTAACCAATTGGTTTCCCAAAGTGAGGGGAACAGGGACTATTTCTAACAGGAACTCGATGACTGGCTCTTTGGTCTCCCCACCCCCGAAGGGAGGAGCAGTCCTGTTAGGCCACAGAGGAGGGCTTTGCAGCCAGTCCTGAAGATACCTGATAAAACAGGATCAGATGAATGGGGAGGAGGTCCCCCCCATCAGTGGACTTGGAAAGGGGCACGGTGGAGATGAGGGAGGGATGGAGGGAGGGACTGGGAGGGAATGAGGGATCGGGACATGGCTGGGATACAGAGTTAATAAAATGTAACTGATAAAATAAAATAAAATAAAATAAAATAAAATAAAATAAAATAAAATAAAAAAAGACCTAAAAAAAAAAAGATACTTTTCTATGTCATATTAAGAGGCTGGTCACTCCTGATGAGACCTGATAGACTAGGATCAGGTGGAAGGGGAGGAGGACCTCCCCTATCAGTGACTGGGGGAGGGGCACGGGTGGAGAAGAGGGAGGGAAAGTGGAGGGGAAAAGGGAGGGAGCACCAAGTGGGATACAAAGGGAATAAACTGTAATTAATAAAAATAAAAATAAAATATTATAATTTTAAAAAGCATTTTGCAAAATATAAATTTAAAAAAAGAGAAAAGAGGCTGGTCAGGAAAGCAAATGACTCTGAAACCCAGGGTCCCATTCTTGCTGTCCCCTCAGGCTCTGTAGTCACCATCCCTCAGGAACCCAGGCTTAGCCTGGAAGAGAAATTCTACTAACAGGCCATTTCTGTTAAAGAGTGGGCACTGAAGAATTACACTCATGTGTATTACACTATGAAACCATAACCATAGGCTAAAGAACCATGTGCCTGCCAGTTACTAAGTGTGGAAGATCCAGAGGAAGGTGTATCCTACAGGCTCAGGTATTAAAGAAAGCATGTCTGCCCTGCAGCTTGCAGTCCACGTGCCTCCGAAGGCAGCCAGGAATGGGCCCAAAATGTTTGCAGATGACATCACTCCACACTTTCTTAAAAGGCTTAGTGGCCTGCCTGGTGAGAGAACCTTTAAGAGGCAATGTGTAGTTTGACTGACTCAGACTGTTGGCAGCTTGCCTCCATTTGGAAGGTCTATGAATGGCAGCTCCTCCCCTCACCCTCTTTGCTTCCTGACAGCCAGGAAGTGAACAGCTTCCTCTGCCTACTTGCCACAGATCCAAAGCAACAGAGTCAAGCAAATATGGACTGAGACCTCCGAAACCATGGGCCAAAATAAGCCCTCCCTCTTACAAGCTTATCTCAGGTAGTTTGTTACAGAAATGCAAAGTTAACAGGGACTCGAACAATCGGCACCCTGTCACAATTATGCCCATCTCAGTTTTGTCATCTGTGGAATAATTACCAGAGGTAAATGACCTAACTCATACAAAAATCATTAACATTCATGTAGTAAAATATGTGCTATGAATTTTTAAGGTATTTTTTATTTACCCAATCCTACAATCATGAAAACGGAATCAATTTTTTTAAGACTTGCCAGCACGGTTCAATTTCTTCCTAACCTAAACTCTACCTGTCAAATCTCTCCAGCCTTCACTATGTTAAGTAATTTATTTACGTTGTGTAAATATGTGCCTTAGTTACTTCTCTATTGCTGTGATAAGATACCATGACCAAGTCAGCTTACAAAATAAAACATCTAATTGAGGACTTGCTTACAGTTTCAAAGGGTGGGTTCATTTCCATTATGCTGGATAGCAACTAGGCAGGCATGGTGCTAGAGCAGTAGCTGAGAACTTATATCTGACCCACAACCACTAGGCCGAGAGAGAGAGAGAGAGAGAGAGAGAGAGAGAGAGAGAGAGAGAGAAGAGAGAGAGAGAGAGAGAGAGAGAGAGAGAGAGAGAGATTTGGTCCAGCATGGACTTTTGACACCTTAAAGCCCACCCCCATCGACATGCCTCCTCCAAGGCCAGACCTGCTAATCCTTCCCAAAACAGTCTACCGACTAAGAATCAAGCAGTCAAATATATGAGCCTTTGGGAGCTATTCTCATTCAAATTCCTATAGTGCATTATATAGAAAGATATATAAATATATGCAAACATGTATAATAAAATCTAATAATCCTTAATTTGGAATAAGCTGATGATAGACTCATGTCCTAGTTCAAAAGAATATTCATTACTTCTCAGCCTTTTAACTAAGATCAAATGTCAAATGACATTTAATCTGCTGATCACAAAGCTGACATTTTCTTCCCACATCAGCTACTGCTGTCTACCCCAGTTCCAGAGGGCCGCGTCTATTTTCCATAGTTGTTCTCCAGTTTCCCTAGGGCATCTCAGGTGAGCAACTATTCCTTTCTTAAAAGGCCACCCTCCATTCTTCCTACGTCTATAAACATCCCAACCAGAACTCAGTGTCTTGTTTCCACCAACCATCACATTTTCCCTTCCACAAGTTCCCTTCTGCCTGTTGTAGTCGCTTGTGTGCCCCATCTAGGGAATCTTAGGCTTAGACTGGGTTTTCCATCTCAACAGACAGTGCTTAGAAGATTCGGTATGGACAGTGACTCAGAGATCCACAAAGTGACACACAGGAATGGGAGTAATCTAGCAGCATTAGCTGGCTTCGCAGAACACTGAAAATCTATACAGTCTATCTATGTTGTGGCCTTGAATTTAATTCAAATTTAAGCTGCAAGTTGGTCCATGGGGCAGATAAAAGGATGTTGTGTTTCCAGGGACAGCCCCTCAGGTAATGATGCTGCCACTGCCTGCTGACACCCTCCGTGGGGCTATGCAACAAACAAAGATCCCTGTATTTGTCTTCCAAGACACTACATTTGTGAGGATTTTTCTTTTTAAAGAAGAAAACAGTAAGCAGAGAAATGGAGTCAGAGCGCCTTCTGGCTGAAAGCGTTTTAGATACAGTAGTGAGATACCGTGTCGGCCACAGGTGAGATGAGACTTCGGGGGGTGGGGAGAAGCGGCTAATTCTTACTTGATGGTGAACCGTTAAAAGTGAGCCAGATGATTAAACTTAATGGAACAGGCACATTAAACTGAAATTAGTAGAAATATGCCTTGGGCAACCTCCAACCTTTTATTTGTTGTTGTTTTAACTCCTGTCTCTTCCAGTGGCCATGATGAATGACATCACAAAAGAAAAAATCCAATTAAAATCTAAGTGCTCAATAAACCCCTAATGTCTGCTTGTTGCCACCACTTTCGCAGGCACTGGAGTCTCCTGTTTTCTCTCCCAAAAACAGAGTAAAGAGCTGGCCCCAGGGTTGTTCAGCGGAAGGGGAGAGAGGGGGAGAGATGAGGGGCTAAGGGGCTGTGGTTTTTCTGCTGCGTGCTCTTGCACGTCAGACCCAGAAGGCTCTTGCTGGGGTAAGAGGAGGGAAGAGGTTAAATTGTTTCATTATCAGGCCATGCCTGAGTGAAGAGATGCATTTCCAGCTAGTTTTCAAATATTGATAAATCAGAGCTGTGATCTGCACCCCGGACTGTGCCCACAACTTTCTGGCGTCTGCCCCTGCCTCTCTATTGCCTAGGGTGTTTGTAGCATAATTCACGGAAATGGTCACTTCTGACAGCTAAAAATAAGCTTCTGATTACTCTTACCTGAATAAATCTTGTGACCGGATGTGATATTCGCTCACTAAGTGTGCAACAATTACACACTGACGATGCTGAAAGACGCAGCCAAGGAGAGTCTGTAATCTAGTGGAATAAAGAATATAATAAATCACAAGCAAAGGCAGCCGTTGCTACCAGGTAGAGGAACACTGGCTTTTCATAACAGATTTTACCTCAGAGATAGGAAGTGCCTACAAAATTGGGTTTCCAAGGTCCTCAAACAAAGTTCTCAAAGTCAGAAGAGGAGCAAAAACATGCTGATGATGAATTCACAGCTAATGCTAGTAGAATTCTGACCACTTAGATGGCTCTTTGTAATTCATAAAACACACACTGTGCTTTTATTGCATGTTTATGTGGCAATTAATGAGGTATTTGTATATGGCCTCTAATTAGTTCTTCACAGTCGCTAGTCCTGCAGTTCTTATCCTTATTTTACCGACAAGGGTCCTGGCTGGGGAGGTTAATTGGCTCCGCTGTGGTCTTACACCTGATGAGGGACAGAGTGAACGTGACCTGTGCTTAGAGCTCAGATGTACATCCCTTACACTGTACCCGGCTGCTAACCGCAGCTGCCAGCCACGGCTGCCCAGGACCATGCATCCGAAGGGCAGTGGTGCGGCTTGCTTTACCCGTGAGTTAATGAAATGGCTTCTTAAAAGTGTTCTTCAGTCATTAGAATCTGCCAGTGGAGAGTTCACTTTTCCCCAGTGGCTCTTTCTATGTCATGGTGGTTTCAGTATTTCCTTGGTGTATCATATTACACAAATCATAGAGTGCTCTTGTTTTACATTTCTTACTGCATTTGTCTCACTTCTAAGCAATTTCCTTCCTGTTCACATTTATCTTCCATTATTTCTGCCAAATTGCTTTCAAAGCTACTAATTGTATGAATAATATTCTCATTCTCAAAATTCAGTGATTAACTCAGTGTAGCTGTGTGGCACAGGACAGTCTCTCTAGCTGCAGAAATGAGGACGTTGTACCAAAATGCTCTACAGGGCACCTTCCTGCCACCAGATTCTCGTCTTGGACTTTACTTGAGCCAGGTGTGACTTCGAATCACTACATAAATCGAAACTTTGGGTTTCCTGTTTCTACAGTGACAGATAAAAGATATGCAGGGTTCCAAAAGAAACTTTCTGAGAAGGCTGTCACAGGTCATACCCAAAAAGGTTGCATTGAACACTAAAGCTCCAGACATCCCTGTTAAACAAACTCATGTCACATACAGTCTGAAATGTGGACCCTCATGGCTTTTCATGTTAGTAGATGATTCCAAGAAAGAGGCAGATTAAGTGTTTCCCAAATAGACAGGACCACAGAGCCCTTTCCCCCCTCTGCTTTGTGTAGTAGACACTTCGTGGAATGCACATTTAGGCAACTGCTTAGATCACTGTCTCAAGTTTTGAGTTTGAGAGTTTTTGCTTTGAGAGTCCATTAGCAGGTGGTCTAGAGGTTCTCAGCTTGTGGATCAAGACTTGAGGGTTCGAAAACCCTTTCACAGGGGTCACCTAAGACCATTAAAAAGCAGATATTTATATTATGGTTCATAACGGTAGGAAAATTACAATTAAGTAGTAACAGCAATAGTTTTATGGTTGGGGTCACTGTAAGGTGAAAACCTGTTTTTAAGGCTCGCAGTGTGGGCAGCTTGAGAACGGCTGCCCTGGGAGGCTACCTGGAGCATCTCAAGCGGGGTTAGGCAGAGCCCAGGCGTGTATACCAATTGTGTTTACTGTTGTCACCCAGCTCCTCTGTTTGAAAGACTGTTTGGAGCTTCCACTGTGACTAACATGTCTGTGATCACTGAGGCCAGTGATTCCGGCTGATAACAGTCCTTAACAAGAAACCACCTTCTGAAAATTTGGGAATAAGAGTTAAGACTTCTGAGAGTCCTAAACTCTTGCTGGGTAGGGGAAAAAAAGAATGTAGGAAACTCAGCTCTGAAAAGGGATCTTTGGGTTAGGAAACAGGAACTGCTTCTCCTACTGAGGGTCATCGCCTTCTGTCTCATAGCATCCAGGCACCCACTCAATTCTGTACTTTTCTCTGGACTGTTTCTTGGACACTGAAGCTCCCATCACCTCCAGCTTGATTACTTTCAAGATCTGGCGATAGGAGGTGCTCAGGTCTCACTGCCTCATAGAGGACACGTGTCTCTGCACATCAGAAGGCCTTTTCCTATTTCCTACTAAAATCCAAATGCCAGATGTCATTGTTCAAAGGAACTGGGGTAGTTTGGGGGTACTGTGGCAAGCAACACTGAAGGGGTCTGTTGGATGCTTTAAGTTAAATAGTGAAACAAACAACTGTCACTTCTTCCCAGGAGGTGGACTATAACCACCATCGCCCAAGGTCATCACCTCAATTCACCCAAAGGCAGACTATGCCCAGATGTCTCTCATGCAAACGCCAGAGTCCTTTTGAGCAGCAGGGCCCTTTGAGGATGTTTGCGTGTGCATAGTGGCCATAGGGCCAGTGCTCACAGGGTATGACCTCCAAAGTGAAAAGATCCCTCCACTCAAACTTACATGTTCTTGGGCACTTAAAGTCCTCATCGACTTGGTGTGCTGGGATGGGTGGGTAGGAAGGGTTCCCATTTTCTAAGGAACAAGGGAGGGGTGTTGGGAAGGGAGGGTGGAACTGGGAAGAGAGAAGGGAGGTAACTACAACCAGGATGTAGAGTGAATAAATAAATAAATAAATAAATTATAATAATAATAAATACATAAATAAAATTGCTTCTATCTTTAGTTTTCCCTTCCTCAAAATAAAAAAATATCACCCAATTTTCTATTTTATTCTAGAAAATTCTATAACTAAAAAAAAAAATGTGTTCACTAGTGTATTTTCTACTGAAGGGTTATGTAAGTAACAGCTATTCATTCCTTTAGAAGCTATTGAATATCAAAACAAAATAGTTAACATAGACTGCATGGTGAAAACAAAACAGTTTAGGATCATATGCTTGACTTTTACTTTCTTTAATTTTTTTTTCCCTACACTAGTTACATTCAGACCAGGATAGAGGAGATGGATCACTTAAATATATCCTTTCAGGAGATGGAGCAGGAGATCTCTTCATTATCAATGAAAACACAGGCGATATACAGGCCACCAAGAGGCTGGACAGGGAAGAAAAACCTGTTTACATCCTTCGAGCTCAAGCAATCAACAGAAGGACAGGGAGACCCGTAGAGCCTGAGTCTGAATTCATCATCAAGATCCATGACATCAATGACAATGAGCCAATATTCACCAAGGACGTTTATACAGCCACAGTCCCTGAGATGGCTGATGTTGGTGAGTGAGATGCAAATTCAACAGAGTAGGGGTCTCCACACCCACCAAAGGAAGCACTCTGGGACAGATGTAATGAACTGAAAGACTCTAGAAGCCAAATCCCAAAAATGCACCTCACTATCTAATGTCACCCTAGTCTTATCTTGTAACTAAGAAAATGGTATTTTCTATAACGGTAAGTTTGTAAGCTTATGAAAGGATCGGGACAGACTGCGAGAGAGAAAGACCACCTCACTGCTTTCTCTGCACTGTTTCTCAAACTAAAAGATGGCAGCCTTGTCTATTGCTCTTAGTCAACATCACAATTAGTTTGAAAAGTAAGGGGAGGGGGGAATCCTACCAGTTAAAAATAAAAGCTTGCATTTACAGTCCAGCCTCAAAAATACTGACAGGGCCAGAAAGATAACTCAGCAAGTAAAGACACTTACCTCAAAAGTCCAATGACCTGAGTTCAATACCAGACCCATGTGAAAGTGGAAGGAGGGAACGGATTCCATAAAAATGCCCTTTGATTTCCACAGCCATTCTGTGGCACACACACACACACAAACACAGAGTAATGAGAAATTTGTTTAATAAGCAAATAATAATAATAATAATAATAATAATAATAGCAGTTCGTTAAGAAACTGTGAATTTGGGGAAAAGACTCTAAGAAAGCTTTTTTATTTTCAAATCCATATGCAATATGCAAACAAGTAGAGATGCCCATAAGATTTAATAGAGGATTAATATTTTATGCACAAGTTCACTACCAATTTTAAGTTCAATTTGTGTGGCTTAAATTTGTTTAAGCTAGAAGAAGATAAACAGGTTTTAAAGACAGGAGAAAGTTCTGTTGATGTGGTTCTTAGAGGCTTTAAAACACTTCATAGAAGACAGTGACTTACTCCAAAATACTAAAGTGAAAAGTTGTTTTTATTTTTTTCTGCCAACTTCAAAAACGATGAGATTACAGATTAACTTTTCTGTAGTTGCATCGATTAGATGAGAGGTATATTGGAGCTCAGAGATCCAAAATCTGGAAAATATTCAATCTGCACAGTGACTGTAAAGCATCCATTTCCCCCGAGCAAGAAATTGTCACATTATTTGAAGCTAATTTGCTGGGTTTGAAAATCTGAAGCCATCATGAAAGCAAAGAAGGGCGTTGAGATTATTATTAAGGAACCTCTTGGTGGGGCTGAAGGATATTTTTCTTGTAAGCAGTTTAAAAAACAAAAAGGAGGAATGAAACAAATATCTTTCCTACCAGCACCACCCAGAATGACTGTAATGGGTTCTGCAAGCCCATGCCCTGCACTGCTCTTAGGGAATGTCACTCACTTTTAAAGACAGGGAAGAATTAAATATACATTATAAATATTTAGAAAAAAGCCCAAAATACATGTCTAGAGAATTTGCAAACGTCCACAGTAATATTGATATCCATCGTTATTGTAAGTCATTACTGGCATAGATAAAGGAGTCTTGAAAAACATGTTTATAAAAGTAATGGGACAAGAGCAAAGGCATAAAGATCGCTTCAGTATCCAAAGTATCGCTTCAGTTTCCTAATTTGAGACTGTCTCTACTGATAGCCAGCAGGGTAGCCTTGGGCAAATTACTTGATTTATCTGATCCCGATTTCTTTGATCCTCCAATTCTGCATCTACAAAAATAAATAATAAATGTCTACTCTGAAGGATAATCATGAGGATTAAATAAGAAAACAGGCATAGAGGCCCTGCTGTAGCAGCCGCCCCTAACGGGTGCTTGGAACACCAGATAATCACACTCCAAAGGCAAGCAGGACTTACATTAATGCAAATAAGAACTTGGGTGTCTCTTAACTCCCATTAACTCTCCCTCTAAAATCACAGAAGGCTCTCACTCTGGCCACTTAACCTGCCAAATTGCAAGGGCGGATACTGTGTCTCATATCTCAGCATGATACAGTGAGAGTCAGCGCATCCAACCCTAGCACAGTGCACTCTGTTTGTTTAAGAGATGAAATGTTTAGCCATTACCAAGGCAGTTTTAAAATTCTCATATTCTCTCATGGAGCTTCCCTGCCCTTTCCAAAGATAGGACTACCACTGCTCATCCAATAGGAACATCAAAAGGCAGCCGTAGAGCAGCGTCTTTTTGGAATATCTCACCCATCTAACAAACATGCAAACACACACATGAAATTAGCATGGCCTTTATAGTGGGTAGGAATACTTCCAGAGTTCTTAGGTAAGGGTCCACGAAGTAAGAATGCCAGCCTAATGCACTGTAGCTTTCTTTCTACATTTAATCATTATAACTTGAAATTCCTCTGTCAGGTGTTTACAGAGTCGTATCACAATCGACTAATTTTTGTTTTGCTTTGGTTTTGTTTTTTTTTTTTTTTTGAAACATGTATCCCAGGCTAACCTTGAACTCACATTGTAGCATAGGATGACCTTGAACTTCTGATCCTCCGATTTCCACCTCCTTGTGGGCTGAGATTACAGGTGTGTGTCACTACACCTGATTTATGTGAAGTTGGGGCAAAACCTAGAGCTTCCTTCATGCACTCTGCCGCCAGCCCTAACTATTTCTTTATCTGTCTAAACTGTCATTTTTAAAGGTTCAAATCTTTCAGCCTCTTGGAATTATCAGATATTTGAAGAGCCTATAATAGGAAACCTGATTCAAACTAGTTTAAACAGTGAAGTTATTTGCTGGTCATAGTATTTAAAGCAAAGTGAGCTTTGGACAAATTTGATCTGGATCCTCACTTCCTGGTGTGTTTCCATCCTATTCAGCTTTGTCCCCAAACTGGCATATTTAACATCACAACAGCTGCTACATTTGTGGCTTCATGGGCACATAGGATTTCTAGTAAACTCTCAAGTAGCTACCCACTAGATGACCGCTAACAGAATTCCTATGGGCAAAGTAATTAAAGAGCCTGATTGCCTCTAGGAACCTACCCTAGTCCTAGGTAACTTGAAAGAACCCTTGCAGCAAGACTCCACTCACATCCCATCACAGGACATGGGTAGGACACACCTTTACCCAAGGCTGCTCTTCTCTTTAACCTAGTCCATGCACCATCCATTGATATGAACCTCCTCCCTTTCAAGTGAAAGATCAATGGCTTCCTAGCAACATATATTGTACTGTGGTTCTCCACTTCTTTGTCATAGAAGCTGGTATTCTAGTTGACTTTATATAACTGGGATAAAAGACTATAACTTTCAGGTTACAATCTATCATCAAAGAAAACCACAATGGGAACCGGGAAGCAGAAACTGAAGCAGAGACCATGGAGAAGTGATGCTCATTGTCCTGCCCTCCATAGCTTGCTCAGCTTGCTTTCTTACACAAATCCAGAACCTTTTGCCCAGAGGTGGCACAGTCCACAGTGGGCTCTGACCTTCCATATCAACAGTCAATCAAGAATATGCCCCATAGACATACCTACAGGCCAATCCAATAGAGGCAGCTAAACTGAGATTCCTCCTTCCCTGGGGAATTCTAGTTTGTATCAAGTTGACAAAAAATTAACCAGCATAGCAAGATGGCTCAGTGCATAAAGATATTTGCTTCCAAGTCTGATAACCTAAATTTGATCTTCAGGATTCACATGAGGGAAAGAAAGAAATGACTTCTATAAGCTGTCCTCCGGCCTCCATTCATGCACAGTGGCAAGTGTGAGATATCGCATTCACACAAATACACACAGACTCTAAGACGTAATTTAATTCTTCTAATTTTCTTCACATGCACTTCTTTGTTTTCAGTCACGTTTTTGTCGTTACAGGCACGTTTGTGGTCCAAGTCACTGCAACTGATGCTGATGACCCAACATATGGGAATAGTGCTAAGGTTGTCTATAGCATCCTGCAGGGACAGCCCTACTTCTCAGTGGAGTCGGAAACAGGTTAGATTACTTTCTTCATCTTCTAGGCTACGTTCCATAATTTTAACTGGCATGCTCAGCTGAGCTAGCGTATTGTTTAATAAAAACAATCAGCATGATTGGATTTTCCCTGCGTTCCTCTGCCAAACTCTAATGATTTATTTGTAAGCATGACATCCAGATCATTTTAATAAAGAAATAAGACAATGTGTCTTTCACACCATTCGTATGGGATAGAGCCATTCCTTTCTTTCTCCATCCAGTTTGGCATGATGCTGGGAGAGAGTGACTAAGCCTAAACTAAACACAACCATTCTGAGTCCTCTCCTCTCTTTTTCTAGTTACCTAACGGTGCTACACCTCTCTCTGTTCTGCTCTGAAGCTAGGTTACCGTGGGACACATTTGCACAAATAAAAGGTGGCAGTGAGACATGTCACTTCCAAGCAGATTTGTGCACAATCTGTCACACCTCTTCCCCTGGCCACAGTGATCATGGAAACCCTTGTTGAGATAGGGTCTCAGCCCAGATGTCAGAATGTTACTATGAACAGAAATCCCTGTTTGCCTGCTTAGAGCATGAGCAAGAACTGAACCATGGCTCTGTCACACCATTAGTATTTTACGATGCATTCTGACATCATAGTCTACCCTCTCCTGTCCAACACATCCCTGCTCCAACAAATCACCTTGCCTTATGGAGTCTTTTTCACATCATCTTATTTTTCTAAAAATTTGCCCGGCAAAGCCTAACTGGGATGCTGGACTCACTGCTGCTTGTCACAGATGCCAATGAGAAGAGACAGGAACTGAATCTTTAAAACTGCTTTACAGAGAGCTGGCAATCTGAGAAGGCAGTTGATTAACATCCTAAAAAAAACAAATGGTCTTCCATCTCATCTCCAACCAGCAGACCACAGGGCAGAGAAGGAGCATAACAAAGGCAGCCAGTCATTCTGGAGCTCAGTCCTGGCCTCTGGTCAGTTGGCCAGACATGTTTCTGAGAGCTGTGATGCCCATGTTTCTCATCATTATCATTTCTTGCTGTCTTCACTCATTTTGTGGATGTTTGGAGTTCAGGCACTTTTTGAAATGCTTAGTCAAGTTAGTTGATATCAGCCTTGTTCTCCGGGGGCATCTGGGCTGAGAGTCAGTTAACTCAGAACAAACCGACCATTGACTGTGTGTGCTTGCTAAGCTATAAATAGCATGTAGGTGCTGAGACCTCGCCACAATACGGAGCACGCGTGTGTCCTATAATGCACAATACAAAAGCGCCTCTGTCAAAAGCACCACACTACCTGGTGGTATATTTTTTCAGTAGAAAATATTTGTATTGTACAGTAGATTCTATACATATTTGGAATCAAGTTCCTTTTATATATTTTTCCAACATCCTTTATTTTCAGCCAGAGCTTTCCTGGGTTACTACATCCAGCTAGAAATTTATGTGTTAAAAGGTGAATGAACCTGGAAAGAATCCCAAGGAGGGAGAAAATGTTGAGTTGAAAAACAATGAGGATGAAAAATTAGAATTATTCTACTTAAAGGACAAAAGGCTAAGGTGATTTCCTGTGTTTAAAAAGAGCAGAACTATTATTTGGAGAAGAGAAAGCTGCTGCTCCTGGAAGCCAAGACTATGGGAATAAAATTGACCTGTTGTCTGAGGCATTCTTGTTAAAAAGGAAGAAAAGATATTTTCAGCTTCATTAGTGGTTAAGCATGAGAGTGTGAGAGCAGAGAGAGCTACAAAGCCTACTCTGGTGGTTCTTAAAAGAAAGTTAATTTAAGCATAAACACTCTGCAGAGATTAGGCAAACTTTGAGAAATTCTTTCAACTCATTATCCAACTGCCTAACTGTAGGGATAACTTTAACCTACCTTTAATATGTTGGTTACTGTAGGGATTGTTTGAATTGATGTTCTCATTCTTTGTAAGAAAACCCAAATTCTCAAGGATCACACAAGACCATAACTGAGAGGGACCTGAGGCCATTTTCCTTAGCACATAGCCTTGTGGTTTATAAAACCCACAGAACATTCATTACCAGTAGGCACTCTAGAGGAGCAATTAGCCAAGTTGATAATGTGAAACTCTGGCGTCAGCTCAGGCATATGGCTTTCTGATATGCTCACCATACACCTCAGTGCTTTCTATCTAGCAGCAAGTGCTGTACGTCCTTGTCTGTCATGTGACAGTCATGCTGTACAGTGTCATCCTGTATCAGTTACATTGCACTACCGCAGCCTCCTTTGCCCAGGCTCTGCCTTGTACTTGTTTTCACTCTCCTTGTATTACAGGCTTTTTAACGAGTATCTCTCCCCCTGTGTGATTGTAATTTCCTTCAGTAGAAAGGCTGTGTATAATCATCTTTATATCACAGTGACATCTGCATAGTGTTTTGCATATTGTGGGTGACAGTCTACATTTGTTTGCATAAATAAATGATTCCATAAAATACTGTTAATGCCTCCCCTTCCACTCCTGAATTTCAATTTCACATCCATAGGTATCATCAAGACAGCGTTGCTCAACATGGATCGGGAAAACAGAGAGCAGTACCAAGTGGTGATTCAAGCCAAGGACATGGGCGGCCAGATGGGAGGACTGTCGGGGACCACGACCGTGAACATCACGCTGACAGATGTCAATGACAACCCACCCCGTTTCCCCCAGAGTAGGGACATTTGATTGAACGGGTTTCTCCAATATGCCTCTGTAACAATTTTGACTTTAAGAATATGTCCATTGTTGGCACTGATGTCAAAATCACTGGACTTAGGAAAAACTGGCACTTTTATTAAAATTATTTAAATGAGTTGAAAACACCACTTATGCTCAAGAAGTGTGAACACTTTATGCTCTGCCATTGGAAATTAGCAGAGTGATTCCTGATATGGCCGCTGTTGTAAAAGCAACATCATTGCTTTCACTTTCCTTATAAATTTGCTTGAGCAAAGCATATGTATACGATCGTGCTGCTATTTGTTAGGAAAAGTTGACTTTATGTTTCTGTGAACTTAATCAGGCATGTAATTTCTGTTAAATGCTCACAAAGCTTTGCAAGGAAAGGTTGTATCATTTTCCTATTTCTAAACATATAGCCATAGAAGTTGCTATGTTCTTAATCCATTTGTAGTCATAAAGAGTTTTCTACATTATGGTTAACTGAGATATTGAAAAGCATCTCAGATATGATCAAGAGAGAAGAGAAAACAACATACATGAACTCTGCCTTTCTCTTGAGCATCATGCTAGACTTTCACATGCCGCCACCCAAGTAGGAAGTGGTTGTGATGCAATTTTTTTCCTTCAAAAATAGATGTCTTTGTGACCAGGCTCCCCGGAAAAGGTCATCTGAATCATTAAGTAGAAAATGTAGCTTAGATTTGGTGACTCACACATATAATCTTAGCACTTGGGCAGCTGTGGCAGCTTCCAGGCTAGTGCTCCATAAAAAGTCCCGTGCCTGCCTAAGAAGACCCCAGTTTTTCTTAAAGAAGGGAACTAAAGAGATGGCTCAGCAGTTAGGCAAGAGTACTTGATGCTCTTCCAGAGAATCCAGGTTCAACTGGATCCTCACAACTGCCTGTAAGTCCAGCTCTAGGGGATACAACACCCTCTTCTGGACTCCGTGGATACCTACACACATACACGGCATATAGACATGCAGGCATACACACATAAAGAGAAATAAAAATAATTAAAAATAAATATTTTTAAAAGAAGTAGAAGGAAGGGAGGGACGATTGAGAGGAGAGGAGAGAGAAAGGAGAAGAGGGAGGGAGGAAGAAGAAAACCCATTTACTCTACCATGGCACTTTTAAAAAGATAACCAGCTAATACAGGCTTCCTTAGTAAGGGAGATCCAAATGATCAATAGGAAACAGTTTCATCTTTTATTCTCCAAATATGTAATCAGCTGGCTTGAGGCCAAAAACAGACTAGCTAAGAATCTGTGATATAGGCAGAAGTTTTGAGCACTAAAACTTTTTCCACAAAGTCCTAAAATAAAAATAGCATGCTCACCGGCACGCAGCCCTGCAGAGGGTAGCTCGAGGGTCTCTGGCTCTTGGCTCCATGGGGACTGGCCACTCGTCCTGCTGTTTCTTTGCATAGCCTGTTACGTGTTATGAGACCACGAGCCAAATCAAGGGAGAAGAGAGTGCGGAACAATCTAGATAAACACTTAATCCATTTTGTTATTTTACCAGCCAGAGCCCAATACTCTGGGAATTTGCACCATTGAAGACCTATACTTCAATGGTGCCATCGTCTGGTGGTTTTCATTTTTTATTTTTCCAAAATCATGTATGAATAACTGGCAAATTATAACAGATAACAATAGCATATTTTTTAAAAGAGAATAAATTTATAAAGTAGAATAAATTTTAGAAGGCAGCTTCGCCACTGATGCTAGGATATTTTTTAATACACATACACCCCCCCCACACACACACACAAACACACACATTCTAAATATATGACCTGCAAGACTGTCAGATTTAAGCTGAAACTCACATCTTTGTCTTTAAACTAATTTTGCAACATGAGGATATTTTAAAAAAGAGCATTATCTACAAAGTTTTGGATTAGAAGTAAAAATATATGTATGCTGAAAGCTGTGGTGATACACACCTTTAATTACAGAACTCTGGAGGCAGAGGCAAGCATATTTCTATGAGTTTGAGGCCAATCTGATCTATACAGTGACACTGTCTCAAAAACAAAATCATATATGCCAATATATATATATGTATATATATGTATATGTGTGTGTGTTGAAAATCTACATAGGAAACAATGCTATAATGAAATTAATAATGAGTTATTCAAAGGGAAAAAGGTAAAGAGTGTCATCGCTCAGTGTATTGCCCTAACCCTGAATGCAGATCCATCTCTGATTACGAGTCAAAGCATGACTATTTGGCTATTTTTTCAAATTGCTTTAATTTGCTTCCACCTTCAGCTAGTATTAGCAAGATCACGAAAAAGCTCTGTTAAGAACACATAGTAATTGGCTTCAAGTCAATCCAGGTTAAGTTCTTTATTCTTTGTGGGGCCTTTGAAACTCTCCTCTTCCACTTAGTCTCAAAATGACACCATGAATTTGGAAGCTTATTTACAGAATGAGAAGAAAACACTCCATTTGCAAAGAGACAGGCCATGAAATAGAAGGAGTCTAATTATCATGGTAGTGAAGATATAAGGAGATTAGGGTACCATTCGTTATTTTGAAGAAAGCATATGTCTGTCTCCATCCACAGTGAGGTCTTTAAGCTGGCTCCCTTCAGCCATGACTGGGCTTTCTGGAACCTCACTTGTTGTCAACCATAGTCCAAAAACATTATTTAAAATATCCTTATTGTCACATATTATTATACTTGCTGTCTTTTCTTAATAAGAAATAAGCTCTTGCCAACAGTTTGTTATTGTGCCCAATTTATATGTTAAATTTTATCAAAGATATGTACGTATTGAAAACAAACTCAGAAACAATATAGTACTTAACCTCAGCTAAGCCCATATTTAAACCCATATTTAGTACTAGTTGCAGTAAGAGCAGATGGCTCATTATGATAGAGCATCTCCTAGTCTCTGCTTCACTCGTCTGTTTGGTGATTAACAGGTACATACCAGTTTAAGACCCCGGAGTCTTCTCCACCGGGAACGCCAATTGGCAGGATCAAAGCCAGTGATGCTGATGTGGGAGAAAATGCAGAGATCGAGTACAGCATCACAGATGGGGAGGGACAAGATATGTTTGATGTCATCACCGACCAGGAAACCCAGGAAGGGATTATAACTGTCAAAAAGGTAATGCTATTAATATGGCTATTTGTTATAATTCCTGGGGCTGAAGAAGTGACTCCATGAGTAAGGCCCCAGCACCCACATGAAGTCTGATCTTGGAGGTTCCCTGGCCAGGCAGTCTAGCAGAAATAAGGTTGAGTGACAGATGGCATGGCGTTGACCTCTGACCTCCACACACAAATACACAAGCTGCACATGAGTGCACATGCATACACGCACACACGCACACACATAAGCATCCACATATAGAAAAGGAGATGTAAACACATCTCCTTATTAGATTTCTTCAACTCCAAATACTATTATTTAGCGGGGTGGGGGAAGCATTTATCTGTGCTCGTACAACTTCCATAGATATCAAATAAGAAAAATCTTTTAATGTCTGATCAGCGATGTGCTTCCCTCTGGCTCCCAAGTTACCAAGGACAGTGACCATCTCCTGTAAACCGATTCTTTTCTTTTTTCTACACACCTATTCTAATTGCACTGAGATCTCTTGGGTTGGCTTTTAGTAGTCAAAAGTACTTTTATATATTCATTACACCCGCGCTTTCGATAAATTTCTACTAAAACTCTTCTAAGTAAATAAAAGAAACAAATGAAAAGCATAGAGACGATGAAACAAACATCATAAGCAATAAAATACACAATGCCACACACTGCTGTGAGTGGTGGCGTTGCCATGGCACTTACTACAGATGGTCCACTGTCCTAAAACCGGTAAGCCGGGAATGAATCCGAGAGGAAGCGAGGAAGCCAACAAATGAACGTGCGCCTGAAAACTGTGCAGCATGCTTTGAAGGAAAGGCTAGCGCACACAGGGAGCAAGAGGACCTGAATTAGAGAAGATGGAGACCACACATTTAAACAAATGAGGAAATTGCACGTGACTCCTTTGGTTACTTTCTAGAACATCTGGAACATGAGGTCAGATCTCAGGTTCTGAATTCCTCCTTTTCACCAGCATACTCCTGTACTATTTGACCTTGACCTCTCAAAATTCCCTGGCACCACAGAGCACTATACCAAAGTGTGGCCATGGTTTAAAAAAAAAAAAAAAAAAGTGTGCCTCAGGGCTAAAAGTATTGATTTAGGCTAATTTTCATTGATTTCCCTTTTGTCATGTATAGTATAATATGTTCTCCCTCCCTTAGCTGCAGACTGCTGGTGAACATAAGCATGGTGGATGTAAATAATGAGAAAATTTCCCCTTACAAGAATATGTCTGAATATCTAGAAACACAATAAAACATGCTTAAGTGATACTCAGACCAATGTTTTAGACCCTGATATGATTAGGAAGCCCATTAGTGTGCATTAACCTTTTTAATTTTCTCTGTGCCTTATCAGATTCAAACTGAAATTTTGCCTAGCCAACTAAATCGCATTCGCCAGGGTCTTGATTAATAGTGTTTCTAGTGAGCCTTGTCATGATATCATCTAAAACTACAAGTCAGCAATATGCACTGGCTTCACCATGTCTCCACATGAAAAATCTTTTCCTAAAGGTCTTTGACAATAGGGATCGCTGCCTTCTTTGGCAAATAATTAGCCCAGCGCCCTTATGAGGATATCAGGGGAAGATTTTACTAACTCCAGCAAGAACAACTTATTCAGTCTGAATGGTCAAGAAAGACTCACTGTGCTAGCCTGTGGGTCTGGCTACACTCAGCCTTGCCTGAAGATGTTGAAAATTATAGATGACCATCTCTACCAGGCACTGGCAATTTTTAAACACCCCGCAGATAAAGCCAGATGTGAGAACCCCTAGCAAAATAGTCTACTGCATGTTGCCAGCCTGTCCCTGGTAACCCACCCTATTCAAACACAAAGTAGTTTAGAGGAGAGGGAGAGAGAAGATGAGACAGATCTCTGCATCCAGGTCCCTTCCTGCCCCATATGCCTAGCGCCTGAGCACCCACTTTTCAGCGGCAGCAGACTTTCAGGCTGTATTTCTATCATGGTTCTTTCACAACCCAGGAGGAGAGGGAGGAGGAAGAGGGGGGGAGGGCGGGGAGCGGAAGTTAATCTCATCTTTGACACCTCTGCCTTCCACTGCACTAACGTGTGCTGATTTCTGTAAGCAGCCCGATCGTGTTCGTTTATCAGAGATCTGCACTAAAATGGTTTCTGCCTTGCCTCTCTGTCTTGCATCACCTTCCTCTGAAGCTCTTGGACTTTGAAAAGAAGAAAGTGTACACCCTCAAGGTGGAAGCCTCCAACCCCCATGTCGAACCCCGATTCCTCTACCTGGGTCCCTTCAAAGACTCGGCCACGGTGAGAATTGTGGTAGACGATGTGGATGAGCCTCCCGTGTTCAGCAAAATGGCCTACATCCTACAAATACGAGAGGATGCTCAGATAAACACAACCGTAGGCTCTGTCTCAGCTCAGGATCCTGACGCTGCCAGGAATCCCGTCAAGTGAGTACACTCAGCACCACCTCTCGCGTTAAGTCCATTTTTATATCCAAAGACCCAAGTGCTCCATAGAAAAGAGGACTCCTTTTTCCAATTAGACAGTTGTATTCTCCTGAAAAACTGCTCCAAATAGCACCTTTAACTGCCCTTGCTCACGGCATAAGTAGTATTTTAGCAACAGCATAAACCCTCAAGTACACAAAAGCTGAAGAAGAAAAAACAGCCGTTTAAAGCGAGGTGATGCGAGGTGATGCAGCTGATTGACCGGGGCTCTTGGTAAGGTTTAAGAGGGTTTACTAAAGAGTGCAACACAAAAATACACCAGCCCCTGGGCTTGACAGCACTGTGCTTTTCAAGTGCTGGAGGACCTATCATGTAATCCTTAGAGGCAGAATTATGCCCCATTCAGATGAATAATTTTCCTTTTGCATATGTAAATAAAAACAAGAAGCATTTCATGATATGTCTGTGAAATGCTGGAGAAATTAATAGGGTAGGATCCAAATTAATGCTATGTAAACAAGCTCCGTCTTCCCTGTGCTTTGCTGGCTCCTTAGTTATAAATCATGTGGCAATGAAGCCTCATTGCTCTTTGAGGCCACTGACAACTTGGGGGTTCTAGCATCACATGCAAAGCCTAGAATCACCCAACTGCCAGCGCTCGCCTAGTAGTTCAGTGGAATAAATGAAAAAGGTGTTAAATCAGAGTCCTGTCATGTAAATCATTCTCCTTAGCTAAAGTAAGCAGAAAAAAATAAAATAAAATGAAGTCTGTAGAGATTCTTGCCAGTGAGTCCACAGGCGTATTCTGAGGAGGGGCCCTGCCACATGCACATCCTATGATAAGGGAACGCGGGCAGCTATACCACATCTGCGACAGAGAGTGCGCACAGAGAAAAACAAGCAAAGGATAAATATGCAGGAGGTCAGGTGAAGACACTTCCGAGACTCAAATTAGCGGGGATACTGTCTAAGACGGTGCGACCGGGCTCAGCTTTCTTAGTAGGAAATCTCTGCAGTAAAGATTTGAAAGAAACAAAGGGATGAGCCGTGTAGAATTCTGGGGAAGACCGGCAAGAGGGGAAAAGGACAGGGGTCTACGCTAGCGCCACCTTCCTCTAATGCGGCAGTGGCTAAGAGGTCTGCACATCTAGGAAAGAGAAGAGGGAATGGCGAGCTGGGATAGGAAACAGAAAGGAGGGAGATGAAGAGAGAGGAGAAAGAGAGAGAAGGTGGAGGGAGGAAATAAGAGAGAGTGGAAGGAGGTGGGAGAGGTTAATTGGGAGGCAGCAGGGAGGTTTGCCAATGTGGAGCTCACAGGTCCTACTGGGCTTTATGGTTCATGGTAAAGCCTGAGTTTAGCTAATTGAGGTGAGAAGCCATCTGGAAGCTTTGAATAGAAGAGCTGCGTCATCCCAAACTGCACTTTAAGTGGCCATTCTGTCAGTGGTGTGGATGTTCCTGTAGGTAACCAGTAACGTGCTCTAGCAGCCACTGCCCTTTGTTCCAGTCAGATCTCCTGATACCCTCACACCTGAAACACACAGATGTCTTCTCCACTCTCGGCACACAGAGCCGTGTTTCACCCGTCTACTGGAAGATCTTTGACACACCGAAGAGGGCTGCGGTCCACCAGCGCAGCCTGGTGTGAGCTCCGTGGGCCCAGTAAATGTAATCAGGGAAATGAAGGATGGCTTTCACTTCCACAGCACATGCACCTTAGGCACTTTCACAACTGTACAGCTCATTGCAGCTCGTTCCAGTTACACGGAGTTGGGAGGGGGAACCTCAGCAAGTCAGTGTGAAGTCCAATTTAAAAGCATTAATGCTGGAAGTTAACAAATATGAGCTTCAGTTACCTCTCTGATAGATCAACACGTTTTTAACTTCTTCTGGAAATTTAGGCTAAATACTTTTATATTAGTTTTTAAACCAAATACCAGCTTTACCCACTGCATTATTCTCTGTGTTCTGAATGGAGGTACTTAGCCTGTAAGCTGGGCTGGCTGTTGGTTCATGCTAAAGACGTTCACTGCCAGCCTTCCCTTAGTACATATGGCCTTGATGTATAAATATAGATTTAAGTCTAGAAACATACATAGATTACATTAGTGTATCAATGCATATTCCAGTGATTTTCCTTACAGGGTAAAATTATTCTTACATAAAGAATATGACTATACGCAGTCTGCAGTTAGTCTAGATATAAACACCGAGCAACTGTATAAGACTATCTTAGGTTGGTCAAACAAATAATTTCCCAAAGGTTGAGGTTTTTTTTTTTTATGCAGTCACTATCTTTAATAACTCTTTAATCACAAAACAATTTCCTACTATAACTTTATCACAATGTCTTTTGATAATACATACAAGAAAAAACATGTCACTATAAATATCTACCATGTAAAACGTCTATGTCTAGTGAGATAGCTCAGCACTTGCTGCTCTTACAGAGGACTCAAGTTTGGTTCCCGAGACTCATATCAGGTGACTTATAACTGCCTGTAACTCCAGCTTCTGAGGATCTGAAGCACCCTTCTGACCTCCTTAGGGACCCCAGCTTATGTGCATGCACTCATACACATAAATAAAAATAAGGTAAGTATTTTTTAATCTACATGCAAATGCAGCTTTTTTTCCCACCAAACAAATTTCCCTCACTTGAGGAACCATTACAAGACAAATCATTTAATCACTAAATGCAATGAAGTCCCGAGGGAAAAGGTCAAGCCATCCGCTACAGCCATGCAGAGGCCGATTGCCTTCTTTCCTATTGGCAATGATCACAGTTAATGTTTCTGGACAATAAATATCCCCGATATAAACTGAAATTACTTTAGAGGAAAGAAAATAACAACAAAAAGAAAATACAGCTTTGTCTATAATCATCTTTCCTAAACAATATAGACATTTTAGGGTTTCCATTAATTTTTAATCTCCCAATTAGAGAAGACAATATAAATTTTGGAATTTCCTAAATAGTTAATCTTCTCTCTTTAAAATTTAAAGCTGCCTTCAACTAAAACTTCCTCACTACTTCCCGTTTATTTCAAAGCTTGATAGAAAAGCATAATTATTTGTAAAACTTAAAAACTGTGCCACCAGGCTGAGACAAAGAGTAAAAGATGAGTGCTGTCTATAATTACAGCAGCTTAGAAAAGCACAAGGCAGGACTTACTAAGCTTGGCACTTTTCATGAGGAAAAAACGTAGTCAGATAAGTATTAGATTTCACACCGTCTATGAGTACAGTAACTTCCTTTTTGAGAAGTAACAGTATATTATAAATGTTTATCACTCATCTTCAAAATAAAGAAAGGGAATCAAGTAAGTTCAATGTTCTAGCCTAAATTTTTCAAAATTGTTGGAATGGCAGAATTGTCAAAACCAGTAGATAGCTTTTTAAATATGTTTGAGCCCTTCTAAGGATAAAAAGGCTATGTTAAATATATTGATACTAAACTTAAGACCTAATGACATAATGGCCCGTGTGAATCTCATTAATTTCTTCCGAAATCTTTGAATAGCAAGCAATAAATGAATACCTATTTCATTTAGACAACTAAATGACAAATATCAGTATGAAAATATATTGTTTGTTATATCTTGTTATTTATATTTTAAGTAAAAACAATCCTTTGAAATAGAATTTTGAGGATTGTACATTATTACAAATGACATATCTTTTCTTAGAGCTTTCATAACTCTAAATATGTCTCATAATTGGATTGTTTACTTAAATTGTGTTTCCACTAAGCCAATTTTTTAATCCAACATTTTAAAACCCCTTCCATGACATAAGTTTTGAAAATGCATTGGAAATGGGAAGTTATTTTTCCTAAAAAAAAATCTTAAAATATCAAGTCTCTCCAGATTTTTCTCTTGATACCCTTTCACTCATAAACATACAGACATACATGTTCCCCTTACATGGCTATCCTAAAAAAAATCAGTTTCAAAATTAAATAAATCTTAAAGTAGTTAAAACTAATAAAAAAAATATTTAAAAAAAGTTAACATTTCCCAATCTGCCATCAGCGTTAGGGTTGAAGATGCTGTCTGACTTTGGTTTCTAAGATAGCATTCTGGGCCCTCTTTGAGTTTCCACAACTCTCCATAAACACGTCTCCACCCCTCACTCTGCCCTTGCACCTGCTTGCCCAGTCACTCTCTGTCCCTGTTGGGTATCTAAGTGGCACTGCCCTCAGCACTCCCTTTTCCACACCTACTGACTGAGAACTCCAGGTTGTCCAAACGGTTCTCTGCCTTGAGCTTCAGCTTGGACTTCTCTGCTGTCTGCTCCTCAGGCCCTCCCTCGCCACATGCCAAAAATGCAGCCTTGACTCTTCCCCAAGCCTTGTTTTTGCCTTCTCTTCCAACATCTTGTGACAGGACTATCTAACCAACCTCCTCAGTTCAGCCAGTCATCTTTTTCAACACAGTTTAGACGATGGTGCTACCCTGCATGGAGCCCGTGGGTACATGCCATTTAGAATCGCCCCCCAATTCTTTCCTATAGCCAGCCCATCCTTCTGCTTAGACTCTGCACTTCACTCTAACCCCATCTCTTATCTCCACTCTCTCCTACCTTACCATTCTCACCCACACAAGGCATCTTTTGTCTCTGAAAACAGAATGATTTTTTAAATAAAATGGATAATAGAAAAGTAACCAATCCCTATATAAGCACCTACATTAATGTTCTGAAGATCTAAACCTTAATTTTTCTCCATCTTGTTTATCCTTCTAGCATATAGTTCATCCTGACTGCAGTTCCCCTCCTTTCTCTCCCCCCAGCTCCTTCCCCTTACCTGCCCTTTCCCCTAATCCAACCCCACTTCACCTCCCCCCTCAGAAAAGAACAGGCCTTCCAGGGACATCAACCAAATAAAGCATAAACAGCTCCAATAAGACCAGGAACATATTCTTACATCAAGGCTGGATGAGGTAACCCAGTAGGAGGAAAAGGGTCCCAAGGGCAGGCATAGAAGTTAGAAACAGCCTCACTCCCACTGTCAGGACAAAAACACTGAGCAACACAACCATAACATACACGCAGAGAACCTAGGTCAGACCCATACAGGCTCCCTGATCTCTGTGAGTACACTTGCGTCCTGGTCAGTTGCTTCTATTGTCAAAGTTCTTGTAGTATCCTTGATCCCCTGGCTCCTCCAATTCTTCCTCCTCCTCAGGACCTCCAAAGCTCTGCCTAATATTTGGCTGTGGGATTCTGCATTTGCTCCAGTTTCTGGATGAAATCTTTCTGGTCTCTCTGGTGACAGTTATGCTAGGCTCCCGTCCCAGCACATCCTGCGGGCATGACAATCTGTAGATAGGCAGGCTTTGTGGCTGTTACTTGAGGCCTTGCCTGGTTACAGAGGATCGCTGGATCAGGCTCCATGTCCCTCCTTACTAGGAGTCTTAGCTAATGCCACCCTCGTACATTCCATGGCTTTTTCATTGCACTAGGTTTTCATTGTGCTCCCAAAATGCCCCCCAATTCCAGTCATCTCTCTCAGTATTCTCAACCCCCACCACCCCTCCACACAGACCTGATCCCTCCTGTTCCCATCTCCACCTACCCCCAGTCTAAAAAATTAATTTAAAAATAGAATATGTGCTGGGGAAATGGTGCATGAAATGGTCCACAAAAGAATCGGGATTGGAGTTTGGACCCCCAGAGCATACGAAAAGGACAGGCGGACATGGCAGCTTGATTAGAATTCTAGTCCTTTGAAGGTAAAGACTAGGCATCCCTGCAGTGAGCGGGCTAGCCAAACCAGCCATATCAGTCATCTCTGGGTTCTAGTGAGAGGCCGTATCTCAGTGAACAGGAGGAGAGAAAATGAGAAGGTTTGGCATCAACCTCTGATGGTGTGTGAGCACATTCACATACATGCCTACACACTCCACACACGGAGCCATAAGAAACTGAAGTTACTACATAAACTTGACCTAAATTACATATTAAAATAGACTTGTTCTAATTGCACATTAAAAGGAAATTAGTAGTGATCTCAAAAATCACACAACTTGCCTAGTAAGTGTACTATTCAAGCTGATTGTAAAGATTAATTTATCAAAATATTTTGCTTAACATTACAGTTACAGACGCTTAAACACACTACGAGTGGGAAGAATTAATAGATAAGATATTCTTGGATTAGTATCATGATGTGAAAAGGGCAAATCAAGGAAAGCCTTTCTAAATTCTACCCTGCATTTTTAGGTATTCTGTGGATAGACACACAGATATGGACAGGATATTCAACATCGATTCTGGAAATGGTTCGATTTTTACATCGAAGCTGCTCGACCGGGAAACACTGCTGTGGCACAACATCACAGTGATAGCGACAGAGATTAGTAAGTCCAGCCTTATCAATGCTGTCTCCACTGATGGAGTGAGCGTCGTGGTGAGGGCTTGCTCAAGCATGGCCAGAGCCGCCCACTCATATTGACGGCCCTGCTCTGTACATGTTGAGGGAAAGAGCACCGGGGGAGGTCTGCAATGATGTTTCTTCTAAATGTGTGTTGGTTAACTTTAGTTGGAGAGAAACTGAAAGTTCTGCAATTTGGAAACAAAAACACACATCTGTCAGGGCTGGAGAGATGGCCCAGCAGGAAAAGAGCTTGCTGGCCAAATGTGAGAACTGCAGTTTAGATTCCCAAGGTCCACATAAAAGCTGGGTAGATGTGGTGGCTGCCTATAATTCCAGCATTTGGGAGGCAGAGATAGGGGTCTCCGGGGCAAGCTGGCTAGCTAGGTTAGGAATGCACTCAGCAATCAGCAAGGTGGATAGTGATGAAAAAGGCACCCAACAGAAGTTTTGGGTCTACATACATACACACACATGCACACACACACACACACACACACACACACACACACGAATGAGTTTAATCCCAGCACTTAGGAGGCAGAAGTAGGTGGGTCTCTCTGAGTTCAAGGACAGCCAGGGCTATAGGAAAATCTGAAAGAGAGAGAGAGAGAGAGAGAGAGAGAGATTACAGATAAATATATAGGTTTTATACAGTATAAAATATAGATATTATATATATATATCAAGTGAACTAGAACAGGCACATGTAGATATAATTTCCCAAAGATTATAAACTAAAAAGTCACAAAATACCGCTGAAAACATAGACTCTCAAACATGTGAGGAAGCAAGGGAATAGGTACAGCCCTATGTCTTCAAAATGTAGGCATTAGCCAACACCTTTTAGATATTCTTTCTAGCCTTCTTTAGAATTTCTGTTTCAAAATCTTTACCAAATGAAGAGCCACAAATTAGCACTTTTATGTAGTCTATCAAATTGAGCAATATAAAGCACCAAATAATCAATAAAATGTTTAGAATGAATTTTATGGCACTCCGCATGAAATCCAACACAAAGAAAAACAGTGCCAGAAAAAAAAAAAAAAAACATTTTATATGAAGTTATTTTACTCCATGGGAGTTAATGTGAACTGAGAGCAGTGTTAGACAAGAGCACATAAAAAGGATAGTTTTTAAAATAATATTTTAGTGTTTAAAATAGGCTTCTGAAGTGTAGCTCTTTTGGTTTTTGTTTTTAATTTCTGAAGTTCTAAACACTTTTATCTCAGCTGGATATCTGCTGTGAAATATTCCATATCAAATGGTTTATTATAGTTCCATTTTGTCAACATAACTCATGAGACGTGAAGTCTCTGAAGGAGAGTGGGTGGAATGACAAACAGGCAGGGTGGGCAAGAGGCGAGGCTGGCGTTGACTGTGATAAGGGCACCTCATTAGACAATCGTTAGATAGGAATTTGGATTTTAGAGTTTGTGCCAAGGGACTGGCATGGACACTAACAACAGCAAGCTCTTGAAGCTTAAAAATTATAAAATAAATTTCCACTGAAAAAAGACCAGTTTTCAAAACATAAAATTTAATACTTTACTAAAGTAGCCATTTTATGCATATTTTAGGTTTATGCCTACAATTCTCTGGTTTTAGAATGTACTGTTTCCTGAATATATTTGAAAATATGAGTGATAGAGACAAATCACAATTTATGTGCAGCCATGTAAACTTTGGGGGAATAGTGTGAGAAAAATTGACGCCAGAGATTTTAGGAATACTATTGTCAGAACTTGTTAACAAACTTGAATAACTCAAACTCCGAGCATTTGTGTAAAATCAGCTCTCAGTTGCTCCAAAACCTTTTTCTTGCTGTCAGGTTTCCTTGGGAATCTAGAAGTTTTCACACAGATTACTCCTCCTCTTCAGTCACATCTGAACCTGATGCTTCTGAGAAGCCATGGTTATCCCACTCAACACAACAGCTCCATCTCTTTCCATCCCTTTTCTCTGCCTAACTTCGTCATCTGGGGCAGCGTATGTTCATATGTTTAGTGTGTTTCTCTCCACAATGGAATGCATACCTAAAATTCACTATATTATTTAGCTCCTTATCTGTCCCAGCACCCAAAATAATTACCAGTCCATATTAGGTGACAGATGTCCAGTGAGGTCTTATTAAATGGACATTCAAATAGACGTGGTTAAGTGTGTGATAGAGAAAGCGTGAGCTACCAACTCCTGCCTCTCACACCAGCCAAGTCTGTCCTCCAGCTGTTCGGGGGATTAGTGTGGAAGAATGAGAATGACCAAGTAGGTGGTTGTTGTCTGGGGGAAAATGGCGATCAACATGTAAATGCCTATTTCTTTCTTTTTGGTGTGTGTCAGATAATCCAAAGCAAAGCAGCCGAGTGCCTCTGTATATCAAAGTTCTTGATGTCAATGACAATGCCCCAGAATTTGCTGAGTTCTATGAAACCTTTGTCTGTGAAAAAGCAAAGGCAGATCAGGTGAGTTGTGTTTTTAAAAGCACCTTTAAATTAGAAATCAGATTAATTTAGATCTAATAACTGAGATGATACTCACAGCAGAGAGCTCATCTTGAATTATCTATGAAGTGTATGCCAAGGATATTAATGCCATAAATAATAACCAAGACGAATGTTTAACTTGCATAAGAGAACAAATAGGTTTTTTTTTTAAGAGCTGGAGGTTCATCAGTCTCCAAGACTGATGCAAATTCCAAATCAGTCTTAAGTTTTCATTAAAATAGATTAGTCACAGTGTTGCTGGAATAAAATCTTTATTGGTGAACAGATAGCTTAATTTGCATATGTACTTGAAAATAATAACTAGAACATATTACCCAATTGTCTATAATTCACAGTTTTACTTATTTACATTGCCCATCTGTAAAGTAATACAAATTCATGAATGTTTTATTGCTTTACCCATTTGTCACCCACCTGAAATAGGTCTTCGCAGCCTGTGACAGGGAAATTATGCTACACTTTATCAAAACAGGAAAGTACTATGAAAGTACAGAGGAAAGTGGGAAGCTGAAATTACTGCATTTTTTATATTATTTTTCTTTATAATTTTTTCCCAAGTCGCTAACCTATGAGCAAAAGAAGGTAATTAGGCTGTCCAGAGTACTTGTGTTTTGTTTAGTTGCAAAGCTGTCATGATCATTGAGTCATTCCAGCAGTGCTTCTCAGTCCAGGTGATTTTGCCCACGGGGATATCTGGCAATGTCTAGAGACCATTCAGACTGTCACAACTTAGGAGCTGGCTCTCAGTGTATAGTGGAATGCATGCAGGGTGATTATCACACAGTTTTCAGAAAGGATCACAAACCAAAGAAGTAGCCATGGCTCCACGGTTTTCTAATAACATGCCAGTCCTTTGAATAGAATGCATTGATCACTTTTAAGAACAATCATTTTGATTAAGTTACAAACTACAAAATTAAGCAATTTCTTGAAAAACTGTAAGAAATACTTTGGGTCATGAAACCTCTAGCACAACTTTATGGTTTCTGTTTCAGCTGATTCAGACCCTGCATGCCGTTGACAAGGATGATCCTTACAGTGGACACCAATTTTCCTTCTCCCTGGCCCCAGAAGCAGCCAGTGGCTCAAATTTTACCATACAAGATAACAAAGGTAAGTGAGTTTCTTACCTTCCCTTTAGTCTCACCCCTATGGGAACGGATCTTAATTTCCATCACAACGTTATAACACATACACGCTCACCATTTTGCTTTCTGCTTCCAGACAACACCGCAGGAATCCTAACTCGGAGAAATGGCTATAACAGACACGAGATGAGCACCTATCTCCTGCCTGTGGTCATTTCAGACAACGACTACCCAGTCCAAAGCAGCACTGGGACAGTGACTGTCCGGGTCTGTGCATGTGACCACCATGGGAACATGCAGTCGTGCCACGCCGAGGCCCTCATCCACCCCACGGGGCTGAGCACAGGGGCTCTGGTGGCTATCCTCCTGTGCATCGTGATCCTACTAGGTAAACTGCTTCTCCCTGCATCCTATCTCCCCTTGGTGAGGGGCACACACTGTTACTGTGACACTCTAGATTTTTCCGCCTCCCCCAGTAAGGCATACAGCCTGATCTAGGTGAGTAGAGTTATATGCTGAGAATCTGTGTTGTTCAAACATGAACTCATTTTTGCTTTTAAAAAAATGGCTTTGAAGAATGAATAGATGTGATATGTGCCCATGTCTTTGCTTGCCCGGAGTACCATTTCACCAAAAGAATATGTTGTCTATCATACTGAAATGCATCTCCGGGGAATTAGAAAGTGATAAATATATATACCCTGGTTGTTCCATTTGTTGTTGATATTTCACTTGGCAAGCACTGGTAGATTTTGAAGAGTTCAAGTCATCCGGCATGGATATCTGACAAAAGCCCCTTCTACAAAGATGACATTTAAGATCAACCGGAAAAGGATGATGGTGACTTTTTCCCTTTCACAGAGGAAGAATAAATGTATGGCATTTTCTTTAATGAAACGAACTTATTTTGGGCTAAACAATGGACTAACTACCTGCTTAGTGCTGTTTTTCTGGTTACCACATGTATTATGTCTATAACTTTCGGACTGTTAATGAATAACTCACGTCACTGGGAATCATGTCTGGATCCCAAAGAAACTAATGTAATAAAAATAAAAAACAAGATCAGTTATGGCTCGGATGTGAAGTCCACCCCTCCCCCAACAGCTCGTGTGTTGGAGCTGTCCTCCCCGGTTGGCGGTGCCACTGAGACGGAACTGGATGGAGAACTGCTAACTTCATCAGATGATCAATGTACTGATGGGTTCACAGTTGAATGGGCTGTTCGGATGTGGGGCCCAGCTGAAGAAATTATGTCATCCAGCATGCCTTTGAAGAATATGCCTGGTCCCTGGGCCCTTTCTTCAGTCTGTTCCTTGTCCACCAGGAGAGGAGCTGCGGCTTCAGCCACCCATTCCTACCATCGTGAGCCTTTGACTCATCACAGTCTTCGCGAGATCATGGATGATCCCTCTGAATCCACAAGCCAAGTCCATCCTTCCTCCATTAAGCAGTTTCTCCCAGGAATTTTCTCAAAGAAATAGAAACCAACTCAAGGTCTAGCAAAGATACAAATGGTACTTTCTACTTCCAATCAACCAATTAAGCCAAAAACCCTGAATTCAAAAAGTTTAACAAGCCCTTGACTATTACTCAGGTTTAAAAAAACAATCAAATATCAGCTAATGCAGCCCTTCTAAAACTGAGAAAACAGGGCTGGAGAGATGGCTCAGCAGTTAAGAGGACTGGCTGCTCTTCCAGAGATCCCATATTGGAGTCCCAGGACCCACATTGCCAGATCTCACAACCATCTTTAACGGCAGCTTCAGGGCATCCAACACCTTCTTCTGGCTCCCAAGGGAACCAGCTATACATGAGGTACAGAGACATACGTGGAGACAAAACACCTATGGACATAAAATAAACACAGTAAAAATTTTAAAAATAAAAACAGTATTTGGTTTTACAATCTCACCTATACAGAAAAAAAAAAAGTTTGACACACACCTGTAATTATAGAACTGGAAAGGTGTAAAAATAAAGATCAGAAATTCAAGGCCATCATTAGCTACACGGTAAGTTTGTGCCAGCCTAAGATATGCAAGACCGTCTCCAAAAAGCAACTAGGAAAGCATTAACCTGTTACCCAGGAGAAAACCCTTTCTAGTAATGAAGACTGAATAGCAATGGAGAAGCACAGAAAAGCGCCTGCATTTCTTCAAGAAAAATGTTTCTCATTGCTGATCAATGCTGTCAACTACAACAGAGGACTGGAAACTCGACCTCAGAACTATGAGCCTCTTCTCAAGCAAGATTTGAAAAGAGCGTTTTGATGGGAAGGTACATATAGCACTGACTGTGTGCAGAGGCATACCTGTGTCCCTAATGCTGTGGATCTGTAAAACCTGGAGGACCTGATCGTTGTTCTTGATCAAAAGGGAGTGCCCGAATGGCCTGGGATGGGAGGGGGCCTGCGCTGGTGGAAGGAGGGGACAGCTTTCCTCTGCTAGCGTTTCTCCTTCCCCTCTCTAGTCGTCTGTCCTACTTTTTTACATTTTTAACTGTTTTTTACAGTTAACATTCAAAACAATATGTTTCCTCATGATTTCTTCATACACACACTTGGTTCTGACTCTCACCCTTCCCTGCTGCCCTGTCCTTTCCCCAGCTGGTCACCTTCTGGTTTATTTCATATATTCAATTCAATACCCTCTTCCTCCCCTCTCAGTAGACCTTATTTTTGTGACCTATACTCCTACACATAGTTAAACATATGCACACATATTAATACATATAGATGTATTTGTGCACACATGTAGTGTTAATTTAGGTTCTTTATGTAGAAGCAAATACAGGATTCATTCTGAGTTTTACTTATTTCAAGTAACATAACGATTTCCAGTTCTATCAATTTTCCCGAAAATGTCATGATTTCATTCTTGTTTGTGGCTACTTAAAATCCCATTGTGTATATGTATCATGTTTTCTTTATTCATCTATTCAGACATCTGGGCTGGCTCCATTTCCTGGAAATTGTGTAGAGAGCAGCAATAATCATGGATGTGCAAGTATCGCTGTGGCATGTTGACTTTCAGACCTTCAGGCATCAATCCATTTTCTCTCCTCCACTTTCTTCCCTCTACCTAACTCATTTTGTCTTCCCCTTTCACTTTTTTTCCTGCAATAAATTCACTGTCTCTTCATTATTCTTAATTGGCTTCAGTGCCTCCCACACCTTGTCTAGTGTTTTGGGAATTCTGTACATAATTTTTTAACAGAAGAAAATGAGTTTTAGCTTAACTAGGCTCACACTGTAGACTAGATGCTGTGCAAGGTGCTTTACAAATATTTTTCTTGCTCCTCAGACCTACCTGGGGTGTATTTATCTGCAGCTTCAATATTAAAGCAGAGGCATCAGGATATGAAGTAAGTCATGTGGCCAAGTCACACATGTAACAGATGGTAGACCTCAGTTCTACACCTAGGTCTTTCATTCCAGGCTGGTACGGTACTCCCATACCAATCCCTAGTTTCTCTGTGAGCTTCTGGAATGCAGTGCAATTTCCAGGCTTAAAGAGATATAGACTTAAACTGGGTCTATTCAGAAAGATTAGAGGCCAACCTGAGAGGCTGCCCGAGAAAGGAAGCCATGCTGAGACATGAGGAAATCTGATGCAAAAGCGGACCTGGCCTAGAGGTGTAGTTCAGGAACAGGGAACTTGCCCACCACACAGAAGTCTGCGGTGAATCACATGGCATCTAGTATTTTACTAAAAGAAAACAATAAAAGCATTCAAACAAAAGTTACCGAGTGTGTAGGGGAGGAACAGGTGGGTAGGGGATTTGGGGTGGGTGTGACCTAACACATTACATGCATATATGAGTAGTAAATAAAATATTTTAAGCATCCCAACAATTACATGTAATCTATATAGCAATTTAGAATTTCACAGATTTTTCACATTTAACTCATTCCTCATAACAGCACGAGGCATTGTATTGCTGCTTCCCTTTCACAGAGCAGAAAATGGGTTTTGAGAGGTCGAATTATTAAAGCTCACCTAGATCTGCTAGTTCTATAATGGTATTGGAACATGAATTTGACCATGCTTTTCCCTCTCTCTCCACACCTGAAATCTTGCCGCTGTCCTCCAACCCCAGGAGGACCTGAAAAAGAGAGAGAGAGAGAGAGAGAGAGAGAGAGAGAGAGAGAGAGACCAGTCTCCAGTGAAGGCACTTCACAGATGAATCCTAAATGCTTCTGTCCCAGCCCAGTCCCCATTTATAAGAGTCAGTTTTCATGAAGGTCTCCCATCAAGATATCAGAGGCACACTGGGCTAATAAAAGTTGTAGCTAATCTTCGCCGTAGACTTAAACTGGGAATGAGCATTGAGTAACTATGGCTTCTGATTATGCCCCCTCTCACTTCTCACTGAGTCTGTAATTTCAGATGAACATAAGACTGAAATTTTAAAGTCTGAGAACTTAATCTGGAGAATGAGGAAGTGATAAATGCTTTCCGTCTCACTTTTAATGCTGGGAAGAACTCATGTACTTTACAGCTGAATTGCTTAAGGGTAGGTGGATGGGGTCTATGCTCTAATCCCTAATGTTTTCCTTAGTTGCATACACCCCTGTTTTGAAAATCCATGCCACTTCACACTGGAAAGCAGCATAAAAGGAAGATCAGTGTAAGCCCTGAAGGTCTCCAACCCCAGGAAGGTGGAACTGAAAGCTTACCAAAGCCACCAAGCTCCCTTGGGACATATCTCTTCCCTCCTCTCCTTGGTTCCTTCTGGCCCAGCCACTGGGACTCTTCCCTGTTCCTCAAACACTACAGGCACAGGCCTACCCAAGAACCTTCCTGTAGCCAGGTCCCCTTTGCAGGAGCGCGCCTTGGATAGCTCCCTCTGTCTTTCCTAAAATGATGGAGATGCACACAGCCTCTGGGACCGAGGAGCCCTCCCCATCCTCCTTGCCCTCCTCTGCTTTCTCTTGTTTGCATTACACTTAACAGTATCTAACAATTTCCTGACTTGTTGTTATACGTGTGTTTACTTTTCTGTCTCCATCCAAGAATCCCCACACATCTGCCCGGGCTCTGAGGCAGGGCTTTTCACCCACATGTTTTACTGGTAGTACCTAGAACTGTACCTGGCACAAAGCAGACACCACATAATTGTTTATTGAAAGGATGACTAGATACCCTGGGTGGGTGAGACAATGGCGGCCTTTGGGGCACCTCCTGACAAGAACAAGAAGTGTGGACAGTTACACAGCCACATACTTGAGAAAGGCAAAATTGTATTTCCTTAGGAAAGAGACAGTCATCCCAAAATGCTTCCAGCATGGCAGGTAAGAGTGTAACCTTTTTAGTCTGGTGGACCTGGGCTTGAGTGCTGGCTGCACGTGACATCTATAGACCTCAACTTCCTCTTTGGGAAACTGGGGTCTTAACTATGGTTCCTACGATGGTTAAATGGGATTGATTATGAAATGCACTTAGCACAGCAATTGGTACAGAGAAATCTCTCTCTCGAGGTAGCCAAGTATTAATACTAATATTAATAAAATTAATGCCTGAAAGGATAATCTATAGACAAGTGAGCATGTAAATCTACTCATTAGGAGGAAGATGCGCTTGCCTCCCAACTTGTTACAAGAATTCCATTTTCAAGGCTTACAAAGGGAGAGGTGACTTGGAGGAGATGAGAGAAGGGGCTACAGCTGGGATAAAAAGTGAATAAATTGTAATAAATAATTAATAAATAAATAAAAATTTAAAGAACTGGACAGCGTAGTTTGTGAAATGGTAAAGAGACATTGCTGGTGTTTCCTGTAGTAAATGCCACCGGGCAAACCTGGGCTGGTGATACATTTTCTGTCCAGGATGGCCGTTTCCTCTTTAAGCTGTTGCTGTGTTTTTATCTTCCACCCATAGGTCCATTTGTAGATAGATGTGTCTCTCTACAGGCAGCCAGCTTTGTTCTACCAACCAGCTGCGAAGAAAGATCAGATAGCATTTAAACATAATTCTTGTTTTGCTTCTAATTTAAGCTGGAAGAAAAAGAATAATGTATCTGTAAAACAAACACTGTGGCCAACGAACTTGTGGGACATAAGTCTTTGAAAGTGAAATCTCACATAAACATGTTTATCATATGGAAAGTGTATTTCTCTCTGCCCTATTTAATTGGCTGAGCTTGAGGCCCAGAGTAGTTTTTGGAATCTGGGTCTGTCTGGGTTTTATCTGTACTAATTTTTTTTTTGTATGTGGGAAGGTATGCAAACATTCACATCTCTGTTTGGGATTTAAAACTAATTTTACACTTTTCTCGGGGAAGGGGCAGAGAAAGGCATAGTGCAATAGCTATTTTAGATGCGGAGTTATGCAAAGCCTTCAACACATCCCAAAGGTGCCAGCCTTTCTTTATAACCGGTTTTGGAGCATTTTTAGGTGCTTGGCATAATTTTCACTTTTATTGCAGTGCTTTCTCTGTGGTTCCATAATCATCATCATCATCATTATTATTATTATTATTATTATTATAATTATTATTATTATTATTATTCCTATTATTATTATTATTCCTACCTTAAAAGTAGTGTGCATTTTCAAAGGGGAAAAAAGAAAGAAGTACTGACAAAATATGATATTTTTATCCTCTTGTTGAAGTATAGCCTTCTTTAAAATGCTCCATTCCGGGGTCCTGATCTGATTATAGACGGAGACAAATGCATCCTTAATGCTGGAAAAAGTTGAGCCTGCATTTTCAAGTGAACTTTTAAAGCTGCAGGTTGGAGCAGTGTTTCTTCCGGACGTTAATTGGGTGGCAAATTAACTTTCCTTCCCTTCTGTTTTGCTTTCTGCTTCTAGTGACAGTGGTGCTGTTCGCAGCTCTGAGGCGGCAGCGAAAGAAAGAGCCTTTGATCATTTCCAAAGAGGACATCAGAGATAACATTGTCAGTTACAACGACGAAGGTGGCGGAGAGGAAGACACCCAGGCCTTTGATATCGGAACCCTGAGGAACCCCGAAGCCATGGAGGACAGCAAATCTCGCAGGGACATTGTGCCTGAAGCTCTTTTTCTACCGCGACGGACTCCAACAGCTCGCGACAACACGGATGTCAGAGATTTCATTAACCAAAGGTTAAAGGAAAATGACACAGACCCAACAGCCCCTCCCTACGACTCCTTGGCCACCTACGCCTACGAAGGCACCGGCTCAGTGGCCGACTCCCTGAGCTCGCTGGAGTCAGTGACCACAGATGGAGACCAAGATTATGACTATTTGAGTGACTGGGGCCCTCGGTTCAAAAAGCTGGCAGATATGTACGGAGGGATGGACAGTGACAAAGATTCCTAATCTGTTGCCTTTTTCGTTTTCCAATATGACACTGGAATATGTGACGTGGCTATTCCTTTCTATTTATCCACTATTCCGTGAGGGGTTCTCTGTTGTACCCATTCCAAAAGCCAATGGCTGCAGTCCGTGCGGATCCAACGTTAGAGACTTGTTTTCTAGTACACTTTTATGAGCTTCCAAGAGGCAAGTTTTTATTTTTTAGTTCTTGCAGTTAACCAAGTTAGCCGAGCAGGCACGCAGCGGGAGGCGAGGAGGGAACAGCGTTTTCCCTTGGTTCTCTTATGGCGGGTTGGCCACACAGTCCTTACTGCTGGCCTGGACTCCACTTTTGCTCATGGCCTCCTGTCAGACCAATGCTCCAACTGTACATTTCACATGCTAATGGGAAAAGGGATCACTTTAATGGTAAAAATATAGTTTTAGTATATTTATAAAAAAAAAAGTGGAAGGAACAATCGGGAAATTGCTCCTGGTCTGTCAGCAATCAAGGAGATAATTAGCTACGAAAGGGTTTGTAAGGGTGTACGTGTGTCAGAGATTTCAAAGTGGCATCTGGGGCACTCTGTCTGTACCGGAAGAGATGTTTCTGGCACCGATAACTACTCATAAAATTAAATCCTTCCGTGTTTTAGGATGACTTGAAGCAAATCAAATGGTAACCTTCAAAGACGGTAACAAAAACGAGGCTCTGTTCCTTGATACTCATGACTTTTTGCATGTGAGAAACGTGAAAGGTCACCATCACACCAAACAAAGGGAAAAGGACAAATAGCTTGAAAAAATTAACAAAGGAAATATTTAGCAGATTCCGAAGTTTTGTGCCACCAACTGTATCACAGATCCCTTAATTCTTTCAACATCAGTAAACTAATGAGAAATAAGTCTAATCATACAAAAGTTCTTGAGAGAATTTCTGAGGCAAATGTTAACTCTGTCTATAGTTGTTGTCACTATTACCCTACTATACCCAAGAGTAGCAGTGTGAAGTTCAATAATCCATATTCTTCAAATATTTCTTATATAATTAACTTGACTTAGTATGGTTAGATTAAATATCCCCACCCTAGAGTTCAAGGGGAAGGTTAGACCCAGCCACATTTGAACCTAACCCCTGCCCTTTGCCTTAGGAGACACTGTATACTTTCACCGCAACAAGGGAAATAAATGAATGGTGCTGAGATGTTGGTGCGAAACTGCATTTCATATTTTTGAACTGCTCACAAAAGAAGAGCTTGGATTTTCTTCAGCAAGAGTGCTTAAAGCTCTTGTTAAAGCAGCAGTTGATTCCAAAAGTAGTCATAGTTTCCCGCTGTTTTTAGGTTGGCTTCTGTAGCAATATGGCCATCTTCATCTTTGAAATGACGATAAAGTAATGGTCTCAACTATGACAGAAAAGTAATATAAAATCCATCCAATCTATTATTGCTCTAATTATGCAATTAGTCTCCCTTAGTCAGTTATTATCCAGGGGACCCAATTGAACCAAGCTAATCCTTCTGGCAGGTTCAAATCATTTATTTCATATGGCCATTCTAATGACTCTCATCATTAGAATCTCACATTCAGCAGTCATCAGAAATTTCCAAAGTACTGCAATGAAAACATCCTCATTTGAAAACCTATAAAGGCTCTGTACATACATATATAATATATACTTAAGACTGTGCTCACTTCTCTTATTAGTCATAGGAATTTATTTTCAATTAATGTTCATTCTACAGAGATAATCTTAATATTATTTTCATTTCAGGGTAGTGCTTTATGAACACTTTTTGTGTTTAGAAGCACACTGTTGTTTAGCTGACTTTTAAGTAGGTATGGTACCCAGGAAGTAAAGGTGGCACCTGGACAACAAGAGAAACGTGGTATTTGGATTACGGTTAAAAAAAAAATTACAACCACATTGCCCTTTGTATTCCCTGAATGGTTTTCTGTTTGTGATGGAATGCCCTGAAGAGTAACAAGTATATCATGGTTGGGCTACTACTAGCTTGTAGGGTTTTATTTTCTAATTCTTCATATGCACACACAACACACACACACACACAGGAATGCAAATAAATGCTACAAGATGGCTTCACTGAAATGGGCCAGTGTGTATTATATTCACAGGTAAGTATCAAAAAACGATACCCAAGGAAGGTTAACAAGAGTTACTGGACATAACACAAAAACAGCACCTTACATGGTTTATTGTAAAAATGAGGTACTCTGCCTTGCATCTTACATCATGTGACAAGTTGAACCAAGAAACATAGTTCTTAAAAAGAAAGGTATCATCAAAAGTTGCTCTTTTAAGCTTTTGGTGTTAAATTTCCAAGAGTTGACAATAGCAATTTCCAACATTTTGGGATAAAGTTGACCTCTCCTCTGACTGCAAGTGTTTATTGAAAGGAAGTTGAGCTATCTGAGCTGTAATTGGCCAAAGTATTTTTATCTCACCCTGAAGAATCACACGTTATACCAAGAATAGATGTGTATGACTCAATATTAAAATAACTGTTTAATGTCTCATCACAAAGATTGTTGGTGAAGCAAATCTATGAGAAACTAAATTATTTGAGCCCTGGAGGTGTCAGCTTCAGAGGAGCACTTTCCTCTACGAATCATCACAAAGAATGAGCACCCCAGCCCACCTATCTCTGCAGCTTTTCTTCCCACCAAAACACCAGGTCAAGAGGCTCCCCATGGGCAGATTTCTTTCTGTGATAAGTCTTAAGCCAACATGAAATGTTGTTCTTGGTGGGGGCGTGGTTTTCAACTCAGCTTTCATATTATTTGTGTCTTGATCTTAGACACAGGCAATGAGGCTGGCAGGAGGGTGGGATGGGTCCAACTTTAACATTTGCTTTGTTGAACATAAGCAGATTGGTTAGCATAAGGGGTTGTTTCAGGAGCCCTGACGCCTGTCTAACTTTTCTTTAAACCTCTTTTCAACAGTTTCTTCAAACCTCTTACGATGCTTCCTATAATAAGCCGAGATTTTTAAAGAACATTGAGCCATTGTGCATGAGGTTAAAACTTCCTCACTTTATATCAACTTTCTTCAAAAAAATCTGAAAACTCAAATAGGTAAATACATCAAATAGAAAAGGTGTGAGGACAGTTTCATAAGACCCTAAGAGAAAAAAATCTGTGCACTGTAAATACAACTTCCCTAGTTTTACATTCTGGAGTTTCGGCTAGAGAATCACTCTATTTTCAGATGGAACAAAGCTGGTGATTTCATTTTAACTCAGGATAAAAATATGTGGCTTAGTTCTCATTTCCACTTCGCAAAGTGTTATACAAGAAACTGACTCTGGATCTTAAAAGCACCCAAGTTTTAAGAAACCAAAATAACTTTCTAATTTCCGTTTCCGTTATGTAATTTATATGTCCCATGTTCCTGAACAGTAGTCTACATAGAATGCTTTATCCTGGCACAGGTATTTCCTTGAGGACAGTGATTTATAAACTAGCAATGGGACATTCTTAGATTCTGTAGACCTGAACACCATCCATAGAAACACACATCTAAAAAGAAAGAGCAGAGTTCGTTCCTGGGTGTAAGATAAGTATTTGAATGAGATGCTTGTCTTTACCAAATAAATCCATTGACCTCGGGAATTCTGCCACCAAATAAGTTTTCTTAGCCCCAGATGACTAGGTTTCAAGCAGCATAATTGCTTTGGAAGAATACTAAAAAGTCAAAATCTCTGACATTTTGAAGGACATTTTTTTTAATCACTTTAGTGTAATTTTAGTTTTTGCTTCTTCTAGATGAGATGATTTTTTTAATTGTAGACAGGGGCTCAAGGTACAGGCAGCTCACTGTATTTAAATTAACACTATACCCAACTTTCTTTATCAGATCACACAAGAAGAAAGATTAATAACTAGTGTGTGAGTTTTCCAGGAAGGCAGGCTACTCCCTAGGCTCTGACAAGCATGTTTCCTTTGCAGAGAATGGAATTACACGGTGGGCTCCTCAGAGTTCAGTGAGCATCATGGTTGCAGCATTGTAAATCTTCCTTTGACATCTTTGTGGAATAATTTTCAAAAGGGATAATTCTCCACTGAGAACACTAGACTCTGACTATATTTAATGTGAAGAGCAAAACCCTCTTAGAAAGCAAATACATTGGCTCACACACTTGTTAAAAGTTAATAAAGAGATAGCTCATTTTTAAAGCCTAGAGTTTATGGTCTCTGCATCATCGACTTAATTTAAGCATTGCTGAGACAATCTTTAATCTCCCCATTTTGTAATACCTTATTTATGATGCATTCTCATTTTTTAATTTGGGGGGAACGTTAGCCTGACAGAGCCAGCAGATGAAAGTGTTAAAAGGAGGTCAAATGGAAACAAAGGCTATTACCCACCATATTTCAGACAGTACGGAGGCACTTAGCCGGCGACTCACCCGGTTATTAGATTAATTACAAAAGACCTTTTACAAGTTGCTTAATTCCATTAAAAAAAAAAAAAAAGAAGAAAGAAAAAAAAACTCACCGGCCACAAACTCAAATTTCCTTTCAAAATGAGGTTATTTGACAAATGAGGCATGGACTCGGTGTTGCAGAAGACGCATCCCGCTGTAATGAGAGCTTGGTCTTTCTTGTGAGGCTATGCTATTTATGTAAATATATACGCACCTTCTGTAAGCTTTTAGTTTTCTATGATCTATTAGTTTAGTGTTTATTAAAAAAAAACATATGTGGAGTCACTCGGCACTCACAGGGAATGCTTATGCAGCAAACGTCTAATAGATCTGCTCAGAAGAAACACAGGAACACTTCAAACCCACTGCTGTTCTCTTTGCAATTATTTTCACTGCTTTAAAGGAAGCTGCATTAGAACAGGCCTTGTAATAAACGCTGTTCGCGTCTCCAGTAATGCCAAGCTAAGGCGGCCTGGCGTTCTCCTACTGTGACTTGTGATTTCTAAACAAAGAAAATAAAGGCTTCTGGTACGGATTGTCCTTAATTAAAAAACAATTCAAGTTTAAATCGAAGCTTATGCCACACTTTGAAGCCCAACTGGCTGGAATCCTCTATCGGTTCATGTCTCTGGCAAGATGAAAGGGTGGGGGAACCGATCGGGCTGGCTTCCAACATGTGTCTAGCTAGGCAGTTCTTCTGTAACCTTACACTTTACATGGCAAAGTTTCTGTGTTAAAAGAATAAGGTGGAAACAGTGACCCTTTAGCTCAGTGTGGCTGGGCCTTGTGTTGTAGTCAAATGATAGATAATACACTCCTTGACATGGCTCCTTTTATTTGGTTTTCTTTTCTTAGTCTTATAAATTTGAAAAGAATGCAACTTTAAAAAGTGATTTCTCACAAAGAGTAAATATGCCTTTTGCAAATCAATTTTTGTAATGTTATTTATATGATATTACTTAATAAACTGGTTTTTTTTCTAACTTGGTTTTTTTTTTTTCTAATTCTCTCAACTACAGTTTGTAACTATGGAGGTTTTTTGTTTTTTGTTTTTTTTTCCTTTGTTTTCTTAACGTATTTGACATATTTTAACTTTCTGAATCCAGTATCTCAACTTCTTGGTTAGCTAACTAAAGTTAATTTGTTATATAGTGAACTGCCTGTAAAGCATCATTTCTCCAAGGCAGCAATCTGTAACACTGGTACTGCCCTATGCATCACACTGCCGGACACCAAGAATTCGGCTGTTATTTATAGTGTTGCTGTATCAGGAAGAAGGTTGTTTATCCCCCACGGTAATTGCTTCAGATAAAAAAGTGGCAGTTCTATATTTGTGTCCCTTCTTAATCTCCATCCTTTATTTCAGCCCTTTAAAAACAATCGTCTGTGGATCTATCATTTTAAAAAAGAAAGAAAGAAAGAAAATGTGAGATCCAGATTGGAGTAAACTGAGAATAAAATCCAACATCCTGATATGAAGAGTAAAGGAAATGTTTTCAGGCTATTTGGAGCTGTAATGCTTCACATCTTATTCTTTTTCTTAAGCTGCCTCCTACTTATATAGACACTGTTTGATAATTATTTTTAGCTTAGTAGAATTCATAGCTGTGCCTAGGAGATTTTCATTTACTCATTTGTTTGTTGCTAGTATATTCTGTTGAGGATGCAGTGTGCTGTGGAAGGTTCAATAGTAAGCCAGGCTGGGTATCTTCACTTTTCTCTGGATGAGAGGTGTATTAGCTCCTTTTCTGCACCTGGGACAAAAGCACCATGATCAAAAACAATTTATAATAAAAAGGGGTGCTTTTGGCTTAAAGTTCTAGTGGGAGAGTCCATAGTGGTAGGGGAAGACATGACAGCAGGTGGCCAGGGCAGAAAGCCAAGAGATCACATCTTCTGCTGGAAACAGAGAGGGGAGAGAAAAAAGAAAAGCACAAGTGGGGCAAGGCTATAAACCTCTCAGCCTTCCCCCAATGCTGTACTTCATTCAGCAAGGTTCCACTCCTGAAGGCTCCGCAACCTCCACAAATAGGGCCACCAAACTGGGGACCAAGTGTTCAAACCACCACGAGATAAGAACTCAGAATAGAAGGGAGAAAAAAGAAAAGGAAAAAAATAGGAAAGGTAAGGATGATTAAGCATTGTAATGACCTCAGGGACATCACCTGAGGTCCCTGGAGGGGACTGGGCTTAGAAAATGCAAATAGTATCAGAATGTATGAATGCAATAGAAATCTCCTGTTTTGCTTTTCCTTGTGTTTATTTTGCCAGTTGGGTTGCAAGTTATCTTCTCAGAAAGAGAAGCCTGCAGGAGGAAACAAGGCTGTTAGAAACATTGCACGTTGGTCTACTCTTTCTGCCCAGCACCCCCCATGTCTGTACTCAGCCCCCAAGTCTGTACCACCCTCAGAACTGTGCCCCCCTTCCCAAAGATAGACAGAGCCAGCAGAGACTGAAGAATGCTGAAATTGGTAAAATAGGAAAGAAGCATAAAGAAAAGTTCATGAAGCAGAACCTAGGAAGACACTTAAATAGGATGAACCCTTTCTACTCATAATTGTTGTGGGATCCATGTAAACCCAGACCCAGCATAACTCAAATGCCAGGTCAATGAAGGTGGCAAAAATTTATTGCAATCAAGCCACTACTGATCAATCAGGCCTGCAGAACAGACTGAGGAGCATAACTATGACCCTGAAGGGGCATTCATTGTATAGCATAATTAAAGAATGAAACCACAAAGTGAGGGTGACTGGCATGGGGTGTAAAATTGTCCAATCATATTTTGACCTAAGAGGTTGAGCAAGGGAATTTCCATCAGTCAGGATAGGAGTAGGTTCTTGGGTCTGAGAACATGAACTTAGTTGAGCCTGCCAGCAAGATAGAGAAGTTGTCCTTGAAATGGCTGGACTCAGACAAGTCTCCTTACAAGTTGTCCCCAAGATGTCTGGACTCAGACAACTGTTTCCTTATAACAGAAGCTGTTCAACTATTGGAAAGCTCCTCTAGAGCCTAGGCCCTTGCTGCCTATGATTAAATGGGGTCTGAAAACAAAATGGCAGCACTTGGAATGGGTTTCTTTTGCTTGTTCCCAACAAAAACCAACCACTCTTTGTTGTGTTTTCAATAAGGATTAGGGAAAACAATCAATTTACTACAACAACACACACACAAAAAATCTAAAGTCTCCATAGTATTGATTTTTTTTTACTCTTTTTTTATTCTTCTTTCATATGTCACACATCAACCACAGTTTCCCCCTCCCTCCCATCCCCGCAGACTCTCCATAGCCCACCATATACCCCCCCTCCACCTCTACTCAAAGAGTAGGCCTCCCAGGGACATCAATCAAATAGGGCACAATAAGATGTAATAAGCCATCACGTCAAGGTTGGACAAGGCAAGCCATTAGAAGGGAAAGGGTCCCACCTGTACGAAAGAGTCAGGGACAGGCCCTCCTTCCCCCAACCCCATCCCATTCCTCCACCTCCTCACCCCACTCCCACTGTTAGGATTTCTCAATTGCTGTAGCCTTTTCCCCTTTTCTACAGATGACCCGGGAGCACACTGCCTCTAAGATATCCCTGGCAGGAAGATCTCAACCATGTGGGCCCACACTAAGTGGGAAAAGGCTAGGCTGTACACATTGGCACATGTGTAACTGCTGAGCACTCAGAAGCTTTGCCATCTGTAACTTCAATTTCTGTCAATCTCACACTGCTTTTTCCCACCCCACCCCCATTTCAATCACTATAATAAACCACATCCCACAATAATTACGAGGCTATCATCAAAAGAAAAAGTCAGAAATCATTTACAAGTTCAAACTTTGTTTCAGGTTTAAAACCTGACTCCAACCCCATGACACACATTGCTAATCAAGTGCTAAGACTCACCCTAAGAAGCAAGCCATCACCACTAGCGTAATTGTGGCCAACGTGCTATCCCAAACCTAAGAGGTGAAGTTCCTTAAGAACACTGTTCTCCATCATTCTAAGTTTTGTCCATTCCTCACTTCGGACATTTGGAAAGAGCTCTCTGTTGTTTGGGGTTTTCAAATTTTTCAGTAAGTCAAGAAGCTACGAGACCAAGCCTGCTGGTACAATTAGCACTCGCTTTTCTTTCATGAATTGGAATCAGCAAGCATGGATCTCCTTGTTCACACAGTTCAGACACTGAGCGCTAGACTTTCATGGTCATTTTGCAGCTGTCATGTGAGCACCTGCTCTTGAGGCACAGGTCAATGTGACAAGGCACAGCGCTGGACAAGACGGGCACATACCCTTCACCAAGGGCTGCTGTGACTTACTGCCCCATAATCAATAATAGTTGGAGCCACTAAACAATTTGTAAGGAATGACACCATGATTCTTTATACTGCTTTCCTAGGCTTCATATTCCCGAATCCAATACTTTTTCAAATATGCTATGAATAGATATGGCTCTTTAAAACAAGTAGATTGTCTCCTACTTCTCTCTATAATATACTTATTCCTTTTTTTAAAATGTCTCCCTTGACATATTAGATCATCTTTATTGCTTCCTGAGCCATTTAGTCTCAAAAACCTAACTTTTAAAGGCGAACATGTCTTGTTTGCACATTGGTTAAAAACTGTCTTCATACAGTCAGTCAAGGATAGGTTTTATTAAAGCGTTTAACTTTCCTTGGCTGCCTGATAATGCCCTCCTTTTATACAGCACTTTAAAAATAACTATCATATATATTATGCAATAAAGATTCTGTATATTAGACTGTGTCACTTCTCTTTCATGAATAAAGTACATACAACCATTTGCCTATAGGTCCCCATAAGAATTCTAATTCAACTTACTTTTTAAATGCAGACTCTATAATTCTACTACTGAACTCCACATTTTCTCCATTGCACACATACAACCATTTGCCTATAGGTCCCCATAAGCATTCTCAACTTACTTTTTAAGTGCAGAGTCTATAATTCTACTACTGAACCCCACATTTTCTCCATTGCACACATGTCCATTTGAGTGGATGTTTATTAGGGAAAAAAAGAATTTTCTCTCTTTTCAAATTCTAATGCTGATGGCAGTGGCTCCAAAGTCATTACTCTCTATAACATCAGTCCAAAGGCTCTATAGGGAGAAAGAAAGGCTGAAAAGCACATTTCTGCCTATTAACCCCAATTGCCCAGCTAATTCTTATTATAAAATTGGAACAGTGTTATTAAGAAAAAAATATCCCCAAGAAATATCAAATTCCACCAGATCTGCAAAAGCTCTAATTGTTTATATAAGTATAATCTTGATACTTTGAGTACCAATTGTACTGGACCCTCTGTCAAGTAGCAATGCCCTACGAGAGGAGAGGAATAAGCACTTTCTGTCTCTCCTTCAGTGATGCAGATTGTAGGATCTTGAACATCACACAAAGACCTGTGCGTCAGTGGCTTAGACTCCAGCACTTGCATTAGAAAGAGGTGATGTGATCTTTAGTTGGTGGCGCCTAGAGGAATAAAATGAGGTCATTGGAAGAAGGTCCTTGAAGAAGATATTAGGACCCTGGAGCCAGGCCATAAACAGGCCTCCTTCACAACAAACTCCTTCTATGACATACTAGGCCATTGTAGGCCCATAGCAAGAAGGCCAAGTACAGGGGCTAAAATGTTTAAAAACAAATGCAAAACTAAGTCCTTTCTCTTCTTAAGATGATTATCTCAGTATTGCATGACTTTATCTGGGGAGATGTGAACAACAAATGCCTATTAAGCCCAGATAAGACACTAATATGACAGACCAAAGTAAATAATCTACTCAAGTCTAGCTGGTGAAACAGTAAGTTTAAATTCTTCTTATATAATGGAAGAATCCCCTTCCCTCTTGGCAAATGTTAAATACTCATACATTCTTGCGAAGGAGCCTCATGACCTTAAGATACCTCCTAAGCCTCCCTAGTTTCCATGAGAAAGTATGAATAGTTCCAATGTTGTGAGGGTCTTCTGATGCTCAGACCTGCTCTGATTGCAAGATAGAAATAGCACGGTATGTCCAGAGAGAGTTCTGTAATACTCAGGTATTTTGTTACAGTGATGGACACTGATGACCAATACAGATATAAAGGAAGAAGGGGCATTAGATGGTCATTAACACCTACTGATGTGCCTCATCTCAATAGTGCGGCATCGCAGACATCCCTAGAAAACCCAACTGACCCATAAGGTGGGTACAGTTGTGCCAAGTTATCAGTTATAAATCTTTGATTATAAATTAATTTTTTACTATTTTCCTTTAATTGGACTTAATTTTTTTTTCAACCCTACTTCCTGTGAGGAGCAGAAAACTCAGCTTGGACTATTCATGGTAGTACAGCTAAATTCTTAGAGGCTAAGCCAATGGCAACAGTTGGGCGAAACATCACCAAAGCTTAAAGCTAATCACCTAAGAAAGAAGGAGGAGCAGATGGATTCCTAAGTGCACTGGATAGTTTTATGTAATTTTGACTCAAGCTAAAGTTATCTGAGAGGAGAATACCTCAATTAAAAAAAAAAGTTCATAAGTTTGGGCGGTACACAAGCATGTAGAGCATTTTTTTAATTAGTGATCTCTGGAGGAGGGTGATCTCATGGTGGGTGATGCCATCCCTGGGCTGGTAATCCTGTGTTCCATAAGAAAGCAGGCTGAGCAAGCCAGTAAGCAGCACCCCTGCATGGCCTCTTCATCAGCTCCTGCATCCAGATTCCTTCAATTGTGAAAAGTGATGTAGAAAGGCAAGCCAAATAAACCCTTTCCTCCCAGTTTGCTTTTGCTCATGATGTTTCATTACAGCAAAATAACCCTAAATAGGACACTGAGAGAATTTGGTGATTCCCTGTTTTAACCTTACCTGTCTGTCTACCCACTCACCACAAAATGAGACAGAAGAGTATTGATTGCATTTTATGTCACTGTCCTTATTTCTCGGTCTCAGAAGGTCAAAATGAAAAGTTTGACAAAGACACCCGGTTCTTCCCTGTCCTACAGCTTTGCAGAGATTTAGAAAGAAAATTATCTCAGAATGTCACAGTTTCTAACCTAATGCTAATTTACCATAGAGCTTTTTGTTACTGCCTTGAGCATTGTAGAGAAGCATTCACTTGTAATATCTAAAAATATTAAGTAATATATTAAAAATTGACCTGATCATCAATGATTTCAGTACTCTTCTTCTATGATGAATACTTCACAACCTAGTTTATGCGTGAGGTATAGATTTTCTTTATTTTAAAAAACATGACCAACTATTTTCTGACTTATGAATATATTATATAAAAATTCTGAGATGTCATGAAATCACAATTGAATATATACTTAACTAATATTTTATATTGAAAATAATAAATATGTTCAATCCAGACTGCTTGGCTCAGTTTATATCCACCAATATCTATCAGCTTTAAAGACAACTTGGTAACCAGGCATGGTAGTACACACCTTTAGTGCCAGCGCTAGGGTTGTGGAAGCAGATGGATCTCTGTCAGTTTGTGGTCATGTTGCTCTACCTTCTGTGTTCCAGGATAGGCAGGACTACATAGAGAGACCTTGTGTCAGACAGATGGGTAGATAGACAGACAGACAGACAGATAGTAGATAGATAGATAGATAGATAGATAGATAGATAGATAGATAGATAGATAGTCTCCGAAGGTAAAAGCACCCATGCCAAACTTTATGATCTGAGTTTGAGCCCTAGGACCCACAGGGTGGAAGGAGAGAACCAGTTCCCACCAGCTCCCTCTGACCTACATACAAGCACCACAACAAAAATGTGCACATGGATGTGGGGAAAGGCGAGCCCTTATTCCATTGGCGGAAGCATAAATTTGTTCTGTCATTATGTAAGTCACTGTGGAGGCTTCTCATAAATCTATAAATAGAACTATCATTTGATCTAGCTATACCATTCCTGGGCATATACCCAGAGGATCTTTTAGCTTACACGGAGATACTTACTCAGCCATGTTCATTGCTACCCTCTTTACAATATCTAGGAAATAGAAACAACCTATTTTAAAAAAAAACTATTAAACATATATCAGCTAATGAACAGATAATGAAAATGTGCTACATTTACACAATAGAATAGTATTCAGCTGTTAAATTATGCAGTTTGCAGGTATGTGAGATGGGTGGAGCTGAAAATAATCATTGTATGTGAGGGAGCCCAGACCCAGACAAACACCACATGTTTTCTCTCAGATGTGGATTCTAGCTTTTGATCTTTAGATATGTCTGTTTAAGTTGGAGCACCTGGGGAGGTGAAGAAACTAAAAAGGGACCTTGGAGAAGCAAGATTAAAAATAGAAAAGACTACTGAAACACAGGTGTTATGAAGGAGGAGTGGGGAAATACGGGGCAAGAAAGGCTAAGTGGGGAAGAAGATGGGAGAACGGGCAGAGGGTATAAACAGCAATAACACTAACGTTCTCTGAAAAGCATATGAAGCCTCCTATTTTAAATTCCCTAACACACACAGAGTTTAAGTAGAATTACACTATATAGGAAGATAATTTCTCCCTAAGATTCCATACACTATCAAACAAACAAACAAACAAAACAGTACCAGAGGTGAGCAGCTATGCAGACAATAGACTAGACTCACTTGACATTCAGCTGGGAAGTGGAATCAGAAGTTGAGACGTTGCCTCTATGAGACTGGTTTGTGGGCAAGTCAATGGGGCATTTTCTTGATTAATGACTCATGTAGGTGGTGTCACATCTGGACAGATGGTCCTGGGTTATATAAGAAAGCAAGATGAGCAAGCCATGGGGAGCAAGACAATCACTGGGGGTCCTCTGCAGTCTCTCCTTCAGTTCCTGCTTCTGGGTTCCTGCCTTGTGTTCCTCCCCTGACTTCTCCTTAACCGATAAGCTGTAAAATGAAAAAACAAAGCAAAACAAAACTTTCTTCCCCAAGTCTTTTTTTTTAACCATGGTATGTATCACAGCAACAGAAAACAAATTGGACATTTGCTTCCCTTCAAGTTGTTGGTCAAAGGGAGCCCAGAGACTTGTTCAAACCAGTAAAAGCTATTGCCATTGCTTTTAGTTGCCCACCAGAAATTGCTGGAAAATTGAGAAATCATGCTAGTACTGACCTGGAAGCTTCATCTCTATTGGTTACATTTCATAGAGTCAGAAGGTTCTAAGTAGGATTCTTGGGAAGAAAAACAATCAGTATTTGAGCTATAATAATGATTGGCTTGGCAAGATATGCTTTAATGTGCAATAGTGGCATGAGTTAGTTATTAGAGCACTCATATGCTTTCTGATTGTATTTAATGTCTGCTCCGCAAGACAGACTCATGACTAGTACAGTTAGCTGGACCAAGAACACATGGCTGGGTAAATCTCACTAGAGAACCTACTCCCATTATTCTGCTAAATAGTATTGACAGTCCTCCAAAACTTATCTTTATACCTACCGATTAGTATATCTCTCAACTCTCACTAAAGAAAACCTGTTTTTGTAGTATATTATAATACTGATACAACTGGCCAAGGTGCACAACAAAAGGCTGTGGCATACATAAGACTAGAGAAATGGCTCAACAGTTAAGAGTTTTTGCAGAGGACCAGAGTTTAGTTCCCAACACCCACCTCAGGCAGCTCACAAGAACCTGAAAGTCTACCTCCATGGGAGGTAGACTTTATTATTTATTTTTATTTTTTTTATTAATTACAATTTATTCACTTTGTATCCTCCCTGTAGCACCCTCACTCCTCCCCTCCCAACCCCACCCTTCCTCCACCTTATCCACCCATGTCCCTCCCCCAGTCCACTGATGGGGTAGGTCTTCCTCCCCCTCCCTCTGATCCTAGTCCATCAGGTCTCATCAGGAGTGGCTGCACTGTCTTCTTCTGTGGCCTGGTAAGGCTGCTCTCTCCTCGGGGGGAGGTGATCAACAAGCAGGCCAATCAGTTCATGTCAGAGACAATTCCTGTTCCCATTACTGTGGAACCCACTTGGACACTGAACTGCCATGAGCTACATCTAAAGCACCCTCTCTTGAACTCTAAGGGCACATACACACAAATAATAATAAATATTAAAAAGAGAGAGACTGGAAAAAATGCAAATAGACCCATATCTATCATCATGCACAAAACTAAAGTCTGAGTGGATCAAAGACCTCAACATAAAACCAGACACATTAAATCTGTTAGAAGAAAAATTGGGGAAGAGGCTTGACCTCTTTGGCACAGGAGACAACTTCCTGAACAGAACACTAACAGCACAGACTCTAAGATCAACAGTTAATAAATGGGACCTCATGAAACTGAAAAGCTTCTTCTATAAAGCAAAGGACACCGTGATCAGAATAAAACAACAGCCTACAGCCTGGGAAAAGATCTTCACCAATCCTATTTCTGACAGAGGACTAATATCAAGAACATATAAAGAACTGAAGAAGCTAAATACCAAGAAACTAAGTAATCCAATTTAAAAATGGGGTACACAGCTGAACAGAAAATTCTCAACAGAGGAATATTGAATGGCAGAGAAACACTTAAAGAAATGCTCAAGATCTTAGTCATCAGGAAAATGCAAATCAAAATGACCCTGAGATTTCATCTTAAACCTATCAGAATGGCTATGATCAAAAACTCAAGAGATGATACATGCTGGAAACGTTGTGGAAAAAGGGGAACCCTCCTCCATTGCTGGTGAGAACGTAACCTTGTACAACCACTTTGGATATCAATCTGGTGCTCTCTCAGACAATTAGGAAAAATGCTACCTCAAGATCCAGCTATACCACTCCTAGGCATATACCCAAAAGATGCCCAACTATTCAATAAGGACATTTGCTCAACTATGTTCATAGCAGCTTTATTTGTAATAGTCACAATCTGGAAACAACCTAGATGTCCCTCAATAGAGGAATAAATACAGAAAGTATGGTACATTAACACAATGGAATATGCTCATCAGTCAAAAACAAGGAAATCATGAAATTTGCAGGCAAATTATGGGAACTAGAAAAGATCATCCTGAGTGAAGTAACCCAGAAGCAGAAAGACACATATGGCATACACTCACTTATAAGTGGATATTAGCCATATAAAATAAGATAAACATACTAAAATCTATAGTTCTAAAGAAGCTAAACAACAAGGAGGACCATAGGGAAGATGCTTAATCCTCATTCAGAAGGGCAAACAGGATAGACATCAGAAGTAGGAAAAGACAAGGAACATGATAGGAGCCTTCCACAGAGGACCTGTGAAAGACTCTACCCATGAGGTATTGAAGGAGATACTGAGACACATAGCCAAACTTTGGGCAGGGTGCCGGAATCCTTATGGAAGAAGAGGATATAGAAAGACCTGGAGGGGACTGGAACTCCACAAGGAAAACAACAGAGCCAAAAATCCTGGGCCCAGGGGCCCCTACAGAGACTGATACTCCAACCAAGGACCATGCATGGAGAGGACCTAGACCCCCTGTTCAAAGGAAGTCCATAGGTTTCCCAGTTTCCAAATGGGTTTCCTAATAAGGGGTACAGAGGCTGTCTCTGACATGAACTCAGTGGCAGGCTCTTTGATCACCTCCCCCTGGGGGGTGCAGCCTTAACAGGTCACAGAGGAAGATGATGCAGCCAGCCTTGATGAGACATGATAAGCTAGGGTGTTGGGATAATGTTCTTGTAGAATGTATACAATTTACCCTTGTTCATTCAAATGCTGATTTCTCTACCCCACTATCTGGTTTCAGTCCAAACATTGCATTGTGATGCTTATTCTAAGCATCACCTGTCTCAAGTTTGTGTAAACATGCCACCATTTGTTCTCTGTAATTGCCAGTTAAACAACCAGCCAGTGCTGAGTGATGGAGAAAATAGGGTGGGACATCCTGGTCCAGAGAGGAGGAGGAGAAGGAAGCGAGTGGGAGGAATAAGAGAGGAGAGATTGGCAGGAGAGGACTTGGAACCACAAGGGGTGATGAACCGGACCTAAGATAGGACTAAAAGGAAGTATAATGTGGAAAATCTGAATGGAAGGAAACTATGCAGGCTTCGAGTTTTAGGACTGAGTAAGTATTGCCCAACATTGTGCTCTAGGTTAATTAAATGAATCCTAGTCTCTGTGTGGTGATTTGGGTATACAGGTGGTTTAGGAATAACCGCTGTTTAACTAAAAGATAAATCAATATTAAATATTAATAATCTACAGCACTAGGGTCAGATAAAAGGGGCAGAAGTCCTCCCCTACTTGGGGACTAGGGAAAGGGCATATGGGCAGAAGAGGGAGGGTGGGTGGGACTGGGAAGAGATGAGGGAGAGAGCTGCAGCAGGGATAGAAAGCAAATAAATTGTAATTAATTGATTAATCAATTAATTTTAAAAAAGAAAGAGACTGGAGTGCTCATCCTTAGATGTGACATCCATATCACAGACCTTCCTTCAAGCCTTGGCAATTATTTTCAGGTACAGAGCATGCTTTAGTTACTTGTCTGTTGCTATGATAAAACACCATAACCACTGCAACTTTTAAAAGGAAGCATCTAATTAGATTTACAGTGTCAGAGATTTAGAGTCCCTGGTGGCAAAACAAAAGATCCATGGAGAGTTTACATCCTGATCTACAACCAAAAGGCAAAGAGAGAACTCTGGGAATTACAGGAGTCTTTTGAAAACTTAAATCTGCCCAAGTTACACACTTCCTCCAACTAAGCCAAACCCTAAACCTTCCCAAACAGTTTCACCAACTGGAGAGCAAGGATTAAAAAAATGATTCTGTGGTGACCATTCTCATTCAAACCATCACATTCCACTCCTTGGTGCCTGTAAGCTTGTGGACATATCATAATGAAAAATGCACTTAGGACAATTTCAAAAGTCCTCATGGTCTTTCATAATCTCAGCACAGTTTAAAAAGTCAAAGTCTCTTCTGAGATTCACGCCAGTCTCTTAATTATAACCCCTGTAAAATCAAAAAGCAAATTACGTACTTCCAACAGACAATGGCATGGTATATTCATTATGGTTCCGAAAGGAATGAGTGGAGACATAGCAAAAAGAATACAGAGCAAGGCCAAAACCCAGTATGACAAACTCCAAATCCTATAGCTCTGTGTCTGATGTCAAACAGCCTAAATGGCTTCACCCCTCCAGCTTTACTCCGCGCAAAATACGTATTTCTCCTGCGCTGGTTCCACACCATAAGCAGAGCTCTCTTTGTCAAATACCCTATGACTCTGGCACTTTTAACATCTTAGGGTCTCTAGCACAACCTAGGCTTCCCTTTCTTCCTTCTTTTTGAAAGTAGTTGGGTTTTTTCATACAAGATATTCTGATTGTGGTTTCCCCTTTGCCTACTCCTCCTTGTTTCTCCTCTCCTCCCCTCCCATACAGATCTGCAATACCCTTTTTGTCTCTTCTTGGAAAGTAAACAGGAATCTAAGGAATAATAATATAACAAAAAGTTAAAACAAATCAAAACAGGACAAAACAACCAAACAAGAAAAAGAGCCAAAGAAAAAGAACAGGAAACATTTATAGACACAGAGACACACCCATGTTTCACTTTCTTTTTTTATTTTAATTTTAATTTTTTATATTATTTACAGTTTAATTACTTTGTATCCCAGCTGTAGCCCCCTCCTGCATTCCTTCCCAATCTCACCCTCCCTCTCTCATCTCTTTCCATGCCCCTCTCCAAGTCCACTGATAGGGGAGGTCTTCCTCCCCTTCCATCTGACCCTAGCTTATCAGGTCTCATTAGGACTGGCTGCATTGTCTTCCTCTGTGGCCTGGTAAGGCTGTTCCCCCTTAAGGGGGAGATGATCAAAGAGCCAGCAACTGACTTCATGTCAGAGACAGCTCCTGTTCCCATTACTGGGGAACCCTCTTGGATCCTGAGCTGCCATGGGCTACAGCTGTGCAGGGGTCCTAGATTATCTCCATACATGGTCCTTGGTTGGAGAATCAGTCTCAGAAAAGGCCCCTGGGCCCAGATATTTTTGTTCTGTTGCTCTCCTTACAGAGCTCATGTCCCTTCCAGGTCTTTCTATCTCCCCATGCTTCACTTTCAAAGCTTCATTCAATAGCCTCTTGAGACCTTCATGCAGGAGCTCTTCTGACACACTTTGCTTCAGCAGCATGTCTTTAGCACAGAGTTGATTCCACAATCTTTATTCGTGTCTCCGTCATGACTGCAGTCAGATCAGGTGAACAATGCTAAGCTTGACTGACAACTTGAGGTGAACCCTGGCACCTTGAATTACATCTGTAGCAGTTTTGACTTCTTGTTGCTGATTAAGGATAGAAAATTCCTTGGGCCTTTTCTTTTTATAAGTTGGAAATTTATCTGGATGTTGTCTCTCCCTTTATTTCATTATAGGTCATGCATCTTCATAATCTTCCCATCCCTTTCAGCACTAGTTTTTGGCTCCAGGATTAAATTTCCTGATGCTCTCCCTATCCTTAAAACTGTACAATTTGTATTTCTTTTGCCCTACTTGATCTTTTTCATTGTAAACCTACATAAGAGGGACAACATCAATATTAGTTTATCTTGAGATCTCCTCAGGCAAGGAAATTAGTCCATCACTTTTTAATTTATCTTCAGGAAGATTCTTAGGACAAGAGCAAGAGCAGCCACATTCTTTGCTAAAATATCAAAAAGAAGCATCTGTAGCCCAGTTGCTAATATTGTTCTTTTTTGAAACCTCTTGAGCTGGGCCTCCATAGTTCACATTGCTATCAGCACTATTGTCTTCCAGGCTCATACTAAGATAACCCCATTAAGCAGTCAACTGCTTTCCTAATCCAAAGTCTTCTGCTTTCCTCTAAAACCCTGCACAGTCAGGACTATCACCACAATTGGACACTCCCTGGTACCAACTTCTGTCTTAGTTACTTTTCCATTGCTGTGATAAAACACCATAACCATGGCAACTTACCAAAGAGTTTCATTTGGCTTATGATTTTAGAAGCATAGAGTCCATGATGGCAAAGCAAAGGAGCTAAGAGCTCATATTTTAATCCATAACCCTGAGGCAAAGAAAGTGAGTATGGGGAACAGCAGGAATCTTTTGAAACCTCAAAGCCCACCCTCAGTGACACTTTCTCCAACAAAGCCACACCTCCTAATCCTTCCCAAATAGTTCCACCAACCGGGGACCAAGTATTTAGGTAGCCTGTGGGGGCCATTTTCATTAAAACCACTATAGGTCAAAAAGATAACAGGGACCAAACATTGAGGAAATTTTCTATGAAACAGAGTTTTCTAAACACAACAGTGTTGCACACAAGAACTCACAGCAACTGTGGCTTCATGCATAAGAAAAAGCCAGGTACACTTGCAGGAGGGATGGAAGAGGAAAGTCTGTAGTCCCACTCCTACCTGAAAAGCTATTGGCAGTTGATGACAGAGCAGTCTGGGAGGAGTTAGAGGGGAGGGAGTGGAGGTTGGATCTGATCAAAACACATTATACAAATGTATGAAACTCTCAGTCCATCCAAAATATAATATAATTAACCCGAAATAGAATAATAATTTGATGAAAGAGAAAAGTTCAAAGAATGGGCTGGCTGCTGGGTTAGAGAAGGATGAGGGGCAGATTGACCTCAGATCTGAACTTAGATACCTCAAGGAAGCACAAAAACATGTTCCTTTAAAATGCAAGCTTTTTGATCAATGCCAGAAAAATAGGGTTATTTTATGCACATCACCAGCCTTAGGAATTACTCACTTTGGAGACCCCACACACGTTGTAGTAGACATATTAATATCTACCTATACTTTATCTTGAAAATATAAATTATGTTGTAGTTTGGTAGTTTACATAATATTATATACCCATTAACCTTTTGTAAATTTTTAACATTTCTTGTTTTCTTTTCTTTTTTACCCCTGGTACTTTGAATAGAAACCTAATGCCTAGCTTGTGCTAAGTACATTGACACTACTATTGAGGTATGTCCCTATCCCCATATGCTTGTCTGCTTGGTTGGTTGGTTGGTTGGTTGGTTGGTTGGTTGGTTGGTTGGTTAGTTGGTTGGTTGGTTAGTTGGTTGGTTGGTTGGTTGGTTGGTTGGCTGGCTGGCTGGCTGTAGCACCTCTGATAGTGTGAACACTGTGCCTAATGGAGTACAAGACAGCACAAACAACTTAAAGATGAAAGTTACAAAGCTGCACTTAGAACAAGTTCCACAGACTCTTACTGCAGACCTGAATCTAAAGCCATTGAGCAGACAGAAGCCAATATGTGCTCTAGGGATTGTGGGTAGATCATTTAACTAAGAAGGGGGTTCCTTAATGAGAGCCTGTCCCCAAAAGCCAAAAAAATAAAAAGGTTTTCAGAAATGATGAGATCAGTATGTCCTCATATTTTTGCACATACCCTTCAATTTTCCCATAGCTGAACCTCTCCTGAAAAGGTTGCAAGCTTCCAATTAAAATACCAGAAACCATAAAAACACGTTTATTTAAAGCCTCAAGTGAGGCCTCCTACCACCTACTCTTTCTTTTCCCCCCAGAACTTCTCTGGCTACTTTCCCTGCAAATGTCAGTCAATAATAAGTAAGTAATTGAAGCCTCTCCAGAGTTGATTCACCAGCACTGATAGCATCTGCTTCTACTTCGCTTATTCTCTGGGCCTCAGCTGGGGAACTCCCCCTCTCCCAGGACCCAATCAGAGTTTCACTTCAATTAGCTTAATTGGAAGAAGACACAACTAAATCTCCAATTACAGTTCTAAACGGGCTATTAGAATAGTCTATTTTTGTCTTTTCAGAGTAAGCTCTCCTAATAGTCATTTTTTGAAAGGTAAGCATCCTTAAAGGAGAGAAGGTGAGCATTATCAGATCAATTACTGCCATCAACCACACCTCATCAGAATCTAGGGTCATTCTACTTAGGTGATTTGGAAAAAAGCCATTTATCCATTTTTTAATTAATTTTAATTTTTCTACAGTTAATGAACATAGTTTCAAATGCCAACTAGATCTTCAACATTTATAGTGAAGGGGCCAACAAAATGGCTCATCGGGTAAAAGCACACTGTGACAGCACTGTGATGTGAGTTCAATCCCAGGATCCCACATAAAAAAATGAAAGGAGAGAATCAACTTCATAAAGTTGTCCTCTGATGTCCATATTTGCATTGTGTCATGCATATACACACACAGTATAAACTTCCCATTTCTCCCCACCTCTCTTACTCCCTCCCACCAACTATTTCAGACTTCTGTTAATCATGATGTTACCATTTTGTAATTTAAAAAGTTGTTAATGTCAACAACCTCAGAGAAGTCAACCTAATTCTACCATTTCTTGGGGTTCTAGTTTTAAATACCATATACATAGGCTTTCCATTATTGAGTGATGATTTAGATTTACTACCACCCTCAAAACACACACATGCACACGCACACACACATACTCAATTCTTTCCCTTCATCTTTCCAATATAGCTATAGCACAGTTGGCAGTTTCTATTTAATAGTTATAATACCATCTCTGTATAAATATTCTGGTACAATACTATAAATTCACTCCATTTTCACTCAGCTTTCTTCTTCCTGAAATTAATGTTTCTGTTTAAAAAATACTCCTTAATTTTCTACATACTTGTTGTAACTCTCAAATGTGTAAGGTAATTACACTAGCAGGTAAAAAATTGTCCATTTCTGTGGTGTCATAACTATCTTTAATTTAAATGCATTTCTATGAGAAAAGTTTAGTCAGAATGAAACTACCTACAGTATCTCTTCACAGATCACCCACTATGAAGAGCTAACAGTGGTTAAGTAACGCACAGACTAATGGTTACACAAGGTGCTAAGTGATGAATGAGTGATGGGTGGATGGGTGAGTAGGCTACTCTGTATGGATGAGTGACAGATGGACAGAGGAGTATCTTACTTAGTATAGATGAGTGACAGGTGAATGGGCTACTATGTTGCTCTGTGTGGATGAATGGCAGGTGGACAGATGAGTATGTTCCTTAGTATGGATGAGTGACAGGTGAATGAGTGAGTATGTTACTCTGTGTGGATGAATGGCAGGTGGACAGATGAGTACAATACTCTGTACCACCAGGATAATCGTAGGTGAGGGGCAAGCACTGCTTCTGTTTGGCTCAGCCTACTCCCATCTATCTTCATATCACAGGATCTTCCCCTCCATTCCTCCTTCAGGTTATCACATGTGTTTACTCTTCTGCTGCTTTGTTTTCATCCTTAAGTTAAAAACTCAACTGCTAAAATGTAATTTTTCAAATTGTCCATATGGAGTTGTCTACTGTTCATTTTTTTCATGGGGATTCATTTTGTTATTTGACATTTTCACCTACATACATGTTATTCTGTGTGTGTATGAAACCTCTCCAACTCTTTTGTCTCCTTCCCATCCCTTACAAACCCTTTTCCATAACAGCTGCTTTTCCAGAATCATGACTTCTTGTTCGGTTTGGTTACCAGGGCCATCTGGATGAGCATTGATTTAAAACTATCCACTGGAGTCAGCTGAGGTCACCAGGGATGTACAACTGAATGTCATAACAAAGGAGGCAAAAACATACATTGGAAAAAAAGAAATCCTATCCAACAAATGATCCTGGCAAAACTGGATATCCATCTGCAGAACTAAAGAAGATTCATATAGTTCACTTTGTACAAAAATCAACTTTAAACGGATCAAAGACCTTAATTTAAAACCTGAAGCACTGAAATTCCTAGACAGAAAAATAGGAATCACTCTGCAAGGGCTGAACAGAACATCAGTGCACAGGAACTAGCCCCAAGTATCAACAGATGGGACTACATGGGATTGAAAAGGTTGTAGCTGAGCATGGTGGTGCATGTCTTTATCCCAGCACTCAAGAGGCACTGGCAGGTGAATCGCTGTAAATCTGAGGACAACCTGGTCTATAAAGCAAGTTTTAGAGATATATAGCATAAATGTCACAGCTCTGAAGGGAAAGGTATCCTGGTAATCAGGAGAGAAGGAATACCATAAAGTCATTCCACATAACAAACCTCACACAAGAGATTTAGTGGAAAAAAACACAAGAGCAGGCTGCCTCTGCTTGGGTGAGAACAAAAACTATATAGCTTCAGGAAGTCCCTAAGAAGCAGTCATTAGGCCCCTCCCTCCACGAGCATAAAAAGTAAAGATTGCTGGGAGTCACTCTCAGACAAGGCAAACAGCAAAGCAGCAGATCCAACCAAACAGCCTGAGAGAAGCAGCTGAGCTGAGCTGCCTGGAAGAGATTTAGACTAGCTCAAGTTGGAACAGATTTCTCCAACTTGTTGAGCTGCCTTCAGTCTTCTCTGCTCAGTGTGCTATACAGTCTCCCAGCTACATGAGCTGTTATTCATGCTTCAGTGGGCTTTGGTGATGCAGCTGTCTGTGAGTGATTTATGGTCCTGTAAGTGATCCCTCACCCATAACCCTGTGAGTAACCCTAATAAAACATGGACTTTAGAGGTATATGTACTTTGGTCTGTCGTGGGCTCCCTATCTGGGGTATTTCCTCTCCTGGAAAAGTATGTCACAAAGCAAAAGACCAATAACTATTTTTTAAAGTTAAACTTTTCTAGATATCACCTCAACCACGTCAGAATGGCCATCATCAGGAAATCCGACCACAAATGCTGGAGAAGACATAAGGAATACAGACATTATGGAAATCAATTTGGGGGTTCCTTGTGAAGTTAAGAGTAGAGTTATATGATCCAGACTCTCTACTCCTGGGCATATCCTCAGAGAACCCCACACCCCACCACAGAGATATCTGTACCTCCAAGTTTATCGCTGCTTTATTCTTCAAAGCAAGGAAATGGAACCAATCTAGTTTGTCCATCAACAGATGAAGGGATGATTAAAAAAAAAATCTGGTACATGCATAAAATGCATCTATTTCCTTGGCCATTCTCTATATTTTATAAGATTTTAATGCAGTTTCTGAAGAGGTTAAGCAAATTCATGCATCCTATCCAACACATCATCCAAAATTATGCATTTTTCATATCATTCAATTCGATGGTATAAATAAGCATTAATTATAATGAGTACTTAGCACTACAATGGTGGGCTGAGTCATGCATTATTGTCTAGCAGGAAAGAAGATACTTAAATATGCAGTTGTAAAACAACATTGTGATAGAAATAGGCCAAGCTGTGGATACACATCAAGGCTTCTGAGTGAAATAAATGATAGCGCTAGACAGGAAAAACTGAGGACAGGACACACAGGAAAAACAAAGGACAGGAAGGACAGGAAAAACTGAGGACAGGACAGGAAGAAAGGACATCTGAGCAGAATGAAGATAACAGGGTATTCTAGAGAATTTTAAATGTCTGGTGTGAGTGGATAGCAGAGTGATGAGGGAAAGGGTACTGGCATGAGAAAGAAGTTGAAGGAGCTCACTCCTGAAGTGCAGTGTAAGGCACATGTTAGGGTTTGGGCTTTAAAATGGAAGCCAATGTGGGATCTAAACAAAAGAAGCAATGATATGATAAGACTTTCTATTGAGAGACAACTCTGGTTCCAGAATGAAGAAAGGCTGAAAAGATAGAAAGAATGATGAGCAGAGGGTGAGGGTGTTTGTGGGGTCATCTCTCCAACAGGAAGTGAGACACTTGGGCAGGCACCAGCACAGGGTAACTGAGATTTGGTCTTTATGTCCATGGATCTAGGAGAGAGTTCAAACCATTTTGCTGATGGACTGGGTTAAGGACAATTCCCACATTTCTAGACTGAGCCCATATGTGGCTTGATGTGCTCTCACCCAAACATGAAAGAAAAGAAAAGCTTTGAAGGAAAAGACAGTGTTCAGTTCAAACATGCTCATTCTCAGACATCAGGTAACATTTAAAAAGAGAAGCCTGGCTATGGTTAAACTGGCTAATAAGCAATTTAAGCTATAGATGTAAGTTTGAGGGACAGTGTCTTAGTGTTTTATTGCTACAAAAAGACACCATGACTGTGGCAGCTCTTATAAAAGAAAGCATTTAATTGGAGCTGGGTTATAGTTTCAGAAGTTTAGTTCATTATCATCATGGCAAAAAAACATGGCAGCCTGCAGGCAGACATGCACCTGAGAAGCAGCTGAGAGTTCTACATCTTGATCTGCAGGAAGCAGGAGGAGACTTGGAAGGGATTTTTCTGAAACCTCAAAGCCCACCCCTAGTGGCCAAGGCCACACATCCTAATCCTTTCAGATAGTGTCACTCCCTTTTGGAGTCAAGTATTCGAATCTGTAAGCTTATGGGTGGGGAGAGCATTCTCATTCAAACCACCACAGACAGCAACACATGAATGGCTATTTGGGATGAAAAATGAACTTGGATAGAGAAAGACTGAGAGCCTGTAGGGAAGAATACAGTATCAGAGTGACAGTATTCATGAAATAAGCAAAAGCAAAGAATGAGATATGACTGAGAAAGACTTTCTCAAAAACACAAGAAAAGTACAAATTGAGGGAAAGAGTCACAGGAAGGATGGAAAGTTGGCCAAGTAGGACTGGGGATGGAGGTTGAGGGGTGGGGAGATGTTGGAGTTAAAGATGGAAGAGTTTTCAATGGACACTGAGAAATGGAGGTCAAGGCAGGCCCTGGCTACATATGGCATGATATCCAGACTCCAAGGGTAAGGACACAGGACAGTTGAAGTCTGCCGACCATAACCAGGAAACAAGAAACAGCAACAAGAATGCCAGAGAGGATGTGAGGAACACATCCTCAAAGATGATCGATTTAGGGGCAGCAAGTTCCAGGGTGCCTATTAAAAGGTGGGTGTAAGTACCACTGTTGAGAACAGAGGAATGAGGCTGAGGAAAAAAACTTCCAGTTCAAATGGGCCCAGCCATGGTGACTCATCAGGACTTTTCCACGTTATGACAGCATGAAAGGGATCTTCATCCCAAAGAAAGCAGTCAGAATCTGCCGTTCAGATTTCTTCTTCGAGAGTGATCTTGGATTCAGTCTTCTCCCATAAAGCTGGGTGAGAACAGCAAGCCATGGGTCAGGGACAACTCTCAGACCACAGGGGAGACCTGTACCTGTGAAGAGCTGCTAAGCTGTGCTGTTAGGTAAGTTAAATGCATCCTCTCCTGAGGACCACCTTGGTGTTCAAGTTTGTGAATTTGCAGTTGCTCCAGTCTATATGCTACTGTGGATAAAGTTTGGCCACGCCCTTTCCCCCAAAACCTAAAGGAGGTAAAGCCTTGCTATCAAACTGGAACACTACATAGAAAACATAAGGAAATAGTAATGCTGTGTTTTTAATAACTGTGGTGGTTTGGCACTGCTAAACAAGTCACCCTCCTGAGAATCTAGCTCACAGTTCAATAAGATCATGTTTCTTCAGAGATAATAAGCCTTTTTTTTTTTTTCAATGCAGTTTATTCAGGAACATTGAACAATCCTCGGACCCTGGGGAAAGCCAGCCCACAGCTTAAATAGCCTCTGGGTAGCCAACCCAGGCGTGCCACGGGGGCAATGCAGATAGGTCCACATACCTGGAAGCAAGCCAGATCCTCGGCCTTAGCCAAATGTGGAGTTGTTCGTGACAGAGAGCACTCACCATCGGGAAGGTGGAAGGCGGAAACCAGCTCCATCTTTAAGGCATAGCATTCCGCAGCTCTCTACAGTTCCCCCTTTTTGTTTTAGACGCATCAGGCAAGAGTAGAGGTCTGATCTCTGATATTAGAAATAAATTGGGACTTTGTACAGATGTTCATTTAGGTGTCATCCACCCAAAGAGCATCAGACCCGTCCAATACCTTTTTCTCAGAGGCGGGACCTGGGGCATCAACCCGCATGCAATCAGACATGCTCTTCTCTGGGTCCAAAGCGGCTGACCCTGAGTGCAGTGCTTAGCCTCGCATCCTGAGCGTATCATTTTAGCTTTTTATGATATCCAACCATGCTTGGGGAGAATGTCCTGCTTCAATGGCTGTAAAGGCCTGAATGATCATGGCTGCATCACACTGTTGTGAGACTCTAATCTTGCATATATACCACAGGCAAACCAAGGAGACCAACACCAGAAGGCCTGCTAACACTCCCATGCCCGCCCATTCCTTCAGATGATTCATGGCTGCAGCAATCCATGTTGATAATCCTGTGGCTAGTCCTGCGTCCACTCTGGTAGAATTTACTGTGACAATGGCCACTCTCAGCGGCTCCATCGTAGTATCGAATTCTCCAGTCCAATTACCTAAAATATAGCTCGACAATTGTTTAGACAGATTTGCAGCACAGGAAAAATTCTCATGTTATATGCTAGTGACACAAAGTCCAGCATACTTTCATTGACAGCCAGGTTGAGCGATTTGCCATAGGGTATCAATTTGCTCCTGCAAGAGGTCAATCCTCTGATTGAACACCATCAAGCTTCCTTTTAGTTGAGCATTAATTCCTTTATGTACAACTAAGGCATGAGCTACATTGGCTAAATGATTATTCAGGGTCTGAGCACATGGAGTTAGTCAATTGGCATGGAGCACGTCTCGCCCCTGGGGGCAATGGTCTCCTGAACCTACTCAGACCTTGGACACCACCACTGCTAGTTCTAGAACTGATGCAAGATGTTCCAACGAGGGGGTTAAGGCTTCTCATAATATTTTCTATAAACCCACACCTGTTTGTTTATATCCCCCATTTTTATTCATTATTAGCCAGATAGAGCCAAGTAATTGTGGTAATGATACTTGCTTTTTTGCCCAATGCTGGAATGCTAGTGAATTTAGGTATGCCCTGGTTACTCGCATGCCTCACTGGGTGCCTGTGCCCATTGATGCCCCTCACGCTATGACTCTCTTCAGACAGAAAAGGGATCTTGGAACTACAGCCACCATTGTTACTACCATCTCATTGACGGCTGTTGGAGCTACCACCAGGGCATTAGCCATGATAATAAGCCTTTTAACATTTCTCTTAAGTAGTGACTTGGTTATTACATTACTATGCTGTTATATTAAAGGCAATTAATGACATTCTTAAATCACGAGCAGATTCTGATACCTACAACTTACACACACACTCACAGACACACACACCACTGTCTAATTGTGAGATCCTAATGTTGCATTACCTTGACACCTCTTAGGTTTAAAGCTCTACAGTGGTCTCGGAAAACAGATAACCTCGCCAATCAAGGTGGGTTAATTCACTGCACTTGGAAAAACTTGAAAGCATTCATGTTTGCATTATCTACCCTCAATCAAATTTGACTTAAATGTACTTTTTGCCTAAAAGAGCCTTTGTTCAAACCCTCCCTTTTAATCCATGCGTAACACATGTCAGAGGGATGTTGGCTTACATTACTGAAGTATAGAAGGAACAGTTTTCCTCACCACTCACATGAATCAGTCTTCTTTGTTTTGATTTTGTTGGTAAAACACTCTAGTGGTAAATACAAGAAGCCAGACACCTGTATGGTCCATCAATACACCTGCCGTCAACGACACAGTGGGCTTCCAGGGAAAATTTACTGAATACCGGAATAAGTAAATTTCTGTGTCTCTGGAAAAATACTCTTCGATATCTGTTCTTTGGGAATGTGAAGCTGTGGCTGAAGCAGTGAGGGGGCCATTGCCATCTTTTCCTAAGCCTCTGCACCTTCAGTTTTACATAATCATATGTTCACCTCCAGGTAACAGTCGCGTAAAATGTCTCTGTTGTGTTTGTCATTACAAACCTCATTAGTCTCCATATTGCAGCCTCAACAGGCATCGACCTTGAAACCCCTAGGTAAAATATTGGATGGTGACTTGGGGAAAGACATTAGGAGTGCGTGTGTGTGTGTGTGTGTGTGTGTGTGTGTGTGTGTGTAATCCTGCAGCTGGTTCCTTAATCAGGAGGAAAAGGTTGAATACCTGAGAGGCAGGCATTACACACACAGAAAGACAATGCTCATCTCTTCTGAATACATGCTAATGGGGAGAAGGGTGGTGCTGAGCCAGCAGAGTGTAGGAAATTAGTGTGAGCCATAGAAGGATGCTGCACAATCAAAACTGATGGGGTGGGGAGGGCTCATCCAGGAGCTTTGAAAAACAGGCATGTTTTTTTTTTTCAAACATAGGCCTTTTTTAAAGTTTTTGGAATTGAAATGCCTTCTGAGCCTTTAGCTTGTTGTCAAAAGGCAGCATTGTTTCCTGAGTTTAGCTACTTAAGTTAGGATGGGAAAATAACAAAAAGCAATAGCTGAAATTCAGCCCCAGAAAGTTCCAGCCAGGAAAAGAAAAATAAATCGCGATTTAGAGGGAAAGAATGCTTTTCAGCTGAGGGTTAATGAAACAAATAACTTTTTACATGTACAAACCATTTTGTTTTAAGTTTACTCTCATCCTCTGAAACACCCCAGACATTTAATGTGAGTTTTGCTTTCAGCTCACTCCAGCGCTCACTCCTTTGTTTCGGGACACATTAACCCGAGCATTTCTAAAAGCATTTGTTGTGTATCTTTACCACACACCATTCTCTGCAATGTTCTGCAGAGATAAAAAGTCAGTTGCATTCTTGCTTGTCCTAGAAGAGCTGTTAAATATTTTCATGCTGAGAATGGTTCAGCATTGTTCATTAAAAATGCTTGTTTATTCTCTCAACAGTTAGAATTTAAAAAAAAATGACTTGATTCTCCTATTTTACAGATACTAGATGGACACCTTTCTAAATAGTCTCTTATGTGGCTTAAGCTAATAAACTCCTAAGGAGAAATTAATAGGCTACCTTTCCACTTTGCAGAATTGGATACATTAAATCATGATTCTGAGTATTTCAAAGTCTTTAACTCTGCATAATTTTGCATGGAGTGAGGGAGAAAAAGCTACATAAAAGCTATTCTTTCCCACTTGAGATGAAAATTTAAATTTAGAGTAATTGTCTAAATTGGCAGTGTCCCTCCTCTAGCACATGAATTGCTATCTCATGTAATTAAAGGAAAACTAAATATTGAAGTACATTATTAACAAGGAGGTAGTATTTGGTATAGAAATGTGTATATAACTATAGTTTGGCAGATGATCTCTTGATTAGTAACTTCTTTGTCCATTTCCTATGGGGAAAATCTTTCTAGTTTTGATAATTTTCTGGTTTGGAGGTGAACAATACACCTTGAATATATTGCTATAGAACTGTTTTATTCCATCTTTCATAATATTTAATTTGTCAAAACTACGTTAGCAGACAATCTGCAGCAAATATTTTTCTCAAGTATCAAAATAAGTTATAATTAAGCACCACATGTGATGATCAGCAGTCAATGTAATCATGTGTATGATATTATAACATATATGTTTTATATGTTATTATAACAAAATATATTGAAGCTTCAGAACATAAAAACCTGAACTTAAAAATATAATCAATACTTAAATTTTTTAATTAACATTTTTAAAAGGCCAAAAATTTATCTCAACAGCAGAATGATTGCCTACCATGTGCAGGACCCCAGGTTAGGTTCCCAGCACTGCACTGACTTCTGGGCTTCTCAGCAAGGAGAAGGATCAGGAGTTCAAGGTTATCCCAGCTACATAGCAAGTATAAGATCAGCTCAGAGCCTGTCTCAAGGAAAACAAAGAGCAAGGCTTTAAAATGTTTATAGCTGTCTGGAAGCACAGGTATGTAGACCAATGGCCACAATGCCGTGTATTGTGGACATTTGTAGAGGCATCTGCCAGCCTTGGCTCCATCCCACACCAGCAGGATTCAAGCATCTTAGCCATGACTGCTTAGACAAATGACTTAAATGGATGGAGGAGTTCTCTTCCTGTTAATTATGTCCCCAACTAAGCTTTAATATAAAACGATGATAAATAGTGGTAGTTTAGCTTGCAGAGTCTCATGCTCAAACACCAATATGCTGCTCAGTGACCCTCCGATTCCAAACATGGAGGAGCTGCCCGACCAAGGAGCAGAAACTGGCCATGTAAACCAGCTTCAAAGCCCCTCGGGTGTGGCAAACACTACCAGAGTTGAAAGCAGTAACAGCTCCATGAGGAACCCTGCCCACTCCCCAATGTCCTGCCAGTAAGAAGCAACCCAACAATGGACTTGACATTGGATCTCTTTCCCCGCCACACCCAGCCACTGGCATAGTACAATCCATAGTACATCCATGCCCCCTGTGGCATAGATGAAGTTCTTGTGCTGACTAGTTATATTTGACACAAGCTAAAGTCATCAGAGAGGAGGAAACCCCTCCAGAAGATCCAGCTGTAGGGTATTTTCTTAATTAGTGATTGATGGGAGGAGAGCCGAGTCCATTTTGGGTGGTGCCACCCCTGGGCTGGTGGTCCTGGGTTCTGCAAGAAAACAGGCTGAGGAAACCATGAGGAGCAAGCCAGTAAGCTTCACTCCTCCATGGCTTCTGCATTAGTGGCTCCCTGAAGAAGCCTGCCCTGCTTGAGTCTCTGCCCTCACTGCTTTTGAGGATGAACTGTTATATGGAACTGTGAGTGAAATGAACCCTTTTCCCCTCAAGTTGCTTTTGGTCCTGGTGCTTCATCGCAACAATAGTAACTCCAACTAAGATAATTCTGGTGCCTGATATTTGGGCAACAGAGAAAAATGAGTACGTCCAAGTGGAGAAATATTTCCTGAAATAAAATGTGAGGGTAGGGTAAGAGCAGCTAAGCTCACTCACACTCCCATCTCCTAAAAAGTGGCTCTGCTACATGGATGTCTGTAAAGATACCCTCCTAAGAGAAACGCTTATCTGCCATCAAAAGGGTCATGCCTTAGCAAGACAGATGTGAGATAGGTGAGATGAGGTTTTCCCAGTGACACTGTGCAGATATTAAGCATTATGAGAATGCTAGTTAAAATAGCCGGCAGTGTTGATGACAAGTTCTTTTGGTAAATACTCCTTCTAATGTTTGTTTTCCTGTAAAAAAGCAAAGACATTGGACATGGGGCAATTTGACTCCTTCACTGGCGACTTTTTGAAAATTTCCACCTGCCCTGGATGCTTGGACTAAAGCACTGCAAGTCAAATAAGCAGACAGATTATCCTCAGTGCAGCTTCAGTCATTTTAAACACTCCGCACATGCTATAAGGAAGTTATATAACGAACTCAGCTATTTCCCCTGTACGTGCATCTCCATCACTGCTTCTGTGGCTATGGGTACCAATTCCTCCTCTGTCACTGAAGCTGCTGCTGTTCTCCTTCCTCTCTCTCCACTTGCCATCTCTGCTGCTTCTCTCTTCATGTTTCCAACTCAGCCCTCTCCACCAAAGGTAAGGAAGAACATACCACCTGACAGAAGCCATTCATTGGGCTGATAGTCGAACACCAAGGAGAGGACTGAAGGATGACTCCCATCCAGTTTGCCAAATGAGCTCAACAACCTGCTATCTATATATGGCTAGAGAGGGGGGCGGGGTTGGCAGGTGCAGAAGAGGCAGAACTGGGTAGTGGGAGGGCTGAGCTGTGGATACAGCATGGTGATAAGCCATCTGACAGCTGAAGAACAGGCAGAACCACAAGACCAGTAGCCACGAGCAGCAGCAGGAGAGAGAGGCAGTAGCTGCCTCCTGAATACTGGCAACTGTGACAGCAGCCATAACAACAAGATGCAGCTAAACAGTTCAAGAAAGAAGCAAGGCAAGGATGAAAGGAAGAGCAGAAATCACCAGAATGTAAAGAGCTGAAGCTGAAGGGTAGAAGACTGTCAAGGGCCAGAGAAGAGAAGCTGCAGGCACTGATTACTAGAAGAGTCTCAGAGTCCCTGGGACAGTAGTTCTCAACCTCCCGGGGGTCGAAACCCCTAGAGGGGTTGAATGGCCCTTTCGTGGGTGTCACCTAACACTATCAGAAAACACAGATGCTAACATCACAATTCATAACAGTAGCGAAGTTACAGTTATGAAGTAGCAATGAAAATAATTTTGTGGTTGGGTGTCACCACAGCATGAAAACTATACTAAAGGGTCATGGCATTAGGAAGGCTGAGAGCCACAGCTGTAGCGCCAAGGCTCTCAGACACCTAGATGGGAATTGCTGACACTGTACAGCTGAGAGTGCTGATACCTGAAGCCCGCATGAAACTATGCACACCAGTGATCTCCACCAGCTGCTACTGCTCCTGTCCGTTTGTTGGCACTACTCACTCTGTCAGGTGCTGAGGGATCCAAACGCTGCTAGAGACCAGCACGTGGCGAGCTTCTCTTTATTTACCCACGATTTCTTCGTTTACTGTTTTATTACGCCTCTGAGACCTTCAGCCATGCATAGGATGTATTTTGATCGTAGTCACCTCTCACTCCTCCTACATCCTCTTCTACACCCTCTTTTTTTTTTTTTTAATAACTGAGTCCAATTTGTACTATCCATATACCCATAGGTATGGGGCTACCCACTGGGCACTACCAGGGCCCAAACCCTTAAAGAAAATTGGCTCTCCCTCCCCTAAAAGCCAGCAATCTTCAATAGCTGCACAGCTACAGTAGGAACTCATGAAGCTCCCTTCACTTGGTGCTGGCATGTTAACTGGCTTGAGCTTTGCACGTCTTGTGCAGGTGGCCAAAGCTGCAGGGAGTGCAAGGGCAAAGCAGTCCTGGGATGGTCAGAAGACTGCTGCACTCTGCTCCTCTCCAGCTTCTGGTTCTTCCAGTGCTTCTGCTCTCCTCTGCAGTGACGGTTGCTGGGCCTTGGTTGGGGGCAGAAATACTGGTTTGTGGATAGCGCTCCACAGTCACTTACTCTCCTAATGTTGTGGGTTTCTACCTTAACCCCCGTTCACTACACGAAGGAAATTCTCCGGTAGGTCTGAGAGCTGCATTAACCTATACTACTCATGTTTTTATCAGTGAGGCAGAAGGACCCTAGAGAGCTAACTAGCAATGAAGTTAAGAACCTTGTCTGCCTCACATAGATACTTTCTGTGGCCCCAAATGAAGCACGTTCAGGCCCTTTAAATCCCACAGTAGACAAGAACCACCACCCTTTGCATTAGCCTTTCAAATTTCACTCTAGACTCCACTGTTGTCATTCCTCTCTGCCATTTCACTTCCATCATGTCAAGACTATACCCAACAGATCTCTACAAATTCAAATGTCAGTGAGAAGAGATCACAGGACCTTTTCAACCAAATTATTATACTGAATTATTCTGAATTTCCTATGTAAATTATCTCATCTCTTCTCCAAAGATAGCTATACACTAAGACAAGGATTAATGTCAAGTTCTACTTTGGACTCTAGACTGGACCGTTCCTGATGCTGCATAGACAAGAAGACAAGTGACATAATCACATTAAGACTCCAGAAAGTTCAAAACAAGAGCATGTAAAAAATTAAGTCTGCAGAAAGGAGAGGAGAACCTCCCCTATTAGTGGACTTGGGGAGTGGCATGCAAGCAGAGGGAGGAGGGAGGGTGGGATTGGGAGGGGAGGAGGGAGGGGCTTATGGGGGGATGCAGAATGAATAAAGTGTAATTGATGAAAATTTTTAAAAAAAAGGGAAAAAAATAATTTAAGAACCTTAAATGACTTTCAAAAGTGGAGGAAAACATGGAGTTAGTCAATTGGCATGGAGCACGTCTCGCCCCTGGGGGCAATGGTCTCCTGAACCTACTCAGACCTCGGACACCACCACTGCTAGTTCTAGAACTGACGCAGGATGTTCCAACGAGGGGTTAAGGCTTCTCATAATATTTCCTATAAGCCCACACCTATTTGTCTATATCCCCCATTTTTATTCATTATTAGCCAGATAGAGCCAAGTAATTGTGGTAATGATACTTGCTTTTTTGCCCAATGCTGGAATGCTAGTAAATTTAGGTATGCCCTGGTTACTCGAATGCCTCACTGGGTGCCTGTGCCCATTGATGCCCCTCACGCTATGACTCTCTTCAGACAGAAAAGGGATCTTGGAACTACAGCCACCATTGTTACTACCATCTCATTGGCGGCTGTTGGAGCTACCACCGGGGCATTAGCCATGAGTCATACTGGGCAGACTGCTCAGACCCTGAACAATCATTTAGCCAATGTAGCTCATGCCTTAGTTGTACATAAAGGAATTAATGCTCAACTAAAAGGAAGCTTGATGGTGTTCAATCAGAGGATTGACCGCGTGCAGGAGCAAATTGATACCCTATGGCAAATCGCTCAACTTGGCTGTCAATGAAAATATGCTGGACTTTGAGTCACTAGCATACAATATGAGAATTTTTCCTGTGCTGCAAATCTGTCTAAACAATTGTCGAGCTATATTTTAGGTAATTGGACTGGAGAATTCGATACTACGATGGAGCAGCTGAGAGTGGCCATTGTCACAGTAAATTCTAGCAAAGTGGACGCAGGACTAGCCACAGGATTATCAACATGGATTGCTGCAGCCATGAATCGTCTGAAGGAATGGGCGGGCATGGGAGCGTTAGCAGGCCTTCTGGTGTTGGTCTCCTTGGTTTGCCTGTGGTATATATGCAAGATTAGAGTCTCACAACAGTGTGATGCAGCCATGATCATTCAGGCCTTTACAGCCATTGAAGCAGGACATTCTCCCCAAGCATGGTTGGATACCATAAAAAGCTAAAATGTTACGCTCAGGATGCGAGGCTAAGCACTGCACTCAGGGTCAGCCACTTTCGACCCAGAGAAGAGCATGTCTGGTTGCATGCGGGTTGATGCCCCAGGTCCCGCCTCTGAGAAAAAGGTATTGGACGGGTCTGATGCTCTTTGGGTGGATGACACCTAAATGAACATCGGTACAAAGTCCCAATTTATTTCTAATATCAGAGATCAGACCTATACTCTTGCCTGATGCGTCTAAAACAAAAAGGGATAACTGTAGAGAGCTGCGGAATGCTATGCCTTAAAGATGGAGCTGGTTTCCGCCTTCCACCTTCCCGATGGTGAGTGCTCTCTGTCACGAACAATTCCACATTTGGCTAAGGCTGAGGATCTGGCTTGCTTCCGTGTATGTGGACCTATCTGCATTGCCCACGTGGCACGCCTGGGTTGGCTACCCAGAGGCTATTTAAGCTGTGGGCTGGCTTTCCCCAGGGTCCGAGGATTGTTCAAGGTTCCTGAATAAACTGCATTGAAAAAAAAAAATTAAGTCTGGCATGGATTCAGTGGGTTACTCTAGCATTTTCATCACAGTGCTAAACTTAGGGTCTTTGACACTTGGAAAATCATTTTCAGGGTCTTTCAGTGGAGAAAAGAAAGTCCCTACACCACCCCAATGATCTAAGAATGAAAAGGATTCTGGTAGTGAAATATTGATGTCTAAAAACTTAAATATTTCTTGGGCAAAATCATGATTGAATTGGCTTTTAAGGATGAATGGCAATTTTGCAGACACAGCTAGCAGAGTCATGTTCTAAGAAAAGAGTGATGACAATGAGGACCTCACTGTAGTGAAGGCAAATGAGTCAGTACAACAAAAGCCAGCAGTAAGTGTGGGAGAACTTTGAGCCAAAAATAACATGACAAGGTGTTTGAATTTCCTTCTAAATGCTTATAGCATGTCCTTGAAGAGGTTGAAGTAGACAAGTGACATAATCAAATTAAGGATCCAGAAAGTTCAGAGCAAGAGCAACGTAAAATATTAAGTCTGGCGTGGACTCAGTGGGTTACTCTAGCGTTTTTAAAGAGACAAGTGAATTTCTTGATGAGAATACAAAAAAGTGTGTGTGTGTGTGTGTGTGTGTGTGTGTGCCAGAATTTGTTGGCTGATAGAGAAACCACCAAATGTTTGGTTTGTGACTATTAGGGTGGTATGCATGCTTGCAGGAAGAGAACTGTTTTGTGGCTGGGGATGTGTCTCGGTGAATGAAGCATTTGCTCCTCCAAGTGTGAGGGCAGAATTCAGATCACTAGAACTCACAGAGTGGTGGCCTGTCTGTAATCCTAGAACTTGCACTCATGATGCAGAGACAGGACAGCACCAAGAAAGGCTGAATAGCCGCCATACTAGGTAGATTTAATGAGCTCTGGGTTTGACAAACAAACAAACAAACAAACAAAACCCTGCCCCAATAAACAGACTGAAATTCAATTAAGGACAGCACCTTATAGCAACTTTGGAAACACACATACACACACAAACATGTGAACACACATAAACATATACGAACACACACTACATGTTGTTAAATCTAAAAAAATAAGACTTCTTTTATTATAGGTTAGTCAATGGTTTAAAAATGTTTTCGAAAGTGGGAAACAGTAAGATGTGGAGAGGACAGGAACTCCACAAGGAGAGCAACAGAACCAAAAAATCTGAGCACAGGGGTCTTTCCTGAGACTGATACTCCAACCAAGGACTATGCATGGAGATAACCTAAGACCCCTGCACAGAGGTAGCCCATGGCAGTTCAGTATCCAAGTGGGTTCCATTGTCATATGAACAGAGACTGTCTCTGACATGAACTGATTGGCCTGCTCTTTAATTACCTCCCCCTGAGGGGGAAGCAGCATTACCAGGCCACAAAAGAAGACAATGCAGCCATTCCTGATGACTAGGATCAGAAGGAAGGAAAAGAAGACCTCCTCTATCAGTGGACTTGGGGAGGGGAATTCATGCAGAGGGTAGAGGAAGGGAGAGATTGGGACAGGAGGAGGGAGGGAACCACAGGGGGAATACAAAGTGAATGAAGCATAATTAATAAAGAATTAAAAATATATATTTATTGAGCCAATCAGAAAAAAAATGTTTTCTAATGCTCTTTGAGCCTTTCTACCCAAAATATATCATCAAACTTTTCTCTGAACTATATCAAGCTACTGAGTGCTACTTATGTATTAATTTTCCATTGCTATAGAAAAATTACCACAGATATGGTTACTTTTAAAAGAGCTTCAAGAAAATGGTGACCTGACCCTGAAGACATCTATGTATCCACTGCTATAATCTCAAAGGAATAAGCCAAGGATCGTTAGTAGCTATCCAAATAGGCTGGTGATCAAGGAAACAAAGAATAAAAACAAACAAATCCAGTTTCATCAGCAAAGAGAGAAATGAAACTTTCTCTTTTTCTTTTATTGAAGATAGATTTTTTCATACAATATATTCTGATTATGGTTCCCCTCCCCCTACTCCTCCCAGTTCTTCTCCATCCCCTACCATCGAATCCAATCCCTTTCTGTCTCTTCTTAGAAAACAAACAGGAAAAAGAAAAATGAAATATAATAAGCCAAAACCAAACAAACCAGAATATGACAAAACAAACAAACAAAAGAGCCAAAGAAAAAACACAAGAAATGCATATAGACTCAGACACACATATCTGCACACTCAGAAATCCCATAAAAACCCAAACTGAAAGCCATTCTATTTACACAAAGGACCTGTAGAGGAAAGGAGGGAAGGGGGAAGTGCCCTGACTTAACATTATGAGGCACAGAGGTGCCAAAGGTGCCATGACTTCATTTTGTGTTGGCATCTATTGCCAGGCATGGGGCCTACCCTTTTTTCCCCTGTGAGACTCCCTGGGAGGAAACTAAGTTTTCATTTGCAAGTGGCTATCAATTGGAGATGGTTTCTGGGTTAAGGTTTGGGGTGTGTCCACTCCCTCTCTGCTCTCAGACTTCCTCTAGTGCAGACCCAGGCAGGCCCTGTGCACGTTGTCAAAGTCTCTGTGAATTCACATGTGCATCAGCCCTGTTTTGTCTAGAAGACCTTGATTCCTCGGTGTCCTCCATGCCCTCTCTTTCACTCTTTTTGCCTCCTCTTCCACAGAGCTCCCTGAGCCTAGAGGAGAGGGATTTGACAAAGACATCGATCCATCCCTTTTAGGGCTAAGTGCTCCAAGGTCTCTCACTCTGCATATTTTATGGCTGCTGGTCTTTGGATCTTGAGGTTGATTGATTCCCATCTTTCTGAGGAACTACCTCGGTGATTTCCATAGTGGATGTACAAGTCTGCACTCCCACCATCCGCAGATGTGTGTTCCCCTTTCTCCACATCTTCACCAGCATGAGCTGTCATTTGGCCATTCTGATTGGTGTGTTACAAAATCTCAAAGTAGTTTTGATTTACATTTCCCTGAAGACTAAGTATGTTTAACAAGGCACTGGAGCAATACCTGGGAGCTTACATCTGATCCACAAGCTGAAGGAGAAAAAGCTAACTTGAAATAGTGAGGGTCTTTGAGCCATCTTCTCCAAGAAGACCACACCTTGCAACCTTTCTCCAACAGGTCCACCAACCAAATCCAAGCATTCAAACGTATTGAGCCTATCGGAACCATTCTCTTTCAAATCACCCAAAGGTGTGGCCAAAGCCCTTTTAAAAAGAACCATCCTGAACCAACTATTGGCAGCTCCAGGCTCTAAGAGTGAAGCTCCCTACTGCAGAGTCTACCCTGACAGCTCACACTAAGGATCAGAACACTTGTGTCTAGAGAGACAAGCTCTGAAGTAGTGCCACAAAGTGTTCCATGTAGTGGGAATCTTGTTTAAGGCATAGATATAATGAGGTACATTAGTACCCTAGAAACAGGACAAGCAGTAGCAAGCACTTAACAGTCTTTAAGGTGCATATCAGGGAAAAGGTTTCCAGAAGCCCTTTCCAGTACTGAGAGACTGAGAGACACTTCTAATTAAAATACACAATGCCCATCTCACAAACCAGGCCTTCTAATTATGAGGAACACATCATAAAGATCAACACTAAAGTTTGTGTAATAATACTGTTTGCATGTATGGATGCTTGACAGAAGACACCATCAGATCTTATTATAGATGGTTGGGAGCTGCCATGTGGTTGCTGGGAGTTGAACTTAGGACCTTTGGATGAGAAGCCAGTGCTCTTAACCACTGAACCATATCTCCAGCCCAATAACAACTTTTTTTAATGCCTAGGACTAAACATAACAAATGAAATAAAGACTTCTACAATGAAAGTAAACACTCCTCCCCTTGTGGGGTGGAAATTATCCACGTCTTCCTTGTTGTGTGTATCCATAGTAAATGCATACGCGGTGTGTATGCATATACATGGAAGGTAAATTTGTTAAAGTTATTCTATAAAATTGTGTTCGTTTTACAGTTTCTCTCTTAATCCAGTTATCACGCAAGTAATTGAGACTCTACAATATTTTAATATGGCTTTACAGCACAATCTTGAGCAGTTTAAGTCTTTTCTTAACCATCCATGTTATTCTGACTCCCTCTTTGTCAAAATCCCTGAGTCACTTGCTTTTTATGGTTTTCTCTGCTCCTGCTGCTTCTTCCTCGCCTCACCTGCACCTCTGCCCATGGCTGAACCTCCTATTTCCTCCTCTAAGTCCTCTTACCCTGGCTGGCAGGAATCCAGCCCTATTCTCTGGATTCCCTGCTCAATGGTTGGCTGTAAACTGCTTTATTGGCATATCAGGGGACAATTGGGAAGCAATGTTTACATAACATGGAGACAGGACATTCTCAGAACAAGGATAGCAACCAGACATGGGGGGGGTAAAGAAAGCAGCATTTGAATTACCCAATAACCTTATGCCTACCTAAGTTTGTATGGGTATGTGCACGCAGGTCAACTTTGGGTGTTGTTCACCTTATCTGTAAGAAGACGTTTTATCCCTGGAGCTTTCCTGTCTAGCCAATGAGCTCCAGGGATTCACCGTCTAGACCCTCTCCCTGCCTAACCCCCTCTTTCACTGCAGGTTTTAGCCAATGCTGAGACTAATTCAGATCTTCATGCTCAGGCAGCAGGCCTTCTCCCTAGGTCCGCACTTTGAATTTTCAACCTTACTGAGTCACTCTGGGATGCATCCCTTTATTTATTATGGTGTTGTTTTAAACAGTATGAAGTAAGAGGCAGGTTTTTCTTTTACATTCAAAAGGTTGCTTATTCCATTTACACTTAACAGACTCATAACACCTTCAGTCTCAGCTCTACCTTTCACGCTATGTTCTTAATACTTTTTGGTATTTTTGTGTGTGGTTTGTGTTTCCCTGTTTTGTTTAGTGTGCAGCTCTATGTCTGCAATAAATTTCTAGTTTTACATTTTATGCTTTTGAATAATACATTTAATCTACTTTTAAAATTTACTGATCAACTTTAAACAGTGTCTATAAACTTTCTTAAGGAAGATGAGGAAATTATCTTATGTACCCATTCTTTCAGATTTACACACCCTCCCCCATATATATACTGGCGTGGTTTGTTATATAGCTATGTTAAATTATCCTGCTATTATCTTTATGCACAAAAATAATGTACTTAAACATTCATCAGTTGAGTTATCACACTGTAATTTCTCTAACACCAGAATGAAGACAGAGAAACAGGGAAATGTACACTTGCTCCCATCACTACCTCCTTCCGACTTTACAACTGTTGTGGTGGGATCATTATTTCTATGCTGTTACAATTTATAACCTTCACATTCTCTCCTAAACTCCTAATTTCCTGCTGCTCGGCCTTGGTGCTGTATCTAAATCATTTCAGTGCTCAGATTCAGTATTCAGATTTCCTGTTCCTGTACTCTTTGTTTTCTCACACACTTACCTAGATTTCCTTATCAGACACTTTTGCCAAAAAGCTAGTATGTTCCACATTTCTGATTTATTTTGTGTGTCATAAATAATCTGTTTGTTTTCTCTATATCTGAATGATGTTTAACAGACTATGAAGGTCCCAGAGGAACTTCTTTCCCTTGTAATGGTTGCTACATCATTTCCCCAAATTCTTGCTATGAAACGTAATGCTGATTTGACTTTCCCGCAGTCTAGGTGGATTTGCTTACTTAATAGGCAAATACTAAAGAGATGTCTACTGTGCAGTTGGTACTTTTTTTTTTTTTCAAGACAGGGTTTCACTATGTAGCCTTGGCTGTCCTGGACTTGAGTTGTAGACCTGGCTGGCCTTGAACTCAGTGATCTGCCTGACCCAGCCTCCCTGAGTGCTAGGATTACAGGTGTGCACCCCTCACCCAGCTAGTTGACACTTTTTTAATCACGAGGTCTACAATCAGATTCTTTCCTCTTTCCCTCTAATCTGAGACAAGGTCTCAGGCAGCCCAGTCCGTGTAAGCAAAGATGACCTTAAGCTTCTGACTCTCCTGCCTCTACTCTCGGGATTACAGGTGGGACCTCCGCACTCAGTTTCGTATAGTCCTGGGAATCAAGCCCACGGTTTTTTTGTTTTTGTTTTTGTTTTTGTTTTGTTTTGTTTTTAGACTTTTGGATTTTTATTGCAAACTTTTTGTTAATAATACTCCAAGGGTGACATTTCTATATTTTACAGAGATGTATAATGCAAACCTTGTTAAAGTCATGTAAATCTTGATTTTCAGATTGAATTCCAAAACAGAAGTTTTAGATACTTATGTCTTTGGTACACCTGTCTTTTTCCCATCTTCAGTTTTTGCCTTTCCATGAATCTATCACAAATCTTTCATCTCTGTTCTGCATTTTGTATCATAGTTTGTATTAAAAATACTCTTCTCACCTTAGAGAGACACAGCACCCCTCAGAGATCTGATTACCATAGCTCATATTTCACAGCTCCAATCACAGTGAACAACTCACAGTGGCTGGTTGCCTCCTTTTCAACCAGTTTCAGGCTTTTGTTCATTCTTCCCTACCTAATGATATCTTTTCCCCCAAGGTACCTGCCATGCAGTGAACATCTCTAAACCTTCTAGCTAGTTTTTGTCCATTCTCCATCATATGTTAGAAACTTTGATCTTGGCTAAGCACGTTTTTCTTTCCTCATTTTTTTCTCACTATCCTGAATGACTTCTGTGTCCTGGCAGTATTGTACGGAATGCTGCTGCGTCTTTCTTTGACCATGCTAAGGCTGGCCTTTTGGTTCCACCTCAGGTGTTCAACCCTCTCATCTTATTCTCAAGCCCACGTTTTTATGCACGCTAGGCAGGCAACTCACCAACTGAGCTACATGGCTGGCCTCCACATACCACCCGCCCACATGCCAATTTCCCCGTTCTTGATAGCCAACAACACATTCATAGCAATTACCCCAAGGACGTAAGGCCGTGGTTTGCACCCCCAATTCACAGAATCAGGTCTTCTTTCTGGTGGTTTTAAAAGAAAAACAGCTGTGTTTTAGGAAGTACGTAACTACTTCCATTTTCTTCTGTTTGAAACTCACTTCATGGTTCAATTTATTTTCTGACATGCAGTGTCCAACTTCCTTTTCACAGTCATTGTTTTTCTCCAAAACACATAACATTTTTTTTTCAGAGTTCAAAGTTTCTATAAAATATCTAGTCTCTTTAAAACTCTATGGTATTGAGCAGTGGAAAACACCTGTAATCCCACACTCAGAGAGGCAGAGGCAGGCAGATCTCTATGAGTTCAAGGCCAGCCTGGTCCACAAAGAAAGTCCAGGAGAGCCAAAGCAACACAGAGAAGCCCTGTCTTGAAAACAAAACAAAACAAACAAACAAACACCTCTGCGTTATCTCTAAAACTCCAAAATCTCTGCAAAACTCCAACAGTGTGAATAACTCAGTATCTAGTGTCCGGGATTCAGTCATGATTCTCTAAGCTCCAAAGAGTTTCACTTCTCCAGCGCACACACCTTGTGTCTCAGAACAGGCTAGTTCCAATCCACAGCTGCCTTTGCCAATGACCCTGTTATATTGGCTGGCATTTCCAAAATGCTCAGGTCTTTACTGCAATTGGGCTGCACCAATAGCCTCTCCTGGAATCTCTTCAAGGACCCTGACTCTGCCACATGGTGAGAAGCCTCAAATTATTTCCATCTTCAATCCTGGCACTTCTTCTGCAGCTGAGGCCACACTTTCATCAGTGGCCTTTCCCAGCCCATCACAGTGACAAGCTTCCCCAAGCATAGAAATAATGATCCCACCACAACAGTTGTAAATTTGGAAGGAGGTAGTGATGGGAGCAAGTGTACATTTCCCTGTTTCTCCATGACCCCTTCGTGGCTTCAAAACAAGAACTACCTGGAAAACTCTTTCACGTTACCAAGTAAGGCTGGAAGCACAAGGCACAGCCTTGGACCCTTCTGGACCACAGTTTCTGTGTGCCAACCCCGAGGAAATATTTCCAAGGTTTGTGCCTCCGTGATGCTTGTCTGGTCTGTAATCACTGCTAATTTCTCAGTTCTAGCTAATCAGCATCAATTGTCCCAACAAAGCAAAGGCTTCACTTTTAGTGGTTCTTAATTCAAAAGGATCAAACGGTCCCAACAGAGTATTTAAGGGTCTCTCAAAGTTACCTCTAAAATTTCATAAGCCAGGCCTCCATTGTCTGCACGGCCCTCGGCATTATATTTTTCCCCACGATAGTTCATTAAGCTCTGAACACTTAATGGCTTTTCCAGCCCAAATCCTCCCCAAACAGGTTGAGTCTGTCACAGCAATACCCCACTGGTGATACCAATTTTTACATCAGTTATGGTTTCTGTCTCTATGATGAAACACTATGACCAAAATCATCTTGGGTAGGAAAGTGTTTATTTGAGCTTATAGTTTGACATCACAGTACGTCATGGAATAAGCTGATGAGCAGCATTCCTACACAGCCTCTGCACTCCAGATTGCTGCCCTATTTGAGTTCCTGACCTGACTTCCCTCAGTTGATGGACTATGACATAAAACTATAAGCTGGAATAAATCCTTTCCTCCCAAAGTTGACTTTGTTCATGGTGTTTTATTGTGGTGACAGAAACACTGAGACAGGCCTCCTTTTTAAATTGAGCACAAAGATCGTTGTCCTAAGCTCAAGTATACTGGGAGGAAAAATATCATTTTCTATCATTTGATCAAAGCTGACTCCTTGCACATGGCAGGAACAAATCAGGGCTTGGAAATTAAGGGTGTAGGTTTGGCCTTGGATTCTAGGCCTGAAACTGACTAATAAGCTTGGGGTAAAAATAGTACCCAGATCATAGGTAACTACAAGAATTATCTGAATTGGTACATGTAAGCAGTACCTGGCACTGAATAAGCTCTTGACAACTATCAGCTATACTTACTGTCAACATTGTAATTATCAGTGTCATTATTCCACAATATTCCAGTGCGTTTCTGCAAAGTTAATAGATTTTTTTTCACCTTCTATTCTTGTCCGGTCTGCAGTGTGTCAGTGTAGAATGTGGACCTAGTAGTTTCTAGTTAAGGGACACTTGGGAAAGCCCTCTGAGCTGTGTCTATTATTGGAGAATAGTCCTGTGCATGTGGACTGTCCAGCATGCATCCATTTTTGGCATGCTCTGGAATTGGGGCCAAATGGCCCTATATTTAGAAGCAATTCTTCACAGTTAGGACTTGTGTCTGTCTCCTAGTTTCATTCAAGATAGACCCTTTTGTTAGACTCGTGTTGCTTTCAGCTCGTATTAGCGCCCAGAGCTCAGCACAGTTATCTTTATGCTGCTATCTTCAAGCAAAAGCTCTTAATACTTTTAAATCCAGGAATATTTTTAAATAAGTGAGAGACTGGAAAGCGCCTCTCTTTCTCCACTGAAGCTTAAATATGAAGACATTATAAGAAGGATTTAAGAGTTTTTAATGCACTGTTCATAAAAGGATAGTTTAAACCTTAAAAATCAGTTCCTAGGGGAGATTATTAAATCTTATTCCAATTTTGTACTTGTGACTAAATATTTTCCTTATTTAGAAAATGGTTTTGCATGTGAAACAGAAATATGATGATAATACAAAATCTTGGTAAATAAATTTCAGGTTGTTATTTAAAGTGTCTATAAAATTTTAATGGAGAATAAACATGTTTGGTGGCTTGTATAAATATATTTGTATATGCGTGTTAACATAGATATTTAAAATGTATGTTTTTCAAATAATATAAACCTGTTTCAACAAATCTTGTCCATAGTTTGAATTTATGAATTTAATTTTTCTTCAAATGCTAGTCTTTTTTATTATATTAGAGGAATAATATAACAAAGCCAGTTCAACGTTAGCTTTTATTTTCATGGTAAGTGGTGACTATGATATCTCTTCACATTTATTTAAGCTGAAACTAAGTCTGGAAATTATTTAATTTTCTTTTTAAAACAACCTCTTGAGGTAGGATAGATCATTGGTTCTACTTCACAGATAAGGAAACTGAGGTCCAAAGGGTTAAATCATGTGCTTGTCCTAACCAAGAAGTAAAAGATTTACCAAGTTTCATCAGCTCAAAGTCCATGATCCTGAAGCTGTGAGACTCCCATCTTTTTATGCTGTCTCCCCTAATAATGCAGACAAAACAATAGTCACTTTATCAAGGACAAGACAAAAAAATTAACTCAAGAAATTTATTCAAGGTCACCCAATTCTGAAGAGAAACTTAACACTAATGTCATTTTCATTACAGCTCTTGAAAGTTAGGAAACTGAAGTTATGTCTCCCAGAACACAGAGCAAGTGAGGAACATCTGATCAATACTTCTCGATTCGTTTATAATTCACTGGAGCCTATTTTCCCTGTCCTAAGCAGTAGACGCAAAACACTCAGAAAGGCTCTCTTCCAGGGGTTGCTAAATCTTCCAAAGCGTCACTGAATCTCCAAAACAAATGATCACTTGGCTATTAAGCAGAGGGAGAAAAAAATTGCTCCACACAACAGCACAGATAAACTGAATTTTTAAGATATAATAAATACTCTCTCCTTGAAGATGTTTCTTTTTTTTTTTAAATTCAGGTTGCTGAAGTAAGTCAAAAGAGACAAATGTAGGTCTTTGGTCCTCTGCATTGGAGGTTAATCATAAAATGCATCTTTGTTTTAAAAATCCAATGAATGTCAGAATAGGAAACCATCTAGGATCAGTTCAGAAATGGACTATTCTGTTTGAAACTTTGACAAACGATTCTCCGGTTTTGCTTCTCTTTGTTGGGAAAGAAGCAGTGGCCTTCTTGGACAGCTCTTTAAGGTATTTCCATTAGATTTATGCGGCATGCTGAACTTTCAAAGACAAATCAATATATCCAAGTAGAGCATTCCAATATAATCACACCGATCAAGAAGAGTGTGTCATCGCCATGGATCTGTCATCTTTCCACTAACTGGGTGAAGCTGCCTAAAGTTTTTATGCTCCCAAAACAAAGCTCTGGATGGCATTCTTCACTCATGTTTGATATTAACAGAATTCCATGCAATCAGTCATCCCTGTGGTCACAAACTTTCTCTTAGGAAACCATTCAAGTTGCAAGGTGATAGGAGAGATATCATAGGGAGAGCAAACCTAATGAAGAAACATGAACCTGGATTATGCCCTTAGAACTTGTTCTGAGCCTAAATTTATACACAAAGTGAGCCTGTAAAATTTTGTTAAATCCTAAAACTGGCCACCCCTAATTGCTGTAGGAATGGTGATCAAATCGCCCCACACTTTCTGGAGGAAGATTTATTGGTATCAAAATTGTTAGGGTTTGAGTTCTCATGGCCCTGTCTCGAACACTCTCCAGTTTCAGATGTGAACGCGTATCTTCCCACTGAGTCTCACTGTCTTGCTTCGTTTTCAAAGAAGCCAAGCATCACCCTGATTAAAATTGTTCTAGTGCTTGACATTAGAGGTGACATGGTGTGATGGTTAGCTTAAATTTCAACTTGACACAACTTGGAGCCACCAGGGAAGAAAGCCTCAGGGAGGGATTGTCTGCCTGGCATTGGCTGCGGGAAGATCCATGGGAGGCTGTACTAATAAAGTTAACTGATGTTGAAGACCCAGCCCACTGCGGGCAGCACGACTCCCTAGGCAGGGGACCCCGAACTGAAGGATAGTGGGGACATCAAGCTGAGCACAAGCAAGAAAGTGAACGTACATCCATTTATTGTTCTCTGCCTTTGACCGGATATGGAATGACTAGATGTGTGAAGTTTCTGCCTTGACTTCCGTCCAATGGTGGGCTGTAGCCTGAATTGTAAGCTGAAACCCCTTTTCTTCCCTAAGTTGTTTTTTTGTTGTAGAATTTTTATCGCAGAAGAAATGAAACTAGATCGGGCGTGGGTCTCAAAATCATAAATGAGGGTGTCTTTTTTTTTTTTTTAATCAAGTAGGAACTACTGATGGAGTTTTAAAAAAGAGAGAACCATCCTTTTTTTTCTTAGATGGAATGCTAGGCACTCCACCACCATCTTACATCATACATCGATGTCCTAAATCCCAGTACAGCAGAATGTGAGTGTATTGGGAAACTGGGTCATTAAAAAGGTCATTAAATTAAAGGACATTTATAGGGCGGGCATTTTTTAAAAAATTAATTGAGTGGCTTTGTTGCTGTGAAGAGACACCATGACCACTGCAACTCTTATGAAGAAAAACATTTAATTGGGGTTGGCTTATATTTCCAGAGGTTTAGTTCATTATCATCATAATGAGAAACATGGGGACATGAAGGCAGACATGGTGCTGAAGTTGAGAGTTCTACATCTTGATCCACAGGTATCAGCAAGAGACTGTGTACCACAACGAGCATAGCTTGAGTGTTGGAGACCTCAACTCAGGCACCCACCACTGTTGGAGGATACACATTGTCAGAATCTTAGGATAAAGAGTCATGTGAGCGATGACTGGGGTCCCAAACTCTGATTATAAATCAGTCAATAGATACAAATTTCTAGGGCAACTGTAGAAAGTTCATTTGACTATCCACTAAACCTTATTCCTCTACAGTTTTATTGGCATTAGAAACAGATTTTGATCTGCATCTACCCCAACTTACAGTTTCAATTCTGATTCTGCACAGAAAAAAAAAAAAAAAAAATGCTACACTAGCAGCTTCAATCCCAGCACTACCAAAGGTCTGCAATTCTACCTGTGTGTTAGGAGCTTAGGCATGGGTGTGGTATATGAGTTCAAAGTTAACTGTTTTGCACATAAGAGATGGGTAACAGCCAAAGGAAATGCCTCTTCTTGTCAAATAACCAAGGTTCAGCCTCCCCAAGGCAGGAAAGCAGCACCCCTGTTGTGGAGTTTGATGCTCTCCAGAACACCTTGTGCATTTGAAGTGCCTCTTTGCTTATTGCTTATCACCTGACATCAGAATTCCATGCCACTACTCACATCCCTCCTTTAATTCTTTATAACTACTCTGTTACCATGGAGATTCTATTATTACCCCTTTCTGCTAGCAAACTTCCACCACACCTTACAGCTTGTCATTGGATACTATAATAGGTTTCTAACTGGCCTCTGATTTTGTCTTTCTCCACTGCAATATTTTTCCAGTTCATGTCTAGAAGATTATTGTTTCCAAAGGGTACAATGGGTTATATCTTTCCTCACTTTAAAAACTGCCAGTGAGTCCCAATTATCTTCTCAATTAAATACGGCATTTCCTGCTAGCATTCAAGGGAAGAGGAAAGCCCTTCACAATAAGACTCCAACTCCCCTGCTTGTCTCTGTCTCTCTACATTTTATACTGTAGTCATGCCAGATTAATTACCATCACCCTAACAACCCTACACTTGATTTTCCTCCTAGGTTTTACTAATATGTTCCTACTTGGGCACACTATCCTTTTCCTTTCTCAAACAGATTTTGAAAAAAAAAAAAAGAATTAGTGAAATTCAACTATTTCATGAATCTCTTCTTATCTCTCCACCCCTGACAAAAAGTTGAGAGCTTTTTTGGGCTTGGGGAGGCAACATAATATAAGAATATTTTAAGTTTTTAAGATTGGGCACAATAACATCTTATGGAGAAGAGAGCAACTCACCCTTCCCTGGGGATCAGTTGCATAGCCAATGGCAAGGTATGCATGCTCCTGTAAGTTCTCTTTACACTCCTATAAGTATAGAAGCATAGTCTAAGGAAACTCACACTCACTGGATCACCAAAACCAAAAAGAAGACATGAAAGCAGAGAGGAACAAGTTGAGAAGAGAAAGGGGATTAGCAGGAAGAGGTGGGACAAGTAGGATTAACTGAGTAAATATGATCAAATACTTTATTTGCATATATGGAAACTTAATAATGAAACCCCTTATCATATATAATAAATAATATAATATAATCTTATAATATGTAATGTATAATCATGTTAATTAAAAATCATTTTGAAATCTTACTTTGTGCAGCTATTTGACTGTATTATTATGACTACCTCTCTCCTCCTACAGCACTGAAATTTTTCTTTGAACAATTGCTCCTTTCTATTCACCCATCCAAGTACTCACCAGGCTGAACCCTGCTTAGTTCTGAGATCAAGTGGATTCAGGTTGGAGTGGCCACACACTTTCCTCTTCTCAGCCATCCATGTTAATATGATTTATTCCTCCTTTGTCTCCAAGTAGAGCATTTACCAGCCGGCTTCCTCTTCCCTTTCCCTGAGTCTTGGCATTTTGAATAGGGAAGAAGATATGACTTATAAGGCCCATAGGACGTGTAAGATTTTGGCTGAGTCTTTAAAAGAAGTCTCCCTTATCTTTGAAAAAAAACTTCATGAAGACATATTTTGCTTTTCTCAGATGGTGTGGTGAGGATTTGAGAGCGAGCATTGCAGAAGCAATTTTGCTACTAGGAAAGGAGACTCTCCAAAGATAAATCTGGCACAAAGCAGAGGAAACCAGCTAAACCCGTCATGGAGAAATTGTGTTATTTTGAGCTTTTGAGTTGCCGTCCTTGGATCTGGGCCTAATTTTGTACTTCCCAATCTAAGCGTGATGTCTGGACACCAGTGACCAATTTCTCACCTTCTTACTAGGCGGATGTAATCTTTCCAGAGGGTCAAGTGCAAGCCTGCTGTAATAGATCTCACAGAACCTACATTGTAGCCTTTTAATAGGTATCTTTAAATGGGATTGATCTGTGCAGAGGGAAGAAAACATTTCCAGGAATTTACTTAGACATTTTTTAAAACAAAATAGAATAAAAATTCACTAAACGCTCGCCAAGCTGGGATGGATGTGCTGATATTTAATAGAGGCCCACTGCAGCAAGCAGAGTCACTGTGGCAAATAGCCTTTAAATCCAGTTCCCTTAACCATGAGGGCTCAGAAAAGCAACCAGTGGGAGCATTCTCTGAAGGAAGAAAATTTGTGAAGTCGCAGTGGAGACAGTGTACACTTTGTCTTACTCTGGAGTGCAGAGGAAATTTTCTCAGACTTTTCCCACTTACTAGAGCTTTGGCCACAGGTTTATTGTATATAATCTTTATTATGCTGAGGTATGCTCCGTCTATATATATGTTCTGGAGAGAAGCAGATGGGTTGGAGAACAGCATCCAAAATTAAGTATTGTGAAAATGCCATAAGGAAACCTGCATGTATGCTGATTGAAAAAATTAAATTAAATTAAAAGAAATAATTAGCAGTCCTTACATTTTATCATCGAGGCCATTTTCAAATTTAATTAATATGGTCTGTCCCATGGAGCCAAATTAATTTCTTTGAATAACAAAATTATAAGGGCTCTGAATCCATATGCTTAACTCCAGGAAAGGCAGTCTTCTATAAAGTATGGAGGGCCCTGGGCCGTCTCCAACGGTTACAAAAGGTATCCTAGGCACAGCAGGATGTTCTCATGAGTGCAGGGATCCAAGTAGAAGTCTAACTATCAAATAAAGCTGGAGCTGGCGAACCTGAAGGTAGAGGAAGCAGAAGAACACATATTACAATCCTAGGCCTCTAATCCGAGGAAAACATTATAAACAGTGGCTTCAAACAATTTCCATGCAGCAGTCACAGTACTGCAGGTTGTAAGTTTGCTGTGCCACAGCTACCCTTTCTATTCCGGGACCCAAGGTTGTCTGGAGGCTCCAAAGTCTTTGAAAGTAGATGGTGGAAATAGTGTGGGTGGGTTTGGGGTACATCTAGTAGGTGCATACTAGTCCTACAACCACAGCGCCTTGGTGGTGGTAGAGCTGAGGTTTCTCTTTCCTCATGTCACTCAGTCAGAACTGCTCTCAGCAACACAAGGCCACCTAAGTTTTTTTACATGTGTTTTTTTTCCTTCTTCAAGACAGACATGATGTCAATGCTTCCTGATTCGAGGGCTGACTTTCTCTGTCCCCGAGCTCCAGAGTCATATCAGAAGGGCACCTGAGATGTAGATCAGACTGACCCATTCAACTTCCCTCTCTAACGTCAACTGTTTTGAGATTTTAATTACAATTTTAAGAAATCCTGCAAACAGCATTAATGTTGAGGTAGGTAACTGGAAGAGGAAGTGCACAAGGTGGGAACAAAATCTTGGGGCCTTTTTAGAGTACCACTTACAGAGAGAAGGAAAATCCAGTCCACAGCATGGAGCTGTCCAGTTCTCTTGAGGAAACAGCAGCTCACGGAACCAGGCATGGGTCTCCTTCTTGGTTTTCACCCTAACTCTCCTCGTTATCATCAGGATAGTATAAAAACCAAGCTCTAGACCCTTCTCTGTATTTCCTGTCAATACCTATCTCAGTCACCTCAGCTGCCATAACAACATGAAATCATCCCTCAGTATCCACTGAAATTGGTGCCAGGAACCCTGTGAATCCCAACAGCCAGAAACATTCACATCTATCATATAAAATGACTTGATTTTTTTTCCATGTAACCTGCATGTAACTGCCTATAGCAGTTAACTCATCTCTAGATAACATATGTAATTTAATTTAATATAAATTGTTATTCTCTATTATTTATGGCCTGCTGGGAAGGAGTCTTTACGTGTTTGGTTGAGTTACAGTGTTTTTACAAATATTTTCTAACTCCTAGTTAGTTGAATCCATGAATGGAAAAAGCCCCAGGCGCAAATGACTAGCTATTCCATAGACTGCCTGGATGAAATAACAGAAACTTATTTCTCACCATTTCAGAGGCAACAAAGGGAGCAGCCAGCATGGTCACGACTTTATCTCCACATAGTTTCCTCCCAAAGTCCCCAACTCCAATAACCATGCTATTGGGGCAAGGACTGCAGTGTGAGTAGGAGAGACACAATTCAGTCCATAATTTAAAATACCAATTACAACAGAAATTTTACTCTTCACCCCAGGAATGATCAATACTCCAGGAGCAAGATGTCGCCCTAATTAAAATAGAAAAACAAACAAGGTTTCCTCATCTCTCTATTACCGGATCCAACCCACGCTATTACCCATAAACAGCATGAGCAGACTTTTCAAAAACATGTTTCTTGATTTAATTCATAAATTAATGCTACTGAAAGAAGGCTTTTTGTGTGTGCCTCAGTCTCAAATATCTACTTCCAGTCCTTTAACCCAGTCCTCTGATATGAAGTTGCCCACACTGACATCCCACAAGTCCCCTCATGTCTAAGTTAGCATAATGGACTTGGACATTACAGTGCCTTATACACTGTGACTCCGTGTGTTAGTTCCCCATTGCTGCTGTACCAAATTGACACAAGCTCCATGACTCAAGATGATGGGGCTACATCCTTTGTGAAGGCTCTGGTTCTCTCTTCCTTGCTTTTCTGGCATGAGAAGCTGTCTATCTATATAATCCTCATGGCTCGTTTTCAACATCACTTTCCCTTCTGCTCCCATTGCCACATGGTTCCCGTTGACCTTCACGCTTCTCACTTATAAGGATTCTGTGGTTGCGCCAGGCCCACCTAGTCACCCAGAACAATCCACCCATTGAACAATCCTTTCTATAACCTCATCTGCAAAGTCCCCTTCACCTTTGAACTATTAATGAGATAAGGGGGAAGGGAAATGGAGGACATTCTACTGTTTATCTGTCTTAACTGTTTTACGGGTCACTGTGATTAAATACCTAACATAAATAACATAAGGAGGGAAGATTTATTTTGGCTTGCAGTTTCAGAGGGATTTTAGTGCATCCAGGGAAGGAAGGCATGAAAGCAGGAATAACTCCCTTTGTGGTAGTGGGAGCATGCAGAGACCAGGAAACAGAGAAGGAAGAGTAAAACTAGAAGCAGTTGATAACATTCAGAGGCCTATCCCGGTGACCTACTTCTGCCAGTTAGGTTCCTCATCTCCAGATTAGTACAACCTCCCAAAGGGGCATCATTAGCTAGAGAACAAGTTTTGAGTCTATGCAGGGCATTTTAGATTCAAACCATACCATCCTGTCCCTAGTCTCCAAAACCTCATGGCCATCTCATAATATAAAATGAATTTGGTCTGTTTTCAGGCATTCCATAGTCTAATAGTCCCAACACTGTTCAGAGTCCTAATGCAAGTTTTTTCTGAAACTCAAGGTTAAACTCTTACTTGTGAGCCCCTGTAAAAGAAAAAAAGTAAAAATCAAGTTATATACTTCCAAAATACAATGACACTAAGTAAGTATCCCCATTCCAAAAAGGGAAATCAGAAGGACAGAAAGGAAAGATTGGGTCAAAACAAGACCAAAACCCAGTAGAGCCGATAGTAAGTCTTAAAATCATGCCTGGTTTCTAGGACACATGGAGTTTGATGTGAAGTCCAGCCATCTTGGGAAGCTCTGACCTTCCCATTTGTAGCACATATGGTCCCTCTAGGGTTAACTTCCTTGGTGTTTGTATTTTTGCTTGGCCAACATCCCACATTCCAGAGCATCTCCTAAATCATGGGATCTTTACTCCTTACCAGTCCATGCTTTAACCTTTCAGTGCCTCCCTACAGAGAACCTGACCCTGTGACATATTTTTGGCCTCACCAGCTTTTTCTGAAACCTATGTGCAAGCCTCCATGGCCCTGTCACTCTTATTTTCTGTATACCTGCTGCATATGGATGATGTCAAGTTCTTATTCCAGCTAAAGAAGTAACCAGGCTTCCTTGGAAGCTGAGAAGCTGCATTGCTAACCCTAGCAAAGCATTTCTTTGTTGGTCATTTCCAGCAAGATATTTTAGAGGATATCTTTTGTGATATCTCTGCCTTCTATATGAATGTTTTCAAATAATTCACATTTTAGCACCACCCCCCATCCTTTAACGAAAGGATTTCTTCTACTATGTAATGTTTTCTAGTCTCCCATTGCAAAGTGCATCCTCTGATGGTATTGGTATTTCTAACAATTATGGCTTTTTTTTTGGCTACATTTGCTTTGTTCACAATCTTAAACAAGTTTATGTTTCCTCAAAAAAAAGCTGTACATTTTTTATATATTTCTGCTCCAATTCTTGCTCTGTGTCATCACTGTAAATCTGTCTAAGAAGAGCGAGTAACAACCATGCCACATCCTGAATGAAATATTATTGTGCAGTTTCCTTGGCCAAATAAGTTACCCATTACTATTCTTGTCAGGAACACTTTCAGGGTACAGGTCGAACATAACTAGATCTTTTACCTGGATGTGACATGAATGGCCTCTAATCTAATTCCCAATAAAACCCCATTTATTAGGAACATCACAAGCAGTTTTTGTCTGCATTTCTATTGGCATTCTGGTCTTCTGAATTTTCATTAGAGTGCCCATTAATCTCTATTTACAGACTAAAGAGACTCCCTAAACAATAGAAGACAGTCTTTGCTAGCTATACAGTCAATAGAGGATTAGCATCCTAAGTCTGTAAATAACTTCAAAAGTTAAAAACCAACAAAAATCATGCACTCAACAGATAAATTAATTAATGCTTTGAATAGACAAAACAAAGAAAGAAAAGTAAAGCAAACAAAGTAAAGCAAACTTTAAGATTCTATCTCAACCCAGTCAGAATGACTATCATCAAAAAAACAAACAACCACAAAGCAGCAAAGATGTTATCAAAAATGAGCACAGTTTTGATTTGCATCTCTCTTATGGCTAAGGATGTTGAGATTTCACCTTACACCTATCAGAATGGCAAAGGTGAAAAACTCAAGTGACAACACATGCTGGAGAGGTTGTGGAGAATTGGGAACCCTCCTCCATTGCTGGTGGGAATGTAAACTTGTACAACCACTTTGGAAATCAATCTGGCTCTTTCTCAGACGATAAGGAATAGTGCTTCCTCAAGATCCAGCTATACCACTCCTAGGCATATATCCAAAAGAAGCTCAAGTACACAACAAGGACATTTGCACAACAATGTTTGTAGCAGCTTTATTATTAATAGCTAGAAACTGGAAACAACCCATATGTCCATCAACAGAGGAATGGATACAGAAATTATGGTACTTTTACACAATGGAATACTACTCAGCAATTAAAAACAAGGAAATCATGAAATTTGCAGGCAAATGGTGGGATCTACAAAAGATCATCCTGAGTGAGGTATCCCAGGAGCAGAAAGAAACACATGGTATATACCCACTTATATAGACCTATAAGATATGATAAACATACTAAAATATGTGTACCTAAAGAAGATAAACAAGAAAGAAGACCCAGGGTAAGATGATCAGTCCTCACTTAGAAAGACAAATGAGAAGGACATGGGCAGTGGGCGAAAACAAGTAACAGGACAGAAGCCTACCACAGAGGGCCTCTGAAAGACTCTACCCAGCAGTGTATCAAAGCAGATACAGAGATTCATAACCAAACCTTCAGCAGAGTGCAGGGAATCATACAATAAAAGGGGGAGTTAATATGACCTGGAGAGGACAGGAGCTCCACAAGGACAAAATATATCAGGGCACAGGGGTCCTCTATGAGATTGTTTCTCCAACCAAGGACCATGTATGGATATAACTTAGAACCCCTGCTCAGATGTAGCCCATGGTAGCTCAGTATCCAAGTGGGTTTCTCTAGTAAGGGGAAGAGGAACTATTTCTGATATGAACTCAATGACTGACTCCTTTACCTCTCCCCCCGACCCCCGAGGGAGGAATAGCCTTGCTAGGCCACAGAGAAAGACATGGCAGCCAGTCCTGAAGATATCTGATAAGCTAGGGTCAGATGGAAGGGGAGGAGGACTTCCCCTATCAGTGGACTTGGAAAGGGACAGGGAGGAGATGAGTGAGGGAGGGTGGGATTGGGAGGGAATGAGAGAGGGGGCTACGCCTGGGATACAAAGTAAATAACCTGCGATTAATATAAGAAATAAAGAATTAAAAAAATGAACACAGTTAACAGGAACGTAAACTGGTACAGCCACTGTGGGAATCAGTGCATCGGTTCTTTCTTTAAACCCTAAAACCAGAACCACTGTGGGCTCAGCTACATCACTCCTAGGTACACACCCTAGAGACACTTGCACACTCATGTTTGTGACTGTACTGTTCACAATAGCCGAGACATAGAGCCAGCCCAGATGTCCATCAACAGATGAATGGAGAAAATGTGGTGCCATGTATATGCACAATGGAATTTGATTAAGCTGTAATGAACAATAAAATTATAACATTTGAAATTAAAATGGATGGAACCAGAGATCATCTTGTTAAGCAAAATAAGCCAGATTCAGATGAACAGATTCAGATGAACAGTATACTTTCTCGCATATGTAGAATCTAGGTTCAAGTAACATACACATGCACACTCAGAGAGAGAACAATAAAGAAAGGGGATTGTGGGGAAAGTGGTCTATAGGGACTGGAAGAGGAAAATACTTGAGGTGAGAGACAAGACCAGGTAGAGGGGCAGAGTAAAGAAAAGGGAGGACTATGGCTTGCAGAGGGGCAAGAAGAACAAAATGCAATGACACTATGTGTGAAAATGTAGCAACAAGACCCATTTCACTATATGCTAGCAAAAAAGCAAATGAGAAGCTCTGCTTAGCCGAAAAGTTCTGCTTATACTTTAGGCCCTACAGCTACAAATTTCTGCCACCTTTCTTTCACAAACCAGCTCCAAAGGCCTATGATTTACATCCTCATGCCTGCCACAGCAGTGACTCTATTTCTCTGTACCAATTTTCAGTATCAACCTGGTTTCAAAACACTGTGACAAAGTAACAAAAAGAACCTATTCAAGGGAGGGAAGATTTGTTTTGGCTCAGGGTTTCAGAGATTTGGTTCCTGTGGTCAGAGAAAGGTGCTGCCTGGACCAACTCTGTCTGTGAGAGTGAGTGGTACAGTGGCATCATTCTCACAGGAAGCAGAAAAAGCAGCTTAGAACCAAACCCAGGCATAACTTTTAAAGGCCGTCTAATGACCTTTTCCCATGAGCTAGGCATAATATCTCAAAGGTTTCCCAAAATAGTGCCCACCAGCCGCGTATCAAGTGGCTACACATGGGGGCCTGAAGGGAACATTTTAACTTATACTTAGCATGACTACAATCTTTTATTTCTTTCCTGTGTGCACGAGGTGTGCATGCAGTTGTCTGTGTAGATGTGCACGCACACACAGGAAGGACAGAGGTTGGTGTCTGGCTTTCTCAATCTCCATCTTATTCCATTGGGACATAGGGTCTCTCTCTAATACTAGATCTGGGCTGGAGAACAGCAAATACAGGGACCATCCTGAGTCTGTTCCTCCACAGTTCTGGGGTTATAGGTGCCCTGAGACAACCATTCACAGCCCTCATGCTGCCATGGGAAGTTCTCTTAACCAAGGATATTCATCTCCTCAACCCCATACCTCATATCCCATTGTAATAACTTTTGCTTCCAGTTTGAGATATCATCTGGATCAAACACAAATTGTGATAGTGTCCGACTCTTTTGCTTCCTGCGTACATACAAAGCAAAGGACAGAAGAACAAATCTTCCTTCGTCTTCAGTCTATTGTGCCCTTGCAATCTTCCTGTGTTTTCCCAAAGCACCATCATATCTAGACACTATTTGCCCTAAAGACAGCTGTCCTTGTTTTATTATTTTATTATTTTCAAGATGTCACTTGAAAATTCATTTTGAGTTCAAGATAACCATGAGCCTCCAAATGGTTGAATATTGCTAAGGAAAAATAAAACCAGACCACCATCCATTACATGACATCTTGCATGCACATTCTATCTGCGTGCGTCCCGATTGTTGTTTATTAACCATTTAATCTTGTTTTCGTTATCCAATTGATATATTTTGCTCAAAAAATTGAGTGCCTCGGGTGCAGAAAAATCCATTACAATTAAACGGAAATTTTCTCTCCTGTCAAAAGCTTTTCCCTTTAGCACCAGGGTTTTCAGGAAATAATTCGAGGTGACAGAAGACAGTTTCATGTGCTTGCTTTGGGGACTAAGCAGTCCATTCAGGTGGTTCACCCAGAACAAAAGAACCGTCCTCTTCAGAAAGGAGTCCTGACATCTCCATTGAGCAGGATTACTGCTAGCAGAATTTAAATGACATGTTTCCCAACTCTACTCATCAAGACTTCAAAAATCCTCGGGTTGAATTTCAACCAAAGCACCCTGTTGGAGGCATAAAATAGGTGTGCGGAGTTTGATTTCCATTAAGCCCCTGTCTGCATTGTCACCTGTGAATAAGCCCTCTCCTAGGTGGCCAGATGAATGGCCAGAAAGCAAAGGCCAGTTTTTCAGGTGTTGCATTCTAGCAAAAGTGATATACCTCCAACGCTTCCAGAAGGCTGTTATTGGAAAAGCAAAATTGCACTGCGAGAGGTCAGGAGTTCCTATTCACCTCCCGGTGGCCACATGAAGAGACTTTCTCTTTGGTGGGGCCATAATATACTATGGAGCAGCGGGATCACACTTTTGGTGCCACCAGTTGAAAACAATTTTAGAAAATAAATCACCAGTTCATTCTGACCATTTTAGGAGTTCTGCAAATACTTTTAGGAAATGTCAGGCTGAAATGTTTAACTAACCCCACTAATTGCCTCTATCGTCTCTAAACCAACTAGAACTGATTTGGCACCCATAATATATATATAACCCTCACTCACCTCTCCAGACTTTCAGAGAATGAGCTTGGTAAGATATTGAAAATGTTACTTCACACAGACAGAATGAGGCCCTAATTGGGGCATGCCATTTCTGTCACTTCCCAGGGTGGACTGATATTCATTTTGGTCCCATCAACCTGAGAAGATAATGAAGGCTGTTGCCCAGATTTTTAGTACAAAGGTCACCTAGACCAAAAAAGAAAGAAGATTGAAAGAAAGAAAAGAAGTGGGTCTCAGTGTGTTTGACAACACTGTGGGGATTTGCTGGGCTTGTTCCTTGACCTCTGCAAAGACGAGTCCTTTGTTCTGGAAATCGTATATTCAAACACGAGCCAAACGATTTCAGATTTCACTGACAAATTCCTGCCTCTGTCAGCCCTCTGCCAAAGTGCAGACGGGGGTGTGTCACAGACTGTTAACTTCCAAAGAGCTACATGTGGTCTGAGACCTAAGAGCTGAGTGAGAAAAAGATGACTGGTAGATTACAGTTCAAGGTGTGTGTGTGTGTGTGTGTGTGTGTGTGTGTGTGTGTGTGTTTTAGGAACCATTCTAATAAGGCTGTAGAGATAGCACAGTGGTTAAGAGCACTCACTGCTCTTCCAGAAGACCCAGTTTCAATTCCCAGCACTCACATGATAGCTCACAACCAGCTACTACTAAGATCCCAGGGTACCCAGGACCTTCTGGTCTCTGTTGTCACAACATGCACATGACACACAGATATACATGCAGGCAAAGCACCCATACACATAAAAAATAAATTAGGATGTTTTGAAAGAACCATTCCTGTTACATGTAACAAAGAAAAGGAAGGAAGGAAGGAAGGAAGGAAGGAAGGAAGGAAGGAAGGAAGGAAGGAAGGAAGGAAAAAATAAACTCAAAGGCTGGGGAAGTATTTCAATAGTTTAGTTTAAGCTCTGGCCATGCAAACATAAGGACCAGAGTTCAGATCACCCAAGTCCCCACAGATGTTGGAAGGGTATGGTGGTCTACCTGTAATTCCAGTGCTGAGGAGGTAGAGATAGGGGGTTCCCGAAGTTTGCTTTGAGTTCATTTGACAGCTCCAGCCTCAGTGAATAAGATGGAAAGCAATTGAATAGACTCCTGACTTTAACATTAGACATTAGACTTACCCACACATGCGCATGCCCCCCACACATGTGTACCCACCCATACCCACCAGACACACACATGCAGAATGCACACCCTCGCACAAATACTTAAGGGGAGGAACACTAAAATTTCACATTCATCAAACTAAGTCTCCAACAGCTACAGAAAGCCTTGAATACAGTCTCTCTCTTTAATTTTGAAAAGCCTCTCTGCATTGGTGTTGCATGTTCCGGTCCTTGTTTCTTGCCCCGTGGGGTCTATTTCCTCTTGGTTGGGTTTGGGGATTCTTACAGGGGTCTACTGGGACACATTCTAGTGCACAGTGTTTTCAGAATGCTGTCTAAAGGTGGTACTGTCCTCTTCAACACGTGTATGCTGTTAGCATATAACAGCTCAGCCTATAGCCCAGCAGACACACCCAGAACGGTTTTTTTCCCCCAGTCTTACTTATCTAAAAGAAAACAGGAGTGATGAAAGAAAAACAGCCCAAAATATGGACAATACAAAGGGGAAAAGTCTCTTAGCATCAGTGCCTTGCCTAAGAAATGCCTTAACTACTTCTGCTTTTAATTCTCATGCTTGCAACTTTCAAAATACTAAATAATAAGCATAGGAGATTTCTGAATGTATCAAATTTATATTTAGCCTATTGTCTCCTAAAAATGAAAGATGAGGATTTAATTAACTTATTCAGCCATTCTCTACCTCTTCTTCCTTTTATTTGATGTATTATCATTTTTATTTCTTTGCTTGTTTATCTTTAATTACTTTAAATAATATACTTATGCCTCAATGTCTTATTGTAGCAGGTTCAATTTTCTTGAGCCATGTTCTTAGGAGTAAAAAGGATTAACTTCCTTTATTTTCTGTAACTAAAAGACCACATTTCACTAGTTGGCAGAAACCTTAATCATTGTCAATTCCAAGCAAACTGGATCATTTTATGTTTGAACTCTGCAAAGTCAGACTTAATTCCTCCTTTCTCCCTCACTTTTCCTGGGCAGGCAGGCTGTCTTGGGGATTCATAGGAGTTAAAGCACTGCAGTGGACAATGCCTGCCCTTTGTCCTACTTGGCATCTTCCAGTTGTCATTAGCCGCTCTGTTGATGTCCATTGTGCTGTGAAGGCTCTGTCAAGAACTGTCTATTTATCCATTTGTGTAGTGTCATTTATGCTGTGTTCTGGTAAGAGACCCCCTTTAGGAGCTGGATAAATGGCTTAGTGAGCAAAGTGCTTGTTGCAGAAGCATCAGGACCCGAGTTCAGATCTCCAGCTCCCAAGTGAAAAGCCGGGCATAGCTGCACACACTTGTAATCCCGGTGCTGGGAGGTTCCTGGTGTGCACTGGCTAACCAGCTAACTGGTGAACTGTAGGTTTGGCAGAGACACTGTCTCAAAAACTTAAGGTGGAACGTTATAAAGGAAAACACGTGGCTTCAGACCCTGCCTCCAAATGTTCATACACAGGCAAGTGCACTGTCACACACGTGTAGCATGTATGCTCACAGACACATTTACAAAATCCCCTTTAACTGTATTAGGCCTTCTAGGACCCTACTTAAACACACGGACAGTTTTCTGATTCCTTTTCTATGGCAGACCAGCCTCATCTCGCTGTGCCTTGGGGGCCCCCAATCCCCATGTGTCATGCACAGCCCCATGTTGTTGGGAGGTGAGGTCCCAGCTACGAGGCTTGCCTTCTCAATTGCTGCCAGAAAGGCGCTTCCTCCTAGTACTCCTCCCTTTTTAAACCCATGCCTTCCACTTCATCATTAGGGTGGCACAGAGGCAGAGCCCAGGGAGCTTCCCAAGTGCTTACTGCAGCTTCCATTGTCCAAGCTTCTGACCTCTCTCTTCACTTCAGACATATCCTACCCTTGCGCACTGAGTTTTTTTTTTTTTCTGTTGCATATCAAAAGGCTATATGACTATGAGTTTTTTATTTGTTTGACCAGGCTGGCCTTGAACTCACAGAAATCCACCTTCCTCTGCCTCCCTACCACTGAGATTAAAGTATGTGCCACCACTACTGATAGCTATATGACTTTTAAGACAATGTACCATTCATCCTTAAAATGATGCCCTAACCAAATATAAATTTAATTTATCTAAATACCCTAGGAACAGGTGATCCTGAACTGATGCAATAGATAATAACATTATCGAAAAGCCTACATTCTATCGCCCAACAATGCCATCCTCAGCATGTGGGCTTGTTATCCGTGTTGGGAAAATGACTGTAATTCCAGGAGCGCATCTGTTGTGGAAGAAGGAAGGGCTGAAGCCAGCTGTATTTGTTTCCTTCATCAACAAATGCAAATATTTTCCTATGGCGGCTCTCTGTCACATACTTCTGTCTTGCCTTTTACTAGTTAGAACTGTGACAGATAACTGCCACTGACTGTTATCTACAACTGGTTATTGTTTATTTTTATGGCCTTTATAGTTAACGGAGAACCAGGTTGACAGGTCAAAATGAAGGAGTTGGAAACTGAATAAGCCAGTTAACAGTGTCTACTGAAGTCTTTACTATTCATGTACACTAGTACAACTAACTTATTGCCCTCCGTCAGCAAGAGACAACACACAGTCTCATTTCACTACTGTTCTAAGCTTTAAGTCCACAATTTCTAAGTGCTGGGCCAGCCTCTCTGCCAGGCATGCATGGCTCTTCTTGGAGTTAGGGAAGGTCATCTATGACTAAGGAAAAATACATCTGTCTTACTTAGGGTTACTAGCTATAAGGAGACACCATGACCAAAAGCAAGTGGTGGGGGGAAAGGGTTGACTTGGCTAACATTTCCATATTCAAGTCCATCATTGAAGGAAGTTAGGACAGGAACTCAGACAAGGCAGGAACCTGGAGGCAGGAGCTGATGCAGAGGCCACAAAGGAATGCTGCTTACTCGCTTGCTCAGCCTGTTTTCATATAAAACCCATGACCACCAACCCAGGAATGGCACCACGCATAGTAGGGTGGTCCTTCCCTGATTTTTTACAAATTAATAAAATACTTTACAGCTGGATCGTATGGAGACATTTTCTCAATTGATGTTCCCTACTTGCGGCTGTGTCAAGCTGACATAAAGCTAGCAGACAGCATGTGATACGCATTACAGAGTAACTGAAAAACAAAACTCGTAAAACCTGAACCAAAGCAAGACAGATATATTTGAAAAGTGACAGAATACGAAGATCAGAGAGATGGCTGTTCCGTGTATGTATCAAATCACACTGTAGCAAAGAGAGCCGTTGGCTTCTCTATCTACACTGAGCTCTTGAGTTCTCATGCTTCCGGTTCTGTTCTCTAGGAGACTTGTTCTTGACCACAGCCTCCAATGGCCCATTTCAGACTAGTCTTTTACCCCCACCCCACCCCGCCCCAGAATGATGCAACACCATGGATCTGAGAATTATTACTGAGTGGTGGTTCTTGAGGAGGAACTATTTTACCCCTTCTCCACCCTCCTGGGGACATAAATATGTCTAGAGATAGTTTGGATGGTTACAAGGTAGATTGCCACTAGTGGGCCAAAGCCAGGGATACTACTATAATCAAAAGGCAATTCCCTCACAACAGAGAAGCATCTTATACATATTATACATATGTATAATATTATACACATTACATGCATATTACACATATTACATGTATAATATGTATGAATGCTATACTTGTACACAGCACTGTCCTCATGTAATTCTTCTGCCATTTGAAATCTGAGAAAATACATCACTAACATGATGAGGGTGGTGGAACAGAAAGATGAAAGTCCAAGTCTTGGCTGAGCTGCCTCATGTAAGAACTCTCCTGTCAACAAACGTCCTACTTGCTCAAATCCATTTTATTAGTATTTTCTGTTTATTGCAGCTGAGTGTGTCTTAGTTGATACAACTTACCCTGCCCCCACTTTCCCATGTGGCTGGCTTCTGTCCTTTGAGGGAGAGTTCTTCCTATTTTGCACCATGGATGATGATGTTTCTTGCAAACTCCGGGGTGATGAGAAAGGCTTTCCTCTGCTGTTATGTGGGTACCCCAAAAGTCTCTTGTCTTAGAGAATTCTGGATGGGCATGTCAACACAGCTTTGCTTTATACCCTGTCCTTCAAGGAAGCACCAATACAGCTGCAGGTCTAACATAGACACCACCTAACAGCAGGGAGCTTTGCTGTTTTCTTTTCAGGGCTTGTATATGTTTTGGAAAGCAGCCCTTCATTTTTGCACAGTGACTAAGCAGATGGCCAGTCAGTTGATTTGGCTTATAGGTAAGACCTCGATTTCTTGTTCTGCATACAGAGTTATGGGACCCACCTATGTAGCTCCTCCTTGAGCTTACTGTGAATTAATGGCCCTTAAAAACCACTAAAGGCTAACTACTTTCCAGGGCCTTATCCTCAAATACCATTAACATGAACTTGAGAATTGAGTTTCTAACACTTGAACTTTTGGGGGTGGCACATTCAAACCATAGCACCGTTTGGGTGCCTAGAGAGTTTGTGGGACTATTTAAAAGCAAATGCATGTTCAACCTGCCATTTCCAAACAAAAGCATGTTTGTTTGTTTTGAATCCAGGTCTCACTGTGTAGACAAGCTGTCCTGGAACTCATAGAAATCCACCTGCCTCTGCCTCTCAAATACTGGGATTAAAGTCTTGTGGCACCACACCCAGCTCAAAGCGTGTGCTTTTGAGGACATATTCTGTTACACCGTGTAGGCCACTTCTCCAAGAAAGCACCACATAGTAACTAGTAATATCCAGCATGGGGAACAGGATCCAAAATCAAAGATTCAACAATGTCTAGAATCTAGATGCTTGGCTGTATGTATTGGAGACATTTGGTGACTGCCTCATGTCTGTGGAAAGAATTTGGAAATGGTTTTGCCAAAGAAAGCTTGGATAAACTCAAGAAAGAAAACATAAGCCGTGTATCAAGAATGGGCATAATGCTTTACACTAATCTCGAAAAGCTAATCCCTTGAGGTAGTATTTCCTTACCATTTAACCCAGTAATAACTTTTATGTTTGCCTATAAAATATCACTTGAACCTTCAGAGAAGGGATGAAATTAAGGCAGTCTATGGAACGTGTAGATCCGGCCCTTCTGATTGGAGCAGAGTTTGACAAGTGGGTCCTCTGAAAGCTTTTCCTCTCATTAGCAATGTTACTAAGGCAACATGAATAGCAGGACTGATTGTACAAAAAAAAACCTTAATCTCTAAACTTGAATTCTCATGGCACTCAGAGAGAGAGAAGAGAGCTCAGAATTTTCTGAATAATTGCATTTCAGTTCCCAGAACTGTAATCTGTGCAGTACCCCAGCCTCCAGCCTCCTCTTCAGAAACATAAGCTGGGGGAGGCCGAGGGTTGGATGAAGCTCCTGGGGCAGGGTAGTCAGAGACTGCCACAGGCTCCATCAGACACATATCCAGACAAGCAGGGTGGAGCCTGTAACTGTGTGAGCGGCTTTACTGCTTGCTGTAGTGAGGTGCTTGAGAGGCAAACAAGGACATGCACGGTCTAGCAGACACCTGTCTCGTCCTCATCCCAACAGTGCGTAGTGAGGCCTGGCCTCCTCCTCTGCTGATGCAGCCTCTGGGTGGGGACCTGTGGCCCCTGCTTCCTGCACTAAGAGCCCAAGAAGTAACATCCCTGACTACAGAAGCTACCAGTCATCTCAGCCACGACTCTTCTACCACTCGTGGTGACTGCCTTCTCCCACAGAAACCCAGCATTTCCGCTCGCTGGTGTGCTTCAAACCCCACCCCAAACCTGCCCAGCACAGAGCCGTTTCATGTCCACTTCCTGACATCTATAAACGCCTTCATGCATTCATGGCAGGTAGAGTTTTAGCAAAACTCCCGTGAGGACTGTAAAAACGCAATACTAAGTAAAGATTTTATTTTTATATATGACCTGCTTCTTAGAGTGTTTCGAGCGTGAACATATTTTAAAGCTCTCCAGGCAAGAGAGCAAGTGCTCATTTGCAAGGTTGTGCCGGGCACTTATTTCCCTATAGTCACTTGATGGCACATATTTATCTCATTACTCTTTAATGGATAATAAGACATATCTAAAGAGAACAGACCACATAGCAGGAAATCCTGCATGCGGTTGTCACTGAACAATCCACGTGGAAAATAACCGACTATTAGTGAAATGCTAAACTGGAAAATAAGTACCTGAACACCATGATTGTCCTGTAACAGAGGACAACACTAAACTGGTTCAGCCTAATCTATCTAAAACCACAAAGGTATACAGTACAAGGACGGTGACATGGTAACAGTGAGAGTTTGCAAGATGTTTGCCCTTAGGTGAAATGTTGTGTTCTTGGGCTGCTTTTTGTTGTGTTTTGAAAGGTTTTTGTTTATGTATTGATCGGTTGGAAGATTAACATTCTAAGTTTTTACAACAACCAGTAATTGTGTAAAGAATACTGTGTTTTGGGGCTGGAGAGGTGGCTCAGCAGTTAGGAGCACTGACTGCTCTTCCAGAGGACTTAGGTTCAGCTCCCAGCACCCACATGGCAGCTCATAATTGTCTATAACTCCAAAGTCTGACACCCTCACACAGACAGACATACAAGCAGGCAAAACACCAATTAAGTAAAGAAAGAAAGAAACTTAAAAAAAAAAAAAGATTACTGTGTGTCTCTGAGGGTATTTATATCTCTGCATGTGCCTCTAACTCCTTCTGCACCTGAGTCTCTTTATCTCTGTCCGTCTCCCTCTATATTCCTATATATGTGTGCTTTTGGGTGTGTCCGCATGAGCTCTCTGCAACGGGAAGAGCCGGCTGAAGTTCTTGACTGCTTACGGGTGGTCAAGACAGCAGTAGCGCACTCCTGGAGGGTCTTTGCTAACTATTGCTTTGGTAGCCTTTTCACACCCATGATTCAGACTGTTCAGTCAGCTAAAATGGATAACAAGTGACCTGGTGCAAATTACAGGAATTTGCAGGACAAGCTCCAGAAAGCACTCAGCCAAATGCCAGTGGAGTTCTATTAGACAAGCTGCAGAATTCTTCTGGGAGCGGGCCAGAAGCCCCTTTGACAGGGAACGCTTCGGATTCTGGGCATCTCTAAGCATCATGAAGGAAGGTGAGAGCATTACTTGAGAAGTGAGTCACTTCCAGGGCAGAGGAGTGGTTGTTTTTAATTTATCTATCGACCTTCAGTCATGATGAGTAATAATCCTATGGAAGAACCAGTTCTCCACTAGAATGTCAATAACCGAAGCAGAGAGAGTGGTTTGTGGGTTTCCTCACAGGACTTGAGAACACCAGATTGCAAATGGCAAACTAAAACTTCCCACAGCCCTTCATAGTCCTGATGGTGCAGGCTTTGCGATTGCTTTCTTTTTCTCTGGAAAGCACACTAAAACACAGCTCGTAGACATGCTTTGGATTTGTGAGACAAGGAACGCTGAATGACTGCTGATTGGCCTTCATCTTCCATAATTTAATCTCTGCTTCTGTTCGATACAGCAAATGGCAGGAGAAAACTGAAGTTTCTGAACACTTAGCTGTGCCCATCTGATGGCTACACCTTGTCACATCTTATCACATTTAACTCACATGCCACCCCTAGAGATAGTTAGCATTATTACTTCAAGTTTATGAACAACTTTCCAAAATCACAATACTAGTAGATTTTGTAATATCTGCCCAGCTCCAAAGCCCATACTCCCCCATGGCTTTATGTTCTTGAACCAATTCATAGTATTATCTAGAAATTGAGAGATGGCGACTTTTCTTCTAGGCCTATCGTCAAGGTGAAGCCTCCTTTTACTGTGCTCTTGCAGAGTACTGTGTGTTGCATTAAGCCACAAATACGAAAAAAGAAAGAAAAACAATTCGTTGTCTTGCTTCTTTGCTATTGTAGATTGCATTTAAGATGAGTTCTCACTCCTGAGATAACTTGAAGTAATTTACAAGCTGAAACACATGTAAAATTATGACATTTACATCAGAAATAGAATTGTGCCCATCTAAAGGAACTAATCCATCCCCCCCCCCCAGTCATCAGCAAATAGGTACTAGCCAGGCCTTTCTCTAGAGCTGTCACAGGACCAAGCTGAACTCAGCGTCAAACATAAATAAATCCTAAGTAATTCACAGGCAATTAGGGAAAGGAGGAAACACTTTCTATTATGAAATTTGAATTTTCTAATAAGTTAAAACCATAAATTTCACATGAAAAACAAGATTCATTCAACAAACAAACAAACAAACAAAAATCAAGTACATTAGCCATATGGATCTTTATGGAAAGGGCACAGAGAAAACCCTGCAGAGAAAATCAAAACTGCCATTTTGAAAAGTACAAGGCACGCCGTTCAAATGGGCGATTCTCCTATTGATCTCCCATATACTTAAGCTTTATAGGAATTAAAGTCTTGGTCATCAAACATCATGGATCAATAGCTGGCACACAGAAGCATTTCAGAACCATCTGACAATACTACAAGTTTCCAATCCCCACACTACACTGGAAAAAATATCTTTACGCAGGAAATTTGTTTTTCAAAAAATGAACTCATTGAAAGACGGTATCAATCATGTGTTTTCTTAAAAGGCTAGGACATGCTCTCAAAAGCCATATACAGATTAGGTCTAAACTATTCAACATGTATTACACACTGCTTGGCAATTACCTAATGCCTTAGATGAAGGAGATCCAGACACTCCCCCCAGCATCATCCACTGTAGCCTGATTGGAACTGAGAAGGGATGGAAAGCCATGAGCAGATCTTCACCAACGCGTAAGGAAATGCTACCCTCTGAAAGGAATGCAGTGCTGAGAGGAGGCCTGTGGCCCTACCTGGAAACGACCATTTAGTGATTCTTTTCTTCTTAAAATACAGTCATTGTACTCAGAACTCCTCCATTTGATGTTCTGCGTGCATCTGGCGTTTTGACAGCCCCGCTGTTTCTTGGGTGTGTCATCGCCGCTTTTAGGGTGCAAGTGCTCTGGTGATTACCCACTTTCTTTCTGGTCCACTCCTCTCACTCTTGCCAGGGCTTCTCTTAGCAATATACCAGGGCTTTTAACACACCAGTGCCCGCACAGAAAACAGACATTTGACCCTGTGCTCTGCTCCACCGCATTCATTCCCAATAAGTGCAATCATTTCCAGTGTCTCCATTGCCGCCTAAATCTCCCTCTGAAACTCTTTCACAGACCCACAGATCAAACCTGTCACCGGAGCTTTCCAGTGACTTGATATCCTGTTTTTGTTTTGTTTTGTTTTTTAAACCATCTCTCTAGTCAGTATCTCAAATACGTGCTGACAGAAACAAAGTAGCATTTGCTTGCACTGTGCCTCACCTTATACACTGTGGCCCAAAAAGTAGCAGCACCATTTCCTTCATAAGTGATGTGATTGTTGGGTGCTGTTAGCTTTAAGCCACAGCTTCCAGGGAGACATCTTAACCCTACTTCAGCTGAGAACCTGGTTTTCTATGATGCATAATTCTGAAATTTATTTAAGTTTTTCAGTTAAATGGAAAACAGGGCAGGTGTATTTGTTTCTCATATTTATACGCCGGCTAGTCAAATAAAAAGTGACAGTAAACCAAAAGTTTGAAGTCAAGAATAGGGAAGCAATATCATATGTCAAAACGGGGAAGGAAGGAAAGAGGCAAAGATTTGGGATGAGACTAAGAGGGTGTGTACATATTAGTTAAAAAAAATAAGGAAAGCTTTCAATACATTAATGTTTCTTTTGTTTGTGAATTGCCATGGCTTAGCAAAAGTCGATGAAAAATGTGTCCTATATGGAGGGGGAGGGGGAAATTTTATTACAGAAGACACTGGGAGTGTTTCTACACAGAACCATGCCTCTCTTTCGGACATATGCCATCAGCAAGTCTACACTCCTAGCCTTGCCGCCCACATGCAACCCCAGGGAGAATCCTAGTGTGCAGGCTGCACACCCTGAAGCTAATCTCATAGGAAATCCCCTTTTGCAACTAGCAGGACTCAGGTTGAAGCCTGTCCAAGGAAGAAGAAGGATAAAGCATAAGGACTTGTGCCTTTTCAGATTCCCTTTGCAACTACAGATTACTGATGACCAGGGAAAAGTGGCTGCCCATCAAAGGAGACACTGTGAAAGAAGAAAACATGAAAACCCAGGAAGAGCTTGAGGAGGGCAGAGGTACACAGATGGTGGGCAAAACGGAGACAATGTTGTCTTTAAGTGAATGTCCAAAAACTGTGTGGTCGTCTGACACACTGCCCTGCCAACACCACTGAGCCCTAAGGTCCTTGCTTTGAATTCATTTTCCCCTTGTTAGCACTGTAAATAAAGGGAGAAACTGGTTTCCCAAAGACACAAACTACTGTCATATGGCATTCATATCCACTGTCTGTTTCCCTTGGTTCCAATTAGTGATTTGACCAAATTTATGATTGGAAGTTAGACTTTGAAACATCACAAATGAGTGTGACTTCCACTGGCAATGGGTTGAGAAATGCTAGTATTAATACCATATATCAAATTCCCATTGTTTCCCACCAAGATGAAAATGCATACCAGGGGTGTTGATGCTGGAGTAGGGAAGGGCTGTTCTAGGAATGAGGCAAAGAGCAGAACCTGTCTCAGGCAGCCAAGCAGAAAAGTTGAAGGTATGTGACCTATGACCTCTTGGGTAGGTGACCAGAATGCCCATTTGCTAAAGCATCTTGGCAAATGAATTAAGAACCAAGCAAGCACAGCGGCTACACACTGTTTACAGAAACAGCAGATTAGGACAAGCTGGTTTCTGTTGAGCTTGGGGCCACACAGGTTCCAATTCTTTGGCAGAAAGTTCCCAAGCACCCTGGAGATGTCAAGAGTTGCCAAGATGCTAGAGCACTCTTCTGCTGCTGGGGCTGATGAGCACGACCTGTTCTTTGCAGCTGTCTCTTCAGCATGGCCCTCCTCTTCTGAGGTGGATAGTGCTTCCATCAATCACAATAGCAGGTCGTGCCTGTCCTGCCAATATTCTTGGCCAAGCAGCTCAATATGGCTCATGTTCCAAAGTAGAAATGCCTGTCTCACATACATATGTGAGTCAGGGTCTCATTAGTCCAGGTTGGCCCCAGACTCACAGATATCCACCTGCCTCTTCCTCCCAGGCACTGGGACTAAAGGTGTGTGCCACCACTCCAGGCTCCTCTCCACATCGTCTTAGATTCTAAGGCAAGTTTTCATGATTGTACCTGCTCATCTAGCTGTGTGACCCCAATTTCTGATGTCTATATCTTTGTCAGCTCTTGATTCTGAGCCACTTGACAAAACCCTTCTTGTGTGCATCTGACTTAAGGTGCCTGCTGTCAGGAGTCTCTGTAATGTATCTTTTAGATAGGTTGATTTTTTTTTAACCAGGTATGTTTGTTTGAATGTGAATGGCCCCCTAGGCTTGTCTATTTGAATACTTGGTGCCTAGTGGAATTGTTTGGGAAGAATTAGGAAGAGTGGCCTTACTGAAGGAAGTATGTCATTTGCGGTGACCTTTGAGGTTTCAAAGCCCATGTCATTCTCAGTTATCTTTCTCTGCCTGCTCATTGTGAACCAGATGTAAGCTCTCATCAGTGCTCCAGCGTCATGGCTGCCTGCTGCCATACTCCACACCATGATGGTCATAGACTCTAATCCCCTGCAACCATGACTTCCCAGTAAACTCTTCCATCAGTTGCCTTGGTCATGCGTCTCTTCATAGCAACAGAAAAGTAAATAAGACAGAAGCTGCTACCAGGGAGTGGAGTATTGCTCTGATGGGCCTGACTATGATGATTTTTGTTGTGTTTTGTTTTCGTTTTGTTTGAACAGTGTAGAAAACTTTAGGGCTCTAAGCTAGAATAATAGCTAAATGTTATTAGTGGGACTCATGAACCCCCCTCGAAAGGGCTTGAAAAACAATAGTGCTAAGAACAATGTAAGCCCAGCTTAAGAGTTTTCAGAGGGGAAAAATATTAACTACTGGGATAAAGACAATTGTTGTGATATTTTGGCAAAGAATGTGGCTCCTTTCTGCTTTACCCTAAGAACCTGTCTGAGGCAAAATTAAAAAGTTTTGAAGTAATCTCACTGGCAGAGGAGATTTCAAGACAACCTAACAATGACTCCGTCCTACTGTTATTAGTAGTCACTCTTATGCAGGCCTGAAATGAAAAAGAGCAAGCAAGGCAGAAACAACTAATGTACAGTTTGAGGAGAAAAAGAGCACCAGGAAATGTAATGTTGAAACCAGTGCTTGTGCTGAAGGAGGTAAGGAGAAGCCTGATGCAAAACAAAACAAAGGGAGTGGTGTCTTCAGGCAGAACCCCATCAGCTAAGCTTCCCACTTGTAAAAGGAAAAGGCCTGAGAGATCTTTTGGCTCTAAACATCAACAATAAATCAAAGCCTAAGCGAATTCAGTTCAAGGCAGTGGTGAGGCTCCATTCCAGGCAAGCAGTTGAACTTGGCAGCATCAGCTACATGGTTCTGCTTTAAGGGGCATAAAGGGTATATAAGTAAAGCAGCTGTGAAATCTTCCCCTGAGGCTAAGGAAAGCCCTGGAGGCTAGGGGAAGTCCCTTTAGGGAGGCCCAGAGAGGCTACTGCATAATGCAAAAAGTGTAAATGCCTGTATTATGTTGGAGCTCCCAAGATGTGGGAGGTGCCTGAGCCATGGGCTACCTGCCAAGGAGAGCTGCAGGTGGAACCGGACTAGGCCAAGAGAGAGAAGTGTGCTGTAGATGGCAAAACTGTAAGGATGGCACAGTCTAAGCCCTTTGACATCAGACATGGAGTCAGAGTTTGTCCTGATAGGTTTTGGTCTGGCTTTGGTTCAGTATTTCCTCACTGTGTCCCCACTCCTCATTTTCAGGATGCTAATGTATATTTTGTGTCATTGTTTGTTGGAAGAACAAGATTTGGCTTGCCTGGTTTATTTATTTATTTATCTTTACAATGGATTATAATTAAGGGATTGCCTTGAGTCTCAGAAGAGACTTTGGACTTTGAGACTGAAAAACTATGAGGATTTTTGAAATTTTGAAGGGCAGGAAATAGAATGTGGTGATTTGAATGAGAATGGCCCCCATCGGCTCATACGTTTGAATACTTGGTTCCCAGTTTGTGGAACTGTTTGGGAAGAACCAGGGGGTGTGATTTTGTTGGAGGAGGTGTGTCAGTAGGGGTGGGCTTTGAGATTTCAAAACATGCTACTCCCAGTTAGCTTTCTCTGCCTTGTGATTGTGGATCAGATGTAAGCTCTTAGTACTGCTCCAGTGCCATGCCTGCCTGCCGCCATGCTCCACATCATGCCGGTCATGGACTCTAACCCTCTGGAACCATGAGCCCCAAATTAAATGTTTTGTTTTGTTTTGTTTTTAATAAGTTGCCTGGGATGTGGTGTTTTGTCACAGCAATAGAACAGTGACGGAGATATCTGAATAAGAGATAGGAAAAGCTTTCTGCCATTGTCATACCTCAACAGGATCATACTTCTTTCCACTTCAGTTAGCACTGTTAAATCCCTGAATAAAATCAAGGTTGTTGAGGCTGGAGAGGTGGCTCAGTGGCTAAGAGCATCTGTTGCTCTTGAAAAGGACCCAGATTCCATTCCCAGCATCTACATGGTGGCTCACAACCATCTGTAACTCCAGCTCCAGAGGAATCCAATGTCCCCTTTGATACCTGTAAATATCAGGTATCAGGTACACATGTGGTGCACATACAAACATATATACATACATATATGGAGGCAAAGTATTCATACACATAAAAATAAAGGAATCTAAATTAGAAAATAAAAACTTCAAGTTCAAGTTGTCTTGGAAATGTCCTTTACCAGCTTCTCCTCTGGAGTTACCTTGTCAATATCCATGTACATAAACAATGACTGCCAAAGTTTAAAACTCTGTGTTATGTACTTGCGGTTGTTTGAATAAGAATGGCCCTCATAGGCTCATATAGTCAGATGCTTAGTCACTAGGGAGTAGAATTCTGATAGGATTAGGATTAGGAGGTATAACCTTATTGGAGGAAGTGTGCCAATTGTGATAGGTAGGCTTTGGGGTTTCAAAAGCCCAAGTCAGGTCCACTTTTGCTCTCGCTCGCTCTCTCTCTCTTTCTCTCTCTCTCTCTCTCTCTCTCTCTGCCTGTGGATCAGGAAGTAGCTCTCAGCTACTACTCCAATAACTCCCCTCGTACCTCCATGCTTCTCGATATGATGATAATAGACGAACTCTCTGAAACTGTAAGCAAGCCCCCAGTTAAATGCTTTCTTTTATAAGAGTTGCCTTGGTCATGGTGTCTATTCCTAGCAATAGAACAGTGACTAAGACAATACTCATGCTCCAAGTTTTCTTGGAACTTTACATTCTTTAAACTATTACAGCCTAGAAAGCATGTCCACGAGTGGGCAATAAGCCACTCCTGAACAAACAAGTCCACTTTTGTGAAGTTTAAAGACACTATGTCATTAGTTCATGCAATGAGGCTATTGCCTGTCCACAGTTTCCTTGGCTACCCAGGTAAAACACACACTCCCTGCCTTCGCCAACTGCAGCAAGGCTCCCTGCTCACTGTGTGTTTCTGGGAAGGAATGAAGGTCCCATTATCTCAGATGATGTCAGTCTTGATCTCGACATTTGGGAGCAGAATGTGGGTTTGCCCCAGCACTGGCACATTCCAAGAGGGGAAACAAACCACAAAGGACTGGCTGGGTGAAGGGTGGCTATGTCTTTCCCCCTTGCTGGCTCACCTTCTCACACAGACTCTGCCTGTGAACACCTTTGAAAAGCTAATAAGAGTGAGTATCCTTGTGGTGGGCATGAGCCTTTCAGATCTCCCAGCTGTATGCTTGGGAATAGAGCTGCTGTGTTTGCACAGAGCCTGTGTTTCCAACTGCCTGCTCCCAATAACTGCTACAGAGAGCAGAAATAAGCACAAGCATTCCTAAAAGATCAGGGATTTGATGATGGGAATTTTGACTCTCAAACTCATGGTGAAATTTAATCACCACTACATTAACATTTAAGAAAAAGAATCCGGAGGCTAGAGAGATGGCTTCATGGCTAAGCACCTTGTTGCTCTTGCAAATGACCCACGTTTGGTTCCCAGTGCTCACATGGGGATCACGACCATTGTAACTCCAGTCCCTTGGATTTGACACCCTCTCTGGCCTCTCAGGCATGCATGTGTATGCACACACATAAACATAAAAATAATTTTTTTTAAAAGAGAATCTTTAAGAGGTGACTAAGTCATGAAGATTGATGCTTTCATTGCAGTGTTCATAGAGGTGGGACCCTGATATAAAAGATGAGTTTGGCCCAAGTCTCCTCTTTATCTTACAAATGCTGCCTGCCCTTCTAGCACATTGTGTCACAGTACAAATGTCTTTACCTACTTATGTCAAGTTCATCTTTAGAACCAGATCAAATAAAATTACCCAGTCTGTGCTGTTCTGTCATTGAAGCAGAAGATGTACTAACACACTAGAAGATTCCACAATGCATTAGTGAACTTCTCTTATATGGACAGCATTCTAAGAAGTACCTATCAGAATCATCCACCTTCCATCCTGCTTTTATTTTTTTCTCTTCCATTTTCCCTGTGTTCTTTTCTTCCCTCTCTCAAGCACACTTTCAATTGTCTTCCCATTATCTCACTCAGATAGTTCCTGTAGGAAATGTCTTGAATTTTAATCCGGTCTTTAAATCTTCTGGTTGATGTTGGTTATTATGGGTTAGATATGAAAAGCTCCCCCACAAATGTGGGTTTCTGTATATTTGATTCTCAGTTGGTGTTGCTCTACTAGGTGGTCACAAACCTTAAGAATCAGGGCCTATCTAGAACAAGCAGATCACCTGAAGTCGGCCCTTGGGGACAGTATCCTTGACCACTTCTTGTTAGCCATGATAGGAACACATGTGTTCTCTCTGCTATACTGTTCTGTTTAAGTTCCCAGATCCCAGTAACCCTGACTAATCCCTCTGAGACTGTGAGTCCAAAGAAATCTTTGCTTCCTTGTTTCTGTCAGGCATTTTGGTCACTATGATGCAAAAGTGCCTAATATGCTGGCTAGATTTCATCCTCAGTTACATTCACACAAGTAGTTTCCAACATCACACAAACTGTCTTCGGGACTTCTACAACTCATAGTCCATCCACCACGGGCCTTGTGGCGATTTCTGGCATCATGGTAAGAATCCCACCCTAAATCCTGTCCTCTTGCTCACTGCCACCATCATCTCTTCTTCTGTCTGGGCTTTCCCTCATCTTTCGCTTGGGACTTAATGGTCTTCTCATTTATCTTTCTCCATACAAAGGTCTACTATCTAATCTAGTCCTAAGTATCTTCCCAAACTATTTTTCAGAAAAGGAAAAAACAAAAGACTTATATATCACTGTCCTGTTCTCATACCACCAGTTACTTGCCACCATGTAAAGGTGGGTCTGAATCTCAAGGATGCTTCTGCTGTGCCCAATTTGTTTTCTTCTCAAACTGATTCCCTTCCCCAGCCACAGGGGCTATCTTGACATACTGCATGTTGCTCCTCTATCTTAATAAGACCAATTCTACTAGCTAAAACTGTTAGGAATTGTACGAAATGTGAGGTTACACGCGGATCCACAGATCACACCACGAGATCGGTTCCACGCGGGAGGTTTATTAGGTAAAGGGGGGTTACAGAGAGGGAGGTAGATAGAGATAGAGAGAGAGACAGAGAGAGAGACAGACAGACAGAGAGAGGAAGAGAAAGGGAGGAGAGAGAGAGAAGAAGGAGCGCAAGGGGAGGGGCCCCAGTTCTCTTATAGCGTGATCCAGAGCATGCGCTGGTGGTTCCAGGTGGTCAGCAGGTGGTCTGGGTGTCTTTCCAAATGCCTGATACCCAGTCTGCCAAGCCCCAGGGGCTGCCTGTAGAAATGCCTGCTTGCTGATCCCAACAAAAACTCATTTCCTTTTGGTGGCAGAGTGTTTGTCTTGCATGTGCAAGGCCCTGGATTTGATCCCTACCTGTGTTGTTGTTGTTGTTGTTAAAATAGCCATAGCCCAGTGTGGTTTGTCAGCTTTGGAAACCAAAAGTAAATCTTAACATTAGCTAAATTCATGAGTATGATTGACAAAAAAAAATTCTTTTTGCTATTCTATGAAAAGGAATTCTTGTAATAAAGACCAGACTGATTGGAACACCTATGATCAGTATTTTCTCTGCATAAGAAGCTGCAACAGGAATGTTAATTTAAAACCAAAAAAATACCTGAAACTCACCCCATGGAAGAGAACCAAACCCTGACACTATTAACGATATTCTACTATGCTCACAGGAGCCTAGCCTGGCTGCTCTCTGAAAGGTTCCACCCAGCAGCAGACTGAAACAAATGACTGAAACTCACAGTCAAACATTGTATGACATGTAGGGAGTCTTGTGGAAAAATGGGAAGGATTGAAGAACCTGGAGGTGACAGGAGCTTCACAAGAAGACCAACAGAGCCAACTAACTGGGGTCCGGAGGAGCTTGTGGAGACTGAAGCACTAACTAAGGACCATTCGTGAACTGGCCCTGGACCCCTTACACAGATGTAGCCAATGGGCAGCTCAGTCTTTATGTGAGTTCCCTAGTAAGGAGAGCGAGGGCTGTCTCTGACATGGACTCTGTTAGCTGCTTTTTGATCACTTCTCCCTGGTGGGGCTGCATCGCCAGGCCACAGGGAAAGAGGATGTGCTCAGTCCTGATGAGACTTGATGAGCTGAGGTGGGTTGGTGGGACAGGACTCCCCTTTTCAGAGGAGGGATGGAAAAAAAGGAGAAAGTGTGGGACTGGGAAAATAGGAGGGAGAGACTGCGATGGAAATGTAAAGTGAATTAATTAATTAATTAAAAATAAATATTGGGAGGAAATGAGGGAGGGAACTACAGCTGGGATACAAAGTGGATAAACTGTAATTAATATAAAAAATAAAAATTTAATAAAAACAAATAAATAAAAGAATATTTGGTGGGTATTGAAAGAAAAAATTGAATTAACAGAATATTTAATAACATATTTATTAATTCATTTATTCATCTAATTGGGTGTCTCTCCAGGTTCTCTGATGCAGGCTTCTGCCCAGGCCTTTGGCCAGTGACAGCAGATTAGTAATCACTTATATAAAACTCTTTCTTCTCAGATAGGGCTTAAGAGGGACAGCACAATCCCATTTGCTAAGATTAACTAACCTTGCTTTTCCTGATTATTCTCTTTGCATGTTGTATGTTTACATAGTCCAACTCATTAGAGCACAGCCTCCTGGGCCGGAGCTCCAGCTCATTAATTAAGGTGACCTTGCATGTCTGTTCTTGACCTGTAAGGTATTAGCATACATACAAGAGCAGGCCTTTGTTTCAGCTCTTACTGAATTATAAACTGTGGCTTCTTTGCTGTCCTCCATCTGCCACTTGTCCCCTTCCTAGAGAGGGTTTGCCTCCTGACAATTCTGATACTCGTTAACTAAGAAGGACATCTGACTCAACTATGCCATCGTATTCCTAATGCCCCCACATCTGTTTCTCCAAAGTTGCCCCCATACTTCAAGAATTAAATGAGACTTGAGGTTTCTCCATGTTGCCATCTCCAATCACTTCATCCCATCAGAGAAGACTGACTTTGGGGAACTCTCATTCATACATAGTGAGTTTCATGCATTTGTCTCTTTACCTGTGCTGTGTGCGCATCTGATTAACCTTGTATCCAGCGACTATTGAGTCTCATCAGCACTTTGAAAGCAAGGGTTTTGCATTAAACATTAACAGGTAAGATAAGCACTGTGTATTTGCTACTGCCCCCCAGTCACCCCTTGACAGGACCATCTGTCATCATAATCTTGCTCCTGTTAGAAGGCTCTCCTTGTGGTTCTCACTCACGGTGAGCCTTTCTGCCACAGTCCCACAATAAATCCTACTGGTTTTTGAACTCCCGCCTCCTGCCTGACACCTGTACTGCTCACATTCTCTGCTATTCCTTGACAGCTTGGCAGCTCTAAGGACTTTTATAACCATATATCACCTTGGAGCTCCCTGACCTCCAACCTAGAAATTTCAACCCCGGACTTACCACTACCAATGTCCCTACCCAAAATAAATCACGTTGAAGTACCTACCTCTCATGTTTTCTCCTCAGTTCCAGCTGGAAAAGGATTCTCATAGAGATACCTGAAGCGAAATGATCTTGCCTATTGGATATGAAGTTGCCAGGTCCTTCAGTCAGACAGACTGTCCATACACCCTCTTCTACTCCTCCTTTCCTCTCCAAGTCTCATGAATCTTAGACTAATCTCAAACTTCGGAGATAATTAAGGATGATGACCAGGAACTTTTGATCCTCCTGCCTCTACCTCCCAAGTGCTGGGATTATAGGCAAGTGGCACCTATTTTTTTTTAATACAATGCTGGGGATTGAACCCAAGGCTTCTAATACTCTAGGCAAACACTCTTCCAACTAAGCTGTATCTCCAGCCCTAAGATCCATTTTCCTGTAGGAGTGGTATCTGTGGAAAGACTTCTGAATTCTGGCTCCCAACACCCAAGGAGAATCTAAGCACTACAACATCAAGAGTCTTCTGAGGTCAAGGCTTTGAAGTTCAGTGCAAAGATTTCCTGGTTACAGGTACAGATGATAAGATGCAAACAGAATCACAGCATGTTCTGCCATGCAATATTAGGATCAGGACCCATGTCCCTGATTGTCACATATTCATCCTCTGACAGGGCTGAAAATTGCTTTGGGTTTGGAAGTCCAATGTCACTTACCTTCTGTTTCTATTGACTCTAGCAGCCATGCCTAAGATAATCGGTGTTGTGGTGTGGGTATGCTTTGTCCCCCAGACATGCACATAGTAGAAGCTTGATCCTCATGGGCTTGTGTTATGCTGATAAGACATTTTTTAAGAGGAGGGACTTAATGAAGGCAATTAGATCATTGGGGAAGCCATCCTTCCAAATGGATTAGTATTGTCTCCAAGGCATGGATTGTGTCTGGTATGAGTGGATTAGTATTTGTGTGAGATCAAGTTGCTACAAAAAAAAAAAAAAAAGTAAACCTGGTACCCTGGTTCATGTTTCCTTGACCACACATATGTTCCTTCTGCATGCTTCTGAGCTAGTCCCTTTCTGCTTCTTCATCATGTTGTGACTACAGCAAAATGATCTTTTTAGTCCATCAGTGCCATGCTGACTGTACCTTGTAGCTACCATGATCATAAAGTAAATAATCTTCTTTTCTTCATATACTATGCAGCACCAACTTTTTTTTTTGCTATAACAACATAAAACTGACTAATACAGTGAACAAGCAGAAGATAAGTGAGCTCAAAGATGGAGGCAGAAAGGGAAGTGAGGGCCGTCATGTAAACCCCACTGTGAATGAAGAAGAACATAGTGGGAGCTTGTTCACTATGGCCTATCGTATGTCAGAGAGTACTATCAATTAAGCCAGTCCTTTCAACAGTTCTCTCTAGAACCCAGCTGTCATTGAATCAATCGGGAATAGCCCTTGGTTTGGGGGCATCTGGGGGCCAGTCTCCCAGAATGTACCTCTTCTCCTTGCTAAGGGCACCAGAAACTCAAAGAATATGGGGATTCTAATAGGATAATCCATGAAGATGCTCTTGCCTTCTGAAGGGTTCTCCGCTACAGAAAACTTGCTTTGTCAGCCTCTGCATATTCTAGCTGGCAAGGTGTGGCCTCTGCTATGACATTATTCAAGGACTTACTAACTACTCTTTCTCCTCACTAGTCAGATGAGCCTCGGGGAGAATTTGACATTCACCAAACACAAAAATCTTAGGATCAGAGAAGCGGATAGACGATAGCACTGCCCATGACAGCCCTAAAATGCTATCCTGATATCTCTGACCACTCTGGACAGCAGAATTCATAGTTTTGGTAGTCTGCTACTTCTTTTAAAAAATGATAAAGTGTTAAAAATTATTTTTTCTGGAGTCTCATAGCTAGTAAAAGACAAAGTTGATGTTTGCCTTGGTTGTCAGGTATATGGCCATTCTACAATATGACCTCCATAAAGGCCAGTAGCTTTTTTTTATTATTTAAGTCAATTTTAATAAAAACCTTCCAGACGAAGCGTCCATTTACACATATCTTGAAATGAACAGAAAAACTTATTGACACCCTCTCTTTCCTATTCTTTAGCTAATGAACAAAAACAACGTCTTTTTTTCCCCAGTGGTGGCTGTCATGCTTTTATACCAATTTAATTTACTCAGCTTTATAACTGAACTCCTGTTCACAAGGAGTGAAGGCAAAGAGGAGACAGAGAAACTGTAGTCCACCTACAGTGTTTCTTTTGTTGTTGCAGTTGGTATTTGAGACAAGATTTCCCTAGGTAGCCCAGGCAGGCCTCGAACTTGTGATCTGTCTGCCTTGGTCCCCTTAGGGCTGGGATCACAGGTACTCACTGCCACACTTTACTGCATGACTTGTTCCCCCCAGATACATGCACAAATGCGCAAAGTTGGGCTTGCAGACTGCAATCGAAGCTTGGTTTTCAGCCATTACCCACAGTGCTTTTGACTTCTGAGACAAGCTTTTTCTTGCATGAAAACATGAATGTGGATCCTGAGATTGCTGGCAGTCTTCCTTGATGGAACTCTTAGTACTCAGTGGCTTCATATCAGTCATGCATGCAAGGCAACTGAGCTTCTATGCTCTGTAAGAAACCAGATATCATATTCTCTCTCTCTTTCTCTCTCTCTCTCGATTTTCTTATTTTTAGTCTGCCTTAAGTACAAACCTGTTTTTCTTCAAATGGCAACATCAGCTTCCTGCTAAAATATTATTTGATTTTGAGCTTACAAATACATTCTGTGATCAAATTTAAAATGTACCATGTGTGCCCTGGAAAATAATATTTAGCCAGCTCTTAATTCAGAATTGTTATCATGAATGTACGCCATCTGAGTTTTATGAAACAATACCGTTGCAAGCCTAGAATTTGTATAATAACTCCAGACCCATTATTTCCTGGCTCCAAACATGTCTCCAGCTATCTTAAGACATTCTCTTTAGTTACTTGTTTTAGCTGGTGCTTGCTATCCAAAGAGAAGGAGAAACTTGACTCCAATGCTTATAGAACAACCTGGTCAAGAAGAGTCAGGAAGCCTGCAGCAAGAGCGAAAGGCTTTTTCAGTGGCAGCATTTCTTGAGTGGAGTAGTTACCACTTAACTTCTATGTCAGGGCTACCTTTTGCAGAGTGGAGGATATAAAATGGTAAGTGGGAAGCTATACTCTTTTGTAAGCCCACATCTTGAGGAATGAAAAGGAGCTTTTGTTTACCAACAATAGCCATGACTCCTGAAAGCCATCATCTCCTTGGACCTTTCTTTTGAAGGATACTCACATTTCTAGTGATGCCTTGGTAAGGCAAAAATAACATGGCCGAAAAGGACAAGAATATAACATATAGTGCTGACTACTTGATTCTGAAGTGAGCGTTCTGCCAGCAGACTGGTAATGGCCTGTAAAGCCCAAACTCTCTGAATTCACCAGGGCAGCACTGAGGTCCATGTGGTAATGCTAGGTCTAGGAAAAGTCCCTTACACTTCTTTTTACTTTGCTTCTTTTCTGCTTTGTATTCATCATGTCCCTGTCCTCAAATGCTTTGCATTCCAATAAAAGCCAGAATTCCACTTAGGGTTTCTTAGCAAATTTTGTGGCTTCATGTCTAAAATACCGTGACTAAAGTTAAGTATCCTCACAGCCAGCAACTTGTGGTCCAAACTTCTCCAAATTATATTCCATTGTGAGCATGTCCTCCTGATGCTCAGACCCTCAGCTAATTAAATACAAAACCAAACTAAAATCATTTTTGGCATGTTGTCCAAAATGCAATTGATTGGTATCCAATTATCTCATTAAAACAGCTATATTTATTTAGAAACTAAAGTATATCTTTCAATTGAATGTGCACAAGATATATCAAATTGCTTTGATCAAAACTGTGCTATTGATGAGAACATTATCCAGAATTTATACGGTCATTGAGAGAAGCTCGTAGCAACTCTTCTCCTAGTTTACAGACCCACAGCTTCTCCTCATGCTCCGTGGTATAAAAATTGCAGGGCTCAATCAATCATTTCTTGAAATACCAGACAAACCTCAGGATTATTTCCTAAGGATGATGCTAACTTTCTTTACCTTGGCCCCATTGCAGTGGTCAAATGACTGGTGTTCCATGTCGGCAACTCACATTTTATTAAGTAGAATTCAATTGCTATCAATCTGCCCCCCACCAAGAACAAAGTTCCATTGTCAACTGACACATTCTGTCTTAAATATAAGCCTCTGTCTGAAACCGTTAACACCAAACTGTCAACTGGCCAATTCTTGTCAAAACCTCAAAAAAAAAAAAAAAAAAAAAAGGCAATGTTGATGGATAGTTACTTAAGAATACATGTGCTATTTCACCATGTGCTCCAGTGGTGCCTAAAGCCTATTTGCTTCAACTCAACACCAGACTCACAAAGCTGGACCCAGTGTTTGCCTTTCCCATATTCTACTGCAGGTGATAAGCCTTTCGCTTTGATCAAGAGACACCAGAAGAAAAGCCCTAGATATCAGGTGGCACATTTACTTTTGGAATATGGCATGAAGGCATTGCTCTATTGGTCACTCAATGTCTCCCTGATGACCCTACTGTACAATGCGCTTTGGAATCCACGCAAACATAATCTACAGTCACCCAGAGAGACATGAGCTGTGTTAAAATCATGGTGCCACTTACTCTAGGCTGCAATAATGGGCAAGTTGCTCCCGTCCAGGTAGCAATACGATGATGCCTGGTGGAGCTCCTTAACTCGGGACTTTATGGAGCCATTAAAAAGACCAGGGGGAACGATATACTTTACACTACGTAGTAAACATGAACCTCAGTTAGTTATGATGGCTTGTAACTCTGGACAACTGACCTGTGGTGTCTATTACCAGACCCAAATCAAAGGCCAGCAGGGGCTCTCGGAACAGGATGTTTTCTTTCCCTCTTGCCTTGCTCACTCCTGCTGACGAGCGTGTTATGTCATGTCTGACTTGGAATGTTTCGGTAAAGAGCGCCCCTCGGGAAGCACAGATTCTGCTGTGCCCCACTCAAGATCACATCACAAGCGGCCTTCAGCCAAGCTGCACCCCTATACGCTATAAAACATCCTGAGCAGGACGGCAACAGGCTGCCTCTCTTCTCTCAGTGGCTCCAAGCCACGGCTGCCACTGCCACGGTGGCGGCTGGTTCCACTCATCCAACTCAGAGTTGGATTCTCCTTCGTTTGCATTGAAAAGCCACCTGCTGGTCGGCACTAAAGCAGTCCCTGGCTTCCTCAACAGTGAGCAGAGCTCTCCTGGGGCTTTGGCTCAGAATTCCTGACCTTGTCCCAGACCAGTGTGCAATCTCAGGCAAGGGAGGTAACCTCCATGTGTCCTGACTCCTCCATCTAACTATACTGTGTTAAGGCTGTAGAAAGAACTGCAAAATTCTGTTTCTATGAAGTGGGGGCCGGAGGGAGGACAGGAGAGGAGACGGCAGTACAGGTATGCATTCTTTCAATAGAATGAAAAATCACACCTCTCATTTTTTTTTTCTTTTCTTTTGCCTCTCGGCACACTGGGAGACACATCTAATATTCACTTTGAAGGGGAAAGTAGACGAAATCTTCTCACCCATCATTTTGAATGTTTGTTTCTCCTGCATCTTCTGTGAGCACCTTCACTTATTTTTGGATCCTCATTGTGTTTATAGGTCATTATTCTGTGTGGATTTTTTTATGTGAGTTTTGAGCTCTGCCTAAGGTTTAAAGAATGTCTCAAATTCTTTGTGGAGTGAGAAGTGGTGTGTATAAATGTGTATACATGCTGTCCTGAGCACTTTCATGATACAATATAACAATATCATCTTATAAAGTTATCTTGTCTTCCTTAACACTCCCAGTGACCGTATGAGACAGACACTTGAACGCCATGGCTAAGATAAGGCAGCTCAGCCTCAGGAGCAGCCGTCCCCATGGTCAGAATCTGATGTGCAGCCTCTCTCTTGAATCCCAATCCGGAGCATTTTCTTCTCCCACCAACTTGACTCTCCAGAGTCATTAGCCATGCAGGTTTGCCACTGGCCTAACAAATAGCACCAGCGACAAGAGCGTACCTAAGACATCCGCCTGCTACGTGGCAGGCATTCTGTGTGCATCATCTTATCTGGTGCCCTGCATAAGCCGATGATGTGGTGACTACATTACCACATTATAAGCCATCAGCTATGCAGAGGCAAGTGTCCCACAGTCACACTCCAGTAAAAGGGGACTGGAGATTTGAACCCAGATTAGTGCAACTCCCAAGTGCTTGCTCTTAGCCAGCACCCTGCAAGGTCATTGGTTCTGTCACCAAGTGACACTTCCTGAGGGTAGTGTTCAAAAAACTCTGGGTTTGTGTGATGTCACTGTGTGGCCACGATTGAAGCAGACAGTAGCAGCAGGCCGTCACAACTTTTCTGACCTCTTCCCAGAAGGAAGGCTACACCAAGCAGGGCAGCAGGATCGCCTTCGCCACTAACCCGCTGCGGTTCATTAAAGCCTTAGGCCTTTATGATCCCCTTTGGAGCTGTGCAAAAGGGTCACGGTCCTGGGCTTTGTGTCCCAATTCATGCTTCCCTTTATGTTTAACTTGAGTTCTGTGATTTTCTTAGCTTTCTCTTTGCTGCCTGTTTTAAGATTTTTGACATAGGTGAGAGAAACAAAACTCACATAGTAATGCTGGCCATTTAGAGGCATCCAAAGACTGTCTGGGAAAGGCTAATTATTACCTTGAAGTCTGTTCTTTTTATCTTTGATATTTATTCGGCTTTTAGACCCTTTTACCTTAAGATATGCTTTTACGTTACAACAAACAAGGAGGACTATTTCTGAAAATATTCAAACAAGGACTTCCATTTCTTTTTCATCTTGGTATGTGTACCGATTCTTTTCATGTTAACAGGGGTGCAGGATTGCTCCTTTCTGGGTTGGCTGTCTACTTTGTTGGTCAGGACTCAGAGTCCATTCGCTACTCTCTCCTTAGCTCCTGAGAGTGCTGCAATCTCACCCGGTGGCTGACCCCAGGCAGCAACACCATGACTTCTCTCAGCCTTGGTTTTGTTTAGGTTCTTTTTATTCATAAGAATGAAGAAAAACATTGTTCTATCTCTTGGGTCATTCTGAAGATTAAACAGGGCAATGTATGTTAAAATGCTTTGAAAACCATATGCTGTCATGAAGACACAGAATCACCCATGTGGTCTCTGCTGCTCATTTCAGATAAAGGGCATGTGTTTAAGGAACGTGTAAATTACAAAGGTGTATGGGCCTGCAGCCTAATTATCTAGAAGAAAGGCAGAGAATTCTGTAACTTGTTATGTTGTCTGCCCATGAGGAATCACGTACTGATTTTGGAACTGGGGCTTTGGTGACTGGCATTTTTATTCAGTGTCATAGCATGTCTGCAGACATGGGAAGGAATCATACACTTTGAAAACAGCCTCCTTCCTGGTGGTATTTCCCAGTCTTAAAGCACAGGTCAGGAAATTCTGGCCCATGGATCAAATCTAGCCTTGCCATTTGTTTGTATCCCAAGCTAAGACTTTCTTTTGTTTTTTTTTTTAAAGATTTATTTATTTATTTTATGTATATAAGTGCTCTAGCTGCACATACACCTGCATGCCAGAAGAGGGCATCAGATTTTAGTATAGATGGCTATGCACCATCCTGTGATTGCTGGCATTGAACTCAGGACCTCTGGAAGAACAGACAGTGCTCTTAACCACTGAGCTATCTCTCCAGCCCTTTTCTTTTTTCTTTTCTTCTCTTACCTTTTAAAAGAGTTGAAAAGGAATCAAAACAACATTTTAATATGTGAAAATTACATGAAATTCTAGTTCCTATGTCTATAGAATGTTTAACTTTATTTGTACGTATTTGTCATTTCTTTTAGTATACATACTGACAATAAGGTTCTTAATGTTTGACTGTTGGGTCACAAAAGCCAAACCATGTCTTATCTGGGCCTTTAAAGCCAGCTGAATCCATCTTAAAGTATTCATTCTGCTCCTGCATTTAAGGCATTCTAAATCCTCAATATGAGGTCACCATGCTGCCTAAGGACCTAATTTGTGCTGAAATCTCAAGAGAGAGATAATTACCTAAACAAAGAAGGACTCAAGTTGGGGGTCTGATAGTGCAGAGGAGTCCATTTCAGGGTTCCATCTGGATGGGAATGACCAAGAGTGAAAGAAATGCAGTATTGGGGGTAGAAGAATACACTTTCTCTCAGCACTGTGACCCGTGCAGCCGCAGTCCTCCTCCTCGTGACTCTGGTCACTGAGCTCAACACTGGTCTTTATACGTGCTGAATGTATTATCGAGCAATCAATATTTTACTGATGCAGGAATATGGTGCGAGGGGTGGTGGTGGTGGTGGTTGCATTTTATGATCCTTAACCTCCATTTGGATTTTCCTCCCCCGCCTCCGCCACCTGTCCTCCCTCTCTCCCTCCCCAGTGCTCCCAGCTCTAAAAACCAGAAGGCTTGGGAAGCCTGGTGCTCTCACACCTGCCTTCCCAGCTTTTGTTTTCTCTCCCCTTTGCATGATTTTGCTTTGCCTGGGCCAAATTCACACCCCTCACCCCCACCACAACACACACTTAATACTTAAACTGCCTCACAATCTGGCTCCTCAGAGAGAAGGGTTATAAATGATATATGAGGTTTCCCGGACCCTGCAAACATTGGGGAGCGAACTGGTGCTTTGAAAGCCTTTGTTAGTGGTTTGGGAGTATTGGCAAGTACTTCTGTCCACTGATGGATTTCTTACCTATAAGACAGAAAGCAAGGCCGAGAAAAAGAGAGAGATTTCCCTATGAGAAATCAAAGTCAAAGAATAATTTCCTTGGCAACTGCCAGGACCCGGTACAAGAAGTTGACCCAGGAGTAAATGCACCCACAGAGAACACAAAACCAGAGCAAAACCACAAGTGTTTTGTTTGCGGATGTCTGCACATCAAGGCTGTCCAGTCATCCTCAGGGCTTAACCTAGTCTGCAGTTTACATTCGTTGCCTGTTGTACAGTATTTAGACATCAATTAAGCTTTGCAACATGGCCAAGGTCAGTGACGACCCAAGAGAACCGAAGAAGTGGAACGGTTTGCACAGCACACTCTGCAGCTGATGACCAAGATGAATTCAGAGAGCAGTGTCCTGGTGACGGCAGACATACTCTCACGGAGCCATGAGAACAGTGAGGAAGCAGCCATCAGCCTCAGGTACACACACCAGGGACAGAGCACCACCTGGTGCTTTCTAACAATGGCACTTTGGGGGGAGTGTTCAATTTTAAGAAAACGAAAGCTTCTTTTGCCACCAGGTCATTTAAGCAGAACTGACTTCTTAGTGGGAAGAGCAAGACTGATTAGCCCGGCACCACCAGGAGGCCTCCAGGGTTGGATTTCACATTCTCTTTGGACTTTGTCTGCAGGCAGTTAAGCGTTCAGGAGAAAATCCCTTCCCTTTATGTGGCTCCTTCAGCCGCATCATTTGTGAGATGATTTTTACGAGACAAACACAACAGACTGCCACACTTGTATTCCTCTTATCTGATGCTCGTGAAGTTTCCAGCTGATCTTTTCATACGGCTGATTTTTCCACACCCACAAGTCACCACCGTTAAATTAAAAAAAATAAATAAATGAAAACGAAAGAGAGAGAAGAGGGGAAAAGTCCCTTGTGTTACTCAGCAAGAGTTAGGTGATTTGTAAGTTTCTAAAAATCCTTCTAGCCCTGCTTATTTTGACAAAACTACTTAACACTTCAAGCAATGAACTACAGGGCATAAAAGTATAATCTGCAGAGAAAACCTTAATCCTCTGTAGTAACCCATTTGAATCTCCTCAAACACATTTCCGTGTGGAGGCCTGGAGAATTAAGTCAATTGTTTGATCTGAGAAGAAAGGCAATTAGGACTCTCTCTTGATCTTTCTGGCTGAATTCTAGTCAGGGGCAGCCACTGTTCTCCACAGCTGCATGCGAGCCCTATTATTGCAATAATAGAGGTGGGCATTAGATTTGCCACCATTACGTCTGACTGCACTTTCATTATGGGCTGTTTTACTGGAGAGTTTCAAATCATGATGGGCTAATATGCAGCATACAAATGATTAGCTAGCCGGATTTAAAAACAAAACTCCATTTTGAAAACTTTCTCCTCATATGAAAGAACTTATACACGTAGCTGCTTGATGGGGCAGCTGGCTTCACTTACCATTGGATTATTGGCAGGAATGGGGGAGTAGAGTGATTCTCTTTAGATTTGTGAGTCAGCAATAAGAATCTAGCTGGAGTCTTCCTTGTTTAGCTTCTTTAGGAGTATAGATTTTAGTATGTTTATCCTATAGTATATGTCTAATATCTCCTTATGAGTGAGTACATACCACATGTGTCTTTCTGCTTCTGGGTTACCACATTCAAGATGATCTTTCCTAGTTCCCACCATTTGCCTGCAAATTTCACGAATACTACTAGCTGAGTAGTATTCCATTGTGTAAATGTGCCACAATTTCTGTGTCCATTCCTCATTTAAGGGACACCTGGGTTGTTTCAAGATTCTGGCTATACAACAAGGAAGACCCTAGGGAAGACGCCCAATCCTCATTCAGAAGGGCAAATGCGATAGACATTGGAAGCAGAAGACAGGGAACAGGGCAGCAGGTTACCAAAGAGGGCCTCTGAAAGACTCTACTGATTGAGGTTTCGAAGCAAAGGCTGAGACTTATAGCCAAATTTTGGGCAGAATGCATGTAATTTTATGAAAGGGGGAGATAGAAAGACTTGGAGGGGACAGGAGCTCCACAAGACCAACTAACAGAGCCCAAAAAATCTGGGCCCAGGGGTTCTACAGAGATACTCCAACCAAGGTCCATGCATGGAGATTGCCTAGACCCCCTGCTCAGATGTAGCCCATAGACAACTCAGTCTCCAAGTGGGTTCCCTAGTAAGGGGAGCAGGGGCTGTCTCTGACATGAACTCAGTGGCAGGCTCTCTGATCACCTCCCCCTGAGGGGGGAGCAGCCTTGCCAGGCCACAGAGAAAAACAATGCAGCCAGTCCTGATAAGACCTGATAGTCTAAAGTCAGATAGAAGGGGAGGATTGCTTTCCCTATCAGTGGACTAGGGGAGGAGCACAGGGGAAGAAAAGGGAGGGATAGGGAGGAGACAAGGAAGGGGACCATAGCCAGGATACAAACTGAATAAATTGTAATAAATAAAGATTAAAAAAAAAAAAAAAGAATCTAGCTGGGTGGCCCCAAGGGAAAACTCTCTAGGCGGTTGATTTATAATTAAACTCACAACAGCTCCCAAAGTACTAACCAGCAGCAAGTTTGGTGACAATGTAGTTTGAAATGAAAACAAGATGTATCATAAAAAATTACAAAAGATTAAGTAAAGGGGGGCTGGAGATATGGCTCAGAGGTTAAGAGCACTGACTGCTCTTCCAAAGGTCCTGAGTTCAATTCCCAGCAACCACATGGCTCACAACTATCCATGAGATCTAGTGTCCTCTTCTGTCATGCAGGTGTACATGCAGACAGAACTCTGTATACATAATAAATAAATAAATCTTAAAAAAAAAAGATTAAGTAAAGGTCACTAGTCTGTAGTAAAGTATATCAGAGAAGGAGCTGAGCCTGGAGATAAAAGGCATTGGTGAGAAAACCAGTCCCACGCTTCCCTGGAGGCTGCAAAGCAAGAACACGTGATGCACGGTTTATAACATATGTATAATAAACACACACACATTTACAACCTACACACCTTTCAGAATCTTAGCTAAAGATGGTATGTCCATTCAGCCATTGACAATAACAGTTGTTCAACACACCATGCCAGATAATTTTAAAACAGCAATAGAAACTGAATATATAGCATTCCACTGAGTTAATGCTTGAGTGGCATATATACATACATACACAGGTCTGTCAGGATGTACAAATTCTATGGGTGATGGAGTCATGAGGAATTTACTTTCTCACTTTGCTTTCTAGTATTTTCAAAGTAACAATTCCTTCCAATGCTACAATGCTTTTTAAAATGTTCAGTAATATATCATTTTAGATAGACAGACAGACAGACAGACAGACAGACAGATAGACAGACAGATAGATAGATAGATAAAGGAACACATCCAGGTCCCTAAGTGGTCCTTTCCTGTCCCCTCCTAACTCAATGATATCCTCTCAGGAGACTTCCTCTGCACACCCCTTAAAAAGGCGCCCACTAACTTCCCCGCTTTACCTGTTCCTTGTGTATTAGGGGAGTTCTTGTGTTAGCATGTGAGCTCCCTGAGGTGTGGGTGTAGTTCATTTTGTTTACTGTTGTATTCCCGAAGCCCGGAACAGTACCTGATACACAGTAAGTATTTGCTATGAAAACTGCTGAAATAATGAATAAAACCAAATTTGTGTTACAAGTTTTGCTTTTATTAATAAGAAACCCTTGATGTTCAATGTAAAATAACTTTTAAAAAATGCCTTGTCTCTTTACTAAGGGGACCATTAGAGAAGCTGCTAAAAGCAATGAAAACTTTTCTTCCTGACTCCTAACCCTTCCTACCCATGCTCCACACACATAAATTAAATACAATTTCAGGAGACTCTGAAACACCCTCAAAGTCTCTTTATAAACTTCTCCAAGGGACTGCAAATTCCCGGTGAGAGCAGCTGATTTAAAGGATGTTCTGATTACACAACAATTTCTTCCCTATTCTAACAATTCACAGAACATGTGTGACTCAGACAGTCCTTCTCTAGCTCCATTAACTGGTTAGAGGCTGAAGAGGTCTCTTCTATACAGAACTCACTTCTTGGAATAGGCTAGCTTTGGGATTATCACACTGGTACTAGAGAAACACACAGATGAAAGCGGAAACATTTGATCAATAAAGTAGAGCTGTGACTGTAGGCCGTGGTAACAAATAACCAAAAATAGCTGGTGAAGTGGGCCTGTCCCTTGTCAGGTGACAGTCTAAAACAGAACACAGCACCTATGCCACAGAATACGCCATTCTGAATTTTATTCTTTAAAGAGCAAAATAAAGGGAACAATGCAACCTACTAAATAGAAATCCAATACTCTGTAACAGACTGTCCAGTTAGAAACAGAGTGCTCAATCAGCAAGACAACAGTCATGGTTTGACTCTGAGTTTTATTTCAATGCGCACACTTCATTCACTGTCTGAAGGCAAACTAGGCTAGGTCTCGACGGGCAACAGTCACAGCTATTCAGCAAGCAAATGCAGCTCCACTTCCGTGCCCTCTTTTACTTCTTTATGTCTTCAGCCTCATCGGGCTCTTTCTCCTGATGCTCTCTTTCCCATCTCATTTCTTTTAACTCTTGTCGGTATTTCCGTTCAATGAACCGCTTCTGATGAGCCATCTGGGGAAAGTTATCTGACACAAGAGATATGTTTAATACTTAATAAAAGGATATCCATGACTGCAAATGACAATGAACAAGCACACACAAAGACAAACATACAATCACCACACATATATAATTGTGTTTTTTAAAACATAAACTAAGAATGGTTTATTTTAACTCTTGCTATTCATACACACACTAGAAGCCTGGATTGACATCTCAAATTTTAATTTCAATATCTGATGTAAAACAGAATAAAGGCACCAAAAACAACAACAAAATAAAACAAAAAACCCAGAAAAAACACAGCAAGTCAAAATAAAATAAAGACATAAGGTTCTGGAATGTTCCCAAACAGTCAGGTGCTTTAAGCAGCAGTTTCTACAACAGTGACTTCCAGGGAGACAGAAAGAAGGAATGTGGAGATTTATAGTTTGGAAAAGCTCAAACTAAAAGCTTCCAAACCAAGAAGGAAAGTTTTTCAGTAGAGCAAAAACCGTATCAGAGGGACAAAAGGAAGCCACATTCTAAGTCACTGTGGCCAATGATCAATTCTATCTTTACTGTACCATAAAAGGGCAAGGCTATATCTGCAACGGTAACTCATGTGGAGAACTCTAATGGATAAAAGAACTGTCACTCAATTGTGCACTTTAGCTATGTTTAGTTTGATATCTGACCCTGTACAACAGCACAGACACAATGAAAATGTGGACTATGACTTAGAAATCTACAATTCTCCTGTCACATGTATTAGTGTGACAATGAACTAAGAAATCAAGCACAGAATGATAAAGAGTCATTGTGCACTTAGTAGGCAAACACATTCAAAGGTCAAAATAACACCCACTCTCTGGCAGTACCATGGAGAAAGGACTCAGCTCTGCCTGGCCAGCTAAGGATTATTCTGTATTTCACACATGATGAGTAGGAGGGAAGGAGGCATGCCTTGCCCAGGGAAGCAAGTCTGTTTACTTGTTTGCTGTAAGGGCGAGCGTGATGCAGTGGGTCTGACTATATGCACCATGCTGGTAAATTCTTTTTTATCCTTTTTCTATACTATGTACCATCATCACTACAGACTAGAGAAGAGCGGGGCAGGGTGGAAAAGACACTTGGAAGACAAGCAGTGAGTTGGAAAGACCTGGAGAGCCAGTGATTTTTTAACAAAACCATGAGATCAGCATTTCTGAAATCAGCCTATCAGTAATGCCAAGTCCTTACAGAGTACATCAATTTTGACCTCAAATACGGTAAGTACTAAAAACAAACAAACAAACAAACCCTGGTCAAATAAATCCTCAAAACTCAGCTGTAAAGGCATGTTTCTGCTTAACAAGCCCATTTCTTCAATAGATTTTACTGTGCAACCGAGTCCTAGTGTTCATCTCTAACCAGAACAAGCTTTCAGAACGTGGCCACAGTGTGCTGCTCAGAAAAGCTTCATCATGCAGTGTATGTTGTTGTATGCACACATACACCATGTAACAGTGAAAATCTTTCCACTCTTCACCCCTACGCCACCATGTATTTACAGATATAGTTTCCTTTATTTCAGGACAAGCATTTCTTGTTGCTCTGTGTCAGTCTCCAACAGTACTACTCTAAGTTACAAACATATCACATTTGAATATTGAGAAAGTGTTAAACTATTGCTGACAGGCCACACACAGCTCTCAATCAGTTTCTGAAAATGAAGTAGACACACAGACATTTGCACCACCACGGTTTGTGCACTACAATGTCAGAAGGTAGCAACTGAGACAGTCGTGACCTGTGAAGCCTAAACACTTGCAGCGGGTCCTTCACAGAAAATGTCTGCCAGTCCCTGAGATAGCTACTGACAAATTCCTGTTAATAATGTGTAGTTTCATTTTATCTAAACATTGTGCTATTATAAATAAAGTTGTTTACCACAGTATGTGAGCTATCGTTTAAAATCAATTTTTTCCTTAGGTTGGATTCCTAGATATCAAATCAGGACCAAAAGGTAAAAACGTCTTCAAGGACCAGACATAATGCCAAATTATTTTCCAGCATCTAAGCAATCCACTCCTATCAGTCCTTTTGGAGATGTCTATCTCAGAACAGTAATTGTTCCAGCACCATTTTATAGTTGAATATAAGCATCAGCATCAGAAGTGGGGGTGGACTCTGGTTATAACTGGAAAAAAGAATCCCACTCTCCTTCAATAAATGATGGTGCATTTACACAATCAATCAATGAAAACATTCTAAAAAAAAGTCAATGTAAAACTCTCAGTGAAGACGCCACAGATGCTAGATCCTGGCAGCACTGGCTTCTGTCCTCGCTACCTAAGGCCACACCATCTTCTGATTTCCACTTGGCTAGAGGCCGTCCCACCTTTCCTGAAACCCCTCAAACATGAGAACCCTGGGCCACTTCCCTCTGAGTTCGTGCATTCACTCTCTCCCACTCCATTAGCTGAGTCTTGAAGCACTGGCATGTCGTGCCCACAGGTTCTTCTGTGCAGCACAAAAGACCTAAGAGGTACAATGTCCTGTACTCATGCCTTCAATTTACAAGACTCTCTACATGGTCAATTGTACAGCTCAAGTTTCATCAGCATGAGCATTTCATTCTTGAGACAGTGTATCTTCAGAAACATATGCATCATAATAAAAACATTTATTGTACATACTGAAAACACACACACAGACAGAGACAGAGAGGCACCAATAAAAAACATCAAAAAATTACAGCACCCTCACAACAGGAAATAGTGTGCAACTGTTAAAGACTGAATTGGGGCCATTTGCTGTGCTCTATGACTTGCAGGGCTACTCATGACACACACAAAGAAAAAGGGAAGTACCATATATATGTATATATGCTTGTTAATGTATTCAGAAGCATGTAATTGCCATTTAATTTAAATAAGACGATGGTTAAAAACTGAAACGAAAACAAACAAATGGAAACGTTCCCATGTGTATGTTTAGGCCTATATAAGATTTTTTTCCCCCAGACAGGATTTCTCTGTGTAGACCAGGCTAGCCTTGAACTCAGAGATCTACCTGCCTCTGCTGGGCTTAAAGGCATATACCACCGTGCCAAGTTTACACAGATTTTTATTTTTTATTTTCATTTGTTTTGTTTTGCTTTGAAGCAAGGTCTCATGTGGCCCAGGCTCACCTCGACCTCACAATGTAGCTTCAGGTGACCTTGACTTCGTGATATCCTGAAGCTACCTCCCATATGTCACCATGCCTGGCTTATGCGACTATAGAGGTACAAAGAAATATGGTCAGAAACAGAAGTCCACTCACTGAGGTTTCTATGCTGACAGTAGAGCTCCACGCAAAAAAGGAAAATGAAAACCAAATGCATTCAGGAATACCTTCAAAAAATTACAGTCTGATTTATGCAGAGTACACATTCTACTGTACTCTGTTTGAAGAATAATTGTGAACAAAATAAGATCATTTTATCAGAACTTAACCATTCCTCTACTTCCTCATTTTCCTTCCATAAAATACTCATTACATTATGAGGGTATAATTATAGAAAAAGAGATAGGCTTACATTTCTCAAGTGCATCCATGGCTGCTCCCATTTCTGCCTGCTGAATACTGTTGAATAAAATAAAGGCAAGGTAGACTTTAAAGGTTTTCTTCTTCAAAAACACAAATTAGAGCTACAAATTATTAATGCTCATTTTCCTATCTAGTGCATAAAATTTCACGTGATTACTTCCATCACATACTGAATTACATAGCTAGGAATACACAAAAGAGCAAGCAGAAATGCCTTTTATTTACACAAAGCCTCTTTAAGGTATTTGCTCCACACTTCTAATACTGCAATAGAACATCTTCCGTTTACATTAGGGCTGCAGTATTTTTCAAGTCTGATATACTACATGTAAAATTTAAACATGAATAAGATAAAATACAGAAAAAAAAAACAGGCAAGACATAGACTGGAAAATAATTTATATAGTTCTATTTCCTAAAGAGGGTAAGCATGCCCACAGAGCTCATGTGATAGGCACTGAACTGTCTAACAGCTGTGTCATACCACGGCACACCATATAAACCTGCATTCTGTTGAAGCTGAAACTGAACAGAACTGACTTGTGTAGCAAGTGAGGCAGTTTTCTCAACAAGGCTGAGGTCCCTCATATAATGGCATGCCCTGTCCATGGCCGATTACCAAGTATCTCAGTCGGCTGAGAGGGGACATTAGTCCTTGGCATTCATTTTGCTGTAACCAAAGACACCCCACCTTCTAATTTTATAATACAGATGGGAGGGACTTCCCTGAACACAGATACATACTCAATGAAACTGTTTTCTTCTCATACCTTGGTCCTTTCCCACAGCCTATCCTTTCTCCCTTAAAATAAACAGCCACAGTGTAGGTTCTAGCATGGGATGGCCCCACAGTCTGCAAGGTCCTGAAACGAAAGAATATTAATTATGATACAATGCTCAATTATTTATAACTGACAAAATGACAAAACAAATACCTTATTCTTATTGCCTAGAAGGAGGAATATAAAAAATAACAAGAAATGTGGAAAAAGGGTTCAGTTTTTGATTTGCTAACCTAACAAAATTCAGGGCTTTGAAACAGGAAATTAAAAAAAAAATCTGCAATGCAGTTTTATCTTTGTCTCAAATAGGAATTATATCTGAGGGCTTATAGTCAAGTAGGTGATACTTTAAAACAAGTTCTAAGTGTGGATATCCGAGTACATAATTAACAAACTTTTATTATGAAGAACCGAGGGCTTTAGTTTGTTATTTTACAATGCTTATCACGGCTAACAGCAATAAATGGGTAATAACACCTCAAGACACACCTGAATGGTTTCACACCCTTTATGGATTCTTTCTAATGTTTAGTGTTTTACCTAAGAGAGCAGAAAACATATTTAATTTCTGAAACATCTGTGATCATTTCAGAGATATGCTATATGGCAAGTGTATAACCACTAAAAAACAAAGCTCCAGGTACTCTGGATTTAATGACAAGGTGCAGACTTCAAATGTAAAAAACTGATAACTCATGGAAAAGGGAAATTAAAAGTAGCCAAGAATGATAACAGAATGAACAGAGTAATCACGAACACTATATAAAGCAACCCCAGCATCCTGATAACAAAGAACCAAGTCACCATGTACTTCTGTGGGAGGATTTATGGGCAAAGTGCGCAGCAATTTCCTTTGTGTTTACATACCCAGGGGTGTGCATCCCAGCTTAAGGTACCTAGCAGAGTAGTTGCGCCTGTGCTGTAAGACACACACCATCTTTATCCTGACCCTAAGCTTTCAGATGGGGAGATCCTGATTCATTCACATCACTTAGATCAGATACTTATGTTCCCAAAGAATGGGGTTAACAGTATTGAAACTGAACTTTTTCAAATTAATAACTGATACAGATATATGTGCATATGGGTATATTGGAACATAGTCCAAAACTGGAGTCAGGTGAGAATTTGGTGTGCTTCTAAGAAAACTCAATAGGACAAGAGCCTTGTGACCTCAGTTTCTTCAAAACATAGAACTGTTCCTGGAATGTGTTTTTGTGCTCCTCCCAGATGTAGTGGACAGGAGTGAGCTTACTTCAGCTGTTGTTATCCATGTGCCTCTATAGAGGGAAAAAAAATTATTTTTGCCATGTGTGGCTTGGACTTGTGATTGAGCACCTTACTTGTGTGTTTCTTCTTAACCCTCAGAGTATAAATTGTCTGATGTTCTGAATAAAGCTGGCTGTTGTATATGACTTTCGTCCGCCTCATTTTTAGGCCCCGCCCTCTCAGCTTCCTCTGGTCCTGTGGGTACCTGCACGTTTACCTCTCTAGTCGGGGGCATGGACCTGTGAGCCTCTGCTCTTGTAGAGGGTCCAAGTTCAATTGCCAGCATCCCCATGCAACTCACAACCAGGAGTATAACTCCAGTCCCAGCATATCTGATGTCCATTTCTGACCTTCACAGGCACCAAGCATTCATGTGGTACACATACCATACATGCAGGCAAAGCATACATGAATACAAACATAAATGAATACAGCTTAAAAACCAGGAAGTATTGTATTTGAATTGCTATACCTTGCCCTTATAATCTCAGTATATGTTCCTGCCGGGCGAGAGGTCAGAGAAATTTATAGATGGAAGAAAGCAGAGGCAATCAAGATGTGCCCACTTAGAGCTAGGACAGAGTGCTTCAGGGTCAGTTACTGTCACATGAAGTGCCTTGTCTCTGTTACCTGATGAGTTTTCCATTTCAGCATGGAATGGCTGGCAGAGAGCAAGTACTTACTTGTATAACGGGATGTCTGGCTCTTTCCCTTCTGTCCTCAGTGTCAGGCAACACTGCTGCAGCTGGGATTTGGGGTCATTCCAATCCTGATTCAAAATGAACTCCTGTGGGAATCCCCCAAAGCATTGAGTAGTGTGTTTCAGAGCCACCGGAAACAAAGCACATGGTGATGTAATCATTAGAACTTACCTTCAGCCGTGGAAAGAAGCAGACGTTCATGAAAGTATGAACATATTCCAAGTCCTTGTCGATGTACAATGCTGCAATAAATGCTAAAAAACAAAATTGAAATAAGCAATCTATTGTTACTTACCAGAAACAGCAAGAGCTCAATTTTAATTTTTATTAATCTTCATATTTAATTACATGCATATACATGTGCCAACACAAGTGGCAGGAACAGAACTTGGATCCTCCACAAGAGCCATAAATGCTCTTAACTGCTGAGCCATCTCCCCAGTCCTAAGGGCTGAGCTTTTAAGCAGTATTTGCACATAGGTTTTTGACTTCTAGACACTTTCTTTTTATAAAGCATAATTTTTCTCCCAACCATAAAATTATTTCATTGCTACTGCATAACTGTGATTTTGCTACTGTTTACGAATCACAATATAAATACCTGTGTTTTCCAAAGGTCTGAGGTGACCCCAGTGAAAGGGTCATTCAACCCTCAGGTTGAGAAGCACTGGTCTAAAAGCTTTACCAAATATTGTATTGCAGACTAGCTTTGGTATCTGGGAACATAACCATATCAACACTAACAGAATCCAAACACAAGCTATAGATCCCAGATGATGCTAGAATAAGCACATCTCTGGACCTTCCACTCCCAGTATCAAACTTGAGAGCACTTATGTGTACTGGTTCCAAGTTTAATTTCATAAACAGAAAAAGAAATGAGAAAAGTTAAAGATGTTAACTTTAAATTTTTTTAAATTTATTTTTAACATTTTCCAAATTAAGAAAAACTCAATGACAATAACGTAATCTATGTAACTGAATTAATAAGTGGCAATTCTATAGATGAGCTCATTTAAAAGAATTTTAACCAAGTAGGCAAATGGTGTATTTATTTAAAAGACTGGAAGTATCTTTTATTGAAGCTAAAATAAAAGTGCCAGTGGCACCAATCACTCAACTGAATTTTGCTTCCCTTTAGGTGACTTGGTTAGATTGCCTTTCTGCTTTGTAAATAAGCTGGCTTGCAGAGTATAGTTTAATATTTTATATAATTCCTATTCTGAAAAATGCTATAACATAAAAAGCTCTAAGGCTCAGAGAATATTCCAGTTCTTTTGAAGTAATATTAGAAATAATAAAATTGGGTATAATCCCTTAATTAGCTATAATGGAATTATTTATAATGCTTCCAAACCATATCAGAAAATGAAAAAGATGGCATCTGTTTAGAGTTTTGTACTCACTCAAAACAATAGTAATTGCAGTAATTTTGGTGTTTACTGAATAAGTTATCCTTTTGTCTGTGCCCCTTTATGAAATATGCTGGATAGCAAAAACAAACAAACACCTCTACTGTGATTCACAGTAACTAGCCTTCACACTGTGTTACTATTCCATACAAAGGGACCTGATAACTGAGGGTCAGGGTGGTGGGAATATAAATCGAACAACAACAAAAACGTAAATTATTCACATGTCTTAGTGAAAAGCAAAAAAAAAAAAAAAAAAAAAGACAAAAGATGTTTCATAGCCAGAAGCCTGTAATATCAGCATTTGGGAGATAGGAGTACCCTGGGAAGTCAAGGCTACCTTTGACTACATAGGAATTCAGAGACTACCCTGGGCTATACAAAACGTTGTTAAAAAAAAACTAGAAAAAGAGAGAAAACAAGTTCACTAGCCATAACAACAACATCATCATAATGAGAAGAATGCAAAGAATGAGCTCTATTCAGTTTAATTTAAATCTTGAACCTGCAAGTTAAAAAGCTTTACACTGTAGGTAGGACTCACATTCCAACAGGTCTGCCAGAGTCTTGGTTCTTAGCGCCACAGGTCTCTTGGTTTTGTCGTTGGTGATGGCATACTCTTGCATGCCCAGCTCTTCTGCTACCTTGGCTTGAGTTCTGTTATTCACTAAAGAACTTCGTAACAACTGGTAAAAAGGGATTGGGGTACAGTCAGACACCACCTTAGCTCTGGTCTCTCTCTTGCTCCTGTGTTGGAGCCAGCCACCCTGACAGCATATTGTGAGGGGATAGCAGATAAATGAAGGCCTAAGTCCTCTGTCCTCAGGTGACGACAGCATACAAATGTGTCTGTCTTCTGTGGCTCACCCTGCCCAAACTACCTGGATTTAGCCTAGCAGCTAAATGCCCAGTTACTTATTTAGCAGCAGTGAGTAGGATTTACACCAATCTCACTAAGATATGACTGCTAACAAGATCAAAGCTACCAACCAAACATTCAATAAAATATATCCCTTTTGAGTACAATTACATAAAATTTGGAAACCTTACTATTTTTACTACCCCAAACAAATCTCCCATATCCTGAATAATCAGCCTTCATACAATGCTTACAGCATGCGCATCCACCAAGCAACCCTGATTTTAAAGTTGTCTATGAGAAGCATTACATTTCATGACACAGATCCTAATTTTCATACTACATGACCTAGAGAAAAGATGTTTCAATATTATTGAAACACTATTTATATCGTTACTAAAGACTTAGATTACGAATTCTGTATCCTTGTCCTTTCATACTCAAAATCTTTTTCTTTAACCAAATTTAAGTATAACTTTAAAGAATTATGTTTATTTCTAAATTGTGTGTGTGCTGTGTGCATATATGTGTACAATGAGTCTACAGATGCCTATGGAGGCCAGAAGATGCTGGAATTCCCAGAGTGAACAGGTATGAGGAATGGAACTCAGATACTCTGCAAGAGCAGCAAGCTCTTTAAACCAGTAAGTCATTGCTCTGTCCCTAAATTTCAAAATTATTTATATATTTCAACCTCAGGATTTCAAATCAGAAATGTCTACTAAGAATTTGAGATCACTAACAGCCCTCCAAGGACTATCCCATAGTAATGTTAGAGACCGCCTGAGAATTAGACAACTGATCCATCCCAAACAAGCCCAATTTATTAACATGCACTAGAAGAGAGATGGAAAAGGAGACTAGGGGAAGTGGGCAGATACCAAGATGAGGATTCACCAAACTTAAAAAAGCAGACATAATTATCCCCAATCCCCAAGACTCAAGGGAATACTGTACCTAAATCTATGTCTCCTTACCAGAAGCATAAACAAATTGTTGGTTTCCTGAACACAGGATCGGGAGGAGGCAGCTGTGAGTCACAGTGGCATTACACCCGCCACTATTCCACAGTGCACTATGTTTATTAGATCCAAGTTTTATGCTCTATGGCTCCACAGTGTCAACAAAGCTTATGAAAATCAAGATTTATTCTCAATGCTTGATATTGAATCCTTGACAATAGATAAATAAGGAACAATATGTTCTTAATTTGTCTGACAATGATTCATGAAGCAGAAATACAACTTGATTTTCATAAGCCTTGCCTGCTATTGAATTTTAGACTGTAACTCTTTGCCTGTCTCTGCTCCATTTTCCTCCCAGTTCCCCCTTAGCTACAGTTTTTCTTCAGTACACTAGTGTTTTAAAATTATTATATATATATATATATATGTTTTTTTGCACAACTACCACATACTAATAAAAAGATACAAATTAAAATCCACAAAGAAGCCTAAAATTTAAAAGGTCAAATGTGACGTGACTATATCAGACAATAGAAAGCCCATCAAACCAACTTACAGAGTACATGAGCTGGAAGTGCTATCTCTGTGGTTTGGATTTCAAGTTGAAGTAGACACCACACAAGAATAGACAGGAAGCTTATTTTGGGAGTATGGTTATGTTGAGCAAGTTGAATGCATACTTTGGGTGGCTGTGCAAATGGTGTGTTCCTTCTCCAGAACCAATGGGCCCAAGGAAACCCAGAAGCACACCCAAGTGATGACACACTGCTGGCTATCATGCCCCAGCTGTTACCTTCAGGGTCACAGATCCTCTTTCAGTGCGATGGAAGCATACTGTCTGACAGAGAAGGAAAGCAGTGTAGATAGAAACAGGAATGCCTCCAGCTTTATTTTAAGACAGGTCTTAAAGCAGTCAAGTTGCTAAAAGTAAGGTCTGTTAAATCCTTGCCAAAAAGTCCAAGTATGAACCAAAAGTCAAAAGGAGAAGAAACCACGTAAACAAATGTCCTGCAACACTACTCTCTATCTAAGCATGAAAGCCCAAAGGGAGGTTCATTAACCTGACAATCTCTATCTTTGTCCTCAGCTGAATTCAACTTCAGAATAAATCTACTCTTTGGCAAACCATGGGTACAGCGAGGACTGACAACAGAGTCAAGGCCCGTTTTGGGGGTCTGGGGTTAGCATGGCAACAGTGGAGGCTGATTAGTTACCAGGTCTGCACTGAAGGCAGATCCAGAATGACCAACAGCAGACTTAGGTTTCACAATGAACTCTCTCCCCAGAGAGCCACACACAGATTAGCCACAACAATCACCATGCTGATGGAGTTGCAAGCATGGACTCAGTACCACACAGCTGCTCCACTGCACCAAACTTTCCAGGAAGCTGACCCCTCTCAAAAGCATTCTAGCCAACTTCAGTACAGAGGTCTAAGATGCTTCTCAGGCATTAGTGCCCATATCTCCCAAACACCAAGGAGTCAGAATTTTGAACTCTGAACTTATGATGCTTGCCTTTTGAAAAAGTACATGTGGACTCTGATGAACACAGAACTGGAACTGAAAAAGGCTGAGGTAGTTAATAACAAAATGGCTGGGGGGGATTTTCTAGGAAAATTAAACATAGTGGCAAAATAGGGACCATGACATAGCAAGGTGACCATAGGGGGAACTAGAAAGAAAATCAGAACCAAGTGAGGAACAGCTGATACACGAAAGGGATCAGGAAATGGACACATTAACGCCTCGGCACAAGCTATGGAATCCCCAATGGTGGAGGGGCAAGGCAAGATGCTGCCACCATAAATGCTATTTCCACAGAAGTGCTATCTGTAGCAACAGTGGCATTAGGTAAGATTTGTTTGCTTTTCAGTAACAGGGGAAAGATTATATAGAAAGTTTAAGAATCTCTCTAGACTTTATTTTTACACATAATCTTCTAGATACCCATTTCCTTACTGCCTTTAAAATTCTTACCTTTACCAAATTGTTACCTGTCCCTAATAAACTTTTCAGCCCTCACTGACGTTTAGTTATAAATCAGAAACAACGAAGAAAGGTACACTTAAGATCTTTATAAACCTGACTAAGGGACTGCTGATCTCTGGGGCAATGCCAAGGGCCAGTACATATTCCAAAGCTCAGATTCTGGTTTTGAGACTTTAAGATGTTCCCACAATCTCAGCAGAAGTCTCCCACACTTACTATTAATTTCCATGCAAATAAGATTTACTGGTTTAAAACATGAAGACTGATATTCTTCCTTTAACTTCTCTAGTCACTCTTGGTTCTAGGAGTAAACCATAGCATGGGACATAAGCTACCCAAGAGGGCCACCTAGTGTAAGGCCAGTAGACTTAGATCTATTATTTCGAAGACAGTGGAGTGAAAGATAGGTATACAATTAAAATTGACAGTGATATGCCACACAGGTCTTTTATACCACGAGTGGTAGCTAGATGGTCTCCATTTCCCATGATAATTAAAGAAAAACTACAGAAATGATAGCCAGCAGAATGCAGGTCAGACACAAGGAGCCAAATTATGTCAGTGATAGAGAAATCCTGTCGGGAGGCTGGGGAATCCATCTTCTCCGAGCTCTGTTAGATAGGGTACCTGCCTGCCTGGATGATTTATTTTCACAGCTGTCAGGAGGCAGCAGGGCAGGATGAGATCACCACTTCTCGAGCTTTTTGTTTGTAATATCTGCTCTCCCTCCTAGTCTCCTGCATTATTCCTCTAAAATCTAGCAAAAAAACTTCCACAAGTTCATCTTGCTGATGCATCCCACCACTGGGCTCAGTACTGGGCACACAGGAGGCACAGAATAAGCAGCTCTTGTTAGCTCTGAGGTAGAGCAAAAGGCTAAGAAGGAAGAGTGCCATAAAAGACAGGTATTCTGGCCCGAGTAAAGGTTTTCTTTGAGGTACTCTTTTTCACACTGACCTTACCAGGCAGACCTACCCTAAAAGCCAAAATCTTCAGTGTATAGATTAGAATGTCTTCCCTAGACATCTCAATTCAAATTTGATTAAGCTATGGCAACGGCATATGATCCACATTCCTTCCCAAGCAGGCTCTTCAGTACTCACTCACACAGTAACACTTTTCCCCAACAACTTGCACAACTTGGAAGACACAGTTACATTTGCCCCGTTGTCTTTACTCTTTGTAAAACAAGCATGTACCCAAGTGGCTCAATGCTAAGGCTTTCCGATGTGATTAACTGCCATTCTGTGCCTCTGTAATTACAAGAAGGAATCAATTGCTCTCCTTCCAATGCAATTCCAGTGATCTGCACACTTAAAAAGATTTTAATCCTTAAACATTTCAAAGTCAGTTTCCAGTTCATTACTTGACACATAAAGTAACATGCTCATTTCTCTACAGATGCACTTCCTGTGCCCTCTATGTGACTTACCCTTCTGCAAACTTTCCCTCTCTTACTTCTTTAGCAAGTCTGGACTGAGAATCTAACTTATGCTGGGTACTGCTGGACTAGAGAAGAAATGAAACACGATCTTATAGAATTCTGGTCTAGTGGGGTAGGCAAGCTGAAAAAAGTGCTAGAATAGAAACGAATACAGAATTTTGACTTGGGTAGAGTGAGGGGGTCAGGGAAGTTTCTCCTACATCCAGAAATCAGGTCAGCAAAATAATCAACTAGCTGTAGGACAATTTTCCCAGGCATGTAAAAAGGAAACCAGCATGTAGAAAGGTAGTGGTAGAAGAGGCCTGAACACAGCAGGCAAGTGCAGGGCAGAAAGAGCTTGTGACATAAGGCTGAACAGGTGGGCAAAACCACTAAGGGTCCTGCTGGTTCTCTAGCCACTGTCTAAAAAGGAATCAAAGATCATTAATCTGGGCTGTGAAGATCGTTCATTCAAAGCCTATTTTCTGAGTACATAAATAACAGAAAATTTATTTCCTAATGAACCAAAAAAATCAGATTAAAAAAACAGACAAAATGTTTTCAGTTTCTACTCTGATGGGAGAAGACTAGTAAAGAATGGAGGCGCGGCTCCAGTCAGGAGGGAAAACTGGGGCCGAGGAAGGGGCTGCCTGCTTAAGCAGAGCGGCTTAAAAGAGGTTTTATTCATAAGATGACCAAAGATCTAAGGGGGTTGAGGGATTTGGCTACACGGATCACCTAGAGAGGAACATCAGAGCACATGCTAAGTCCCCACTCTTGTAGGCAAATGTAAAGAGGATGAGAGGAGACTAAACAGCATTTTTTACCCTTAAGATGGAAAGAGGTTTGCTGCAAAGAAGACTTGTTAGCTGGTTGCCCTTTCAAAATAATCCCTCTAGGGGATGCAGCTCAGTGGTAAGAGCGCCAGTCTGCCACGTACAAGCCCTGGCTTCAACAAACAATACTGGAAACAGAATTCCTCTACAAACCATCCAAAGACGGATGCAGAGCAAGAAAGGGCCAGATCCCATGGAAGAGCATGGCTGTAAGTTAGACAACAGCATCCATAGAGAAGCTGGAGCCCAGACACAGAACTAACTAAGAAGGTAAAGCTGACAGGAGATGCTAATGTTGGGAGGTGTAATAGAGAAACAAAGATGAGTTAAGCGTGATCCTAAGGCTTTGATTACTGAAATAATGGAATAATCCTTACTGGTAGAAAGAACGCTGAGAGAGAAGCAGGACTGAGGGTGAAAAATGAAAACTGTTTTGCTTTAGAGGTGCCTATTAGAAATCTAATTAAACCCAGCACTCGGGAGGCAGAGGCAGGTGGGATTGCTGTTTGAGGTGTTTGAGGTCAGCCTGGTCCACAGAAAGAGTTCCAGGACAGCCTGCTACACAGAGAAACCCTGTCTTGAAAAACCAAAATAATAATAATAATAATAATAATAATAATAATTCTATCTTGGTGTTTGAGTATCCCTATATTCCACAGATATGGGTCTAGCATGTGAAAAGGACATAAAGGCTTTGGACATAAGTTAGGAAATAGCATACAGATGTTTTCAAAACCAAAAGACAGACTGAATGAGATCACCTACAAAGCAGAAGTCAAAGGAAGAGAGGAGGTCTGGCAACTGAGACTGGGACAATCTTGATGTTAGCAGATTGCAGCTAAATGCCTGGTTGGTGTCGTAACAGGAGAGCTGTCATGAAAAGACTCTTCTAGTTGGAACACATAAAATGGATTGGATCTGGGTACAAGTTGATAGAAGGAAAATGACTTCCCGCCATCCTGAGATCAGGGCCTCCTGAAAGATTCTGGCTTTAAACTGTCCATCTCTGAGCAGAGTACAAAAGTGCCCTCAAAGATATCAAGGCAAGCTTTTCAAAGAGTAGCAGCTAGTCTGGAGGACCTGGGGCCTGGGAGCCCACTTCTCTTGCAGAAGGGTGCTCTACTACCCTGTGCTTTGTATGAGCAGAACCTTAAGCTTCCCATCCGTTACAGGTCTATAAATGTTATTGCTTCTAATTGGATCTCCCTGCCAATCACATTCTTTCTGTAGCATTGAGAGCCATGAAGGACTCACTTCAGTGACCCAGGTGATTGGTACTGGTAAGGCAACTATGAGTGATGGCAATTATGTGGTGATAAAAGGACACATCCCATAAACACGGCAGTAATACTGCTAGGACCTGGGAGAAGTAAAGGGAGGAAACAAAGGTGACTTCTGGGTTTCTGATGTATAGTACTGGATAGCTGATGCTGTCATCAACTCATGACTCAGGAAAACTTCAAGAAGACCAAGGAGGGAGAATATTCTATTCATTTTTGGCATCTGGAACTGGAGCTCAGGACAGAAGTGAGCTTGAAGAGATCAGCTGCATGTTTCCTGCCAATAAGGTGAAACTGCTGACACGTATGGAGTAGACTGTTGTAGAGACAATATATCAGAAGGAGATGTGGTCTGGCAGTGACCTCTTCGATGCTGACATATTTACTAGCTGTAAGGAATAAGCTGAACATGCAAAGGATGCTAAGTCATTAAGAAAAGAGGTACACCATTTCAAGGAGGGAGCAATCATGTCAACGTTCAGCAGCCTTTAAAATATGTGCTTATGACAGATCATCTTTGTCTTGCTAACAGATCTGCTACTCATTTCTCCCAAAATTTTCTATAACAATACTTTATAACCACCCTATGCATCATAGTTTTATCACTTGCTAAGTCTGGTCTAGCGAAAGCTCTAATTTTAAGTCTGCAAGGCTGGTAAACTCATTTTGTACAAAGCTGTACGTCTGCAGCACAGTATGCTAGATCACACTCATAATGCCAGCATTCAGGAGACTCAGGCAGGAAGACTGCCGTGAGTTTGAAACCAGCCTGGACTACAGAACAAAACCTTATCTCAAAACAACAAAAGCAAACCAATTATACTGCTAGCTAGCATGAAGTGACTGGAAGGAGGCCAGGGCCTGACTCTGAAGCACTGCCCTGGGTTTACTTCACTTGTGGCCCACAGGCAGGACTCCGGCCTCCTGAGCTTTAGTTTATTGTCTACTCAGTGCTGGAGCTACTGAAGGGCAACGCATTTGAAAACAGGTCCCATCCCTAGAGTCCAGAACTCTGCATGAGCAGGAGGAGGATGCCCATTTGAGGCAGTTTCCAGAGTCCACAAAGTGAGCTGTCCTCAAGTTACTTGGTATGCTTTGGCTACTTCTCTGATAAAGCAGATACTTTTGACATCTATGAAGTCTCTTCTCTAATGGGGAAGAGTGAACTCACAATTTGCTGTTTCATCAGCAAGATGTGAGACACTAGCTATCAAAAGGTTCATATTTTCTAAAGAATTCAATTATCAACTAAAGAAAGAAACCCCTGTCTTTCTAAAAGCAGCTAATTTCAAGTGGCAATCAACCTGTTCCTTAGAGCTGAAGAGGCACTAGTGACTCCTGCGTGCTTACCACAGAACATGGCAGCACATGGTAGGCGACAGCAACACAACGCAGCGAGTGAGTGAGCACAGGTGAGAATACCGCTGAAAATTCACACCTAAACACCGTGCACTCTCAACTCCTGATGCTCATGCCTCAGAGCTGCAGAACTAAGATTTAATTCTGTCCAAAGAAAAGCACACATAACAATGTAAGACGTATGAAAGAACTGCTATTAGCCTCAACACACTAAAGATCACCCTGAAGAGCACCCAGTGCACACTTTTCCTCCCACTAGAGCACCACTTTCCCAATACACAGTTCTCAGGGGCTTCTCAGAGGTCACTTGTAGGCCTTCCGAGATCACTGATGGCTAGACAGGCCTCCTCTGACATTCCAGGTATATTACTGACAGGCTTCACAGTACAACTGTATGCAGCAAACAAAAGTTAATAAAATGACTAAATGAAACAAGCGTTTTGTACTTGTTTCTGTTAACCTTGACTCTGTACTTCCCTTCCAATTCTGCCACAGAGCCAACATGAGTCCCAACTGCCTCAGTTACTTTTTCATGCACACCCTTGTTTCTCTAGACTCAGTGCGGAAAACTGACTCTTACTAAATTCTCAATGGCTAAACCCTACCCATCTTCGAAGGTCCAACATCACCAGACCCATGATGCCATCCCTGTACTCTATAATTAGAAGAATATTTTCCTGACCATGTAATCCAGCAACTGGCCTGCACCTCTATGATATTTGATATGTTCTACCTTACATGAAATTATACTCACAATTTTTAGATTATAATGTGTGCATATACATACACACATACAATGTATATGGCAGAGCACTTGTAATTACTTTATTCCTTGGAGGATGAAAAGTGACTTTCATTGTCACCAAGAAGTAAGTTATGTTAAACAGGTATGTATGAGGACCTCCTGTTTCTTGCTTTGCATTATCCTGTGAACTTATGAGAGAGAATAACCGAAGACACACTCACCGTTAAGTGTCCTTCATGATGATCTGGGAAGTGAATGAACAAGTACTCTGTGGCTACCAGCTGCATTATAGAGTCACCTAGAAATTCCATCCTCTGATTGTGGCCTCTGAAAATGAAACATCACTATAAATAAACCAGTATTTGTGGATTTAAAGAAAACAAACATTATTTTTAAGATTACAACTTAAAAACATTATTTGTTCATTGTGTTTTAGAGCAAAAAACTAAATATAATACCCTGACAACCTCAACTGTGGAAAACAATCTGAAAATGAATTTTAATTTAATGTTTATTTAAACCATGGGTATGTGTGGTGTGTATGTGTTTGTATACAGCTATGTGCAATGAGACCAGATCACCTGACGCTGTAGTTGCAGTGACTGTGAGCACCTGACATGGGTGCTAGGAACCAAACTCAAGTCCTTTGAAAGAGCAACACTCACTCTTAACCACTAAACCATGTGTCCAGCCCAAAAGTGAATGATTTAAGGATTAAAGGACGACCAAATTAAGATTAGTAAACAGCACCTGGCCAGAATCACAGTGGTATCAATTGAAAAATAAAGTAAAATTAGAAAACACTCTTACAAGACAGAAAAGAGCCCTTAATTTTTCTAAACCTATTAAATGTGTATGTTCTTTATTCAAAGCGGGAATTTATTTTACAAATGTTTACAAAATCTATGCCTTTAATTTTACAGTGTAAAGAGAGTTTAGAATATTTCATTCAAGGGAAGGGGAAACTATTTTATATTATATAATCTCATATACAGACTCGCACCTACAATTTTACTACTTTTCTTATTATTTTTTTCTTTTTTTGCTGTGCTGAGGACTGAACCCAGGGTTTTAATAATTTCAATAGTCTCAATAAATCTTTACCTAACAGAGTAAGAGTTAGAAAGCCAGTCACAGCCTGTTTAAAAGTTTTACTAGAGTGTGGTCACACTTACGTTTTTTGTTTGTTTTGAATCTATGGCTGTTTTTACAATATTATGGCAAATAATGACAAACAGACCACATGGTCTGCAGAGCTTATAATGTTTAATGCATGTCTCTGTATGGACAAAGGTTTAAATCCTTCAGATCTCATAATCTTCATGAAGACATCAAGATGGATGTCACTGGAACCAAAAGCCTGGATTAGAGTACTGGCCCTGATCCACAGCACTGTCTGTCTGTCTCTCCACGTGAGTCTGGTACAGTGTATCTGCTCTCTCAGTTCCTCTGGAGGGCAGGAAGGTTTCGTCAGGTGAGCACTACACAAGCACTCTTCACTCACAGGGTCAGGTGGTTAAAGCCCACAGTTCTCAGTGTGAACGCCCGCGCCAGAAGTCGGACATGAGTGAAGATCACTCCAATTGCTTCTTCAAACTCGGTGAGTTTCTGTAGGACTGGAGAAGTCTCAATAAGTTGTCGATCCGTATTTGGCTCCTGTAGCTACAGAAAATACAGAAATAAATTAAAAATCATATGTAGTTTTTGTTACAAGGGTAATTATCAATTCCAGGACACTGTTCTGTAAAACTCCATCTCCCATGGGCAGAAATTTCTGAAATGCCAAATAAAACATGAAAGCCTTTTCCCCATCTCTTAGAATAGCAAACAAACCTAATATTTAAAGAAGGCTCAAATAATATTTTCCAATCTTCATTCAAATTTCAAGGCCAAGTTCTGTACACAGATAGTTCAAAATCTCTGGTATTAGACTAACTCTCTAAGGAAGATGCAAGCTGAAGAACAGCTGCCCTATACATACGTGTGTGTGTGTGTGTGTGTGTGTGTGTGTGTGTGTGTGTGTGTGTTTATACCTAGAGAAGGTGCTTAGAATTTGTCTTTGTGACAAGTCTCCAGGCGATGGGCTGCTGTCTGGGAACTGTCCTTTAAGAGTCACTGATTTCAGAGTAACAAGACTACTGTGCATCTTGAACACACTGTGCATCTTGAACACACTGTGCAGACTGTTTTGGCAAATGAGCATCATTAAAACTGAATTTAGCTTCCAGTGGATATTATTATTCCACTAGACAGGTGGTGCTCCATGTAACAATGGGCTTTTCAGAACTGGCAAAGAGAAAATATAAGAAGTGTTAACTAAAACAAACGTTTTCAACAATGTTGGGCAATGTTATGTTTTTAACAGACTATTCTTCCTGCACTCTGAGTTGCCATTTAGTGTCATAAAACCTCCCATGAACATTTGGTCACTAGTGATTACTACATATGTTAACTACATAGCCACATATAAGAAGTATGACTAGGTGAAATACATATATACATCCTAAACTAAAGCAGAAAGAAAAGCAAAAAATAAACACTTTTAAAGCTAACTTTAAAAATCATGTCACCACGTGTAATCTTTTAAATTCTTAAATCCTGAGTAAAAAGCTATCACATAGGTAGATCATTCTGAGTGAAATATCTCAGAAGGAGAAAGACAAACATGGGATATACTCACTTATATAGACCTATAAGATATGATAAACATAATGAAATCTATACACCTAAAAAAGATAATCAATTGAGCGGACATGGGGTAAGATGATCAATCCTCATTTAGAAAGACAGATGGGATGTGCATTGAACATATGACAGGAGTCTACTGAGCGCATCTGAAAGACTCTAACTAGCAGTGTTTTCAAAGCAAAGACTCATGACCAAACCTTTGGCAGAGTACAGGGAATCATAAGAAAGAAGGGGAGTTAGTCTGATGGGGAAAGGATAGGAGCTCCACAAGGACCAAATATATCTGGGCACAGGGTCTTTTCTGAGACTGACATTCAACCAAGGACCATGTATGGATATAACCTAGAACCTCCACTCAGATGTAGCTTGTGGTAGCTCAGTAACCAATTGGTTTCCCAAAGTGAGGGGAACAGGGACTATTTCTAACAGGAACTCGATGACTGGCTCTTTGGTCTCCCCACCCCCGAAGGGAGGAGCAGTCCTGTTAGGCCACAGAGGAGGGCTTTGCAGCCAGTCCTGAAGATACCTGATAAAACAGGATCAGATGAATGGGGAGGAGGTCCCCCCCATCAGTGGACTTGGAAAGGGGCACGGTGGAGATGAGGGAGGGAGGGAGGGAGGGAGGGACTGGGAGGGAATGAGGGATCGGGACACGGCTGGGATACAGAGTTAATAAAATATAACTGATAAAAAAAATAAAATTAAAAAAAAATAAAAATAAATAAATAAATATCAAAGCAAAAAAAATAAATAAATAAAAAATAAATAAAAAAAAAAGCTATCACATAGGTACTAAATTTTTAATATGCAGTAAAATTTATACAATCTGAATCAACTTCTAAGGCCCACATTAGGTTATAATTTAGCAATATTAATTTAGGATGTATTCTACTTTTTACTATGACTAAAAAATTACCTCTACCATCATTTCGCTACAACACCAGGCATGCATGTGCAAAAGAGTTAATGCAACCACTCTGGAAAGCACCTGCAGAGAGGGCTCCAGAGAGCACCTAGGTCTCCACAGCAGCTCCTCTGACTTTCGAGGAGCACAACTTCCATGCTTTCCAGACTACATGACACATAAACATTCCACTACTTACTTCTGAAATTTCCCTGTCTGACACCCAACAAAAAGTCATAACTCCGGGGAGGAGAATCAGAGAATAAAGGTGGGAAAAAGAATCAAAAGAAAGCCGTGGAGTTATAAGCTCACTGTAGACAAGAAGGTCATACGTACTTGGAGTGGGTGGAGAGGATAATTGAGCCAGACTTCTCGCAGGTCCTGGAAAATGGAATGATGCCTTTAGCGCTCAAGGGAGTCATTTAACACACTCTCAAGTACTAAATAAAATGTCATTATTTGAAATACTAAACTATTTCAGATGCTGACTCCACTTACTGCAAATTCAATAGTGCTAGCAAACTAATTTTTTAAAAGTGTATTCACCACTCAAACTGACTGTAGTGACTCTAATTAGCCTATTAAGCTGGGGAGGAAAAAAACCTTTTAAAACCAAGTTCCACATCTGCTAACCCTAATACAATAGATTAAACTACTGTTTTATTCATACCTCTCCATTCGGATCCCCTAGACTGGGGTATCTGCTGCAGCTTTTGTGAAACTCAGCCCGCACCTCTTTTATTTCACTTCATTGTCATAAGCTTCTTTCAGAGGGTGCAGAACAACCCACATCAAGTTCCTAAGCCCACAACTATGAGACCATGCTTTAACATGGCTCACACAAATGTTTACCTGAAATATGATAATAAATAAACTTTATGAGGAACTCTGGTATATTATCTCACTGGCTGAGTTAAATCCAGGAACAGTTATAATTCTAATATCCCGGGATTAAAGTGTTTTTCCTTCAGGTTCACATTCTCGGGAACCTCTTCCTAGATCTACCCTCAGGCCATGATGCTAGGCTTTTTAAGGTAAGTAAGAAAAAATAACCTGGAAAAAACAAACAAACCAGTTTTCTAAAGTTTGTTTTTGGCAGGATATAGGAAAAGTTACAATCACTTGTGACAAAGAAGGTGAAATAAAAGCCCAATGGTTCTGAACGACTTACAGAGGTTCTCAATGTTTAAAGAACGGGTTTAAATACCAAACTGTTCTTTAAAGGCACATGAAAGGGCTTCTGTTAACCAAATCAATAACTTCTCCCTTTTGTTGCCCAGAGTGAATTACACTGAGTGTCACCCCTCCTCACACTTCTGGTGTTCTCTCAGCAGTTCACTCTCTCTACTCCCAAGAGATGAACGCTTCCGAATCAGCCTCCGGCCTGCTTGTCTCCTCTGGAGCACGCCACTGTTCTCACAGCTCTCAACCCCGATTCAGTCTGGATTATTTTATTCCGCTACAACGACCTCTCATCTAAGTCATAACTTCGAATGCCTTACGGGCACCTTAGTTACCTCACGTCCACTCTGGTAATAATGGTTCCTTTACTTTCCATATTAAGCTAGGGAGTGCACAGGCTCTGATGGAGCACCTACGTCTAATTCTGAGTTGATGTTGGTAACGTAAAGCCTCTATTTCTACAGATATAAACCAAAGATAACCCTTAGACCTACTTCAAAGCATTCCCTGACATTTCGAGAAGTAGTGCAGTGGAAGGACTAAACCAGTGTGCGGGTCAAAGGGAACATTCCTATCAATAACAGGTTATTGGCAGCATTAATAAATCAGCTTTCTCTTCTAGCCTTTTCCAGTGTCTCCAGAACTCAAGACTCACATGGACATCCTGATTCTTTTTATCTTGCTGCTTCATGTTTTTCACTTAAAAATACTTAAGATTGTTCCTTGGATATCCACAGCCACCCATCTTGGTGTAAATTCATGCCGTCTTACAACTAGACAATTTCACTCACGTCCATTTCCTTTTATTTATGCCAGTGTAGTATCAGAGAAAATACACTGGGAAGATGTAGACTGAGATCCCAGCAATACTGCTAATTAGCTCTAGGACTATGGCATGCTTCTGGAAAATGCTCAAGATTGACTGGTCCTTCATTATGTATTAGGTTACTAAGATAAACAGGATTCAACTCTGTCCTCACAGAGGCCTAGTAAGGAAGAGTGGAGCTAAGTAAATGGTGTGTAGGGACCTACAGTAGGTCCCTTAAAAGTAAAAAGTCATTGTAAGCTACACCACAGCTGCCACTTTCTCAGACTAAATCTCACATGAAAAGAAATGGATGTGGCTGAGAGAGGCTCACTGAAGAAACTTAGATTATCACACCAAGAGAGGAGGAAGTAGGCTCCAGAGGAAAAGCCATCACTCTGCCTGGGGCTGTTAGAAAACTCTTCAAAGAAGACTTGGAAGAATATGGAAAATCTAGCAAATCCCAGCAGAGAGTGAGAACCAAACTCCAGGAAGACACAGGCAGAAAAGGGAATGTCTACAGATGGCATAGAGATGTGATAGGCAAAAAAAGAAGGCTGAAATAGGTAGAGCCAGATAAAGAAAACATCATACGTGGTGCCACTTTAATCTCTCTGTAAATTCATGGCCACCTGGTATAAATAGTGAGTTCCTAGTGGGCAGGGATACATAGTGAGGCCATGTTTACAACAACAACAAAACCACCCAAACCATCTATGCTATAGTGTATAGACTTTGGTGACTAGTCATCAAGTATCTTAAACTAGGAAGACCTGTCGCTCACGCAACACTTGGCATAACAAATAACTGAAGCAATGTGGGATGGCAGACAGTTAATCAGGTGAGAGGTGAGAGGCTTGAACAAGAAGCAGGGCAGCTTCTGAGTGAAACAGACAAGGAGTCACCTGAGTCAACAGAGAAGAAATTCAAAACTGAAGAGATACATGGAGAACAAAGCTTAGGGGCAGAAAAGAGTCTGAGATTTCTGATTTCAATAAAAATAAAAGCAAAATATGTTTGAGACTCTAGGTGATGGGACCAATACTAAACATGTGAAAATGGCAAGTCTGTGGAAGACCCATACCAGGCTGCCCAGAAGCAATTTGAAGAGACACCTTTTCCAATTTCTAGAATGCCAGAGAAAGGCCTGGGTCAGAACTGCCGGGGATAGATATACAACGAGACAAGAGGGGTGAAGACAGGAAAAATTACGTAATACCCTTCCACTGCTGTAAGAAGGCCAGTGAAGTAATCAACTGAAGCTTTCCATGCACAAAAACTCACTTTCCATGCAGCCTGAAGAGTTATGCAGACTAAAAGCAAACATTTTTTAGAAAGAAAAAAAAACAGCTAAGGAAGAAAAGGGCTATTAAAAGGGCTGGGAGGAGAGCACAAACAATGTCAACAGAGAGTTAACAGAAAACAAGGCATCCTCCTCATCCAGCAACAAGGGAAACACCAAAGTTCACTGTCTTTGAGTACCTTCTGCCTTCCTGACTACACTGTCCTCTCAACTGCTTTGCTGCTTCACCTCACGGCAGCACCCAATTTCCAACTAACCCCTTCTCTTAATTTGGTCTCACACATAGCAGCCACCAACACCCTCATTAGCCAGCACTAGCTGTGGCCTTAAAGGATGGCCCTGTCCTCACTAACACGGACAGCCCTTTGTTACAGAGTTCATCAACCTGCATTAGTTGTCTATGTCTTTTTTTCTGACTGTGTTCAGCGGACACATGAGTGCGCACACAAACACACACGCACAGTGCGTCAGCGTTTTACCCATTCAGTAGCTAGTAGATCCAAGCCAATTTGGAAGTATCAATCAAGTTAAAAAGTCCAAGCTTGTATCCATGAAAATTCTGAGGCAGAAAGTTATGTATTACTGAGCCTCGCTCAATTTTACGAGACACCAAAATGAATTCTAAACCTCAGCCATTCCATTTATAAGATAATGCTCAGGCTCTGCTTTTCCATTTAGGCACTTCCTCATTTCACCCTTTTAACAAATATTAAATGCTGAGCAGGTCAGGACTGCAGTAGGCACTGGAAATATAAGATAAGCTTACTAAGTAGACAAATGAGACAGAGGAGTTTAAAGGGGGCAAAACAGTCTGAAGACAAGTGGATCCAATTAAGAACACAGGATACAAAACTGTGGGGAAGAAGCACAGGTTGGATGCAGGTTAAGCCAGGACAAAGGAACAAGGGAAGCAGAGGTGAGGGAAACACGGAAGGCAGGAAAAAAGCTGCTGAAACTGCCAACAAAAGATAGAGGCCAGAACACGGTATTTCAGAATTGAGAAAAAAGCCCAAAAATCCATGCCATCTGCTACAGACACAAAGGAAGATACACAGTTGTTTGTGTATAGAACACAATGGGGGCCACAGGTCTGCAGGTATTTCTCGTATCATGGGCAAATACACAAATATAAAAATCATTACATATCTAGAAAAAGAAACTTAATTCTTGGACATAACATGGAGGTCACATGTCTAAGAGTATTGACTTTTAACTATATAGAGTAATATGGTAATAACACCAGACAGCTGTGCAAATGGAGGTTTCAAAAGGGCTTATAACACTGGCATCCGTGTTCTTCATTCCTCCACAGGGGTAAGTCACTCAATTATGATGACATTTCAATGTGGAATACAGAACTGCCTTTGCCTTTTAATATTAAATTGGCTTGTTTTGGTAAGGAGAACATGTGGGGTGCTCCAGCAACAGTAGAAACGGTATCTCTGGCAATAGATACATTAGTAACACAAACTATCTTAAAACCTTACAAAAGAAACCTACCATTTGCTTTAGAAAAAAAGTTCTCCTAGATTCTATTTCTTCATAGACCCATCAGAAGTCTAAAGAAAATGTGTTTTCCTAGTCTACACAATTTATAAAAACCCCCAAACAAAACAAAACAAAAACAAACCATGAAACCATGAACAGACTAACATCTTTAACTGAGCCTGCACGGGGCAGGTACCCACTTCTTAAAAACTGTAAAATCATATTATGTTGTGAGAAACTATACAACATAATAATTCCCATTGTATTTATAATGCATATTTAATCTGGAAATGACCATAAGGAAAGGTGAAGGAAAACCTGTTGCAAAAAATGTCACAGAACGCTCACACCGTCAAGAGTGGAATAAGATGATGCTGATGGACCTGGCATCCACTGCCTATGAAAGACCTGGCATTTGTTTTTTCTAGTTTTTTTAAGAAACCAAACTTCTGTACTGATATACAGCCAAGGAAAAACAGATGACTGAACATGAATACCGGATCATTAAAGAGTAAACGTCCAAATAACTGCTTGGCTTCCTCCAGGCTTCCCTCCAAGTACACAGCTCCTAGATGAAAGGAAATGGATGGCAAAAGGAAGGCTGCATTAATATTCAGAGAAAATTACACAACTCTATAAAAAGCAAAAAGGCAAGCCAAAATCCGTTACAGAAGAAAGCCTAGGAGCTAAGAGGAGACTGTTTTAAAGGTAACATTTTCCTGCTTCTAGCTATGCTTTTGTGCTAAAATTCAGACTAAAATATAAATTTAATTCACTAAAACTTGTAAGCAGAAGAGGCTAGATATGAACTCTCATAAAAGATGTGGCATATACCCCACTGGGAAGACAATATGTAACCATACTAAAGAAAACACTTCGATTCAGTTACTGTTTTTATAGTGCATATTTTAAAACAAATACATACATGCTAAGGGGAAAAAAGTATAGATGAAACTTAAGTCTAGACCAATGAAGGCTATTAAAAATAAAAAACTGGGATAAGCTACACTTTTAATTTGAAATAATTAAGCACTGTAAATGCACTTAGCATTAATCATAAGCTGTAAGTACTATAATAACAGTTTAACTTAGTAGCAAAATAAACCTAGAGTAGAAAAGTCATATTTTCCTGAAATCAAAATGTTATATTTGTCTTCAGAATGGCTGCACATCCATGTACAATGTTAAAATGTTAATAACTAAGAGGCTTTTGATCAACAAATATTACTAAATGTATCAAGAGTTGTAAACAAGGTGGATACAATGGCAGCTATGGCTCAGGGGCTGCTGGCTCCAGGCTGACTGCACCACAGTCCTCTCTTCCCCTTCATGGGGCAGCTCAGGAGGCTGCCAGGAGTCACGGGATTCAGGCTCAGAACCCACTGCTGGGTTGGGTGCTGTCAGGACTGGGGAGATTCTTCCAAGAGCTCCTTGAGGAAGTGACACTATTTCCATGTCTGACAGGGAACTGAAGACCAGAAGTTGGCTATCTGACAACTGACAGACTAAGGAACTGAATCATCTCTTCAATACTGAAGCCAAACTGTAACACATATCATTATGTGGACAAGGCACAATAATCCCATGTGACAAACTCTCTGGAAAAACAGACACTGCTGGGAAAGAGTGCATAATTATTAACATTCTTTTGCCACTGTTATCAATATGAAACTATAATAGGAAACTTTTGTGTTCATTTTTAAAGGGGCAAAAAAAAATTACAATGGACTTTGAGAAATAAAATATACTAAATAGTACTAAATAGTTTACTTAAAATCAAGAAACTGTCAATAGATTATAACATTTTACTATAAAGTTCATTTCAATTAGCAGCAAACTAATTCTCCATTAGTTTTCCTGGACTAGCAGGTGACCATATGCTGTAAATATAGAGCATGGGTGACAAGTATCTACATCAGTCTTGCTTTGCAAAAACAAATAGTTATATAAATTCAAGACCTAGGATTTTTTGTTAAGACCTAGAATTTTAAAAAAGGTTTTGTTTTTCAAGATATTGAAATAAGAAAAGCTTGTTAGCAATTTAAAACATATTCAAAAGCCACACTGTGATCTTACTAGCAACTTGGGTCCCACTGTGTGTGTGGGTGTGTGTATCAAAACTAAAAAATAAGTTATCTACATATAAATTCACTTCAATTAAAAAATACTAAGCATGACATCAGATACCATGAACTCAATAACTACGAAACATAACTGATCCCTCGGAGATACTGAAATAATGACAGCACAAAGTGGTGGGTGCTCGCTTGCTTCAGGAACAAGTGATTCTACTGACAGCTTCTACACCGACTTTCATGCACTCTCCAACAAGTTCATTACACGCAAAAGGAAGATTTTAGAGGGAAATTACCTATCAATGCTTCAAAACAATTGGCCATTGCATGTCGGAGGTCTGATTCTCTACATAGGTCTGGCCCGTGGGCATACAGCATAAATCGATCCAGTTCAAGCTTCTACAAAATCCAAATGACAGAAAGTGAGACTGCTTGCCAAAATAACCCTGTATCTCATGGGGAAAGGTGTGATGGGAAAACGCACTGATCTTATGCCAGTTTATCAGGAGCTTAGTCTACCATTCACTAGAAATCCTCATGGTTCAGTCCTGACCAGCTGAAGTAGTGCCCAAATTTCAACAGTCAGATTTGGGGTCAGAAACGACTGGATCCAAGTGCAAACAAAGTATGAGACTGTACTGAAAAAGATGCTGCTACAAGGACAGGGACGTCTGGATTCACCTGGAGGACACAAACTTAACCCAAGGGTCTAACCAAGAGTCTTGCCTCTTTGATATAGAGTAACAGGACACAGATGACATCTGTACTACACAGAACAAGTGAGGACTTCAAAAATACTTTCAGCTACAAATATTTAGCTGGGTGACAATTCGAGGAGCTCTGTGTTTTGTACACAAATCCCTTCTAAGAGACTCTCACACCCACCTCTCTTGGGCACACTAAGTCTTGCCACATAATTGATGGATTAATCTTAAAAGTTTTATAGCATCTGGATTTAATAGTATTTTCTTTATGGATGTAGTCTTAAAAAATGTCTGACCCAGTATTAGTAATAGGACTTACCAATCCATTAGTTTCTACTTCTTTTACAGTTGTTTACATTTTATAGCCTTACCATTATCTTCCCTTTATTTTTGGAAGACAGAGTCTCACTGTATGGCCATGGGGGGTTTAGCTCTCTTCACCTTCTAATTCAGACTCTGGCTTCTACCACCAAGCCTGGACCTTTACATTGATTTCCACATCTACTCATATCCGAATGTACAATTAAATATAAGACCTTTCAGAGTTAAACCCAAACAAATAAATGTTTCCTTATAAAATTCCCGAGACTGAAGTGATATTTTTAATAAAAATACAAATATTACATAAACGTGATAAATGTTTCCATTTCCATAAAGTTAAAATTTAAATACTTACCAAACAAAGTATGAAACATAATATGGAATAAGATACAAGCCAGTGAACAAGCTAACGCAGTTGGAATTTCACCCGTCTTTGGATTAGACATTCAGATTCTATGTCTCACTCTCTACGTTAAGCATCCACACCCACTTATATTGGAAACACTGCCTAAGAATCTGGAGTAGAAAATATATTCAAATCAGCTTTGACTACTACAAATATAACAGCAGAAAGTTCCTTAAGAAACAAAAAACACTTGATCCCAAAGTGCCAGAGTTTATACTAAAATATGTAAACTTCATCTGTTTCACAGGCTCACTGGGAAAATACAATTGCTTGCTATCTCTGGAGTCCTTGTTGAGAGCAGACTGCAAACTGCACTCTTATGTTATGAACAACTATTCTGGGGTGCTGAGGATTTCCGACTGCTCACACTCCCCCCATCTCTTATCCTTGTTTTTCTATGTAGGCGTCAGTAGACCTCTTAAAGGAGAGTGAGCACTAGGGCTGAAGCAGTGAAGCTTCACAGCAGTCATCAGTAAGGAGTTCTCCAACTCCTTACTCCCCAATAGTTGCAGGGCCACTGCTCTAGAAAAAGGTGGGACCACCATGGCCTTCTGAGACAAATGCTACAGGGAAGCCAGGTGATGGGGGACCAATCGTCTAATTTCAGTCTGAGGAACTTTGTTAGAAGATAATCATTTATCATGTGCTCCTACATTTGTCTGCTCCTACAAAGATTTATATTTAATTGTCTATTATGATAAGAAATAAGTAACTCCAGAAATCAAAGTAAAGGATATAGTTGTAGACTCTGTATTTTAAGCACTTTAATTCCAAGTCATAGAACTGTGCTAGGGTGGATTTGTTGAAATAAAACTTTAAGGCAATCCCTAAAGGGAGAGACTGGCCAGTCAGTCATTGTTCATGGCTCTGTGGAGCAGCCAATGTGTTATGTAATGACTTGGTTTCAGGCTACAGCAATTTCCGACACATGGTAAATATTTCCCCCACTGTCATGGCTGTGTCTGAAGAACAGTTGAGCAATTTCACTATGACACAAACTGAAAGGAAAGCAAAGATGGATGGGCTGACAGCTCTTGAATACTATGTATTTCCAATCATGAATATGAACTACCAGGAAGTATTTGAAAAACCAACTAAAACACCAGAACAGTTTTAAATAGCACGTGGATTTCTCTCACTGGAAGGCTGCTAAAATCAAGTTAGTTTACCTAGTTGCTTACAGTTTTTCATTAGGTAGTCTCATTTACATTCAAAGTATTTTATAGCCTATCATCGTGACTGTGATGGTACTACACAAAGTAAAACTGCTTTCTTGCTAACACAAAAATCATAGGCAATATTTTGCTCTGTTTTTAATTTTATTAATATCTTGACATAATCAAATCAACAAGCCAGTCACAAAACTACTCTTTTCCAACTTTTCTATCAAAACGAAGAGGTTGGAAAAGAAAGCACTTAAGGCAAAAGCAAAAGAAAGCTTTTCAGTAGACACTGACATCAAGGGTCTTAAAATCATTCTTGCTGATGTTGCAGAAACTCAAAGGCCTATAAAATGTGAAAATTTATCATTATAATAATGATTAACACTAAAAATATCTAGCTACTGTAAATTTACTGCCATCTTTGTGATTTCTATCAACAAGGGTCACAAAACCCACTCTAAACAGACTCATGAGAACTCTAATCTCACTTAATTCTCATGTGTAGTGGAAACAATGTGGTTCCCACCTTATAAACAAGAGAGCTGAGGCTTGGGGAGAGAACAGCTCACTTACTGCCACCCTGTACATAAAAAAGAGATGGGCAGAAGCCTAACGGGGTCAGCCAAAGCATCCACGTTCCTATTGCTATGAGATACCACTACAAGCCATCACAGTGAACAGAAACAGCAGAGCAGACCAGGGTAGAAAATCGAGCAGAAGTCTGAGTTAGGCAGAGGTTCTGTTAGCCACTCAGCCAAGTAAAGAAGGCAGGCAGACCACCTAAATCCAAAATCTTAATTAATGGGACTCATGACTTAGAGATTCTCAAAGGTCTAAAAAGTTTCCCTTTTGGATGGGAACTGTCTGAAGTATTCTGTTCAGATCTATAATTCTGTCTGTTCACATAAATTAATAAACAAATGTAATACAGAAATATTATACAAATTATACAAAATATTTCATTTGCTTTTGCTTTGCTCCCATGTTACTTTCCCCCCAAATGTTTAGCCTGCTCATGTACATCTGTCAGTTTCTTCCTCATCTGTTCTCAGGTTACCTCACTATGGAGTTCATTAGCTGCTGGTGAAATTCACAAAGGTACAGACCAAAAGAAGCAAGCAAACAAAAACCCCACTATGGTCTGTTCTATTAATATGTTTCCCCAATATACTCTCAAGAATGATTCTTTCAGCTGCATACTTCTGTGGACTCCAGAAGACAGTGCCAGACTCTACTCAGTCACTTCAGATGTCTGACAATACCTTTGCAAGCATGGCGAGGTGCTGATTCTGAACGATGGCAGTCCGATAGGTTGCCAAGCCTCCTTCTTCCAAACTGGGAAACAGATAGTACAGGTGGACACTGCCAGCGGGGAAAAAACAATAGAGCATATAAATATGCATCACAAAACTGTCTGTGGCTCTTCAATGCAGAGACAGAGGTGACACCGCATCTGCAGGATACTAGTAGAACTGAAGTAACCTAAAGAGTGAATTATTCACAAACGCACTAAAAGCAACATTTACTCATATGTCCATATATATTCCCATTAAAACATTTCTCTGGAGACAGACATTAGGACTCACATCCATAATCCTTAGCATTCGAGAGATAAGACAAGAGAATCACCACAAGTTCAAAGTACATGGCAGGTTCTACACCTGTCAGGGATAGACAGTTAAGACCATAGCTCAAAAAGCAAAGGCCAATGAAAAGATTCCTTTGAAATCTGATAAAGACACAATCCGTAACACTTTAGTGACTAGTGAGAGCAAAGTGAAAGCCTGAAAATCTGAAAGTCCATACTCAGGACCTTAAACAGATGATTTTCGCTGCCTAGGATTACGGGTGGCTCCTGAAGACAATCCCAAGAAGCCTGGACTAGCAATGCAGTGATAAAGTGTCCGGAAGCACAGCAGGCAGGAGCAGAGCAGTGACACTACGGCAGGTTCTATGCAATGGTGACTGAGGGGAACTCAAGGGTAAAAGCCCACACAGAAAACCAAGCTGGGTCACAACTGCAGCTGCCCTCTCCTTGGCACACCATTTCATCAAACCTGCTGACTTAAGCTCACTTAAGTCTTGGAGTATTAGGAAATGGCCCCTTCTCTTTATGTCCTTCTTAGGAAAACAACTGACCTAAAGAATAAAAATAGTTCAAGATTCTTCCAAGGGAAGCAAGTGTCACCTCCCTTAAGAAAAAGATTGTAAACATGGGAAGACAAAACACACTTTCCAGCGCCTACCATCAATAAAATGTGTTGAAACACATACAAACGCACACACACACTATACATGCAAACCCCTAGTCATTAAAATTACTTGTAAGCTTTACTTCCCTCAAGATTAGAAAGACAGAACAGGATCAAAGGCAAATCCTGGAAGATGAAATGACATTTTTAAAATATCATCCTTTCCCTTTCAAATGGAATATAAGCTCTGAAGCATCTAGACCAGGACCAGCTCATCTCCTGTGGCTGTAAGCAACTTTAACACATGCTTGACAGGACAGAGACACCAGCCTTTCATCTTGTAATCTCACTCATTACAGCAGCAGCAAGAACAGTTGTCAGGCTGAGAGCCACAGACATGTGGCTTTTAAGCTTTCCAGAAGAGAAAATACACGGTGTTTCAATGTCTTGCTTGGCTAATTACAGAGGAAGTAACATAATAAGTATGTAACCTATCAAACGTGATTACTAGGACGGGGCGAGGAGACCTCCTTACCTGGTCAGAAACTCCACAACAGCATCTCCCAGGAACTCCAGCCTTTCGTTGTGATTAATCCTACAAAGAAAATTTAAAAGATCATTTATTAGGGTCAGTGAAACGACTCAATAGGTAAAGCTGTTGCTAGGAAGCCTGATCACATAATTATAAATCCCAGGGCCTACATGGTAAAAGGAAAGAATAACTCTAGACAAACTGTTCATAGATCTCCATGTATGTGACATGACAGGGACACACACACTAGATAAATATAATTTTAAGAGCTTTTATTAAAAAAAAAAAACCTCAGTATATATATATACACTTTCCTTCCGTATCTCTTCAAAAAGGGAAACTTTACTGTTAGTTCACTGAGTAATCCAATACCTCATAGCCTTACCTCTCATACTCAAGAGCAATGACTACCCTATCTTTTTCTTATCCTGAAATCTTATCCTCACCCAGGTTCCACCTAGTAGGAAGGTGTGGTGGTGAATAAGGGTGGCTCCTATTTGAAAGGATAGTATATTTGAATGCTTAGGGAGTGGCCCTATTTGAAAGGATTATAAGGTTAGGAGGTGTGGCCTTGTTAAAGAAGGGGTGGGGCTTTAGGTTTCAAAAGTCCATGCCAGGTCCAGCATCTGTCTGTCTGTCTCTCTGTCTCTGCCTATGATCAGGATGCAGCTCTTAGCTACTGTTCTAGCACCTGTCTGCAAGATACCATGCTCCTCATCATAATGACAATGAACTAAACTCTGAAAACTGTAGACAAGCCCCCAACTAAATGCTTTCTTTCGTAAGAATTGCTTTAGTCATGGTGTCTCTCCATAGCAATAGAAAAGGGACTAAGAGAAAAGAGAACAGGTTTCATCCCACCGTACTACATGGCTCCAACTTCCAAGCCTAAAGCTTTTTCCCTAGAAACAAAACTAAAAAGCTTCCAGAGAAGTCAGGGTGCTGTCACACAATTTCCATGCTGCTATTGGGAGAATCAGAGAAAGGAGAATGCATTCTAGAAGAGGTCCCGAGACAGCATCTTACCTCCTCACTCAACTTACTGTCTAGTCCTTTAAAACAGGCCTAACCCATTTGCTACCTCACTACCTGCTGCTATCCTCACCCACCTGTGTGTTGGCATCCTGTTCCAAACTGCTAGATCTCTAAAAGGAGTACTGCATGGAACAGTCCAGTTACTGCCCCTCTTTAAGCCAGGCTTTCTCCCTCCCTAGAACTTTCCACTCCTCTTCCCTCAAGGGTTCAGGAAATTCTATGAAATCTGGCCTGATGATGCCCCTCATCACCATGATTAATCCTCTCCCCAGTACACAGATTATACTTTATCTATATGATAAAGCAACATCTATAACAAAGTCATCCTGAAAACCTCAGTTGATGGTTTATATTTACATAAACCAAAAATGGGCACTGAATTCCATTCTAGATACTATTATGCTGGTCAACTCCTAATCCAACAGTTTTTCTAGAAAATGGACAGAGTGTGGTGGTTTGAATGAGAATGGCCCCCCTAGGCTCATAAATTTGAACACTTGATCCCCAGCTGGTGGAACTATTTGGGAAGTACTAGGAGGCGTGGCTTATTGGAGGACATGTGTCACTGAGGGTGGACTTTAAGGTTTCTGAAGCCTATACATACTCACTATTCTTAGTGAGTTCTTTCTTCTACGGTTCCAGCACCATGACCCTGCTGCCATGATCCCACCAAAACCTTCATGGCCTCACCCTCTAGAACTGAGAGCCTCAAATCAAACACTGTCTTTTATAAGTTGCCTTGCTCATGGTGTTTTGTCACAGCAGTTTAACAAGCAACAAAGACACAGGGTAAGTAAGCTCACAGCAACAGCAAGCCTTCTGTCCCTTCCACTATTTATGCTTTAACAAGCTTCTTCACCAATAAAACAAGATCCAGGGTAAGATGTTTGCAGAGCAGTGAACAGTCTCATTTTGAGAACTGAATTGACAGAGGCATTATGTAATTAAGACCAACTGTCACAATCATACCTCAAAATTTGTCTAAGGAATTCAATGTGCCTCATAAAATACATAATCTTCCTACACCAGCACAGTCTAGGGTGCCATTTATTCCATACAAAACTGTTTTGGCGTGAGCCAAATCCAAGAATTTACACACAATATTTTCACAGAGTCTCAAGCAGTGACTTATTAGGCAGATCTATAGGGACCTTAAAGGTCAAGGGAAACTCCTACCATCCTTAGGAACTTCTCTCACTGTAAGTACCTGGATTTGAGGAAAGGAGAGAAGACGCCACAGCCTCATCAGATCTCAGGCCCACAGGATTTGTCCCCATCATGTGAACAATGCTGGGTAGAGAGTAACAGAGGTAGACTCTGACCTTTGGCTTACACACACACACACACACACACACACACACACACACACAGAGGCATGTGCATCTGTACACAGATGTACACACACATACCACACACACAAATATTATTTATTGTGAACAGTAATTCTTTGCTTTAATACTTACTTACTGAAGAATCTTCTCTGTGAAAAGAACTGGCTACAAGATGAAAAGAGGGAAAAAGAGCAAGACCATGAACCTTCAAAACCCTCACTGTCTAATAAAGAATATTAGCTCTGCAGCATGATCATAATACTCAAAAGAACAATACATGTATCATGGAAGAAACACCAGCAGGATTTCATGAGGCCATCTGGGCATTCCAGAAGTAAAATGACAACCAGCATGTGAGGAAGAAAGAATGCCTGACGACTCAGAGAGCCTGTGGCTCTCCACATGAAGAAGACATGCCTGTAAACATAGTCCAGGGCCTGGTCACATGAGTTGTGATTGCCAGGAGGTGGCTTCGCCTTTGCTCAGTTGGTGAAAGCTTCAGAACAGACAACTGCTAAGATCTTAAACCGAGGCTCAGGGTTATTAAGACGTCTAATACAACAGCAGCTCCAGGGCAAACAGGCAGAATGTGGCCGGCCAATCATAACTGTACTGCAGGGTAGGCAGAGGGTCCAGGGGACCAGAAGGAAAGTTCTGACTTAGTGGACCAAAGTTCTGGCTTGGGTGCCTTCCTTCTTCTCCCCTCGATCAGTATTAGAAACATTCTCTACACAACCTCTTGCTTGAGATCTAACCAGCAATTCTTAAGACTCCTGGGAAGACTGCTTCAAAGATAAGCAAACGCTTCCAAAAAGCAAAGACAACTGCATCCCATTTATAACAGCAACTAAGAAACAAACAAAGAACAGGGTAAACAGTTAAAAGTCAACTCAATTATTCAAGTGCACAGTACAAAACTGACCTATAATCCCGAAACAAATGCCTGATCTATCCTGAGCCCCGTGGCAGTTTGCACACTTCACTTTTGATCTCCACTAAAGCACTTATCAGAGTCTCTCCTATATAATTCAGGTTTCTAGGATCCTCATCCAACCCTAGGCAATCAAGTCTCCCCGATGAGTGGGGGTTTTGTGGTAGTTGGCTTTGGATCCCCTAAAATGCCTACAAACTGCCTCAAACTACAAGTCTCTGGATAAAAGTCTGCTGAATTAAATTTGCACGAAGCTTCTTAAGCCCGGCTTCTGTGGCCACACGGCTGCAGGCACAAGAGCAGCAGCCACACAGCAGACCCTGCAGCGAGGCCAGGGGGCTCTTTCATTTCAGACACGTGAGGTCAACTCCACATCCACAAAAACCACATACTCACAGCAGAAGTCAAAGAATAAGAAGCTATTTGTTCTCTGTCAATGGTAGCATGATAGCATTCCGTCCACTCCCTCCGGGTTGCTGTGGCAGTCAGCTAACTAACTACTTTTGCTGCCTCAAGTTTTAGATCTTAGCTGCTGTCTACTCTGCAGCTTCAAAATGGCAAGCCCAGAAATGACATAACTCTTGAGATTTCTTTCTGTCTGCCAAGCTACTCCCACCTCTCCCCTTCAGGCCTCTCTCCTTCCATTCCGATTTACAGTCACACACATTCAAACTCATACTCCTAACACTCTCTGGAAGTGGAATCCGGAGTGTTATGAATGCCGGGCATGCACTACCAGACAGCCACATCCCCACAAAGACTATCTCTTTGAATAGAAGAGGAAGAGGAGGAGGGTGCGCTGCGACTTGAGCAATGATCGCCATCAAAAGATATACAACAGTGTTGTGGGGGGTAGATGCTGTACTGTCACCTGTGATGTGCTTTGTCAGGGAACTGTGCAGGGTTCCTCTACTAAGAACTAGTCTTGAGGAGCTAGAGAGATGGCCTAGTGACCAACAGCACTGGATGCTCTTTCAGAGGACCTGGGTTCGATTTCTGCACCCACAGGATGGCTCATAACTAACTTTCTATAACTCTAATTGCAAAAGACCTGACACTCTTCTGGCCTCCACCAGGACCAGCCACATACACGGTAGACACACTTTTTGGCAACACACTCATACATATAAAATAAAAATTACAAACAAACCCATAACTGGTCATCTCAGGCCAGTGGGATGGCTCAACAAGTAAAAGCCCTGGCTGGCAAGCTTGATGATCTGAGTTGGACCCCTGGATCCATGTGCTGGATGGGAAGAACACATTCCCTGCTAGCTGTCCTCTGACCTACACACACACAGATACACGGACACAGACACAGACACACACCACAGTATGTGTGCCCTGCTCCCTTAAATGAAAATGTAATAAAAGTGTAAAGAACTGGTCATCTGGATTCCCTGATATGAAAGGTAAAAACAAAAGCAGGGCTGGTGTAAGCCCCAGGGTATGATGACTGTTGAAGTGGTTCTTCTGTAATCTCAGACTATGAAAGAATGCCACAGCACTGCTTCTTCTTGTACTGGTGTTATCGGTTTGTTTGTCATTGTTGCTTTTTGTTTTTCAAGACAGGGTTTCTTTGTGTAGTCTTGGCTCTGCTGGAACTAGCTCTGCAGATCAGGCTGGCCTTGGACTCAAGAAATCTGCCTGCCTCTGCCTCCTGAGTGCTGGAATTAAGAGCTTGAGCCACCACCATGCAGCTTTTCTTTGTACTTCTTAATTGAAGAGAAAAAAAAGGGGGGGGGAGGGTTTGAAGCTAAGAAGAAATCTGAGACAGGCCAATTGAAAAGAAAAACTGGCACACAGGCAAATCCCCTCTAAACTACAAATCCAACAATAAGACTGTTCCCTATCTCAATGGTCCTAGTTAGCTTGAACTGTCATCGTGACATAGCCAAGACTAAACCTAAGAAGGAAGTCTCAGCTGAGGAACTGCCCAGATCAGACGCGCCAGTGATCTTGTCTAGGAAGGAACGTCTAAGAGGGTCCAGCCCACCACAGGCAGCAGTGTTCCTGGGCAGGTGGTTCTGAACTGTGTGAGAAAGCTAATTAAACATGAACCTGTATGTGGTTTCTACTTCAAGGTCCTCCCAGATGCTGCCCTGACTTCCTTCAATAATGGACTGTAACTAGTCCTCCACTAAATTCCTTTTGGTCAGACTGTCTTTATTTTAGTATTATTTGAATCACAATAACAGAGGTAAAACTAGAACATAAAACATTTCAAGCAATCATATCAGTACTCTTAAAATTTTTTGAATTTTGGAACACTTAGACTTTTGGATTAGAGCTACTCAAAAGTGATAAAGTCAATACAGTATTCCAAAGTGTTTAAAAAATTCAAACTCTGAAATGTTCTTAAATGTTTCTGGTGCCAAGTATTTCAAATAACGAATCATCAAGCTGTATGAAGGACAGAAAAGGAAGCTGTGGAGGAAGGCAGCTTTTAAGCAACTGCTTTATCTGTATATGTGAGCCTAGATACAGGGAGTGACAGCCAACACCATTAAACATTCCCACCTCCCATTATAAAAAGGAAGTTTCCCTCAAGCAATACACTCAACTGGTCTTCAGAATACAGTCCACTCTACTTCACATACAAACTAATCCTCCTGCCAGTGTCTCACGACCAACCAGACATGTGATTCTATTCAGTTTTTAGGAGTATGCAGCACATGCTTCCTGGGAAGGAGCAACCGTAGAAGAGTCTGCTATGGCTTACAGTTTAAGAACAGATACAGCACATGCCGGTGAGGAAGGCACACCAAGAGGTGCAGAGAGTAGCTGCTCGCATTGCACCTGCCACTAGGGAGTACTGATGGACAGGAAGTGGGCTACAAAACCTCAAGGCCTACTCAGAGGATCCCATTTGCTCCAGTAAAGTGCCATTTCTTAAAGGCTCCACAATTTTCCAAAGAGTGCCACCAGCTGGGGACCATGTATTCAAGCACGAGAACCGAGGAGGGACAGTTTCCACTGAAGCCACAATGTGATGCGCAGCTCACTGAGACCAGCTTACTTCCCCCCAGGCTCTTCCAAGGACTCCAAGCCAAACAAAAAAGATGATGTCGATAAGGGTATCTTTTGTGAAATCAAGAAATAAGGAAAATCTACCAATGGCTTGTCTTAATGCAATAAGGCAGAAACCAAGAGAGGAAGTCCACACACAAGTGTACAAACACACTCACTGTATGTGCACACACTACACTACACACACAGCAAAATTTTAAATTAAATGTTTTTTAAGAGACACAGGAACACATTAACCCTGCTGTTATGAATATTAAATGTTATAGCCACCTGAGGGAAAAACAAAAACAATAAACAAAAAAATAGTACCTTAAAAGATAAAACGGTTACCACATGACCCAGAATTCCATTCCTGGATAAATGTCAGAAGTCAAAGCACATGCCCACGAGCCCATCAACCAGTAAATAAATAAACAAAACGTGTTAGGTTTCACACCATGGGATATTATTTAGGAAGAGAAGAAATGAGGAACAAGATCAAGGGGAGAAAGCCACAGAGGAAGAGCGCGCTGCTGCTCACTCAAACTGTTCAGAAAGACATTAGCTAAGAGCGATGGCTGTTTAGGGCTGGGGAGGCTGAGGGATCCCGGGACTACTCGTGGGCATAGGGTATTTGTTTTGGCACGATGAAAGGTCCTGAAAGTAGACAGCCTCAGATGAAGAACTTTATGAATGTACGCTCCAACCATCTAAAGTGTACACTTGAGGTGAGTAAATTACAGAATGCGAACAAAACTTCTTATAAATCTCCTCCTTAAGAACTTACCTTGAAGGAGTTGGATCATCTTGGCCGAGGCGTGACATAATATTTATTAGAGTATTAATTCCTATTTAAAAAAACACAAAGATACAAATAAATAATGTAAGAATAATTTTAGAACATCAAATGATATACAGAAAGGAATTTTTCTCACCCCAGCTTGACATTAAAAGGTTTAATACCTGCATTCAAGTACTGAATTGAAGAACAAACATTTTCTAAAATATGTGCCTGTCTTTATTATAAAGCTCTACATAAGCCAGGCAGTGTTGGCACACACCTTTAATCCCAGTACTCAGGGAGGCAGAGGCAGGAAAATCTTTGTGAGTTCGAGACCAGCCTGGTCCACAGAGTGAGTTCCAGGACAGCCAGGACTACATAAACCCTGTCTCAAAAGACAAACAAACAAAAAGCTCCACCCAAAGTGAATGTCACTCAGTATGCATAAGATTCAGGAAAGAGAGGGATTACAGAGCCACCAGGGAACCAGCCTGAGAAAGGCAGAATCTGGACCTTAGGAAGCAGCACAGGGAAGACAAAGGGACGGCAGTATCTTACAGTCACCCAAACAAACCTTTTTTCCGCATGTGCATGTGATGAACTTTTCTGTCTCCATATTTGGGCTGACGGATTCCACAGTTAGACAAAGAATTCCTGGCATGATCAGGATTCATTCCAAAATTTAAGTGATGACTTGGATGAGTCATGGCCAGCTACGGTTTCAATGAAACAAGTGTAGTTTAAAAACTCAACACAGAGGCATCACCTTATAATACTCCAAATGAAACATTTAAGGGAACTTAGCTCCTTCAGAATCAAACCTGCAGACCTGTGCTACAAGCTCTTTCGAAAACAACCCTAACACCCCATCCCTTTCAGGGGAGGATTAGAACCTGGGATTGTAGAAAGAAGAGCCATAAACAAGGGAATTCTGAAAACACTGACTGTTGACAGACAGGCTGCAGCATTAGTGTACTTTTGTAGGAACAGCCTCAAATAAAATGAGGGGAAGGACTTGAAGGCAGCCAAGGCACAGAGCAGGGAACAGGAGAAGGTTGGTTGTATCTCAAAAAAAATCTTTGTCATCTCCAAAAAGAACCCAGTATAACATTTATAATCTGCGGCACGAACTCTTCCAGCCTTACTGTGTGACTTCAGAAATGTTCTGTGACATAGCAATTCTTACCTGTAGTAGACACCGGTCTTGGAAAGTATATCCTATCAACTTGTCCAAGTGCATTAAGCACTGATGATATCGGATGTGATGAGTCAGAACAGGTAACATCATTGCATGCTGGGGAAAAAAATTCAATATATTTAACTCTATGAAAATTCATAAAAACATTATGTTTATCCTACAACAAATAAGAACAATTTTCTCATCCCAAATTCCATCTCACAAAGTCCTAAGGCAGTTTACTGCCTGCCAGGAGCAATATACTATACTTCCTAAGTCTCTGGATCCAGAATGTCTAGATCCTGTTCTACCACTCATTCACTGTGTGACTTGGGGCTATTTTATTCTGCCTGTTTCCTCACCTGTAAAATGAAGATAATAAATATAGCTAACCTCAGGGACAGTTAAATGAATTAAAAGTGCAAAACTCTTATTTTTCTCGTGTGTGTGTGTATGTGTGTGAGTGAGTGCACTCACACGTATGTGCCTATGTGAATGTCCAAGGTCAATTCAGGTGTCCTCCTCTGTCACGCTCCTCATTTTCAGACAGTTCTCATAGGACATAGAGGTCATTATTTTGGCTAGACCATCTGGCTAGCACATCCCAGGGATCTGCCTGTCTCTCAACCATCACCTGGGTTACAGGAATATGCTACCCCACCCAGCTTTCACAAGGGTGCTGGGGACCTAAACTCAGGTCTTGATGCTTATAAACTATTTTACACACTAAGCCACCTCCCCAGCTGCATTTATTTATTTATTTATTTATTTATTTATTTATTTATTCATTTATTTGTTATTTTAAATCCAAATTTAAATTTATTATTATTTGCTATATACCTAAATCTAACTTGGAATTTGCTATACAGAAGGATGGCCTTGAATCCTTCTTGAATCCTCAGAACCCTCCTACTTCAAGCTTCTAAGTGCTGGGATTGTGGGCATCTTCTAAGGACTAAATCTGGGTCGATGAGTACTCTGCAGCACAGCCTCAAGTAAGTCTTTTTGTGCCTCTCTGTCTCCAATTTCAAGGGAATAAACTAAGACACATCTGTACATTATAGGGACAAGACATTGGGCATCAAATTAAAAAAAAATCCATGTATGAAATTTTAATGTGTGCAAAAAGTCCTAAACCTTACCATCATCCTTTACGACTATCTCAGTCACATAATCTACCAAAGCTACACTAACTTTAACATTTACTCATGAAACATCCAAAGACAGCCTTTATAAAACCACCAATACAGTCAAGATAACTGAGGACTTGGAACTTGAATCTTTGCTTCAATCACTTTTCATCTGGCTAAAGATTCTTTATTGGGAGATGGTTTCATGAAAGGCATATTTTTTTCTTTAATAATGCTTCCCTAGAATTCAATAGAATGAAGGAATCATTCTTATTCATCAGAAACTGGAGGGTGGGTACAGCCCACAGAATGACTGACATATGCTTTTCATTTTGGTCTCTGATGTATTTTAAGCTGGCATTATTAAAAAGATACACAAAAATGGGTCTACTTGAAGCTACAGAAATCAGTCTTATCTTACTAACTTAAAAAGAAACATTAGTTCTGCCAAATGGGACAAAAAGCCTTTCTTGCTAGTGCAATTCAGTAAAGTATCTACTGAGCAAGCACAAGTGCAAGGCTTCCCTGTATCTGTGGAAGATAAAAAAGATGACTACACAGTTTTTGCACCAAAGGCTTCCAAGAGACACACCATGACATATGTTGTCACTTTGTCAATTGTTTTTCTAAATGTAATGCCTAAAAAAAAATGACAATTTGCACACAAAACATGCAGCCAATATAATACCATTTGTAGCCACATAAACTGCATAAAGCTAAGGAGAGCTGATGTGAAGTGTCAAACTATAATTACCAAGCATCTTCACTTCCCTCTTAAGCCATAGCAGGCACTTGTGCTTATTTACAAGGAAGAGAGAGAGACAGAGACACACACACAGAGAGAGAGAGAGAAAGAGCTCCTTTGCAATACTGTGCAAAGTTTTCAAATTTCAAGTGTATAAGTCAAACTCTGACGATCCTGACACCTGGATGAGAAGCTACCAGCAGTGAATGGATGTGGAGGGAAGGCCATTTTTCCGTTGGTGGAAGTCGGGAGGGGGGTGGGCCAAGACGCTGGTGTTTGCCCAATGCCCTAGTAGATGACCCTACAGGTATACACACCGATTGGACTTAATTCACTATTAAAAAAGAAAAACGGGAAAAAAGTGACACAAAATTGGGAAGGAGATAGAAAAGAGGCTGGGGTGGGGTGGGGCTTGAGAGACAGAGTGGGGACAGATATGACCATGAAACATTGTTTACATGTATATATGAAACTTTCAAAAATAAAAAAAAAAAACCCTAACAAAATCAAAGATCCCTGAACAAAAGCACAAGTAAAGACAAAGAACTATGGTGGTGTCAGGATCTGTGGAGAGTAACTGGGTTTGGACAGGCCAAAGATGGGAGAACTCAAAGATCAGCAGTGTGTGTTCAATGGTGCATATGAGCAAAACCAAAGATGCCTCTGCAAACTCAATTCCGTAGGTGAGGAAAAGGGACAGTCCAATAGTGCAGGAGCAACCAAACCCTGTACTCTCTGCCTTGGGCGCAGAAGCTGCTTATGGAGGAAGTGCTGTCATAAGAGACACGTGGGAAGGAGACAACATAGGGCCTAATTAACACAGGGCAGGGAAGCACAACAGATAGTTCCCAGCATGAGGCTGTGACATTCTGCAGAAACACAAAGATCTGCCCTGGCTTCTACTGCCTTCCAGAATGTATAAGGAAATATTTCACTGATCTTGATTAATTTAAGCAACTTAAAAAACTTACAGAACTACAGAGAACAATCATAAGTAAGTCTCACCTAAAGATGCCAAAAGAAAGATGTAAATAATATTTTTAAAAAACTAGAAGAAATTAAGGAAATGAAAGCTACAAATGGAAATCATGAAATTTATAGGCAAATGCAAGGAACTAGAAAAGATCATCCTGAGTGAGGTAACCCAGAAGCAGAAAGACACACATGGTATATACTCACTTATAAGGGGATATTAGACATATAATAGAGGATAAACATGGTAAGATCTATAGTCTTAAAGAAGCTAAGGTTGGAGGACCAACCCTAAGGAAGATGCTCAATCCTCATTCAGAAGAGCAAACAAGATAGACATCCAAAGCAGGAGAAGACAGGGAATAGGACAGGAGCCTACCACAGAGGGCCTCTGAAAGACTCTGCCCAGCAATGTATCAAAGCACATGCTGAGACACATGGCCAAACCATTGGGCAGAGTGCAGAGAATCTTATGGAAGAAGCAGGAGATAGAAAGACCTGGAGGGGACAGAAGCTCCAAAAGGAGACCAACAGAGCCAACAAATCTGGGCCCAGGGGGTCCTGCAGAGACCAATACTCCAACCAAGGACCATGCTTGGAGAGGACCTAGAAACCCTGCTCAGATGTAGTCCACAGGTACCTCAGTCTCCATGTGGGTTTCCTAGTAAGGGGAGCAGGGGCAGTCACTGGCATGAACTCAGTTGCCTACTCTTTGATCTCCTCCCCCTAGCAAGGTGGCCTTCGTAGGCCACAGAGAAAGAGTATCCCAGACAGTCCTAATGAGACCTGATAGGCTAGGATCAGACAATAGGGGAGGAGAACCTCCCCTATCAGTGCAATAGGGGAGGGGCATAGGGGCAGAAGAGGAAGGGAGGGTGGGATTAGGAGGAGATGAGGGAGGGGCCTACAGCCGGGATACAAAGTGAATAAATTGTAATGAATAATAAATAAAAATTTTTAAAAATGATAAAAAGGTTTCATAGAAATGAAAATGATGAGGAGAAAGGAAGATCTAAGAGAGAGAACTCCAAAGAGCATATCCCAGCTGTGAAGGGGCACAGACAAAACTTAACCCAATGGGCAGTCACGATGAGGCGTATGCAGCATAAAAGAACTAGCATACAAATTGGGAGCAGAGGCTAGACTCCGCCCACTCAGCAGGCTGAAGCAGGAGGCTGTGAGAGACCCTGTGCCAAAACATAACTAAAAGTAAGCAAGAAGGAATGTGAACTGAGGGTGCCATGTCAGTGAGATATAGGAAGAGTGAAGATTATAAGAGCAAGCAAGGAGTAGCTATTTCCAATAATAACTTTTTTTTTAATTTTTTTAAGGCAGGGGCTCAAAACTTTAAAAGTGTGCTTAGGAAAACCAAGTAAAACCAAGCAGGAAAGAAACCAAGAAAAACAGAACATGACTTCTGGACCTATCGCCCAACATCCATTAACTATTTTATATCTTGTCACAAATGGTCTCACCAAAAGTTTTTTTGAAGATATACTTTAAAGTTAGCCAAATATGTAAGTTAAAACAAAGAAACAAAACAAAAAACAACAACAAAAAAAACCAACCAAACAAAAAAAAAAAAACACAAAAAAACTGGATATAGGGTCAAAGAGATCTCATCAATTGAGAGCACTTGCTGCTTGTTCTTGCAGAGGACCTGAGTTTAGTTCCTAGCACATACATGGGGGCTCAAGACCATCTGTAACTCTAATTCCAGGTAATCTGACAACTTTTTCTGACCTCTATAGGCTCTTCACATGCATGTAATGCACATGCATACAAGCACACATGCAGGCAGAGCACTCCTACAAATAAAATAAAGTAAATAAATCTAAAAAAAAAAGGCCACTCCCACTGAAGGTCTCAAAGATCTCTTCCAGTTCATTGTATCAGGTTCTCAGGACTGCCACCACAGTGCTGAAGATAAAGCCTAAGATCTCATGAATGCTAGGCAAGTACTCTACTAACATCTTGTAACACCCAAAGCCAAAAAGTTCATGATTCTTAAATACTCATCTGTGAGCTGTCACTGAGATCAACAAGATATTTTTGGTAGCCTACTCCCCAGTCTGTTCATTATCTGTGCTTTCATCTTAAAATATCATATTTGGTTCTGGAGAAATACTACCAACCAGAAAAATAGGTGGTGACTTCAAATAGTCTGAGGGAGAATCAAAGCTAGTAAAATAATCACATTTTAAAGTAAGAAATATTGTCATGCTGGGCATAGAGAGGCAATGCATATAATCCAAAAAAGGAAACTGGACAGCTGGCAAAATACTATGGTGGCTGACTATTCCACAACAATTTCCAACTCTTTAATAGTACATCAAAAGCAGTTCATCTTAATGCAAAATTAGTTAGCTTTGACAATCACTCAGAATATCAATCGTTTAACAGTATTTTTAATAATTTGTAAAATGCCACTGTTCAATATAATTAAATGGCAACGTGAATTTTAAAAAATCCATTACAATGAAAGGAATACTTACAAGAGCATAACCTGAACTTATTAAAATACATGCTACATTAAACTGATACATGGAAGCTTGGAAGTATTTTTTGTCAAAGGCTGAATGAAGCAAACTATATGACCTGCCCCAGTCTGTATGCTCATATACATTAACCAATACCAAAAGACTATGTAAAAAGCCACAGAACATGCCAGTTTGATGAAACATCAAATCTGGTGTAAATTTCAACCACAAGATAGATAAAATGCTTACGAATGAGTCACTGACAAAAGCAGCAATGTTTCTCTATTAAGTTTAAGGGAAAAGTACTGTCACTGCCAAATAGGGAATGCATACTGTGTTTATTAATGCCTTCAGTTCTCTATAGTAAGTTTGAGTCATTGGTCCAGAAACTTCATACACTTCCGGTGACTTTCTGTGTAGCTGCTGGACTTCTGCACAAGTTTCTGCACATGTGCTGCAATGGGAAGATACATCTACAGGCAGACTTGCCTTCACCCAAAGACAATGAGATTAACACTACACATATGGCCCTCCCCCCTGTACCTACACACACACACACACAAAACATGAACACAGAAAATAAGAACAGAACCTAAATAAGCTAAACAGAACCCCGTGTTTGGTGTTCCATTTCACATCAGGGTATAATCCAAAGAAACTTCTCAATTATGAAGAAGCTCACTGCCAACGCCCGTGAAGAAGAGATATGTGGGCATAACTGTTTTCAGAGGAGTGTCATCACCTGACAAACATCAGAACGAATGCCAGTTTTCCAGAATCCTTGGCTACTCAGCTCCACAGTTACTTCCCGTCGCATTGTATTCTTCTGTCGTATTTTCTGGAGTGCTTCCTGGAAAACAGCTCATTATAAGTAACCCAACAGCAGTGAAGCAATACTAAGCATAGCATTGGAAAAATAAGAGTCCCTCAATATTTTCCTTACATTCAGGCACTAAACCATCTTTATGCCAAAGGACAATATTTTATCTGAGATGATGGCCCGGATGTGAGATGCTCTAGATACAAAGCAATTTTTTCTATCAAAGCAATAGTTTCTATTAGCCACGTGACAAAAATTTTATACTAAATCATTTTAACCCAGCATGTATGAACAAAACATGCTTTTACAAATGAGAAGCAATATATGGCTTGGATCTGCAGTCACCATTTAAAAAGTGCATTTATATCAAGCCTTGCATTAATCATTTCCATCTAAGACAATCAATCAACCTGAGACCTACATGGTTCTAAAAGTTGCCTAATGAGTAAAACCCTTATGCTCTTAATGTATGGTACATCTTAGGGGGGAGGGGAAAGGCACAGCCAGGCAGAATGGCAGAATGGCACAATGGCGCACAATAATAACTCTAGCACTCAAAAGGTTGTTAGGAAGAAGACTGCAAATTAGAGTACAACCTGGGCTATAAAATAAGACTCCACTAGAAAAGAGGGGAATAAGTAAAGACAATGTCCTCAAACGCGACCTGTGAGACACAATCAGAAAGGCAGTCTTCCTTTTCACTACCCTTGATATACTTAACTGTACAAAAACGTTGTATTTGGATGCATAAAATTTAATAAAGTCCCAGGAATTCATAATGAAAACAGTAACTACCTACACCTTCACCGTTAAGTTCCTGCTAGAGGCCACCTACCCGATGAGGACATTCAAGGGCACAGTTCAGAAGTTCATACAAGCACGCTTAGCTTTGGATGCACAGTAGGGCACGTAGTCAGCCTCTCAGCCTTGGGACCTTCCTTTATAAACACTCTGGCTCAAGTCACACTGAGTGACAAAGCCAGAATTCACATCTTTTCCCAGCTTCTAAGCCTTGTAGTATACATAGTAAAATAATATCTCACTGAGAAAAAGTCTGTGTTAATACTAAATGTATTTATTCTTAATATGTAAACTAAAATAGAATAAAGGAATACAGAGAATAAATCTACTCATTATTAAAGAATATGAGATGGGAGATACCAAACTTTACAAAATAAGTTCAATCTGATGGACTAAAAGAATTATAGAACGGTCTTTTACAACCCTAACACCCCCAAATCCTAGGACCCAATGTTCTGCAATGTAAAATTAGGGATGAAGATTGATTTACAAAGTTCAAGCCTTTTCTGTTTCTACAAAAGGTGTATTTAAAAGCTGGGGATAGCTCAGTAGTGAAGTGCTCACCATGGATGCGAGTGCGTAAGTCTTTGGTTCAGCCCACCGATACCAAACCAAACAACAGACATGTGATTCCTAAAGACAGCGACTTTATTAGGAAACTGGCCCTAACAAACTGAAGGGTAAAAATATGCTAGAGTTGATGCCCTCACACCCATGCAAACATCAGCAGCACCAACCAGACCCAGTGGTTAAAAAAAAAAAAAAAAAGGCTATATGAAGTTACAAGGGAGACCTGGCAAGAAGGATCTGGGAGCTGCTGGAGTTGGGGGGCACTAATGTGAATTGGATCAAGACACACTGTAGACATAGGAAATTCTCAAGTTAAAAAAACGTTCCAAACATTTAAACAGTATGCAACATTTTTTTTTTAAACTTGAGAATTTCATATGTCTACATAGTGTGTCCTGATCCAATTCACATTAGTTCCCTCATTCCAGCAGCTCCCAGATCCTTCTTGCCAGGTCTCCCTTGTAACTTTATATAGCCTTTTTTTTTTTTTTTTTTTTAAACCACTGGGTCTGGTTGGTGCTGCTGGTGTTTGCATGGGTGTGAGGCCCAGTGAGGATTGCTGAGACTGAAGCATCAACCAAGAACCATGAACAAACTGGAACTAGGCCCCCTACAAAGATGTAGCCTATGGGCAGCTTAGGCTTCATGTGGGTCCTCTGGTGAGTAAAGTGGGGACTGCACTGGACACAGACTCACTTGCCAGCTTTTTGATCTCCTTTTCCTGGTGGGACTGCCTTGCCAGGCCACAGGGGAAGAGGACATGCTCAGTCCTGATGCGACGTGATGAGCTGGACTGGATGGGAAAGGGAGCTCTACTTTTTTAAGGAAAAGGGGAGGAGGGATGGGGCTACAACAAGGATGTAAAGTGAATAAAAACAAATGTTTCCTTGAATACTAAAAGGTTTTAAAGAAGCAACCAATATATACAAGATTACAAAGAGGAGTAACCCTAATTGTTTAAAATCTTTTTAAAATCTTATTCTAGAGTTATAGTGTAATGCAACAATCTGAAAACAAACCCTCCATGTGCCATCATCAATTGCCAAGGACTGGATTCAATACCTACCTCCCTCTGAGCCAGCTTCTGTTTGTCAGTTTGTTTGACTTTGGGGCTATTTGCTAGGAGGTGGCGAAGTTTCACGTAACTCTTCCATAATTTTTGGTACCTATGAAAAGGATGGATAGTCACCTTAGACAAAGAGAAGGCAAAAATCTACAGTGAAAAATCAAACCAATTATTATAATAAGCCTGCTCAAACATACATACGTTTCTTTAAATACTTTAGTGGCAGAAAAGCTCATTCTAAAGAAATACATGGTTTGAGAGTTCAGGAACTGGATGACCAAGAGTCATCTGGAACCTGGTGATTAAGTGGCTGATAGATTATCTGGATTAAAAGTGAGGTTTAGTCTACATGGGTGAGTCTCTGGAAACAATTCCACAGAAGAATCATAAAACCACTTCAGCCAATAGAATCATGTTCCATTTCTCAGCATTACCTCTTTATAAGTGAAGTGTTTATTTAAATTTAAAATAAATCTTTTAGGAAAAAAATCCCTTTCTTAAAATAGAGATGGTCAGTTCGTGAGCACTAGGATGGAGAACCCATTAGTGTGAATCCTCAAGGTACACAGGTGTGTCCACTCTTTAGCTGGAGAGGGGACAGGCAAAGAGTATGTTCCAATTTGCATTCACCATAATAAAACTCAGCGTGTCTGTGCGACCTAGTATGTGATAACCTGGGGTCGCCCTAAGGGACACTGTTAAAGTGATCTGGGAATGTAGAAACTACGTAGCCCTTTATCAGTTCACAGTCCTACCACGAGAGTTGACGAAAGCCTAATCACATTCTACTAACATTTTTCTGACAAGAAGGGATTTGTCAAGGACTTCCTGCCATGTTGAAACTGCTCCTTTCCTGGCCTGAGTCAGGCCTCTCTCCTTTTCCAACAGTTTTAGAGAACGGAGGAAAGAAAGAAGTACTTACACGGGGCCTGGTTCTCTGCTTCCTACTTTTATCCAAAGAGGGAAAAAAAAGAACAAAACCCTTTAGCCTCTTCTAATATATGTCAGCCAGAACTGCAGTCATGAACTGAAATTCTCCCATGCCCTTTTCTCCCATTATGAATCCTTTTTTAAAAAAATAAGTCAGGAAATTGTTTATTTGTCTAAAAGGTAGGAAATCCAAACACACCTGAAAGGTCCTATCTATCTCCATTCCCACATATCCTCATCTTCTCCCAGAAAAATATTAATGTGCCATTTGGAAAAGCCCACATCTGCAAAGCAATATAAAGTCTAAGAGTGGGAACACAAGCTCCTACATCCCACACAACCCTTGACTCTGTACGGGATCTTCCAAACACCCCCATGCTAGGAACCAATATAGTGCTGCTTGCTCTTAGGGGCACTGAGCAAATTTGAAAACAAAACAAAACAAAACAAAAGCGAGTAAATATTATAATGATAAATAAAGGAAGAGCTCCCTAAAGTTGACATCCATGCAGGACTCTCGATGACAAAACCAGCAGGGAGAATCTACTGAGTCATTTATTGCAGTCGAATGTGTAAAGAAATTCATTCTCCACCAGCTACCAAAACCTCGCTTGTAAATTTGGAAACATGGTTTGTGTCAATTCTTAATTTTTAAAGAAGAGGATGTCCACTAAGGTACTCCTCGGCTAATTCAGTTGTTAGTAGAAGGTGAGGTTGGCCAAGACAAACACTGAGAAATATCTTACTGTGGGTCTCCTGCATAACTCAACTGTGCAGGGCGTATCCCAAAGTGGACAATAATTGGAAAAGTAATCACTTCGGGGTTGAACTGCTCACGATCCAGTTGATCAATGCGGACAGAGCTTGGTTTCTAGGGAGAAAAGAGTATCAGGATCATTTATTCCCACCAGAAGTCCTTGAGGCACCAACTTTAACCTGAGAAAAGAAATTAAGCGGATTTTTTCCCCTCTAAGAAAGATATGTCTCCAAACAGAAAAGTCTTTTATATAAAGTGCTATACTATATAAAAACTGTAATGTCATCCCTGCTAATAAGTCTTTGCCATTTAGCATAATCAACAGTGATTTGATCTTTTTTCTTCCAGTCTTCCCATAAACCTTTAGAAAGTAAACTTTAAAAGGAGGCCAGATGTAACTTTCCCCTAAGCTCTCCCAGGGGAATGTTCCACATCACAGGGGGAGATATTCAAGCTTAGTCTGTCATAACATCAGTTAAATGACTAATACACTGCTATTTGACACAGATGCCTCTATTTAAAATTTCCACTAGGCTTTAGTGTACCTTTATATTCCTTAATTCCACACTTCGATTAAAAGGTATGGTGATACAATGAATAACTGACTTTCTTTTTAAGATTTATTTTATGTATAAGTGTTTCATATGCATGCAGATGTGTGTACCGTGTGCATGCCTGGTGCCCTTGAAGGTCAGTGCACTGGATCCCCTGGAAGGTAGGACAAGGTGCCCCCTACCTGTCATACAGCCTGCTCAGCCAGCTCACAAATACAACTGAATGACAGAAAGGATAGATGTGCATAAATTAATTCACATTCTTAAAAAATGTCAGACTTTTTAAAATGTATGCCACCTACAAATAAAAACCTCGCTACTAGCTTGAAAAAAATGTTTTGTCCTAAAAAAAAAAAGACGATTTTGATCATAGATAACCTAAATACAAAATTCCATGAATGCCCACTAGCAGTAGAAACATGTCCTGCTAAGGTTTTTCAAAAACCATACAAGGATTGCTACTGAGTTATTTATGCATCATACTACCGCACTGCTGTCAGCACACTCCACACAGGCAGTACCTACAACTGCAGCGCCTTAAGTGGCTGAGTCAGGAAGATTACTTACACCTAGCCATCCAAGACAAACCTGAGCCACACAGCATGATTACAGAAAAAAAAATCTTAAGAATCCCGAGAAACCATGTGTGCTATAATCCCACACAAATAATCCCACAACTAGGAAGTGCAGGCAAGAAAATCGGGAGCTTAAGGCCAGCCTGGCTCATAAAACTTTGACTCAACTCAGAAATGATTTTTTAATTTTTAAAAATTAGTTTTTGGTATTTTATGAGGATAGTGGGTTGGGGAGTGAAGTAAATTCTAGACTTTGGCCACAGCCTACAAATCTATCATTGCATCTGTCTGTAAGAATTTAAAGCTTTTCACTAATGACCAAAGTGTTCTCAAGCAGAGGAAAACTGCCAGAGAGGAACATTAATTATTTTAAGTCTGCAGCAAGAAAGTATTTAATGTGACCATAATGGCTTGAGAAACTTAATAAATTTCCCCAAGTCCTTGCCACTGGGCCATCTTTCAAAACAAGTACTGTCCAGTATGAAATGCAGGGTCATGCCTACTTTGCCCTGTGAGTACCATGGATGCTTCTGAAGAGTACATATTGAAAAGCTTCTTCTATGAAAATACACAGTAAGAAATAACTGGCTTCATCTTCATATCCCTAAGCCAAACGCCAACACTTACTTTCCTGATCTATTTTTGTTCATTTTCTAACATAAGCCTTTTATCCTGACTGGTTTGGTTTCTTTCACTATCTACAAACAAGCCTCTCACCATCTCAAGGACATATATTAGTCACGCTGAAAATCAATACAATGTCTTCATCTCTGTGAGTTTTCACTGTTGCATTTATGGCACATTAATCTCTGCTAAAACTAGAGGTTTCAGTGTGTGGGCTGCTAACTAAACACTCATGTCAGGCTCCTTCCATCAGCCAATCTTCACTAGCTGTGGCCCACACAGTGGCTCACCAACACACCAGCTGAGTGACAACTGGGTGACAGCTAAATGAACCACACCAATGTGTCAAAACAGACCAGGAAAAATCGGAAGCACCTGGGACCTTTTTAAAACCATAAGTTCCCAGCCCATTGTCTGGCACATACAGGATAAATCAGTCAGAGTATTCTTAAAGTCTTTCAAACAGCTTCCAACTGATTGTAGGATTTCAGGAAAATTGAACTATACCACAGAAGCAAGTCCAGGGGGATGTGCTCCCAAAGAGACCACGACGGAACATGACAAATTATGCCTCCTACTAAGACCTACTCTCTGATTTAGCTCTACAGTGGCCAGAAGAAATGAAGACAAGTGAACCTGTTTAAAGAAAAGTTTCACTGCCATACATAGTGCTATTGTATTTTTCTTTTTAAAGATACTTTATAATTTTGTGGAGATTAACAGTATAGCAGCAGAAATTATTTTCCTTTTCTAGCTTTGAACACAGCTTTGGATAAATACAAATTAAAAAAATAATATCTATATGACCAATGATCAATAACAAAAGGTAAGTACCATAAAAGAAAATCAAATAATGGGTACTAACAAGCAATTTATTTAAAAGGAAAAAATGGGCATAAAAACATTTAAAATATGAATTTCTCACTAGAAACTAAAATAAATATAAAACTAGACAAAAATACTAATTTCCCCCACTACCAAACTGGTAAAGAGTTCTGTTTTGTTTTGAAGCTGGTATGAGCAGTATGAAGGAATGAGTATTCTCAACAATCCTCTTGAGGTGAAATTTTCAAAGTACATCAGAAGTCATGAGGGTATACACATTTTCAGGCAAAATAAACGTACTAGTCAGTTGAACTAATGCCCAAATTACAGTATTTTTCTTATTTACTGAGTATTCAAAGAAAAGTTTCCAAAGGGCAAGAAGCTAGAGTACCCAAAGTATGTTCCACATTGTTGCTGTACGGGAGGAATTCCCAAACCAGAAACACAGGATGACTTACAGACCAGGCTGTGTAAGCAGTAGAACTCACCGTTCCAGGGTTGGTAACTATCATGCCTTTGCACTCTTCTGCATATTTCTGCCACTCCAGCTCCTCCCATTGGAGCATGTTGGCAATTTCCTCCTCGGGTACCAAAGCTTTGCTGCACCGGAGCAGGTAGAGGAGAATCTGGTGCATTGATAACACTTCTTTGCCTCCATCTTGGGTAAGAGTACAAGGGAGTATGAGAGGAATAAAGCTTCTCAATTATCAGCAAAGCATCAGCTCACTAAGGTAAAACAAGACAACGGCTGTAGAAGAGCACATATAAAAAAGTAATTTAAAATTTACATTGTTCAGCCAGGTGCCAAGTAATACGAATGCCATTTGTCTCACTGATGAACAGTGCTCATAAAGCATCTCATTTACCAAAATGGAAACAACAACATTATAAATGATAAAGGTTTTATTTGTGAAGTAGAAATACAAAAATGGGTGTTTGCCTAAATAAATTTAAAGTAGCCTAGCGTTAGAAACAACAGTTTATAACAAACAGAATCATGTTATGTCTAAATATTTTATCATAACAGATGAAAGCCTTTCAGAAATGATGTTACTGTCTTAAGGAAGTTCTAAGCTTTATGAGATATTTATAGATGTTTTCAATAAGACATTGTTGCATTATGATCTAATTTGGGGGTGCTAATGTGCTGCACCTGCCATGATGAACGGAGCTGAAGAGCCCGTACTGATATTATAGAAGATCGTTACAGAGTTAGTACAAGGATAAAACACCAACTGTCTGAGGTTTACAAGTACAGAGGACTGAAAACAACAAAAGGCATAATTAAAGCAGCTCAGAAAAGGACAATCTGTACTTTATAAAGCAAAGACATGCAGTTCACGTATGACCCAAGATGGGGGATGCACGTTTCTGCCTCCTCTTTAGATCTAGCTTCCTGACCAACATGGACAACATATCTTACCACTTTTCTCTGTGTACCTCCATCCAAAGGGACAAGAACCCTCCTGGGGACTCTGAAGATGATTACTACCCTCCCCTCAAACACAAGCTAAGGTACAAACTAGGATCAAGACAAACAGGACCATTTTGGGTCAGAGGCACTATGGTGCAAAGAAATCATAGGAGGATAAAGACTATACATGTTGTGGCTGGCTAAGAACCCTGGCGCAACAGCCTACTTGAAAGAAAGCTGTTGCACTTGAACTGAGCACTGCCACCATTTACAGACAACATACATGTGGCTATTCAGTTCTCTTCATGAACACTCACTTAGTGCCTTCTGAATACCTGTCACATGCCAGGCACTCTCCCTTCCTAAAGCTTACACCGCAGTGGAAAGGAACAGATATTTAGAAGCATATGTATAATACATCAGGTCAAAATGAGCCTACCTGGGACAGGAAACAAAGGACAGTCATGGAGATGGGCATGATGGCACATGCCTGTAACCGTAGCACTCAGGAGGCTACGGCAAGGAGACTGTGAAATAAAGTCAGCTTGTGCTACAAAGCAACACTTGGTGGAAAAAAAAAAAAAAAACAAGTATTTTATGACAAGTCTAGTCAGAGAGGGACCTTTGAAGAGATGCTCAGTGGTAAGCTCTTCTCTAGCATGTGTAACAGTCTAGGTTGACCCCTTAGCAGGGAAAGAAATACAAGCACAGAAAACAAAACTTCAAGTAGGTAAGAGCCCACCACACAGCTACCTGTGTTTCTTGATGCCCTTTCCTGTTGCTGTGATAAAATATTCCGACAGTAACAGTGTAGGGAAGAAAGGATTTGTCTTAGCTCACAGTTCCAGGAGTTACATTTCGTTTTTGGAAAATCACAGCTGTAGAAAACCAAAACGCCCAGATACAGAAGAGCACAGTCAAGGGCAGAGGGAGAGTGAACGGCGTGCGTGCGTGCACTCAGCTAGCCTTCTTTTACATACAGTGCAGGACCCAGCAGTGCTGTCACCGACCCTTAGGTTTTCCCACCGGGATTAACATACCAAGACACTCGCACAGACGTGCCCACGAGCCAGTCTCATGTACACAGTCTCATTGAAACTCTTTACCCAGACGACACTAGACCACAGAAAGTTGAGAACTGAAACTAACCATCACTGTGGTGAAGAACGTCTCAGGGGAAGAATCGCAAAAGTCCAAAGACAGGGAGATAGACGGGTATGTTCCAGGAGCAGTGAGGCCAGTGTAAAGGGCGCAAAGAAAGCAGGAAAGGGTTAGAGGCAGCAGGATGGCAAAGCCTGCAGGGCGTTATAGCACTGACTGGTAACCTGGTGTTTCATTTTGCCATTGGAGGTTATTTTTAACTATTTAGTGCCAGGCTCTGTGAATGGTCCCATGTTGCAATCATGCCCACTCCAAACAAAAATCCACAAGCCTTAGGCCCTCAGGAAGCACAAAAGCCTGAGGAGCAGAGTTTGACCCCTGGGATCCATATAGGGAAAGAAAGGAAGCAGATCCCATAAGGATCCTCTGATCTCTACATGCATGCCATGGCACACCTGTGCGTATGCTTGTATCCTCGTGTGTGCATGTACATACAAATACTCACAATAAGTAAATAATTTTTACAGCAACTTTTTTAAGGGGGAAAAAGGTTTATTTTAGCTTACAATTCCAAGTTATGGTACTTTGTGGGGGTTGGAGAGTAAAGAAGTGGAAGTCTAGTTGGTCGTCATGATATTTATGTTCTAAGTGATAATTTTAATGTTTAAAAAGAAATAAATGGGTGAAAACCAAAAAAAAAAAGCTGTAGGAACTTCAAACTGCTAGTCATATGACATCAACAGTTAAAAATAGGCAAAAATGAATGTAAGTTGCCTGTATGTGCTCAGATCACTCTCTCTTTTATACAGTCTAGGACTCAAACCTAAAAAAAATGGCAGAACCCGTTTTTAGGGAGAAATTGAGGGCCTAAGACTTGGAGAGTCTGTCTTGGGGTGGGCATTGTCACAATACTATGCACCTATAGAAGATAAGACCTGCCTCTCCTGCAGCTTTTCCCATCCTCTGCTTCTCCCCTCAGGGATGCTGTCTTTGAACTTATAAGAAGTGATAAGAAAGCCAAGTCTGGGGCTACATTCCTGTAATCTAGTTCCTCAGACACAGAGGCAGGAAGATCATTGCAAGTTTGAGGCCAGCCTGAGCTACTCTGCTAAGTTCTACCCTGAGCTACAGAGTAAGACCCTGTCTCATAAAAAGAAAGGGAGAAACACAGTTTGTCTTCTCTTTGTTTTCTATTGCATGAGAAAACAATAATGACACGTTAATCTCTCATCTTCCAATGAGTCTGAGGGGAACAGGCAGACAAGAGACACTGTAAAGCAAATATGGGGCTCTGCACTGCACGTGTCTCCATACAGAACAGCAGGAATGAAGACCTGGAACACTTCAGTGGTAACGGCCACACTGACTGGATTCAGCAGGAACTAAGGCAAGAGCACACTAATACTTGCATTATAAACTCTAAAGTGTGCTAAGTTTAGGAAAACTGTGGTCTACAAAGATACACTATGAGTCCAAGAGTAAAATGTTACCTTAGGATGAGGGAAAGGAGGGGGCAATGGGAAAAGAAGCAAAGATTAACAGATACAGCTATAAAGAGCAGCAGAGTAGCTCTGCATGCGGTTATGCCTGGCTAACTCCATGGCACTTCATATACAGTGACGTGGGTAAGAGGTATCTAATTTAAAGTGAAAAACTAAAAAGCGCTACTGGCAAAGGGATATACTTAAGTCTACAAACCAACTGTCTCTTAAAAATCTCAAATTCTAGGCTAATCGACACTCCTAATGGGTAGTGTCGTTACTGCCCAGTTTAGGAGAGGACTATCTGTAAGATAAAAAACAGGGCCAATAAATGCTTATAAAGAAGCCAACTGCCCAGTCTCCAGTTTGGGTTGGGAGCAAACCTGCTGATGAGAAAGTAGTTTATAGCAGCACAGAAGCTAGACATAATTAAACAAACAAACAAACAAACAAAATATACATCAGGTGCAAAACTGCTACTGCTGAAGAATAAAATAAATCTGTGCTAAAAAAAAATCTACTGAATAATTCACATATCAGCTACAAACAGGTATTTACAATTGTGAAAATGTAGAAACTCAGGATGGACAAGCTGAGGTGAAAGGTTTGTCCAGAAAGGGGGCTGAAGTTCTGCTCCATATTTGGTACCAGGATACAATCTTCATGGAAATATTAAAAGAGCAGAAAAACCAGAGTCCTGTACCAGCCCATGGCCTACAAGCTGTATCCCTCACACCCCACCTAGCAAAAAGACACCATAATAAATATCTGTGGAATGACTTTCTGAAACTGATTAATCACATGGCCACTTGCTCTCATACTGCCATGAATTTACCAATGTTAATGAATTGGCTCTTTGGGTTTGTCTGTTTTGCTACATGTTTATGTTGGAAATTTATGGAATTATGTCACTGACAGCAACAAAGTAATTTTTATCTTGTTGGCTAGGATAAATAGGACACGATACAAATGAGAAATTAGAGCGGGTAAGCTAAGGTTAGCAGGAATTCTGCCAGCTCTGGCGCTGGAACCGTGACAACGGCTCATTATTCGGGAAGAAGTGGAGTTTGTGTTTCAGGGAATGAATCTGGACAGTCATTAATGAACTGACAGACATTATAAACTGTTTCTTAGAAACCCAGCTCCCTCAGTTTATATTGCTTGGTTATTTATATGGTTATTTGGGAGAGGGGGACAATTTGTTAAGGAATCTGTGTTAAGTATATGGCTGCTCGAACAAGTATTTGTCAATTATATAACAAACACTCAATTCAAAGAACTATAAAAATACCTTCCCCTTTCTTTACACTAACAATAACTACCTTACTTTATCTTCCACATATTCCCACCAAGATGACTTGGAATCATTTTATTTTCTAAAGTTGATATTCACAACAAGCACTGTTAAATTTCTAAATATAAATTTTATGAGGAGCTGGAGGGACGGCATCTGCTGCTATTGCAGAGGACATGGGTTTAGCTCCCAGCACCCACGTGTACAAAGATAACTCCAGGTCAAGAGGCCCCAATGTACTCATCTGACCTCCAAGCCCATCAGGCATGCACACTGGTGCACATACAGACCAAACACTCATACATTTTTTTAATTTTTTAAAATAAAAGTAAAGATGTTATATCAACTAAAGGCCCCTCTATCTCCCATGCCAGTCCATCGCTTAATATATTTCCTTCCTAGAAATACTGAAATACTCTCACTCCTGGCCTCCTGCCAGCCATACCTGACAACTACCACTCAGAATGGGCCATTTCCAAAAAATCCATTTGCCTGACAGTCAATCTGCAAAAGTAACTCTGGGATTTCCCAGCTCACTCCAATGAAGATGTAGGTACCCCTCTACAATGACTTCCTGTCCCAATCAGTTACGCTCAGAATCAAATCTTAAAGTGGGTCTAGTTCCTCCCAGTTATTTTGCAGCCAGAGGGGAGAACAGGAAATGAGAAGAACAAATGAAAGAACATTCCTAAAATGGAAACACAGCAGTTGCTCTATAAGTCAGTTTCTGGCACAATGGCACACACTGAACAGCGCCTAACTTATATTATCAGGCAGGGACTTGTACATGTGTATGAGGCAACTGAGATAGATGTCTTCAAATGAGAAAAAATGGAGAAAAATTACCATGACTGATAAAACTTTAACATTCAATTTCATATTATAATACACTGATATTAATCGACAGCAATTCAGGTACACACACCTTTAATCCCAACAATAAGGATGCAAAAGTGGGGTGAGGTAGGGCTACAGGAGGGGTTGTAAGTTCAGGGCCAGACTGGTCTACATAACAAGCTCCATGCCAGCTAAAGTAACACACTGAGGACCTGTCTCAAATTTGTAAACAAAGTAGTAAATGAAAAGGTGTGAAAAGACCATGAAATACTTGAAATATCAAAAAACTATCCATGCTCTCAGTAATTCAAGAAAAATGTTCATACTAATGAAGACATTGATTTTGGCGAATTAGATGGAAACAACTGTAAAGTAATATTCAGTCAGTACCAAGAATTCTTGGTACAAAGTGGTGTGTGTGTGTATATGTACATATTTTGTACTTTTTCAAGAGGTAATCTGGCCACCTTTTCTTATTTAAAGTGTGCGTACTCTGTTAACAAAGCAATCTAATTTCTAGAATTCTGTCTTTAGAAACACAAATGCAAATGTACAAATGTACAAGACTACTGCTGAAGTACTCCATAGAATCACTTGAAGAACTGTTTGAAAAGTAATATCCACCAATAATACAGTATTCTCTTATTTGTCAGCGTTTAAAGTGACACAAAACATTTACACAGAAAAACACCTGAAGTATTCTGGAGTAAGAAAGTCAAGTTACGTAGCGTGCTGGGTATAATCTCATTTGAAGAGCAAAGCAAGTATGTCTCACAAAGAGTAAACATGAGCAGAGGAGTGGGCTCAGTTTTCAGTGTATACTCTCTTGTTTGTGTACATTAACCAAGGGCAGGTGATTACAGGCAGATGACAAGAGCACTTCAGTTTTGTGAAGAAAAAAAAATTCTTTTTCATCTAGAAGAGTGCTTTAGCTGCATGTACACCTGCATGCCAGAAGAGGGCATTAGACCCCACTATAGACGGTTGAGAGCCACCATGTGGTTGCTGGTAATTGAACTCAGGACCTCTGGAAGAGCAGACAGTGCTCTTAATTACTGAGCCACCTCTCCAGCCCCGAAGAAACGTCTTTAATAAATGGTATGCAGTAACTGATATCTATACTGAAAATAAAGAGTTTGGGCCTATACTTTATAACAAATATATTTTAAAAATCAAGCCAGATTACTAATTTAAAATAAAAAAAAGACATGAAAGAATATTAAAATAGGCAAAAATTTGATCAACAAGACACAGAGAGCTATAGCCATGAGAAAACCCACAAACGCAAGATGAAGCACAGCCTTAAGGTTAGGAGTTTCTGCTACTCACAGAGCACCACTCAGTAGGAAAAGTCATCTGCAGAGAATGTGTTGGCAGACAACTCACAGTCAGGCAGGGTGGCCTCTGCCTCTATTCCCAGCACTTAGGAGGCAGAAGGACTAACAGAAGCTCAAGACCAGTCTGGGCTACACAGTGAGTTCTCTGCAGGCCTGAGCTACAGTGTGACAACACTGTTTTAAAAGAGAAAGAAAGCGGTTGGTGAAATGCTCAGCAGACAGAGGCACAAAAGTGTTAAGACCTAAGTTTGATCCCCAGATTCCACAAAGTAGCAGGAGAGAACCAATTCCTGAGACTTACCGTCTCTGACTCCTTGGGTGTGCCATGGTACACATGCAAACACACACATACACAACTTACAAAATAGATATTTTAAATTAAAAAAAAAAAGGCATATACAATATTTTGCAAATAAATAATGGGAAAAGATAGACACTACTCAATTAGACAATGGGCAAGAATTGAACAAACACTTGAAAAAATATGGTTGAGTAAGTGCTTATAACACATTTCATTAGTCACTGAAGAAAAAAAAAAGTCACTGAAGCAGCTCAGGGCCTGGCCCAGGAACACCAAAGAAAGCAGGGGTGCGGGAAGGAATGAAAAGTGTGATGTGAGAAATATGGCAAATGTTGGAAAGAATGTGAACTTTTACACACTACTGGTGGCATGATCATTTCTGAAAACTGAAAGAACTAGAAAGTGTAATACTTGTAATTTCAATGCCTAAATATAGCTCAGAAGACATACAGGCAGGAGACCCAGATATTTAATGAACATATACATGCTATTTTAATATACATATTTCACCTATCTATGAAATCTAACAACGTTAAAATGTTCATTAATCAGATGTTTATTTTGGCCTATAAAATGGCATAGCCAACTCTAGTATCTGCAGTAATAGACTTTCCAAAACATAGTGAACAACAGGAAATATAGATAAAAAAAAAAAAAAAAGAACAGTGTAAAGATTAAAAAAAACAGGTCCACCCGGTGCACAGAACTGTGGGCCAGAACAGGGGCCTCTGTCAAGGTTCTAGGAGGTGAATGGGTAGGTCTGGAGCAGCTTCTCAGACACTGGCTTCTAGATCTGGGTACTGAAAACCCAGGAACATTTACTTCATAAAAATGCAGAGTCCTACACTTAGGACATGTGTATTTGCCAACTTTTGTAACAGTCTGATTAAAGCTCTACTTTAGAAGAATGAGATACAGTTTAAAGTCATATTATCCTGAACATGCCCAATCTCACGTGGTCTTGGAAGCTAAGTAGGGTTGGACCCAGTTAGTTAGAACACAGATGGGAAAAAAAAGAAAGACAAAAACCAGGCTTGGTGCCATATGCCCATAATTGTAAGACATTGAGGCATAAGAAAACTGAGTTTGAGGCCAGCCTGGGCTAACTAGGAAGTTATGAGACAACCTGGGCTACAAAGAATGTGCTTTAAATATTTTTAAATAAATAAATAAATAGGTTTGGGGCGATAACAAAAATGTCTGAAAAGCACTTTCGCAAGTACGAAAGCATCAATATTTAAGTAAGCATTGTGAAGCTGGAAAGACGGATGACAAGTATTTAAGAGCACATACTGATGTTGCAGAGGGCCTCAGCTCATTTCCCAGTACACACACACCCAACTATCTGCAACTCCATTTCCAAGAGATTTAATGTTTTCTCCTGTCCTCTGTGGGCACACACAGTGCACATATAAACATGCGGCACTCACACACACATGCAATTAAAGTAAGCAATTCTTTAAAATAAATAAGGTGCTATTATGACCCACTAAATAAGATCAGCAATTAAGTATTTATGGAGTCCCTGAGAGGTACCAAGAATCACATTATCACTGATAATGCAAAAATCGGATGAATTAGACATGGTGGCACACACCTGTAATGCCAGAATGGGAGAAACAAACATAAAGATGTGAAGTTTGAGATTCTGTCACTAGTGGAGAAGGGAGGGACAACAGGGGAGAAAGAACAGCATTTATTCTTGGCTTTATAGGAACCACTGATTGAATGTTGTTTACAAAGGAAGAAAAAAAAGCAGGAAGGAGAAAAGAGGAGAGAAGGACCTGCCTGGCCCTAATGTTAAAGAGTTACAGTGTATTTTTCACAGCCATTTAAACTGCTGTGATTCCTCTGATATGAAATTTGGCTGCACTATAGAACTACAGAACAGAATTCTTAAAAATATCCATCTGCTCAATGAATTATTTAAAAATAGGATGTAAGACTAATATGGTAACTATATTTAAGGAAAAAACCTCATGCACAGAAACATATGGAAATATAGATCATGTGTCTTTTAGTTCACTTCTTAAAATGATTTTTAATGGAGTCATACTGTGAAAAACAAATCAACCATGTGCCACACAGTACAAAAAGAATTTTATACAGTGGACATTGTTAGGAGCCTTCAGAGTTTTTAATATATGTATATTTTCAGGGGCAGGTCTAATACAAAAGCAATTCTGGCTTAAGGATAAAGCAGTAGACATTTTCATTTATGACAGCCTAAATGTTATCCTATAGTTACGAGAAGCATTTTGTGCACCGAAACCCCATAAAATAAGATTTTTCTCTATGACGGTTTTAAAACTACCTACTTTCTTCTAGACTTGTTTGGTCATAAAATGCTAAGAGGCAGAAAGGTACAGAGAGGGTAGGCTTTCCAGCAACGTCTCTCTAATGCTATTTTCTAAGACGCTTGTTGTTGAAGTTCCATTATGAAATCAAGGATGCATTCACTTGGAATGAAACACGAGCAGCAGGAGAAAAGCTTCTGAATGCATTTACTAAACAAAATCAGCAGTAACAATAATACTAAAAACACAAGTGACGCTCTCCTAACACAAACAATAAGCCAATGTGAAGGCCTTGGTAGAGAATGCCCTGGCCACAAACTCTCCAGGTGATTGGACAAATAAAAGCAATGAAGGAGGAACCAAAGAGGCAGAATAAAGAAGCCAAGAAGCAGACCAAGTCAAGAGTGCAGGCCCTCCCTCAGAAGAGTGCAGGACAGCAGCACTGCAGCGTGTCCTCTGCACTGCTCTGCAGGAGGCTGGCCTTGACATCAAAGGCTTCAGGGGACTAGACACAGGGGAGGGAACCTGGCACTAACGCAAAACTTGTCTTGAATAAACTGAAAGCGCTTGAAGAAGCCAGCATCTGTCAGGCCTAGGAAGGTTCTGGAGCATGAAGAAGACCAGGCAAGCCATCTTAGAACAAGAAGCAAAAGCAAAACATGGCTGCAGGCCTGCAGTTCCCAAAGTGACATGGAGGGCTGTACATGTGCAGACAAATGGAAGCAGCCATTTGTACTGCCATCCCCCGATTCCTGTGTAATCCACATATCAGAAAAGGCAGTGGCTGGAATGATAACAAGGCCAGTGGTAATGGCCCAAGGGACTCAAGTGGCAGAAAGATAGAAGTGAGGGAATTTAGTGAAGAAAACAAAGATATGTGGCTGTATACATGAGAAGGAGTACAAACCGCTGAAACCAAGGGGCAAGGGAAGATAGAGGATGTCACCCCAGGTGAAATAGGAAGTACAATTCTAGGGACAAAATTCATTTAGAGTGTTGGCAGGGTTCAAGGTTTTACACAAGGACTCAGTGGCTGAATTGTAGCAGTCTTTAGAGGTGAAAAAGGGAAAACATTATACAGTCCAGGGAAGAATGGTGAGAGACACTCACTCAGCTGGTGGTAAAGCTTTGCAAGATTGCACAGCACTGAACAGAGCAAGCAATTGCTAAGATCAGAGAAAAAGATTGGATGCAGACAACTCAAGAGAAAGACTGCAAATAAGGCTTCCAAAGATTTCATTAAAAACCCAATCATTAATGATAGTAATAATGCCATATCTTACAAGTATATCTGTGAAAAAAATAAGAAAACAAACACTACAAACTATTCATTTACCTATATATCTTAATTGGGAGAACAAATTATTATGTATACTTTTGCACTTCAAAATAATTAAAAGCATATCTATCAAAATAAAAAAAATCACCACTTATGATACTATCATCTAAATAACTATTATTGCAATAATTTTAGCATAGCTATAATTACATTATAAACTAAATTTTCACTGTTCTCCAGTTGACCGTATGCAGTATTAAGCAATATGCATTTTTCTATAACACTTCCATGAGATTTTACTAAGTACATTTTCAAAATGTATGAATCACCTATTGCTCATCAAAACGAGGATTAAGATAAATTATGAAAGGTATAAATCAGCATGTAAAGTCTTATATTCCAAGTTCAACCTGAGAAGTAGATAATTAACAGCATCCAACATGGAAAGGTCATCCCTAAAGACTGTAAAAAGGATGGCAGGCTTATTTTCAGACACAGTCACACCAGGTCACTGACAAGCCAAAAGATTTACCTGGAAGAAATCTTACAAAACGTGGCATGAAATGAAATCTTGGACAGCAGGGAGGGCTGTCTTCAAACAAAGGACCTAAAGCAAACAAAGAAAAAGGAAAGAAAAAAGAAATCAAACAGCCTTAGAAAGCAAACAGAGCAACTTAATTCCCAAGATTTATGGGAACCACAAAAACACACCAGAAGCAGGGACATTAAAAAGTACCACTCCCCCACTCTGCCTCAATAGCTCAATCAATCACTCGCACCTGCCACAGCATCTCGTGAGGACTGCAATGAGGGGCCTACAGCAGCTCAAGGGGAGAGTGAAAACCAAGGAGTCGGTGCATGAAAAAATTCACTTTTTAAATTAGAAAATATCAACATCTTTGTTATAATTGAAGTAAAGCATTATGTAATATGCTTATATGTTAATTCCTTTAGTTTTTAATTAATCCACTAAAAGAACTAAACGATGCTGCTAGTTCAGGAAATTATTTATCAGTACACTTGGTTTTAAAAGTTGCTCATTCATTTAAAAACTAGCTTCAAAAAGTCTTCGTTCAATATACAGCTTTAAAAATAAGCAAATTTAAAAATCTGCTAGAACACAGACACCAGCAAGATTAATCTTCACTTGCATGTGCATATTTTAATGACTAATTAGTTCTCTAATTTAATAAACTGTTATCTTACAAATTACAGGAATGGTCACTATATTTAAAATATTAACCACTGAGATGTTTTCCTTAAAGCACATAAATCAAGGCAGTTATATTAGTAATAACTGATACCATCTTTTTGGCTAATAGTAGGCTTTTTGACAAATTACACGAAGCAAAGACCACAGCCACTTATTCAAGTCGAGTGATAGCAAGTATTCATCTAGATATCACATTTTTACTTAAATATTTACACAATAAAAACTTCAACTATGCCCCGACTCTGTCACTTGAATTTTATATACTGTGACAGACATCTTAGAAGCATTACTCTTTAAAAAAAAAAACAAAAAAACCCTGTTATTTACCTTTAAGATTCCAGTCATATAATTCCAAAATATCTCTGAATAGGAACAATGAAAACAGTTCAAGTCCTTTCACACAAAAATTCTGAAAAATAAGTCAAAATCAAATTACTCCAGATCTGCAAATACATAGAAATCTTGTCCTAGCCAAGTGCTCAAAGTGTTGTTGAAACTACACTAACAGCACTCCCTACACAGCATGGCCACTGCCCCAAAATGAGTCTCCAGCTTCAGGCAGAAATGAAACAGACAATATTGCCGTTAGGATTTCTACAAAGATGTCACCTCAGCCCTTCTTAGTGTTCAAATAAAATATCTGAAGCTTAAAGTCTTACCTCTATCGTGTTTTTCTAATCTAGGTGTAAAATGTCTAAGAATCTCCTGGAAACCTGTTGTTAATTGAGTTACATACGCACCTGCAGGCTGACGAGCTTGTCCCACACTCCCAACCCACCCTACCCCCAAAACCCAGGAGCACTGTTGCCAAGTTTCCCCCAAAACTTCACACTCTTAACACAAGCAAACAAAGGGGCTGATAAAAACTACAGATTCCTACCAAAATTCCTCCTGCAGACAAGTTAAACAGATACCATATTTGCGAGTCAGTGTTGTCTCGGTCTTCCACCTGTATGTTTTGCTCAGGGTTTATAAATCACCCTTCATGAGATCACATAAAGTTGTACAACAATAAGCTGGGGGTTATTGTTAGAACCAAATAGAGGCAAAACAAAAATAAGAAATAAAAACTGCACCCAGAAGGAAGGGCTGGCCCTTGCCTTAGCGCTGTTTAAATGCAGGGAGAATGAACAGGACAGGCCCAGAATGAAGAAGGCACTAACTTAGTATGCACATCAGGCCCATCAGGCCCGCCCCACTGTTCCCTGCCACCCATGACAGTACTTCCCTGTTAAACAGATTCCAAGGGCCAAAGGCTCCCAAAATCGACCCCAACTCCAACGCATCAAGTACACAAGCTTGTTTGCTGTCTACTTGTTATTTCTTAGTATGATTTGTTGACACCACTAAATTCAAGATCAGGCAATGACTCATTCTGAGATTCACATTAATCTTACTTAGGAATTTAAAATCTCTTGCATATATTTAGATAAATCTGCTGTTTAGCATCAGCAATGAAAAACAATTAGGAAAAAAATGTAAATATATGGGAAGAAAAATGAACCAAGCACTGCTCTTGTCACTGGAGATAATGAGTAAGATTATTCTAACAGCCCTCAGATTCAGTTTCACTATTCTACTCCTCTGTGATGCTGGCCGCTGCCCAGAGTCTGTCCCCTAAGCAAAACTGACAACAGATGTACAGTGACTATCAGCAGATGCAGACGAGCAGATATGGGTTCAGAAATAGGTCACTGAGTTTAAAAATTTGAACCATGTCACTAGAACTACATTATAGTGACCTTTCTGACAGTGAACATGGTATTTTAGGGGTCTCAAGTGGCAAATGCTGGAGCTGACCAATTTCAATTGTGGTTCAGTTTTTATTGCTGTTTTGTTTTGTTTTTTAAGAAAAAAAAATTATAAAAACAGAAAACACATTAAGCTGTTAGGCACTTATTGTTCTTACCTCAGGCATCATCTCTTCAATAAAGTGAATTGTGTAGTCTATGTTGAATCTAATTACTTTACACAATGGGATCTGCAAGAAGAAGAGTTGTTGAGTTTCCTGCACTCTCCGCAGGCGAATACTGCAGGCTTTGCCATCTCATTCAGGCCCACGGACCAAACGAAGTTTTACCTTTGCTTATCCTGGTCACAACCTTGGGTGTGACATTCAAACACAACTTCTGCTTTCTTTTGTTGTCGTTGTTTTGTTTTTTTGAGATAGGGTCTCACTCTTTGGCCTTGCCAGCTGGAGCTACTTATGTAGACTAGACTAGGCTGACCTCAAACTTAGAGGAATTTGCAAGCCTCTGCCTCCTGTGAGCTGGTATTAAAAGGCAATGTGTCACTGCACCTAGCCCAAAACTACTGTATTCTAATGGTCAGAGCCTAGCTTTGACCAATCTTCTATGAGAGAAAGGAATAATATTGGTGCTTCACTAATGTGATTAGGAGAGCAACATAAACGTGACAAGAACACACTAACCCTAAACATGTTACCTCTAGAAAGAAATAATAAACCAATCATGTCCTAGGTTTACCTTAATTCTTCATACAGATCAAGAATGGCAGCACAACAATGTATCAGTAATACGAACTTAGTTCACCGCTCTACTCACAATGCAGCTGCCTATGTGGTTCTGGGGCAAGAGCAGCTCTACAGTCGTCAGTGCAACAGATTTATAAAAAATAATAGCTACCATTTACTGGGTCAGGCACCACTCTAATGCTTCACCATATTTATTCATGTAACTGTCACAGAGATCCTAAAAGATAGTTTTAACCATGATGCACTTGGAGAGAGGAAAAAACTAAAACAGAGAGAGCCATCAGGTGCCTTGCCTAAAGGCACAGGTGGCTGGTGAAGTAGGAATTTTCATTCTAGACCCAACTCTTACCTACCAAAGAGTTCACTTCTCATTACCTATTCTAATGCCCAGAGCTTGTGAGAACTGAAGGCCCAGCACGGACTCACCCACATCTGTCTCATCCTCCCAGTGTATCAACTAACACTAGCCTACCATCTACACACAAGAGTGTTCCATAAATACATTTCTGAATGAATAAAAGAATGAGGAAGGGGAAAAAGGAGGTTACTCAACTGGCTAGCTGGGCATAATAATTGAAACCAGAGGCCCTGTAGATGTGTTATCCGGTCTTTCTGGCTTAGCAATCTGTCCAGGAAACAATGTAATCACTTTTACAAACCACAGCTGTCAGTAAGAAACAAATTTTAATTCTCCCAGCAAAAGGGATAGTAAGAATTTAGAAAAACAGTCTTATAATGCCATCTACTGGAAAAAAAATTAGCTCTTAAATATTCTTTTTTCATGCTTTTTTTTAAAATATGGTGGTTGCTATCTTTAACTTTTGTTATAATTAACTTTAATATGGAATTCATTTTCAACATTCTGGACATACTGTGTCCTCAGTCCTCAGCTAAACAAAGCAATATGTTTAACACACTATTACTTTTCCAACCTACTTTAACCCCACAAACATTTAAAACACTTGAGAGTTACAAACTGGTAAGATTCAACCTGGTTTTAAAATACCCACTCTTTACTAATGTTCTACATAAGGGTCATACTTTAGAATGAGCCATAGACCCTGTCTTGTAGAGCAAGGATCTAGGGACCAGGAGCACGGCCTAACTCCTATAAGCCTGAAGCTCCTGAAGCAGAGGCTGGGAGGATCATGAATTCTAAGCCAGCCTGGAAAGCACAGTGAGACCCCATCTCAAAAACAAAGGGAAATGTAAACCAACACAAAGTGAACAGGATACATTGCAAATGCAATTAAAACGAGCATATGGGAAAGCATAAAAGGTACAGGTAACATTTGGGTTGCTTTGTAAGACCTGCAGAAAGTCAGGACTTAACACCAACACTTGGGAGGTAAAGGCAGGAAAGCTGCCAAGCTAAAGCCAGCCTGGTCTACACAGAATCTAGCTCAGTGCCAAAGTAACAGAACAAGAATCTGCTTAAAAAAAAAAAAAAAAATAGGGGGAAGGAAAAGAAAGAAAACAATGGTACACAGAAACATACAGGTGAGGAGTGTAGGTATTAGAACACAGAGAAAGGGTCTTCAGGAAGCACAGAGGATGCACAAAACCAGGTGCTGCTAGGGAGAAAAGAACACTGTTATGCTGTCCTTACTAACCACACTAGGACGAGGGTCTACTGCTACCTCACAACCTCTTTCAAGTACATTCCCGTAGGAGACTACCGCAGTTTACACTGGAGCTGGGTCACCATGGAAACTGTGGGATGGCTTGGAGAGACGGCCTAGAACAGAAGAGCAGGCTACAGTCCAATATATCCGTCCAGGTACCCATAAGGGATGACTGAAGGAGAGGCAAGTGTTAAAGATAGTTATGGGACATTAGTGACCTATACACTGACTATTCTTCCATGAGAGGATTCACTGCTGGATCCCTGGGCTTTTGTTACCAAGGAGCTAGCAATGGCTCTAATGCAAATGCAGAAATCCATAGTGGTCTCAAGTGACTTAAACCCAACATGAAGAGAAAATGAAAAGTTAGGTCTCAAAAAGTCCTGGCTAGTTTTATGTTGACTACAAGCTAGAGTCATTTAGGAAGTCTCTCAACTGAGGAAATAACTCCCTAAAACTTGCCTATAAGCAAGTCTACAGTGTGATTTCCTGACTGATTGATGTGGGAGGGCCCAGCTCACTGTGGTGATGGCCATGAAGAGCAAGAATCCGTAAGCATAGGTCCTCGGTATCCTGCCTTGAGTTCCTGACTTCCCTAGATGATGGACTACAAGCTGTGGTGAAAACAAACCCTTTCCTACTCATGTTGCTTTTGATCATGGTGTTTCATCACAGTCATAGAAACCCTGGCGGAACAGCATTGAACACACACCAATAGACAATCTAAAGAGAAAGGCAGGGCAGAGCTGCTCACACCCAAAAGCTCTTAAGCACCATGAGGGAGGCTAAAGCACATGGGTGCAGGTGAATTGTTCAAAGGAGTGCACGGAGGAGGAAAACCATAACGCTCTTCAACTGTACAAAAGGCAAGCGGAGAAGAGCAGCGGCCTTTTCTCCTCTCTAGCCTGCACAGAAGGACTGCAGAAGGAGGCAAACAGAACAGTGTCCACCTCTTTGTCACAAATTGTTCTTTAAACTCTTCTCAGAACACACTTCATTTCAGGCTTCCATCCATACTAGCAGAGCCCTTCTGAGAGGCACGCAGGGAGAAGGGCATCGCTCCTTACCAGCTCACAGCCACATCTCTAAGACTCAAAGAACTTGTCCTCGATATATATATATATTGCTCGACCGAGAAACTAGTACGTCAAAAGTCACCAAAGTAACCTCTATCAACCCACAATATAGCATGAATGCCTAGCACTTCTTTTTAATTTTTCTTAAATTGGCTTTTAAAGATTTATTTATTATTTATACAGCATTCTGTCTACATGTGTGCCTGCACATCAGAAGAGGGCACCAGATCTCACTATAGATGGCTGTGAGCCACCATGTGGTTGCTGGAAATTGAACTCAGGACCTTTGGAAGAACAGCCACTGCTTTTAAGCTCTGAGCCATCTCTCCAGCCCCAGCCTAACACTTCTTAAAACATGTTTCATTACTTAAAAGTAAGCACTGCTGTATGCTGATACTAATTCCTGATACATAATAGCAAAATTAATTATTTAGTAACCCCCCCAAAACGATAGTCAGCCCCACCCCTCTCTAGACAGAGAATAACCAAATCATTATTAGTCAGAAAAACAGAAAATGAACCAAGTTCCTGAGCACAGAACTGACCATGGGGTTTTCTTGTGCGTATGAGAACCTTTCATGATCCTGTACGCTAATGCACTTTTTTTTTCAACTTTATACTGTCAAAGCCACCAACAATATCAGGTATTATTAGTAACAAGTGTACTACATGACAGGATAAAACCTTTCCAGAATGCTACACACTTAGCCAACAAAGCGTTCAATCCACTTCAGCTCAAGACCTTAAGGTTAGCTGCCACGGCTAGCTCTGGTGAAGAGACTATGTGACCATCACCTGAAGGCCCTTACTGCTGATGCACTTGCTCTAAGATACGCATCAGATCAGTAATGCAGTTTAAAAACCTTTTTGTATGAGCATCTACTTCAAATTCAAGGATCTATGACAGCTCTAGCTTCTATGAACTTTATAATACTAAATTCAAAATTTGATTTCTATTACTAACATGACTCAAAAAAACTGATAGGGCTCATGATTATAAACTAATGTCTTCGTGATTATTGTTTCAATTTAAGAAATTCACTATTTATATGAATATATGCTGAGGTCTGGAATTTTGTTTTAGTTTTTGTCTCATCTCTTATATAACACAATAAAAAGTGACTAAGTTAGTATAATTGCCTCAGCATCAAGCCCTGTGCGGGAAACTTTTTTAAAAATTATCTTTAAAGAAAAAAATTATCTTGTGCACTCTCTCTTGCTGTAAAACTAAACCTATTCTAGAAATCTGGACCACAGTAAAATCCTGTCTCACAAAATACAAAAACAAAATAAAAAATTCTATTTTTAAACATAAGTCAGGGGCTTGGCTCAGAAGGATGGCTCAGTAGCTAGCAGCACTTGCTGCTCTCAGAGAAGACTTGAGATGGAAGGAAGGAAGGAAGGAAGGAAGGAAGGAAGGAAGGAAGGAAGGAAGGAAGGAAGGAAGAAAGGAAGAAAGGAAGGAAAGTAAAGGAGAAGAGAAGGAAAAGGGAAGGTGAAGGGAAGTGAAAGGGAGGGGAAGGGGAGGGGAGGGAAGGAAGGAAATAAAGAGAAGGAGAAGGGAAGGGAAGGTGAAGGGAAGTGAAAGGGAGGGGAAGGGGAAGGGGAAAGGGAAAAGGAGGGGAGGGGAGGGGAGGGAAAGAAGAAGGGAGGGGAGGGGAGGGGAGGGAAAGGGGAGTAGAGGGAAGGGGAGGGGAGGCAATGTTTTAAGTTAGTATTGCTACCTAGAATCACATCTGCTTTTCTTTTTTCTTTTTTTTTCTTTTTTGAGACAGGGTTTCTCAAAACCAAGTAGCCTTGGCTGTCCTGGACTCAATTGGTAGACCAGGCTGGCCTCGAATTCATAGCAATCCACCTGCCTCTGCATCCCTAAACACTGGGATCAAAGGTAAACAGGGATGACAGATAGAAGAAGCAAGGTAGGATCAAAATTTGAGTATCAGCCTCCAATGGAAAAGTTCATGTTCCAAATAAACACAGTGAGGTGACTTTCTGACTGTGGGCAAGCAACACAGCTAAACTCTAACTCACTAGGTTCCATGGGATACTCAGCCTGGGTAAAGTACTGCCATGCTCTTCCCAACTCTACTACAGCAACTCACTGTTCAACTTGATGCCAGCTTCAAAGCAGGACAATTCTGATTTGCTGATACAGAGCATCCATTTGAACTGATGCCCGGAAGAGCACCCCTAGTAACCATAACCACATAAATATCATGAGACCTTGTGTCAGACGATACAGCTCCAGGATTCAAAAGCAAAAACTGGGTGAGGTTATTTCAGGTTCAATGTCCTGAATAGTTTCTCTTTCCTTTGCTCAGGGATGTGTATTACCTTCTCCTTAAAACTTTCCTCTGAAGGACAACAACCCAAAAATAGTTCCTCACATCATCCACATCCACATCCACAGTTTATCCTCCTTTTTCAATGTTTCACACTCTCAAAATGTTACTCTCACACGTTTACTTAGACCGTTTAATGCTACCCAAACCTGTGACTCATTAACAAGACTCGCAGGCCCGCCTGACACAACGGCTGCAGCTGCCCCACAGCCCACATAGGGGGATGCAGAGTAAATGTTAGGACACCTAAGGGATCTTTTTTGATTTGGGGAAGAAAAGACAGAAGGCAGGGAAGGCCAGAGGTACAAAGAAGGAGAAAAGAGGCAATTGGCACATACTTACATTGGTAAGAGGGGCATGTGCAAACATAGAAAATCCTTCAAAGATATACTCATGATCATCATATTCTATAACTGTTGGCCTGTCAGTCTAAAAGTAAAACACAAAAACACAGGATTTAAGTTAACGATACCATTTGCATGTGCAGGAACCCACCCAGACACAAAGTAACTCAAGGCAGAAACAAAAGCAACTTTGTAGACTCAACATTTTTCCAAATATTAGGAAATATACGCTAAAAAATTAATTCTCTAGCTTGATGAGATTCTGACTTCAGATCAAAAAATAACCAATGATGCTTATTATGTACACCATAAAGAAAACTGAAGGCTGTATACAGCTTTGTTTTCTACAAGTTTGTTTTCTTTAATCCCACAACACTACCAGTTCTGCTTTACTGAGCTGTATTTCTGGATGAACAGACACTACTGTGGTCAAGACCAGAAGCAACCTAGGGAGGAACGCCGCTGGGGCCTCCAAGTGCCAGAAGCTCAGCCCCACAGCTACATCCCCCACCACCCCCAGGGAGAAGACAACCCAGCAAACACTGCAGTACAGCAGGGCCCATGCAATGAATGGCCAAGGCTTCAATTACCTGAAAACAGAATCAGCAGTTACATGATATAAACGTTGATCTCAACATGAGAGACTCTCTTCTTTATGAGTCATTCTTAACAGCCAATGCTTTGGATATTAAATGCCAAATGTGCAAATGTGGAACAAAGTATGAAGACTGCTAGGCTAAAAGATACTTATTAGCTAGGTGGTAGGCATCATTATTTCACAGATTACATGGGTAAGAACTGGGAAGAACTAAAGAGTATCCACATACACATTACTTCTTTTGTCAATATTACTGTCACTTTCTACTTGAGTGATTCAGTAAGACTAAATTAAATATTATAAGAAGATTCTGATGAAACAAGAATTAATAATGAATGGTATAACCACTATGTAACCCAGGCTGTTCCTTGCAGTATTAAGCATAGTTACCATATAAATCACCAGGCTCAGTCCTAAGTATACACCCAAACATACATTTATACAAATATATTTACACAAATAGCCTTTATTAAATGTTATTATATTACTTCTCTCTTCCCTGTCCTTTTCTCCAATCCCTCTCATTTCCAATTTTATCTTATATGTAGCTCTGTACATCATGTGCATGCTTGTGGCCATAGAAGCTAGAAAAGGGAATCAGATTTCCCCTGGAGCTGGAATTACAGATTGTTGTGAGCTGCCCTGTGGATGCTAGAAACCAATCATGGGTCTTCTGGAAGAGTACCAAGTGCCCCAAACTGCTAGGTCACCTCCTCAGCCCCATACAAATACTCCTATCAGCATTATTCACAACAACAAACAATGGAAACAACCTAAATGAATAGATAAATGGAACATGCTCTGGCCACACAACACACACACACACACACACACACACACACACACACACACACACACGGGGATACTATTTGGCTATAAAAAGAAACTATAAAGGATGCAGATTGCACAGTTCTGCAGATTGCAGAGTGCCCAACTAGTATACACGAGAACCCGGGTTGAATAAAAGGAAGAAAGAAGGACAAAGGAAGAGGAAAGGGAGTGAAATACTGATGCATACTACAACATGAGAAAATCTATTTTAGAAAGAAAGAAAAAGAAAGGAAGGAAGGAGAGGAGAGGAAGGAAGGAGAGAGAGGAAGGAAGGAAGGAAGGAAGGAAGGAAGGAAGGAAGGAAGGAAGGAAGGAAGGAAGGAAGGGCAGCTACCATATGGTCCTTATGAAAAGTCTAGGCTAGACAAGCCCACAGACACATGCCACCTAAGGGATATAAAGTTTCTTTTAGGATAAATGTTCTAAAGTTAGACTGTGGTGTTTTTACAAGTCTGTAATTATGATACACATCATGAATTATACACACTTTAAATAAGTAAAGCTGATGACACAAGAAGTATAGCTAAATGAAGGTGTTAAAATATGTAATTATGACTAATTTTGAAATCAAGCCTTCTCAATGCATATAACCAGAATTAATAAATTTAGTAAGATAAGCAGCAATGCAGCATAGCACAGCAGAGATACAAACACTAGAGCACACTCCCTGGCTTCCAAAAACCACCACGCGACTTAGTACTTCAGCAAATTACTTATCCTCGTCTACAAAATATGAACTAATGTCCCAAGGGAGTTATGTGGATGATGTATATACACAGATGTGTACTGGAAAATTAACTTTGCCAACCACCTAGAGCACAGAACATCTGCATAATAACCACAATATCATACTGTCACATTATACATTGGATTTTCTGATTTGGCCACAAGACAATAAGCTGTCCACTGACTTTGAAAACATGTGGAAATGTCCAACTTTACTCTTCCCACTCCACCACTCTAATAAACAGCTTCATAATTCACTGGCTACTATAAATTTGGTAATTGCATGGTACCAACACAAATAAAAAAGGCACAATAAAATGGTGAAGGAGGAAAGCTGAAATAAACAGCATGATAAAGCCAAATTTTATCAACATAATGATTTTAAAAATAAAAGCAATATAAGAAACAAATCAGATGCTAGTGTGATGGCTTGTAACAATAATCCCAGCACTGTGAAGATGAGGCAGGAGAAATGATGTAAGTTAGAGGCCAGCTTGGGCTACATAACTAAGTTCCAGGCCATCCTAGGCTAGAATGTGATTTCCTTAGTAACTTACTAAAAAGTTGGTAGGAGGGGAGACGGTAATCCGATAGTGGAAAAGTCGTCCAGCGTTGTTGGTCATAGGACGACAGGGCTTGATTGCCTGGGGGAATAAAAGGAAAATGTTTTACAAATTAAATAGAAATAATTAGAAAATAATTTTCTTTAAAATGGACTATACTGTCAGCTTCACATCTGGCTACTGCTTTTGTGTGTGCTCTTTCACAGACTAGTAGGAAAAGCACTATTCACTTTACTCTCTATTAGCTAATGAATAAAAAGATGTGGCTGGTGCCCAAGCTTTCCCATGTGCACTAGTGAAGTGGGACCAGACTGACCTGTTATCTAGAGTTCAGTAAGACCAGAAATGTTCGAAGTCTTTACGTTCCCCACCAAATATATGATCTCAGTGAATGGGTAACCGTCATCAGTTGGGTGTTTGGGGAACATGGCTAGACTCCCAGGACACATAGCGGGACTGCTATTTGGTATAATCAGTACAAGTAGGTAAGAGACCTCTGCATCCAGGAAGAACTTAGGAGGCTGGCCATCCAGAAGCCTATTTGGGAGCGCAATTTGGCACAAGAACCAGTAGAGGCTACTAAGCACTCTGCAAACAGTTGCTCTGGGTCTCTTCATGAGGATGGTGAGCCTGCCGAGTCCTCAAATAGTGATATATAGTAGACGGACTACTGTTGTTATGAAGTCTTTGCTGGATTCTTTGCCCTTTCCAAGGCAATCACACCAGAGGAGCCTACTTAACTCTAGAAGCGATGCCATCAGATCCACAGAATGTTTAGCCAGTGGTGGGTACCCTTTAGAGCCAACTGTAAACCATCTGATCCCAGGATGACTTGATGAGGCCTCTCCCAGTGTGCTTTTGTCCCATGGAGATAGCACTTGCAAAGATGTCTGAGTGGCTCCCTTCCTTCCTTACTCTAAGAGCTTAATGTAAGGAGGCTGGTGATAAGGTACAGCAAGTATGCAGCAAGCCACGAACAGCTACTGCAGCAGTATGGGAGCAATGCATGTATGCCCTGAAGAACAAACCCTGCTTTACAATAACATTCTTAATACTTTTGTAGTCAGCTACCAGCTACGGTATTTCTTGACCTCTAAGTTGTAGACTACATCTTTTGGGTACAAACAGAAGTGCACTAACATCAGAGGCATATGTCTTTGTGGACTCAGTGCTGTCTAGGGTGAATGCTTTTTCATCTGAGCTAATTGTGTTTGTGGCAGCTGATTCCTTGACCATATCCTAAGTAGTGAGTGACAACGCCTCACTCAGAGGAAACACTCTACAGATCACAGGGCTCCTGATCAGTCAAGAAAATGATGCAACTCTGAGGGGAGCTAGGAGACTTGAGCATACTGTTTGTTATATTTGTACCTAAAGGATGTAGTCTGCAGCTTCTCCGGGAAGAACATACATACATTATGCCTGTGCTCGCTGCAATAGCTGTGGCATGGTGAGTGCTGCGCCAACAGCCCCTGGCAAGCATCACAGAGAGTGACACTCTCCATGAAAGTCATACTCTCAGCAGCAATGGGTATGGATGCGGTTTAGTGATGCTGTGGCTTTGCTGGGTCCATCAGCAGATGCTTGTCTAGATTCCCCCACTGACAACAACAAAGTTTCTCTGTAGACAAACTTTTCCTTAGCCTTTTTGTTCACTGGCATCGTGATGCCAAGACCTTCCATACTCCTACACAGGAGGAACCAGACATACTATTTGGCAGTCACTCTGCAAAACAGGGGCATACTTCCCACCTGACAATAGTATCCAGACCATCCTCCAGTGAATCACCCCCGGAGAGGGGCCCATAGTGGTCTTAAGAATCATTTTCCCATATTGTGCCTGGTAGCAATTTCCATAGCAAAGACAGAAAGTACATGTAGAAAGCAGAAACTAGTCAAAAAAGCACAACAAAGCTACCAAACCAACTGCAGCACACTCCAAATTCCCCAAGGAGAGCCAGTCACTATTCACTCCCCTGATTCTCCCACAGAAATCAGTGTGATAACTCAGTTGCTTCTAAGAATCCCACTTTCCTCTCCAACTACCCTGTTCAAGACTCTTGCATAGTGGCCACTAACAGCGTCCCTAGGGGTATGTCGTTTCGCCTTCACTTCAACACACATTATAAACAAGTCTTAGGCACTGCCTAGTGCTCAGGCAGTTTATCCTCCCAGGACACCATAAAACACATGGCCAAAGTGGGTCAGACACAGCCATGGAACAAATGACTGACTGACCAGAAGGGTCCCTACATGAAACTGATCTTGGAAGCTGGGACATCTGCCCTGCTTTCTTGTGCCTGAATTCAGCCTAAGGTGGTAAGCAGGTGTTCCTTCACTAAGAAGGTTTAAGTTCTTTGAAATGATTGTGCAGAGGCTTAAGAAAGCTTCCTTTGCACTAAAGGAGTGAGTCTCTTGGAAATCTAGACATGAATTGTATCACACCAGCCTTGCATCTGAGACACCTTAGTTCTGCTTCCAGAGAACCAAGTGTGTAGCAGAGAGTATTAGGATCAAGTAAGGTATAGAAACAGGAAAAAGGATAGCATTTCAGAGCTGAAACACTACCCAACTAGCAACGAGCCCCAACATTGGGAGTAGGTGCAGTACCAATGACTCCTGGAATCAGGTGGCCAAAGAACTACCATTTTCAGACTTTGAAAACTGGGGGCTGCACCACTGAAAGAGCTGGTACTACTTAGGATTATAGAGCTAATGGTCTCTATAAGAAAAAGGATCACTGGGTGGTGGCAGCACGTGGCTACAATCTCAGCACTCGGGCGGCACAGGCAGGCAGATCTCTCTGTGAGTTTGAGGCCAACCTGGTCTACAGAGAGATTTCCAGGACAGCAAGAGCTATATACAGAAACCCTGCCTCAGAAAACCAAAAAAAAAATAGAGTATGAGGGTTATGGATTTTAGAAGGAGATGGTAGATGGTAGGTGATAAATACCCACATTCCCTACCGTGCTTTTCAATCCTTAGTCTACCATGAATCACCTGGAGGACCTTCAGATCTCAGCACTTTCTCCCTGGCCGCTGGTGGGACTGGAATTTCTCACTGCATTACGTCTCCATTACAATATTTATAGAGGTCCAGAGATCAAACTGCTCCATCATCTCTGTGGCACTGTGTTATTCAAGCTAGAAACCTCAGTAAGGATACGTATACTACAGAGGATCAGAGAAAACACCCACAACAGTTCAAGGACCTACCATAGCCAACACTGTACGCAAGTCCAGTTCTCTGAGGCCCACCAAGACACCGACTCCAGAGTAAAGACACGCTTTACTACTGTCACCTTCCTACAGTGAGGAAAGAAGCACAGCGTCTGGAGGCTCCTTGGACAGCAAAACCCGGCCAACAAGAGTGTTCTTGTTGGCCATTACACAGTGGCACAAACGGCTATGGACAAGATCCTTTAGCAAATCTAGGCAAAGGGCAAGTACCCCTGCCACTGTGACCCAACAATTCAGCAGCTCTTATGGCAAGGTTGGGAAAAGGTGCCGAGAGGAATGCATGGCAGCCCACACTGGAGAATCAGTGCTGGTCCCTGGACCTAGGCCAGGTCATCTGCAGTAAAGAAGTACATGCCTGTGGGGGAGGTGGCTTGCAGGGGTTAGGAGCTTAGTTTACCTATTAGTATGAAAGGCCTGTCTTGAGGAAAGCAAATCGTTGTGTCCAGACCTGCACATCATAAGCTAGATGCTGTCAATCCCAACAAGCAATTAGACTGAGAGGCACAAGTAGCAATTCATCTGATAGGAAGGTGGCACATTCAGAATCGAACGTACAACAGGAATGAGGGACAGCCGCACTGCCTGGCAGATAGCCCAGATCCCTACTGGCTCCATCACTGTGGCATCAGCATCCCTCCCTCCTCAGCTGATGACGAGGCTGGTAACTAAGGAGATTATGATGAAGGTGGAGGGAAAAGCTCAGGCCTGGTTTATACAAAAGGTAAGGTGGAATTTGGGTGCAAACAAAAGCCATCTGGCTCTAGGATGACTTTGAAAGACACCAACAGAGGGCAAACTCTCTAGTCCACAGTGACAGCAGTGTCTCTGATCAGGTACTCTGAATGGAAAGAGAAGTGCCTACAAGGAAAAAGACCAAAAGATGAAGACAGAAAAGTTCATGGGAGATTTGAAACTGGGCTAGTGGGAGGGAGTAGAATGACTCCTTCTTCAGTACAGTGACCATCAGAGAGCAGCTATGGAAGAAGTACTAGAGCACCAGACAAAATGGCTAGGGCAATCATGCCTGCGCCCACATCACCCCAGCATTGACAAGGTGGGCACATGAGTGAAGTGACCACAGTAACAAAAGACAGCAGCTTCACATGAACCCAACAGCACAGGCCCCACTTAACAAAGCTAAGCCAGCTAAGCCAGCCTCACACCAGTGAACATCTATTCAAATGGCTAGCTACCACTGGCACCACCACTTGAGAACAACCTACCCTCAGTAGCAAGCTGACTACCTAGGCCCCTTCTACATGTACAAGAGCAAATAAGTAGAAGATGGCCCACAGCCATACAGCTGAAACACTGCCCACTCAGACTCCCAGCCAGAAAAAGCCTACTGCCCAGCTATAGGGAGAGTAGGCTGCAGCTGCTGGTCCAGGGAGTGGCTCCTGTGAGGTCATTCTGAGCTGCAAAGCACCCTCTCCCAGGGCCACATGCTTCCTGAGAAAGACTGTTCTGCAGACGGGGGACATTAAGGTCTGAAGACTACTCCAGGCACACGAAAGGGAAATTGGCCAAGCTGGCTTTAACAGGCCCACAGAGAAGCTGAACTACCCCTATTCTTGTCTGAACTCTTCTTCCCAGACACTGACCCCCAGCAATGGGTCAGAGCACCCTACCTGAGGCACGGGAACAGATGCCCACAGATGAAACCTTGTCCAAAGTCCCTACTACACTCGCTGACTTTCAAAGATAACTAAGTCATTAAATGATCATGCAGTCTCATAGCTTTATTAGAGCCCCAAACAAGTTTTAAACAGAAATTAAGAACTTACATACTCTGTGTGTAAGTATAACGTGTGGTATCATAAGATGGTAATCATGGGATTAAAGAAAATAGCTTGCAAAACTGAAAGACAGTAAGGAAAAAAAAAATCACAGGAAACTAATCGAAAGAGAGCAGTTAAAAATGGCTATAGTGCAAAGGTGTTCTACCTCTTCAGTCAGTTAGAGGGTCCCTGAGAAGCCAAGGCTGGGGTATACAGGCCATGGGGACTCACAGTTGGTAAAAACAAAGATTCTAACACGTACTATGGAGAAGATAGAGCACCTGTGGGTAAAAACAGAGTAGGTCCCCGAGGAAAAAGAATAGGAGCCTCCCAGCTTGAATGAGAGCATTTCCCTGGGGCAACTCATAACCACTTACAACGAAAACAGGAAACTAATGCTGCAGTGTACACAGTTTGAGAACACTTAATAATAACACATATAACATATATGAGCCTTCCAAACCTCCTTTTAGTTTCTTTAACAACATCCTGTAGTCTACTCAAAGCCCAAATATTTTCCCTCTATAACTCTCAGTAACAGAGTCAGTAACAGGGAACATGAAAAGATTATTTTGATGGTATTATTTCATTTAATGGAAAAGAATAAGAATGGCATCTGTGTACTTCTGACTCTTTCGTGCTTCCATAAATCATAACCCAAGCCAGTTACCTCTTCTCCGGGATAAATGCTGTGCCGAATGCCTGTGCGTCTTGCTTTTGCACTACATTTGCAAAGTGGTCCATCATTCATCTGTCAGAAACAGAATGCAGTTCAGTGTTGTTGGGGAAAATACACACATGGCACAATGATGCCTCAAACTATGAGCTTTGACATCATGAGTACTGAAGCTCTGGAGAGGCTGTCATGCTTTGAACATTAAACCCAAAGCTGCAAACTGTCTAAACTGTGCCACGACATTGCAAGCCCAGGTCATGTGTACGCCACGCAGAAAATGTCACTGCCGGCATACTGTTTGCCCCCATTGCCTCCCACATCTGGGCAGAACTTTCTCCTTTCTCTTATTTCAGGAAAAATGTCTTTACACAGAAACAGATGCACTTCATATCCGAAAGGTATGAAGAGTTTTCTGCTCTGAAGATGACCTACAGATTAAATGTTTTAAAACCTGATGTATGAAGCAGAAGGGGTATGGGGAATGTCCAGAAGAATTAAAACAAAACAAAACAAACAAACAAACAAAAAAAAACAAAACACTTTTAATGCTGGGCAGCTTAAAAAATACCCTCATGCACTGCCCACCTTGTTTCACTATTCCCGGTAAGTGAACAATGTTGAGTACCTCAGGCAAAAAGTAAGTATCAAGCAAAAGAGCATAAACAGCGCAGAGTCCTTCAATTCAAGTAACACTTATGCTAGACAAGAAAATAAATAATATGCTTAGATTGAAAGAACGAAAGCAAGGAGGGAAGGAAGGAGCTCCACCTCAATGGATGTAGCACTGGAGCTGCTTGCTGTGGCTGGTCAGGCTTATGCCGAGCAGCACAGAAAAACAAGATGGGCATTCCACACATACCAGCATGCAGGAGGCTGGTCGCCTGTGTGATTCACAGGGACACAAAGCCCAGTTAAATAGAATGGATCATAGATGTGCGAAGCCCAAACATGAGCTAAAATCACAATCTACAGAGCCCTAAAAGCCAGTTTCCAGGCTGAGGAGATGGCTCTGTTGTTAAGCATTTGCCTTGCAGGTTAAAGACCTGAGTTCAGAACCTACATACACAGCCAAGCAAGGTGACACATGCCTGTAATTCAGGCAATGGCAAGACAAGAGGTAGAAATGGGCAGATCATTGGAAGCTCACAGACCAGGTAGCTAGGCCTAAGAGGCAAAGGTCAATAAGAAAGTCTGCTTCCAACAAAAAGCAGACAGTCCCTGAGGACTACAACTGGGCTTGTGTTCTAACTAACCTCCACGCACACATTTATGTGCAGAAGTGCCAATTCCAGGAGTTTATCCAATATAAACGTACTAAGTAGGAACAGTTTGTTTTTTCATTCCCTAAATAATGCAGCTTAACAACTACTGACAAAGTATTATATTGTATTAGGTATTAAAAGTGACCTTGAGATTTAAAACATAAAAGAGGTGTGCAGCCCTGGGTGTTGGTGGCGCACGCCTTTAATCCCAGCATTTGGGAGACAGAGGTAGGCGGATCTCTGGGAGTTTGAGGCCAGCCTTGCCTTTTACAAGACAGTCCAGGACAGCCAAGGAAACCCTGTCTTGAAAAAACAAAAATAAACAGAAAAGAGGTTATGTGTCACTTACATATAAATACACTATATTCAATGCAGACCCTGCAAACACCCTCCTTAGACACTGAGGGATGACACTATATTGATATATATTTTCTAAGTTCTAGGGATATATAATTCAATTAAAATATAGACGAAAATATCTCACTAAGACTTTGGCAAGAAATAGTAAAGTGAAAAACTTAAAACTATTTTTAGCCCTTTGGGAAATCTAAAGCTCCAGGAGGGATTGCAGAAAAATAACATTACTACCTAAAAAATAATGTTAGGATATTATCTGAAGCAACAGCTGGCAAATAAGAGGCTTAATAACTTTCCACCAAAAATTGTAACACACTCCTACTGCCAGTCATGGCTCCAGGGGAGCTGACAAACAGCCCACCTTCTTGCCTTCCCCCAGCAGCTCTGCTCTCACAAGGCTCATGTATCCGAGGACAGGGAACTAGGTATAATACACAGTGCAGTGAAACAATGAAGCCCCAGCAAGGCTGAACAGAACAGTAACACACACAGCAAGGCTTGTACAAGACGGAAGTGATGGGGTACAGTTTGAAAAACAACAATGGATTACAAACATCTGTGTAAATTCTGTCACACTAAATGTGACTCCTTCACCTGAATAAAAAGGAAACTGTTAAGTGTGAAAGCTCTGTTTGGAATGTTAGCACTCAAGAAGCTGAGGCAGAAAAAGAGTCAAAAGTTCAAGGTCAACCTGGACTAGACATAAAAATATGGTTTAAAACGCACTGAAAATTTTGCAAATGTTTCTACTTAATTCCAAGGCATAACAAAATACATTTTTCTCAGTCATTTCAATTATATTAATCCTCTTCAAAAAAAAAAAAACCCCAAAACCTGGGGATGAAGAGATGGCTCCATGGTTAAGAACAATGGCTCCTCTCCCACAACACTCAGATCCAATTTCCAGCACTCACATGGTGGCTCACAACTATATATAATTCCAGTTGCAAAGAATCAAATGCCCTTTTTCTGGCCTCCATGAGCATAAAACACCCATACACTTAAAATAAGATAATAATAAAAAATTTTCAAAGCTCTTAAAACAGCTGATATCTAACAAGAATCAGAAGAAAATCCTAATTAATCGTGAACGGTAACTGCCAAATTATCATACAGAGCAAGTAAGAACATGTCTTACTTTGCATAACAAATTCACATCCATAAAAGACACGTTTCATATAGACTGTGTATTTGTAAGATACCATTTTTAGAGTTGAGCCCTATGGCACAAACCTGTAACCCAGACTCAAGAGGTCAGCCAGAGCTACATAGTGAGATCCTGTCTCAACAAATATTTATTTATAGACATTGTTTTTAATCAGATATTACTTCAAAGCCACAATAATTTTTTTAAAAGTTTTAAATGTTCCAGCTGTTCTGTCATTAGTTCACATGCTCAACCAAGAAGAGAATTTACAAAAACCCATGACTAACTAAAACAAAGGCTACTGTGTAGGATGGCTCTGCTCACTACTGAGCAGCGCCTTCCCGGTGAACTGCTTTGCTTTAAAAGGCCCAGAAGCTCCTTCCCGCCTCCTGCCATTCTTCTTCCTCCTACTCCAAGTTTAATGAACAGCATTGCTACCCTGCTCTGAATAAGGTCACAAATGCTGTCAATGTGATTCAAGAAACAGCTGTTCTGTGCTCACACTTTGCAGCTGAGCTCTGAGGCTGGAAGGAAACAGCTCTGAAAAATGACACACAGCCCTGGGAGTAAAGTTCCATTTCAGTACCAGCCAGCATGCATCTTCTTAGCCCTGAGTCATAAATGTGATATGTAGGGTTTGCAACTTTCATAGCAAAAGCATAAAAACAGCCGCACCTGGCCCGGGTCGTTGTACCAAAGTTCATCATGAAGTCGGTCAGGGTGAGCCTTTTTGCGTTTAATCTCTGCAATGACATCAAACACCTCCGAATCCGAGCTGCTTGAACAGGTGCTGTCCTCATCTGACTCACATTCAGATTCACTGGAACTCTCTAGAAGGTGGGAGAAGGCACAGCAGAAGTTCATGAGTGTAACAAAATGGTTCTGCAAAGACTTTCAAATGCACTAAACCTCTAAAGGTAAAGGGCAGCTGGGATCACTGTTTATTGCTCTAGTAAATTTTTAAGGGGTCACTCAACACCAAACAATGCATGAAGCAATGCCATGAAAAATATAACAGTTCAGAATGCTGTCATAATCTAGCTGGGAAAACCAAGACAGTATGGATTTTTGTAAAAAAAAAAAAAAAAAAATGAGGACTAATAATGACCAATATCAAATAAAAATAACAGTAATAGTGATTTTACACTTTAAAAATGGTATTGATTCAATAAACAGCTAGTCCACTATGAGCCAGAAAGGTCATGGCAATTTCACAGAAGGAGCATTTGCAACTTAGCCACTGGAGAAGAGGAGAAAAGGGTGAGAGGGGATGAGAGGAGCGATGTGGTCAGGGCATGGAGACAGGCCTGGGGTAGACTCAGAGCATAGCAGAACCTCGCTGGCAGAGATGGGTGTAGAAGTACCCCAAATGCTAGACTCTAGACTAGACTACGCAAGAAAGCAACACTGAAGAGCTTATACTTTATCTCTTGATGATACAATAAAAGATGTTAGTCCTTTCTGAGTGAGACGGTTCAACTTGGAACCCCAGTACTCCTTAAGTAGAGGTGGGGGAGTCAAGAGTTCAAGGTCATCCTCAGCTACATAGTGAATTTGAAACCACATTAAATGAAATGAGACCATCTCAAAGAACAGAAAAAGACAGAAAAGATTTTAGTCTCTAAAAGTAACTGCATGAAAACAGACAGATAGTTACGATGTGTGAAATAAGCCACAAAATACAAATACTGTATGATTCTGCTTAGGTGACGTACTTGAAGCCATGAGATTTAGAGACAGAAAGTGGTGGTGGTTGGAGTGGGGGAGGGGGGACTTTCTGTATTTTTGCCTAATGGACACATGTCAGTTTTACAGGATGAAGAGTTCTGCAAACTGGTTGCTGGCAATACACATGTACTTAATAACAAGCTAGATGATTCAAATGATTACGATGGAAATTTTTATTGTTTTCTTATAGACTGAAAAGAGGACCAGAAAGTAGCGACATAACAAAATCCTATATCACAAAGTTTATCTCAGAGAGACAATACTGTCGGTCCCATGTTACATTGGGAAAACTGAGACATGGAGATTCATGCCCAAAGTCTTTTGCAAAAGTCACTTAACACATACAGTCAAGGATTCTGAGCCAGGCTATTTGGCTTCTGAGTCTATAATCTTGCCACTACTGCATGGCATGAGACAAAGTGAATCTAGGCAAGTGAGAGCCAGACAGAAGACGTAATAGCATATGGGATGTCTGACTGTATTCACTTCTCCAGCTTTTAGCTAAGATCAAGTGTAGTATCATCTCTGCATGCCATTATGTTAGGTGCTAAAGACACAATGTGGCAAAAAGCCATTTCTACGCTCAAAGATCAGCACATCTTGTAGTCTATGATCCTAGCAGCCCTTCAGAGGCTAAAGCATGAGGATCACTATTAGTTCAAGTCTGGCCTGGGAAGATATTAAACTTCAGGCTACCTGGACTGCAGAATGAGAACCTGTCTCAAAAAACTGAAGAGCATGGAGAGTCTTCACTTTACCTCAAACCTCAGAAATTACACTTAAAAAAATAGACCATTGCCTAGCGTGATGGTGCTCGCCTCTAAACCTAACACTCGGGGAGGCATAGGCAGGTAGATCTCTGTGAGTTCAAGGCTAGCCTGGTCTACAAAGCAAGTCCAGGACAACTAAGGCTATACAGAGAAAGCCTGTCTCAGAAAACAAACAAACAAACAAAAAAATAGAACCATGATGTAAAAATATCTATGTGAGTAGATAGAAGCCTTCACATTGGAGGAATGTTTCCTCATCAAACAAGGAGCACCCTGCAATGGAAAGATCCAAGGAAGTACCACCTGCCCATTTTCAAGAGCTTAAGGCACAGGCACCTGCTTTTAGAGGGACACGGGAATACAGGACTTTCTGTTTCAAAGGGTAGACAACTCTGCAAGAGATTGACTTGTTAGCCTGCCTTATACATTCTGGGATATAACTGAGAAAGTAAAACCACATACTTGCTGACTATAGAAAAAAAAAAAAAGATTGAAAAAACAAAAGCATTTCAGGTTGGGATTCTTTAATGGCTATTTCCCACAGGGCCAAGATTAAGCAGTAATAACAGCTGTCTTAGCCTCTTCCACTCACCTAAATCTTCATCTAGCTTTGTCTTCGGAGGCTCCCACGGAGGCCGAGCAGCTTTGGCCTTCTCTTGCCTGTTCCCCAACTCTTCCTCAAATTTGTCATATAAGTCACGGAGCCTACTTGTTCCAACGACAGTAGAATCCCCCTTTCCAAAGTAAAGGGTCAATATGAGAAACCGTATTAACAATCTATACCTAGAACCTTTAACCACAAGATGCCATTTTAAAGTAAAGGGTCAATATGAGAAACCGTATTAACAATCTATACCTAGAACCTTTAACCAGAAGATGCCATTTTGAAGGCCCAGTGCAATCAATATTTGGAAAGGAAACACCACACACTGACAGGGAGCCTCTGAACCAAACACACACTGCATACCTGGCAGGTGAGGTAATGCACTTTGCCAACACTGAGCAGCATGGGAACTGTTTGCCTATGCCTGTTACATATGACATTTAAAAAATACCATGACCCTTGGAGCAAAAAGAAAGTTTCCTCCCCTCCTCTGTCCCCACAAACATACCCAACAAGCATAAGGCTGCTGCAACAGTCTGCAAGCAGGCCTCTGCTGCCACAGACTCTCCTTCCAGAAGGAAAATCACTTTAAATACCCAGACTGTTTGGCCTAACAACCTCAAAACGTAAAAAGTAGACCTTTCATATTTAAATGTAAAACCAAGGCAAATTATGATAATCTGCCACCCAGAAGAGGAAGTACCTGCTTTTTACCAATCCCTCCCCATTCAAGACTGACATTCTTTCCACCTTCTCTGTGCACCATGCGTGTGCCTGGTGTCTTGGAGGCCAGAAGAGTTACAAACAGTTGTGACCTGCCACATGGGTGCTTGGAATTGAACCTGGGTCCTCTGTAAGGGCATCTGGTGCTTTTAACTACTATGCCAAGTCTCTAGCTCCCTCTCTTCTCTTCAACAGTATTTTATTAGAAGGGAAGCAGATAAGATACCTGCAGTCTGCATTTGCCTTTGTATCTTGTTGTCTCTGGCAGAGAAGGTGATAAGAATGTCAGCTGTCATAGCAGCTAGTCTTTGTATAAGGAGAAATACAAATGGCTACCAAGTGCGAGGAACCCACAGGAGTCATTAAGCACTCAAACTAGAACCTCTGCTTAATAGCTACAAAGAACAAAACTCTGCCAGACATTTAATGAATGAGAAAAGATTTTTTTTCTACAGCTCCAGAAAGGAGCATACTGCCCTTCTGACACCTGGATTTAGCCAATGAGATACAAGCTGAACTTCTGATGCCTGGAGCTATGAAATGATAAACTTTTGTTTTTGAAGCCACACAGCTGATAACACTTTGCTATGGCAGCAATGGAATCCAAAATCTGTGGAGATGAGGAAGACAGATCTGGCAAAGAGATGAAAGGGAAACTTGGACAAGGTACATGCCTGCTGTATCCTATTCAAAGACAAAGGTAAGAAGACAATCCCTCACAGTGCCATTCTGAACTGTGGAGGATTCTCAAGACAGCGTCCCAAGCCACTAACCAAACACTGGCCACGGGCCCCCTCTATATACCTTATAAGAAAACTAAACCACTCATTCAAGTAGCAGTATTACTTCTTAGGAAACAAGCCTAGCTAACAAAACACTGACATCCTGACACAGATAGTGTGATGATTAATTAGGACAATATAAGAAACACAGAATGAAATGTCAGCACCATGAAAGTGCTCAGCGCACACTTTCCCTTTGCAGCACAACATGAACGGACTGGCTTTAAAGCCTACTCTAATTTACCAAGTATCATGCCACCATCATATTCCTCAAACCCTTTTCTTCAAAAGACAAGGGAATCTTTCAAGTTATACTCCAATAAGGGTCACAATAGAAGCAACTGACAGTCTAAAAGTAACACATGTTCAGTAAAAAGCTAGACTTCAGGGTCAGCAAGATGGCTTAGCAGGTAGACACTTTCTGCTGAGCCTGACAACCTAAGTTCAGTCCCCATGACCTTCCTAGTGGAAGGAGGGAACCAGCTCCCACAAGGCGTCCTGTGATCACGCATATGTGCATGCACACATACACAAAATAAATAAATGTTTAAAAAAAGAAACTCTACTTCAAATTTGGGGTTTTAATCTTTTCCCAAATTAACAAATGCTACACGATCCTTTCGAGATGCTGGGCAGTGGTGGTAAGATGTCGCTCTCAGGCAACCACACAATTATGAAGAGACACAACCCATATTCTACTTCACACAATGCTGCCAGGATTTCTCAGATACATGTTTTAAAAACTTTAGAAGAGGGCTGGAGAAATGGCTCAGAGGTTAAGAGCACTGACTGTTCTTCCATCCAAAGGTCCTGAGTGCAATTCTCAACAACCACATGGTGGCTCATAACCATCTACAGTGAGATATGGTGCCCTCTTCTGGTGTGCAGACATACATGTAGGCAGAATGCTGTCTAACTAATCAATAAATCTTTAAAAAAAAACCTTTACATGCACTACAACACTTGATTGTAAGCCAGACTTTGTTTAAGATGACTTTTTCCAACTACAGAGTAGAACCTAAGTGTTCTGAGCACACTTATGGCAGAGTAGGGTTAACCTGACATTTGGTGAATGTATAAAATCTATCTTGGACTTAAGACAGTTTCAACTTACAATGGTGCTGCTGAAGTAGGTCTGCCCTAAGTCAAGGAGCATCTGTGTTTTCACAAAATCCCAAAGAGCAAAACTCCATCTCACCTAACCTCACAGACTAAATCTCACATGGGCAACTTAAGCCCTAAATCTGTAGAGCCACTGTTTAACTCATTTAATTAATGAGCCTTATTCTATATCGACCTTGTATCAAGTATGAGATACAGGCCTAATTTATAATTAATGGGGTTGGCACAATTCTTACAGGAATGTCAAGGATGTACTTCAAACAAAACGAAGCCCAAATCTTTACCTTCTATTTGGGAAAACACACAGGCATGCATGCACGCACATACACACATACACATACACATACACACACACCATAGATGAGATACAGGTTAGAGGTCATGAAATTATTTAAGGCCATTAGCATCAAAGGATGCAGAATAATTCTTTAAGCTACTATATACTCTTGGCCTTTGGTGCTTTTAAAACACCTTTTCTCCAAAATAGTGATTCTCATCTTGAGGTAATTTCCCTTTAGGGAATGGAATGTGGTGGTTTGGACGAGAAAGTCCCCCATTGGCTCATGTATAAACACTTGGTCCCTGAGTGGTGGCACTGCTTAGGGCAGATATGGAACCTTTACAAGGTACAGATGAGCTACAGGAAGTACAGGGGAAGAGGAACTCTGAGCACTTGTAGCCTCTCCCTGCCTCCAGTTCTTGCTCTTTGCTTCCCACATACCACTAAGATGTGATCTCTTTGCTGCATCACACCATCCTAAAGACACCCCATCTTGTCTTGGTCTCAGACACCTAGGTACGGGCCTGGTCAGTACTTTGATTGCTGTACTCAGCTTCTTGCTGTAGCCAGCTGCTGCCAGGCCAGTCCCTGCCTTTTTAGACTCTAAGTCTCTGGAGCCAAAACGACTTTCTCCCTGAAGTTGTTTATGGTCATGGCATTTATCACAGCAACAGACAAGCTAACAGAACAGATAACAAGCTGACAGGGAACACATGGCTGCATTTGAAGTCAGTTTGGGGGAAAGGTGCATCAAATGGACAGCCACAGATGTGCTCATGATCCGTACAGCACACAGGCAACGCCCACAGAGAGTTATCTGGCCTAAGTACCAACAGCGCTGCATGGAGACACAAGGTCTCTGCTTCAGACCTACCACCTGATCCATGGGGTCACTGGAGTAATAGCTTTCCGAATGTGTACATCGAATCCACACAGGCTTAAGGAGCTCTTCATCTTCCTCCTCCATCTTGTCAGGAGGCACCTCCTCTGGCTCTTTTTCTTTGATAGAAGTGTAGCTCTTCTCTTTGCCAGAGCTTTGGCTGTCACTCCACCTGTCTTTTTCCTCCTCCCAACGAGCTCTCTTCTTCTCCCTGCTTGGGGAACGACTTCAAAAGGAGGAGGGGAAAGTAAGTTACTAAAAATAATGGTTCATCATCTAAGCCACCTGGTACATTTTCCACCTACGTGAGAAAGCCCTGCCAACCACCATGCCAATTTTTACTAAACTGGTGATCCTCAAATGTTAGTCTGCTAGCATCAGAATCACCTGGTTTATCAGTATAAAAATACAAATTCCCTGGTAATAACATTACCAGGCCACAGAAGAAGACACTGCAGCCACTCCTGATGAGACCTAATTCACTAGGATCAGAAGGAAGGAAAAGAAGACCTCCCCTATCAGTGGACGTGGGGAGGGGCATGCATGCAGAGGGTGAAGGAAGGCAGGGATTGGGATGGGAGAAGGGAGGGAACCACAGGGGGGATACAAAGTGAATAAAGTGTAATTAATAAAGAATTTAAAAAAAAGAAAAAATGTATTTTCGAAATGAAGATGAAAAAAATCTGTGTCTTAAAGATGCAAGTAGTCTGATTTTGATCAATATCTGCCTTGTCATAAAAGCATACTATGAAGATTTATTTTTTTAAAAAGAAACTCAAGCAGGAGATGTTATATTAATTTTCAGTTAACAGAGCAGGGACTCATTAAATAATATCTATGATTGAGTTTTAAAAGGAGAAAATAAATGTTTTTATTTAGACTTCTGATTTAACCAATCTAAGGTCTTAAAATGTGTTGAACTCTGGTGAGAAAAACTAAAAAAAAAAAAAAAAAAAAAAAAAATTCCCAGGCCCTGCCCCAAATTTACTTACTGATTAATAATCTCCGTGGGTGGGGCCCAAGAATCTGTATTTTTAATAACCTCCCCAGGTAATTCTGGTGTGCATCCAGCAGGTTCAGCAGCAACTGGTAAGCCATAGCTCCTAGAAGAAAAAAGATACTTAGAAAATATTTGAAAATCTCTACTTACGGACAATTTCATCAATGAAAATACAAGTTTTGAATCTTTCACATACTACTTTGCCAAAATAATTTATTTTTTGCATTGTTTTTTGTTTTTTGTTATTTGAGACAGGGTTTCTCTGTAGCGTCTTGGTTGTCCTGTACTCACTTTGTAGACCCGGCTGGCCTCAAACTCACAAAGATTCACCTGCCTCAGCCTCCTACAGCCTCCCAAGGTGCTGGGATTACAGGCATGTGCCACTGTGCTTCAGTGCCCAGTGCCCCACTTCACCAAAATAAATTTTTAAAGCTTCCTAAAGTGTAGCCTCCGCTTAGCTATGGATTTAGTCTGACATCTAATCCAAAGGAAAAAGCACTAACACTCCCATCCTTGCTCTAGAAAAACTGACCTGAGTATTACCAAGCCAATCAAAAATGTGGCTAAATTTGGTTCTTAAAATACTAATGTCAAAGCAGGGCACGGTGCCAGGACAAAGGCTACACAGAGAAACCCTGTCTCAAAAAATAACCAACAAAATAAATAGACGATGATGTAAAACTATCTATGTATCTTAATTATCTATACTCATTACCACTGTCACTGCCAGAATCTAGACCGTCAAGATCATTTCTGCTGCAGACTGGGTACAGAAGAACTCACAGCTATACGTCACAGAGTCTCAGAGCATCTCCCTCACTAAGACCTGCTCACATGTTCTTCTCAATTCCCCTACAGTGTTCATTCCCTACTCTGCTCCCTCAGGCATCAATCAGTAAAATTTCTCTACACATATTCCCATACTAGACCTTTCACTGCTGGGTTCCAGAAGAGCATGGATTATCCAATCAAAAGCCCTGGACTTTTACTTTCCCCAATTAAAAAGTGAGTATCACATTTATAACAACACAATACCTAGGGGACACAAAGGTATTGTTTTTGTTGTTGCTTGAGACAGGGTCTCTGTGTAGCCCAGGCCATTCTGGAACTCACTCTGTAGACCAGGCTGGCCTTGAACTCAGAGAGATTCACCTGCCCCTACCTTCCAAGTGCTGAGATTCAAGGTGTGTGACACCACCGCCAGGCTACAATAATGCTGTTTTTAATCTGCTGGTTTGTAACAGTAATAAACAATGGGAACTCTTTCACTTTATTCTCATTTGTGTGGAAAAACGTCTGGGTTACATCTCTAAGGGACTAAGCGCGGCTCTTTCGATAGTACAAATCATGTCCATGGAGGGATGGTATTCTTTGGTAAGTGACAGAAGTCTTATATTCCTAAAGGTTTTACTCCTAAGTAAATACTGGTTCTACTTTAAATATTTAATAGGAAAATACTGATATAATCAAACATTGTTAACACTAAAATTCACAATACTAACCTATCTGTGCATGTATTCTTGGAGAAAACTCTCCTAGGTACTCTTTATCGCAGCACTGAAAACAACTTGCTAGTAGTCATTCTGACTGGTATTTCTATTCCCAAAATAAGCTGCCTTGTGGCTTTCATGCCTTGGTTAGGTTCTACATTCTGGATCTTCCTGCTGCACAGTCACAAGCTGAGTCTTCCTTCTTCAAGTGTTCTAGAACAGTTTAAAACTTTTTGGTATACCATACAAAAAAAAAATCAGCTTTTTCTATTTTTTCATGATTATTGCCTTAGTTGTTTTCTATTCTGTTTGTATGAAATTTATGAATTTGTTTTCCTAAAATTCAGCCCACTGACTTCAGGTACTTAGTTTAATATCTGTCCTTATATCATTTTATAATTCTTTGGAAATGATTTTGTTTCTACGTGTATGTGTTTTTGCCTGCATGTATGTCTATACACCACATGTTCTCAGTGCCACGGAGGCCAAAAGAGTACGTTAGTTCCCCTGGAACTAGAGTTACAGATGGCAGCTGGCAGCCATGTGGGCACGCAGAATGAAACCCAGGTCCTCTGGAAGAGCGGCTGGTGCCCCTAACTGCTAAGCCATCTCTATAGCCCTCATTTTATAATTCTACTTCACCTGCATCCCTATAATATTCTAGCTCATACTCCGTATAAACACCTTCATTTGTCACTTTAGCTACAGGCTCTTTCAAAGAACCACGCTTTGTATTTATTTATAAATTCAGTTATATTGCTATAGTGGTTTCAATTTCATTAACTTAGTTTATACTTAAATTACTATCTCTTTTTTTTTTTTTTTTTTTAATTTTTGAGATAGTCTTATCCCACAGCCCAGACTAGTCTGAAACTTAGTATTATACTACAGGCTTGCCTCAAACTTGAAGTGATCCTGTGTCATCCTCCCAAATGTTGGGACTATAGGTGTGAGCCACCACACTCAGCTTCTTATATCTTTTTGTTTGTTTGTTTTGTTTTTCCTGCTTTTCCTATCTGCTACCTATTTTTAAAGTCAAGCGTTCACATAATTATATACAGTTACCATTCATTTGGTAATTATTTTAGGATTGGTTCTAAATGTTTAATGTGTATTAATTGAATGATACTTTACAGGCCAAAAAAGGAAAATTACTCTTATTTTACATATAAAAAATTTATGGCTTAAAGAAGATAGATAACTTTTCCTGGTAACAAGGCTGTAAGGGCCACTAACCAACCTCTAATGTGTCAGACTCTAGGACCCACTCTTAACCATCATCATCTAAGACCACATATTTACCTTTAGACACAGAAATTATGTCTTAATCTGTAGCAATCACAATCTTGATGTCAGTTTGCTAAAGGGGATAGAACTGAACACTTCGCTTTTTTTTCTCCAACAAACATATTTTACATCTCGATGCATATTTTTTTTTAACCTAAACTTACTAGTTCTGAATTTTATAGCACTCTGGATAGATGGATACACACACATATACAATTTCTAATTTGGGGACACTTATCAAGATTTTCCTCAAGGCGGGGGCAGTGATGCATGCCTGTGATCCCAGCACTCAGGAAGGCACAGGCAGGCAGATCACTGAGTTCGAGGTCAGTCTGTTCTACAAAGCAAGGATACACAGAGAAACCCTGTCTCAAAAAACCAAAAGGAAAAAGGAAAAGTTTTTCTCAAACAGCATTAGTGTTAACCCTGGGCTTCTCTTCCTAGGCCACCCTGGCCAGAGCTGTAATGAAGACATGGCAGACAGAACTGTAAGACATAATCCGACAATTGCTTACCTTCCAGATCTCTTATACTCTTTTTTGTAGGATCTTTCCAGAGATGGTGATCTGCGGTTGTCCCGGTGCCTGTGTCTCTCTCTTTCCCGCTCTCTTAGAGGAGATAATACAGAGCTGTTTCAGCAGAAAGACTCAAAAGCACCATCTCCTCACTGAACTGTCCTCTAAAGAAATAGCCCATGGCTAAGGAAACTTTAGGGACTATTCCCTCTTTTTCACCCTCTATTTACTAGAGGGACAAGCAGTCTCTCCATGGGCAATTTTGGAAGTCATCCTAGTGCTAACCACTCAACAAAAGTCTGTCAAAATCTCCTGACCTTCTAATCGGCTGGCCTACAGCAAAAGCATTCCAGAACTCCCTTCCCTACTGGTTTCTAGAAAACTACTTAACAAATACTCAGACTAAAGGTCGTACAGCAAAGATTACTTGCTGTATTATTATTATAAGTGGTACAATGCCCTGAGCCTTATGGAGAAGGGACCTGAGCTGCAGCTCTAAGTGCTCAGTGACCTGCCAGACTGTGACCACAGCACATAGATGCTGCTTTCCTCTAGAAAAGATCCCCAAATAGACAGATGTATCTAAAGTGAAGATGAAATGAGAGACTCAGAAACCTTTCCGTATAAGCCTATAATATAGTAACAGCTTGAGTCTATCTGGCAAGTGCAGTGAAAACCTAGAATAAAAACCCAGTGTCCAGTGTGTCTGCATCAGAACCACCAATCTAAGGGACATCACCACCCAACTGAAAGGTGGGGGGAGGAAAGTAGCTAATCATCCTTTAGTTGGAGTTTTAAGTTTTAGAATACTTATCAAGCTTACAAAACTGGGTATCCCTAATTTGAAAATCTGGAATACTCCAAATTCCAAAACTTTCCGAGCAGGATGTACCATCTGGACTTTTAGATCAGGGGTCCACAAGAAGTATCAACCTAAGATGTCTGGCTCACAAACAGCCCCTATCCTACATCCTACTAGAGGAAAAGGCAACACAATAAAGTCAAGTCAGAAAATTCAGCAACTACTTAGAAATTAAGACACAAAATATTTTCACTTAAAGACTACCCCATTCTCAAGGAGGATTGCTTCAAATAATGACTCTGGAATATACAATCCTCAGGTGAATACCAGCAGTCCAAAATAAAACAGCCAGAGGTGGGAACTCATTCTCCATTTGAAATATTTCTAAAACCACAGTTTACATTGAGAGAGTAATCTCAATTATAGACTAAGGGACAAGTGCAAAACGTCAAAGACAGGACGTGGCTGCTGAAAAGGCAGCTGTTTCTATTCCCAAAGTTAAAAATCCAACTGGAGGACATTGTATATTTTTTTCACACCTAGCCAACAAATTTACATCTAAGAAAAATCATTCAATTGCTCTGAGTGGGCAGGAATTCAAAAGACCAATTTGCATCTAAATGGATATAATGAATAATATAAATATATTTACATGGATGATATGATAAATCTACTTAACGAAGCAAGCGTGTGTGTGTGTGTGTGTGTGTGTGTGTGTGTGTGTGTGTTTCTCAAGTTTTCCCAACATTCCTCCTTTCTTACAAACAGTAAGACAGTATTTAGGCATTTAGGCCTCATAGCTATGATAGGTACACGTTTACCGTGAGCAGAATAGCTAGGGAATAACCGCGCAGCAGCACTGCGCAGCTAGGCAAAGCCAACAGCAGGACTCTCTGCCACCCTACAGAACAGTTTGCTAGCACCTTATACCTAATTCTTCTTCCACTCTCTAGAACAATCTTGATCTTCCATGGTAACAGATACAAATAACTCTTTCTAGAAAGTTTGCCTCAGAACAATTTGCAGTTGTTATTCAACCGTATTTGGGGCACAAGCAAGCATGTATTACATTCTCCCGGCTCTGGATTATGGTGTGACGTGACTGTTTCTCCCTGGTCTGAACTATGATGTGCTGTGACTAGCAGAAAGTGAAACCAGTACAAAGAGCATCTGTTAAAATTTTTGTATTTAAAAAACTGGTATTGGAAAAAAAAACCATAAATCTAGAATTAAACAGTATTTTTCAAATACAACTTTCCCCCATGAGAACATTTTGGTGTAGGAAAACAGGTTAAAGCCATTTTGAGAGTATAATTTTAACAAGTAGTCTTGCTTCGCTTCCCAAAGTCAACAGTATTAAAGCACCCTGAGAGACAGAAAGCAAGCTATGTGCCATTGCTGTAACCCAATGAAGACTACACTGAGTACATTTAAATCCCCAATGTTCAAATATAATATAAAAATCTTTCATGTCATGGTATTATCACTAACGCACAACTGTGTCATGAAGAGGTAAAAGGCTACAATAAATCAATACTGGTAATTTTGAAACTTTTTTTTCTTTACAACAATTTATTTACTTGTCAGTCTCTCCTAAAGAGTCAAAATTGTGCCTTTAATCCCAGCACTCGGGAGGCAGACGAAAGAGGAATCTCTTAAACTCAATGAGGCTAGCCTGGTCTACAATCTGAGTTCCTAGAAAGCCAGGGCTACATAGAAAAACTTTGTCTCAAAAACAAAACAAAACAAAACAAAACCCAGAAGAAAATAAAAAAAGTGCACAAGTTTTTGTTGGTCTGCAGAGAGAAACTGACCATGCAGGTGTCTGTGGCTTTACTAGAGAACTCCACACATGGGCTTACCTGCTCCTTTCATAGCTACGGTGGCGAGACGGTGTCCTCCCCCGATCATAATCTGACCGGTAGCGGCTATCAGGTCTTCTCCTTTCAGGGCTTCGGCCCCTCTCCCTGCGCTCCAGGGACCGATGCCGCTCACCTCGCCCATGACTGTGATCTCGGTGCCTATGCTCTTCGTAGTGCTTAAGCCTTTCTGGGGACCGTCTCTCGCTTGGAGCCTTTGGGAGTGAGTACGGGGGGAGATGTCTAAAATGGGGACTACTGCTGTTATTAGCAGTGGGTGGGAAAGAACTGGAGTTGTTCTGAAAACTGTTGAAATTGGGAGGTGGGAAGCTGTGTGAGTATCCAGGGGGGTACTGGTAATTAACCTGCTGCGGCATGACAGGAGGGGGTGGAGGATGGGGCACAGAAGGAGGAGGTACCATGAAGGGGAACGTGCCTTGTCCGGGAGGTGCTCCAGACACTGGGGGGTTATTGGGACACGGTACTGGAGGGGGCATGGGTGGGAAACAAGGAGGAACGGGGAAGGTGTGTCTCATCTGGTGGTTGGGAAAAGGGGGCCTAGCTGGGCAGGGGGGGAGGGGGCCTTGTGCTGACGGGGGCATGGGTGGAGGGAAAGGTACAAAGTCTGGTCGTGGAGGCATAAAATTAGGGGCTTGAGAGTTGGAGAACGTGGTGGAAGGGGCACTTGGAGGTTCATATTGGTATTGCACAGGAGGCTGCTGAGGGTGAAGAAGTCTCAGGTTCTGAGGCCTGAAAGCTGGTGCTGAGGGTCTGGCTCCATGTCCTCCTCGTCCCCGGGGACACCCTCGTCCTGGGTGGAACGACATTCTGTGACTTTTTAGAGAAAAAGAGAGAGATGTCAAAATACTGGCCCCACCAAGACCCACAGCATGGAAAGAGAAAAGTGATTCCTGCAAGCTGTCGTGAGACCTACACACAAAACAAATGCAAAGTTTAAAGTGATTTAAAAAAAAAAAAAAAAAAAACTAATGGGACAGGGAGAACAAGCCACAGAACACACGTGAAAGAGCCAAATATGGTGGATGTGCTTAAAATCCCAGAGCTGGGACAGCAGAGACAGGACCTCTGAGGTTCACTAGCCAGTCATACAAATGACCCACTCTGCTTTAATTACCAAAAAACCAATAATGCTTAAGACTCAAAATGAGCCAATACTTCATCCTCTGAAGGCCAAGTAGAAAACTGTACTGTTGAACAACACTTAAATGGACAGCCTGGTGCCCACATTATTTCAATCACATTTTCTGCCAACACATCCTGGACACACTTCAGCAGCCAGTGTACTTTACTGGCCACCACAGCTGCTGTACAGCTTCTATGGGCATCCTTACTCACATCTCAAGCCCTTGTCACTGTTCACAATAACCTGTCTTCTATCAAACCGAAACACCAACACCGCCAGAACAGATGCTGCATCACCTCACCAAACTTGTCTGCATCCAACCCCATCCCCAATTTCCTGCTCCTAACAAAGCTTATCTTGCTAGAAGCACCTAGGGGCCCATCTCCAAATCTGCATTTGTGACTAGGGACTACTCTCCATCTTTCCCTACAACCAGAGCCTTAACACCAGCATTTAAATGTCCAGTCTACTCAACATAAAATTCTTGGCCCCTAGTTCTCCCTCAACTTTGTACTTTCTCCTCTTCTTCAGATTCCTGAAAATGCTGCTTTGAACTAAATGTTTTGTTTCCTCAAAATTTTATATTACTATGTGGTGATACATGGAAGAAGGGGCTTGAGGAAGTAACCAGGATTAAAGTAAATCATGGGTGCTATAAGTTAATAAATGAATAAAGTAAGTCATAAATATAGTAGTTTGAGTGAAAATGGCCCAATATGTTCATATATTTGAATGCTTGGTACCAGTTAGTGGACCTGATTGGGAAGGATTAAAACTGTTGGAGGAGTTATGTCATTGTGGGTATTATTCAAAAGCCCAGACCAGGGTCAGGCCCAGGCTCAAATGCTTTCTCCTATAAGAGCTGCCTTCTTTGTGGTGTCTTCACAGCAACAGAAGAGTAAGACAAGGGGGTAGTCCAATGATAAGATTGGTGCCCTGTCTCTACCTGGTGAGAGAGGATATAACAAGAAAGCCACCCGTACATCAAGTCAGGATTCTTCACCATGAAAGAAAATCTGACCATGCTAGCATCCTGACAAAGTACACTGTCCTCTTTTAGTATGCAAGCAGAATGGAGCCAGGAACTTTATCTCTACAGTTACTGAAAAGCAAGAATGCTCGATATCCTTCCCAATGAATATCAAGACATATACCAGGGAATCATCATCCTGAAAGCTTTTCCCCTTAACCCATTTAACTACAACTTTATTTTAAAACTGGAATGATGTAATGTCACTATCCCTTAATTAAAAGGTTTTGGGTTTTTTGAGATATGCTCTCACTCTGTAACCCTGGCTTGCCTGGAACCTGTTATAGAGCAGGTTAGTCCAGAACTCAGAGATCAACCTGCCTCTGATTTCCACATGCTGGGATTAAAGGTGTGCACCATCAATATTTTTAAAAAATAAAAATCCCTACCACTTTTTTAAAATAGCCCCTAAGAATTTCCTTAATTAGCTACAGTATTATACCTGCTGATCTTTCAAAAACCCCATCAGCACACAGAAGTGAAAGCTAGTCTTTCTTGTCAACTTGACTAATCTGGAACTAAAAACCAAAAATGGAGGACACACTTTTGAGGGATTTTTGCTTAACTGAGGTAGGAAGAGCCGCTTCTGATGCAGATCTTTGAGTAGGGAGGCACATCTTTAATCAATGCTTACTTACAATCAAGAACTACAAGCTCTGATCAAGGGTGGGGTCTGGGGTATTTCATTAACTCTTCTGGTCTGGTTCCTAGCCCTACACCCAAATCTCTAATGAGTTATCACCATAGATAAAAGAATCAACACAGTCTCTACCCCACTACCTAGCCCACAACCCACCCTCTCTTCTCTAGTCTCTCTAAACTGCCATTTCCAGCATACCACTTACCATGTGTTGCCTTGCATTGTAATATATCCTCTAGATATGCTACATCTTCCACTCAGAATGTAAGTTCTGCAAGACAGAAAGAATAAAATGTTTAAATACATTTTCAAAACTGCCAATGTTACAAAGTAAGGTTTGGCTTTTTTTACAGTTATCAGTAAGTTTAAATCCTCTAATGTGATTAGCTTATAACAAAATCAGGAGCATACTGAGCTACTATCAAGTTTCTAGCGAATTGCCTCCCATACTTATTAGTTGTGCAGTTGTGCTAACTCAAAGCTATCCGCTACTAAACTGACGGAAAGCACAGCCACCTCCCATGTCTGGTTTAGTAGAAGACTGCAGGAAAGACTTCCTCCATCTTTCACAAACACAGCTCCCTTCACTGCAACATAAAGTAGGCATAAACCCAACACAAAAATCACTGTGAAACCTGCTTTCAAATTCAAATATACCCACAACCTACCTTACACAACAGTTACCATTCTTTACTTTCATTCTCAGTTCTTCCTACAGAAGAACACTGTAAGCATAAATGAACTTTAGCAAAATGCTTAAAAAACAAACAAACAAACAAAAAAACCCCACAAATATTGGATTGGGGTGGTGCCTGCCTTTAATTCTAGCACTCAGGAGGCAGAAACAGGCAGATCTCTGAGTTCGAGGCCAGGCTGGTCTAAAGTGATAGTTCTAGGACAGCCAAGGCTACACAAAGAAACCCTGTCTCAAAAAAACCCACAATGAAATATAAAAAGCTTTCACATAGAAACAACCTTCTAGGGGCTAGAGAACACCTCAGCAGTTCAGAGCACTTGCTGCTCACGCAGAGTTCAGTTCCCTGCACCCACACTGTGTGCCTCACAACTGCCAGGGGATCCAACACCCTCTTCTGGCCTCTGGAGGCGCCTGCACACATGTATACATACTAATATGTAGACCAGTAGTTCTAACCTTCCTAATGCTGCGACCCTTTAATACAGTCCCTCATGTTCTAGCGACCACCAACCATAAAATTATTTTGTTACTACTTCATAACTGTAATTTCATTACTGTTGTTAATCTATCTGATAGGCAGAATACCTGGGACACCCCCCCCCATTGGGTCACGACCCACAGGTTGAGAAATACTGATGTAGACACACTGTGATGGCTATTCTTGGTTGTCAACTTGACAACCTGTGACAGAGTTTTGCTTTATTTGAAGTGGGAAGATCCGCTTCTGACTGGGATCTTTGAGGAAGGCAGATATATCTTTAATCCAGATCTTTAATCTAGATCTAATCTGGGCCGTACCTTCTGCTTGAAGTTTATATAAGTTCATAGAAGAAAGAAGCCTTTGTTCTTCGCCTGTTTGCCCTTGCCTTGCTGGCAAGTCCATCCCTTCACTGGCATTAGAGCCTACTTCTTTGGAATTCTAGCATATACTGAAGACCAGCTGAGATATCCAGCCTTGTAGACTGAGCAACTTCTAGATTCTTGGACTTTCATTCACAGCCAGCCACTGTTGGGTCAGCTGGACCACAGCCTGAAAGTAACTCTAATAAATCCGCTTCGTATCATTCTATAAGTTCTTTAACTCTAGAGAACCCTGACCCTCTCTCTCACACACACACACACACATACACAAAAATAAATTTTTTAAAAATGCTTTATCAAACCGACAAAGTAAAAAAACACAAATAATTGAGCTCTATCAATTACTGGTAGCTTATGTTTATTAGTCATAAATTATAAGTCATAAATTATTCTATGAAACTTACCAAAAACTGCCTCATGTGACAGCCGTATGTGCCCATGCTGAATGCCTCCAGTATGCTACTAGATCCTTGCAATCATGGGCTCCTTCATCATTTCTGCATCCTTCACAGGCTCTACACACAATAAACGGCAAGCAAGTTGTACCCTCACACACTGTGCATGCTTCTACAAACCTGCATTAACAAAACCACTTGGGAAGCAGACATTTTCCCTGATTCCAGTTTACTAGGCCAAGACTTGTGAGACACTGTCCCAAGCTCCGTAGACTCAAAGACGGATAAGGCACACAAGCCTGCAGAGTTCAAGGATCTCAAAACCCATATACAAATGTTTTAATAATAATAATAGCAGTAATAGTAATGATACGACATCCTGAACACTACAAAAAGAGAAATGCAATGTGATAAATACAAAAAAATAAGGAGCTGGATGCAGGAGCACACGACTTCAATCCCAGCACTCAAGAGGCTGAGGCAGGGGGATCTCTGTTAGTTTGAGGCAGGCCTGATCTACAAAATCAAGTCCAGGACAGCCAAGGTTACACAGAGAAACCCTGTCTCGAAAAACAAACAAAACAGAACGAATGAAAGAAGAAAAGAAATAAAGAGAAACAGAATGGAGGGAGGAAAGAAGGAAGGAAAAGAAGAAAAGGGAATCAGCATGTACAGAATCCAGAACAAAAGGCATACACTGGAGCTAGAGGTGGGCAACTGTCAGGGGAATTAACACCTCTCGACAGTGTTAAAATGGAACGGAACACTCACTACCAGACCATCCTGGATGTTTTACGGTTAGTAAAGCTAGAAAATACTATGCCACAGTATTGAGGATGCAAAGTTTAATTCAAGTCAATGAATTCAATGCAAACGGAAAATGCCTATCATGAGCTGCCATTTGAAAGCAGGGAAAGAAACCGAGGGAGCTACTCTGAACAGTTTGGTCGTCAAGGGACGGCAACCGACTAGAAGTCGCTGGGACGCCGTACTTTCCCTTGGAGGAACCTGAAGCCCGGCCTCCTCGTGGCTGATGCGCGATTGCGCGTTCGCTAGTTTGCATCTCCCGCCAGCCTGGAGCAACGCGCGGGACTCCGGGTCTCGCTCCCCTCCAGCCCCGCGCCCGGGGCATGGCTTGCGCTCCAGGAACAGATGAAAGGCATCCCACCCCGCTCCTGCGTATCTGCGGGTTTGGTACCCAGGGTCACTCTTTCGCCCCAGGCGGCAGACCTACTCCGACGCTGCCAGACCCAACTCCTAGGATCCTTTCTCTCAGCCCTGGACTCCATTTAAATCCCGACCCTCCATACCCGCTTTCCAAGCACACATCAAGGTCCCCGTTTACCTACAGGGCGTCCCGGGGTCGCCGGCGGAGGGGACCCTCGGTTACTATAACAGCCTCCACAGCACAGGAGCCGCCCGCGCCTCCGGAACAGGAAACCGGGAATTAAAACAGCAAACCTGAGAAAGCTGGGCCTAGGGAGGGAAAACTCACAGGAGCGCATCGCAGCACCTTCTGCGCGGTGATTGGCGGGTCAGAGGGAGTGACAGACGGCTAAGCCAATCAACACTGCCTTCAGTTCTTACACCCGGCCCTCCACCCTGTCGTCCTCCAATCCGGAAGCGCAACCGGGTGAGCGTGCGTTTCCGCCACAAAAGGGCAGTGGGGCGCGCGGCTTGGAGATGCCGGGCACCTCCGTGGGTGCCTCGGAGTCCCCGCAGCCCGAGTCGCGCGGAGACATGAGTGACACCGGAGGCGACCACACGCTCCTCAGGCGCTACCCCAGGCTCCCGGTGTGGGTGGTGGAGGACCACCAGGAGGTGAGCTGGCGACCGAAGCCACCAAGTCCTGACAGGAGGGATTCGAACCCGGGCAGCCTTCAGAGCCTTGACCAGCCCCTAACGCTAGCTGCCGCCTGTCTCCTGCCGAGCCTGAACCCTCTGCTGTGAAATGGGAACCGTAATCGTAGATCGTGTTATAGGGCTGTTAACGTTTTTTATGGCAGTGCTGCAGTAAAACCAGACTTACGGAAGACCACCAAGAGGTCCATGGGTCCAGGAGATTTGTTTAAAGGGCCCATGGAGGGTCTCTGGATATAAAACAGCAGAGGCCCAAGAGTGAAGCTCTTTGGGCTCATCCCCTCCCCACAGGAAAAAGGGGGATAAGGAGATTTAGTGATAGATGGGAGAAAGTTAAAAGAGGAAAGAAGTTTGATTTCTGAGACAAAGCCAACTTTGGGTTGGTCTGTGCTTTCAAGTTTAGTAGTAACCCTGAACATACAGAGTGTAAGAAGAAAAGCCGTCATCTAGTCCAGCCCCACCATCCTAAAGGGACAGAAAATGCCCCCAAACTGTACTGGAATACAGTTAATGCTAGAGTGAGTTGTTCTGGACTGTTGAGCAATAGAGATGGAAATTATCAGAACTATCTACAGTAAAGAAATTTTATATTTTCCTACTTTTAATACCCTGATGCACTTAAGGTCTGTGGAGGTAGCCCCTCCCCCCCTTTTTTTGTTTGCACTTGACAGTGTGCAATTCTCAATGTGTGTGTGTCTGTGTGTCTGTTACAGGTTCTGCCCTTCATATACCGGGCCATAGGTTCGAAGCATCTTCCGGCCAGCAATATAAGTTTCTTACATTTTGATTCACATCCAGACCTTCTTATTCCTGTGAATATGCCAGCAGACACTGTGTTTGATAAAGAAGCACTCTTTGGGTAACGTCTTTTTATTATATTTTGTGTATTTGAAGTACAGTAGACTTTTGCTACATCCGTGATAGGGTTTTTTTGTTTGTTTGCCCTTTTTATATTAATTAGAACAAGTTTTTGACAAACTAAAAGAGCCTCCTTGTCAACCTTAAGTTAATTTTGTCATAGTATTTTATCATAGCAATGGAAAAAGAAACTAAGACTGTGTGTGTGTGTGTGCGCGCGCACTTTAAGTTTCTTGGCATTATATTCATATAACTAGTTGCCCCTGCCTTTGTAATGTGAAAGAAATCATGGATGTTCTGTAAACAGTGGCAAAAAGTTGTTCTAATAAAGCTTTACAAAAAAAAAAAAAATATATATATATATATATATATATATATATATATATGAGAACAGCTAAACCAATATGTGACAGCCTCTAATTTAGAATTTGGAACACTAGAGGAGACTTGAGAAGTAATCTTGAGACATTCCCCTTTCCTCTCCCTGTCTACAGTCCAGTAGTGAGGTATGAGAAAATGTGACTTCTCTAAAAAGCAATCTCAGAATCATGAAATGAAACACCTTTAATTTGCCTATCCTTTCTAGGATTGTGTCCTTCCTACTTTTCAGTGTCTTTATTTTCAGGTCACAGATTCTGTTGACTGTCAGTTTTATTAATAGCGCTGTGGGGCTGGAGAGATGGCTTAGCAGTTAAGAGCGCTGACTCTTGCAGAAGACCCAAGTGGGGTTCTTAGAACCTATACTGACAAGAACCTATACTGACAGTCTTACACACACTTTGTAAGTGCTGTAAAGGAGCCAGTGCCATCATCTGGCCTCTGCAGGGACCTGCACTCTTGTGCACACTGCACACACACATAAAGTCATGGGGATAGAAGGAAAGTTGATGATTGTATCTTCAAATAAGGGCATTCTAGTTTCTCTTCTCTAATAAAGTTCCCCAAAATCTTGTCGTTGTCTCATATGTAAATGTATATTACATTCAGCCTACTGTAGAAAGTTACTTTTTCCAAAGCTCCAAATCAGAGCACTAACTCCTAAAGAAATGTGGTAGTTCCACCAATCCCTTACTGTCTCTCATTGCTTAGAAATTGAAAAAGAATGTCAAGCATATATTCAAGCCACATGCTAATCATAAAATAACAGTTCCTAAACGTAAGTAGCCCTGGTTCTTTTTTGAAACAGGGTTTCATGTGGACCAAGTTGGCTTTCAACTTGTTTCATAGCGGAGGCCAACATTAAACTCCTGCTCTTGTCTCTGCCTCCTCAGTGCAGAGACTGCATGTGAATGCCACCATGCCCATATGTCTGCATTCTTTTATACTCTTAAAAATCAAGCCGAGGAAATAATGAGAGTTACAGTTGTGTGTGTTTACTTCATTTAAAATTTCAAATAAAATTTTCAGATGTTCATTAAACAAGTTATTCTTATTTTTAAAAGTGCATTTACAAAACTATCGTGTGGCATTATTTAAATTTCTCTTAAGATCTTTTTAATATTTGCCCTTGTAATAACACCTGGACTCTATCTGTTTCATTCAGTCTATTGCATGAATTTCCAAAACAACTGTTATTTTATGATTAGCACGTGGCCTGAATATCTGAGATAGTATTTATTTTCATTACTAATTCAGATAAGCAATGTTCTGACTATTCTTTTATCCTCCTACAAAACTCCACAAGCTTCTGAAAGCTTAGCTGAGATACAAAATCCGACAGTTCAGCCCTCTGTCTAAATAACCACAGTTAATTGATATTTCAAAGAAAAAATTATACTACTTTCATAATTCAGTCCTACTTGCTCTTCCTTGAAGCAACCGTTGTACTTCACAGTCTATAGCAGAAGTTTTGGTATGCTCCTTGTGTTGCTACACAGAATATGTTAAAGTAGCTAATCAGGAGTAAGCAGTAATAAAACCACAAATATTCTTAAGTAAAGCTAGCTTTGGACAGGGTGCTAGTAATGAAACATGGAGTGACTCCTAGAAGGCCTTGCTTAGCACCATGATGTTTCTGTGCCATCAGTGCAGATGTTTATTCAGCGAAAGGAAGATAGTATTCCACAAAAAGTCTAGTAGTCCTGAGACTTCTTGAGACCTGCTATCTTCAATGTTTGGGAAAAACTGTTCACTAATAGTTTAATGTTTCTTTTTTTTTCTTCAGAGAATTAAGTATTGAAAATTGGATTATGCCTGCAGTTTACGCTGGCCATTTTTCTCACGTAGTATGGCTTCATCCCACATGGGCTCAGCAAATCAGAGAGGGCAAACACCACTTCTTAGTAGGCAAAGACATTTCTACCACAACAATCAGGTAATTTCCTCATTTTTGCTAAGTATGAAAGGATTTGAACTCCTTTTATTATACTTTGGATCTTATAATAACATCCTAAAAGCTTACCACAAAGTCATGGTAAGCCCCAGCTCCTCCAAAAAATAGTTATTGAATCACCAGAAACAGACTTTTAATTCTCTTGGTCTCCTTCATGTACTCCTTATATCTGTTGCTAGTTAAATTGTTTTGTCTTAATAACATTCTCTGGAATTTGGATTCCATTGCTGGCTGACCTCATCTCGTCTTTATAGTACCTTATAGATTTATATAACCAATGTTGCATTTTTTTTTCCTGCTCTGTTTGATGCAACATAGTGTGTTGAATTTAACTTTTAGAAGTGAGGCAGGTGGAGTGAGTGGCACATATCTGTAATCGCAGACCTTGAGAGACTGACTGACGGAGGAAGGTGTTGAAATTTAGGAGTCAGCCTAAACTACAGAGGGAGACTCTGTTTCAGATGCAAAAATAAGGACTGGAGGTGTAGCTCGGTAGTAGAACACTTGCCTATCATGCTGGGCCTTGAGTTCAAGCCCCAGCACTGAAAAAAAAAAACAAACTTAAGTTTACCTGGGAGTTGCAGCACACACCTGTAATCACAGCGGAGGTAGGAAGATCTGGAGTTCAAGGTTATCTTCAGCCTCATACAAAACAACAACATTCACTGTTTTTGTTTTCATCTTCTAATAAGTCAGTGTCTGGACAAGTCGATTTAAGTTTTAAATTTATTGATGTGATTTTTTTGGTATTCTAAGTTAAATTATTATGCCGTCTGATTTGAGCTATATGTGGGTCAGGTTTTTTTTGGATGTCCAACATCCAACATCTGCTATCATGGCTACTACAATGTCTATACCCAGTAGGTTTTCTACTATAATGTCTTTAAAAGTAGTAGTTCATTTTGGGTTAGGAAAAAACTTTTCTTGGGGTAGGAGACACTTTTTATCAATGTACACGTAACTTTCTGGGCCCTAACAGATAATGAAAAGTGTCCCCTTTATTTCTGTGCTTCCAAGTTTTACAGTATTACCTTTGGTGGTATGTGTTTTTGTCATTTATATCAGTAACATCAGCTTGACTTAGCAAGAGAGTTTTATAGAGACAAGTTAAAGAGAGAACAAGCTAAACACAACTGAAGACACAACAAGCCTGGTTCCACGGTCTCATAAGCCAAAGTAACCTTCCACTTTAATGGTCATGGCTGGTCAGCAGGGATAGGGAGGGCACTGCTGTCTTCACCTATTTCCCCATCACAGTCACTGAGTGGCGGCCATACCTAGCTGAAAGTAAAGACTATGTGAAAGTCTTTACTTTGGGCAATGATGTGCCAGCTCGAATGTGGAGAAAACTGTTTCCGCTGAAGAGAAAGTACAAGTGTTAAAGTGCCTTGTTTTTGCCAGATGTGTCTTATTTCTACAGTGTCATAGTAGAAAGTCAGGTAATGTGCTCATTGCTTAAAATATTTTTTTCCTTTGGTCCAGAGTTACAAGTACCGATTATTACTTCCTAAGTGATGGTCTTTTTGTACCTGAAGATCAGCTAGAGAACCAAAAACCCTTACAATTGGATGTGGTTATGGTAGAACCGTTCAAACTCTGTAACAATCAAGATGATGGCGACTCTGTGTCTTCTGCCAAGAAGCCCAAGCTGACACTGGCAGGTAGAGAGAGCACTGCCACTTCTAATGGGGACGCGTGCTCAGAAGGACTTCAGGCGGATGCCGTGACACTGAGAAGTGACCATGCTTGCCAAGAGCCGTCCTGCTCATATCCTTCTGGAGATCAGCCGCACCAGAGCACAGCCAGCCATGGGGCGATCCTGGAAATGCTCAAGACTGGAGATGCATTTGTTTTAGATATTGACTTGGATTTTTTTTCTGTCAAAAATCCCTTCAAAGAAATGTTCACTCAGGTAACTGGTATTTTGAAAACAGATCTTGAGAATGGCATGGCCTATCTCTGGATTACAGATTGCAAGCTTTCTGCAAACAGACAGATAGTTATTTAGTTTCAAAGGCCATGTTTTCTGCCACATAGTCTTCTGTTCCTTTCCAATCTTTAGAGTATGTACAAGCTAATCATTCCTAATTAAAAAGTCCAAAATTGAAAACTTTCTGTGCACCATGACAGTCCCCAGATACTCCAAAATCTGAAAGACTTTGGGATTTGATGGGACCTCTGCTTCCAACCACCTCAGATAAAGATATCCACTCCACATTATACTTTATCATTTACTAGCTATATTTTCATTTCTTATTATAGTAGTGTATTTATTGGGGGGGACACATGCCACAGCACACATGTGAAGGTCAGAGGACAACTTTCCAAAGTCAGTTTCAAGACCATCAGGCTTAGTGGCAGGCGCCTACACTGTCTGACCCTCTTCACAGTGTCTTTACTTTTAATATAAGCAAAGATAACAGGGCAAGGCATTATGGCACATGCTTGTAATACCAGCACTTGGGAAGTAGATACATGAGATTGTAGGTTCAAATCCAGCCTGGCTACAGGAAAGACTGTCTCAAAAAAATAAAATAAACAGTGATGATAGGTAATTAAACATCCTTTTCTTACTAACTGTCTTCCTGAGTGCTTGCCTTTCTGACTTGCAGTAAGCAGTCATCCATAGCCTGCTAAAGGTATATCTCAGTGGTAGAGCGTTTAGCTTGCTCAGGGTCGTTGGTTCAAACCCCAGTGCTGCAAAGAAAGTTCTTAAATAATAACTAAGCACCAGCTCACAGTATTGTTATAAGCAGTGAAGCACACTGCTATACACTTAAGCTCTACCCTAGCACCAGGCCTCAACAAAACAGTTGAGGCCAGATGCAGCCTCTCATATATGGAGCTGTCCTTGACTCAGGTTCTGTGTCTGCCATTCTGTATGCCAGCATTGCTTTTCTACTCCAGAGGTCTCTGTTGGTAGGGAAGTAGGTGCACAGTACACGAGGAGAATCTTCTGCCATCATCGTTGACGACATGTATGTCTCCCATGAACAGCTAAAGTCTCTTTAGGTCTTGGGATATATCCATTCGCATAATAGTATAGTATGAGAAACACTTGCATGATCGGTTAGCCTGTTAGCTAATGTTTATACTGTATTACGGCCAGCTGGATAAACTTGTCCTGATAAATTAGGTATGCTTTAGAAATCTAAAGTATACAATGGACCTGTATACAGTGCAAAAATAAAGTGTACAATTCTTTCAGACAAAGCTTTGGATATTATCTAAGATGTGCTCCCGGTATCGCAGACATAGTGGTGGAAACTCCTAACCTTGGGATTTTGTGTTTTGTCTTACAGGATGAGTACAAAATTCTCCAGGAGCTTTACCAGTTTAAAAAGCCTGACAGTAACCTCACTGAGGTAAACCCTGCACTTACCCACCACTAAAAACTGCCTTCTGTTTGTAGTTTGTTGGTTGGTTTATAGAGTCTATATAGCTCTAGCTGGCCTCAAATTGAGCCTCCTGAGTGCTGGGATCCTAAGCGTGGACCACCTTGCCTGGCTCTAATAAAACCTTGCAGCTCTTAACATGTTCTCAACTCTCCAGATTCTCTGTATGCATGTATGTTCTCACACATAAATGTGTATTCTTACATAGTTCTCAACTATCCAGATTGTGTACATATAGGCACAGATGCATACATGTGTATCCTTACATGTTCTCAACTATCCAGATTCCCTGTTTGCTAATATGTACTCACACATACATGTGTGTTTCTTGGTGAATGCCCCAGTTAGAAAATACTTTTAACTAAATGAATTGGTATCTTCATCATAATAGTATTTTACCTGTATTTTGAAGAAATAAGTATAACCTCAGTTTTCCATGTTTTTAAAGGAAGATTTGGTAGATATTGTTGATACTCGAACTCATCAGTTAGAAGATTTAGAAGCAACTTTTGCGGATTTGTGTGATGGTGACAGTGAAGAAACTGTGCAGAGATGGGCTTCAAATCCCGGGTAAGACCCCTAAACTCTTTGTTCCCAAATCATGAATTATCCATTCTAATCACCTTTCCAAGTTTGTTGGGTGACTAGCTGTTTAAAATTAGAATTAAGTGTTAGTGGGATGGCTCACTCAATAAAGTGCTTGCTACATCACCATGAGGCCCCAAATTCAGATCCCGAACATCTATTTAGAAAGCCAGGCTCCATAGTACTAGGGAGGCAGAGACAAGGGTATCCTCATAGGTCCCTGGCCAACCAGCCTAGCTGAATTGATGGACACCAGAGTCAGTGAAAGATTCTGTCTCAAAAAATAACTGTAGAAGACATGCAATGTTGGCCATTGGCCTCCAGCCTTTACTGGGTATTATTTATGTGCTGTGTCTTAAAGGATTTGGAGGTAGAAGCAGGAAGATCAGTAGTTGAAGGTCATCATCAGCTGTACATTGAGTCACAAGCTAACCTGGGCTCTATGAAACAGTTTTATCTAAAATGATAGCAATAATAATAACTTTCGGCCAAGCGAAGTGGTACACACTTTTACACTTTTAGGAGGTAGAGGCAAAAGGATCTCTTGAGTTCTAGGCCAGCCAGAGCTACATAGTGAGACTCTGTATCAAAAAAAAACCTTTAGTCCCTTTAAAATATCCAGTCACTTTTAAAATCTAAAATCTCTTTTAAAAGTTTAAAACATCAGGGGAGGAGGGAGAGGCTTATGGGGGGATACAAAGTGAATAAACTAATTAATAAAAAAAAATTTTTTTTAAACCTCTCAGCTGTGGGCTCCTGTAAAAATCAAAATTAAGTTAAATACTTTTTTGCTTCAAAAGGGAATGAGCAGGGTACAGTCACAATTAGATCAAAGCAAAACCAAACTCCCAACAGTGTAAATTATTCAGTGTCCAATTATCTGAGATTCACTTGCTGTCTTCTGGGCTCCTCCAAGGGGCTTGGGTCGCTTCCCTCTGCAGCACACACAGTCTTGTCTTCTGGGCTCAGGCTGGCTCCACTTCACTGCTGCTGCTATTCGTGGTCATCACATGGCACTGGCATCTCCAAAACTGCTGGGGTCTCTTGCTGCAACTGGGCTGCACTTCTACTTCTCCTGGGCTCTCTTCAGGAACTCCAGCCCTACCACACAGTGCCAAGCCTCAGCTACTCTCCGTGACCACTTCACATTTTCAAAACCAGCACCACCTGGGTGATTCTTGTACTACCAAGATCACCTGCCAGCACAAGGTACAACCTTGGCTGAATCTGGAACACAGCTTCTGCATGCTAACTCTCAGGAAACACTTTGCAGAGAATTCGCCTCAACCATGCTGGTCTTAATCACCACTAATTTCTCAGCCAGCTAACCAGCATCTTTTCTCCCAGGAAAACAAAAGGTTACACTTTACTAGTTCAGGTCTCTATTAATCACAGCTGAGTCTTTCACTCCAGCTGCCCAGATACCACAGATTCTTTACACAAATGGCCCTGTAGAGTCTTTGCTTCCCTCTGATACTTCACAAGCCAGGCCTCCATCATCTGCACTGCCCTCAGTCTTGTCTTCCAAGCTACTACAGATCATCACACTGAGTGCTCAATGGCTCTTCCAGCCCAGAGTTCCCAAGCCCCTCCACAATCCTCCCCAAAAGAGTATGGTCGGGTCTGTCACAGCAATACCCCGCTATGCAGGTACCAACTTGTCTCAGTTAGGGTTACTATTGCTGTGATGAAATACCATGACCAAAAAACAAAAGGTTTATTGAGCTTAAGTCTCCATGTCAGTGGTCATCATCAAAGGAAGTCAGGACGGGAGCTCAAGCAGGGCAGGAACCTAGAGGCAGGAGCTGATGCATAGGCCATGGAGGGGTGCTGCTTACGGGTTTGCTCCCTATGGCTTGTTCAGTCTGTTTTCTTATAGACCCCAGGACCACCAGCTCAGACGTGGTACCACCCACAGAGCTTGGCCTTTCCCCATCAATCACTAGTTAAGAACATGCCTTACAGCCAGATCTTACAGAGGCATTTTTTCTATTGAGGTTCTGTCCTCTCAGATGACTTTAGCTTGTGTCAACTTGACATAAAAGTATCCGGCACAACTCCTAACCCCAATCCATGGTAAAGTTGTATCTAGTGTGCCATTTGTTGTTAAATCTGCTCAAGGTTGTTGTGTTTAATGACTGGGTGGCTTTTTTCCAGAATGGAATCACTAGTTCCACTTGTACAGAGTTTGAAAAAACGGATGGAAGTACCAGACTATGAAATGGTAAATATTTTAGCATTGTAAAATTGATGCTTTAAACAGATAACTTCCTGTGTGAAGTTTTTGTTAAACTGGGCTCATTTTGTTCATGTTAACTGGAACTGTGAATGAATTATTAAAGAAATTCATGAGTGATAAAATACATACTTTTTAGAAACAAGAATTTTAAAAATATTTTTCCAGGAAAAAGACTCTTGTAATCTGTCTAAGAAGCAGAGGCGCTCTGAGTCTTTTACTGTTTTTACTATGATTTGACACGGGTCTCCCGTAGCCCCGCAGTCTGTCACTTACAAGCCCTTTGCCACCTCACAGTTCTGTATTTTAGGCATGCGTCACCATGCCCCGCTGTTACTACTTCTCCTTTGCTGTTCACTGTGCTTGTCCCTAGTCCAGTCTCACCTCATTGTCCATGATTTAGTCTATAATTTCTAACTTCGTCCATTTGTTGATCGTTACCTTTTCTATGTTGAGCCTGTGTTCTATTTTACACTGTTTCTCTGTGTAGCCCTGGCTGACCTGGAACTTGCTATTTAGACAGGCAGGCGTCAGACTTCTTGTGACGGGTGTGAGGACTAAAAGAGTGTGCCACCATGACTAGCCATTAGTTTTTACTTAGGCTCTTTTCCTTTTTCTGAAAACTTACCTGATCATAAAAACCAAAAGAGAAAGAAGAAAACTGTTTGCTACATTTGAAAAATGTTAGTTCTTTGCTGCTTGTCAATAGTGGCCTGAGTGGTAAGACAAAGATGCTTCCAATCGCCATTTCTAAATTCATGTCACTTCATATAGACCTTAAAACATACATTTTCCTTTTTGATCCAAAATTTGAGAAAACTTAAAGCTTTAAAACCTAGTTGAAGCCAGCACAATAGTCCCCACACTCTGGGAGTGGAGGCTACAATAGCAGTTTCTGGCTACCCTAGACAATATGCTTTCTTCAAAACCAGTCTGGGCTGTATAGCAAGGCCTGATCTCAAAACGCAAGAGTTCGAGATCATTTGTCAGATTGGTAAGAAACCACAGCCAAGACTCCAGGTGTCCTGCCTTCTAGCCTGCTGCCTCTGTCCATCAGTGAGAGGTATTGTAATGTTTTCTTTGCATGTGGAATGCTGTCATACCACTTTATTTGAGCTGGTGTTTACTAACTGAACCTCCACTTAGGAAAATAAAAAAATAAAAATAAAAAAATAACAGCAAAAGAATATTATTATTAATGCCTGCTAAGCCAAAGCTTACTCTTTTCTGAAAATGGCATTTGTTAGGAATAACAGATATTGGGGCTGGAGAAAAGACTGAGCTGATAACAGCACTGGCTTCTTTCTCTTTCTGAGGACCCAAGTTCAGTTGCCAGCACCCACGTGACTGCTTACAACCATCTGTAACTCCAATTCCATGGGATCTGATGCCCTCCTCTGGCTTCTGTGGGCACTGCACACACGTGGTACATATACATACATGCAGGGAAACTGCCTCTACACATAACATAAAAAAGAAAAAGAATGATAGGTGCATGATATTCGGGGCTTGAAAATGTTGATATAATCAAATGTGTGTTCAGGTAAGTGTGCCCCAGGCATTCCTTGATTGCCCCTCCCTCCTGTGTGTGAGAGAGAAAGAGAGACAGAAAGGGAGAAAGGTGATGGGGTGCAGATGTAGAGGTCGGACTCTAGAATTGGTGTGCTCCTGCTTCTTTGTGGGTTTTTGAGGTTAAACTCAGAACCAAGCTTCTTTTGGCAAGCACTTTTACTGGCTGAGCCATCTCACTGTCATCATTAACCTTCATTTTTGAGATACAGTCTCACTGAATATGAAGCTCATTAGTTCAGCTTGGTTCACAGGCCAGTGAGCTTTAAGGACCTACCTATCTATCCCCTAATTGCCCACTGTCTCAAGAATCCTTTGAAATCAATAAAATTCTAAATGTCATTTGGAACTTTTTTGTTTTCAGTATTGGGCCACAATCCCGGTGCTTGTGCATGCTAAGCAAATGCTGCCATTGAGCTGTCTCCCCAGCTCACAGTGTCATTTCTAATTTCTTTTCTCGTCAGGTTCACCAGGCTGGGCTAACCTGCGATTATTCAGAACTTCCTCATCATATCAGCACAGAGGAAGAAATTGAGTATCTTATTCAGGCTGTGTATTGTTTATTGAAGAATCTACCAAAGCCTACTCTTGTGACAATTGCAAGGTGAGTGTCAGAGATGTCCATGTCCCACTCTCTGGAACCTGTGGATATGTTGTCTCTGTGTGGCAGTAGAGACTTTGCAATGTGATGAATGCAAGGATTTTGAAATGAGATTATCCTAAATTGCCTGAGTGGAACCAGTATTGTCACAAGACTCCTCATAAGAGGAGCCAGAAATAGCAGAATCAAAGGAGGTGAAGTTTGGAAGGTACCATACTGCCGGCTTTGAAGATAGAAAATAGGGCTGTCAGTATGAAACACAGGCAGCATCTAGATACTTGTAAGAGAAGAGAACTCCCCTAAAACTATCTTTTAAAAACCCCACCACCCCTCCCCATATGCATACTCATACAGAAGAGCTGGCTAAGCAGTGGAGAGCATTTGCTGCTTTTGGAGAGGACCTGAGTTCTCCTCAGCACCCAACATCAGGTAGCTCACAACCACTCCAGTGCCGATTCTACAGTGCCCAATGCACTATTCTAGATTCTGTTGACATCCACACACAAGTGCACACTCACACACAGAACACAAACACAAAAAAAAATAAAATTTTAACAAAAAAATTCTCTTACCCTGAAACAAAACACTTTCTCACCTATGTGGGGGTTGTGAGCTTTAAAAAGCATGTAGAAGATGATCTGGGGAGATGGCTCTGTGGGTAAAGTATGAAGCCTGAGCCAAGCCACTGTAGCACCCCACTTACAATATGTACTTAGAGGCAAAGGCAGGAAGGCCCCAGGAAGTTTGAGACCGACCTGGTCTACATCTAGTTCAAGGCCATCCAGGTCTGCATAGCAACAGCCTATCTCAGTACAAATGCCAATCCTTAGTAAGTCTACCTGTCCTATAGAATAACTCTTTTAAAAAACAATAAAGAAGAATTCTCACAAAGCACCTGAAGTCGGGTAAGCGTCTTCCGGCTCTCAGCTGGTCCTCTGCGGTCACCGCATGTCTCCTCACTGACAGCAGCACACACGGGCTGTTCTCTACACAGCGACTTTCTTATCCGCACCCTATTCTTCCTCTTTCCCACTTGACTCCAGGTCGAGTCTGGATGACTACTGTCCTCCTGAGCAAGTTGACAGCATTCAGGAAAAGGTCCTCGGCGTGCTGCAGTCACTCTACGGGACCCTGGACACTCACCTGGTGTATTCAGCAGAGTCTCCTCCATGTTGAAACAGACAGAGCACTGGGCTCCTGTGCATTTTGCTACAGCTGCAGGGCTTTTGTTCATGAGCCTTCCAGAGTGCACTTTTTATGTTAACTTTTATTTGAAATCAGTCAGATACTTTGCATCTCCAGGCAATATCAGTTGTTGAATATGGCATTTGGGGTAGAGGTAGGGTTGGTTGGTTGGTTTTATAGTTTTTACATCAAAATCTGTTAACCTCAGTTGATGGGAACCGTTGGTTATCTTTCTTGCTTCCCATTGTTGTCTTTGATTTTTGTGAGAAATTTTTTTTCCTCTTTCACAAACAGAACTATGTGAAACATGTTATGTACATATGAAACTTATTTATTTATTCATTCAGCTAATGTTTATTTAGCACTTTCATGTGCCAGACACTGTTGAACAAGATGCCCTGCTTTCCTGTGGGAAACACGAGAAGCAAATAATAGTGGGCAGTCTCAGGAAAAAGGAGAGAACCACAAATGTGTCTTGGCCTGCTGTCAGTTCTCAGGGTAACGTGGCTTATAGGAAAGTAACATTCTCAAAAGTGATTCAAAAAACATCCTTGCAAGTCCATAAAAATCTTACAGCGAGTCTGCCGGTCTAAGGATTGTGGGAATTGTGCTAAATATTGCTGAATGTTCTCTAGCCTTGTTTTTGTGCAAGAGGTCTGGTTGAATAAACCTGACCACACAAAATTTCACTTATGTTGTTGCTTGTTGGTTATTTGGTTGGTTGGTTTTGTTTGGTTTTGGTTTTTCAAGACAGGATCTCTCTGTAGCCCTGGCTGTCCTGGAACTCACACTGTAGACCAGGCTAGCCTGGAACTCACGCTGTAGATCAAGCTGGCCTAGAACTCAGAGATCTGTCTGCCTCTGCCTCCTGAGTGCTGGAATTAAAGGCGTACACTGCCACCACACAGTGTCGGGAGCCGCATTCGCCATTACGAGATGGCGCTGGCTTCCTGCTAGAACTCGCCTTACAGCGGCGCATGCGCCACAACATGCAAATACGGATTTGAGTGCTCTCCCTATCAGAGAACACATGCTAATTGGGTATTGTGCGGAGCACCAATCACAGACTTGAGTGCTCTCCCTATCAGAGAACACATGCTAATTAGGTATTGTGCGGAGCACCAATCACAGACGAGCACGCCGCCCTGCAGGCTATTTAAGCAGAGCGCGCTTGGGGTTTGGGGTCCTTCTCCATCTACCTAAAAGAGCTTTACAATAAAGATTCTGCTGGACAAATCTTCGGTTGCCGCGTCATCCTTATCGGCGAAGGCTGCGCGCGACAACACAGCTGTTTGTAGTTTCTGATAACTGGAAAAGCCTTTTGGGAGTGTTTTTCTTCAGGTGGTCATTGTCACCGTGGTATTTAGTCACTAAGTGTCACTTTGTTGGCCATCAGGATCAAGGAGCTAGAAAGTTGCTAAGCAGTTTAGAGCACTTGCTGCTCTTGAGGGGACTGGAGTTCAGTTCCCAGCACCCACATGGCAGCTTACAACCTCTTGTAACTCTTGACCTAAATATTTATGACCTGACATAAATACCCCAGGACATCACTGCCTTCCACAAGCTTCCTCAATGTGACTGAACACAGTGGGTCCTCCCTTAGGTTAGTGCAAAGACAGACAGTTAAGAGATAAAAAGAGTGAAGAACAGTTTATTACCTGAAGCAGTGAGGAGAGCATTGGAGACATCTTCCATAATAGTGTTTCTCCCCAGTGAAGAAGGGAAGGCGAGGCTTGTGCAAGTTTTTACTGGAAAGGCCTATCACTGCATATAGAAGGGAATAACTTTCTGCTCCGTGCACTTGGAGATCATGCTTTATATATTTAATGAGCCAAGTTTTCCTTTTGTATCCCAGAGGAGTGGCTAGGCCATTTGGGCTGGATTATGTTGTAGGGAGGAGAAACATGCTTGAAGGGATGGAGCACAGTAGCATCTCCCCGCTCTGCAGACACCCCATTTAGCCCTGATCTCCCAGCTCTCCACCCATGAATGAGACACTCTGTACCCTGGGAGGTACTTTCTCAATTTGTCCTCATTCCACACCTTCCTTCACTTTTGTTCAGTAATTGCTTAATATCTTCGCCTTTAAAGGGTAAGGTGGTGTGGAAAGAGAAAATAAAACATCCATCACTCCTGCCGTAGCATGGTGGTGGTTTTCATTTTCACAGATCACTTCCAGCCCTCAATCTGTAGGTGTGTGGTGGAGTGGCATAGCCAAGATCAGAGTCACGTGACCACACCTCGTACTGCAGGACCTCACCACCGTCATGCTTCAGATGGAACCATGTTCTGTTTTTAGAGTGGCCATGTTTTCCTCCACTGAATTTCCTGTGACTGAGTAAGATTTCCAAAATCTGATACTGTGAAAGGATGTTTGTACTGTGTAAGCAAAGCTGATTAAACCTTCCACTTTGATAAAATATATACTCAAAAGGTTTATGTTCCTATAAAATCAGAATTGCAAAATTATGCTGTTTGCTTTTAAATTTTGAAAATTGTCTGTTAGAGTTCTGTAAATAGGCATTACTTTTATGAATAAATTATTTTATGTGCTAAATGAATTAACTATTTAAATATTTATAAATATTTTTTATATTTAGAAGTTTTAAGGCTTTACGTCAAAGTTTAGCACCAATTCTTGATTTCAGTCTATTGATTTCATTGGGTTTTAGCTATATTTTTGTTTTGCTGGGGGGAATTATTTATTATGATTCCAATGAACATTTTCTGTTTTGGGGGTTTGTTTGGTGTTTTTGTTTTTTTGCTTTTTTGAGACAGGATTTCTCTGTGTAGCCCTGGCTGTCCTGAACTCACTTTGTAGACCAGACTGGCCTCAAACTCAGAGATCACCTGCCTCTGCCTCTGCCTCCCTGAGTGCTGGGATCACACCTGTGTTTTTTTTTTTTAATTTTTTATTAATTACACTTTATTCACTTTGTATCCCCCCTGAACCTCCCTTCCTCCTTTCCTGCCTTCCTCCCACTTCTCCAAGCATGCCCCTCCCCAAGTCCACTGATAGAGAAGGTCTTCTTTTCCTTCCTTCTGATCCTAGTCTATTAGGTCTCATCAGGAGTGGCTGCGTTGTCTTCCTCTGTGGCCTCAGGTGGAGGTGATCAAAGAGCAGGCCAATCAGTTCATGTCAGAGACAGCCCCTGTTCCCATTTCTATGGAACCCACTTGGACACTGAACTGCCATGGGCTACATCTGTGCAGGGGTTCTAAGTTATCTCCATGCACGGTACTTGGTTGGAGTATCAGTCTCAGAAAAGACCCCTTTGCCCAGATATATTTGGTCCTTGTGGAGTTCCTATCCTCTCCATGTCATACTAACTCCCCCTTCTTTCATAAGATTCCTTGCACTCTGCCCAACAGTTGCCCATCAGACTCAGCATCTGCTTTGATAGTCTGCAGGGCAGAGCCTTTCAGAGGTCCTCTGTGGCAGACTCCTAACTTGTTCCCTGTTTTCTCCTTCTTCTGATGTCCATCCTCTTTGCCTTTCTGGATGGGGATTGAGCATTTTAGCCAGAGTCCTCCCTCTTGATTAGTTTCTTTAGGTATACAGATTTTAGTAGGTTTATCCTATATTATATGTCTATATGAGTGAGTATATGTCATGTGTGTCTTTCTACTTCTGGGATAGCTCACTCAGAATGATCTTTTCCAGTTCCCACCATTTACCTGCAAATTTCATGATTTCCTTGTTTTTAATTGCTGAGTAATATTCCATTGTGTAGATGTACCGCAATTTCTATATCCATTCCTTAGTTGAGGGGCATCTGGGTTGTTTCCCACTTCTGGCTATTACAGATAAAGCTGCTACAAACATGGTTGAGCAAATGTCCTTATTGTGTACTTGAGCCTCTTTTGGATATGTGCCTAGGAGTGGTATAGCTGGATCTTGAAGTGCTATTCTTAGTTGTCTGAAAAAGTGCCAGATTGATTTCCAGAGTGGTTGTGCAAGTTTACATTCCCACCAGCAGTGGAGGAGGATTCCCCTTTCTCCACAACCTCTCCAGCATGTGTTGTCACTTGAGTTTTTGATCTTAGCCATTCTGATGGGTGTAAGGTGAAATCTCAGGGTCATTTTGATTTGCATTTCCCTGATGACTAATGACATTGAGCATTTCTTTAAGTGTTTCTCTGCCATTCAATATTCCTTTATCAAGAATTCTCTGTTTATCTCTGTTCCCCACTTTTTAATTGGATTACTTGATTTTTTGCTTTTTTAACTTCTTTAGTTCTATTTATATACTGGATATCAGCCCTCTGTCAGATATAGGGTTGGTAAAGATCCTTTCCCAGTCTGTAGGCTGTCGTTTTGTTCTAATGACAGCGTCCTTTGCTTTACAGAAGCTTTTCAGTTTCATCAGGACCCATTTATTGATTGATCTGTGCTGTTGGTGTTCTGTTCAGGAAGTTGTCTCCTGTGCCAATGAGTTCCAGGTTCTTCCCCACTTTTTCTTCTAACCAATTTAACGTGTCTATTTTTATACTGAGGTCTTTGATCCACTTGGACTTTAGTTTTGTGCAGGGTGGTAAATACAGATCTATTTGCATTTTTCTGCATGTAGACATCCAGTTAGACCAGCACCATTTGTTGAAGATGCTATCTTTTTTCCATTGAATGATTTTGGCATCTTTGTCAAAGATCAGGTGTCCATAAGTGTGTGGATTTATTTCAGGGTCTTCTATTCGATTCCATTGATCCACCAGTCTGTTTCTATGCCAGTACCATGCAGTTTTTAGTATTGTTGCTCTGTAGTACAGTTTGAGATCAGGGATGGAGATACCTCCAGAAGATCTTTTATTGTAGAGGATTGTTTTGGCAATTCTGGGTTTCTTGTTATTCCATATGGAGTTGAGAATTTTTCTTTCAAGGTCTATAAAGAATTGTGTTGGTATTTTGATGGGAATTGCATTGAATCTGTAGATTGCTTTTGGTAAGATGGCCATTTTTACTCCTGGCCGAGCCATGAGCATGGGGGATCTTTCCATCTTCTGATATCTTCTTCTAATTCTTCAGAGACTGGAAATTTTTTTCATACAAGTCTTTGACTTTCTTGGTTAGGGTCACACCAAGGTACTTTATGTCCTTTGTGGCCATTGTGAAGGGTGTTGTTTCCCTAGTTTCTTTCTCAGTCCTTTTGTCTTTTGTATACAGGAGGGCTACTGATTTTTTTTTTAGTTAATTGTGTATCAAGCCACTTTGCTGAAGGTGTTTATCAGCTGTAGGAGCTCTCTGCTAGAATTTTTGGGGTTGCTCAGGTATACTATCATATCATCTGCAGATAGTGATACTTTGTCTTCTTCCTTTCCAATTTGTACCTTGATCTCCTTTAATTGTCTTATTGTTCTAGCTAGGGCTTCAAGAACTATGCTAAAGAGGTATGGAGAGAGTGGGCAGCCTTCCGTGTCCCTGATTTCAGTGGGACTGATTTAATTTTCTCTCCGTTTATTTTGATGTTGGCTATAGGCTTGCTGTATATTGTTTTTACTATGTTCAGATATGTGCCTTGCACACCTGTGTTCTTAATACCCACCCAAATGCAGGAAGATTTCTCTGAGTTCAAGGGCAGCCTAGGTTACACGGTGAGTCTTATCTTTAAAAAGAGAACAAAACTTACATTTCCTTTATAGGAATCCCAGTCTTGAGATAGTCCCACACACTCAGTTGTTGAATAAAGCCCAGTTAGTAAAGTATGGGTGCGCACATTACAAACTTGAAGACACTTAACTAGCACATCCATTTGTGTTCTAAATGCCAGTGAGAGGATACATACTCTTTTTCTTCTTCTTTTTTAAGATTTATTTTATTATGTAAACAATGTTCTGCCTTCATGTACACCTGAACACCAGAAAAGGACACCAGATCTCATTATAGATGGTTATGAACCACCATGTGGTTGCTGGGAATTAAACTCAGGACCTCTGGAAGAGCAAGCAGTGCTCTTAACCTCTAGGCCATCTCTCCAGGAAGGGATACGTATTCAAATAGCATGGAAGCACAGGACTTCACCCACTGAGCCATCTCTCCAACCCCCTGAATCCTAATTTTCAGAGCAATATTGAATTCTCCCAGAAGTTCTGTGAATAATGCTTTTCAAAATTAGAAATCTATTCGAAAAGGTAGATACTTTCCCATAAGGAAAGTAATAGGAGTTTAAAGAGTTATTCATAATTTAAAACTTTTATTTTATAATTAGTACAAGCATTTATTAACATTTAATTTTTTATTATTTTAGTATTTTATGTGTATGAATGTTTTTTTAATCACTTTACAGCCTGATCCCAGTCCCACCCTCATGCCCTGTAATTCTTCCATTCCTCCCCCATCCCTCTCCTCAGAGAAGTAGAGGCTCCCAAGGGGTACCAATCCACCCTGGCATCTCCAATCGCAGCAGGACTAAATGTACCCTCTCCCATTGAGGCCAGACAAGGCAGCCCAGCTAGGAGAAAGGGCTCCAACAGAGTCAGAGACAGCTCCTACTCCCATTGCTAGGGGACCCACATGTTGACTGGGCTGTATATCTGCTACATATATGTAGGGGGCCTAGGTCCAGTCCATGCATGCTCTTAAGTTGTTTGTTTAGTCTCTGTGAGCCCCCATAGGCCCAGGTTAGGTCTTCTTGTGATGACCCCTCCAGCTCCCTCTATCCGTCCTCCCGCTCTTCTGGAAGACTCCTTGAGCTTGGCCTATTGTTTGGCTGTGGGTCTCTGCATCTGTTTCAGATCTGAGGCTTTCTGGGTGGGACAGTGTCCCCCTCCCTCCACTGGAAGTCCCAACTGGCTACAGGAGTTGGTGACTCCTTAACCCCCACTGCCGGGAGTCTCAGCTAGGCACACCGCCCCCGTATGCTCCCTGGAGCCTTCCCTGTCCCTGAGATGCACCCCTCTGCTTTCTCCCAATCCTCCCCCAGCCCTGCTCTCCCCACCCCTGTTGCCCTCCCCACCCCTTCTCCCACCATATATGTGTACCACATGCCTTTATTAAAGAAGAGATGCTCTTGAGTTATAAACGGTTGTGCACTCCCATGTGAGTTCTGGGAATCAAAGTCAGTTCCTGTGGAAGAGTAGTCAATGCTCTTAACTGCTAACCCGTCGTTTCAATCCCCTAATATCTTATTTTTTATTTTTAAAAAATTTTATACAATGTATTTTGTATATAACTCTTCCCAGATTCTCCCTACCCACTCCATGTACTCTCTCTCAAAAAAGAAAAACTAACTTTAAACAAGGAAGTAAGTCAAAAATACCAAAAACAAAAATCATACACACAGACACATCAACAACTCGAGTTCAGTCCTGAGGATAAAAAGAACAATACCACAAATAATACTATATCTGTTTCCAAGTTATACTCCTGACCCATAGCAACAAACACAGTATAATTCTGGCACAAAGCAACACATAGATCAGTGGACTAGGATAGAGGGTACAGATATAAACTCACATAGGTGCAGCCACCTTATTTTAGACAAAGAGACCAGAAATATACCTAAGGAAAAATACCCTAATGAACAAACAGTGCTGGCAAAACAGGATACTCAAGTGTAGAATAAAACTAGATCACCTTGGGAAAAAAAAATCAGCTCCAAATGGATCAAAGACCTTAATAGAATACATGAAACTACTACAGGGTAAACTAGAGAAACACTTCAAGGTCTTGGCATAGGCAAGGACTGACTAAATAGGGTTGCCATCCTCAGAAAACTAACAAGAAACCCAGTAACCCAATCAATAAATGGGGTCTTTGAGAACAAATGCTTCTCAAAAGGATAAGTACAAATGGCCAATTTATATATGAAAAACATGTTCAATGTCACCAGACATCAGAAGATAAAAGTTACACCACTTTTTTTTTATTCTCTAGTAAGGTATAGATCACACAATATCCATTTTTATGTTCAAGGACATGAATGGAGAAAACTACAGAATGTTATAGATGAAAGGAATCCTAGAAACAATCTCTTAAGCTCCGTTATTTTCAGATTAAAAAAAAATGAGATCTAAGTAGACTAGGACTTGCTCAAGGTCAAAGTCATCAATAACAGATCTGATATTAACATCTGGTTCTCCAAAAACCCACAACAGAGCTTTGTCATGTTGTTTGGCCTATTTAAAAGAAATCTCCCAAACTGAGTGCAGTGGTACCTGCTTGTAGTCTCAGCACTGAGGAGAGAGGCTGATGAGTTTGAGGTTTCTCAGCTACACAGCAAGACCCTATCTTATAGGGAGAGAGGGAGGGAGGGAAGGATGGAGGGATGAGAAAGAAAGAAGGAAGGAAAGAAAGAAGGAAGGAAGGAAAGGAAGAAGAAAGGAAGGAAGGAAGGAAGGAAGGAAGGAAGGAAGGAAGGAAGGAAGGAAGGAAGGAAGGAAGGAAGTTGAAAAGACCTTTTTTCTGCTAACAGCACTGTGTTGCAAATAAATATTCTCAGTGCCACACAAACCCAGGAACAGTCCATCTGTCTCACCACAGAATGTCAGTCATGAAGAAAACAAGTTTTGTGGTACATGCCTGTAATCCGGGCATTTGGAAGGTGAAGGCTGGAGGGTTCAGGTATTCATAACCAGCCTGAGCTACATGGCAGGCTAGAATCCACCTTCAGCCCTCTGTTGTATTATACCAAAGTGAAAAAAAGAGTATCAGACGTCAACCTGATGGTTGGGAGAAAAATACTAAAGTGTAATTCTCCTGTAGCAGTATAAAAAGATAAAAGGCTCCATGGCATCATGTCAACATCACAGACAATGTCAGATCAAAGAGAAAACCTAAGACTGGCAAGGAGGCCATTCTCTACAAACGTGATATGATTCTAAACCTCGGCTTCCTATTGATAAGAGGTGCCAAACACAGACACAGATTGTGGAATTCCCGGCAGATAACCTTAAAAGATAAGAGAGAAGACTCAGAGCTGAGGACCTCGGTGCCTATACTATCACTTGGAAGATGGAGACAGGAGGATCAGCGACCTCATCAGTCAGTACCATGCTTTCCTTGCACGCATGAGGACCCGTGATCAATTCCAAGAACCCGTATGGAAATACAGGTGTGTGACAGTTTGTAATGCCAGAGCTGGAGAGTTAGAGAGAGGCAGACAGCTGGCAAACCTACTTGGCAAGTTCCAGACCAGTGAAAGGTGGATGACACCTGAGGTCACCTGAAGTCCTCTGGCTTCTACATGTTACACACACAAGGTACAGGGTTCAATCCTCAGTAATGCAAAATACATATGTACATACATACATGCATACATACATACATACATGTTTATATACAGACAGACATAGGGCTGGGGAGATGATTTAACTGGTAAAGCCCTTGTTTGGAGCCCCATAAATAGCAGATGAGTATGGCAGCCCACCTGCAATTCCAACCCACAGGAAGTGAAGGTATGAAACCCCCAGAGGAAGCCTAAGTGGCAAGTCTGGGTTCCATGAAAAACCCTGTCCTGTAGCTCCACATCTGGTGTCAAAGGGCTTAGCTGGCTCTGCCTTTTCCAGTTTTGCAGCCTGCAACACAATTCTCTCTCAGCCTGGTTCCATTGATTGTATGCAGCTCTCATGGCAGATACCTACAGCTCCGGCACCTCTGACATCTTGGGGTCCCCAATGCAATCCAGACTTCACTTTCACTGCTTCACACAATGGCCTTTCAAGACCTCCATGCAGGGGTCCCCCTGCAACACACCTGACTTCAGAAGCTGTCCTTAACCTCATAGGAGATTCTCAGCCCCTTTACTCCTGCGTCCTTTGTGACTCTAAAGCCAGTCTACCAAGTTTGACTATCTGCTTAGGGTGGGTCCCTTTTGGTACAGTAATGTTTAGTCTATACTGTTCTGTTAGACATATGCGATTTGCTTTTTGCTTTTACAGAGGGATTATAATTAAGAGCTTGTCGTAAGTCTCAGAAGAGACTTGAGACTCTGAAAGACTATGCAGACTTTTGAGGTTGAATTAAGTGCCTTTTACATGATTATATGGTCATGAACCTATGAGGGGCTGGGAGTATAATGCGGTAGTTTGAATAAGAATGGCTCCTGTGGGTTCAGTGCCTTTTACATGATTATATGGTCATGAACCTATGAGGGACTGGGAGTATAATGCGGTAGTTTGAATAAGAATGGCTCCTGTGGGTTCATAAATTTGAATACTTGGCCCCTGTTAGTGGATCTATTTGAGAAGGGTTGGGAGCCGTGGTCTTGGAGGAGATATGTCACTGGGATCAGATGTTGAGGTTTCAAAGACTTCTGCAATTCCCAGGGCTTGCTCAGAATCCCCCCCCCCCAAGCTTCATGGCTGTGGATCAAGATGTGAGCTTTCAGCTGTTCATTCTGCCGTCATGGACTCTAATCCTCTGAAACCCTTAGCCAAATTAAAGGCTTTCTTTTATAAGTTGCCTTGCTGATGGTGTTTTATCACAGCAATAGAAAAGTAGCTAAGTCATCTGCCTCAATATATAAGGTGGTGACTGATTGAGGAAGACACTCAGATGGCCTCTAGCTTACACAGAGACACTTCCACATGCATACAACACACACCATACACACATATACATGTCAAGAAAAGTAATAAATAACCACAACACAATAACACCAGAATTCAAGGTATACTCTAATGACTGCTATCCATTCAAATATGTTGTAAAGAGCCTCTGTTGGAGGCATTTCAGTGCTATGGTTCAGCAGACTGTAGTAGGTGTCGTTCAGCCCACTAGCTGTGCTGGCTGCAGCACCCAGAGTTCTTTTCAGGACCTCTACTCAGATGAAGCCAGAGCTCCAGACTTACACCACACAATGTTATTTCAGGACAAGTCAATACAAAGCAAAGCTGTAGTTTGTTTCACATCTGCTTCCCCACTCCAGCTCTTCTGACAGTGTCTCATTTAGCACAAACTATCCTTGATCTCCTGCCTCTCTCTCCTGAGTACTGGCATTATGGCTACAGCACCACCACACTCAGCTCTAAGGTTTTAGGAGCCAAGTCCTGTAACACCAATATTCAGGAGAGAGAGACAGGAGGCTTGCCCATGGTGGTGAAGGCCATGGTGAACTATATACCTAGCCAGACTGGGCTACATAGTAAGACCCTGTCTTAAAAGGACAGGAGGGAAAGAAGAGGAGGAGAAAGGAAGGAGAAAGCAGGTTTAGATTTAAGCAGGGTGTTAAGAAAGCAGAAAAGAAATATATAAGAAAAGCACCATGGTGCACACCCTGATGTAGGCTTTGGTTCCTCAAGGGAACATGGCAATCTTAAGGATTGCTATATATACAGTTTTTGGTGACTATCCAAGTTACATTGTTCAAAGCCTTTAAAAGATTAAGTAAGAACACTCTGTTATATTTATTTGTATCTAAGGAACTTGTCTTCAGTGCACCATGAGCTTGTGATAGTTCTTAGGTACTTGGTTCAGGATAACAGTCTGATAAGATAAAATGCGTCACAAAAGGTACCTGATAAGATAACACTAGCCACTACATCTGTGATGTTCCAGAAAAGCAGAGAAGCGATAAGGAAAACCCAAGAGCTTTTTTCCTGTTGGTTTTCCTTTGATGTTTTATTAGCATACACTACTGACATTCAGAGGGAAAAAAAGGACACAGTTTATCATCCACAATATAAAGACCCCCCAGGAACAAGCCATCAGAACCTAGAGGATGTGGATAGGAAATGTGACTAGGTCATAAAGCACTGGAATACAGGAGACCCTGGATTTGACATCCAGCACCAATAAGTAAAAAATGTCTAGTGGATGTCATGTCGTCACTTTGCCCTGGCTGGCCAATGACAATAAAAGTGGGACATCACTGCCACCAGCAAAGAATTAACACAGACCTGTTTTATTCCTTTCTTCCTGTAACCCCTTAAGGAGTTACTTTACTATTATTATTATTATTATTATTAACAGCTTAATTCTGACTAATTTGTAAATGAAACCATTTACTCAATAAACAAGACCCAGAAGAATCAGTTCAAGGCCATGCACCTCAGCTACACAAGATCCTATCTGGGAAAAAAAAATCATATATATTTTATATATTATCAGCCAGTATTTAGGCTTATGCCTGTAAGAAAATGAGAAATGTTTTAAGAGTTACTTAGCCTTTTTTGGGAGGTGGGGTGAGACAGGATTTCTCTTTGTAGGTCTGGCTGTCTTGGACTCACTCTGTGGACCAGGCTGGCCTTGAACTGAGAGATTCACCTGCCTCTGCTTCCCAAGGGCTGGGATTAAAGGTGTTGCGACACCACACTCAGCTTCTTGTTTTTATATTTAGTGAGTTTTTCCCGTTAAGATCAATAATGTATTTGGGAGAATTTGGAGGATTTGTTAAGTTCTAAACACTTAGTAAACGTTTTTTAGACACTGACAGAGACATTTCTTTTTCTGTTTATCAGTTCTTACAAACGAGGGCAGAGAAAATATAAGTAGCATATCTATCCCCAGAAAAAAAATGAGTAGGTAAAAATGTGTTGTAGGTAAAATTATATTGTTTGCCCCAATGAGAGTATGTTAGTATATCAAACTTATAAATAGACTTATAAATCCTCCCCAGTGTTATATGACTGGGGAGGATTAGGGCTGAGGTAGGAAAGCTGAGATTGGGAGTTTCCTGGCTCACCCTGCTGGGCCTGGTGTAATCAGACAGTCCTTGTAAATGGACTAGGACACAGTTTCAAAGTGATGCACCCTGAGAACAACCCCACTACCCAAAACTGACCCTGAAAACACGAGGGGACCCCCGGACAATACAGGCTGCCTCTACAGGTGCAAAATCCAAAGCAGCATTCTCTGGGGCTCTGAGAGGGAATGCTGAGACTTTAATTTTAGCCTGCTGAGATCTGTTTCAAATGCATGATTCAAAGGCAGGATTATGAAACCTCCCGAGCTGTGGTTAAGCCACCAAATATGGGATAATTTACTGCAGCAGTGCGGGGGCTCAGAAAAAGACCCTGCAAAGCACAGCATTTCAGCCTGCTGAGCTCTTTGAACTGAGGGAAATTGGAAAGGCTAAGAAGCTGCCTGAGAACCATGGTCCCTCGGATGTTGTTCCTTTCCTGACGTGGAGGGAGAAGCTTTTCTCTGCAGTTCCCTTATCTACCTACATGCAGGATCCAACAACGACAAAAAAAGCACACAATTACCTTCAATCCTCTTACTGAAATTTCATTAACCAAAGAAGATTAAATTCATCAGAGGAAGAAACTGAAAAATCAAACACCACTCCCAGAGCCAGTGAACTTTGACCCAAGCCATTGTGTGTCTTGTGGGCCAAAAAAAAAAAAAAAAAAAAAAAGGACTGCTAACTCTTGGCTATCTAGCCTCCTCTACACCATCCTCAGTTTTTCTCTGCCCTGTAAAGCCAGCTGCATAAATGCAGGAATCTTACTGAGTTGTTGGGTACTCTCCTTCCTGTAAAGCCCCCTTTTCTTTAATCTTCTCCAGCCAATGGAAAGACTCCAACCCCGGAGAAGTGGGAGACATTCCTTCCGCCCTTTAACAGAACTAACCCAGTAGCTTTGTCATTCAGCTGTGTAATTGAAGAGTTTGGACACGAGATGGCAGTAGACTACCAGAGAAATCAAAAACAAGCTTCCCTGTTGGTTAACCAATGTTGTTTAAAAAACATTTTTAATCTTCCCATCCCGTTTGCACCTCGTGTCTCTTCACAGAGCTGTCTAAATTAGTCTTGGTGTATTTTCCTGTTCTTTTAGGAAATAGCCTCTGCAGTGTTAATCAAACCCAGGGCTTTACTTTACCCTTGCTAAGAAAAGGCTCTACCACTGAGCTGCTTCCCTAACCACCTCCCCTTTTGTTTTTTGAGGCAGGGTCTCGATGTAACTCGCTCTGCTATTACTTCTGTGACTCTAGAACCCAGGATTGTCATCCCCCTGTCTCAGCTTCCCTAATAGCTGGAAAACACAGACCTAAACACCAACTCCATCTTGAATACACTATGAAGCTCTAGCTGCCTCCAACTTAAGGTCCTCCAGTCTCCAACCCCTGAGTGCTGGGATTATAGGCTTGTACCTCCACACATGACTAATCTTGAAGCACTTTAAAACTGATTCTTGGCATGATTGTTTTATATCCAAATGATTTGTGAATGAAGTCACAAGAATATGTGTCACGACAGTAGAACGTTCCGTTTCTAGGGACTTGAATGCTGATGGCAACCTATAGCAGATGCCCAATAAATAATTGAATAAAAGAACATCTTGTGCCCAATTTGCATATATAAATGGTTGGTTGAGTTTTTTTTTTTTTTTCACATTAACCTGAATAAACTGGAACTTGAAGTTAAAATTTCCCTTTCCCAGAATTTTCAAATGCAGCACTATTTGTGAACTACTTGTTTATTCAAATGTGCTTGCGAAGCATCCTTTGTTCTTATTCTGTAGAGCTGTCGGTGCCCTCGCCCAGGTGTATCCAGTTTTAACCCAGCAGCCCCCAAGCTTTCTGTTCACCTCTCCTCGTGGAGGGATCTTGAGATCAGCGCAGCAGTGGGCCAGCAGTCAAACACCTGGGGACATAAAGAACCTTTAGGGGTTATGCGTCTTTCACTGTCACCTGTGTGTACTTTGGATGCCCTGTTCTAGTAGCTTCCTGGGGGTGAGAAGCAAGAGTATGAGCCTGTTTCCTGGCAAGCCCGCCAAGCCAAAGGATTAGGGCATTCTCTTGGGAGATTCTTGCCAGTTGTACCAGCAGGAAGATTTTCTTTTCTCTATCTTTCACAGTTCTTAACTGGAATTCCATCTAATGAAAGAAAGATGAAAGGGAGAAAAGCAGACCTGTTTATTACCATAAAATCCTCATACCTCCTGTACAGATGAGAAAAAAACCCAAATCTCTAAAGGAGATTTCTTTTTTTGAAAGAAATAGAAAGAAAGAAAGAAAGAAAGAAAGAAAGAAAGAAAGAAAGAAAGAAAGAAAGAAAAGCATTTAAACACCAAGCTTAAATACTATCAGGCTTTGAAACAGAGACGAGAATAAAGGATGACCCAGTTAAGACAACATGGCCTGGAAAAGCATCCCATCACAGATGTACATTGTTATGTGAATTTAGGTCCTAGTCTTCTTCACTCTGTTCAGGGGATCAAGCCTAGGCTTGCATATGTCAGGTGAGCCCTCTCCCATGGGCTTTACACACACACACACACACACACACACACACACACACACACATGCACGAGCCCAACTTCACTCCCCACCCCACCCCCAAACCCCTTCCTTTCTTCCTAGTGCAGAGAAGACACCTTACCAGTGAAATTTATTTTAGAAATGTAAATTTCTCTAACAAATGGGTCAGTCTTCATGTTACTGAGGACAAACCTAAGTTAACCTTTTAGCTTTTCAACTGACTTAAAAACCCCTAAGTCTGGAGCTCAGCAGGGCAGCACACCATTAGTTTCTCACTGACTTTATTGCAGGTAACACCTCTGTCATGTGCGGTGAAGGTGGCCAGTGCCTAGGCTGGTTTCCAGGGATTTGACAGCTGTTGTTACTAAAAACCCTGACTTCAATTGGGCCTGCAGATTCTCAAGGGCTACCAGAACAAGGTTAACCTTGGCATCTGTCTTCAGAGTATATCTGCCTTTGCTGCCTCTGTCTGTCAGTGAGCTTATAGTTCACTTCAGTTCTGCATATAGAGGTGGAAGATTCGATAAATGTTTCATTCAGAACTATAACGCACAATCAACATAGACTTGTTTTGTCTCTCCCTCACTGGGTTTCCATAGAGGCTTAAGAAACCTATCAGCCACCTTCTCCAAAAACAGCAGACCAGGGGAAGAGGTGGCACTTAAGTTCCTGAAGATATGGGCCTATTCCCAGAGAAGCCATGAATGTACTAGGCTCTCTCCTTCGCTCTTCCTATCCTGTCCTGGAGCTGAGGACCTGATACACATCTTTTACCACCGAATAAGGCTTCTTCTCCCTGACACTTGTGCTTCCTGGGCATCGACTTTCTGTGGAATAACCTTCTGGACCTGGGTTTGGCAAGAGTCAAAGCTATCCTTACACCTGCAGTCTCTCCAAACAGCCAGCACAAAACAATCAGTATGCCAAACAGGCATATTTAGGGATGGCTTATCCTGGCCACCCTCGCTCACATGACTATCGTACATCCTGAGTCTCCAGATGCCCTGTAAACTCTGATCCTTTTGTCTTCTCCCTTTTCATGCTGTTGTGTACCTAGTTGTTTAAATGGCACAAGATTATAATTTTCCAATAATTGTGGGGCATGCCTGAAATCCCAACATTTGGGAGGGGGAGGCAGGAAGACTAGGAAGGAGTTCAAGGCCAACCTGGAACACAGGAGGACTCCCTGTCCCAAAGAACTGAAAGGAAAAATTAGAATTTCCCGTACGGAAGGTGTGTATTGTATGTTCCCTGAGTAGCAATACAGTTAGCCTAATCTCCTTTCCTGCAACGCCATCAGCTCAAGAAAACTGACTCACCGGAAAGGGGCCTTATATTCTATTATACTCATCTTCTTGTTTTTGTCTTGTGTTGTTGCTGTTGTTTTTGAGATAGTTCAGGTCGGTCTCAAGTTTGCCATAGTCAAGGCTAAGGCTAGTCTTGAATTTGGAACACTTCTGCTTCCGCCTCCCAGCAGCCAGGGCTACAGGTGTGCATCACCTGCTTATTATCCAAGAGACTTTGCAGCGTGCTTTGGCAGCCTCTCTGCCTCACCATTGCATGGATATTTCTCAGAAGTCCCAGACCCCTGCTCTTTGCTGTCAGCACTTCCTCTGAGAAACCCTCCTTTTTCTCTGTAGCTCAAAGCACTTCAGCCACCTGGCTCTTGGAGTCTCCTATTTTGTGTGACTCCCATGTGCAAGCACATAAAGCCATTTGTATACCTGTCTATATCCACAGACTCAACTATCAAAGCTTTAGAGGGCAGAGGGGAAGTTCTCATTATTCCTGCAGTTTCAAACTTCAGTTGTGAAAATAACTGTTTCTGATTTCTTAATACTGAAATATCCATGTTTGTATATGTTCGACCCAGAAAAAGAAAAGAAAAGAAACAAGATTACGTTCATTTTGGTAGAATTTCTGTCTGCAAATGCCTTGGAATAAAATAAAATGTGAGTTCCCAAACCAATGTGTTTTTACAATTTAAAAGATAAGGAAGGGATTTGAAGGCAACTTGTAATTTTTTTCCTTCAAAAGAGAGTGATTTGCCACTCTAATTTGATAAAATTCTTTATGCTTCAAACATAGACTCAGGCTTTAAATATTAATACACTTCAGAAAGTGGGAATGAAATTGTCAAGCTTTCATGAATTAATTATCACAGTTTTAAAACTCTAATTTTATGATGTATATCACAAAGTGAAAAACAGCTTTTCTAAATCTTCTCGCCCTTTTGGTATTAATTCATGATTAAATAAAATTTTATTTATGTTAAATTGTGTGGCAATATATACTTTGAAGGTTCCTATTTCTTGGTATTATAAAATTTCAATTCACATTTTTTTTGCATTCACTAACGTAATTATAATAATTAGCAAGCTATCAATGTAGCTTGTTGGCAGAGTACTCGCCCAGCATTCACAAGGCCCTGGGTTCCATCCCCAGGACTGCAAGAACAACAACAACAATAAACAACTTTTTAGTTTTATTAAAGTGGTATACTTGAACACCACGAAAAAGCAAACATTGGTGAGCGGATGTTTTGCAAACAGCCTTCTTCATACTCTCTTGCCCCTCTCATTTACCAAGAAAACAATTAGTTCCTTTTTTTTTAAAGCTGTTCACAGACCGAACTCTTTTATTTCTATTTTATTATCTATCTCTTTTTGGTATTTTTGTTTTGTTTTCATTTTGAACTTCGGTTTCTTTGAGAGAGAGTCTCACTCTGTAGCCTCTGGCACTCCCTGGTCTAGCCTGGTTTCATCCTGAGGCAGGAAGATTTGTATTAGAGTGCTAGTGAGTCTCCACACTTGGCATCAGCCCTTTTCTTTGAAGAAGAAAGTATGGAAAGGCTGAGTACAGAATTCTTGATTAAAAATCCATCTTCTCTTGGAAATGTGTAGGTATAGCTCCTTCTTTCCATTTCAGAAGCTTGATGTTATTGGTTTATTAATTTGGTTTTGGTTGTTATTGTTTTGTTGCCTGAATGTAAAGACCACATGTGTGCAAGTACCCAAGAAAACCAGAAGAGGGCAACAGATCCCCCAGCGCCGGAGTTACAGGCAACTGTAAGCTGCCCCATGTGGGGACTGGCAACTGAACTCAGGTTTTCTGGAAGAGCAAGGAAGATCTCTAACTGCTGAACCATCTCTCCAGCTATTGAATATTCACTATAAAATTACCACCTTGTTTTCTTTTATGGATACAATATTCTCCCCTGCCTCTCAGAAAATAGTAATGGTTATCTTTTTTTTTTTTTTTTTTTCTGATTTTCTTCTCTGTCCATCATTTGAGTTATCTGTGGGTTCCTTTCTTAAAAACAAACAAACAGCCACAATCCTAGTTTGGTCTGGCTCAGCAGCTAAAGGTGGCTAAGCCTGGAAACCCAAGTAGAAAGAAAGAACAAATTTCAAGTAGTTCTCTGACTGCCATAGGCATCACACACACTCACACAAATAAGTATATAAAAATTTTTACTTACTGGAGTATAATTTATATGCAATGAAAAAGTACACCCTCTTAAACTATTCATCCTTTCCCTTGAACTGATCTAAATTTCTACAGAAGACTTCTCCAAGCGGTATGCTCCTAGCATCTAGGGTTCCAGACTCAGCGGAAATTAGAAAGTTCAGATGTGCTGTGTTGCAGTGCACAGACCAGGTAACTGCCTCGTTTTCAGTGGGAGCTCACTCTTCTTTGGTGACTGCAGAGGAGAGGCGATGCTGTAAGAGCCTTATGCAAACCCATGGCCTTGAAAGCCTCAGGGTGCTATTTTGAGATGGCAAAGAAAGAACTGAGAGGACTCAGTGGGGGACTGGACATCTTTTCTTACTCATCCAAGCCTCTGCCCAAGCCAAGGGCCCACACATGGTGCCTATAAGTAGCTGAAGAACTTATACAAATGCTGAACAACGAGAAACCTCTAATGGGTGCAGCCTAAGGTCTGCTCCACCTTAGCTTTTTTTTTCATTTCCTTCAAAAGAAGAAAACAGCTTCCTGCATCCGTACTTAAAGTTCACAGAACACCTGCTAGAACAAGTCCATGAGGGCTACCTCCGACACAGACCCCATGTTTCTCACACAGACTCCCCCCCATTTTTCTTTCTCCTTTCTTGTTTTCCTTTCTCCACTCTTTCCTTCCATCTTCTTTCCTTCCCTTCCTCTCCCCCACCTTCCTTCTCCTGCTCCTCCACCTTCTTCATCATGGTCTCTCTTGTAGGCAAAGATGCCTTGGGATTCCATATGGCCAGGCTCCCAAGGGCTGGGTTATGGCATGGGCTACCATACCAAGTTTGTTACAGACTGTTAACAGAGTTCTGTCTTTTCAACTCAGCTTCTGAGTCTTTGGAGTTTTGCAGTGTGAGTTGGTCTAGATAACTCTGCTTTGCTCCCTGACAATTTGGAATTTGTTTTCTTGGATCCACTAACTCATTTGCCACTTTTCCCTCCACTTCCCAGTGTCCTAACATTTTTAATGGTATTATTTTCCTACAGATCTTTTTGTTTAAAAAAAATAAAAAAGACAGTCTCACTCTGTAGCCTAGGTTAGCTTCAAACTTGTGGCATATCCTTCTGCCTCAGCTTTCCAAGAGGTGGTATGACAGGCATGAGCCATCAGCCTTGTCTCCCAGTACTTATCATGGGTTTCTGCTCTCACAAGAATGTTGTATTCCGGTTGGAGCTCTAGCTCAGTGGTGGAGCACATGCTTAGCACATGCAAGCATGTACAGCAGCATAATAATAACACTTGTTATTAGTTCATTAATTGCCACGAATCACACTAAGAAAGAAACTTGGTGAGAGGCATGTGAGTGCTCTACAACCTTTCCAAAAACTGTGATCTAGAAATTTTATTGTTTTAAAAAGGGAAACCTTGATTACTCATCCCTTAGTTACGTACTATATTTATTGTAGTTTTATGCAACAATAAATTTATAATCTTGGCATCTGGAAGGACTAGTGCTGGCACGCTATGCTTCCTCAGTGCTGTTGGTGAGTCTGTGCCCCAGTTCTGGATGAATTCTATGAGACGCCTTTCACTCTGCTGAAATTTTGGTTGACTTTGGCTTTCTAGATTTATTTGAAGGGACAGAAATCTTCATGATACTGAGCCTTCTATCTGGGAGTAGGGTGTAACTTTATGAAGTGGGTTTGTTATAGCTACAGTTTCTCTGCAGCTCTATTAGGGAGTGCAGACAGGTGGATGTCAAATCCTATTTGCCCAGGACTCTGGAACCAAGGCAGGAAGACTGTGAAGTCAAGAACAGACCTCGTTATGCCCTGAGACTCTTTTCTCAAAGATAAAAAAAAACCCAAGAGGCAGAGCCTGATCATGACCTTGGCTCTGGGCTGGCTTTGCCATTTGCTTTATTTAACAGGATGTGACAAAAGTGAGTTTTGCAAGTCCCAGAGCCTAAAGTGACATCATTTGTGTTTTCAATCTCTTGGCATGATGCTCCCTTCCTTGAGAATGCCATGCTATGCTGAAGTCCTGGATAAAAAGCCCATTTAAAAAGAAGAAGAAGAACCCTAGCCCATCCTGATAGCCCCGTGAGTTTAGCACCAGCCAATCAATTCATCAGCTGGAAGCATCTACATCAATGAACCCAAGCAAAAGGCAGAGGGCTGCTTGGGCTACACATAGAATTATGCAAAACGGTAAACTGCTGTTGAGTTAAGCTCCTTCCTTCCATGGTATTCTCCTCTACAACAAAGACTAGCTGCAAGAGAAACAAGCATCTCATAGGGAAGTGGTTCTCAACCTTCCTAATGCTGTGACCCTTTCATATAGTTCCTCATGCTGTGGTGACCCCAGCCATTAAATTATTTTCATTACTACTTCATAACTGTAATTTTGCTACTGTAATGAGTCGTAATGTAAACATTTTTGGAAACAGGGGTCATGACCCACAGGTTGAGAACTGCTGCCACATAGGGCTGCTGCTGCAATGAAACTCAGCACACGGAGAGCTTACTGGCTTTCGGCCTGGGGAGTAGATGCTAAAGGAGAGAAGGAGAGTTGAGGGAACTTAGAAAAGCACTGAGGAAAATACTATAGTAGTCTAAACAATGAACAACCCATGCCTTACACAAGTGAGAATCAGCAAAACCGTTGCTTGGGGTGACTAGGAAAACAATGTGGTAACTCTTACTTGAATGCCCCTGTTGGGAGAAAAGATTCCTCCTCTAGCACCAAGGGTCGTCTAAGAGTCCTGTGACTGAAGGAATGCATACTTGTATGCTTTGATGTTTGCCTCCTCCCAAATTCACATTGGAACTTAATTGCTGTTGTAACAGTATTAAGACACCAGACTGGGAGGATAGGGGAAACCTTTAAGAGGAGATGAGGCTTGAAGGCTTTGCCCTCATGAATTCAGTGATGTCGTTACCGAGGAAGTGAGTGCATTATCACAGTGGAGGTCAGTTTCTTTTCTCTCTCCTGTGCCCTCCGTTCCTTTCTGCCATGATCACAATAACTCATGTGATCCATGTGTTATGGTTCTGCCAGAAGGCCGCCAACCATCAGACTGTGAAAAGTCATCTTCTAGTCAATGCAAATCATCCCGTCTCTGATACCCGCTAACACAGCACAAAAGACACAAACAAACCCACTTCATACAAAGCCTATGTGACGGTGGAGCCATCAAAAATGAAGTCTCTGACAGGCATTATGGCACATGCCTTTAATCCCGGCACTCGGGAAGTAGGGGCAGGCAATCTCTGAGTTCAAGGCCAGCTTGGTCTACAAAGAAAGTTCTAGGACAGCCAGGGCTACACAGAGAAGTCCTTTCTCAAACTCTGCCTGCCCCCAAAAGAGAGAGAGAAAGAGTGAGAGAGAGAAGAAGGAAGGAAGAAAGGAAGGAAGGAAAGGAGGGAGGGAAGAAGGAAGGAAAGAAGGAAGGAAAGGAGGAAGAGAGGAAGGAAGAAAGAAAGAAATGAAATGAAGTGAAATTCCAAAGAAACTGGAAAATTTGTACATTTTTTAAAACATTTGTGCTGAAATACAGTTGAAGGACAATAGGATCTGATCTGTGGTAGCATCTGGAGCTAATTTAGCAAGACCTCAGATTCTTGGTGTTCAGATTCTTGGTGTCTCTGCCTTTACCCCTTTCCTCTAGAGACAGGAAATATGAAGGGAAGGGCAGCTGGGCTTATGGCTTGCTTGAGGGGAGAGTGTCAGAAGGAGCTGAAAAAGACCTTTCTACTCCTGCTGTCTTCTCAAATGCCATGGTGCTGTACTTTGAGTTAATGTGCCCTAAGCCCCCAATTACACGCAAGTCAGCAGCCAATTAAACTCTCCTCCCCAAGCCTACACTTCCACCTGCTTCTTTCCTACTTTGACTCTAACTGACCAGACCCAAGCAAAGGCTGGAAAGATCCTTGCAGACTGTGAATTTGTTTTCTGGGATGCCTCTCAAAACCCAGCTACCAGGCTTTGAGGAAATCAGTAGTAGAGCAGCAAGGTCTACAGAGTAAAGAAGAAACAATGCAGCACCCGCTCACAATTCAAACCTCCAGCCATTCTGATATCACAGTTGTGATGGGTAATCTTCACTGTCAGCTTGACTGGATTTACAGTCACCATGGAAAGCCACCTCTGGGTGCTTCCATAAGGGTGTTTGCAGAAAGGTTTGACTGAGGCGGGGGATCCTATCTTGTATGTGGATGGCTCTAGCCCAAGACTGAATAAGAAGGAGAAAATAAGTGAACAGAAAGTCATCTCTCTCTGTTTCCTAACGATGGATGCACTTTGACCGGCTGCCTCATCTACCAGACCTTCCCACCAGTGTGGACCGTGATCTCGACCTGTAAGCTGAAAACAAGCCCTTCCTTCCTTAAGTTGTTTTTTCCAGGCATTTTGTCACAGCAACGAGAACAATAATAAATCCTTCAAGCAATACCACATACAAGATAACCACATGGCTAACCCATTGCTAGGAATGATGAATGCTTGTTTCATTGAGACAGTGGACTTGGGGGGGGCATTTATATAGTAGCAAAGAGTTGAAACATTGGTGAAAATGTGACTCTAATTGTTACAAACTGACCTGTATCCCCTCAGAATTCATTTGTTGAAGCCCTAACCTCCAACTTTGCTGTATCTAGAGACTAAGACTCCTGGAAAGGTAGTGTTCAAGGAATCATCAGGGTGGAACAATTTCTCTGATAGCACTGATGTCCTTTTAAGAAGAGAGATGCCCTGACAGTCTATCCTTCTCTGCACACACATATGTGAAAGAAGCATTGGGACACAGAAGAAAGCCATTTACAAACAAGAAAGAGCTCTTAGCTAACCCCAACTGCACTTTGATTTTGAACTTCTACACATCAGAACTTTGGCAGAAGATGTTTCTGTTGTTTAAGCCATTCAGCCTATGGGGACATTTTAAAGTGGCAATCCAAACAAGGTAACAGGCTTTTAATTCTAGGAAAAATATCAAACATGATCAGTACTTTAAGTATGTATGAGGAAATATAGGAAGATTGGACTGAATAAGCAGCAGTTGGCAAGTAGAATTCCGAGAAATTCTAAGCACTGTAGGACTGGCTTGGCAATTTAAACTGCTTTAAATTTCCGATCTTCCAAACTAGCAGAAGACCCTTAGAATAATGATAAGTGGCCTTAACATGAGGTTAAAATTAGTGTGTAACCCTTGGGAAACTGTAACTGGGACCTTTTAGAGACTCTCAGCCCTACAAAAGTGCTTTTGAGAACCTAACAGCAGGGTTTCAGCACTTCTCACCCACCTCAAAGGAGCAAGTTGGAGACCAGCAACCTGGGCTATATAGGCTTCTATTGAAACCCTAAAAGCACAGAATAAGAAAATAAATGTTCCATTTAGGATAAGAGTAGACCCCATTCAAATTCATAGGGTGCTCATAAGATTTTTAGTGGTTTTTGTTGTTGTTTTTCTTAGCTTTTTGATCATAAAGGGACTGTCATGTTGGAAAAAAAGAGAGAGATGTGGTTTGAAAAGAAAGAGGTCTCCAGAGTCCAACTTTTCTACAGCTAGCCACAGGCTGAGAAAGCTGTTAAGTCACAAAACAAGCCATTTCTTACATATATATATATATATATATATATTAGAGAGCGAAGGGAACAGATTCATAGCCAGTGAGTCAGAAACCACTTTGGGAGGCCAGACACTGACTCAAATCAAGGCAATCACTGAGGAACTGGCAACACGAACTTGAGTAGATTCCTTCTTGCTCAAAACAGCACCTGGTATAGGCTTCTTGCTTTTGTCTTTTTAAATAAACATTTGTATTCTGTTGTCCTGCTGCCGCTCATGGAATATCGAGAATATGAAGGACAGGTAAATTGTTATTATTTACAATTATCATGAGCAAAGAGGCAGGGGTGCATCTAAGGAATTTATTCAAAGTGTGGGCCAGATCAACAGATGTGAGACTCTGATCCCACAACCACACTTGGATAACAAGTTTGACACTGGTGTGTTTGGAAAGTTAGAGAATATAACACCTTGAATCACTCTCATTCTTGATTCCCACTACAGATTGTAAGCCTCCTTAGATTTGGTAATTCACTGGAAGAGCTTTGTGAACTCACTGAAGCTGCTAAGTAGTAGCTAGTAGACATTTTAAATGTGTTTATTTATCTGTTTATTGTGTGTGCATGCCTGCAGAACTTTACGTGTGCCACATGCATTTAGTTACCCATGGAGGAGAAACGAGAACCTCAGAGGTCCTGAAACCAGAGTCCTAAGTAGTGGTGATCCACCCATGGTGGCTTCTGAAAACCAAACCTGGGTCTGCTGCTAGACCTCTAAGAGCTCCTAAACATGGCCATTTCTTCAGCCCTCTCTGTTCACTCTCTTGGGGTCTACTGACATGTTCCACCTCTGCTTAGGAAGCTGTGTTGTGGCATTTGCCAACCCCGTGACAACCTGCTGCAGGAATAGATGAGAGGGGACACAGTACTGCTGAGCTATAGTCTCAGTCCTTATGCCCTTTCGAAATTTTATTTCTCTCTCTCTCTCTCTCTTTCTCTCTCTCTCTCTCTCTGTGTGTGTGTGTGTGTGTGTGTGTGTGTGTGTGTGTGTGTGTGTGTGTGTGTATTCTTGCCAGAGTGCATATAGAGGTTGGAAAACAACCTTCAGGAGTTGTTTCTCTGGCTCTACCAAGGGAACTCACTTAGGCTGGCAATCTTGTACAAGTGCTTTTATCCCCTGAGCCATCTCACCAGCCCAGTTTTCTTGCCTGAGTGTGTTTAGTATCCCATTTCATTCTTTTCTGTTGTTTGTTATCATCTTTGTTTTGCTCTTCGTAGTGATTGCTCTAGGCTTCACAGTACTTAGTCTCTAAACTTATCACAGTCCACCTTCAAATAATACTTCTACCTAAAATGTAATTATACTTTAATTTCCTCCCTTTTGTTCTTTATGCTATTGTTGTCATAGATCCACTCTCACCTACATTATAAATTCTATAATATGTTATTACTTTTTGCTTTTTGCTTTACATAATCAAATCTTCCTTGAATAAAATTAAAAACAAAAAGAAAAATCTTTTATATTTGCTTACCTTTAACAACATTATTCCCATTCTTCATTTCTTTATATAATTCCAGGTTTACCCCTATTATTTAAACTGGACTTTTTTTAATTGTTGTTGATTTAATTTTTAATAGTACATTTTGTTCTTTCATACAAACACACTGTATTTTGTCCCTCTTCCCTTCTCCACCCTCTCCTATTTCCCTCTTGCTTCTACCAGACCCCCACCCCTGACATAAATCTTGCCTCTGATCATTAGTTTTGGTTTTGTGTAATCAGTTTAATCAGGGCTGTCTGTGTGATCGTGGGTTTGGAACTAACATTCAGAGCCTAGAGGGTTCTCCAGGGGTACACAACTTAGTACTATGCTTTCCATCTCCCAGAATCTGTTAGTTACCGACAGATCAACACTATGTGGTAGGAGTCCCAGGACTCCTCGAACTATCTTGAGTTCCCAGGGTCTAAGTCATGTGTTTCAAAGTATATTTACAGTGCGAGGAATGGATTCCCTCTTACAAAAGAGGCCCCAAATCTAATTAGCAAGCAGCTAGTAACCCACATACTGGGCATGACATCATTATATCAACAGGCACATCTTGCCTGGCAGGTTGGTGTTATAGTTTGTCGAGCTCACAGCTGGGTAAGACTGTTGACACCTTCACCTCACAGCAGCCTGCACAGCACCATGGAGCACCCCGAGAGCCAGTTATCAGGAAGGAATCTTCCAGCCCAGTTCCAGAGTAATTTCTCTACATCTTTCATTCATGCAGTAGGGTGTCCACAACCGTGGGGTGTCTGTCTACAGCAGTAGGAACTGTCTTGCTCACTAGTTCTGATGAGTAACCAAGAAGAATGGCAAGAACCCATGTTGTTTTGGGGGCGCCTTTGGGGGTCTTTTAATCAACAGTTCCTACCGAGGTGCCCTGCAATTGTCACTGGAGTCTGTGTTTGATGACCCAATGCTTCTAAGGCTTGCATCGTCCAGTTTTGCAAGGCATGGTTCCCCACAGGTTAAATGAGGATGGGGAAAGGTTCCACCGGGGGAGGAGGGAGAGTGTTCAAACCCCAATGATCTCCTTGCTTACTTGTGATTATCCTGAGCTGTTTCTGTAGTGACAAAGTAGTTAAAAAGTGTAACCCAAATGACTGTATGAAAAGTAGAAAGTCCAAGCCTTCCTCCAGCTCTTACTTTTGTCCTGCCCCCTCTTTATATAGCTTCTAAATCTTGGAGGGTGTAGCATGTAAGTCAGCCATGGTCTAAATCTAGTGAGAGTAAACCTCATGTCTTTTAATTTATCCCTGTTTTTGAAATGGAGCTGGTGACAAGTCTTGGTGGGGTTTTCCCTACAAAACACAGCTGAGGAAAAGGCCGAAAATGAGAAACGTACAAATTACCAAATAAAGATTGACAGCAATAACAACCTATGGTCATAAATACAAATTTTGGAAAGCACCTTTAGCTAGGACACCATGCTTACTCACAAGCAGCTGTTTTTCCACTGGACCCTGTGACCTCTGTGGCCACAAGGTTTTCTAAATTCTCAGTACCAGGTGTGAATTTCCCTATGTGGAGAAGACCTTAGGTCCAACCAGAAAGTTGGTTGTAACCATAACCACGCTTGCCATTATTGCACCATTTGACACATCTGATCTGGCATTTCTATTATGAAAAATGAGGAAGCCACAAATGAATAGGACTCTGGCCATAATTCTTCCCAGAAATAGAACCTTCCAGCATTACAGAAGCTATCTAGCAGGGAGGGTTGTCCTAGCCTTACTTGTCCAAGTCCTGTAATCAAAGCATGTGACATCTTGGGCAGTAGGGTCTTACCACCTAATTCTGGAATGTAACCTACATCAATGGCAATATCTTTTATTTTTTTTAGTGCCCTCAAGGGCCTCCCTGGCCAACACCCACCTCTGGAGGTAATCCAGATATAGCCCTTGCATTTATTCACAACTTTAATGGCTTTGGGAGCCTCTGCTTTTACTCTCATGGGACATCTTGTTTACTTTTTACAACCAACTAAGCCATTATCAAGGTTTAACACAGTGTGAGATTTGTGCATTTTATTTGTCTTATTTAGCTGGCTATCTCATCTCCTTTATAAAGCCTCTATGTATTTCCCCCCTGTAAACTCAGCTGGGGCGGCTCTACCTGATTAGTCCAGCCTAGGGCCAATGGGGAAACAGTCAACCACTTCTTTGACTATGCCTTCACCCACCTCCTAGACTATGTCTATATCTTCCCTCCAAGGCTGTGCTGGCTAGTTTTATGTCACTGTGATGTATCCCTTGGTTCTATAAGAAAGCAGGCTGAGCAAGCCATGGTGAGCAAACCAGTAAGCAGCACCCCTCCGTGGCCTCTGCATCAGCTTCTGCCTCCATGGTTTATTCAGGGGAAACAGCTGTCTGACCCTTGGTCAAACTTAATTTTTTTAACCAATATTGATTTATAGCTATATATACATATATATATGTATGTATGTATGTATATATATATATATATATATATATATGTTTATTATCTATATTCGTGGGGTCACCAGGAACTAAAGGACACCTGCTTTTAACATCTGCCCAGTAAGTAATAGAAATAATTCAAATATATAATTTAACAGGGGGCTTTCAGTCACCCTATGTGGTCTTCACCTGCAGGTGACCCAGTCACTCCTTTAAGGAAGTGGCTTGGGGGGTTCTTATCTTTGGAGACCTCCTTTCTTTCCAGTAGAGGGTACTGAAGAGTCTAACTTTACCTCTCCACTTTTGCTTTTCACCCTATGGTGAACTATTGAACCTTCCAAAGACACACCAGCACCAATTTTTCTGTTACAGGTTTTTCCTCTAGAATTCTGGCTTGATGTAACTTTACTTACACTAGCCTCCAAGTGACATGGAGAGGTCCCTTTGTTTGGTATTCTTTCTTTTCATTTGTTTTTACATGTTTTGGCACTCTGTGGATGCAGTCTACATGCTCGTCTAAGGCAGGGATGCCTTCCAAGGCCTTTCTTCCTTTATAATGACCATGTCCTCAATTGCACTCATCCAAGCCACTAAAACTCCATCCCAGTCCCAAAGCCGATGATAAATTGACCTTTCTCTCAACTCTTGAATGACAGGGCCTTATCTGTTCAACTGAACAACAAATATCACTTTTTACAATACTTAGTCCATGCAGTATTCCTTTTTCCTTATTTTCCTCTTTTTACTATCCTTCTTTTCCCATGGATTCCAAGTTTTTTGATCCTAGGATAGGCTGATTTAACATGCACTCTATTTTTTTTTTCTTGAATCTTCTGTCTTAGTTAGGGTTTCTATTGTTGTGAAGAGACAACATGACCATGGCAATATTATGAAGAAAAACACTTAACTGAGGCCGGCTTACATCTTCAGAGGTGTAGTCCATTATTGTCATGATGGGACAAATGATGACATGCAGGCAGACATGGGACTGGAGAGGTATCTGACAGTTTTACATTTGGATTGCCAGGCAGCAGGAAGAGAGAATGACATTGGCTCTGGCTTGAGCATCAAGAACTCAAAGCCTGTCCCCATGACACACTTCCTCCAACAAGGCCATACTTATTCCAAGGCCATACCTCCTAAAAGTGCCACTCCCTACAAACCAGCACATTAGCTAACTGTAAGAAACAACATGACAGCTTCTGTACTCTATACTCTCTTACGTGAGCAAGTTCCCACTGAGTAGCTATCTCAGCCTTAGACACCGTTTAATTATGCATAGCTCTGGCTAGACAACCTCTGTGTAGCTTTTGTCCCTTATGTGCTACTCTCATGGGGTAAAAATTTTGTTCTAAACTTTTAAACATTTTAAGGAAATTTTTATACTTAATAACTGGACGCAACTCATCAAGTAGCTGCCACTGAATACCACAGACCAACAGCCTCACAGGGGTTTGCTCCTACACATGCTCTACCCAGACTTTCCTGCTGAATAGAGTTCTCAGCCTTGGTTGCTTGTCTCAGCACAAACTATGGAGGTCATTCAACCACTAAGAGAGCAAGAAGACCCAGGATCCCATACCACACAGGAAAAGATAGCCATTCTGGGCTTTTCCAGGGGATGCTCCACCCACAGGCTGCTTAGCCTCAGTTGCATGCCTTGCTACCAGGACATTGCATAGCCAGGACCATGCAAGAATTTCTCCCAAAACTCATAGTTGGTTCTGTCTGCCCCCTGTTCAGGCACCAATTGTGTTATGTAATACCATTCCTAGGGAGACGTGAACAATGTGTACTCATCCCAGATAGAGAACCAATGACAGACCAAAGTACAGATATAACCAAAGTCCAACATGGTGGACCAGTGAGTTTTCCTGGGGTTACTTAACAGAAGTATGGGTGAGGTGTTGCTTACAGGAGTAGAAATGACTCAAAAGACAGCTGCATTGTCCAAAGCTCACAGCAGCATGAGAGCTAGAAACCCTAGAGCACACTGCACAGCCTAGGAATAGCTCAGGATGGAGAGTGTCCTTTTTTGGGTAGTTTCGTTTCCCTGAGAGTTTTCTAGGTACCTTGGCTGGTCTGTCTCTTTCAGGTAGCTTGGCTAACCTGAGAGTGTGTCTCAGCAGTCCTTACTGCTCTGCTCATATATGCTTAGAGATGGGAGGAGCCTAGAGTATCTGATTCAGTTTAGGAACTTTCTGAAGCCTTTGAGTTGTTTAGTTCCATAGCTGAAAAGGGTTCCCTGCAGTGAAAGACCAAAAAATTAAAAATTAGTTTTTTGGGTTATTGGATTAAAGTTTAAAGCACAAGCCTGAACAAAGGCCAGGTGGGTGAAGACATGTCCAGCCACCTGCGGGGAGAAACCAGCCTTACTGCATTCTTTCCTGCCCACTAGAGATACAGTTGCTAGGAAACCCACCCAGATCACCACTCTCCCTTGACAGCCAAACAAAGGAAGCTTTTGGGTTTTGGCACTTCCCACAGCCAATCAGTTCAAAATGCAACATCCCCTTTTGTGTTTCAAACAATAGACACTTGCTAAGCTGGAATTCCCCTGTTTTGGGCATGCTGCAAGGGACTGGGACTTTTTTTTAATTTTTATGTTTATTAATTACAGTTTATTCACTTTGTATCCCAGCTGTATCTCCCTCCCCCATCCCCAATCCCACCCTCCCTCTTCTTCTCCTATGCCCCTCCCCCAGTCCAATGATAAATGAGGTCCTCCTCCCCTTCTCTCTGACCTTAGTCTATCAGGTCTCATCAGGACTGACTTTTTTGTTGTCCTCTGTGGACTGGTAAGGATGCTCCCCCTTCAGGTGGAGGTGATCAAAGAGCTAGCCCATGAGTTCATGTCAGAGACAGTCCCTGTTTCTATTATTGGGGAACCCTCTTGGACACTGAACTGCCACAGGCTACTTCTTTGCAGGGGGTCTAGGTTATCTCCATGCATGATCCTTGGTTGGAGTATCAATCTCAGAAAAGACGACTGTGCCCAGATTTTTTGGTTATGTTGCTCTCCTTGTGGAGCTCCTGTTCCCTCTAGGTCTTTCTATGTCCCCCTTCTTTCATAAGTTTCCCTGTACTCTGCAAAATGTTTGGCTATGAATCTCAGCATATGTTTTGATACCCTGCTGGGTAGAAATTTTTCAGAGGCTCTGTCCTGTTCCCTGTTTTCTCCCTCTTCTGATGTCCATCTCTTGCTTTTCTGAATGAAGATTGAGCATCTTACCAGGGTCCTCCTTCTTGATTAGCTTCCTTGGATGTATAGATTTTAGTATGATTATCCTATATTATATGTGTAATATCCACTTACAAGTGAGTATATACCATGTATATCTTTCTGCTTCTGGGATACCTCACTCAGGATGATCGTTTCTAGATCCTACCATTTGCCTGCAAATTTCATGATCTCTTTGTTTTTAATTGCTGAGTGATATTCCATTGTGTAAATGTACCACAATTTCTGTATCCATTCTTCAACTGAGGGACATCTGGGTTGTTTCCACCTTCTGGCTATTACAAATAAAGCTGGATGAACATGCTTGAGCAAATGTCCTTGTTGTATACTTGAGCATCTTTTGGATATATGCCTAGGAGTGGTATAGCTGGATCTTGAGGTAGCACTATTCTTAATTGTCTGAGAAAGCAACAGATTGATTTCCAAAGTGGTTGTACCAGTTTATATTTCCACCAGCAATGGAGTAAGGTTCCTCTTTCTCCATATCCACTTGAGCAGGGACTGGGACCTTTAAATCACCCTCCTATCCTGAGCTCAAGGCCCTATTCTGAACTGCTATGTTAGTGAGAGTGTGGGCCCAAGCTTGAGCTTGTAATAAAAAGATCCTCATGTATTTTGCAATGGACTCAACTCCTGGTGGTCTTTTGAAGGGTCTCATGAATTGGGCACAACAGCAGGATTAAATGTTTTACCTTTTCTTAGAATATCCTATGTCACCAGACACAGTGACAAACACCTTTAATCTCGCCCAGCACTTGGGAGTTAGAGGCAGGTGGATTCCCAAGTTTAAATCCAGCTGGGTCTTCAGAGCAAGTTTCAAGATAGCCAGAACTACACAGGGAAAGCCTTTCTTGAAAACAAACAAACAAACAAACAAACAAGCAGACAAACAAACAAAAGAACATCCTATGTCTTAAAAAGCATCATCAAAAATGGTGTTCATCTCAAAGGAAATTTTTATAAAACATGGCTCAGGGGTAAGAGTTTTTGCTCTTGGTCTTTTGCAAAGTTCAATTTCTAGCACTCATATCAGGCATAAGTAAAGCTGAAGACTAGTTTATTGATGACTTTACCTTGGGATTGCTTAAGCTGCAGCATTTTCTAGGTGGAGGGTTTTCGTTTAGCCAGCATCTGCTTAATGCTCATGTTGTGTTTGCTTGTAGAGACAAGGTTTTGCTGGGTAGCACTAGCTGGTTTGGCACGTGCTATATAGCCCAGACTAAACCCAAGCTCTTTGTACTTTTCTTACCTCAGCCTCTGAAGGCTTCAGACAAGTGCTGATCCCCTTCATTTGTGTTTAAAGACCAAGCTCCACTCCCCCACTCCACTCCCACCCCCATCACCCCCTTCCAAAGCATTTTCTCCTTCCTCTTCTTCCTGCTTCAAAAGCCTTACTAGTTTGAAAAGAAACATATTAGTCATGGTCCCAGCAGGAAACTGACTTCTCTTCAACTCATCCCAAAGAAGGGACATTAGTGAAATACTTCTTTCAGAGGTGTGTGTAGGAACAAAGGGTATTGAGGATACTGAAGCCAGCAACTGAGGACAGCCATTACCATATCAAGTGCAAAAAGGACAGAAGATGAAATAGAATACTGAACCCAGGGAAAACTGAAAATCTAGAGAAGGGCATCTACCAGTCTGTGGCTGGGGAGGGATGCAGCTACTGTCAGAGGCTTGCCCCCAAATCAGAGGGGAAGGAAGGAAGAAGTGCCCAGCTGTAATTGCTCTTCTCTTGCCCCTCTCCCCTGTCACAGTTCCACATTGGTGCTGCAAGCCAGTTGTCAAGGGAACTTGGGATATCTAGTCTACCTTGGTCTATCCCCTCCTGAGCAACCCCAGTACGGCTGAAGGCCAGCCATGGGGACACAAAGGAGAGCAATGGATACATGACGGTTGTAGAAATCTCTGTTGTATTACTTAGGGGAAAGCAAGACGTTGGAAAAATCTACACATACTCACTGAAACAGAAAGCCAAAACCACCCTGGGAGAAAAAAAAAATATTTCTTTACGATTGATGCCTGTCTTATGTAGAGACAGATAAGAACAGAAATGAACCAACCCTGAGCAAAATAGTTAGGTCTGAAAGTGGCCAGGCTGAGGGAGTAAGCAATCGCTGGCAATGTGTGAGGGAGGGCACTTTCAAGATAAGGCTTGATCCTGTCATAGACATCTATAGGGATTTGCTTAACTATCCAAATGCAACAGATTTATTTCATGTACGCTAAGAAATCCATGGTGTCTTCAGTCATAAGTTTTAGCTAACACTGAAAATGATCCTGGGAGTATAGTTTCTTTTATTTATTCCTAACATTTGACTCATTTGCTGATAGAAAATCCTGAGTACAATGCTTCACCCAGAGCATATGTCCTGTCTCTACAGGGGATGGAAGGGAGAGGGGGATGAAGGATAGGAGGAGAGAGACCACTGCCACACACTCTGGTGCTCCTTCCTACCCAGGCTGTGGCTTCTTTTGCCAGGAATCAGTCCATAGGATGCAGAGAACTGTGGAACTCCTAATATTGTGAGATGCTGGGCTGAGAAGACCTACAGCTCCCATGAATCCATTAGAACGCTGCTTCCTCGGCCTCCGTATCAATCAGCGCTACCCAGTCTTCACCACTGGATGACCTTTTTACCTTCTAGTTCATCATTTCAGCTATGTGTTATTTATTCATTAGATATCACAGAAAAAAGAATCTCAAGGGAGTACAGATAAGTAAGTGTGACCAGCCATTTTAATGTTAGGACTATGGCTAAACATAGAAATATGTTGATTATAAATAAATGTTTTGGAAGGAAGACATAGGTAAAGGATAAAATAACTAATAGTTTTTCTGTTTTCAGAACATAAAAGGTGGCACAGAATATAGCTTAGCCAATAAAGCGCTTTTTGGTCAAGCATGAAGACCTAAGTTCAATCCCCAGCACCTACATTAAAAAGGCAGGCATGGTGGCTGTATTAGTTAGTTGTCAGTTTGACATCTAGAATCACCCAGGAAGGGAGTCTTAATGAAGGCTTGTCTAGATCAGGTTGGCCTGTGGGCATGTCTATGAAGGATTGTCTTGATTACAGTAACTGAGTAGAATTCCTGCCCAGTGGGGGTGACAGCATTCCCTAGACAGGAGATTCTGGATTGTATGGAACTGGAAGAGGCCAGCTGAGAGCTAACATGCATGCATTAACTCATTGCTCTCTGCTCTTTACTGTGAATGTAATGTGACCGGATAGGTCAAATTCCTAGTGCCTTGACTTACTTGCAATTATGGACAGGAGCCTGGAATTGAGAGTCAGATAAGCCCTTCTCCTTTAAGATGCTTTTATCAGAGTATTTTATCATAGCAGCAAAAAGCGAAACAGAACTGGAGGTGCACACTTCTAATGTCAGCTCTGTGGTAGCTGAGGCAAACAGATCCCTAGAGTTAGCTGGCCAGGCAGCCTTGCCTAACCAATGAGCTCCAGGTCCCAGTGAGAGACTGTGTTTCAAAAATAGGTAAACAGCTATTGAGGAACAATATCTAATGGTGCCCTTTGACTTCTACATGCACAGTCTCTCTCTCTCTTTCACACACACACATACACCATCACCACCACCTATGTACTTGTACCACACAAAAGTGTATACATAAATGTATGTACACATAGACTGTCTCCACAAATGCACACAGAAACATAGAATAAAATACACAACAAAACTATGCTTTCCTCATAGTCTGTTTAAAAACATAGAATAAAATACTCAATAAAAACTATGCTTTCCTGATAGTCTTTTTAAAAAATTCTTCTGTCATACAATATATCTTGACCACCGCCTCCCTTCCCTCTTCTCCTGCCAGTTCTCCCTCACCTCCTCTCTCCTGCAAATCTACTGCTCTTCTGTTTCCCTTAAAAAAAAATAGCAGGCCTCCTAGGGATATCAACTGAACATGGCATAACAAGATGCAATAAAACTAGGCATAAACCTTCATATCAAGGCTGGATGAGGCAACCAAGTAACAGAAAAAAGGGTCCCAAGAGCAGGCAAAAGAGTCAGAGACACCTCTACATGCACTGTTATAAGTCCCACAAAAGCGCCAAGCTAACAACCATAACACATATGCAGAGGACCTAGCACAGACCCATGCAGGCCCCATTATTGCTGCTTCAGTCTCTGTGAGCAGCTATGAGACCAGGTTAGTTGATTCTGTGGACTGTGTTCTCCTGGTGTCCTTGACCCCTCTGACTCCTACAATCCTTCCTTCCCATCTTCTATAGGGTTACCAAGCTCAGCATAATGTTTGGCTATGGATCTCTGCATCTTCTCTCCTGATAGTCTTAATGGGTGGCATTATGTTTCAGGTGAGAGAGTTTAAGGTATAAAAAGTAAAAAATGTGGTTAATATTTTTTCCAGAATATGATGACTTGTCCGTAGTTGGTCTCATGATCTGGAAACGATCCATTTTCTCAACAAGACTTTCCTCACATTTTTTCTGAGTTTGCACATGGTGATAGAACCTTTTTTTCCAGCCTGCCAAGGTGGTTATAGGCAATACTAATAGAATATCTGGTCTATGTATATAGGCAATTATTTTGTAGTATGGCAAAGATTTATATAGATGGGGTAAGGAAAATGTCTCAAATGCAAGTGCCTGTTGGAAGCCAGGGTTCTCAGAAGACAGAGAAGTGGTATTAAAAGAAATTTCTCTGTCTGAAGGGGGCACCCTTTACTCAACTCCACTTTTTAGATTAAAAAAAAATACAATTTATAGAAGTTGGCAACTAATTAAAAACATTCTAAAACAGTGTGTGGGATGAACATATGTTTTGAGGGTGTATTTGGCCCAAGGGCTGTTGGTTTGGGTCTCTCTGTAAAGAAGTCGTTCCCAAGCCTGGCTGCAGATCAGAATCATCTGTAGAGCTGAACAAACACAGATGCCCAGTCCCCTCCAGACGTGCTGAGTGCAGTCTCCTAGGGGATGCTGATGCACAGTCAGGTTTGAGACTCAAGAGAGCAAGGCCTGTCTGATGAACAGCAGCCACCGTTGATAAATACGGAACTCAGACAGCAGAGCAGAGGATGTCAAAGGACATGAACACCATTCCTGGGTTGCGGGAGTGCTTTAAACGGACTCTCCCCCATCATCCTTTCTGTCGGTTCATCTTGCTTTCTGAGATAAGGTCTCACTATGTAGCCCAGTCTTACCCTGAACTCATGATCCCCATGCCTCTGCCTTCCAAGTGCTGGAATTTTCCCAAGTACACATATCACCATCCCTGAATTATTTTCTCCCTTCTGTGCTTTCTAATATGGTGACTATTAGCCATCTGTGGATACTTGAATTTAGATAAAGGCCTGATGATTGCCTCCGTGCTGCAGGACTTGCCCAGTGTGTATGAAGCCCTGGGTTTAATTTTGAGCAGTAAAGAATAATTAGTTTCTTAGCTGCGGTAGCCATATTTCAAGTGCTAATCACCACATATGACTAGAAGCTACTGAACTGGACCATGTGGGTATAAAGCTCCAACGCTAACGCCAGACTTACTGGACAGCCCTGGTGTAGGGTTTGTATGAAGGTTAAGAGCACTTTGAAGACCTTTCGAGCCTTTCATGTGGGACTCTGCTATTCACAGGGAGCAGCAATAATTAATACAGGATATAACATTTCAAAATTGGCCACATGGGCTTATGCCCAATAAGAGAGATGCTTACTTGAATGCAAATTAATTAGTAGGTCAGGAGATTTTTTTTTTAAGTGAAAAGGTATTTGTGCAATCTTTGGACCAATGTTGATCTAGTACTTTCTAAATGCCAAGCTCTTACTCTTGGTGTTTTAAATTATTCAAGTAAGGTTTAAAAAAAAAATCGATTTGGGTAACTTCCAAGAGTTATCTTCCCAGGTATGTTGAAATGTTTTGGTTTCCAAGTCTACATTCCTCCTTTAATTATATGGAATTTTACTTAAATGCAGTAGCCATCACCGGGTTATGACATGATATTCAGTCTCTGTAATGCAGCTCAGTCATTAAGAAGGAAGGAAAGAGAGACCACAGGGGCTAATAGCAAAGCTTTATCTCTTCCCAAAGTGTAGTTCGTCAGGTGAGTCTTGGCACAGCTGTGTCCAGATGTGGACCCTGACTGCGTAGCAGAAACCTTCTGACACCATCCAACCTGAGAAGCAGCCCCAGTCCACACATACGTCTCAGTGTTGCCTGACTGCTTTCATTGGGTCAATGGCTCCAGAAAGACAGACAGAAACCCAGCGATCAAGCGCTTTGGCCTTGTGGTCAAGGGTAAACCTTTTCAGAAAGTTGAATCTTGAATTCATTTTCTTGGTTAGGTTCATTCCAGCTGCTTCATCCTTCTGTATGTGCATGTTCTGTTCCCACATTTCCTTTGTGATTGTTTTTTTGTTATGCTTAAGTAAAGGTCTTATTATGTAGCCCAGGCTCCCAGGATCCCAGCCTAATTTTGAAATAAATCCCCATCCTTTAGAATGATGCCATTTAATTTAATAATAAAGGCAATTCTATGTTTGGTGGTTCTGTGCATGCTTGATAGTAAAATCAAATTTATGTTTGTTGGTTCTGTGTGTATGTGTGTATGTGTGTTTGTGTGTGTGTTTAGATTTTTGAAAATCACAACAAAGAGAGATGTCTCCTTCCCAATATCAAGACTGAATTTTCTTAGGCTCCCTTTAGGAACTCATTTTCCTCTAACTAATTTTGAATACACATCAGCTAGCACACCCTTTCTGCTGTGCCAAATATCAGGTGCTTACTTAGCAAAGAATCAGAGGTGTGTTCCTTCAGTTTTTATACTCAAATTCAGGCATAGTCTAGCAAAAGTCTTTTAAAAAACAAAAAGTAGTAATTGATAAAAAATTAAAAAAAAACAAAAAGTATGACAAGCTAATGGATTTTGACATCAGAAATGTAGAGATACTGGCTTTTCCATCTTACAGCCTCAAGCTCATAGTGCTATGTGTTTTGGAGTTTCCTTAACTTTTCTGAACCTCTTGATTCTTAAAATGAAAGTAATATCTAAGGGCTAGCTACAGTCTTTTCATCAGCACCCAGTAAAGAGTAGCAGGTTCTATTGAAAACTTCTTTCCCCTGGGTAAGATGATCAATTCTCACGCAGAACGGCAAATGGGACAGACATTGGAAGAGGAAAAAAACAGGGAACAGGACAGGCACCTACCACAGAGGACCTCTGAAAGTCTCTACCCAGCAGGGTATCAAAGCAGATGCTGAAACTCATAACCAAACTTTGGGAAGAGTGCAGGGAATTCTATGAAAGAAGGGGGAGATAGAAAGACATGGAGGGGAGAGGACCTCCACAAGGAGAGCAACAGAACCAAAAAAAATCTGGGCCCAGGGGTCTTTTCTGAGACTGATTATCCAACCAAGGACCATGCATGGAGATAACCTAGAACCTCTGTTCAGATGTAGCCCATGGGAGTTCAGTGTCCAAGTGGGTTTTCTACTAAGGGGAACAGGGACTGTCTCTGACATGAACTCAGTGGCTGGCTCTTAGATCACCTTCCCCTGAAGGGGGAGCAGCCTTACCAGGCCACAGAGGAGGACAATGCAGCCACTCCTGATAAGACCTGATAGGCTAGGGTCAGAGGCAAGGACCTCCCCTAATCAGTGGACTGTGGGAGGAACATGGGAGGAGATAAGGGAGGGAGGGTAGGATTGAGAGGGAATAAAGGAGGAGGCTACAGCTGGGATACAAAATTAATAAACTGTAATTAATAAAAAAATCAATTAATTAAAAAAAAACTTCTTTCCCCAGCCAATCCCAACTGCCAACACCTTTCAGCTAGAGGTGGGTCCTCCATCCAGTCTGGACTGTTGTTCATCTTGATCTTGTATAGATGCCACAGCTGCTGTGAGCTCATAAGTGCAACAGCCCTGTTATTTACAGATGACACTGTTTTCCCACAGTCCTCCCTGACCTCTGGCTCTTATAACCTTTCTGGACTTTTGTGTGTGTGTGTGAGTGTGTGTGTGTGCGTGTGTGTGCATGTGTGTGTGTGTGTGTGTGTGTGTGTGTGTGTGTGTGTGTGATATTCCCTGAGCCTTGGGAAGAAAGGGATGCTATAGATGTCCTATTTGGGGCAGAGCATCCCACAGTGTTTCTCCTCTGTACTTTGACTAATGAGTGAGCCTCTGTATTAAGTGCAGTCTAGTGATGTAAGACTCTGTCCAGTTTGGGGATAAGAACTGCACTTATCCATGGATATAAGGTTATTTAAAAGGAAGTCTGAAGGTGTGTCCATTTAGCAAAATATCATTAACAAGTTCTTTTGTATGACATTCGACCTCCTCAACCATTTGGCCAGGTTCTAGATCATATTTACAGTAACAGAGATGAGTTCCTTCCTTACAGCAGGTCTTCAGTTGAATCAGAAAGTAGTTGGTTGTCCCCACAGCATGCATGCCACTACTGTGCAGCGGGCACACCTTGCAAAGCTGGTTGGTAATGTAGGTTTTAACACTCCCAGCTGCATAAGGCTGTGGATGATCTCCCTCTTCCCATAACCTGCATAGCACCTTCTACCACTTTGAAGTCTCAGCAGCAAATGAAGAAGCTGCTACGTCAGTACAGTCAGGACTTCTCCCTGTCCTGCGACCATGTCTTTTCCGTGTCAGCAATAGGGCCTTACTTCCAGTGAGGAGCAAGAAGAATGGCAGTAGCCTGTACCGGGAAGTCTCCTCTGGCAGTAGAGTTTCTGTTTGATAACCTATGGAATCTGGTAGGAGTATCTTCCAGTCCCTCCCACCATCCATGTCAAGTAACTTTAATTAAATTTCTTTTTAAAAATATTTTTAAGAGAAATTATAAAATAATAGGTTTGCACATAACTTTTCCAAACAGTCTTTGTGTTAGTTATCTCTCTCTCATCCCTCCTATGCCACACCTCTTAACTATCCCATCATTCCCCTTTCCTTTTCCTATAACTCAGAGGAAAGCAGAACAATGGTAAACTTTGTACAAAAATCTAGACTCTTGGGAAGCAGAAGATCTAAATTTAAAAGGCAACATTTTATTTTGAAAATAATGCAGTAACTCAGGGGAAGACATCTTTAGTGAAGGAACTTGATGGCCAACCTAGCTAGGGCAAGACTGTACTAAGGGTAGGCAGCTGTGGGGTGAAAAGTGAAGGTGGCGGTGCAAGATGGGAGCCTTGATGCCTTTCTCTTTCTCTCATCATAAGCAGTTAATAAATCAATGTGAAGTGACCTAACAGGTTAGCAAGCTTTCTCTGCAGTATTTATCTGGTTGAGTATTGTGTAGTCTCTGTGCCAGCGTGAGGATAAGAAGAAAGCCACCTTTGGGAAAGCAGAAAGATGCAGTGAGCAAACCTTCTACTGCCTTATCTTGGTAGTGATTGTATGTATCAGAGAGTGGCAAGGAGTTCTGCATAGGGACTTTCTTCCAGGAATTTTGCTGTTTGTCTCTTTTTATTTTAGGAATCTTGGTTATCTTAGTCTCTTCTCACAGCAGGAGCGACTTCCTTTGTGGAAATGTCAGCCAGGTCTGCTGACTTGTTATCATCAATGACTGTCTTGCACAATACTACAGACTAGAATGATTTACAAAAGAGGATGTCTCTTTTACATGCCCATGTGTGCTCTCAAGTGTGTGTGTGTGTGTGTGTGTGTGTGTGTGTGTGTGTGTGTGTATGCTCATGTACCCACACGCACACACAGCGGTGGAGGGGAGCACATCCTGTGAAGACACACTGTACTTGATGAAGAAGCAGAACCTTTACAAAAGCTCAGGCTTCTTGGGGCCAGCAAGATGACTCAGTGGATGAAGTACCTAGTGCCTTGCCTGATGATCCGAGTCCAATTATGGGTTACTGTCGCTATGATGAAACAGCACTACAAAAACAACTTGGGTGAAAAGGGTTTATTCAGCTCAGGCCTCCATGTTGCTGTTCATCATGGAAGGAAGTCAGGACAGAAATTCAAACAGGGCAGCAAAGCTTGCTCCCGTGGCTTCGCTCACTCTGCTTTCTTATAGAACCCAGGACCACCAGCCCAAGGGTGGCATTGCCCACAATGGCCTGGGCCCTCCTCCCATCAACCACTAATTAAGAAAATGCCTTCAAGTTGGATCTTATGGAGGCATTTTCTCGGTTGAGGCTTCTGCCTTTCAGATACCTCCAGCTTGTGTCAAGTTGACACAGTAGTTAATAAAAGAACAGATTCTCCTAACCTGGAGTGTGGGATCTAAACACTGTGTAAGTAAGTCTGTTATTTGGGGTGAGGAGGCCAACAATCCTGGGCAGTTTGGAAAAGCACAGAGCAAAGAAGCTCTGTGAAAGTCTGGAACTTTCTAGTAGATTTTGTGTATCTGTCTGTCTGTGAGTCATGACAGCAAGTAGAGGAGTATTTGGCTAATGGGGAGGAACAGTGGTGTGGAACAGCACCAAATGTAAATGAAATCCATTAGAGCCCACACATATGGAATTAAAGAAATACAGGCAAAACCACACATTTTGGATAAACTGGTTTATGGCGTTATGAATGGTGAGCCTAGCCATGGATAAAGAGTTAATCTGTTTATTAACGATATGAAAAACAGCGACAGCAACTGTAACTGTAAAATATTAGTAAGGGGAGGATAAAAAGCTTAAATGAATCTGCTTTTCTTATATGGAAAGCAAGAATTGAGAACTAGTCCCCTTCTTCCCCCTCCCCCCCCCGTAATCCTGTCTCCACCCCAGTTCTTTTGGTCTAAGACTCCTCAGCTGAGCTTTATATGGGTATGGGGGTGCACACCTGTAATCTCAACCCTCAAAAGTTTGAGGCCCACCTCAGCTACAGCTACGTAGCAAGATCAAGGACAGCTTGAGCTCCATGGTGAGAGGCTGCCTCACAAAACCAAGGCCTGGGGATGTTGCCCAGTAAGACAGTGCTGGCCTAGGGTGCAGAGGACCTAGGATTTGATTGGCTGATACCTGCCCTCAGAAAGTTCTCAAGAGCAAAACTTGTCCTTTGGGTGCTTCACAAAGCCTTTAATACCCTAAGCTGTTGGAGGCATGTGGATCTTTTATCTGTCTTATATTCATTTACCTGCTCTGTTGTCAGCCAGCATGTCCTGACATACTTAAGCTAGGTGAATTCTGCTTGACAGACAGTGCTACCTACACACTAAGTAGTGACTATTTTGAACAAACCCAGTTGTATTAAGAATGAGAATCTAGATGTGGTGCAGACAAAATAAAGCCACTGGTTCTAAGACAGTCATATTTGTATTTTAAGCCAAAAAAAAAACTTTAAAATAGTTTTCTTGGATCAGTTCTCAACAGTACATTTAAAAAAAAATAAGATTTTTTTCCTTTAGCTATTTCTGAGAGGAAGAGATTAATTAAGATGTAAAAGTTATGGCCTGATAAGAAATTACTATTTATAATAAAAGGGAATGTGTGACAGGTCTTGGGTTATTAAATGTTGGAAAGATAATATAAGAAATGCAACTACCTTTCTTTTGAGCTGTGCTTATAACCCCAAAAATGAAAAAAAAAATTATAAATCATATCAGTCATCGAGGCATTACTGTTTATATATTAGTTATTGAGACATTAATGTTTGTATCTTCAAACTGCAAAGAGCAATCAATCACTAGTGGCAGGCAGCCACTTAACATTGTGATACTGTTAAGGCGCATCTAAATATAAGCACTAAATTATGACAAAATAAGACACTGGAAGAGCTGAAAACATGTAATTTTGTATCTTGGGTGAGGGCAGACACATTAATAGCTGATTTAAAACTATAAAGAAGTACTCTCGCTTGCCCTGATAGTTCAGCTCTCTGCTAGGTCGCATGCACTCACCTTGAGCTCTGGGTTAGGCAGCTCAGACCCCACTAATAGAAGAGCAAGGAGAGATATTTAAAACTGTAGAAGTGAGGCTCTCTAACCTGTCGCCCTTGATATTTGCCTTTGTGGAAAAAAAAAATGCCCCAAAATATGCTTGTCCAGGGACCAGACAGGGATTAAATGAAAGGCTCTGTGCAAATGGTGAATCTAGATCTGTGTGAAGCTGTGGTTGTATCACACTCACAGGTTTGCTTTCCAAACGCTCTCACATACAATCTTGGTCTGTGTCCCAGGCTATCTTTACCCTCTTTTTATAGACAGAGAGTCTACGGGAGGGGCTTTAGGGAATTTACTCCTCTTTGCATGTTCAGCGTGGAGAGGAAAACAGGCTCGTTGCCTTCAGCTCTCTACTTCCACCTCCTTTTACAGTAGCAAAGGTTTCAAGAACCGAGAAGACCACCCATGGGTGTGGGAGGATGCCACCTGTGCTCACGGGCACCTGCCTACCCTTTTTAAGTCAGGACTTAGGGTGTACTCAAGTTTGTGGCACAGTGCCTGGCACAGGACAAACACCCTATAGATATTTGAACAGAGACTCTGAAAGGCCTCCAGGGTGAGAGACACAGAGAGAGAGCGAGAGCGAGAGCAAGCGAGCAAGAGAGAGAGAGAGAGAGAGAGAGAGCACTGGCCCAACAGCTGGACTCCCCACAACTGCAAGCCTTAGCTGTTGATACTCCATGGGAGACCTACCTTTTTTTCATTGCAAGAGGACTCCCTGATGAGGGAGGGAAGGAGAGATGTTTTTCTAATTAGCCAGATGAAAGTTATTTTGATTAGTCTGTTCACTGTGCAAGTACTGGCAGCCATGTGGGAAAGGAAGGCCAGCCATGAAGTTTTCATTCGCTTGAACTTTGGCTTTGTTTAGTCAGTCCCAAGGGGCCTGCTGTAAAGCTGAGATGAGACAGGGAGGCCCTCCAGGAAGTTACTTGATTTATAGCAGAATGCCTCTGTGTTTAAGATTAGGCCTCAGAGTTAGGCCTCACCAGCTGCCGTGGGGTAGAGCCCCCTTAGGAGGCTTCTGCACTGGGCTCTACCAGCGCCACTCAGCAGGAGATGTTTGTCTCCTTGAAGAAGAGAGCTCACAGTCTGGTGCAGAATTCTCCACCACACACCTCAAGCGGCATCTCTTTACCTTGCCACTACCCAGTTGCTGAGCTGCTATCCAATTATCTCGATTAAATATGGCTGTGCCATTAATCCAGCTCCATCCAGCCTCACCCTCCATATGTGGAAAGTTATTCTGGAAGAAGGGATGACATATGGATAATTCTCAAATTGCAAAGAGGGCTTTGACAGTCTTACTCTACTTTCAAGAAAGCATTCTTACACCTTTCATGAAGCAATGGTGACTCTTCCTAAATCATGCTAGTTATCAAGGCATTACTGTGTGCCTTCAAACTACCAAGAGTCTTAGGGATTTCTGGTGCTGGCAACAACTGAGTTCATCATTCCAGCAGAGTGTGCTCCTCTGCCCAGACCCTCTTGGAATTTCTCTGTAGATTTCATGGGCATGAAAAGCATTGTTGGGGGGAGTGAGAAAACAAGTAAGAATGAAGGAGAAATTGTGCTTTCTTCTCCCTCTCCCCATTTCTCACTGTGTTCATCTTAATTTCTAGGTGAGTAGATTTTCATCAGGGAGCTTTGAGTTTTTAATTAATAGGAAAGCATGAGTGGGGCTAAAGAAAGGTGCAGTGCGGAAAGTCCTTGTTGCCCAAACATGAGGACATGAGTTCTGATCTTCAGCACTGCTGTAAAAGCCTGGAGCAGTGGCATGTATCAGTCACCCCAGTGCTGGGGTTGGAAGAGGTTCTGGGGTAGTGGAAAGAGATGGATCTTGGGGCTCACTAGACAGCCCACCTAGTCAATTGGTAAGCTCTTGTTTCAGTGAAAAAGCCTGTCTCAAAAAACAAAACAAAACAAAAACAAAAACAAAAACCAGGAAAGGTGGAGAGCAACAACAAAAAAAAAATTCACCAAATATTGACTTCTGGCATCTACATGCAGTCACACTCATATACATGCATACACACGTGAACACATACATATAACACACACACACACACACACCAAGGAAACAAAAAATAGAAAAATATTGTCTTGGCTGGTGCTCTCAGTGTATATAGGGTCCATCTGGAGAGATTTGATGAAAATCAGTGTTCTGTAAACATTGTCAGGCATGTGGCTACAGAAATAAAAATACAGTGCACTGTGAAGGTCAGCCTCCCTTGAGAGAGAGAAAGAGAGAGGGAGGGAGAGGGAGAGGCAGAGGGAGAGGGAGAGAGAGAAGGAGAGAGAGACTGGATGAACCTTATTCTTTGGTCTTGGTGGGAAACTGTGGGGAAGATGTGCCAGCTGTTCCCAGGCATGGGGCTGGCAAGGAAGCTGCACTTGTGTTTGTACTTGCTCACGAGGAATCCTTGAGCCCTAATCCCAGTGATGCCTGCGAGCTTTTCTCCTGGTTTGAGCAATGACAGCCAGACACTGTGTGGAACTTTAGTCCTGTCACTCAGGTGCCATGAGAAGTTGGCACTGGGCCACGTCTGCTTATAACAAGCAATTTCCTGAGTTGGGGATGTCTTTGTGTTTAGGGTGCCTCTGAGAAGTGGTTTGTATCTAGCAGAATTCCTGAGAAAGGAAGAGGGAGAGAGAAAGAGAGACTTCCTGGCACAAAGACTGTGGCTTTGGTTGACTGAACCTCTTGACCTACCTGGTACTTTATCTCCCTCCCACTTTCTAGCCCATTTCCTAAGGGGCATTCCCCTTCCCCGCTTCTTGGCTCAATGGCTGACCTTCCCTTCCCTTCCCTTTTTGCTCAGTGGTTTCCCTGCTTTCCTCTCTGCTCAGTAGCTTACCTCATCACCACGCTGACTCAGTGATTGCCCTGCCAGGCTCTCCCCTGTGCTCACTGGGTGTCATGACTTCTACTCTGCTGCCTCTCCAGCCATCAGCAACTCTCTTTTTCTCCATATGTAGATGGATACTGCCGTCTTTTGATTTATTGTGCTGACATAATTCTGCCATCAGGTTGGATGGCAGAGTGTCTCGACCAACACCGTACAAGGGGAGCTGCCGTAGACTATTGCCCCAAAACAATGAAGTCAGGATGATCTACCCTCTAGTAAGTCATGGAAGGATATGGCTCTTGCATATTCCTTCCCAGCCCCCACTCGGCTCTGCCAGGCTCTTGAGAGCCTGTGGAGACAGGATGCATCAATGTGGTGACAAGTGACTGAACCCTTTCTCTTCTTGGCAGAATGAGGTGGCTAATCACACCTGGCCACAGAAATAGCAAAATCCAGTTGCATTGTGAAGTTTGGCCTCCCCTCCCGGTAGGATGGCCAGACCAGACTGAGATACAACTACAAGGGCTGGCCTTGGCTCGGGAAGCACACCAAACTTTAAACTGGGGCTAATACTTCTCTACTTCCATAGAGTAAAGGGAATGTTTTCCTGGGAATTGCAGATCAAAATGACCAAGAATCCAGAGCCAGAGCCCTAAGAAACAAAGGCAGAGGAGGAACACCAGGACTGTCAAGACAAGAAAGGCCTTCCACAAAAACAGAGGAGTGGAGTGTCTGTAAGTGGAGTTCTCCAAGAAGCAGATTCTCATCAAATGTGGCAAATGCCTGTCATCCAAACTCTCAAGAGGCTGAGGCAGGAGGATTACCATGAGTTTGAGATCATTTTGGGCTATTGGATGCAATGATAGCCAGGGCTACACAGCAAAATCCAATCTCAAGAAGGAGGGATAAAAGGGAGGAGTGGGAGAGAAGAAAGAAGACACACACTTACATGAAGATCTGCACAGCCAGAGCTGCCCGGTGAGAACTGCCAAAATCAGACCCTGTGGAAAGTAGACAGGAAGCAGATCCGGGCAGGGGGAGGAGCCTGTGTGTGATATAGTCTCAATAGAGGCCCCAATCAACCCGGGCAAGCTGGGTTAACACTGGCATTGCCCTGAATTGGAACAAAGTTTCTGGATCCTTATTCTGCCTCAGGAAGCCAGTGTGCCCTTCAGCCAGGCAGCTCTTTTTAGCTGAGACAATTCCCAGAATGCTGATAGCTGATTGATATCCTTGAATGCACATTTTAGCAAGCGGTGCAACCTGGTGTTCAGTGGACATCAGCATGCGAGATATCACAGCCAGGACATTCAAATGAAACGCTACAGCAGGGCTGTGAGGAATTAGAGAAGAGCTATAAGCACTGTTGGGACCTGGCCAGAAAAAGGTCTCTGTGTCCTGGCATAGCCTCTGCTTTCATTGGTAATTGTGGCAGTAGCAATGTGGTTGACTGGAGAGGGATCCCCCAGAGTTTTAGGCTCCCTAGAATCAGCTTGCCTCACAACTTTCAGGAAAAAAGGCAAATGGATCACAAAGAAATTTAAGGGGGCCACTCCCTGCTATCCAGCTTCCCGGTGTGGGCTTGGCCCCCTTATGCCAGCCCTCAAACCATCGGCAACATGGCTTACTAGAAGATGGGACATGCTGTCCAGTTATTTGAGGTTCATGTGGGGATAAAGATGAACCTGAATGAACCCTGGTACAGTCCAGATTTCCTTTGCCTGGGTGTGAGTATAGAGAAAATAGCCATGCCCTATCCTATTCCCCTTTCCCTCCAAAGGCACATAGAGGCTTGACTGATAACTTATCACAATGTGTTTTAACCATAAAGCCCTGTCATCATCCCCTGATATCACCTATGCTGGCTAGTTTTTCTGTCAACTTAACACAAACTAGTGTTATCTGAGAAGAGAAAATGCCTCAATAAGGCTGGCCTGTGGGCAAGTCTATGGGGGGTTTTCTTACTTAGTAATTGATGTTGATGTTGGGGGCCCAGTACATTGTAGGTGGTGCCACCCCTGGGATGTATAATGAAGTAGGCTGAACAAGACACGAAGAGTCAGCCAGAAAGTACCACTCCTCTGTGGACTCTGCTATCCCTAGGTTCCTGCCCTGATTTCCCAGAATGATGGACTACAAGCTGTAAGATAAAATTAAACCCATTCCTCCCCAAGTTGCTTTTGGTTATGGTGTTATCACAGTAATAGACACTCTGAGATGTCATCTAAATTTCAGTTGAGAGAGAGAGTGTGTGTTTTGTGTATGTGCATGTGCACACATGCATATCACTCTCTAAAACAATGTCTGTTTCTACATCTAAAGGGTCTATGTGAGATTTTTCTCTCATCTCATTTCTCTACATTTTTTCAGTGTTTTCTGTATTTTTGTTCTCCTAAGCAGAATGTGTTCTATCCAATATAATTTGCTAATGATAGTTTCAGATGTAAGAAGCTTCTCTCTTAGCCAGGCATGGTGCCAAATACACGCAACTCCATAACATAACAAGTGGGAGAGGAAGGCAAGAGAATCAGAAGTCAAGTTCATCCTCAATACATGAGTTCAAGGCCCGCCTCTGGTGTATGAGACCCACTCCCAGAAAACAAGAAGTAGAATGAGAGGATGATAATAATAATAATAATAATAATAATAATAATAATATCAAAACTACTCATGAATTCACAGCAGCATTTGGTTGCCTGCACAAGACCTATACAAGATCAAGCAAGTCAACACACAAGGGGAAAAGATCATGAGCCCTCATATCTGACTGACAAACTGAACAGTTGATGGCTTCTTGGGGAGGGAGAGTCCATTTTCTTTAAGGGACAGCCCCGGTAGGCTTCCCACCCTGCAGTGGAAGGTCCCACAGCACGAATACAAATTTTATTTAATGGACTTTGAAAAGAGAAGAAGAGCCAGTCATGGTGGTGCACGTCTTTAATCCCAATACTCAGGGAGGCAGAGGCAGGTGGATCACTGTGAGTTGGAGGCCAGACTGGTCTACAATGTGAGTCCAGGACAGCCAGTGCTACAAGAGAACCCTGTCTCAAAACAACAACAAAAGAAAGGAAAAAAAAAACCCCACAATGTTGGGAGTAAGAAGACAAGGATGGGTGTGGGAGTAGTAAGGGGTGAACATAATCAAAACACATTATAGGAAATTCTTAAGAATTAATAAAAATATATTTTAAAGCTAGTTTAAACAGGAAGGGCTTTTTTTCTGATGGTGTATATGTGCATATTTACCTTCCTTTCTTCAGTCTGCCTCGCTGTTTCTATTTATCACAGGTCACTCACTTTTTCCACAGAATGGCTGCAGTGTGGGGACTCAGTACACGCACACCCTGAAACCTGGAGGCTTCGAAGACTTGATCGCTGCTCAGCACAGCAGGCCCCAAGTCTTCAGGCTCTCCAAACCACCTCACTTCCACTTTCCTCAGACTGCACCCTAGAATTTCCCTACAAGTTTTGCGCAGGCAAGGCTCCACCATTTGAGGGTGACAATAGATTTTTCTGTGTTTGAGAGTGTGATGGGTAGTTTTAATTGGCAACGTAGTCTGAAATTATCTTGGAAGATCATCTGAGTGAGGGATTATCTAGAGCGGTTGACCCTCTAGGCATATCTTGGGAGATTTTGCTGAGTGATTCAAGTGGGAAGATCCAACCTGCATGTGGGTGGCACCATTACAATGACTGGTATTTGGGCTGAAGCTGAGCACCGGCATGCATACATTAACTCATTGCTTTTGACTGTGGCTGTAATGGGACTGGCTGTTTCGAATTCCTGCTGCATTTGCTTCCCTGAAATGATGGACTGCAACTTGAGGTTATAAGCCAAATAAGCCCTTTTCTCCTTAAGTTGTTTTTGTCACAGCAACAGAAAATGACACCGGCACAGAGAGAAATGCCATCTTCTGTCTTCCAGAAGCAGCAGGTCAGGGGGTGCCATGAGCATGTGCCACTGATAGTGACATAGCTCCTCCACCAGCACCTGATGTTCCCCCCTTACACAATATGTAGCACCATAAACAAACCACTGAAAACTGTAAAGGAGGAGGTGAAGCAAATTCTGGGGGATGCTGGACATTCACTGGAAGAAGAGGAGATTTATAGTGGGTAAATTGGCTGAAACTACAGCCTGTACCTTATTGTGGCTTATAAACAGATCTTAGAGCCTTCCTTATGCCCAGAATCCACTAATGCCAACTACTGCTTCCTTACCTACAAGGGGATGTCTTCAGAAGGTGAAACTACATGAGAAGATGGCTTAGTTTGATGCTAAGAAATCTGTAGAGGGCTCTAAAAAGAAAAATAAATCACAGGAAGAGAAGCAGAGACCCAAGGCCAGGTAGAAAGAGCTAAAGCTCCAGAAGAGAACATGAACAAAGTAGGCACCAGCTGCTGAGCCCAAGGCTAACAGCCTTTTGCTCTGATGCTCAAGAGTACTTTCAGTTGGACTAATGAAAGCATGAGTATGCCAATGGACACACCCTCATTGACACTGCGATATTTGGGGGAGCAGTTTGGCAAAGATGGTTGGCTCCTATGGTGTGATGAGAGCTTTGCTTCTTCCTAAAGAGTTCTCCCAGACCCTGTGAGTTACAAGCTAAAAAAACATGTTTTTGCCAGCGTCATCCTCTTTGGACACAACAGCAGCAGTATCATTTCTGAAGCATGTGTCTTCAGATGCCAGGGGTCTAGGTTGCTAGAAAAACTACAAGTCACATGTATTGTACAAAATGAGTTCTGGCAGAAAGGAGCTGCAGATTTTGGCTAGGTCTTTACCTAGAAGGTAAAGAACTGAAGGGGTCTTCCAGCACCTGGGTAAAGCCCTCAGTCAAGGCACAATCTTCAAGTAAACATCTCTTACTGTCATCTAACTGTCTGTACCCATCCTTTAGGGAGATGAGAGTCATTAAAGAAAACTGAACATTTATTTATAAAAGTTATACATCACCATCTGAACATTCTGGACATTTCTGAGTTATTTTGGTGGCTTTAGGTTTGGTTTCTGAGCTAGAATGCAATGAGTTTAAGAGTGAATGTCATCCTGCTTCCATGAGTTTTGGTGGGCCAGACAAAGGACAGACATTTCATAGCTGCCAGCCAAACATGACCGATGTTTCCCTTACACATTCACTTCCTTTCTCCTTGTCTTCCAGAGCTGCCCATTCTCAACAAAGTTAGGCGGACTGTGGTAGAGCCTCAGAACCTACATACAAGCCCGATGCCTAAGCAGAAACAGGTAGAAAGACCCTTGCAACTTGCTGGCCTGACAATCTAGTCAAGTCAGTGAACAATGGGGTCAGTGAGAGACCCTTTTTCAAACTATAAGAGCATGAAGTAGAGATGGGCACTTAACACCAACCTCTGGTCTCTACAAACAAACACATACATATATATATCTGTGTGTATATATATATGTATGTAGATATATTCATATAGAACCACATGTATCAGTGGGTACACACACTTGGGAACACATAAATCACACACACACACACACACACACACACATACACACACACACTGCACACAATACATCTTTATTGTCACAAAGAGTATGGATTTTGTTAAGAATAGAGGACAGTTGATCAAGTAATGGAAGCAAAGAAAACTCCCATGTGGAGGCACCCACACAGGGTAGTGGTATTGAACTTGGTTCTTCCTATCATTGAGGATGGAGCCTATTGATTATAGCCAAGCCACTCAAGATGGATTAACATTTTAGGAAAGGTTATTTTTAATAAAAAATGAAGCTATAAATTTTGAAGAAACTGTATTTCATCCAATAGGACATAGGTTATAATTCAAACTATGTTCTCATTCTTTGAATGAAAAAGAATAAATCTCACGGATTTTTTCTGGCATAATTGTTAAACTAAAATTCTGAGATATTATATGATACAGTAGTCCTCACTTTGTGTGTAGTTTTGGCAAACACATTAAAAAGTAGCATTCATTTTTCCAGTTCTCCTTATAACTCATTGACATTAATTCATAGTATATTAATTAGGCATAGCCCCAAAGAATTTTGAATGGCTGGCTCCTAGGGAGAGGCGCTATTTAGGAGGAGGCTTGTGGAGTACACGTGGCCCTGCTGAAGGAAGTGTGTCACTGTGGGGGAGGGCTTTGAGGTCTCCTGTGCTCAGGTTATACGTAGTGTGGAATGCAATCTTCTGCAGAACTCTTGGCTCCTCCAGCACCATGTCTGCCTGCACGCTGCTATGCTTCCTGCCATGATGATATAGACTAAACCTCTGAAACAGTAAGCCAGCTCCAATTGAACATTTTCTTCATAAGAGTTGCCATGGTCGTGGTGTCTCTTCACAGCAATGGAATCCCAACTAAGACACTATCCTTTGAGTTTTCTTCTCCAAACATTCACTGTTTTATCTAGTTTGTAATGGTTGCTCGGACACAACCAGTAATATCTCATTTACTTTTACCAACTTCATTGACTCCTGCACCTTTTAAATGAATTCAGAGGTACTTCGTAGTCAATTTGTTTTCTTTCTCTTTCCTTTTTTGCTTATGAGCCTTTAACAGCTGAGCCATTTCTCCCACCCTCATTTTTTTCTTTATTTCATTCTTCATATCTTTTTTTAAAAAGATTTATTTTATTTTTAAGTCCGTGTGTGTATCTGTCTGTCTGAATGTGGATATGTGAATGTGAATACAGGCATTTGAGGAGGCAAAAGAAGGTATTAGAGCCCCTGTAGCTAGAGTTACAGGTAGTTATGAGCTGCCTGATATAGGTGCTGGGAACTGAACTAGCAGCACTCTAAACTACTGAGCCACATCACACCCCTTCCCCCTCGCACTGTAATATAATTTTAGAAGAGTAAAAGTAAATCTTATTTTAAAAACAAAAGTATGTCCATGACCAAAGCAACATGGGGAGGAAAGGGCTTACACTTCCACATTGCTGTTCATCCCTGAAGTCAGGATGGGATCTCAAGCAGGGCAGGAATCTGGAGGCAGGAGCTGATGCAGAGGCCATGGAGGGGTGCTGCATACTGGCTTGTTCATTGTGGCTTGTTCATTCTGCTTTTATAGATCCCAGGACCACCATTCCAGGGATGGCCCACCCACAATGGGCTGGTCTCTCCCTATCAAGTGTGGTGAGATGGTACAGTGAGTAAGGTACTTGACACCAAGCTTGACAACCTGAGTCACACACACACACACACACACACACACACACAAATGTAATTTTTGGCAAACATTCAGAGTTCCCTAATACCCTTCACAAAGATACCCAAAATGTCAACAACTTACATATCAAGAAAGCAATGTTCAAAATCTGAAAATCAACACTAGAACATAATTTTCAAATCAATCAATTGGTTAACTGATCAATTGTGTGGCACCAAGGGCTAACATCGCTGGTGTATCATTTCACTGACGATCGAGAAGGCGTAAGCCACATTCCTTAATCTAACACTTGAACTAGGAAAGTTTCTTAGGATCTGTTATTTCACTCTAGAAGTTATTTTAGCTACAGGGAAAAGAAAAAAAAAAAAAAAAAAAAACCTAACCACAATCGACAACAAACCATGAAAGATCAGCACTCTAAAAATGCTAGCTAAGCTTACATGGATAATTATTGAAATGATAATTCTACTCAAATTTTACCACTTTGAACACTACTTTACCACATACTAGGCATTGTTCAAGGTGTGTTCCTTATTCTGACTCACATCATCTCTGTGGAAGCGCGATGAGGTAGTGTCTTAAGGTTTCTACTGCTGTGTTAAAATGCCATGACCAAAGCAACCTGGGACCTCAGGAACCCAGCGCAGGAGCTCAGGATTTCCCAACAGGTGTTTGTGCCCACTAAGTCATCTCCCAGCATCTTTTTTTTTTCCCTTACTCCTAATGCGTGACTGCTTCTCTTCTTACCAATGAGTAGAACTTTATATTTCTGAGGGAAAAGTTGGTACATAAAACGGAATGTTGAAACATCTGTGAACTTGCTAAACCCCTTGGGGAGTCATATTTAAGGGCAGTTGACTCATTAATAGACTAGGATCCTGCACCCTAACTCTAAAAAGGGAGTCATTTCAGCCATTCCTTTGGCCATGTGTGTTTTGCCTGTTGTCATTTGCTAAAGATATGACAATGCCCTCTTTGCTTTGGGTTTGCAGCTAGGAGACCCGTGAGTGTTTTCCCACCTACCTCAGGAATGCAGACAGAAAAAGCACTGGCATCCAGAAGCCATCTGGGAATGCTTCCTGAACCTGCTCTAAATTGGGGCGCAGAGCCAGCCTCACGCTCACAGGCTTCTGGGTTCACCTGGATTAGGCTTACTGCAGAGGGTTTTATCACCAAATATGATTTATCTGCGAAGCCAGCTGTCCGGCTTCTGGTGAGTGGCTCCTTGGAAGGCAAGCTGCTGCGGTGCAGCTACCAGTGTAGCACGTGAGACTGAGGGCTGGTGGGTGGGGGGAGGCTCCCTGACTCAGCCACTGCCAACCTCTAGATGTCTGGATACATCCCTCACTTTGATAGCGTCTGGATGCTAGTTGTCTACCCGAGAAAGAAATAATGGGAACCTATGCTCAGGAGATGTCAACCCAACTTTCTGACTAGCTTAGAGGAAGCAGAGAGACGTGTGAGAACCACTTCAATGCCTTTTATTTAGGCAACGGAATTACATGAATCTGGGGCCTATCGGAGAGCAAAGGCATAGTCAAGGGAGTAAGCAAAGAGAGTGTAATTGACAGAACAGTTAAGGGAAAGCAAGAAGGATGAAGAAGTATGCCAGAGGGAGCAAGAACAGGTAGCTGTGGCTACCCTGGGTCAGAATAGACATAAGGAATGAGTACCTACAGAGACAGGGCCTGTGGGTAGTCAGGTGGGCCTGCTAATACATGCCTGTAATGCTAGCACTAAAGAAAAGAAGGAGGATGACAATTCTGGATGCAGCCTAGGCTACATAGCTGAACCCTCGCTCAAAACACCCAAATAACACAAGAGAGGGGGCATGAAAATGGCAGATTAGAAAGGTTCCTAATAGGGACTATGACCTGGGGGAGAAAAGCAGAGACACCATCCACCCACAACCCAGAGGAGAGTTAGGGGCGGGGTGTCAGATACACTCTTGCTCTCCTGTCTTGCCCCCCATTGTTGCCACTGCTATCTACTGCTCACACCTAGGGAGAGAGCAGAAAGGGCAGAGCATGAATCCCAGCTGTGCCTCCCAGGCCTGAGGCTGGGAAGACAGTGGTGGCCAAACAAGGCTAGTCTGTCCCTGGAATTGCACATTGTGTGACTTTAGTCTTCCAGGCTTTGGCATATTGGCTTTTAAAGGTCTCACCTATGAACAACTAAATATGTCTGCTACAGACTGCCAAGCAGAAGGAGTCAGCTAAAGAACAATTCATGCCACACACGGCAGAACCAAAAAGCTGTTCAGATAGATGCCCTCTCCCTCCACAAATCGAGGGACCTAGAACTAACTCAAAGAGCAAAGTTTAAATGCTATCTAACTTTTACAAGTACCAGGCAATTAACTAAATGGTGTGTGTTTTTCCTCCTATTATCCTCACCACAGCCCTGTGAGATTATTGTTAATCACCAATTTCTTCAACAAATATTTTCTGAGTAGCCATCATGTGCCAAACACTGAAGGTTACTTCTCTAAGCCAGATAAATAAAACATTTCCTATCATGACGCTTGCTCTCTACCTGGAAAAAGCAAATATTAAATGGCTAATTTAACCAAGAATTAAGAGCAGTTCAGATAATAGTTTTACTATAACAGCAGTGTCATGGAATAAGATATCTAACCTACATGAAAAAAAAAAAAAAAAAAACAAACCCAGAAGGTTTCCTGGAGGAAATAAGAATTAGTTAGAGTCCTGGAGAACAAAGAGGAACTAGAGAAAGGGTGAGTTCAGGGAGGAAATCATTGCTTGTGGCAAAATGATTATGTTCAATTAGCCCGTGAAGTGTCAGCACCCATAGCTGTGGTCTAGTGTAGCTTATTTGCCAAACTCTGTTTAGAGCAGAGTGGTAAAGACTCTAAGTGCTGCAGAAAGAAGCGAGCAGACACAGTTTTGAGATTTGAAAGGCGAGGGATGGTGAGAATGTTGGTTTAGATAGCAGGGGGTATTGGTGTTCTGTTTCCAGGGTGGCCAATCAGAGAAGTTTTAGGAGAAGATACCTTGAATTCAGTTTGTAGTTAAGGATCCTGAAGAACTCGAGGAAAAGAGGGAGGAGGAGGAGGAGGAGGAGGAGGAGGAGGTCTGATTTACAGAAGTCCTATCAACCTGGAGAATTAAGAAGGAAGGTTCTTTTTGGATAAGACAAAGGGATCAGAAATTTGACCGTAGTAGAGAAGGTAACAAATACTGGAGAGGGTGGGCCATAGAAATAAATATTGGACATTGTTACAAGCCAGTTAAGATGGGCAGCTCATAGTCCACCATCTGCCAGGCTTTCTATATCTTTCCCATGAGCAATTCAACAGGCAGTATAAACCCAGGACAGGGCAGCTTTCCTGCCGGATTGCAGTTTTCCCCAAGTTACCACCCAGGGACAAGAGTGTTTAGATTAGCAAGTGGCAGAGTGAAAGGACATAGAGTTCTTCACACTATTCCTGACAGTGAGCTGTGAGGTTACATGTGATCAAATAAACAGACTCCACTAGAGACAGCTGCTGGGGAGGCTGGGCTTCAGTGGGAGTCTGGAGCGGAAAGGAATGTTAAGAAGAGCGGCTGAGGACACGGGGGCTCTTGTTGGCTGTGGGGGTGCAGGTGCTAGTGCCATAGTGGTTTGGGAACACAGAGAAGGAAAACACATCGGGGTCCAGACAGGACATCAGTGACAAGTCCATGGTAAACGGGGATAACCAGAGGCTGGCTGGATAACCACGGACCCACTGAAAGGTGAAGGCATGAGCACTTAAGTTTCCCGTGCCTCCCGAAGGGTGTTAAGCGCTCAGGCAACAGAACTCAGCTGATGTGCAGAAAATAGAAAGCATGGATATGATGCTGCCAGGGCGGCCTCTGGTGACTGTCTGCCAAGTGTTGACAATTGTGTTCTCAGGACGTGTGTGGCCATTCAGTGGGGAATGTGGGAGGGTGTGGGCAAGGCAGAGAGCTGAAGAGTTGCATCACAGAATTGCATCGGGACCTGGCTTTCCTGAGGTCACCTCCAGAGTCATTAACAAATTCTAAGCTTGTCTCCACTTTGGGCCATTAATTACTGCCATGAAGCTTCTGGCTGGTTGGTGTCCAAGCTTTTCAGCCTTCTGTACTCAGGCTCTGCATTGTATGTGTTCTGTAGGAACCAGAATCAAAACAAGGGTAAAGATGAAGCAGAAATGGAGGGAGTGGTAAACCCCTAGCTTGAGACCCATGCCAGGAGAGGGAGCCTATCCCTGACCCTGCTAATGATATTCTGCTATACTTGCAGACAGGAGCCTAGAATAATAGTCATGAGGGAAGCTTCACCCAGCAACTGATGGAAACAGATGCAGAGACCCACAGCCAAGCATTAGGCGGAGCTTGGGAAATCCTTGGGGGGGAGGAGGATTGCAGGAGTCAGAGTAGTCAAGGATACTACAAGAAAACTCACAGAAACAACTAGCCTGGGACCATGGGGCCTCACAGAGACTGACCTGCCAATTAGGGAGCCTGCATGGAACTTCCCTAGGCCCTCTGCACATGTGTTACAGTTGTGTAGCTTGATCTTCATGTGAGACTTCTACCAGTAGAAGTAGGGGCTATCTCTGACTCTGTTGCCTGCCTTTGGGGCCCTTTTCTCCTACTGGGTTGCCTTGCCTAGCCTACATAGAAGAGGAGTCTTACTGCAACTTGATATGCCAGGATTGGTTGATTTCCAGGAGAGGCCTCCCCTTTTCTGAAGAGAAACAGAGGAGGAGTGGATTGGGGGATGGGGTGCAAGGGGAAATTTTGGTTGGTGTGTAAAATTAATTAACTAATTAAAGAAAAAGAACCATGTAGAACACTCAGCTCCTGCTTCTGCTGCAGAGCCTCGCCCCATCCAGAGAGCTGCTGACCCTCCTGCGTTACCCTAGCTCCCACCAAGTTAGGATGTTTGGGACCATTTGCTTCGAATTTGAATGAAGACTTACCAATGAGCAATTCCATGAAAAATTAGGTTTGCTTTTGGACTAGATTGTTAGCCTTAACTAGGAGAAAGTACCGTACGCACCTACAGTAAAGCAAGTTTGGGAGAGTTCACTCGGTGACCCAAGCAGAATTATATCTGTTAAACCATTTGATCTCTAAAAGCAGGGTTTTTTTTTTTCCTTCAGTTTCATGCTGGAGATACAATATTGATAAGCCGCATGACATTCTGACTGATAGCAGACATTTCAAAAGAGTGTAATAAGAAAAATAACATTCTTTGAGGAGCATTTGGGATTTATCATAAGGAATTAATTTATAAGTGTGCTGTCCTCCTTGGAGATTATTTTGCCTCCTGGGCCATGGAACAGAGGCATATATCTATCCATCTGTACTAGGGAACACAAATGACCTTAGTTACTGAAGCTGGACCACAGTGTGGGGAGTGGGTGAATTCTGGGGGGAATGTGTGTTGTTGATATGAGCACGAGCATGTCAAGGTCCTCCATGCCTCAAGCCAATGGGAATGGAAAAGCCTTTTTCAGGTCAAGCTCAGGAATATGGCAAAGCCTTCCCCTAGGCTGTGTTTGGATGTTGACTGGGTATTCAGCAAGTATGGGATGCAGCTTCCTCCTCCAGGTTATTTACATCCTGAGATTGCTCTGCTGTAGAAACCTTTTACTGAGATTAGCTAAACCAGCCTCCGTATCATTTAGCTGTGTACAATAAACCCACCTCTACCATCTACAATAAATATTAAACTGGATGAGTCTCCCAGCTGCTGCTGCATGGCCATTAGAGCACACAGCCCACCTGATCCAATATTTTCTATACATGCCTCTGTTTTTCCTTCATTGACCCTGTCAGGTTTCCAAGGCCCAGCCATACAGGGCACAGCAACTTGGCAGTATTCAGTACCCCAGCATTCCAGCGGCTGAGACAGAAAGACTGAGAGTTCAAGGTCAGTCAGGGTTATCTTTCTAGCTGAGGCCATCCATTCTGGTTAAGAGAGGGATCGAGAAAGCTCTTCCTACGTGATTAACAGAACTACACTGCAGAGGTCTCCTTTTGGGAGACTGGAGAGCAGTTAAGAATGCTTACTGCTTTTCGAAGAGGACCTGGTTAGTTTCCAGCACCAACATTAGATGGCTCACACAGCTGCCCATAATTTCAATTCCAAGGGATTCATTTCCCTTTTCTTGGATCGGTAACATACATATGTGTAAGTACTCACATGCACACATAAAATAAAAATAAATAAATCTTTAAAAATGAAGGAGGCCTCCTTTGGGCTCAAGAACTCTAGTATCTTGTTGATTGTTAATACCTGCTTGGCTTTCTTTTTTTCAGTTTGTTTATTAATTATTTAAGAATTTCATACAATACATTTTGATCATATTTATTCCCCCACTTTTCCCCATAACTACTCCTAGTTTCCCCACTTCCCTACCCCACAACTTTATGCCCTCTCTCACTCTCTCTTTTCTAATCAATGGATTCCAATTTGAACTGCCCATAAACTCCTGGGTGTGGGACTGCCAACTGGAGTATGGTCAGTTTACCAGGAGCCACACTCTTAAAACTGACTCACCTTCACTCCCAAACCATCAGCTGTCTGTCGCTATTCAGTCGACATGGGGGCTCCTGAGCCTCTTTCCCACTCTGTGTTAGAATGTTGATGGGCCTGATCTTTTTGCACTCTGAATTCATCAGCACAAAAGTCCTATTAAGTCCAGACGACATATTTTGCTATGATCCTCCCCAGCCTCTAGATTTTACAATCATTCCATCCCCTCTTTTGAAATGGTCCCCAAGCCTTGGATATGTGTATTATATAGAGGTCCTACTAGGGGTTGAGTGCTACAGTGCCACTTATTCTCTGTAATTTCACCAGTTGTGAGCTTTCGCATTAACCACCATCCACCGCAGAAAGAACCTTACTTCTCTGATGAGAGCTTTAACAGTCTGCAGAAAGATAAGAATTGTACTATATCCATTTAGCAGAATGACGGTAACAGGATCACCCCTGGAGCCCCAAACCTCTCCTCAATCATGAATTCTCAACCAGATTTTCGGTAACGGGCATTTGCTTCCACTTGCAGAGTGGGTCTTAAATCTAATCAGAAGGTGGTTGGTTACTTCCATAGCATTTGTACCACTATTATACCCGCATGGTATAATGGTGTATCTCGCCATGCCTTTTGTTGTTGCATTTCACGTGGTTTACAGCCGAGTAACATGTTTATATGCCCCCTCCCTCAGCAGTGTGAACAGCAACTTCCAGTACTGCGAAAGCCATTAGCTTTGAGTCTTTGGCTTCTTCCTACTTTATTTCCATGTGATCTAATTATTCAAACCTTGGTAGCAAACTATTTATTTAAAAGCAGTCTAAACCATATGCGGTGACACGCACTTGAACCTCATCACCAGGGAGAAAGAGATGGACGAGTCACCACATAGTTGAGGTCTTTCTTGATTAAACTTCATTATTAATTTGATAGGATTTAGAATCACCATAGAAACACACACCTGGGTCTGCCTATGAAGGTGTTTCTAGAAAGATTTTGGAAGGCAAGACCCCTCCTGCATGTAGGTAGCACCAATCCACAGGCTAGGGTTCCAAAATGAATAGAGAGGAGAAGTGAGCTGAGCAACAGCCTTCCTCTCTGTTTCCTGCTTCCAAATGCAATGTGGCCTCCTGCCCCATGCTCTTCTTGCCATGCTTTCTTTGCCATGGTGGACTGTAATCTTTAGGTATGAGCCAAAATTAACACTCACTTCATTAAGTTTCTTTTGTCAGATATTTTGTTACAAAATATTTTGTTACAGCAACAGAAAGGTAAATAATACAAGGTCAATCCAGTTTACACAGGGAATCTTAGGGCAGGCCCTGGTATGTAGCATTTTTGTATCAGGAAAACAAAAAACAAACAAAAAAGTACATGTAGTTTAAGTTATTTGCCTTATTGATAAGCACATAATGAGGAGGAGGAAAAAAAAATGATTCATTTTCCCCTGGAGTCATGGAGTTTTTAACATTTAAGAATTTGTATGAGCCGGGCGAGGTGGTACACACCTGTAATCCCAGCACTCTGGGAGGCAGAGGCAGAGGCAGGCCAGGAGTTTGAGGCCAGCCAGGTCTACAAACTGAGCCCAGAACAGCTAAGGGTACAAAGAGAAACCCTCTCTCAAAAAAAAAAAAAAAAAAAAAAAAAACAAGGAAAAATATTGCATGTTCTTTTATTAGCCAGAATGAGACAAAGCCCTTGAGTTAAGTAAAATCCAGCCAAGACCATGATCACCTGGGCTCCTTCAAACAGCAGCTGGTGGAAGTCTACTCTGATGGGCAACTAGTGTTTGTGTTTACCAAATGTTCCCTTCAGGTTCACCTTAGCATTTCACCCGAGGCTCTAATTTCTGTGGGTTTCATTGACTGATGCTCTTGCAGACAGCAAAGATGCAAAATGCATTTTTAATATCAAGCTAATTGATACATGTGGAGAGGCTTCAGATGATGACTTGTCAAGTGATTTTCACTATTGAGGCAAGATGTAAGGCATCTTATCTGTTCATACTTCATGACAAACAAACTGGCATTCAAGGGGCTGTTGTTCCCAGATGCTTCTCATTTGAGCAGAACTTTAATTTCTTTCAAAGTGCTATCATACCTCTGTTCCCTTTAGGGACCTAATATCCTAATGAGACCTTTCATAGCAAGGAACGTTCCCTTCATTGTAGAGAAATGCATCCCAGGGTATGCCCACGCTTCCTCGTGTGGTTGCGACTGGTCTCAGCACAGTGCTTACTCGCTGTTGTTTTCCCCGATGAATTGTCATTCCTGCCTTCATGTTCGGAGCCCCAGTAATGACATGTAAAGATGCTAGGATTGGCAAGAGAGATAAGGAGTGAAGAAATATGTTTAGAAGAAAGAAAACAGCACACATGAGCAATATATTTCTCTCTATAATTACCTTTTTTAGATGATTCAGTGAAGCTACTTAGAAGTAAAAATAGCGTGTGAGTGACTTAAAGTGATGCCTTTCCCCTAAGCTGTGCAGAACAGAACAAGGATGATCAGCAGGGGAGCCATGACAGGACTGCCGTTGTGCTGTACACAGAATCAAAGGCAGAGCAAGCAGCTTACCTAAGGAAACACGCGTGTGGATACACATTTGATTGAATCATCCCATGTTTGGGGAATACAACTGTACTAGCCCGGCGGAAGCCGCAAGCCCAGAGAAGACTCGTTGCCAAGTCCCATCTCTGGTTTATAGAATAAAGACAAATTATAAAAACAAAGCACCAACAGAAACTCCCTCTATGCCTGTCTAACTAATACAGCAGCTTCTTTTAGAGAGGCTGGTTGCCAAGGGCAGGTTATGCTAGTCAAAACCCCTTTCTCTTTTCTTCTAATTTTTAGTATATCTATTTTACTGGTGCTCTAATCCTGAGAATCAAGTAAGCTCAGAAATAAACCCAATGCCACTGCCACGCATAGGAACCTATTGGACTGGGCTGGGGGCGTGGCTCAGATGGTGAAGTGGTTTTCTAGCATTCATGAAGCCCTGGATGTGACTCTGGAACTCGCTAGAACTGGATGTGTGGTGCACACCTGTAATCCCAATATTCAGGATTACTGAAATGCAGGAGGGTGAAGAGTTCAAGGTCAGCCCCTGCTATGTGAATGGTTGTTTTGAAAAACAAACAGGATCTATTGGATTCACAAAGCCTTCTGGAACCCTCTTACAAAAAGATTGAGTCATCGACATATATTGTGAACATAATAAATAATATATGAACTGTACTTGCTAGTGTATAATTGATTTTTCCCACCAAAATGTATGGAAAAAAATTAGTGCAGTAATCAATGTTTCCTTATTATAACTGGAAAGCTGAGAATCAAAGTAATAAAATAATAGATTGGCTTGGCTGTCGTAATAAATCAAAGTGTGTTTTGTTGTGGGGATCCCAGGAGAAAGTCAAAACGTCTGCATATGTGGAAATATCAGACAACTCTGAAAAGACAAAGCACATTTGTCCGAGTTCCAATATCACGCTCATGCCTCTCACGAAACATCATTCTTATTATGTGTAAGAGGGAAAGTACTTCATTCTTTCTCTGGACATATCTTTTAAAGAGAATTCATCAACTGTAAGTCCATTCTGTATACTGGCTAATCAAAGATTTGGTCTGAGACCAATAAACACTATAACATTTTCATTAAGGTTTAAAATAAAATCTATCACTGCTATGATCGGATATTGGAATGTGAACCTAAACTGCTTCTTTTCTGGGCTACCGAGTTTCCCAAACCTGCATCAGGGTTCAGCCAAATACCAACCACTGGGCTCTGGGTAAAGAATGAAAGATACAAGATCTCCCCAGCCCTCATCCTTACTTCTGCCCTGTCATCCCCAACTTACGATGCCCAGAACAGATGATCTCAGGGGGCAAGAAGCCCAAGGATAGAAATTTTCCATCCCATAGTAATCCTTAAACATAATCTGTTTGGGGATCCGGCAGTTACTTTACTCTTTAAGCCCTTTCTTGGTCAAGGGATGACACACTCCAACTTGAAGAAAATCAGGGCATGAACTCAAACAGAGCAGTAACCTGAGGCATGCTTACCTCCTAAGGCTTGCTCAGCCTGCTTTCTTACAGAACTCAGGACCACCAGCCCAAGGATGACACCACCCACAGTGAAAGAGGAGTTTTAGAGGACAGCAATTGACAGCAGAAAGAGGGGAAATTAGCTAAGTAAACAGGAAGTTAGAGTATGGTTTGGGGATAAAATGAACCCCCAGAACCGGAGAGGAGAGAGGGAACCCAGCAAGCAGTTGACCAAAGCTTCTTTTTGTCCTACTGAACTTGGAAGAGCAGTGGAGGAGGAGCGATGGAAAGTGCTGAAACTTCCAAGGTCTCTTCCAGAAATAGTGAGGAATCGATCCAGTAGATTCTGCTTAGAAGAAAGCTCAGAGATGAACCAAATGCCAGTGCAGTCTGACGGTTGTGTGTAAAGGACACTGCATTCTTTAGCCTGTCACCAGTATGTGATAACTGAGATAATACATTTCTTTCTCTGTTCATTATTTTTACCTTCTGTCTCAGTTAGGGTAACAAGTGCTGTGATGAAACACCATTACCAACGCAGCTTGAGGGAAAGAGTTTATTCAGCTTGCCCTTCTGCAATGGTTCATCATAGAAGAAAATCAGGACAGGAACTCAAACGGGGCAGGAACCTGGAGGCAGGAGCTGATGCAGAGGCCATGGAGGAATGCTGCTTACTGGTTTACTTTTTATGGCCCGCTCAACTTGCTTTCTTATAGAACTCAGGTTCTAGAACCTGGACTACCAGCCCAGGGATGGCACCACCCACAATGAACTGGGCCCTCCACCATCAATCACTAATTTTAAAAAAGGCCCTACGGATCTTACGGAGGCATTTTCTCAACTAAGGCTCCCTCCTTTCAGGTAACTTTAGCTTGTGTCAAACTGACATAAGAATTAGCCAGAATACCCTAGCCTTAGTTTTTCTACATCCCTACTTCCTCCCCACAATTCGAGTTTTGAACAATAAATTAAAGTGGCAACTTGGATAGACGTACTAATCTGTGACTAAATATTTGACAAGGGTGAAGAAAGGATTTACATTTGAATCATCAAACACTGGAAATTAAATGACTTCATTCGCCAGTCTTCAAATCAACAAGACTGCAAGGGCAAAACAAAATTTCCGCGAATTTGATTGACCTCGTGTGAGTTGAGCAAGAAAACATACCCGAAAAATAGCAGATGAAAACGGATTGGAACCAGAAGCCTTTGAAGCAAGTCAGCAGAACCATGCCCGAATGAGGCAGATGATAAAAGCATTCAATTTCATACATTTATGTGTAGTATGAGTCACGCATGTATTTGGTAATAACTCCGTTATCTTTGTGCATTTGGGTGTGTGTGTGTGTGAATGTGCCTTTGCACAAATGTAGAGGTCAGAAGACAACCTGGGGTGTTAGTCTTCACTTTCCACCTACTCCACAAGCTGTATCTCTTTGATTGTTGCTGCTGTTTCCTGCTCTGCATGCCAGGATGGGTGCTCTGAGCTTCTCAGGATCCCCCTGCACCTGCTTCTCGCTGAAGGAACACTTGGATTAATGATGCACTGCCATGCCTGGCTTTACCGATAGTTTTTTGAGAGGCTGGCTATCGGCTGGACACGATACTGCACAGCACTTTAGAAACACTGTAAGAGCTGTTGTTGTTGTTGTTGCTTTTCTTCCAGGAGCTCACAAGCTAGAAATATGTGTGATAAACACTGCCAGCTTCACAACTTAGCACACCCAAGAAGGGCCCTGTTATTGGTTTGAAGGAATTGATGAGGAAGAGGGTACCTGATGCTGGTACTGTCAGTAGAGAAACCCTCCCAGAAAACTGTTCAACTCTGGCAGAGCCTGGAGAGTGAGAATGCCATTCTGGCAAAAGAAACAGAATTTCCAGGTTGGAACACCAGGCTGGGCTCAAAGGATTGGAACTGCCTCCCCACAGTGAGAACCCTTGGAGTGATGACCATTTGCAAATTCCGCTGAGTGCTGAGTGCTGAGTGCGTAGCAGGGTTGCTCCAGGTGCTGGGTACAGAGGTTTAGAAGACACAGCAGCCTTTTCATGGCTCCTGAGATTGGGAGGGGGTGGTGGCAGCTGAGCCCACGATCACTGAAGGAGCAGATAGCACTGCATAATTGTGGAAGGGTTTTTACTCTCATCCTAATAACACCTTTCTAGGCAAGGGTGCCTATGTCATTGAATACCTCCTAAGAGCTACACAGAACAACCTACTGGCTGATCCTTACTCCATTTCTGCATGCTAAGTGTTTTCTCTATTTATAGATAGGAAGAGAAGCTCCAGGTGCCGAAGACTGTGCAGTTTATGATACACGAGGCCTGGATTTGTACAGGCATTGATCTCCGTGGTCAGGGAACTATAAAAGCTGAGGAGAAGCTGAATCCAAGAATCCCAACTCGTGCTAAAAATCACCATCTAGAAATGCCTTGGGAATACTCTGGTCTCTGAGGCCGAGGGACAGCTCTGTGAAGGCTGCAGGTGACAGATGCCTTATCTGCTTGTCCCTCAGAGAGAGGAGCTTATTCCCTAGTTGGGCAAATCTAGAGCCCAGCCATGCTCCACCATCTCCCCATCTCCCTCAAAGCAAAGATTTCCAATTACTGCTCTGCAGAAAATGTCAGAAGCATTATTCAACAACTCATGATCCCGAGGTTTGTAATTTTTCGTATGTTTCTACCCTTATCTGCCAGCACTTGAAAAAGACCAGCTTTTTCCTCTCAAGAGAGCTTAATTTGCAGAGCTGCGCAGTCTCTCTATTACGTTCTTATCGTCCTCTCCCTGTGGTAGGCAGAATGACAAGATGACAAAAAAAAGAACCAAAAATATTTAAAGGCTTCCTGAAAATCTATGGGATGAAGCATCCTAAAAGCCAGAGGCTCCCGGTCCCCCAGTGACCTGGAATAAGCTCAGCAGGAGCCCCTGGTTAGTGCTCACAAGGTCCAAATCCTCCATCCTGGGGCCCATGGAATTTCCTCTAGCGGCTTAATTGAAGGATTAACAGCTCTGAGGTTCTTAAGGCGCAAAGAGGTTCTGTCTCCCGAGGAATGCTCATACCAGTACTATATTAAGTTTTGGTATACTAAGGACCAGAGGCCAGGATAGCTTGGGGATGGATGGTTGGCTCTTCTCCCGTCCCCCTCGGCCTCTCCCACTCATTCTCTGATAAGGCAATTGACATTTTTCTCGGTGCTGTGTTAAGTGCTACGCAAAGGCAAGTTCAAGTCTCCTAGCTCTGGTTCTTTCACCTAGATGGCGCCCCAAGCCCTGCCTGCATGACAGTTCTGAGCCGCAGTCTCCCTGGATCGGTTCCTCCCAGGATCCCCAGGAAGCTGGAGCACCAAGACTGCTGGTTCCCTGGGAGAGCCGTCCCTCCCGCCCAGGGGCTCGCTCGGGGGAATCCCCGCCCACCTTGTCATTCCTGCAGGGGAATCCCCGCCCCCTGGGCCTGTCACTCCAGGAAGGTGGTTCCCGCCCCTCGAATCCAGCAGAGGGGAGGAATCCCCGCCCATTCCGGAGGCTCGGAGCATCCCCTGCGCTGCGCAGCGAGGAGCTCACTCCCAGCGCCAAAGCGTGCTGGCGGCGGGCAGCGGGACGCGGCGGGGCGGCTGCTGCGGGCGCCCTCCCAGCGCCGGGCCGATCGGAGGACGCTCCGGATCGCGGCTGCCGCGGCAACCGGCGGACCCCTGCGGTGCGGCAGCTCGGGGCAGGCGCGGCGGCGGCACCGGTGGTGGCAGGGGCGGCGGTAGCTGCGCGGACACCGCCGGGCGGCGCCTGGGTCTGGACGCGCCAGGAGCGGCTCGAGCCTCCGCCGATCCACGAACAGGTGAACGGACCTGGCGCTGCGGCCGCGACGCGGGAGGGCTGGGGCTCCGGGTGGGCTCTCGGTCTAGCGGAGCCGTAACCCCAAGACGGTGTGCGCCGGAGAAAGTTCAGTGACAATCGGGTGCGGGAATCCCAGTCCAAGCAAAGCGGTGAGTGAGGGCACCCAAGTGGGTCTCCACGTTAGGCGGCGCAAACTCCTCTTCCTTCTAGAGGGAGGTAAGCGGGGCATCGTGGAGGAGAGGGACTGGGCAGAGCGGGACGGAGGCATCGGGATATCTGGGGGCGGTTGGCCTGGGATGCCTAAACCGGGCCGAGAGTCCTTATCCCGGTATGTTGGCTGGTCTCCTTAACCCTATTCAGTTACTGTCTTAAGGGCCCTTCTCCCGCGCTTCACCTCTTGCCAACCCTTTGCCCACTAAGTGGCGCGAGAAAGAGTACGCATGAAGAGCAAGGACACCTTTGGGGTGATAATGGCACCTGCCAGGGAGATATGGGCTGTTCCAGTAGGAGGAAAGTACTTCCCCCTCAAGTGTCGTCCCCCTCCCCCGCCAATCCTCACACCCGCCGGCCCTCCCTCCCCTTGCAGCACAGGACTGAATTGAGTGGTGGGGGGAAGGATCTAGGACCCTGGACAGAAGTTTAGCAGCCTCCTGCCTTCAGCAGCCCTGCTCCAAGCATAGATTTTGATAAGGAACACTGAAGTCACACCAGGACTGGTATGTGCTGGTGGCAGACCCTGGAAAGACAGACACCGAGGCATCCCAGGGTCCAGGCGTACACTGGGACTGGAGGCCAGGCCTTGCAGAGGCCTGAGCTGGATCTTGCCTGCTCCATGCGTCTTGCTTGACAAGTCGTGATGAAGCTCCTGAAGGTAAGTGGTTGCGGAGCAGCTCCTGCAGGCACGCCTGCCTCTGGATCCCCAGGGCACCTTCTCTAGGGGCGCTCCCGCACTCAGTCTCGGCTCCGGGCTTGGGCTTGAGATTCCCACTGTTTCTACTGGGTCAGCTTTTTCGAGCCTGTGACTTCTGGGTGGAAGCCAGGTAGGCACAGGCTGGCAGGTGTGCTGTGGGAGGGCTGCTTGTGAGGGTGGAATAAAATATCTCAGAGCACACCCCTGGCTGTGGGTGGTTGTTCTGGCTGCATGAAGCTCTTCTTCCATTAGGATGAGCCAGGAACCGCTGCTACTATAAAAGCCACATCGCGGTGTAAGCTGTGTTACGGGGTAGGAGTAGTGGGGCGGTAGGTGTTGGGAGAAGAGGCAGAACCGTGTGAAGTATAGAAATGCATCCCCCCTTGACATAGTTAATAAGCACCTGGAAAAATATTGAATCATGCTTTAAATCTATCATTGACATTGATTTTGGGTGCACTTACGGCAGCTTACTATTTAAGGAAACATATGATGATTCCTCTATTCATTTCAATCATTTTGGAGCACCTGTGGTTTGCTGGGCCTAGAAGTTTCAGAAGAGGCACAAAGAGCAAAGAGGTTTTGTCCCTGCTGTCAAGCATTCCAGTGTAGCAGGAGAGACATAGGTGGACAGTGGAGATGCAAGCTAGTGCCCCTCTGGCCTGTAGTAAATTCCCTGTGTTTAGAGGGTGAAGGATTGAAGGGTGAAGGGGAAATTAAATGAGTAATTCAGGTAAGTTCCAAATGAAACATCTTAGGTGTGTAAAGAAGAACAAAGTTTCCTTTTCACTGTGGCGATTGGAAAGCTTTGTGGAGGACCACCTAGGGGAGGTCGACCCTGAGGTCGATCCTGTCTTAGGATTCTTCCAAGGCAGAAGAGTGCTGAGTCTGGACTCATGGGAATCTGGTTTTGCACACAGTGGGGGACGTTTAGGATTTTTGAGCAATTGTCTATCATGTCCAGGTATGTGCTTTTGGGCGATCTCTCATAGACAGGATTGAGATGAGGAGAGAGAAGAGGGGGCGGATCTAATGAGAAAATGATTGCAGAGCAATGGTGGGGGAGGCAGCGAAGTCCTGAGCTTGTGAGCAAGAAAGGAAAGAGTCATCAACTGTGGGGTTTAAGTGTGGGCATGGGTGGGACTCAGAGAGCAGGAACAAAGGCCATCTGCGGGGTACAAGTGGGTGAGCTAAGTTTGGGCCTTTACCATTTGACGCACCAGCAATCTGGAGAATCCTTCCAGGCTTTGGGTACACATATATGTGTGTAAATGCAGACACGTGGGTGAGTGACTGTGGGGCATGGCTCATGTGTGGAAGTGAGAAGATAGTCCTGTGGAGTCAGATCTCTTCTCTCACCATGGTTCCACAGACTAAACTCAGTGCATTTGCCAACTGAGCCACCACGCCATTCCCCAGCCTTCTTTTTCTCTGTACTTCTTGTAAAAAGTGTCAAGGCTCTGCTGACCTTTACGGTAAGCTTCAAACCTAGCTGTCTGCTGAGATTTCTCTCTTGCCACATCATCCAGCACACGTGCACACTCACACACATAAACACACACACACCTATGAGTCAAGGAATAGTCTTCCTTAACTGCTATGGTCTCTGCCTTACAAAGCTGTTTTCCCTGGGTAGTGAATCCTGGAATATCCTTTCTTCTCCGGTGGTCCACACAAACCTCTTCATCAAGATGCAGCTACAGGGCCTTCTTTGTGACTCTGCTAACAGTCCCCTGGAAGATGTCATGGTGCTTCCTTCCCTGTCCATTCTGCAGAGCTTCAGGATCTGCTTATCAGGCTGCTGAGGCCGTTTCTCAACCTGTGGGTCAGAACTCCCACAGGGGTCTTATATCAGATATCCTGCATATTGGTTAGTTACATTATGATTCACAACAGTAGCAAAATTACAAAAGTTATGAAGTAGCAACGAAATCATTTTATGGTTGCCGGTCACCACAACATGAGGAAATGTATCAAAGGGTCACAGCATTAAGAGGGTTGAGAACCACTGTCCTAGGACCTTATTGTATACTCATGCCCACACTAAACCTGGGACAGTGGCCTCAGGCTAGAAAGTAGAGCCAAGGGGAGCTGCCCCAGACTGATTGTACTTTGTGGTCTCTAAGACCTGAAGGGGAGCTCCGAGTGGTATGGCAAGGGAAACAAGACTACAGACGGTCCCTTAACTTCATCACATGAGCCTAGGTGAGTCATACCTAGGTGGAGGGGACATCCTCACCTAAAGGTGGCCCCAGGACTGGGCACACCAACCATAAGGGAAAAAATTATCCCAAAGAAGAAGAGCCCACCAAAAATCACACCCAAACTCAAGAGGATGCTGAACCTCTCAGAGACGTTCTTCTGTCTTAAAGAAGGTCCCCAGAGTGCCCAGTAGGAGGCTGGGCATAGCACGTGCCTCATACAGGAAGAGCCTATGGCAGGAAGCTGATGCCCAGAGAGATGGAAAGGAACCACCACGGATAGACTGCGAACAGTCTAAAGCAGAAGTTTTTGACCTGTGGGTTAAGACTTCCCTTTGTGGTCAAATGACCCTTTCACAGGGGTCACCTAAGACCATTGAAATACACAGGTATTTACATTATGATCGTAAGAGTAGCAAAATTACAGTTATGAAGTAGCAACAAAAATAATTTTATGGTTGGCCTCACCACAACTTGAGGAGCTGTTTTAGAGGGTGACAGAGTTAGGAAAGACTGAGAATTACTGGTCCAAAGGATGGTTGCTGAGCCATCTTGCAAAAGAAGAACATGACTGGAAGATAGTGAAAATGGGCCCCCCAAGTGCCAGTTGCATTGTGGAGTGTTTGGAGAAGGTAGTGGTGCTTGAAAGAATGTTTGTGCAGGAGCGGGCCCCAGTTTCCCCTCCCCAGGCATGTTTGGAAAGCAACAGAAGGAGAATGGAAAAATCCAAAGAAGGGGTGTTTGGGAGGGATGAGCCTGGAGACAATCAAGAACAGGTACAGGGAAATAGAACTCCTGCCCTCCAGCTTCCCTGTAAGGAGGGAGGTAGGAGTTGGGAGAGCACTGGAGAGAGAAGGCTGCAGTGCCACAGCGGGGCAACAGTGGAGTCAAGTCTTCTCAGTGATACAGGAGGGGCCTGCAGAGAGCTGGTATGACACTGGTTAGGCTGGGGGGGGGGCTTGGAAGGAAGGGACTGTGGTACCATGGCTATCCCTGGGAGGCAACAGTGGTTCCGTCTGAAGTAGTAAGGGGGAGAAGAAGGATTCCTGGATTGGAAGAGACTTGGCTGGAATTTCGGCGATGCAGAGAACTTCTTGATGACTGTGTCATTGGAATTTTGAAGTAGCCACTTCATAGCTGTTTTTAAGAGGTATGCAAAGAAGTACTGAGGTGTGCAAGTCCCCAAATGATGGCTTCAGGTATGCAGTGGGTCCTTTGCAACAGCCTGGGTGAGAAGGAATAAATCTCTCTTCAAAGTTCTTCCCAGTCCCACTGAATGTAGTTGCGGGAATTTGAGGTTTTGACCAGGCAGCTTTCCTTCAGTGTCGGATAAAGAGCTTCAACTGCTCTGCACTACCTGCCCCTGCTGTCTCTTTTCATCTATTGTCTTACAGAAGTAGCTCCACTTTCTTCTGATGTCCCTCTTGAGCAAAGCTCCAGTTGCTGCGCTCAAGCATGGATGATCTGCCCTGTCCCCTGTGATTTGGAGAGGGACAAGGCACCATCCCTCCCAGTTCCTGACCTTGAGAAAGCTGAGGCCCCAGGAAAGAAAGAGGTTCCCCCACCCCCAGCTGGAATGAGAACTGCAGGACACCCTTACTCAATTAGAGACCTCTTAACAATTTGAAAGCAATTGAGCCAGATGAGGTAGGGGAAGAAGAAGAAAGCATCACGCCACCTCAGTTTTACTCATGGGTCTTTGATTGCACACAGAAAGGTGAAATAAATTTTCTTCGTTATTAGTGAAGAAGGGGAGAAATATATTACTTAACTTTATTTAGTAAACACTCAATAGATGTATGTCAAACTAAATTAACTTTGGAAGAAATGTGAAGAGTGCTTCTTACAGAAATAGATATTACAAATTTTTTTCTCTCAGTCTTCATTTTCTACCTGGATAGTTCATGCCTGGATCATGTTGCCCTTTGGGCTTTTGCATTGGTTGCATATAAAAAGATGGGTATTTTTATGACATTTAAAACTTTAAAACCCTTCATATTGTCAAAATGGGGATGTGGAGCTGGTTCTGAGTAACTTTAAAGCCAGGCAGGTCGTGTGATTCAGTCTGACCATGAACTGAAGGGTTCTATACTCTGTTGACAAATGTGTTCCAGAGAACATCGTGTGTTTACAGTCTGAGCCAACTCAACGGTTGCAAGAGGCTCCTTGTGCCACGATGCGGCCATGGAACTGGCTTGCTAAGGTGCAGGTGTGCGGACAAGACACATTTGTCTCTGAATGAGCCCCTCTGTTGCTCTGGAAAGAGGCCAACTTGGGGCCTGTTTCCCAGACGTCAGATGAAACCCTCTCCACCTGACTGAGTTCCCCGTCATGTCAGGTCCTGGATGCTTTTGCTGCTTCCTTGAACACATTATGAGTAAGTGGCTGCCTAGAAACTTACAGAGAATGAAAAACTTAAGATCCTTAACTCTTTCTACCACAGAGTAAGGAAACCAGACAGCAGGGAACATCTGGCCCACGAAGTCTTCCTTGGGTTATTTGGTTTTAGGTGATTTTTCCCCCTGTGACCCAAAAGTACTGTTAGAACACAGAGGTTTGGGGAAAAGCAGGGATAGGGAACCACTGTGTACAATGTGGATTTATTTTGTACATGTGTGATTATTACAAGTTTGAGATGAAATAAGAGTAAGAAAGTAGAAAGATTGGCCAGAAGCAGCTGGAGATGATCTTTCCAGGAGGATAAAAAGAAATTGAAAACTGCACAAATCCTTGAAGAGGGTTACTGCTCCCTTGCCTTCAGGTTGAAGTAAACTGAGGTCTTCCCGGGTAGGTTCTGTGCTGGTATATCAGCTTCCAGGGCAGAGAGGCCTCAATGGCATGTTTGTCTTTTATAGAATGCTCCAAAGGGGGTCCTCTGACGTGTTTTGCAGGAGCGGAAATGGGTTTGCGCAGCTCTGTTTTTGGGCTCATTTCTATCAGCACTTGGGCACACTAGTACCTTGATTTTACTCTGTTACCTTGACGAATCCTCCAAACTAAAACACGCAACCCTTGCTGTGTTGGCCTCAGAAGAGTGCTCATCCTGCGTTGCTAAAAATAAAGATGGCATCCGGATCATGCCGAAGGGGATTCCTACAGTGAGCAGGGACGTACTCAGTGCTGTGTAAATCCAAAGTCAGTTCCTGGCTGCCACTTGCCCACGGAGGCAGTGGGAGTTGAGCTGGGAGGAGGGTGGGCAACAGGGCAATTTTAGATGCTGGTGTTTTCAGTAGAGGAAGGAAGGCGGGGACCTGGGCTTCTGTTCAGGGGCGGGTAGTTGCTGGGCATCAGGAAGAAGGTGGTGGGAGGGGACAGGGTGCCCGGGAGTTTTGACTTCCTGGGGGCCTGCCTGGCTACAGTTGCCACAGGAGATGTAGGAATTCCTCAGCAGGGAGACAGCGTAAACAGCAGCTCTTGACTCTTCCCCAAAGAACGGCCTGGTTCAGCCTGTTTAAATACGCTGGGTCATTACTGTAATTTTGATATTCTATGGCGAGGCTCTTCCGGGGGGGTGGACTGACAAGTACCTTTTAACTTAACTGGAATATCTTGGACTGACATTAAAGTATTTGAACACCCAATAACGCTACCTCCCTTGAAGAGCTCCACTGAGGTGGCCACTAGAACCTGATCCCTCCGTAGAATGAGCAGTAGGTCACTCTTCATATGGCTCAGGCTTACGTTAGGGTGGAAACAGGCAGTCACAAACTCTTCCCAAGTGCTCTAGCATTGCTTTCTCTGCACCTAAAAAGATGAAAATGCAGCCAAGGTTAATGCAACAAGATGACTCTGTGTGTTGGCCAATGGACACTTACAAAATGTCTGATTTCAGCTGTGTTTCAGTTCATTCCCAACACCCTCCCCACCCTGTCCCCTGCCCCATTTGGCACAGTGTAATTTTATAGAGATTTGGGTAAAACTAGATTGCGCTATATCGGTCTCCTGGTGAGGAAATTAACTTTCAAGGCCAAAGCAGCCATGCAGATATTATTACAAAACCACTCAGCGTACCAAATCGGCATGGCTCTTCCCCAGTTTCCTCTACCCACTCTCCACGCCTACCCTGCCTTGGTCATTGTTAGTCCCAGTATCATTAAGCTAGGAGAAGAGACAGCTGTCCCCAGAAAGTGTCCTCATCAGTATGGGCTCTCATGAGAGAGCAGGCAGTGAGACAGTGTGAGGGGAGGAATGTACTGGAAAAGATTGCATTCACCCCTCTCTGGAGCCAGTACTGATCGTGGAAACCCTAGGCAGATGCAAAGCTGATTGATTGCTCGATTGGTGACTGCTGTGGGGCAGCACACAGCAATTTTTGGCACCAGGAAAGTACACCTGGTAACCTGAGGGCTCCTCTACCGTCTGGTCCCTCACCTGCCCAGTGTCTTGAGTGGCATCTCTACCTTGAGCATGAGCACATCCTAAGATGAGCCATCATTTCCTTTTGCTCTTCAAGATCCAGCACAATGTCGAGTGCATGGTAAAAATTAAGATGGCTCTAATGTTCAGTAGTTGGCAAGCACTATTCTAGACACTTTCTACATTTTAACTCACCCAATTCATAATAATCCAGTGGGGTGTGTCCTTTTATTGCCCTTAGGGCTGCCAAAACATATTAACACAAGCGTGGTGGCTTAAAACAACAGAGATGCAGTCTCTCGTGATTCTGGAGGTCAGAAGTCTGAGATCAAGGTTTTTGGCAGGGCTCTGTTCCCTTCAAAGGCTTCAGGGGAAAAAATACCTCATTTCTTCCAGCTCCTGGTAGCTGCTGGCATTCCTTAAGGCCGTGTCACTTCATTTTCTGCCACTGTCATTATATGACACTCTCCTGTGAGTGTGTTTGTTTGTGTGTGTCTCATGTTTTTATGATTCCACTTTGTGTCTTTTCCAAGGACATTTGAGATTAAATTTGGTGACAACCAGATTGTCTTTAGAGAAACAGAACTGATATAATCAAAACATGTAGGCAGGTGTGGTGGCTCATGCTTTTAATACCAGCTCTCAGGAGGCAGAGGCAGAGCTCTCTGGGTTTGAGGCCAGCCTGGTCTACAGAGTGAGCTCCAGCATAGCCAGAAAAGCCAGAGAAACCCTGTCTCAAAAAACAAACAAACAAAAACAACCAACTAGCCAACTATATCTGTATGTATGTATATATATATGTTGTGTGTGTGTGTTTGTTAGATTAGCTTATATACAACACCACGCCAGGTACTCCACCAATGGCTGTCTTCACATTAGAGAGGTTGAGAATTGTTGTGAACCTGTGGCCACTCATTCTACAAAGCTGGATACCTCAACAGACCCCATCTGGTGTGGAAGGTCTGGAGGATTACTGGAGAGCCACTGGCCTTCTTCAGTCCACACTGGAAACCAGAAAGGTCAAGCTTCTGATATCAGCAAAGGAATGTTGGGCCTCTCCATGGGTTTTAGACTTATGTGCTCAGCACCTGTTGAATATTTCCACGTGGGTGAGTTACAGATCTCACAAATCAAACCCAACAGGGTATTTCTCCTTCCGGTGAATTCCTCCTCCTATCAGTGATTCCACTATCTAGTCAATACCTCATTCCCTGGAACCTAGTAGCTACTCTTGACATTCTTGTCCTTTTTGCAGCCCCCACATCCAAACCATAGGCAACTTTTCCTTTAGTATCTAGGGAAGTAGATACTGTGTAGTCAAAGCCACTGCTGTTTCACTCCTGTATTCCCACTGTATTTGTCCAACTGAGACTCTTGTCCTGGAACTCACTCTCTAGACCAGGTTAGCCTCACACTCAGAGATCTGCCTACTTCTACCTTCTGAGTGCTGGAATTAAAGGTGTGTGCCACTGCTGCCCAGCCTAAAGACATAAAAAAAAAAAAAGATTTATTTATTTATTTATCATGTATACAGTGTTCTGTCTGCATGTGTGCCTGAATGCTAGAAGAGGGCACCAGATTTCATTATAGATGGTTGTGAGCCACTATGTGGTTTCTGGGAATTGAACTCGGGACCTCTGGAAGAGCAGCCAGTGCTCTTAACTGCTGAGCCATCTCTCCAGCCTCTGAAGATAGTTTTGAACCCTTGTCTGAAAACATTCTTGAACTCTTGTCTTTTCTTCTCTGACTAGATGGAGGGGTTGTTTGTTTCAAGAGTTTATATTTTTCTGTTGCAGTTTTAGGTGCTCAGCCAATGTAAGTTTCCCCCATGCATGCATGTCTGCCCCCATTCTGAGCATTTTCCACCAGAATGCTGTATTTGTTAATAGACACATTGTTATCACCTATGGTCTATCTTTTACATTAGGGTTCCCTTCATTTCATCATTTGGCAAATGCATAAAGACCACCATAACAGTAGCCTATAGGGTATTACCATTGCCCTGGAAATCCTGTGTTCCTTCTGTTCACCCATTTCTTTCTCTAACCCATTCAGATAATTTAAATTTAAAATTATATGTATATATGTGTATACATATGTATATATATGGGTTGGGGTTGTTGTTGTTTTTTTTTTTTTTTTTTTTTTTTTTGAGACAATATCTCACTATGTAGCTCAGGATGGCCTGAAACTCACTATGCAGACCAGGCTGCCCTCTAATGCACACAGGATCCACCTACCTCTGCATCCTAAGTGCTAGCATTAAAGGTATCCACCTCCCCCATGGATGGCTCCCTTTGGGTCATTAACAATTACACTTCAAGATCTGAAGAGGTGGCTCAGCAGTTACAGGCACTTGCTCCTCTCCCAGGAGACCTGGGTTCAGTTCCCAGCACTCACATGACAGCTCATAACCACCTGTAAGTCCAGTTCCAGGGGATCTGATGTCCTCTTCTGGCCTCTCGGGCTACCAGGCACACACATACCTGTGCACGGCATGCATGCACAGACAAAACACTTCTATACATAAAATAATAAAAATTAAAAACATAATCTTTAAAGCACAATTCAAATTATGCCACTTTCTAGCTTAAGACTGGGGATTTCTCATTATTATTCAAGCATGATCTGTGCCCCTTGGGCAGACCCACAGCTCCTGTGACTGTTGTCCATCCTTTCAGTTCTGGAACCTACCATTGAGACCCTTTTACTTTTCAAAGCTTATTCCCTAAGAACTTCACAAGTCTGTCTTACAAGGTGGAACCTCCTGGGGCTCCATAATGTGATTCCTGTTTTCTTTGCTTATTTTCTGTATCACCTCTAGGAGTACAAACATCATTAAAGCAAAGGCTTTTTTAATATGTTTTGTTCACTTATCTTAAGTGCCCACAGCAGTCCTGCCATACCACAGTTTGTGTCATTTGGAGCTGTCTTTCCACCCTTAGCTCATTGTCAACTATTAAATGCCTCTATTTTTCAGATCAGGGAACACAGTCTCAGGAAGGTTAAGTGATACGAGGTCACAAACCATCTTAGATTGGCATCTAGATCCCTGTGTCTCCTAAAGCTGGAACCCTCAGCCATATTCTACATAGAGTCTCTGAGAAGCAGAAATGGCCCAGGATCCTGGCAATCCCCACAGACTGCTGCTGAGCTCTCTAAAGCTTCATTTCCTGCTCACAGATGGTTAGTACATAGGAAAGAAATCCCAATCTCAGATTCTCAGTTTCTCTGAAAAGTTGGCCTAGGACTTAAACCCAAGAAGCTGAGAAGTTAATTTTGCTTTCTCTCCACTTTGGGCTCAAGACTTTTTCTGATCCATCTTGAGACTTGATGGGCTAAACCGTCTTCCTTGAATCCTCACAAGGAAGGTAGAGATAACCAGGTGGAGTCCTGATATCCAGAAGTGTTGAACAGTGTACTGAGCTGCTGGGTAGGAAGGGAACTAGAAAGCTCAGAAGTCTGTGAGGAACGTTGGAATCTGAGCTGTTCCTGTTTCTCAGAGGCTCAGTATAGGACATGGCTGAGAACTTGGCCTTAGGAGATGACAATGATATAGAAGAGTCCTGGAGGTCTTTGTTAGTCTGGTTTTCCTTACACACGAGCACTTTTCTGTACTTTTTGGATTTTGTGGCCACTTCCTCTCTTCCCAGACAATGGAGCCCCTGGGTGACTACAGAGACTTTACTTGTGGGTTGGTAGACAACTGACTTTATGGAGTCTTCCCAAGAGACTGGTCTCTCTGTCATCAGCTTTGGGCTAGTCATAGAAGAAGCCAAGAGCAAATTCTTGCCAGGTAAGAAAGCAGCTACCCTCAACCCCTTTGTTGTTGAATCAGTCCCTCGCTCTTTCTCCCCCCTCTCTCCCTTCTTCCTTCCCATTTCCTTCCTTCCTTTCTTTAACAGAGTCTTGCCTTGCAGCCAAAGCTGGTTTTGAACTCTTAGGCTCAAGTGATTGTTGTCTCAGCCTTGTGAGTAGCTAGGACAACAGGCCTGACCTACTGTGCTCAGTTTAGATCTCCATTTAAAAAATAAGGCCAATCTTGAAAATTATATCAGCATGCCAGTAAGTAAACATCCAGATTTGGGAAGGAAAGAGGGAAGAAACCCTACTCTTTCTGGCAAACAGCAATTGTAATTGTGAGAATCTCCAAGACCCACAAGTGTTAGTTGGGCTACGGCAGCTGCTCAGTCCTTGTGGCAGATACGGCAGCTCTCCTGTGGGAAGGCAGAACCCTGGCTACTGCATACATCATGCACTCCACCTCTGCTGTCGTAAGTGGAGTTTGCTATGGTAACCAGAACTTGCCTGAGGGTTGTGCATGTAAAGTGCCACTCATTGGTAGTACCCTTTATTTTTAGCATCTACCAAAGAGGAGGTGCTCATTGTTCCTGTTAACAGGCAGGTGGGTAGTGACAATGGAACCAGGATGAATTTTATGTGCTGTTCTCATGTGGAAAGTTACCACCCACCACAGTTCTCACTTGCTGGATCATGGTGTGCTTCTGGAATGCCATTGGTTCAGATCCTTGCTGGAACCTGCACGCTAGGATAGTTGGACTTACTATTTTTTAATAACATGTTCTCAGCTGCCCTTGCCGATCTTCGTCTTGGCACAGCATGCCAACTTCATAACAGCGGTGATCCTGCAGCTAGGAGGTAGGGAGCTGCCCACAAAACCATTGAAAGCTGGGAACGCACAACAAACATTTGGAGGAGGTAGTATTTTTCCTCTCAACATGATGCTCAGTTTTCTCTTAGGGCTTACGCTCTGTCCTTTGATGTCCTCAAACTAACTTTTTCTACTTTCTTCATTCACCTAATATTTGTTTAACACATGACACACACAGAGATGTTATATATGCCTCCCATTTCATACATGGGTAAAATAAGTGAAATGCAGATTTCTTTGAATTATCAAATATGTCAAAGTACCCACCATTCTGGAAAGACTGGCAGGGGAAATAGTGGCTGCCTCTCAGGCCCTTCCCTTTCAGTCTGTACTCACTCCAGGGATCATCGCTTTGTCTGATACTTTACTAATACCATCAGCTTCCTATGTCTTTTCCTGCCCTCATACCCTAGACTTTGGATACCAAGTACCTTTAGCCACCTGTGTTTTTCTGCCCTTGCATCCTACCTGGTCTAGGAGGAGAAAATAATTACATCAAGAACATGGTAGGGATTCATGTGTGGAGCTACAGCCTGTAATTCCAGCACCTGAGAGGAGGAGACAGGAAAATGAAGGGTTCAAGGACATCCTCGGCTATTGAATTTGAAGCAAAGCTGGGTTGTATGAGATCCCGTCTTAAAAAAAAGAAACCAAAAGACTCTAGTGAGTCCCCAAGTGCCATTTTCTGGGGACTCTGGGTAATTGCTTGCTGTGCAGACCTGAGGACCTGAGTTCAATCTCTAAGTGCCCACATTAAGGCCAAGCATAACTGTGAATGCTGTAAGTCCAACACTAGGTGAGCCGAGTGTACCTGGTACTTCCTGACCATCCAGTTTAGCTTAAATGATGGTTTCCAGGTTTAGAGTGAGACCTTCTCTCAAAAAATAAGGTTCATCCTGATAAGAAGACTAGCCAATGCTCACCCCTCCCCCCAGATCTGCCTTGGCATTCTGTGGTACATAGTTAGAGCTTAGTGAATCTGGAAGGAGGGGGTTGGCCTGGATGTAAACTGTAGTCTAAAGTGCAGCCAATTTTTGTGTCAGCGTTGGTCTAAACAGTAGGGTGGAAGGCTCATCATTGAAACATTGCCCACAGGGCCAGTGAGATGGCTCAGCAGTCAAGGCATTTGCCACCAGGCCTGACAACCCAGGTTCGGTTCCCAGAACCCACATGATGAAAGGAGAGAACTGAGAACAGTTCAACAGACTGATTTCCACAGGTGCACAATGGCACATCCATGGCTACTCATTTACACACCTGCACGCACATACGCAAATGGGCATACACACTTGAAATGTAATTAAGAAAAAAAGCAAGACTATTTGCATTGTGTTGTTGAGACTTAAGTACTCATCAATACTGAGCTGTAATACAGTCTTCATGAAGCTTCCTTTTAAATGACTGAATTTGGTATTGGCTGTCATGTCTAGGGCACCAGAGAACAGAAGGGACAATGCTCACAGCTGAGCCAGGAGGATGGGGGTAGTCTGAAATGGCACTGCCATCAGTTCAGCCGATGATCCTTCTGACGAAAGGGCCTGAAGAGTCATGATGTCATCAACAGTCACTTTTCAAGTGAAAAGAGCCCCATTTTGCATGCCATTTTAGATGATTTTCTTTATGCCCTATGAGAATGCGTGCACAGTTGTGCTTATTTAGTCAATAAATCAAGTATGTTTGAGATCTACTATGTGTGAGCCCCTTCGATTACAGGAGGAAGGACAGACATGCCATAAGCTGGGTGCAGGAGGGCATGTGTTTTCCTTCTGATCCACATCTCTAGCTGCTTACAGTCTGCTCTTCTGAAGGTTGCTAATAATGACGCCACATTTACCAAATCCAAAGATAATCCTCTTAGCCCGGTACTTGATCCCTCCAAACACTGCCAGTCTATCCTCTGATATCCCTGAGGTACCCCTTGATTCTGAGTGGCACTTTCTGTAGGCATTCCTCTTTGCTACCCAGTCGGCATTCTTTTTCATTTTCAAGGCTGCCTCCTCAGCCCACCCTTATCCCTCTAGCAATGCAGGAGAGTCCAAGACTGAACATTTGGATTTTCCATCTTTCTGTGATGTCACTTATTCTACAGCTCTAAACACCACCCGGAAGTCAAGAATGCTCCCCTGTATACCTTCATGTGTACTTTTCCATATGCGCTACATTCTTGATCCATATGTCTCTTTCTCTTCCCTCCATCGCCCCTTCTCCTCTTCTGTCCTCCTTCCATTCTCCCTCCCTCCTTTTTTCTCTTCCTGAGACAGTCTCATATAACCTAGGTTGGCCTGACTTTGAACTCCTGAGCCTCCTACTTTTACCTCCCTGGTTTTAGGATTTCAGGTGTATGCCACTGTGCCTGCTATCTGTGGTACTAGGGATCAAACACAGGGTCCTTGTGTATGCCAGATAAGCACTCTACCAACTGAGCTATATCCACACCCCTCTTTTCTTGCCCCTATTTCTTTTTTTTTTGACACATAGCCCAGGCTGGCCTCAAACTCAGGATTTTCCTGCTTCGACTGGAATCAGAGACATATGCCGCCATGCTCAGCTCAGACGATACTTCTACACTTGGTCCTTTAAAATATATCTGGAATCTAACCATTTCTCAGCACTTTTCTCATCCAAGCTCTTTTTCTCTCTCAACTGGGCTATTTTAGGAGACTCCCAATTGCTGCTTTCCCCCTTTCCCCTCAGAGTTTATTCTCAATGGAGCATCCAGAATGATTCTAGTAAGACAGAAATCATTTTGTGTCACTTCTCTACTCAGATCTTCCTGAACTCAGAGCAAAGACCTGCTCATTACACGGCCACCAGGCCCCTGCCGCTCTCTGACTTCATCTGTTAATGCTTCCTGCCCACTCTAGCCATGCTCCTAGGATGCTGCCTTGGGGCTGTGATGCCATTCCCTCTAGAATGTTCATCTATCATATAGCTGAGTTCTCCTTCATTTCCTCCAGGTCTTGGTTCAAATGTCCCCACTGGTGAAGTCTTATGTGCCTACCCTCTGCCATCCTGAGGTTTCCTGGGCTCTGTTCTCAGCTTTATTTTCTTTTAGTCTACACACACACACACACACACACACACACACACACACCATGTACACACTGCTGGCTTTCCTTTTCTGCCTACTGATTGCAATGTAAGACCGATGTTATAGCTTTGGAGCGGGGTGTCTATTTAGTACACTGCTATATCACCAACCTTTACAAAATGCTTGGCTAGGAGTAGGCACACAGGAAATATTAGTTGAGAGAATGAATTAGAATCAGTGGCATTTTTAATTTAAATATGGGTGCTCCAGGGACTATGATTTAATTGGCACAAGGCACAACCCAAGCGCTGATCCTTCTTGAAGACTCCCCAGGTGATCCTAACGTGGACTCAGGGTTGCCAACCACTGCTCTGTGATCTGAACTCTGTATTATTATTTTTTCCCTTTGTGAAGTTTTATGTCTGTGGCATATGCTGTTATATTCTTAGAAAACCCATTCATTTCAAAACATAAATTGCAGCGAGTGGTTCTAATAAAACTGGTGCTATGTAGGGTAGCGTATTAGGGTTTTAATTGGAGCATCCTATTAAAGTGAGTGTTGTGGACATTCGTCTCTGTATAACCTTGGCTGAACTTGGACTGGGAGGAACAGGCCCCATATTACAGTGTTCTCTGTGAGCACCCCAATTTAAACTGTAGACTTTTTTTTTTTTAAGAGAGAGGGGGTTTAACTACGGCTATTTATAAACTCCATTTGCCTGAGTGAGCTATACATATTTTCAGCCCCTACCCAATATCTGCCTGGCCACTGTCTAAATTCTATTTCTTGAGGCTCAGGAGAAGACTCAGCTTTCTTTCTTCTCTACCTGCCAGCTCCTCCCAGGACACTTGGCACAGTCACGTGGAATCCAGCTTGTGCTGTAATAGCAAGGGAGGCCCTTCCTGAGGGCATACTGTGTTTTGTTGTTACTTTTCCTTTTCCCTCTCAGACTAGACTCTATTTTCTCTAAGGACACCAGGCCATCTTTGAGTCCCTAGCAGTAGGCAGTAATCAGATGCTGATGGATTTCTTAAACTATTGCTGTTTGCTGGATGGACAGCATTATCTAAGGACGTTTGCCTAGGGGAAAGGATGCTATATCCTTCATAATGAGGGATTATCCCCTTTATAAACACCCTGGCATTTTTCACTCTGGTTCCTTGTTGATTTATATCATTCTCATTCTATGATTTTTTAATTTGTTCTTCTCTTATACAATACATCCCAACCACAGCCTCTTGTCTTGCTCCTCACTGTCTGGCCCAATCCCACATCCCACTCCACCTCTGTCTCCCAGATCCACTGCTCTTCTGGTTCCCTTCAGAAAAAAAAGCAAGTCTCCTAGGGATATCACCCAAACACAGCAAAACAAGAGGAAACAAGACTAGGTACAAGCCTTCATATGAAAGTTGAACAAGGCAACCCAGTAGGAGGCAAAGGGTCCCAAGAGCAGGCAAAAGAACTGAAGATAGATAGATAGTGATAGATAGATAGATAGATAGATAGATAGATAGATAGATAGATGATAGATAGTTATGATTGATAGATAGCTATGATTTAAAACCCTAGAATTTCAGTACCCTGTTTGAAAACGTACTCAAGAAAGCCCAGACATTATCACATTTGGCCTTAATTTCAAAATCGGAAGCAAAGGGATAGAATTGTAATTGCCTCTTAGGCTAGCTAAGAAGGCTCTGCCAAAGGTCAATGGGGCATTTTATGGTCTATCTGTTTATTCCACGCAGTTACTTTTCTTTTCTTTATAAATATGTATGTGTGTTTAAGATTTATTTATTTTATTTTACAATTGTTTTTTTTTTTTTCTGCATGCATGTCTGCAAACCAAAAGAGGGCATTGGATCCCAAGGATCCATAGCTGTAGATGGTTTTGAGCCGGGAATTGATCCTAAGACCTCTGAAAGAGCAGCTAGTGATCTTAACCACAAAACCATCTCTCTAGCCTCCAGGGTTAATTTTCAGGAGAGTCACATTATCTGGGTGACATTCTTCATTTCAACAGCCTGGGAGAGTAGGTAACCTGATATACTGGTGTTAGAGGAAGGTCTGAAACTAAGCCCATAACACCTCTGTGTCCTTTCGGAGCCAGTGGCTTAAGGAAAAGTGATATCATGGTGAGACAGGAAATGTTACAAAGATATAAAATGCCAAAAAGCAATCTCCATCTGGTTGGAGGTGAAAAGAAACAGCAAAGAAAAGTGTATTGTATTCTTAGGTGAAGGCATAAGGTTCCCAGACCAGCTCACCACAGGGAGCTGTTGATCCAGACTTTCCAGCTAGGGGCTTGAATGGTTGATACCTTTATCTTTTCCTTTTGTCTAAGACAGGACCTGGCTGTGTAACCTAGATTAGTCTTAAAGTTGCCATCCTCCCACCTCTCCTGTTGGAGTACTTGGCTCACAGGCACAAGGCACCAGCCTTAGTGATATCTTCACAGGCAGAAAGGAGCAATAGGGCTTGCCCAGCAGTGGCCACAGCAGCAGGGAAAGATCTTCAGGTAACCAGCTATGTTGCCAAGGGTGCAGATGGTGTCTACCCTGAGAGAGGGTTCCAGAGAGCGAGAGCCAGGCACAGCTCTGCTAGTGCCATTACCTTGCTCCTGTTCCCACATTTTTTTTTTTAAACAACAACCTGAAAAAGGGCGTGGGTGACATGTTTATCCCATTTGCTCATGACCCAGATCTGGGAAGCACAGTGACCTCATTTCACTCCAGGAACCAGAATGGAAATGGAGGCCAAGCCTCACAGAAGTCAGCCAAGGGCTCAAGTGAAGATCCTGCGCTCGCGTCTGGAAAAGCCAACTGCATATTATGGAATGGCCAGGAGCCTGTCTCAGTAGCAGCCTTCTGTGGAAAGGATTTAGCACATCAGTGTGGTGTGTGCCTCTTCAGGAAGGTCAGTCCCAGGTGTGTGGGGCCAGAAACAAGGCAGTGAGTTCTGCCCCAGCTCCCCACACCCAGCCTGTGCTGCCTGGGGACACATGAGGTGTAAGGCAACATATCAAAAAACAGGGCCCAAACTACAGGAGCCAGTGGGAGAGAATTCCGGGAGAGAAAGTGGCTGTCTTTCAGGCCCTTCTCTTTCCAGCCTGTGCCCCTGCGGACCATCACTTTATCAGCTTCTTGGCTGCTGTCACGAGCCTCCTATTCCCTTCCCAGGCCCTCCAGTGTTGCTACACCAAACTCAGCCACCCTCATTTTCTGCCCTTGTGGTCTGACTGCTCTAAGCACATCTATGGAAAAAAGAACAAAACAAACCAAACAAACTAAACCCACCTAAGCTGGGTATTGGTGTGTATGCCTAAAACCTACTTAGCAGAGGTAAGTAGGAGGATTCCAGCAGGTTCCGGGCCTGCCTGGTCTCCAGGCACCAAAAATCCAGACCAAGGCCAGATCAGCCGAGTGACTTGCGGGAGTGTAACTGCTGTACCGTACAGTCTAAACTTGTCTGCTATACAGGCTGATGCTCAAACTGGACAGTCTGCCCGAGACCACACCAGCTACCATTCTAGCATCTGCCCTGCCTCTTGCCCTCCCCTTTGGCTCCTGTTTTCTCCTTGTCTTTTGGAAGAGGATGTCTTCAGAGAGAGAGCAAAGCAGGAGAAACTCCCCCACCAGGTTCCCTCTCATCACAGATGACCCATTTCCACACCCAGCCCTCATGCCTTCCTTCTTATCTCCATTCACCAGGTGGTTTATGACTCTGAGGGACTGGCTTCTCCCGCTTCACCCAGGATCTCTGATGAGGAGCGTCTCTTTAGCCTTTCTGTGTTGATGGGAGATTCCTTGCCTCTTATTAAGACTTAATTAAGACTGCCTTTGCCCTGTATCCATAATCACCAAGTCACTTGAAAAATTGGTCCCTCTTGGCTGTTCCCACTCCCTGAGGCACTCATTGATTCCTCAGTATGCTCTGAGGTGTGATTTCTAGCCCGAATGCTAGTGAAGTGCTCTCACAGTGTCGACCTGTGGGAACCAGCTCCTAATCCTCTACAGGCTTTTTCAATACTACTATCCGCTATGAGTCTTTATTCTCCAGGATTCCCTGATGTCCCTTTCTTTGTAACTTCTAGCTCCTCCATCTTCTGCCTCGGCCCCTTTCCCAGGATGCTCTCATTGAATTTTTGCAACAACCTTTAGAACCTCAGTGGGTTTTGGGGGATAGGTTCTCATTATGTAGTCCAGGCTAGCCTCAACCTCCTGCCCTGAGATTATAGGCACAGGCCACCATGTCTGGCCTCATTTACTTGTTTTGATTGAATTTTGTGCTTTGCTTTATAACAGTCTTTTTTTTTTTTTTGCTTGCTCGTACCACTCAATCTTGTGTGTGTGTGTGTGTGTGTGTGTGTGTACGTGTGCACTACTTTACCCTGGCTTCCTAACTGGTTGCTAAACTCCTTAACAGATAAAGAGCCACAGTCTCAGAGACAAGAACTTTTTCTAAGGTGATCGAGCTCAGCAGATAGCCCTCCATAGGAGACCTGCTATTCCCAAGGCCTTCTCCTCTTAGGAAGCCACTGTGTTCCGTTTGGTAAGAGAGATAAACCTCAGTTCAACTGAATGCAGTCGGTTGTGCCTCTTCATTGGTACAATTAAAGCTTTGAGGATAATAGAAAGAAGCTTAAGTTTGGAACCTAAGTTCTCCTTTAAGGGGGTCCCTTGTGGTTATTGTATGTTACTCTTCCCTCCATTCCTACAGACACTCAGTGCAGCTTTCTTTATAGACTACCACTTCGATTTTCCAGAGGCATTGAAGGAACATGTGAGGAGGGGTTGCTTTACTTAGAAAGGGTTTTAATTGAATGTAGGTCCTAGCCTTGGAGGATCCTGACTGGCTAAACAGTTTGTCGTGATGTTGATGAGGTTCTTTCTGGGTCTTCCTTCATAAGCTGGCAAAAAAAAGAAAAAAAAAGAAAATGCTAGTGTATATGGGAAAGACTTCAAGTATAGAACAGAGAATAGATATATACATATAATACACATGGATATACTTATACACACACACACACACACAAATATTTATATCCTTTTAACATTTTGCTTCTATATATTTTTTTTTATTTTGCCAGCATACTGGTAGGACACAGCAGCCTGATTTAAACAGCACATTAGCAGCAGCCTTGGAGACATAGGACAGGAACCAGAAGAAAGGACAAGGCGGGCAATTGAGTCTGGGTCTGAAATCAAAGCTGTCGAGGCCGGCTCTCAGGGGTCCTCTGTGAGCAGCTATTTTGATAGCGCTCATCAGTGGCTGTTGCCAGCACTCAAGGAGAGCACCCTCTCACTACTCCGAGCAGTCAGTCACTCTCTCCTTTCTTCGCCTGGTCCTACACTGCTGCTGCAGCGTGCGGAGAGCTCGCTCAGACGGTGGGCCCGGGGGACTGCCGCAGCCCAAGTAATTAAAGTTTGCAATAATTCCTCACCCTAAAGATAGATAGAAATAACCAGCTCCTTCATCTCTTCTTTTCTCAGAAGCCCAGGTGAAAAGTGTCAAGTGGAGTGGGGGTGGGGGTGGGGTGGGCAGAGGGGGTTGGTGGAGGAATGGGGTGGAACAGGGACAAAACCTGTAGCCCTGTTCTCTCATCTCTCCCTCTCTCTCTCTCTCTCTCTCTCTACCTCTCTCCCTCTCTCATTTTGGGTGAGGCCCTACTTCTCTCACTCTCAGAGGAAAGTAAAGGTCATTAGTAATTCCCAAAGCCTCGATTAAAACAAAACAAAAAAAAAGGACAACAGCTGGCAGTTCAGTTAGGTATGAGAGAACCAGGAGTTCAAGGCTATCTGTGACTACAAAGTGCACTGAGGCCAACCTGGGTTACATGAACTCTTGTAAGGATTGGTACCATACAGACACCTGTAATTCTAGCATGGGAGAGCTCAGGCATCAGGCAGGAAGAGACCAAGGCTGGGCTACATGGTGGGACCCTCAGCACTTGAGAGGAGGAGGCAGGAGGATCAGAAATTCAACACCAGCTTCAGTTACGCAAGGAGTGTGAGGGCGAGTCTGGACCGCCCTGTCTCAAACAACAGAAGAAAGCATCCTAACACATAGTTGTTTTGCCCTAATCTTCACACTGCCTGCCTTAATCCTTTTGGGCTTCTCCGCAAAAATACTATAAATGGTGTGGCTTGTGCGTAAAACTATATATTTTGTTCTTGTGGTTCTGCTGCCTGAGAAGCTCAGATCAAGTTGCCATGAGATGGTCATGCTGGTTTGGATGGAGTGTTTGGCTTGTCCTCAAAAGGTAGGAGGGGTCGGGCTACTCACCGGGTCTTTCAGAGAAGAGCTGTGATTGTCGTTGTGAGTGATCAGCTGTTAGAACCTAGTCTCTCTCTCTCTCTCTCTCTCTCTCACACACACACCGAAAGGCCCACTTCTGTTAGCACCATGGAGCTGGATTTCCCCATAAGGCAGTGGTTCTCAACCTTCTTACTGCTGTGACCCTTTAATGCGGGTCCTCACGTTGTGGTGACCCCACCCCCAACCATAACATTGCCACTCCATAACTGCAATTCTGCTTGTGTTATAAAATATAATGTGATTATCTAATAGGTAACCCCTGTTGGGGCGTGACCCACGGGTTGAGACCCATTGCTGTAAAGACTTAGAGGAGAGCCACAGGCATTCAGACCTTAGCCCTGCCCATTGCTCAAGAGTGTCCACTCCTCTCCTGCCTCATGACTAAAGACCCAGTCATGTGAACAATGGCTTAGACTTTATCGGGCCTGGATGAATACATTCCTCTAAACTAAGCTGCTCACAAAGATATCCTATTTCTGATAGGAATAAGTTCTATGGCTAGTAAAAGATTTCCAAGGTGTGGGGGAAAAATTCATTTCCTTTTCGCTAAAGCTGTCTTCCTGAGACTTCAGAGGTTATCTATTCTAACTTTAAGTTTTGTAAGTGAACAAGCCCAGAAAGGTGAAGCAGCTTCCTAAGAGTCACACAGCAAAGACTCCTGAGAGATGTTTTCTCACTGCCCCCAGTGCCAAGACACTTGGCACTTGCTGTTTAAAAGAAAATTATAGTTACATTTCCAAGAGGGCTATTTTTAAACAAGAGATTCATTCACCTTGGTATTTTTTTTAAAGGAGAAAAAAATAAACAATCGCTCTAGATTTGTCCTTTTAAGCCAATTTGAAAAGTGTGCCTTCTCTGCTGTTGAAACTGGCAGGCTGGCATCTTGCAGACAGACTGTTCTAGTCGACTCTGGTTAGTTGTTATCCCAAATGCCGATCTGACTCATGGGTGAGATCATGAGAAATCTGGACTTTTTTTTTTTTATGACTTTTTTCTTTCCTGTTCCAGTTTTGTTTTGTTTTTTTGGTATTTGGCTGTGTGCGAGACCCAGGCAGGGCAACGCAGCCTTGGAAGGACTGTTTCTAGGGTGCTCTCTGCTGCTGTGTGAACCATAGATAGGCAGGGTGACCCTATGTGGTTTTGGTGCAGGAACTTCAGGGTGCGTGCGTGCGTGCTAAAATGGACTAGTCTCATTCAACACATTCTTACTTAAGGGCTGGTGAGATGCCTCTGTGTGTAAATGCTTATTGTGCAAACATGAGGACCTGGCTTGGTATCCCAGGACTACTGGAAAGCTCAGTGTGGCAGTGCACACGTCTTCCCAGTGCCAGGAGCAGAGACAGGGATGCCAAGAGCCCACTGGCCAGCCAGTCAAGCTGAACCAGACTTGGTGAGAGTCCTTGTCTCAAAAACTAGGGTGGACAAGGAGTGAGGGAAACACCCAGCGTCAAGCTCCGGCCTCTACATGTGTGCAAACACATGTGTACCTGCAGGTATGTGTTACACACCCCGCCACCAATGCTGGTTTAATGAATGCCCTCCTCAGTGTTGAGACGTTTTGTCTCTCTCACTGTTGCACCCACCCTCTCTGGTCTTTGATCTTCCTCCCATCCTGCCTTGTCCTTCCTCTGCAAACCTAGAATTCCTGCCATTGGGGATAAAGATGGGGTGTATTTTTCCCAGCATCCTTTCTTGGATCAGGTTCACAGGTGTGTGTTCTGGCCATCTCTCAAGACAAGTTATAATTTCTTGGGATCTGAGGGCCCCCGGGAAGACAGACATTTTACATGTAGTAAACATTAACATTAGGACAGAGAGGCAAGAAAGCCTTCAGATCATGGCGTGAATCTGGCACCTTCCAGCCAGTGGGAGGAGAAGCTCTGCAGCCCTCTGAGGTAGATCAGGCTGCTTGCATTCATCTAGTCCTAGGTCTCGTGAGTTGGCTGGGAAGGCTCGCCTCTAGAGAGTAAGTCAGGAGATTTTGTGCATGCTGGTTAAAGGAATGTGGTGCTTACAGGGGCAGAGGTGCTTTTCTGATAGCGTCTTCTCAGCCTGGGGGCCAGAGGAATTATTTACCCGGCCATCCTCAGTCCCTCGCTGAAGCTGAAGGGCAAAGTACAGAATCCTCCAGGGTCAAGGTGATCTTGGAATGTTTCTTCCTTTTCCAATGGCCCTTGGTCTCAAAAGGTTTTAATGTGGGATATGAGAAATGAGAATGAGGCTAGCGATAAGGCTCAGTGGTTAAGGGCTTGTGCTTCACCTCCAAAGGGCCAAGTTCAGTTCCCAGCACCCATGTCAGGTGGCTCACAACTGCACCTGCATTCGTATTTACACACAGACCTACATATAATTGAAAGCAATGAAAGATAAATATTAAAAAAAAGAAACGAGCAAGATTCTGCAGCTGAACTTATCTTCTTACTCAGAAACTATTTTCTTGTAAGTATTTTTAATGATCTCCAGGAGAAGTGCTTTTTTCTTTTTACAGTTATTTTGACAAGTTCATACATGCAAGTGCTGCTGATCCTACATTTACAAGGTGGTGGCTGCTTTTACTGGTTAGGTTACCACTAGGGTTGCCTAAAAATAGACCCGTGAACTGTGTTCAGAAAGCTTGGCAGCCTCTGTTAGGAAGGGGACAGGGTAACGGCGTTGGCTCTCTGTAGTCTGAAGGCTTGGCTCTCTGAAGCCGCTGTCTGGTTGTATCAGGAGAGATCAGCCTTGCTATGAGGACAATCGCAGATGCCACTGAAGGCAAAGTATCAGAGATAGGAGATAAATCTTTACGGTTGGGCACGGTGAGCCCTTCTTGGTTAACGTTTGCAAACCCTCAGTCTCTTGGCCACCCAGACAGTCCAGGCTGAGACCTTTATTCATGCACTAAATATTGACAGAGCCTCTACTGTGTGCCTTGGGGAGTCAGACTCCAGGCTTCTGGCCCTCACAGCAGTCACATATGGGGTGTGGACACAAAGCCAAGGAAAGCATAGGGTGGAACTGGGGAAGCTAAAGGCTTCTTAAAGGCAAGGAAAGCAGGTTAAGGTCTATGTAGCATTTAGGGGCTGCTGAGAGGCCAGGCTACTCTGAGAGCAGGGCATTGACACACAGGCTGGGACAATGAGGAGCCAGTTAGGCACCAATTTCTGGGAAGGGAGAGCCAGGGAGGAAGGACACACACTCAACCATGAGGGCTGGGGGAAAGAGTGGAAGACCCTTCACACAAACTTCAGTCATTCTTCCTGATCCTCTCCCTCATAACCACAGGCCTCTTCATCATCACAGCAGTCTTTCTCCACAACTCCGTCATTCTTCCTAGTGGCTGCAGAAGTACATGCTACCGTTGCATCACTCCTCCCCATCACCATGCAGTCCTCCCTGCCATTCCATCCATCTTCCAACTCACTCCATCTCCTATCTCCTAGGTCCCCATTAACCACTTCAATCCTCCTCTACCACAATAGAAGTCTTCCCTATCCCTCCATTGGTCCTACCCTGCCATTCTGCTCATTCTTGAAGGGCTGGTAGTGGCATCACCGGAAGGCAGGCATGGTGGAGTAATGGTACTTATGTGGCACTGGCATAAGTCCAAAAAGGAAAGACTGTGGAATGAATTGTGTTCTCTAGCAACTTGACTTTCTCATTGCTTTAACACATGCAGCTCTGGAGGTATGCTGGCTGGTCTTTACACGAATGTGTTTTTGATATAAATGGGGATTTGAGCACAACCAACCTTAATGAGCACAGCCAACCTTGAACACCTGTCTATAGACAACTATTTGGAAGCTGGCAGAACATCAGGCTGTACCCTGTTCTTCCAAACCCTGGTGCTGCCCACCCCATGCGTGCTCTGACCCTTGGAGGTGTTCTGACCTTCATCAAATCATTTGGGGCTCATGTCCCATTGTGCAGCAACCTTGACCATTGCCTTGAAAAGCCATCAGATCTTTCTCATTAAGAGCAGCACTGTTGTTAATAAATCCTTTGAAATTGTTTGCCTTTGCTGGGATTTTATGGCACATTTGCATGTCAGGATCATCTGAATTTTGGAGCTTGGATCTCCTGCTGTTTCTAATGTCATAAACAGATAGTGATAACTGTGGCGAGGGTTATGTTCTGGAGCTGTGAGTAGATGAGCTTTGAGAACATCAATCCTATTTTCAGGCAGATGTGGCTAATGATAGACTAGGGAAAACGAAAATAATCCTAACTGCAGCAAATGCTTGGTTGTTTCCTAAGGTCGGCTCTTTAATGAAGTGTAGTGGGGAGTGAAGGATGAGCTCGGCAGGCAAGAGCTAGCTAGAAAGAAGGGTAGATATGGCTAAGAGAGTCTTAACAATCTTGTTGTTATTGTTAACTAAATAAAAGCAAAACCAGGCCAACCAAGGCAAAGGAGCAATCCTGACTCCTTTCTGGCATGATCCTGGGGCTGGATCTCAGGGCCTTCCCCTGTCTATAGGCCACCAGGGAATTGAATCTCCACCATTGGGATTCTCCACTTGACTGTTTTGCCCCCGGCGACATTTGATGATATCTGGAGACAACAGTATACGGGCTGTGCGGGAGTAGCTATGAGTAGAGGCCAAATATGCTACTGGCTGTCTGACCGTATACAAGATGGCTCCCTTGAGCCCCAAACAACCCAATGTCCTTTGTCAGCAGTGGGGAGGCTGAAGACTACCCATCATGGTCTATTGCTCTGATCTTCAGTGCAAGCTGCTCTCCTTTCATGAGAGGAATTGGGAGGGTCCTAGAAATGGCCTGATTCTCATCGAGATGTCACAGGGAGGCCTGTGGTTAGATATTGCTAAGTCCGTATTGCTGTTTAGTCACAGGGTAAATGAACTGGAAAAGATACAGGCAAGAACTCTTGCCAAAAAAGAGTGGGTACCTGGGAGAAGGCTCAGCTGGCATGGTGCTTGCAGCACAAGCATGTGAACATGAGTTTAAATTCAGAACCTACATAAAAAAGCTGGGTGTGGTGTGTGTTTGGGAGCTAGGAGGGTTCCTGAGCCTTGAAAGCCAGCCAGACTTGCATACTTGATAAGCTGCAGGCCAATGAGAGTCTGTCTCAAACAGCAAGAGGGACAGTTCTTAAGAATACTCAAAGTTGATATCTGGCCTTGTGTGTGTGTGTGCACGCGTGCAGGTGCATGTGTGCACACACACACTCATGGTGAGGCATGAAGCTTTTTGCATTCCACTTTTAGATAATTCCCTCATGCATACAGTAACTCACTATTGTGCTGGCACTCTGCACCCATCAATCACCTAAAAAACATGGAGATTGCCTAATATGGGCAATGAAATAATAGTAATAATACTGTTAAAACCATTTGTTGAAGGTTTTTTCCTTGGCCAGGACTAAATGGATTAAACCCTCTCGTAAGTCCTATATCATTAAATTCTCCCCAGAACCCCACAGGCATGTTTTTATAGGTAACAAATCTGAAACTCCAGGGCATCAGGAGGATGCCAGGCTGAACTTCACATTAGCTTACTGGACTCTAGAGCTGGCACCCCTAGCCACCAAGCTCTGCTGTATGACAATTAGAAGTTGAGTTGTCAGTGTAGGTAGAAGACTAGGCTGTTTTAAATGTTTTGATAAAAAAAATATCAAGGAAAAGACATGTAGACATGTTCTTCTGTCCTCTTCTATCACCCAGATTGTCACAGGGGCTTTACTAGTTTGTCTGATTACTATTGTATTTGGATTGTCAAGGCACAGAGGGACTTTTATTTAACTTCTATAAATACTTGGTGTATGTGATCATTCACTGCGTCAGTGTGTGGCTAAACATTGGGTTTTTAGCAGTGAGTGAAATGCTTGTCCTAGTTTGGCTCCTGACAGCAGAGCATTCAAGGCTCAGGTATGGGGATTGTGAGAAATACAGGGTGAGGGGAGAGAGAGAGGAGAAGGGTCTGACACCCACCTTAGAATGGCCCCACCATGATTCATGAACTCCACATTACACAGCCAACTGAGTCTAACCTTCATTCCCTCGATGGGTGCACATTGCTTCAGGGACATTCATTCACTGGCACCTCCCCAGGCTGTGGAGTTCCCCAGAGAGAATGAAGAACCCCAGAGCATATTTGGCAATTGCGTTTTGGTGATCTTCAGAAGAGAGGTTAAGAGCTACCACTTCTGCTACAGTCCTGGACTCATTACAATCAAGTAGGCAGGAAGAGGAACAACGCTCACAAGGCAGTGGACAATAAGAAGAGAAGGACAAGGAATGCAGTAGGAACAAAAGATGATGGCTGTGTCAGGGAAAATGAAAGAAGGCCTTCCAGAGAAGGTGACATTGAAGGACCAAGAAGAGATAGACACATGCCTGTCGATGGCATCTTCCCCGATCTCTTCTCTGGGTCAGCACACATAATGCTGTGGAGTGTTGTGGAGGGTTGTCATGCCCAGCTTCTCTGATGGTCAGTGAAAGGACTGGGAGCCCAGAGTGCTGTGCTCCCCCACAGCAAGAGTGCTCCCAGCAGCAGGAGTGCTCCCAGCAGCAGCCCAATCCATTGATCTTAAACTTCTGTAGCAGAGAGTGCTGCTTCCAGGACTCTGCTTGTCCCCTGGAGCCCTTCTTCAGATCTGGAAAGCAGCTGTCCCTGGTGACACCTGGCCAAACCGGGGCTTCCTGACAGCCATCCATGGACAGGTTCTCATGGCTTCCATCAATGCCTCTTACTGAAAAGTCTAAAAGCAAAAAGACACACATGCAGTTCACAGAGAATTTCAGGGCTGTCCAGAAGGCTCTGGTCTTATGGTTGTAGGTCATGTGCCGCCTTTTGGGAGGCGCTATTTTTTTTCTCGGTATCTGGAGGAACAAGGCTCTGGAACCACTCATTTTTTTCACCTGGACTTTTTCTCTTAGCCAGAATTTTTCATCCTGGACTCTAGTGATTTCTACAGCAAATAATTACTCCTTTGGTTTCAGGTTTTTTTTTTTTTTTTTTTTTTTTTTAAACGTGGTTGGTCTTAGTTACTTTTCTCTTGTGTTTACATCATGACAATTTATAAAAACAAGTGTTTAATTTGACTTGTGGCTTCAGAGGATTAGAGTCCATGATGGTGGAATAGAGGAACAGCTTGATCTGGAACCACTAGGCAGAGAGAGAGAGAGCGCGCGCGAGAGAGAGAGAAAGAGAGAGAGAGAGAGAGAGAGAGAGAGAGAGAGAGAACAAGAACCAGGAGATTTTTGAAACCTCAAAGCTCACCTTTTCTAAAAAGGTGACACACCTTTTCTAAAAAGGCCACACCTTCTAATCCTTTCCAAACAGTTCCATCATCTGGGAACCAAGTTTTCAAATAGATGAGCCTATAGGGGCCATTCTCATTCAAACCACCACAATCCTGCTACATATCTCAAGCTAGCCTTGGCTTTGCAGTCCTTCTGTTTCTGGATCCTGAACACCCGGGTTATTAACATGGACCAATATACCTGGCTCCACGTGGTTGTTCATTGCAGAGCTGCCCATGCCTTATCCTATGCTCTGCCCATCATGGTTATGCTTCTGCAGAAACACACAAAATGTCTTTAGACAAGGCCAAATAACCCTGGAAGGAAAAAAAATCACCCTCCTTGAAAATGCCTAATCTAGGTGTTCCTGAGGTCAGCTTCTCAGGCTTTGATATCCGTGTAACTCAGCCAGAGAGCCTTGTTCAAATGCAGACGGGAATTCAGTAGGCCCAGGGAGAGCCTGAGTCCATTTCTGTTGCTCTCTAGGTAATGCTGGCACTATAGCTGGGTTGGCTCATGCTCTGAGGAGAGGCCCACACTTCTGAGTGGACATCTTTGGCAGGATCCGAGGCTCAAAGGTGTCTGTGATAGAACTGATAACTTGTTTAGTCCCCCTGGTCTCTCCGACTTCCCCAGATGGAGCACATCTGAGGCAGTTCCTTCCACAGCTCCACTGGCCTGCCTCCAGCTGGGGGTGCACGGCCTTTCTTGTCATGGGAAGAGTAAGCTTTCCTCCAGGAGTGACAGTGAATTCGTTTCCCTTTGATGCTCTTAAGGATCTCACTAGGACCTTCTTAGACTCTGGAAAGCATTATTTGCCTTTTCAGTCTACTTTTCCTTTTTCTTTTCTTTTCTGTTCCTTTCTTTCTTTCTTTCTTTCTTTCTTTCTTTCTTTCTTTCTTTCTTTCTCTCTCTCTCTCTCTCTCTCTCTCTCTCTCTCTCTTTCTTTCTTTCTTTCTGTGGGAATATAGGAGGGCACTTTCTTGTGGAACAGGAGAGGCACAGGTGTTTTGCCTGTCTCTGGGACAGTGGCGAGAATTCGGAGACCAGGAAGAGCAGCCACAATTATGCAAGGGAATGGGGAAGACTTGAAGCAGATGGAACTGGAGGGGAGGGCCCCTTTTACATACCACTGAACCCCAGGAATTCTGCTAATGAAACTCTTTTCAGCCTTCTAGAAATGCTGTCACTTTGCCCATTGTTATTTTTAGCCATTGTCTGTTTCCTATTGTTAGGAACAGGGAGAATTCTTAGGAGATCTTTTCTGTGTACTTTAGTGAGAAAGTTTGAGATACTGTGGAGGAAAAGAAGTGGCTACTGTCCTGAGAAAGCCCCCCAAGAAAGCAAAGGGGACCTAGTTACAAGTCTAAGTGGCAGGGCCCCTGATGTGGGCTGACTGCTGCCTGTGCTTCCTGCTTCTGAATGGCTCTGAGTACCATGCTGGAGGGAGGGAGCTTCCTCCTTACTGTTTTTATGAAACAATGTATTGCAGATTCTAAACTGCAAACTGGTGTATTGAGGACTCCTATTGGCTGGACTAGGGATGCTACATGTCACGAGTTCTAGACCCAACAACAACACAATCCCTCAGTTGTCCATTAGGAAGGGTATGGGTGCAGAAGGTGAGTTGTAAGAGTGTCTGAGTGAAATGCTCAGGAGGGAGATTGGTCGGTGCTAAGAACTGAGCAATTGTTTCCTGTGTTGAAACCCTAATCCCCAACATGGTGGCATATGGAAGTAAGGTCTGTAGGAGGCAACTAGGACATGAGAGTGAAGCCCACACAAGGGCATCATTGATCATAAGCAAAGACACAGAAAATCTGTTTCCTTCCTTCTCCCTTCTCCACTAGTGTGGACATGCTCAGGAGGCGGGTTTTTACCCAGAACCAAATCTGTCAGCCCTTTGACTCTGGACCTCCAGACTCTGGAACTGGAAGAGCAGACTCTCTGCTGTCCTTTAGTGATCCATTCTATAGGACTGCCCTGTGATAGCAGCTCATGTAGATCAAGACAGGAAAGAAGAAGACAGGTCAATGGGTTTATGAATGTCGTCTATGCAAAGATGGGTACTGGTCGTTGCTCAAGTGCTAGACTGTTGAGAAATGAGGAAAATAAAATTAATACAGTGAACTTTTTCTTAATGCTACATAAGTGTTTTAAAGAGCACTGCTATGGGTCACGCTGTGTTTTTCCTGCTTGGAGGAGATTAAACCATGAAAGAATAGTGTTACTCAATTGTATTTATTTAGCATCTTTAGTGCAAAAACCTTTAAAATAGTTTTACTCCAACAATAACTTATAAATTTTTTTATTGGCTTGCAAAATCCAGATGTGTTGAAACCACAGCACTGGGAAATTAGAAAGTAGAAAGGAGACATGATGAGAGTATGGATCTGGGTGTTATCAGCAGGAAGGAAGGGTTTGAAAGGAGAGCAGAATGGGGTTTGTGTCAGGCTCTCTGTGGGTACCTCTGAGTATGGGCAACACAGTGACAACAGGAACTTGTAGAAAATGTAGAGCTGTAGAAGGAATGGATCTGGTGACAGATGGAGCATTTTGGGAATCATAATCATATAAACATTAATGGCTTCTGTCTGTTGAGAATACAGTACTGTGAGCCCAACTGTAAGATCTCATTTAATCATTGGAACAGCCTTTTGAGTTTGGTGCTGTTGTTGCCTTGTGGTTACAAATGAGGCCAGAAAAATAGGGTGAGAAGGTTCTCTCAATGAGCAAGGCAGTTGGGGGGGAGGGGCATGCTTCAAATATGGGACTTTGGGAGCCTAAAACTTGAGAGACACTGGGTCATTGTTCTGCTAAGCCATTTATCTGTGGGAGAACTTGATTCTGTCCCTGGGTAAGATCTGTCTGGTGAAAAGACTAAAGGTATATGGTTAGGGCCTTCAGAATCTTCCAATATCCTGTCACTGCCAGACAATCTCCTGAAAGGGAAAAGCGTGGTATATTCAGAGTTCTGACTGGCCAGGGAACACTGTTTTCATGTAGGCTCCTTATCCCATTGGGCAGCCTAGGATCAGCATAAACACACACACACACACACACACACACACACACACACACACGGGGCAGTGCTCTGTTTGGGGACAAACAGCCAAAATTAAGTGATTTTGAGAGTTGCCCAGGTGGATGGCATGACTAGAGAGCTCAAAACCTAACAGTTTCTAATGCAGGTAAGTTACGGTCAGTCCCAGCATTGCTTGGGCAGATGGGAATGTCCTGCCTTCTCTGGTCCTGTGGGCTCCAGAGAGCTCCAGGGAGGAAGTAATGAGGAGACATTTCCTGTGGTGGACTAGAACTCAGCAATACAAAGGTGGATGGGTGAAACAATATGTAACAATTTCAGAACAGTTGTCCGGAGTCAAAGAAGCCAAACAAAATGGCTTCCTTCAGTATGTACTCATCTAAAGAAAGTTCTAGAAAAGGGAGGCTAGATGGTGCTTCAGGTAAAGACTCTTGCTGCCAAATGGGAAAACCTGAGTTTGATCCCTGGAAGGAGGACACTGATCATACAATTATGCTCTGATCTCCACAGGTGCACAATGGCACCATCTTTCCAAAATAAAATAAATGTTTTTAAAAATGCAAACTAATCTTTGGGAACAGGAAGCAGGAAAACATTTTCTGGGAGATGGGGATAGAATGGCATAGGAGGGAGAGAGAAAAGGAACAGGGGAATTTTCAGGGTGGGGATGGTTCATGGGTTTGTTCATTGTCTTCTTGACAGTTGCATTGACATATGCATATACTAAAAGTTAGAAGTTGGACTGTGGTGCACACCTGTCTGTAATCCCAACCCTCAGGAAAAACTGAGAAAGGAAGATTATAAGTTCAAGGCCAGCAAGGGCAGTTTGGTGAGAATCTGAAAGAAATAAAAAAGAAAGAAGGAAAAAAAAGAGAGAGAGAGGAAGAAGCTGTCCTAGTTAGGGTTTCTAGTGTTGTGATGAAACACCATGACCAAAAAACAATCTGGAGCGGGAAGGGTTTATTTTCCTTACACTTCCACATCATTTTAGAAGGAAGTCAGAGCAGGAACTCAAGGCGGGAGTTGAGTTCCTGGAGGCAGGAGTTGAAGCCAAGGTCGTGGAGGAACACTGCTTATTGGCTTACTCCTCGTGGCTTTTCAGCCTGCTTTCTTATGCCACCTAGGACTACCTGCCTGGGGTTGCTCCACCCACAATGGACTGGGCCCTTCCCGTCCTAATGAGCAATTAAAAGAATGCATCACAGGCTTGTCTGCAGTCCAGTCCAGTGGAGGTATTTTCTCAGTCCCCTCTTCTAAAATGATTCTAGCCTCTATCAAGTTGACCTAAAAACCAGCCAGCACAGAAACTGAGGGAAGGGATCAGTAGTAGAGTGCTTGGCTTAGCATGAACAAGGCTCTGACTTCAACCCCTATTAACACAAGAAGGAAAGAAAAAACACATCAAGTTGTGTGGTTTAAGTTCACTTTACGCACATCAATGGCATCTCAGTAGAGCTCTCTATACAACCCCAAACATGCTGGCAAGACAGTCAGCGGTCCTCCCCTAGGACCCGATGTGTGTTAATGGTTGAATTCTGAGTGGTTAATCATGCAGAGGCCTGGAAGATGGGAGGAGAGGCCGGGCAGAGGGAATAGCTGGCCTGCAATATGACGGGATTCTGGGGATTTCTGGGCCAGGGCAGCCCTTAAGCATTGTCTTGAGTTGTGGTCTGGGAGCCTGGCATTTATCCTCCTACAATGGACCTTTCCCTGAGAGACTGTGGCTGAGGGCTGTGTGCAGCGGTTCTTCTGGGCTGTGGGTGCCAGTTGGAACACGGTCTGCGTGGGTCTTCTCAACACTCTCTGGAGTCCAGGCAAAGCTGTTCCTTATTCTGTTTTTTGTTTTTTGGTTGTTTTTTTTTTGTTTGTTTGTTTTTTTGTTATCAGAGAGGTTAGCTGGGTCCACTTCCACTTGGTGGATCTCACAAGTCCTTTAGTCACTTGGTGATGTCAATCAATGTTGTCCTACTAGACTGTTAAGAGGAAAGTGGCGTGGAAATGTGGTTGTACTGGTTTTCTGAGCCATCCAGCCATCCTTCTTTGAACTAGCCAAGGAGGAGGACTTTTTTTTTGGTTCAGGGGTGGGAGGCCATGAGAGGACAGGCATGGTACCCCTTTCTCAAGTTTCACTTTCTGAGATTTCAGTTACTCACAGTCAGCTTCTTAGTGAACTTGTTAATATTTGTCTTGACTTTTTGCAGGACTTTTTGTGAGATGAGAGGGAGGAGGAAGGAGAGAGAGAGAGAGAGAGAGAGAGAGAGAGAGAGAGAGAGATCACACTCACACAGCTTTTACTGTAGTTAATTGTTATAATTGTTCTGTTACTGATTACTGCTGTGCCTAATATATATCACTCTTTATCAGAGTAGGGAAGTACACCAATTGTTTGATACCATTTCCAAGGAATGGGAGAATTGTAGATCCGGGAGACCACTGTCCTTCTCACAGTGCCGACTTACTAGTAAGATGGCAGGAACTTCTCCCTTAATGGAAAGTCCACAAAAGAGTGGCACAGATTCCAGAATTTCTGGTGGAAAACAAAATGTTTTTTCTCATTTTTGCAAAGCAGCTTATGCTTAAACATATTTTCAGCAGCACATGCTTTCAAAAGTTTCCCTCTGAGAAACAGGGCTTCAGAAAGTAGGCGAATGCAGCTTGTTTTTCACCTGTGAGATGTAATCTCTGAGCAATGCACCATCATTGCTTTCCAGATCTTGTGAGGTGCTGTGGCCTGAAGCGATACTTGTCACCGAACTGCCTTGCATGGCATCCAGTTTTACTTTTATGTATCAGGCAGCTCAGTGGCGATTACCATGTGCTGAGCATTGTTCCCCATGCCTCAAACAAATTAGTTCATTTCACGTTCTCTTTCCAACAAACGTATGTGGAACAAACACCTTTTAACAAATGAGCAAGAATGACCTCTGACTTATATGGATGACGAGTTTGGAGAATCGCGTGCTTAAACACACTTAGCCATTTTTAATCTGCCTTCAGGAATGAATATCAGAAGTTTGAAGGTTTCCTTCTGGTTGTCTCGGCTCCTGTAATACTAAACCTGCATACTCTAAGGATCACTATATGTGTCTGTAGAATACCTAAACTTATAGAAGAGCATTGGATTTGTCCAGTTTTGTCAAGTCTTTGAATAGCATGAGTTCCCCAGATGTTCAGCTCCAAACATTTTAAATGCATTTTCTTTTCACTCTTGCTTGGGTGCCAGATGTAGGCTCACTGTATGTCTCTGATGTGCTTCATGCTGGCGAAATGATTTAGAAGAGTAAGGAAGTCCCACTCTTCCACTCAGTCTTTAATTTGTACAGAGTTAAGAGTGGCTGTCCCTGAAAAACTGAATGGAGGTGGGCTGGGGAGAACAGGACCCCAAGGTGGTTGCACATGGCAGCCTGCTTTCTGTCCATATAATGAAGTACCTGAAGCTGCTATTTCTACAGAAAAGAGCTTTTTTTCAGCCCAGATTTGTGAAGGTTCAAGGGTATGACATTGACATTGGCTCAGCCCTGGTTTGGACCTTATGGCATCACCATAGTGACAGGGCTTCCAGGAGGGAGTGATTGAATAGTGAGAGAGGAAGCCAGGCATGACCCAGCAGCCAGATTTACTCTCTTATAACAACTTACACTGAGAGCTAACTCAGGGAACCACAGGCCCCTGGCCACTACCTTACTCATCTCCAGTGACAGTGCTCTCCGCGCCCTAAGCATTTAAACTGCGGTACAATCACCAGGATTGTAGGGACTACTCTGATGGTGACATTAGCTTCCCTTTCCAGGAAAGGATCTTGTCAGATGGGAAATAGAGCCAGTGTTGGGAGGAAATGGGAAACATTTGTTTTGTAGACTTTGCAAGGGAAAGACTTCCTCTTTCAGATCAGAAAAAGAAATAATTCTGGGTCCAAATAAAATCTCCAAGATCCCCTGCTACTGGGAGGTAAGGACTGAGCAGCGTGTGGGATTCAGTCCCTGGAGAGCTTGGGGGAAAACTTAGCATTTGGAAGGTCATTTTTCAGAGACACACCAGCCTGCAGAAGCTAAATTCTCCCATGCTGCCGAGGAAGAGGCCGGAACCAACCTGCACGCCGTGCCCGAGTGTGTGGCCAGACCCTGGCGGTGAACACATGCCAGCCAGGAACAAGGCTCCTCAGCCTGTCCTGCCAGCCTCTGCCTGGACATGTGAGCTTAATTACTCCGCTGCTCTCTGGAAGTGCTGCGGCTCGACCTTGAAATCTCTGAGCAGGAGCCAGGCCCTGCTGGGTTTGTAAATGCCTCCTGTTGTGGGTACAGTTCAGCGGTGCCCAGTTGGGCAGCTTGTCTCTTGCAGTTCTAGGAGATGCCTCGTAGCAATGGGTCTTGCTTGCGCCTCTTTTACCACCCTGGGCTTCTCAGAGAATGATTGACTGTTGATGCCCCTTTAGGGAATTGGCCAAATAGAAATATCTTCCTTGGGCTCTCCGAGCCCTCTTATTCTCAAGGTCGACCCCTGTAAAATAATTGCCACTGTATATGCAAATGGCTTTGCTTTTTCCGTGAGTGGAGGCTGCTGACTTACTATCAATACATGGAGCAGCTACTTGGGTGGGAATTTACTTCTGTCTCCTTTGCCACGTGGTAGACATTAAGGGCGTAGGAGTGTTGGTTTATCGATGCTTAATGCAGCTGTTTTCTTTGTCATGAATTTTTTATTCTGGAATTATTTTAGATTTACAGAAAACAGACACAGATGTTAAGAGTTGGTCTTGGTCCCACTCTGTTTAGTTATTTAATTACTGATCTTTGAGGCGCTGGGGATCAAACTCAGGTCTTTGTCGTGGTAGGCTCAGCGCTGTCCCACCAAGCCACACGGCTAGTGTGTGGTTTCCACTGTGGATCGCACGTCACACGGCCTGGGTGTGTGTGTCTGAGCGGAACACTGATCATGGTGCTTTTTTCTAAACTAAATTACATACTTCATGCAGATTGCATGGCTGTCCTTTATCTGTTCTAGGATCCAATTCAGGATCCCACAGAGCTCTTTGTAGCGTTACAGCTTAATCTCAGAGCTTCTTACCTTGGGGCACTAAAAAGGCAGTGCAGAGTGACAAGGCACGATAGCGGCTTCTCCTGCAGAGCACACATCATTCCGATAACAATTAAATAACAATCAAAACTTGACTGCCGGCTGTCAGTCTTGAGATGCCATAGAGTTTTCCATTGGACTAATTGTCCAAATTTGGTTTGATGAAGCCACTTCTCTTTATTAATTTTATGCCTTCCAAAACTAAAACTGAATTTTGTTTCTCTCATCGTATGTATATTTCTCATACGTGAACATTTCAGCTTCGTGATATGCATGCACAGGTGTCTATGTGTGCCTGTCCACACCTGTCCACACTTGCCTTTCCTGCCATATTGAATCTCAAAATGACATGTGGGTTTTCAGATATATAGAACTCTTCACAGGTAAGCACTGTAATAAAAAGATTTACCTTTAGAAAAGCTAGATTAGACATCACTTCATGATACTTGCAGGCTGATTTTAGCAGCTGCTTTTATCCTTAGTGTTGTTGGCTCCTGCTTTTTAGGAATATAGAAATCTCTGTAAAAACCTCAGCTTGCCCAAGCCAGTTTCTCTAAAGAAAAGTACATTTAGAAGAAAGCACCATGGAGAGGTGTTCACACCGACTAAATATATTGTAGTAACATAGTTGAGATTCCTTTACCAGATGTAGAAAATGCTTAATATAGGACCAAAAGAAGGGTATAATTTTTCGAAACACCATATTCTTTTTTCTCTCTAAGGCCCGCAGAGATAATTATATGATTGGAAAATTATTCCCAGGAGGCAAGTTTAAAGGAACCATGACTGGCTACACCAGAAGAAGGGAGAGCAAGGGGTGAGATGATGGCCTGCCCTTTCCTGTATAGCAGTGGTTCTCAACCTTCCTGATGCTGCGGCCCTTCAATATAGTTCCTCGTGTTGTGGTGACCCCACATAAGAATATTTTTGTTGCTACTTCATAATTAGTTATGGTACTGTTATGAATTGTAAGTAAATATCTGATATGCAGGATATCTGATATGTGACCGCTCTGAAAGGGTCCTTTGACACCCCCCCCCAAAGGGGTCATGAACCAAAGGGATCATTTTGAGAACCGCTGCTGGAGATGAAGAGGCAGTGAGAGGTACATACATAGTGTTGCCAGTATCTTGGTTAGTGCTGATCATGACAGAGGCCAGCACATGTTTGAAAAGCTTTCAGATGTGTGATCAGTTTTAAGTTTGAGCACGAAAGGTCAATGCTAATAATTAGATTTGTTCCAAGGCGCTATGTCTAGGATTAGGAAAAACGTACCCAAGGAAATATCAACACCTCATGATAGCTTTGGGTTTCCAGAAGCCTGGCTTCCTATAAAGTTAGTTAATTAGGAGAGGTGGAATGGTAGACTCTTGCTTCCTATTAAAAGCAAGGCTTTATTACAGCAAATGACTCCAGCACTAACTGGTATAATTAACTTTGTATTTAAACAAGGCATAAACTTTTAAAGACCTTTTTAAAAGTACAAATAAGGACCAGTTGGGTACCTCCTTTTCCCAATTAAAATTGTTGGCAACAACTTAATTGAGTTTTGTTTGTTTGTTTATTTCCCAGGTTAAATAGAAAGGCTCACTTTCAATCTTTTGTGTATATGTGTGTGTGTGTCTATGTGTCTGTGTATCTGTGTGTATGTGTTCATGGTTTACACATTTTGAGATTTCAGGACAGCTAAACCTTGAAAACCTACAGATGAATTTTCACATTGAGCCAAACAGCTCATTTCTACCACAAACTGCCCTATTTCTTTTCTGTCCTCGTATCTTTTTTTCCTTACTTTCTAGCCTCCACTGTGGGGCGGGGGGAGAATGGGGGCAGGGAGGAAACTATTTTTTTTTTTTTTTTTTTTACCTTCATGAGTGCACGGACCAGCTGCGTGAGCCCCATGACACTCTCCCCACCCCTAATCAGATGGGAGTCATTTGTCTTTCTCAGGGCCTGACCCAGGCTCTGACTTTATCTCTTTGAGGGATCTCCTGCCTGACCCCTGCCATCTGGTGTTTACTAGTTACTTAAATTCAGCCCTTAAGTTTTGCTCATTAAACACCCTAGTCGGCAGCCCTGTGGCTTCCCTGCAACTTTTGCAGCTTGGCCTTGGGTACAGGATACTTCCAGCATACCCTAAAGGTACAAACTCTCAGGACATTCAAAACAAACAAACAAACAAAACCTAAGAAGGTTGTAAGATTTTCAGGCAGAGTTAAAGTATGTTGGCCACAGTCTAATGGGGTAGGACCATCTTCTTTCTTTGTCCTTTTTTTCTTCCTTTCTTTTAATGGTACTCAGGAGGATGTTCTAAAAGACCTGTACAGGGCTAGAGAGATGTGTTGGTGCTTAAGAGCACTTATTGTACAACTGTGAATGTGGGTTAGGGTCCTAGCACCTACATAATGATTGGAGTGTGGTCTTGTGTGTACCTGTAATCCCAGCACTGTGGAGTCGCAGAAAAGAGGATCAAAGGGTGGCGTCATGTGTCTTCTGTCACTCTTGACCTTATTCCTTTGATGCAGTCTCTCCCTGATTCTAGAGAAGTGGTTCTCAAACCCTTTTGGTTGAGATGGTCATGGTTGAGGCCCCTTAGGGGGTCACAAATCAGGTATCCTGCATGTCACGTATTTACATTACAGTTCAAAACAGTAGCAAAATTATAGTTATGAAGTAATGACAAAAATAATTTTATGGTTGTGGGGGGAGGGGTGGTCACCACAACGTGAGGAACTGTGTTAAAGTGTCCCAGCCTAGAGCTTGTGATTTTTGGCAAGACTGGCAGCCCTTTCCACGTGTTTTTGGTGGCAGTGATGAAAACATAAATAACAATAGCAAGAACTTTTGTCCATTTTGTTTGGTGTCCGTTAGTCAGCATCTTGAGGAGTGCCTGACATACAGTAACCACTTGAGCTAACTTTGGGATTTTACTTTGCACTGTATCCTGTCTTTGCTTTCCGTTGCCAAATTCCTTTTATTATTTTAGCTTCACAACAAGCTTTAATGCATACAAGACCAGGCTTTCTCTTTCACAAACCCCTCTTTCATAATTTCTATGGCTATTACATTTCTTTTCCTAGAGGATTTTTTTTCTAAAAGTTCTCCTTGTTGGCATTTTAATTGGATTCATATTGAATTTTCATAGGGGGAATCATTTACCTTTAAATTTTGTTTTGTTTTGGTTTTTTGCTCTTTTGAAACAGAGTCTCACTTTGTAGCCCTGCCTGGCCTCAAATTCATTATATAGACCAGATGGTCTCAAACTCACAGAGAATCTGCCTGCCTCAGTTTAGTTGGCCTAGAACTCACTAGGTAGCCCAGGTGGTGGGCCTTGAACTTGTGGCAATCCTTTTGCTTTAGCTTCCTAAATACTGATATTACAGGTATGAGCTCTCACACCCAACTTCAACTATTTAATCTAAGAGTGAACTAAACCTTTTTCTTGACTTACATTTTTCATCTTGGGGCTGGAAAGATGGCAGTCTTCCTGTGTTAACCTTCCAGGTGCTGGCCTTAAAACACATGAACTTCCACTTCCAGATCCACTGAAATTTTTGTATCTGTCTGTCTGTCTGTCTGTCTATCCACATATCTGAGAATTAAGGCTGGCTTACAGGCTGCGTCTGGATAGTCTAACAGTGGCTATATCACAGAAGAAAGGACAAGAATCTGGTAATTGTTCAGCAAGGCTGGATGGCTCAGTATTTCCTGGTGTTGGAGTCCTAGAGGATTCCTGGAGAGCTGCCGATCTTGGAGTTCCTACAAAGCAGGTTTTAATGCAGGAGAGTGGATGCTTCAAGAGCATGGTAGGTGAATGTACCAGTGAGAGTGAAGGCAAACAGGAAAAAAAAAACCCCAAAGATTCCTTTTTTGTGTCTCTTTATGTGCACTGCCTCCAGAACGTGAGGCCCAGATTCAGGGTGGGCCTTTCTGCCTCAAAAAAAAAAAAAAAAAAAAAATCCAAACAAGAAAATTCCTCACAGACATGCCTGGCACCTTGGGTTTTAGTTGATTCTAGATGCAGTCAAATTGACTATGAAGGTGAGGTATCACAAAGCCTGCGCTGATGAGAAAGAACTGAGTGTTCATAGCAGAGTCAGGCTGGTCAATACAGGCTTCCTGGAAGTGATGCCCAAGCCTGGCAGAGGAATAGCAGATCATGAGCTCAGCCAAGCTCTTGGCCTCTCCCTGATGAGAACTGCCTTTTCTTCACTCTCCAGCCTTGTGTCCTTACTTGTATCTAAGACCTAACCTGTTTGTGTCTAAAGTGATCTGTTTAGGGTCTGTAATTGCTACCGTTCTATTTCTGTGGTAATATACCATGGTTTTGGCATTTAATGGGGCTTACAGTTTCAGAGGGTTAGAGCCCATGACAGTGTGGTGGTAGGAATATCTCACAAGCAGGAGTCAATGAGTATGCTGGCTTGGACATGTGTCTTTTGAAACCTCAGGCCTGTTCCAAATGGTTCACAGCCCCCAACAAGGCTGCACCTCCAAATTCTTCCCAGACAATTCCTCCAACTGAGGACCAAATATTCAAACATAAGAGCCTCTGGGAGATAGTCTCATTCAAACCACCATATTTGTACCAACATTATATTCATATCAGTCTGTGCTTTTTCTAGTTAGCATACTCCTTAAAACTCTTCCAATCTCTGTCCCAAAATACTAGTTCCAAAAATATTTCCATATTTTTAGTTATTTGTCACAGCAGTACTTTACTTCTTAGTATCAATCAGCTAAAGCTGCTATAACAAAACACCAAGGATTTAGTGACTTAAGAGGCTAGAAACCTGATATCAAGCATGGCTGATTCTAGGGAGGGCTGTCTTCCTGGCTTGCTGAGTTCTCCCTGCATCCTCCATGGCCAAGTGGGACAGGGAGGGAGTGAAGCTGGGGAGAAGAAGTTCCTTCAAAGCCGCATCTTTGTGTATGCTTACCTGTGTGTGCACGTGAGATCTGGTGTAAGGACCCTCTGTCTCTCCCCTGTGTGTGCAAATGTGGCACCCAGTGTAAGGTCCCTCTGTCTCTCTTCACCTTATTTTTGAGATGGGGTTTCTCACTGAGTGTGGGTCTTGCCTTTTTGTCTAGAGCAGTTGTCTCTCCTCTCCACCAGGATTTGTCAACCCCCAAGATCCCAGGCCTTGAGGCTATTCATGTGGAGAATACCAGCACCTTGCCTCTAGCATCAATCTGTGTTCCTTGCAGCAGAACCCAGCAAGTACCATGCTAAGCCTCTTTCCTACTTATCATTCTGTGCTCCCAGGTGACCCAGGGCAAAGAGCTGACTACACCTAGAGACCAACAGGCTGAGCCTTTGGTGTGGGGAGTGGTGGCCAACAGGCTGTCTTCTCCAAAAGGAGAAGAGCACTTCAAGGAACCTCCTAGGGGTCCTTCTCTCTGTTTCCTTCTCAGTGGAGACTGAATACCTACCTGGCCTTGTTGACTATCTGCTGTGCTTGAGGGAACTGGATTTCTTTAAGGGAGAGGTGGTTAGCTAGATCACAATGGAACAAAGCTACTCTTTAGAGCTTTGTGTTGAGTTTACAAGTCCCCCTGGGGGAAATTAGCATTTTCAGTTACCCAGGCATTAGTGTTAAAGGCATCAGGAAATTGTTTCATATATGTGAGGACTGCTGGGACTTGGAAATCTATGGCTTTTAGGATGCATTTGTCCAGGCCATGCCTCCTGCCACATGTAGCTACCAGGTGTATTGCTGTTCAAATGGGTCCATGCTGTGTATGAACTATATGGAGCGTCTTATATTTTAAAATATTGGAGTTTAATTTAGTCCCTACAATTCTCCCCTGTTACTGGATTCTGCAGAACACTATCATGCTGAATCAGACTTACAGGTTTCTGGGCACAACCAACTGATCCCCCCCACCCCGAGAAATTTTAGCAATTTGTTTCTGGTGTACTGATCTCTGGGTCAGGCAGATTTCTGGGATGTTTTACTTTCCTTGTGGGTCTAGTTCATCATAGTCTTTGTTCAAAATAGGGAAAGCTTGTTTGTTTGTTGCTCCTGCAGTCAATGCTGAGCCATCTCTGGGTGGCGTCGTGGCTTCCAAGGCTTTCCTTATGAAGAAAGAGAAATACCCCACAGGACCATCAGGGCTATTTAGGTGCTGGCAAATCCACTCAGGTCATTTGAGATCTTGTCTTCTTGTCCCCACAATTAGTCATTCCCTGGCTTTTAGAAGAAGCCAAACTTCAGAGATAAGTCTGGTAAAAATATCATTTGAGATCAAAAAAATAAGTTCAGCTCCGATGCACAAATTCCTGAGGCGGCTGCACAGAAGTAGGACATGCTCCAGGCAGTTCTGGTCTTCCAGGGGGAGAAAGCAGTCCATGTAGGGTTATGTTCCCTCCATCCCAACCCCCCTTGGCCAACGCTCCTCATTAAGTATCAGTTTGCCCATCTGATAAATGGAAATAGCGCATGGGGTTGTTGGAGGATTCTGCACGGTCCCTGGTGGCTGGAATGCACTAGATCGGCCCCAGAGACGCTCACTGTCCCACTGCTGTTCAGAGTGGTCAGTGTGCTACCCTCCTAACAGATCACGGTTGGGCTTCAACAGATAGGCATTTATTTTCTCCCAATTCTGAAGGCCCTGGACCCCAAAGCAAAAAGCCAGCAGGGCCACACTGCCTCTTGAAGGAACTTGGAGAGACCTCTTTTCCCCTCTCCCAGCTGCAGGGAACATCTACAGCTGTCACTCTTGCTGTCCTCTGCTGTTGCCTCTGTCCTGGTGTCTGGTCGCCTTCTGCCTTTCCTGCACATGTATGTGGCACTGCATGCCAGGAACACCTGGATGATAAAAGCTAAGTATCTCCTTTCATGGCCCTTAACTTCATCACATCTGCAAAGACCCTTCTTCCAAATAATGTGACATTCACAGGATCTAACAACTAAGATGGGGACACTGGAGGGGACCACCATCCAGCCCTGTATAGGATGTGAATACCGTCTGTGCTGATTATGGTGGTCATGATGACAAGCAGGACAGAGGCGCTGGTACATCCAAGGTTGACAGGCAGTCCTCAGAGGGGGCACCCAGAGGAGTCTAGACTCTGGTCTGATTCAGTTGCCTGCCCTTCACTTTGATGTTTTGTTTTATATTAATAATAGGAGGAGGCAGCATTGGGGTCTGGCAGTGACCTACATGTACACGGCAAAATTCTGGGTAAAGAGGATATTGCAAGTTAGCGGCCAGTTGTGCAGGTAATGACTGAATGGAGGTTCAGTCTGTCTGCTCAGAGCCTGTAGGTGGAGAAGAGTGGGCACACTCTTTTCTATTTCCCTTATGGATGGAGCTTTGGGGTGGCACAGCCCCATAGAGCACCCCAGCAGGAGACTCAGATGAACCTCACCTCAGTGTCTGTGTGCATTCACAGTTCCCAGAGGTCAGTTAACGCTGAGTTACCTTGCCATTTAGAAGGTACTTAGAGAGAAATCGTTTTCCAGTACACTAGCTCATCCCCTAATGTTAAGATCAATGAAGAGCTATCATCTCCTGCCTCAGAGTTAGGAGACTTGGACTCTGGTCCCAGTTTCCAGTCAGGAAACTTTGAGGAAGTTGCATGAATACGAATAAGATGGTAGAGTGCTAAGCTGAAACCATTCATCCTGAGTAATTGCATCGGATTAAAATTATTTTGAACAAAAATAATGAAATGTAGACAACACCTAACTGAGATATATTTGCATTGATGGTGGCATTGAAAATGCCAACAATGAAACCCTGCTTCTAGAAGTTTAGCAACTGGAAATGGCCAGAGTTCTGCCTTCACCCATGGCCTGTCTGGGCTTGTTGTGAGTTCCAAGGGGCCAGTAATCGGTCCTTCTGTGTTATTCCAGTCTTCTAAACCACTGATGGAAGCAAATGGCTCTTCTAGCCTCATTCCAGGCTGGGCTCTTGGCTCGGGTAGTTTCATTTATTTTTATTTCATATCTTAGTTGATGTTCATTCTTCACAGTCCACCTTCAGAGCTGCTGAACCCTCATGCTGCTGGCCTCCTCTACAGAGTTTATCTTCTATTCCTCTGTACCTTCAGGGCCCACCTAGAGTGAGATCTCACAAGATTGAGGAGATGTCCAAAATCTCTGTTATCAAGGTCAATGATATTTTAAAATATCAGCATATTATTTAAAAATCATGATAATGCCAATAAATCTTTGTTGAACCTAATGTGTATTTGAAGTAGGAGAGCAAGGGGCTGGCAAGACAGCTCAGCTACCAAGCCTGACAACCTGGCTTTGACCCCTGGGTTACTCATGGTCGAAGGAGAGAACTGAGTTCTTCAGGTTGTCCTCTGACCACCACATATGCTGTGGCACATGTGCCCTGTCTTAAATAAATAAATAAAAGTAATTACAGAGACAGCATCCTACCATACACTCCAGTGACCCACCCTCATTCTTTTATGTCTTCCCAGTTCTGCCCACAGCAAGTAAGCTCCGTTAGGTAGCTCATTGGTAGAATACTTGTAGCGTATGCATGATGCCCTAGGTTTGGTCCCCAGTGCCCAAAAAACTGGGTATGTAATGCATACCTACAATCCCAACACTTGAGAGGCTGAGGCAAGAGGGTCAGAAGTTTGGGATTATTCTCAGTTATACAGTAAGTTTGAGTCTACCTTGCGCTCAATTGAAAGCCTGTCTCAGTTAAAACGAAAAACAAAAATATTAAAGAAAAGATTTATTTATTTTGACTTTGAGATTTCTTTATCTTTGTTTTATGGATGTGTTTGCCTGCGTGTATGTACGTGTGCCATGTGTGTGACTAGTGCCTGAGGAGGCCAGAAGAGAGCACTGGATCCCGTGAACTGATGATTGCGCACTGCCATGTGGGTGCTGGGAACCAAGCCCAGGTCGCCTGAAAGAGCAGCCAGTGTGCTCAATCACTGCCATCTCTCCCAGCCCCTCAGTAGTTTTGTTTTGTTTTCCTTCAAATTTTTGCCCCGCATCCCTTTCAGTGCTGGTCTTGGCACATACAACCACAGATGTTTATTTGTTTGCCAAGTCTCCCTCTCACTACAACACAAACCATGCAGGCAGGGACAGCCTCTTTTTGTCTGGGTGGGGCCTGCATGCTCACCCAGCTTTTGCTCCCACCTCCTCCTCATGTTGAGAACAGAAATAGCGCTTCACTCGATTCTGCCCAGTCAGTCAGTCATCAAAAGCATTTGCTGAAGGTTGCGTATTTTACTGACAGATTCGGGAGCGGGTGGGGGGGGGGGTGGAGACAGGAGCACAGCATTCTCAGAATCCTACTGGAGACAGTTTTTGAGTCTCTTGCCCAGAGTTCATTCCTGCCAACTGTCTTATCTCCTCCTATCCTTCTTATTTCCACAGCCTCTTAAGATAGCAGAGAGAGAGAGAGAGAGAGAGAGAGAGAGAGAGAGAAGAAGAAAATCAGCATTCTAGGGCTGCCCTGGATTTGTACAACGCCTAAACCAAGCAAGTACCCACCTGCTGTTATTCCTTAAAATTCCTGAAATGTTGCTGCAGCTCTGTCAGTGGTTGGGAGCATGGGCTTAGTTAATTTTACTGCCCCAAGGGATCAATATTGCCCCCTAGGGGGTTTTAGAGTCTAAGTGGTAGGGGAAAGCATTAATGAAAGATGAAGCCTAAGCGAGTTGGATGGGATGCCCAGGCAGGTGTTCTCTCGCAACACTTTTGTTTGCCAATTTCCAGATAGGGTCTTGCCATGTATCCCAGACTGGTCTCAAATTCGCCATCCCCCTGCCCCATACTCCAACACACTGGGAGGCTACTGCACATGGCCTCCCAATGCTTCTAACTGAATCCAAGGTACCTTTCTTCTCCCTACCCAAAACTTCTGGGCTCCTCTGACCCATGAGTACTGGCCAGCAGAACACCTGATGGTATCAGAATGATTTCCCCCCACCCCATCCTGTGATGGGAGAAAAACTTCTACCCCTCTGTAACAGATGATCATGATTCTTTTGATGACCCAAGGTTCCAATGTCATCATGGCATCCCTGATCCCCAGAGATCCGAACATCAGAGAAACATGATTGGTGGTTAAAACTGGATCCCAGTACTGGTTGTCTTAGTTATTTTCTGTTGCTATCATAAAACACCATGACCAGGGCTACTTTTAAAGGAAAGGAGCTCATAGTTCCAAAGGTTTGGAGTTCATGGAGGGCAGCATGGCAGCAGGCAGGCACGGCACTCGAACTGTAGCTGAGAGCTAGCATCTGTTCCACAGGCACAGGGAACTGACTGAGAACAGCATGGGCTTTTAAAAATCTCAAAACCTGCTCCCAGTGACACACACCTCCTCCGACAAGGACACACCTCCTCGTCCTTTCCAAACAGTGCTACCAACTGGGGGTCAAGGAGTCAAACATATGGACGTTCTCATTCAAACCACCACACTGAACATAAGTTACCTCAGGTAACTTATCCAACATAAGCATAGAATTGGTCCTTTATTAAGAATGACATGAAGTCCATCCTCCCCAACACAAGATCCTTTCTACCTCAAAATATACTGTATGAAAAAAAATTAAGGTAACTTTTAAAAGTTTTTTTTTTTTTTAAAAAAAAGGAATGACATGGGCAGTGTAAATGCTATTGGACAACAGAAGTATTTCATTGTAGGAAGCTGAGAAAATAGGAAATGATCTAAGAATGCTGAATAGCCTAGAATCTTTCTCTTTGGCATAGGCTAGGCTAACACAAGCAGTGCCTGTGTTAAGTCACTCTCACTACTTACTAATGGGCCAGGCTGCATAGCACATGCATTTAATCCCAGCACTGGCAGGCAGAGGCCAGGCTGGTCTGCATGGTGAGTTAGCTTGGGCCCACTAGGCCTACATGGTGTCCAAACAAACAAACAACAACAAGCCTTTCTTATTGATCAGGGAAAGGGTTTTGAAATTCTACACCTATCTGAGTAGTCATCGGCAATTGCTAGCTTCTGGGGGGGGGAAGAGTCAGTTTTCTTCAAGGATTTGGGTAACACCCTGGTCTTGTTGGACTTTTTCCCATGTCTCTTTGCAGAAAAAAACTAATGTTCCTTTGGGTTGGGGAGTGAGCTTATGCCTGTGCTACTTTCTAGGCTAGTCCACTGAGCCCGTGTGGGTGCCCAGAGGGCACTGGCACAGAGTCCTTGAAGCTGCTTCTTGGATATAGGAAGCCCCCTGAGATCCCTGTGTTCGAAGCCAAAGAATCTGGTGACCTTGGGACCAACCCAGTCAGGTGCTTTGAATAGTACTGTCACTCCAGGGCCACAGTCCAGGGCCAGTCTTTGTCTTCTTTCTTGTTTTTCTAAGACCAAGCTGCAGGAGGCGAGAGCTGCCAGTGTACAATAGGAATCCAGATTTAATTAGCCTCTGACTATATTTCAGCATCACAGGGAGAGAAGGGGAGTGGGGCTGGGTGAAAAACAGTACTAAAAAGCATCTACTAAGTGCTAACAGTTTTACATAATCATTTCATTTATTCTTGCATGACATCATGGCATGAGTCATCATTATTATCAAGAGACCAGGGCCTGGGAAGCTAGGGGCTTGCAATGCCAGCAAGAACACCTGAAACCGGGGCATAGGCTTTGGTTTGTGGTGGGGCTGGAGGTAAGAGAAGAAGGTTTATCCCTGCTTAGACTGCCCTCAGGGGAGCTCTGACTGGCCACCCTAACCTGCTGGAGAAGGTTGGTGCTGTTTGGCATGTACAAGGCTGCATGTTTCATGTATTTATCCCATGCACGTTGTAGTTTGCTGCCCATGGGGATGGAAGCCATGCTTTTGCCTTTCATTTCCTACTTCTGTGATCCAATGCCCTGATGAATGCAACTTAAGGAAGGGTTTATTTTGGCTCACAGTTCCAATGGCTACAGTCCGTCATGATGGGGAAATCATAGCGGCAGGAGCGGGAGGCGGTGGATCACACCACATCTATAGTCAGGATGAAGAGGGGGAAGTGAATGCTGGTGCCCAGCTTACTTCTTTCTATGCGGCCTGGGGCCACCCAGCCGATGGAACTGTGCAGCCCATATTCAGAGTGGGTCTTTGTAAATGGAACTTTTATTCTCCTGGTACAATTGTTGTCTTGGAGGTTTACTGCCTCTGTCAGCTAACCTAGGCCTAGTTCTGGAAGCTTCTAGCCTCCACATGATCTAATCTAGACCTAGAATGTTTTTCAGACTCTGAGACTTACTGCTGAATAAGCTCACTCTAGTTTTGTTTTTGTTTTTGTTTTTGTTTTTGTTTTTGTTTTTTCTGAACTCTGGGCTGGCTGGTTCAACTCAGCTGTTCTGGCTCAAACTTTTCTCCCAGCTGACTTATTCAATCTTGCTTTTCTCTCAGCTTCTGAATTGCTCTGCTTGGCCTCAAACTAACTCCAGCAATCTGCTCTAATCTCCTGGATCCTTCTCACTCTCTGTCTTGTTTCGTCTTGACCTGTGTCTAGCTTGTTCTTGCATTCAACCTCTCTGCGAAACTCTCCTGGTAAAACTTCCTCTCTTGCTGTGTCACCCCTTAACCAGCTTCCCTTTCCTCTCTCTTCTCATGAGAACTGGGCATATCCTATTTGGGTCAAGTTTTTCTCTGATTTGTCACTAATTCTACCACTCAATTAGACATCATTTTCAAACATGGATGCTTCCTTCTCCAAACTAATTTTACCTTCATTGTTTGGGATTAAAGGCGTATGCCACCATGCCCAGACCTAAACTTTTCTCTACCTGGAACTTTCTCTAAACCAGGATGGCCTTGAACTCAGAGATCTGTTTGTCTCTGTCTCCTGGATTAAAGGCATTTCTATATTCCAGCCAGATGACTTTGGAAGGTCTTTGGATGTGGTCTTTTGCCAGAGCATCCATGTTCTGAATTAAAATTCCTCTACAGGTCTTTCTACCTTCTATTAACCTAATCTAGATATTCCATCACAGACCTATCCTGAGGCTTGCCTCGTAGGTGATTCTAGATCCTGTCAGGCAGCATGAAGTCTGTCTACAGTGGATTTATATTTTAGTAAAAGAGAAACACATACACCATACACACACATAAGTTATACTTGTACTGTGTTAAGAATACAGGGGAAGGAAGACAAAAGTACCCAAATCCAGAACAGTCTAAGGAAGATGGGTGAGGGGTCAGTTCAAAAATGCTTTTCAGGCAAGTTTTGAGCTGGAGTTTGAAGGCAGAGAGGCGTGAAGCAGCAAGGAGTGTGTAGGAATTCACTCGTGGTTCATGATAGCTATAATCAAGGGCCAAAGGGCAGAACAGAGAGCTCAGAAGTGTGCCCAGTTAGAACGAACACTGGGTAATCCCTCCCCTGCTTATCCAGACTTTGGTGTTTGGCAGTTTTCGTTACCTCTAGTCACATCTGTTCAGAAATGATTAAATGGAAAATTTTGGGAAGGCATTTTCTGCAGTCACAGCAGCTTAGAGGACCCACGGCAGGATTTTGAGATCAGCTGCACATGATAGAAAAACCACCTCTTGGCTTGTGAGTAGAGAAAAGCCTGGGTGGGAGATGAGCCTGCAGCAATGGAGAAGTGATTTCCTAAGGTTTAAGTGGCCCACTGTTCTGACACTGTCCCGCTCTAAACCTGAATCATCTCTTAGTTCAGTGTATCCACGCTATGCACACTGCCCACTGCAGCCCTGGTCTGCTTCAGCCATCAGGTCCACAGTCTCCATATTGCAGTGCTTGTGTTAAGTCACTCTCACTACTTGGGTGGCGTGAAATAGTGCATGCATTCAGTCCTCAGTCCTCTGGGAGGCAGAGGCCAGCCTAGTCTACATGGTAAGTTCCAGGCCAGCTATGGCTACCCAGTGAGACTCTTTCTCAAAAAATTAAAAAAAAAAATAAAATAAAATAAAAATTAAAAATGGGAGGGGGTGTTGGGGAGAAACTTATAAAGTCCCACCCTTACCTGAAAACATTTGGCAACTTAAGGCTGCTTGAAGAGGGAGAACCAGTTTTCTTCAAGGTTGCAGGCACTGTCCATGCTCCAGTGGATGTGCCCACACCCATGCACACACAGGCAGCACTACATAGACACGGTAGGTATTAGATTAAAAAGAAAGCACATGAAATGGGGGGGGTGGATAGTGACAGGATTGGGTAAGGAATGGAAGGGAACAGTGGATGGATTTGATCAAAAACACATTATATGCATGTGTGAATATTTAGTAAAATATTTTAAAATAATAGGCCTGTTGTATGAAAAAAGTTTTCATGGGGATATACCACACGTGTTTACTCACCCCAAAGAGGGAGCTCATAACAGACTAAAGTATGGATACCACCAACTTGGTGAACCAATGAGTGTTTATTGGGGTTATTTACAAGAGCGTGGGTGAGGGGTTACTTACAGGAACAGAAATTACTCAAAGACAGCTGCATCACCAAAGCCCACTCCAGCCTGGGTGACAGCTCGCAAATCTGGGAATCTGGAACACATTGCTCATCCTGAGGGCCACTTATCAGGCTGAAGAGTATCTGTTCTAAGTGACTCGGCTGGTCTAAACCTTTTCCAGGCAGCTGGTCTAGCCTCAAAGTCTTAGAGTCTTCTTTACAGTCTTGAAAGTCTAAGAGTCCATTTGGTTTGTCTGAGAGGGACTCTCAGCATTTATTGATTACTCTGGGTGGGAGGAGAATAGTGAATCTGGTCGGTTTCAGGGACTTCCTGAAGCTGTTTGAGTGAGGAGTTTTCCTGAAGGATGGAATGTTTTAATCTTGGAGGAAATTGTTACGTAACTCTCCACCTCTTCCTCTGGCTCTTAATGGTCCTCCTGCCCTCCCCGTCTTCTGCAATGATCCCTGAGCCTGGTGGGGAGGGGTGTATAGATGTCCATCTATGGCTAAGAGAAAGGCCACCCTGCCACAGTAACAGTTCCTTGTTCTCAGGAGCTTCACCAGTGATTATGAGTTAAGGCTGATAACAGTGCTCTATGTGCAGGCACAAACATGTTTAGAAGGTAATTTGACAGACACATCACGTAGGTCTAGAAAGACCATAAAAGTTGCTTCCCCGTTGAAACCTATAACTTCAAAGCCACGGGGTTTAATTCTGGCCTACAAAATACGAGGCTTGAACTCCCTCTTCTAGAGCAGGCCTTAAATCAAATTGGAAGGCTGTTGGTACTACCCAAGATAGCTGGGCCACTATTGCACAAGCAGGAACATCCCCATAGTGAAGCAGGAATGTCGGAGATATTTCTCCTCCAGCAGCCTTCATGGCTCCTCCCTGCCAGAGGAAGCAGTAAATATTTCGAGCCCCTCTCAGACTAGTGAAGTGGAAGAGAAGGCTCTCGGACAAGCCAAGCTACAAGAAGGTGCTGAGGCCACACTGGCTGCCTGGAAGAAGCCAAACCCAGCCGAGCAGCCTGAAGGAAGTTTAGACCTATGGAGGCACCTGGAGAGGACACTCTCCAACCTGCTGTGCCACCTGCAAGCTGTGGGAGGTGCCCAGGTTCCCAGCTTTGTGAACTGTCACCATGCTGGGGTGGGCTTTTGAGCAATTTCTGCTCCTGTAAGTAACCCCTCACCCACTCCTGTAATTAACCCCATGAAGACTCATGGTTCACTGAGCTGGACTTCGGTGGTGTTCATACTTTGGTCTGTCATGGGCTCCCCTGAGCCCTGAGGTGAGATGTATGTGCTGTGTCTCCCCACGAGAAGTTTTATCATACAAGGCTCCAGCCTTCAAAGTACCAAGGCTGGCAGGGCAAATATGCCAAAGACATGAAATGGGAGAGTACAGTGCAACCGTGGGAGTGTAGCTATTGGGAAAAGCATGGTGTATATAGGGCTCAGCACTCTTGCAGTATTGAGCATTGACTGGGAATCTTGAAGAGAATTCCCCATGGGTGAGCAGATACTGCTGGAGCCCCCAAAACTTAGCGGAGCATTGTATAATTTTTACGAGTTGCTTTTCTTTGGTGGAAAGAGCATCTCTTGACTCCTGAAGAGATGAAGATGAGCCTGCGGCAATGGTGAGGGGACACATTCAAGCTGAAGAATGGCTGCGTTAAGGCAGGAGGACTGTACTTGAGGAGATAAGATGTGAGATCAGGAGGAACAGTCCATACCAATGTGGGGGGGTGGGCCCAGAGGGAGTAAGAGAGCAAGGAGGTGAAGATGCTGCCTGACTTTAGACTGTGCGGGGGTGGCATGGAAGAGCCTTCAGGAGATAGAGGAACAGAGGAGGGGTTGGAGGCCAAGGAAGAATTTCACAAAGGAGAAGGCCCGTTGATAGATGAGCAGGAGGCCCATGAGTTAACTAATTGGTTTCCTTTGGATGTAAGTGTAGAATGTGAAGGCTCTGCTCAAATCCCCTCTCTTCCTTTGTTCTGCTGCATCCCAGATCCTTGTACCATACATGCCCACTTTGCCATGCCCCACAGCTATTCCAGCACTGTGAGGAGGGCTGTTTGCCTTTCTTCCCTCTTTATAAACAAGGAGACTAATATTCATAGCAAAACATTAATGAAGCTGTTGTCTGGTCAGAGGAAGAAGGAAAGAAGAAGGCATAGTCATGTGTCCTAATTTGCTGGTACTGGCCTTGAGGTACCAAGGACCAAGCATTGAGGTCCCCAGTGTCAGGATACCCTTTGGCCTTGGGTAAATAGATATACTGTTGATTACCTGATGTGCTGGGAGTAAGGTGTGCTTTGAGCTTATGTCCCCATCTCCTCTGGGCTGCAGTGTCATGGGCTCCCAGCCCTTCTGTCTCAGAGAACCAATTGACAGGTTGTTCCTAGGTCACTTTTGACTGTACCTGATAGTTGACAGCTGTTTGTTCTTCTAGAGCCATTTGCTGTCCAAGACATGAATTCTCTGTCCTCTGTGACAAGCCTTGTATAGACTCAGCACTGAGCACACAGTAGACCCACCTCCAAATATCTACCCAGTGGTCTAAACTTTTATGTGGCCAGGTTGAAGCATGGGTAAGCACTTTCTCCTGACCCCTTCAAAAGCATGCCTCTAGCTGTGTGCGTATGTGCTTGCACACACAGATGCCTCTGCTCAAGCTTCTTGCAGCTTCACCCAAGTTTATTTAGAAAATCCAATAACTTTTCTAATCTCCCGAAACCCGTGTCCTCCAGGGTAGGGGATCAGAAGGGGTGGTTCCAGTGGTCGAGGCAGCTTTGATGTCACACATTTGCATCTGGGAATGGTACTCTGGTCCCTCTCACTGTCGGAAACCATGGAGATGACGAGCAGATGTTTTTCTAATAATGAGAAGATGTGCAGGCGCCGACACAAGAATAGTTTCCAGTTCGAAAGTTAATTAGCAAGCTGGGGAGCCCAGATAAATAAAGGTTTCTGTTTCCCTTTCTGTAGCCTAAAATACCAACTCTGGAGATTCCCTCCCTGCCTTTGCCTCTGCCCTGAGCATCAGGTTTGAGGGGAAGCTTTTAAATGCCCAGTCATTTGTGTGAGGGGGAAATGGCTTCCCGCACAACCTGTGGAGTCCACTCATAGCAACTCACTGGCTGATTATCTCTGCCCTCCCGCTGGCCCACTTGAGGATTATAGGAGATAAGAACACCACTAATAGAGGGCTTTGTGGATAAAGACCCCCACCCCACCCCTGCACCCAGTTATGATGCAGAAAAAGTAAATACCGAGAACAAATCAGTCAGCAGCATTGTTTTTCCATTGTACAGATGGGGAGTTTAAGGCCTAGACAACTTAAGCTACTACAAAGCTGTTACAGAGTGAAATGGATATTAAGCTCGGTTTGCCTAACAGCAGGCCTGAGGGCTTCATCACTGAATGTATTTATACAGTTTAAGAAAGGCCAAATCTTTGCTTCTGTTCTCAGTGCTCGGCTTGGACTCTAGAGCTCTGTGCATGCTAGGCGAGCACTTGACGCTGAGTTACATTCTCTGTCTATGGACACTTCCCTGACAGGGACATCTCAGGAACCCTAACCCAGATGCTGACTTGAGATGGACTTGGGTTGGATGCTTGGACAACTTCCTTGATTAGGGTTACTATTGCTATGATAAAGCACCACGACCAAAAGGAAGTTGGGGAGGGAAGGGTTTATTTTGGCTTACATGTCCACATGGCAGCCCATCATTGAAGACAGACAGGGCAGGAACTTGGAGGCAGGAGCTGATGTAGAGGCCATGGAGAGGTGTTTCTTACTGGCTTGCTCTCAATGGCTTGCTCAGCCTGCTTTCTTATAAAGCCCAGGACCACCAGGCCAGGGATGGTGCCACCCACATGGGGCGGGGCCCTTCTCTCCCCTTCTCCCCCATCGATCACTAATTAAGAAAATGCCCTGCAGGCTTGCCTACAGCCAGATCTTCTGGAGGCGTTTTCTCAGTTGAGGCACCCATCTCTCTGATGACTCTAGCTTGTGACAAGTTGACATAAAACCAGCCAGGAGAGCAACAAAAGCCAGACTTCCAACTCTGGGGTCCCAGTTTGTCCTCTTCACGTTGTTCATTAGCTGTCTCCTCTCCATTCCTCTCACATTTCAAACTTTACCCTAGCAATCTTTTATTTTTTTAATTCTGAAAAATAACACAAATGGGCCAGCTACTGTTTGTCAGCAGGTAGTAGCACAATCGTTTCTGGATTTTGGAGGGAAAACACATGAGAAATTCTCCAAATGTATTACCACCAAAAGAGCTGTTTCTTCAGGAAAGAAAGAAAATGTCCCCAGAACTGCAGAATGGGAGACTCGGAATTGAATGACAGTGTCCCCTGGTTGATGGGTGTTTACCCATTCTCGGTGTCTGTTGCTAGCTGTGCTTTGAGACAAGAGACATGTGTTTTTAATAGAATTGCGCGTTTTATGCCTTGTTAAAAATACCCACATGGATGCTGGCTAGGACTCTGCTGCAGAGCAGCTATGAATTCCGTTCCCAGCCTGCTAGGACAGGAGAGGAAGTGGGAAGGATGGCCCTGGGCCCTCCCATTTGCTTGACTGTGTACAGCCCTCCCTTTTCTCTTTGGAAATGACTGCTGGCCCCCAGCCGAGCTCCCCATCCCACCCCAGTGTGGAGCAGTGAAGGGCTCCCCGTCTCCCTCAACAGGATGACAGAATATTCATTTTTCACTTCCAGACACGCTTTTGCTGTAATTGGGGAGAGCGTCCATTGGACTCTGTGGAAAGCCTGAATTACAGGGTTCTTTAAAGATATGCAGCCCTTGTTATGACTTAATGGAATATTTTCTGAATGCTAGGAACAGGAGGGGTAAGGGCCAGACCCCACAGTAACTGGTGAGTCTCATATTCCCTAGTGCAGCTCAACTCATGTCACCAAAGAGATCCAATGAAGGTTTTTTGTTTTTTTTTCTTTAGTTTTCAAAACTTTCTCTCTCTCTTTGTAGGTTGTAGAAAAACATTAAAAATGGAGTAAATTTAATTTTATCATCTATAGGTGCTGTTCACATCAAACTATTTCTTTTCAATCTTTGTCCCATATGTATCATGTATGGATATATAAATAGAATGCTTATAAAATTATGCTTATATTCTATAAAATGTATACTGCTTTTTCTCCAATATAACAATGTATTGTGTATATCTTCCCATTTCGCTAAAGAGCCTTTGAAATATGTCTCCTAGAAAATAACGAGGGACTGGAGAAGTAGCTCAGTTGTAGAGTGCTTGCCTAGCATGCCTGAGGCTGTGGGTTTGATCCTCAGCACCATATTAGCTGGGCATTGTGGCACACACCTGAAATCAGGAGGTCCAGAAGTTTAAGGACATCTTATGAGTTTTAATTCAGCTTGGGATAAGTACTGGCTGGTTTTGTGTGTCAGCTTGACACAGCTAGAGTCATAAGAGAGAAGGGAGCCTCAGCTGAGAAAATGCCTCCATGAGCTCCAGCTGTAAGGCATTTTCTCAATTAGTGATCAGTGAGGGAGTCCCAGCCCATTGTGGGTGGTGCCATCCCTGGGCTGTTAGTCCTGGGTTCTATAAGAAAGCAGGCTCAGCAAGCCATAGGAAGCAAGCCAGTAAGCAGTACCCTCCATGGCCTCTGTATCAGCTCCTGCCTCCAGGTTCCTGCCCTGCTTGAGCTCCTGTCCTGACTTTGGTGATGAACAGCAGTGTGGAAGTGTAAGTTGAATAAACCCTTTCCCCTCCAACTTGTTTTTTGGTCACGGTGTTTCATTGCAGCAATAGAACCCCTAAATAATGCAGGACTCATGAGAACGTTTCTCAAAAACAAGCAAGCAAACAAAAAGGACAAAGATGTCTGTAATCCTCAGGCCAGTCGTGGCCTCACAGTCATTTAACTGGTATGCTTTTTCTCAAGTATATTGTCTGCAAAATTTTTCCTATTTATAGAAAGAATCGTAATAGCTTTTTTCTTTGCTTCTAATTATGTGAAGTGTCTCTTTTCTGCTTGAATTATCACTGCTTTCCCCCTATCTTAAAAGGTAGGCATGTTCTAGCAACATAAACCAAATTTCTTTTGAATGCACAATTCCATTCACACTAGTTCAAAACCACATGTTGTTTTATAAACAGGGCTGAATTTAAAAGGTGAAAGAAAAATGAGAACAGGAGAGGATGTTTGCTGAGTACGTCACCTTGTACATAAGCCTGGATTGTGTCCTATGGATGAAGATTATACACTGTCACATCCCTTCCCAAAGTGGACTATGCTCTGAAAGGAAGAATAAAAGCATAGCACATGTACAAGCTGTGTGGCTGATGAATATGCACCAAGAGGACAGAAAAAGAAGTTGGTTTTAAAGACTATCTGGGATGTAAGAAGATAGAGGTTACCTTGTATTGAGACCCAGCATATGCTTAGTGTATTGCATATAGCAATTAAAAATTCCTTACAATAACCCTGCCTATTTCTCATTAAAAGCACTTGAACATTTCACACACACAATAAACAAATAAGTGTAAAATCAGTTTTTAAAAGATAACTAGTTGGATGACTCACTGGCATTTACCTCCAAGTCTGATCACCTGAATTTGGTCCTGGTATCCACATAGGAGAAGGCCCTTGAAGGTTGTCCTCTGACCTCCACAACATCTCTGTGGTGTGCGCGCACGCGCACACACAAAATCACAAATCTAAAAAGTTCTTATGTGTGTTTTATGCGTGCGTGTGTGAGAAGTGTGTGCCACAGCACACATGCAGAGGTCAGAGGACAGATTGCAGGAGTCAGTTCTCCCCTTCCATCACTGAAGTTGCAGTCACTGAACTCAGTTCATCAAGTTTGGCAGTGTGTGCCCTTACCACCTAAGCCAGTGGTTCTCAACCTTCCTCTTTAATACGGTTCTTCGTGTTGTGGTGACCTCGCCAACCATGAAGTTGTTTTTGTTGCTACTTTATAACTGTGATTTTGCTACTTTTATAAAAAAAATAATGTAAATATTTTTTGGAGATAGAGGTTTGCCAAATGGGTTGTAACCCACAGATTGAGAACCGCTGAGCTAAGTCATTTACCTGCCCCCTAAAAATTTTTAAAGAGCAAATTAGACTCTGAAAAAAAGCATATACTGAATAAAATTTAATAATAAGACCGGAAAGTGGGATGTTGTGTCTCACCCCTATAATCTCGGCACTTGGGAATCTAAAACATGTTGGTTTGCCGTGGGCTTGAAGTTAGCTTAGACTACATAGTTATTTCCAGGCCAGCCTTGACTATGATGTAAGACCCTGTCTCAAAGAAAGCAAGAAATATTGAGAGCTCGGTATGTATGGGAGTGAAAACAGACCGTAAATATCTTTTAAGCGAAAAATAAATAAGAGCAAAGGGAAAATATGGGCAAGAAGGTAAGATAAGGTATAAGTGCTGTAAGAGAGGGGTCTCAGCTGGGCTTCTTCACTGCCAGGTCCCACATCACTGGAGGAAGGACTTCATGCAGCAGGTGCTCTGTGAATGTTGGCTGCAGGAAGGAAGGGAGGATGGAAGGAAGGAAGGAAGGAAGGAAGGAAGGAAGGAAGGAAGGAAGGATGTATTTGCCATAAGCTTCTGAGTATTTAGGAAATAGCAGATGCTATTCTGACTCTCAACTGCCTTGATGAGAAGGCACAGAGTGTAACATATTAAGAAATAATCCCAAGCTGGGCACACTGGTGCATGTTTGTGATCCCAGCACTTTGGGAGGCAGAGGCAGGTGGGTCTCTGTCAGTTTGAGGCCAGCCTAGCCTACAAAGGGAGTCCAGGACAGGCAAGGCTACACAGAGAAACCCTGTCTCAAACAAACAAACAAAGAAACAGAAAACAAAACAAAAGGAAAAGGAAAAGAAGAATGATCTCAATTAGGCTGACTATGGCAGCACAGGCCTCTAATCCTAGACCTAGGGAGGCAGAAGCAAGGGATTCTTCATGAGTTCAAGGCCAGCCAATTGCATGGTGAAACCTTGTCTGAAGGAAAGAGGGAGAGGGGAGCGGGGGAGAACCGACCAGATAGCTCAGCAAGTAAATGCCACAAAGCCTGAAAACCCGAATAGTCTGAGTCCATTGATCTACACGCATGTGTCATGGTGCACACATGTATGCACACATGCATATACACAAATAGATAAATAAATGTAGTAAAAAAAAATTAAAGATGGAAATAACCTCAGTCTACAAATAAGATACAAGGTTGATGGCAGTGGGGACAGAATTTCACCTGTTTGTGTCTGACAATGAGACAAGGACTAGACTGCCCTGTGTCCCATTGGAAGGGGTGGTGCTGAGTAGAATCACCTGCTGGCCCATTGCTCAGGTGGGCTTGTTGGAGGTCAGGATGGAGTATATGGCAAGGACTAATGGAGAGGATGTAGTGAGGAAGCTGACTTGGCAGCAAAGCAACCGTCATTACCCTTCTCAGCCTGTTCCCTTTGTTGAGGACTGAGTTTTGTCCTGCCCTCTGTCAAGTTCACGTGACAAAGCTCAAATGCCCAGAATGACTGAATTTGGAGGCCAGAAGGGTGGGGCCTTGATCCAACAGGACCAGAAGCCTTGTAGTAGGGAAAGACACCAGGATACCCTTTCTGCAGCACACATGTGCACACTGAGGAAAAGTGTGGGTCCTTGACACTGGACTTCCAGCTTTTGGAGCTAGGAAAAAAGGCACCTAGCCCATGTACACACTGTAGAACGACAGGACTCTGTTCCCATTGGGAGACACTGCCAGTTCACATTTGGTCCCAAGAGCCTAAAGCTTTTTGGTCCGTGTTGTTCATTTTTAGCACATCTGAAACACGATCAGTTCCCTTTTCTGCTCCTACCCCTTGGCCCTATCTCACCTCTGTGTGGCTGTAACAGCAGCTTAGAGGCCTCATTCTGAGATGGGTGGACTGCTGCCAGAACTGGGTGGCAGGGAAGGCCATGCCCATGGAGATTGTACTGATTGTCTTCAATCTCCTCAATTTTGGTCTGGCGTTTTCCACTATATCTTTTGCAACCTTTTTATCTAAATCCCTGGCCCTTCCTTGCCTGGCCCTGATCCACTCTGATCTCAGATACTATTCACCCACAACTGCAAATCAAAATTGCATATCATGGGAGCGGAGAGCAGAAGGACAATCATGGCCACTGAATACCCTTCACTTTTGGTATCCAGCTCCAACCATAAATTCCCCTGGGCCAAGGGATGGGCTGCGTGGCAGGAACTGGGGCGTGTGTTTCTCTTTGGCTATCTTCGTGGCTTGAATTATGCTTATTTTTTTTTCTTCAAGCTTCTAGAACCCTTAAAGATATTTTAAAGGAACAACTGATACCTGGGTTTCATAGTAGAAGGAAATTTTCTCTCTGGATATTATGTCTAAAGACCTGCTGCCTTGTATGGAGTGTGCATCTGTCAGGTGAGGGGATTGAGATTCACCAAGCTTACATCACAGTCAGACTGAGCTACTAGTATGGAGCATGGTGGCCCGAGGCTGGACTTGCAGCCTGGTATCAGGCCAAGATCAATTTGGAATCACTTATTCATAAGTAATCTCATTCTCCCGTTATTAAAAACAACAAACAGCAACAACAAAAAGAAAACATTAGGGAAAGCCCCCAGCTTTGGTTTTTTTCCTTTGAACTCCCTTTGTAAATGTCTCTGAGCCTCAGTTTCCTCATATATAAATAAACACAAGAGGTCTGTAAGCCTCTCTTCATCGCTTCACTGTGGTAGCTGGGGAGATGACTTGGTGTGTTTCTTAGTTTGGGTTTTATTGCAATGAAGAGACACCATGACAATTGCAACTCTTAAAAAGGAAAACATTTAATTGGGGCTGGCTTACAGTTCAGAGATTTAATCCATTATTGTCAAGGCAGGAAGCATGGCGGCACACAGGCACACTTGGTGCTGGAGAGGTGGCTGAGTTCTACATCCGGATCCACAGGTAGCAGGAAGAGAATGAGACACACTTTCTCCAACAAGGCCATTCCTCATGATAGCGCTATTTCCTACAGGCCTGTGGGGGCCGTTTTTATTCAAGCTACCACAGCTTGCTTGCCCCTGGTGGAGCAGCTGGCACACAGGGACTTAGCGTCTGTAATGAAAAGTACACTTCACAGGCCATTTCCAGGGGATAGCCTCTGGGTGTTTAAGCTGAGGTCACAGCTCCTGAGGGCATGTCCAGATGCTGGGGACTAGGCAGCTGTTCATCTGCGACAGATTTTGGCAGAGGGATCTGGACTATCCTTTTTACAGAAACCAACTGGTAAGCCTCATGCTTGTGGTTTTGCAGGAGAACCTGATATTCAGCCTAATTAAAGGGCAGAAGGTACACACGTACCCCACTAAACCAGAAAATGTACGGTTCCTAAGCTATTGAGTGTGCGTGTGTGTGTACATGTATGTTAAGGGTGGGAAATTTTAAAATAGAGAGGTGGGCCATATTAGTTTTCTTGGGCATTAAGCTCTTGCATAGAAATCTTCATTAGTTAGATACATGTTACTACCATAAAATAGCTGAGATGACCGAGTAGAGATAAACTGTTTATTCTGATTTTTTAATGTTCTAAGAATTACATTTACATTTTTTTTTAATTTTATGTGTGTGTAGGGAGAGACGTTTCACGTGGATATCAGAAGACAATTTGTGTAAGTCTATCCTTTCCTTCCCCCATTAGGTCCTGGGGACCGAACACAGGGGGTCAACTTTGGCAGCAGGCTCCTTTTCCTGGTGAGCCATCTCACTGGCCCTAGGAATAGCTTATTGAGCTCTCAATTTTGGAGGCTCAGGTCTGAGACAGAATGGTCTCACTTGGTTTGAGCCTCTGGTGAGGGAGTGAGATGGCAATAGCAGGTGTGTGTCAGGACACACAGCCACGTGTAAATCTATGATGTAAAGAGAGACGGAGAGAAGACAGCCCCATGGCGGCCTGGAGACCTCCCACGAGGTTCCATTTATCCAAAGTCCACAGCATCTCTCCTACTGCTTCCCAAGACCAGGACATCCCCCACATTTCAATGGAAGTAAGATCCAGAGAAAAAGCAAGCCCATTGCTTGATTGTACATAGGTGTGTCTAAACCCAAGGGGATCCTCAAGAACATGCCTGTGACAGAGGAAGCATTTTCCTGGTACTGCCACCTTCCTTTCCCTCCTCCACTGTCCATGAAGGGACGTCAGAGAAGGAAGCAGATTACCCCTGTCACTCAAGGTGAGTGGCCGGCTATACTTGTTTCCTTTGACCCTGAGCTAGTCACATCTTCTGTATAAGCCTCGGTGACTTTTACAAAGTGTACCAGTTGGGCCCTTTAAGCTTTAGGACCACACACGACCAGGCATATCTGTGGTCTGTGGTCCCCCTGTGTCTGGAGCAGGGGAAGGCTGTCTTATCTGAGGAGCCTTGCAGCTTGGCTCTGGGGTCAAAACCACTACTCTCTAGCTATAGCTCAGGCACTAGCTGCCATTCTCTAAGGCACCAGTCGCAGGAGGAGGAGGCGTTTGCCCTTTGTAGCCCTTAAAAATAGAACAATAAATAGACAACACTTAGAACCTTTGAGTCCTGAAGTCAGTAATTAACTTGAGTTCCTGAGGAATTGTACGTGTCAGCCTAGGAGAGAGGTTGGCAGTGAGCAGAGGCCATGGCTGTGGGAGATCAGAACTATAGTTTATTGTCCCAAATACAGGGTCCAGTCCTACTCTGGGTGTGGTAAGACTCCAGGGGATTTGCGTGGGGAACACAGAGCTCTGAGAAGTGTTTTTATCTTCCTGTGATGTGGATGGGGCCTGGGCACAGCTGATCCATCTCTAACATATGGGTCACAAAAGCCATTTTATGTAAGCTTGTGATCTGTGGCCCAGGATTTTGGTAGAGTTTGGCTAAGCAACACTTTGCTTGATGTGCGATTTTTGGGTCTGTAAGTGGGATTTAGCTTGTGACTGGGCTGATCTAGGGGGGTCTAGTAAGGCTCTGTTCTTAAGCCAGAGGTCCTCCCAGGGGGAAATGGGAAGGCTGAGGTTAGGTGAGGTACTGAGGTGGCTTCTTTCTTTCTTGCTGTGGCCACAGTGTCTTTCCCTTTGCATTTGGTTTTCCCATGGAGTCTCCTTGGCAAGGTCACCATAATTTGCCTTGGAAGCTCAGGGCCTAATAGAAGTATGGGGTCCCGTTTACTGTATTCTATTGATACAGCTGTCCCAGAGTGGCTCAGCCTCAAAGGGACAGAAAAGAGGGTTTTACATCGCTAGTGAGCCATGATGTGTGTGCACGTGACAAGAAGTACTGAAGACAGCTATCTTTGAGAGTCAGATACTACTGGGCCCTAAAAGATGGGAAAATCAGAGCCAGTCATATCAAAGGTAATAGTGATGCTGCCCCAGTGCCTTTGTGGTGCATGTGGTAGTTTGAATGGGAATGGTCCCCATAGTCTCTTAATATTTGAATGCTCGATCCAGAGTTGGTGGAACTTTTTGGGAAGGATTGGGGGAAGTGGCCTTGTTGGAAAAGGTTTATCATTGGGGGTAGGTAGGCTTTGAAGTTTCAAAAGCCTATATGCCATTCCCAGTTAGTTTTCTCTCTCTCTGTCTCTCTTTCTCTTTTACTCTTTCTCCCTCTCTTTCTCCCTCTCCCTCCTTCCCTTTACCTCTGCCTCTCCTTCTCCCTCCCTCTATCTTTCTCTTTCTCCCCCACCCCACTCTCTGCCTAATGCTTATATAACTGGGATGGCAGCAGAAACCCTCAGGATGGGGACTGGTGATTGAGTACAGGCATTTCCAACCTCATACCTTCGAAGGAAAACTTTGTTTCTTCTAGCCTCTGGAGGGCTGCTATTTACTGGGTACCCACACTCTTGTATCTGGAAATCAGAACTGTGAAAGTAGATTTGGAGGTGCTCTCTCAGGCCATGTGTTGCTGTATAAGGTTTCACTCCTTCAGAATATAAAATTCCCAGAGGAGAATATGAAGAAATAAATACTGCAGTTTATTGTTTGTTTCTAATAATGGAGATGAGTGATTCTGTGGCACCTGGGTAGCTCTTTGGGTGGTTAAGCCGGGGGATAAAGTTAGCTCTGGGTAGGTCTATGGGTTCCAGCTCTGTAGCAACTCTCTAGCAGAGAGCTGGGAATGAAGGTAGTGTGCTTACCTAGCACACAGCTTCAGTCTTCAGCACTGCATAGCAGGGTGTGTTGAAGGACCCTCTATTTTCAGCTTTTGGTGGAGGAAGGAGGATGAGAAGTTCATGGTCATCCTCTGCTATTGTGAGGCCAGTCTGGAATATGGGCGATCCTATCTCAAAAACAAGACAAAACCAGATCTCTAACAGAGGAGGACTTGACAGTGTTGGTTTGAGGTTAAAACGTTTCTGCCCTGGTGATTCTGCACACGGTTGACACATCTGGGAAGGGTCATAGTTCATTGGATGTTCCATCGATATTCCACACTTCGTCCTGGTCCAGCATTCATCAGGTCACCCAGAGTCTCTGCAGAATCACCTTGTGTATACCCAAGAACCAAATTATAATCAGGATGTGCTGTACGATCATTAAGATACAGAGGCAATTAAGGTTACTCATGACACCGGAAGCTATACAGCATCTTAAAGTGTGCCATAATCATCCAAGGAAGATGAACTTATAAATAGCAGAGCCACAATGTGGCCTGAATTTTTTATTTTACCGACTTTTGTAATTGGTCAACTGAAAGTTGTTGAAAAGCTGCTTAGAGAATCTGCTTACCACTTGCTGAGAACAGCGATGATAGCTCACATAATTTGTCGAGCATTCACTTGTGAGAGTTTGCCTGTGATCGCTCACAGACACAGGGCAGCATGCTTTGTGCACCTGGGCTCACATCTCAGCGTTCTGGACTAATGGGAGCTTCTGATGCCATCATTAAGCAAACACATGAAAGGGACATTTCCTTGGCCTCTTTGTTCTGTTGGCTTGTATGGATTTAATGGAGCCATTCCTGAAAAGGAAGGTGTGATGTTTCACTTTGATGCAGAGAATGTTGACTGGCTCGTACAGTCCTGTGTCCCTGGCCTGGGCAAGCTCAGTCGGGCACATGCTGGAAAATCGCTGTCTGTCCTTCTGTACACCCTTTGTTTGTCACTCTTGCCCCAAACCCATGACTGGGGACTGTCTGCGTATTGGCTTGGCCCATCCTCTCAAAACTGGGCTCCTCTTTCATTTGTATTCACTTTAAACACACACACATGCACACACACACACACACACACACACACACACACACACCCATACACACACTCTCACACACGCACAGAAGAACAAATTCACACACTCACACACACAGACACACTCACACACAGACACATATACTCTCATACAGACAAACACACACAGACTGATACACCCACACACAGGCACAGGCACATTCACACACTCACACACACTGTTAGAGCCAACACCTCTCTCCTTTCTTTTGAAGAAGATGTGCAATTTGGAAGAGATTGGTTAATTTTCGGTTACTTATTCTTGTTCACATTCGGCCATCTGTTTCAAAACCTACCTATGATTTGTCTCATCCAGGTGTGGTAAGACCTGTAGATACAGAGAAGTCTGCCAAGAGCAAGAACTTTACAGCCAGGCCCCTAGAAGCAGGAGGCATCACTCAGGACTGTATGCCGAAGTACCATGGTTGGTCAGGAATCAAAAGGATGGAGCAAGGAAAGTGGGCTTTAGTGTCTTTGTAGCAAGGCCTGGGCAAGCGGTGGGCTCAGGAGAGAAAGGCTGTCCAGTCCACTGATCCTGTAGGAGAGCAGAGCAGGATGTGACAAGTGAAGGTTGAACAAAGGAGGGGGCATGGCCTCCTGACTGGTGATTGTACATAAGAAAGAGAGGCTGCAGGCTGCTGGTCTAGGGTCTGTAAGAACTAACTGAGAAGGGCCCAGAGCAGAGACAGACATGGCTGGAGAAGTTTCCTTAACCCTTTAAGGACCTTACCTCAGGTAAAACTGGATCTCTGGTTTCCGCGCAAAGAATCTCAAAGCAAGCCAGTATGAAACGGTTTTAAGTGTGTGTGTGTGTGTGTGTATGTGTGTGTGTGTGCGCGCGCACACACACACGTGCATGCTTGCATATGAGTGCGGGCAACATTAGAGATAGCAGTGGGTGTCTGACCCCTGGGAACGGGAGTAAGAGGTTGTGAGCTGGGCAACTTGTTTACATTGGGAACAGAACTTGGGTCTTCTGAAAGAGCAGCACATGCTTTTAACTGCTGAGCCATGCCTTCAGCCTTGAGTTGCAATTCATTTAAAAGATGTTTTTAATATTGATTTTTTTAAGCACAAGGGTTAAGAAAGAGGCACTTGGGAAGAAACAAGGCACACCCAAGAGACAGGTTTCCAGCTTCTCACTGAGAGCCCAGCTTCATTGTGAGGTTTGAAGTTATTGTGATAAAAAGGCTGCTGAAAGACCTAAATGAGATCATGGGGGGGGGGAGCAGTGTTACAGCTGATAAGGTGAAAGTCTGGATCACAGGGATGCTGGGAGTAGAGAGAGCTCTACTGTAAACAGCTAACTTATGTGAGATTCCCAGAACATGCCTGGGAAGAGGAATGAGGCCCTACCCAAGGTCATGTGAGGGCTGGCCTTCAACCTGGCTGTTGCTATAATAACAAAATATCCATGTAGGAAAGGAATTTTATCTTTCTGTTGGTGATCTTCACCGTCGGTGCTGCTAACTGTCGAAATTCTCGGCAGTGAGAGGCTTCGGTAATTCCAGGGTGGGGGTACCTTTCTCTCCCATGACCTCAGAATTTTCCCTATCGCTTCTCCTTTGCCATCCTTTAAAACAACAGTTCTCAATCTGTGGGTCAAGACCCCTTTGGAGATCAAACAAACCTTCACGGGAGTCACATATCAGATATCCTTTATATTAGATATTTACATTACCATCCATAACAGTAACAAAATTACAGTTATGAAGTAGCGATGAGAATAATTTTATGTTGGGTGTCAACACAACACAAGGAACTATATTAAAGGGTTGCAGCATTAGAGAGGTTGAGACCACCGATTTAACATGTCTGCCCAGGAGACCGAAAGCATGCTTAGAATGCATGCTGAGCAACTGGCTTTGCAACTCTGAGCTGGGTCATGAACCATGCTAAGTCCTCTGTTGACGTATGGTGCTGAACCCAGAATGTGCTCAGAAGACCAGCATTATCCACAAGGAGAGTACATCTAGGCTGAGAAAAATGTTTAGGTATATTTATTATCACTTGACAGTTGCCATTGGAAGCCTACAATCATCTCTAGACCCATTTCTCACAGGGGTCCCTGCAGCAGAGAATGGATGCAATCTCCCAGCCATCGGAGCCAGAGAGTTCTTCATGCCTTGTTGCCACTGATACTTTAAAAAATTATTCTTTTCGGGTTCAATAAAGAGATGATGCTCTGTGACAGATTTCAGGTGAATTAGCCTTTAATCAAAAAACCTCTGTGAAGAAACTGGGGTTGCAGATCCAGCAACTGACGGATGAGCCAATCATATTGTCCTGCCCAACCCTGGAGCTGTCGTGTGCTGAGATTTCTGAACTCTGATAGCTCTGGGGTGGCAGTGAGGGGCGTGGCCAATCACCTGCCGATCTGCCCTTTCCCCTAGATTCAGGAGGAACAAGTCCGGGCCTTTCTACCTACTCAAGCCAAGGCCAGATTCATTCCTTTTCATCTTCCCTGGCTTCTCTTCAGGGAAGCTGTGGCCTGCCTCCCTGCTGCCCCAGGAGTCTCTCCTAACGGCATGACTTTTGTCCTCTCTACCCAGCAGAACTCTGGGTGTTAATTTGGAACAGCTGTACCCCAGCTACTGGTGGGCTTCTGGGAGGGAAACAGTGTGGGAAGGATTTCTGACAGGATAAGGGAGGAGCCCTCCAAGTGGATAAGCCACCCAAAGAGCCCCTTTCAAATTTCCTAGAGAAAATGTTTTTCTCTAGAAAGCACTGTCTCTGCAAGGGGCAGAGGCAGCAGAGGCCCAAGACAACTATGAGGTAGAGGGTCAGCTTCCTCTTAGCTCCTCCCATCTCCTGTGTGTCTAGTTTCCTTCCCATCAGGCCTTCTAAAGGCAGCCAGTGCCCAGCAGCCCCTTTATCACATTAGCGGAATTTAAGGGTCACTGTTCCTTATTGTATTTGGGCCTGAAAAAAAAAAGGCTAATAAGGAGGAGTCAATGTTTGTGCTTCCGGCTCATTCTCAGAATTTGATACTCCACCCTCCCAGCCAGGGATGTGAGAGTTGAACCAAGGCAGGGGACTTGCTTAGGAAGGGAGGTTTGGTATAGGAAGCTGTGCGTCAGGCTGCCAAGAGGCCAGGATGCCTTGATGGATAGAACCCTAGCCTGCATTGCTTGGTGGAAACTTATTTTTCTCACATTCCAGAGGTTGGAAGTCCAAGATCAAAGTATCCAGAGGTTTGGTGTCCTCTGAGATGTCTTTCCTTGACTTTAAATATGTCTTGTGAGCCTATCATTTCTGCAAGCATCTGTGTGTCTTTTTCTGTGACCATGTCTTTAGGGACACTGGCTGGCTGGTACACTCTGACAGGTAAACTTACACTAAATTACCCTGTGAAGGCTCCGTCTTCAGTATGCGTGGTACTGAAGCTGGAGGCCCGCGATGATTTCATTTATTGGTCTGTTCATTTTGGTGAGAGGGGAGGCACCAATTTTGTTCAGCCAGAACAAAATAGCAGACTCAGACACACACACACGCACGCGCACACACACGCGCGCACACTTGAGCCCAGATCAGAAGATGGACTATTTAGGGAAAGAAGGAGAATTATGGCAGGGGGGAATAAGGTGATTGAAGGGCACATGTGAATAAAAAAGAATGGTGTGTGAGGGCACGTGTGTGTGTGTGTCATTATTTTGTATACTTATCTCCCCCTCCCCAGTATTTCTCCCTGAAAAGATAACTCAGGTGGCCAAGAACGTATGAGGGAGTGGTGTCCATGCAGTAAATGTGGAATTAATGGACCCCTTTAGACAAAAAGGGAGCAAACCTGCTGGTAGGGAGTAGGAGGCTATCCTGCCGTCTGAATTCCAGCCGCCAACGGCACAGGGAAGGCAAAGCTGGGGCGAAGCCGACCAGCCAAGCAGCAGGAGTCTTTGCTACAGGCTTTGCTAGCATTTGCTTACACAGTGTTCGCTTGCACAGTGTTTGCTCACACAGTTGCTTTCCACTGCGCTTGCTGACGAATAGCAGGTGTTATTTTATTTTAAAAGTTTCTGGAGCTGACAGAGTCCTTCTATTAAACATGTTTCTCCGTGCATTCGAGGAAACCGCACTGCTCTGTCTTAGCCATGGAGACACCATAGTGTTCCAGGGAAATATAGTTCAAGAAGCACTGCGCAAAGCCGTGTCTCTAGGCTTTAACTAACCAGAGACTTTGGGAAGAAGGAATGCTTTGATCACTGACAAAAAGAGGATATGAGAGGCTGAGCATTTACAGTCTGGTTTCACCACTGTTTTTTCATTTATTCATCGTGGTTGTTTTAATAAAATGGCCCCCAAAGGCCCATAGGGAGTGGTACCATTAGGAGGTGTGGCCTTGTAGAGGTAGATGTGGCTTTGTTGAGTAGGTGTGTCACTGGAGGGTAGGCTTTAAGGTTTCAGAAGCCCAAGCCTGGCCTCGGCATCACTGTCACTTCCTGCTCTCAGTGTGCCACCATGCTTCCCTCCATGACAATAATGGGCTACAGCTCTGAGCTGTAAGCCAGCCCCAACAAAATGTTTTCATTTACAGTACAGTTGCCATGGTCATAGTGTCTCTTCACAGCAACAGAAATCCTAACAAAGACCAAGACATTCATTTCCTCACCATGATAGATTGTCTTCAAAAAACACATAGCACTCTTCCAGGCATAAGTGGTATTGGAATGAATGGGATTCCGTACTTGCTCAGGGTACTGAGTTGTTAGTTTAAAATATTGGCTATCAAGGGACTGGAGACGTAACTTTTGCTAGAGTGCTCAAGGCACCACTACTACACCAAAAAAAGAGATGGAGGAAGAGGGGGGGGGAAGAAAGGAAGTCACAAACCACAGAATGCACTCCAGCTGTTTAAGCAGGGAGCCTCTAGTAGAGGGAGAGCTGGCTTGGGAGCAAACCAGCTGCTATACTTTGTGAGTCTTGAATGTCCCCTAAAGGCCCTGTGTTGAAGGCTTGGGCTGAGCCCATACTATTAGCAGGTGGCAAAACATCTAGGAGATGGAGTGTGAGAAGACATTAGGTACATGGGAAGATGCCCTTGAAGGGTAGGAGGTTTGAATTTAAAAAAATGCCCCCCCATAGTCTTGGACATTTAAACTACTGGTTTCCAGTTGGTGACGCTGTTTGGGAAGTTTAGGTGGAAGTATGTTATTGAGGATGGACTTTGGGATTCAAATCCTTCCTCCTGTCCCACTTTACTCTCTCCTGCTCTGTGCTTGTAGTTCAGGATGTGAGCTCTCAGCCTCCTGGTCCCGCCATTATTCCTACAGCTAGCCACTATGATGGACTCTGACCCCGTGGGAACCAGGAGCAAACTTATGGACTCTTTCTTCCATAAGTCACTTTTGGTCATGGAAATTTACCTCAGCAACAGAAAAGTAAGTAATATAAAGGGGATATTGGGACTGCCACCTCTCCTTCCATTTTTGGCTTCCTGGAATGCCATGAGGTGAGCAGCTTTGCTCCACCACACTCTCCATCATGATATTCTGCCTCACCCCATGCCCAAAGTCAACTAAATATAGACTGGAACTTCCAAAATGGTGATCCAGAAAAAAAAATCCTTTTCTCTTTGCAAATTAGTTTATCCCAAGCATTTTGTTATAGTGGTGAAATACAAATGAACATTGCCGGACCCACTTCAAGAAATCTTCCTGTATCCCTGACCCCTACTCCCATGGGCACCAGTCTTCCAGGCTAAGCACAAGACACTGCTTTATGATGGCTTGGCTGTTTTCTGTTGCTGTGACAGATCACCTGAGACTAGGTAAGTGTGAAGGTTTATCTGGGCTCATGCTTCTAGAAGCCCAGGAGCATGGATCCAACATCTGATTGCTTCTGATGAGGTCTCTTGATCCTTCTGACTAGCAGGAGAGCAGGAAGCCAGTGGACCAAGAGGTAGCAGGATGAGAGAAGTGAGCTAGCCTGACAGCAAACACCCTTTCCAGCCCGAACAGCCCATTACTGCCTCTTTCTAGGTCATTTCTCTCAGTGTGGCCAAAGGAGATTTCAAAACATAAGCGTCCTGCTTGCATAAAACTTCCCAGTACTGCTTTTCCACAGAGAGGAATTAGTCTTCCCTGTGTGACCGCATTGATCTGTTCCTTAGAGCTTTGCCCCATGACGATAATGAAACACCAGCCCCTGATGCTCTGATTAAGCCTCAATAGGAGTTCAGTGAGGACAAATGGAGGGAAGATTCTCAGCCACTGTTGTCTCTGAAAACTACATGTACGAGCCACCAGAGCCCAAGTCACATGACTGTAGTCTGGCGGCAAAGGAAGATGGGAAAGCAACTTTCTGACTTCTGCCGAAAGTTGTGTGGCATCATGAGAAGGGGACTTTTGCCATCAGCGTTAGAAGGTGTTGGGATAGAGCATAGCAAGGGGCCCATCTCAGCACCTAATATAATGGTAGAAGTTTGTGTCTCTTCAGTATGTAATATAGTGAGAAAATACTATAACAAAGATGTTTTTAAAGAAGATGTGGGGTTTAGGATGTAGCATTGTAGATAGAGTATTTACCTAGAATGCACAAAGCTCCAAGTCCCAGCACCCCATAAAACCAGTGGGGTGGCTCATGGCTGTGATCTCAGAGTCAGAAGGATAAGAAGTGCAAGGTCAAAGCCAGGCATGGTGGTGCGCCAGTGTTAAGGCCAGCACTCAGGGAGGCAGAGGCAGGTGGATCTCTGTGAGTTCGAGGCCAGCCTGGTCTACAAAGCGAGTCCAGGACAGCCAAGTCTATACAGAGAAACCCTGTCTCAAAAAAGAAAAAAGAAGTTCAAGGTCATTTCAGCCACATACCAAGTTCAGGAACAGCTTGGGCTATATGAGACCCTGTCACAAACAAACAAACAAACAAACAGAAAGACACAGTATGTTTTAAGGGACCAGAACAGAAGTATCTAAGAGTTTGGAGTGACCAAGGAAAGCTTCCTAGAGGAAGTAATTGATGACTGAGTTCATCTTGGCGGATGGAACAATGGTGTGTGTGTGTGTGTGTGTGTGTGTGTGTGTGTGTGTGTGTGTTTGTGTGTTTTGGTTTTTGGTTTTTTGTTTTGTTTTGTTTTGTTTTGTTTGAGACAAGGTCTCTCTCTCTGAACCTGGAACTCAACAGCTTAGCTGGCCTACCTGACCAGCAAGCCTCAGGAATCTCCCCATCTCCACGTCTCTAGCACTGGGGTTACAGCCACATACCATAGCTCCCTGCTTTTTACATGGGCTCTAGGGATCAGACTCTGCCTCTGACTGAGCCATCTCTCCCTAGAACCTTCTTTCATTTTTTCTAAAGAAACATTATTATGAAAGTATAAAGTATGAAGTTAAGACCAGAACTCTCTCTAGAGCAAGCGCCTTTGTATTTCTGTTCTGTCTTCTAAATACAACCTCAAGCACAGTCACATTCTGCCCAGGGTTTTCCAAGCTTTCCCCCTTCCCCTATCTTAGAATATTTAGAAAATGGGTGATGGCAGCAGGGCTTCAAAATGATATTTGGTCAACAACTAGTTATTATTGATAAAGCTAAGGATGAAAGCTAAGACTGACAGAGTTGAAATGCTGGCCCCCACCTCCACCCCTATGTCTGTCTCTTGGAGAGATTTCCCTACCTCAGTTCTGTCACTTGGGAATTTCTTCAGGCCGGAAAGGCAACCATCACCTTTAGTCCCCTGACCCCACCCCATCAAGTGACCATCAGGGGGTCCACGGTCTCTTCTCATACTTTTATCTCTAAGTCTCCCCTGCCCAGTTAGACTTGCATCACCCTCCTGAGAGGTCCTGTAGCCAGAATACACCCCTTACTGCTCTGAACTGACCATTCCACTCACGGTGACCAAATGAGATTTCAAATCAGCGTCTTCATTGCAGGATGCTTTCCAGTGTTTGGTTTTCTATTGCTAGTATACAAAACTTAGCCTTGCTGGGGCAGCTTTGACCACACTGCACAGTGGATTCCTCCTTGTCACTGCTGGCTAGCCAGCAACCACTGTGAGCTTCCAGCCATGCCTCAAGTATGACATTTTGCATCTAAGCTCCAGGCCTGGGTGGGCTTACACTGCTTGTTGCTCTTAACTGTTAGGCCTCAACTTAAATGCCATGTCCTCCAAGAGACTGATCTTCTATCAGTGTGCATCCTACCTTCCCCAACTTGGGATGTTTTTTCTGTGTAGCTTCCTGTTGATTTGATTTATCTTCTAGCCGTTCCCACAATAATCTGTATGCTTTGGGCCTACACACATGTGCACGAGCACACACACACACACACACACACACACACACACACACACCCTTCTAGAATCTGATTCTGAGGAGGTACACATGCCAGAACTCTACACTCTTTGAGAACTGCTTTGTCTACCTAGGGAGGCTACCACTGACCTAAGACTTAGCTCAGGCTATCCCACCTGCAGCAGCCTTTGAGGATGTTCAGGCTCAGAACCTTGCCTGCCTACACTAGGCCATGGTGACCATGGCCCCTCAATCTTCCAGTATCGAGGACTCCACTGCCTACCGCCTGATGGGTAAAACATTAAACAGGCTCTCCTGGATCTTTCCTGTAGCTGTCTAATGGAGCAGAGGAAGCACTGGTCTCCAAAGTAGGAGGAAAATGCTGGAGCCCTGCTTCCTTCCTTTGCCTGTGTCACTTTGACCCTCCCTTTTCTTACCTGGAGAATGTGACAGGCAGTCCCTGCTCTAAGTTATCTGTCAGTGCTGTGGAAGGGAAATTTGTGCCTGCCTGGGGCCAGCTATTTGTCCTGGAAGGGTACTGCTCGGCATGCCTTGTCTTCATTTGGAAGGAGAGGCTGCCATGGAGATGAGACAGTCAGATCAATAAAGTTGCCTAGACAGAGTTCCTGCCCTACGCAGTAGATCACAGAGTCCTGAGGTCTGTGGAGTGGGTCCAGGATCTAGGAGACCATCTTCCTGAGGGTGTACCTTGTACGTGCCCCTGTGGTGTAGGAGCCCAGGTTTGACCCCAAAAGAAACCCCATTCAAGTAGTGAGCTGAGGGACAGCTAATGTTGCAGGCACTGACTCTGTCTGCTCGCTCTGAGAGCTGGCTTCAGAGCTGCTGTGAGAGAGTGGCTGCTGGCAAATCCTTCTTTTCCCCACTACCATCTAGTACCCTTTACAAAGACGCCAGCCTGCTATTGAAGCTGGGCTCTTGTTTCAAGAGCAACTAGGACACAGTGGCTGGTCACACATAGGTCACAAAAGCTGCGATTTCCTCTTCGCCTCTAAGGCAGGATTTTTAAAGATCAAAACCAGTGACATTTTGAGTAGGATTTTGGGGGTTTTTTTGTGTGTGTGTGTGTTTTTTTTTTTTGTTGTTGTTGTTGTTCTTTCTTCCATTTTTTTGTTCTTTCTTCTTTTGTTTCTTCTTGTTGTTTCTTCTTTTTTTTTTTCTTCTTCCTCTTCTTCTTCTTTTGGTCAGGAGGAAGAGACTCTCTTACCCATTGTAGGATGTTTGACATCTTTTGGCCTTTACCCACAGAGTGCTTATAGTAAATTCCCCACTCTCCCTGTGTTAACTGGATATTTCTTTGAACAGTACGCCTGAGAGCAAAATCCCCCTCCAAGACAGTGTATAAGCTTATGGAGAAACACTGACCTAAAGAAAATAACACATAGGACAGAAGGGTAGAACTAGGGAGGAAAGTGGGGTGCTGGAAGCTAAGCACAGCACAAAATCACTTATGTACGTCACTGGGGTGCCTGGCTTCTGAAGAGTTCACGCTTGTGCACACTGCTTGGCTGTGGTAAAGCTGATTGGGACCACACCTGATATAAGGCTTCTACACTGAGCTAGCCTGAGAAACTCTGAGATCAACATGCTCCTCCGTTGTCTTAATAAAGGCAGTGTCCATGTAACTGGGTTGCATTTATAAAGTGAGTGATGACAGGGCTGATAAGCGTGCAGCATGCTCAGCCCCTGATTTGTAGCCCTGTAGGAGTTCATTCATTTCTACGTCGCATGGTATTTATATTGTAGCTGCTGCACAATGTGCCTGGTCTGCGCTCTATTTATGTGTCTGCTGCCTTTGATGTTATAGATCTTACTTGATGTATATATTTTAACATATACTAATGCATATTTATTTTTGATGCATATATGTATGTGCATATGGTGTTTCTCTCTATCTGTGTGTGTGTGTTTGAGAGAGAGGTACAGTGGGAAGGTTTGCATGCACGTGTGTGCTTACATGTGGAGGCTGGAGGAGAACCTCAGGGGTCGTCTCTGAGACAGTTTTTCATTGCCTTAAAGCTCACTAAGTAGGCTAGCCGTAGTGACCAGCAAAGCACCAAGGGCCTGCCCAACTTTGCCCTGGCGCTGGGCTATAACGGCATACTGTCAGGGCTGGTATTTTCACAAAGGGTCTGGGGTTCAAACTCAAGTCCTTACAAGCTCTTTACTGACTAAGCCATCCCTCATCCTTGTATATTTAAATGTCAATTAATATATGGTTATGTGTGCATATAAAAGTTGATGTTCACAGTCGCCCATGAGAAAGATGGTAAGACACCCATTTGACAGATGAGAAAAATTGCAAAGGTTTAGCATCTTTCCTGGGTCACACAGCCTACACAGAGAGGATGGATCTCCGCCCATTAGGCCGTCAGGACAAGGCAGAGTGGTTAGAAAAAAGAGGTCGGTCCCCAGATTTTTTCCTTCTATCTGCCAATTTAGGAACAGTCTTTTCATCTGAATATTGTTTTGTGGAATAGATACATCTGTTTTCAATCTATCTGGCCTCACCCAAAGCCACTCAGACACAAGTGAACATTGAGCGTATCTTCTAACCCTTTGCACCTCAAGTGTGATACATAGAGCTGGTGCTTGATTTTCTTTGTCTCCTGCGTACTTCTGGCAAGAGTCAGTGTTTGAAGAGGAGTGAAAACTCTCATGCCTCTTAAGGAATGGAAATTCTATCTTACAGTTAAACTCTAAGGATGAATTACTGAATTGTCCTCTAATTTTAGACCCGGGGAGCAGCAACTGCTATGAGAGGGTGCTTGAGTCAGTGCTGGAACTCTGTGTACTTACCCCACCTCGTTCTGCAGCACATAACTGTGTTGGTTATGAATTTGATATGATGCGCATCTTTCCTGAGCTGGGTCCCAGGAGAGGGTCAAAGCTCTGTGCAGCTGTAAGGATGGCACAGCTAACAAAGTAATGCCCATCTACTTCAGAAAACTGGGTGTGCATGTTTTGTATGAGTATGGAGAGTGTGGGGCACATGGGCACATTTGTGCATGCATGCATGGATGTATGGATGTGCTCATGTGTTTGTGTGTGCATGTGCGTCTGCGTGTGTCTGTGTGTGAGATGTACTTGTAGGCGACCTCTACCTGGCAAATGTGGGTCTCACAACCAGCATTTTTAGGAGTATTTGGAATAAGCCTCGGAGTGAGAGAGTCATTAGCTGTATCATGGGTTGGAGCCTGAAATTATTTATATTTGAAAACATTCCATGTGTTCTTACTTTAAAAGGGAATGAAGCTTTGAGGCAAAGAACAAAGAAGTGAGTGTTTGGGTGATAGCTCGCCGTGCTGAGTCTGCCGAAGTAGCTGATTAGGTGGCCTTCAAACGCTGTTGTGTCTTCTCAAGGTTGTGTATATCATAATTGGTCGAAAGCGAATTCTTTTGCTGTTTCCACTTTACATGAAAATGACTGCTCTCACCTGCTTGAGCTCCCAAGATATTTTCCAGCCTAAATTGCTTGGCCTTTTGGTACACTGGCTGTGGCTGTGTCTCCATCTCCAGGGTTGGTATCCAGAGGCTAAAAAGCCTTCTCAGGGTGGCCTTTGTTACAGCTGCTGTTTTGTTCTACTTTCTAAATCCAGAAAATGGCTGTGGTTTGGGTATGCATGTCTGGTTAAGAGGCCCAGAATAATAGGGTGCCCGTGACAGCATACTGCCTGCCCACTCAAGATTGACTTTATTTATGGTTTTTTGTTTGTTTGTTTGTTTGTTTTGTTTTTCTCCTTGAGGTGAACTGAACCACTTTAAAGTATATATTTCACTGACAGTTCTTTCATCATGTTATGCAGCTGTCACCTCTCTCTGGTTCCAGGACATCATCACCATAACCCAAGGGAGACTGTGTAACCCACTAAAGTAGTCACTCTCGTTGGTTACTCTGCATAGCCCTGGGTAGGTCTGCTCTGCTATATCTCTGTGGATTTAAATAGTCTGGCTAGCTTCCATGTATGGAATCATACAATACATGACCTTTTGTGTCTTTTTTTTTTTTTCTTTTTCTTTTTCACTTAGCATAGGGTTTTTATCTGCTGTGAAGTGTCTGTTGGACCTTCGCTCCCCTTTTGGCCCAATTGTACTGCTGTGTGAAGAGAGCCTGTTTTGTCCATCTATTCATTTGTTGCTTGGTGCTCTCATTGTTCCTGCCTTTGGGCTGTAATAATGCTACTGTGAGCATTCCAATGCAAACACTTGTTTGGTCTCTGGTCTTGGCTCTTTGAGTATATGCTTGGGAGAAAATTGCTCAGCCCCATAGTAGTTCTGTGTTTTAACTTTCTGAGGGCTCAGGGCTGGTGTTTATAGTTTAGACTCTGGTTTTCTGTCAGGACTCTGAGAGAGAGTTTGCTGGAATCATGAATTCTGCAGGTAGGAAAGAATCTTTCCACTCATTACCTATCATAAGAGGCTTGTCTGAAACACACCTCCTAGCAGCCTCTCCATCTTCTCCACATAGTTCTAGCATACAAATAACGCCTGCCTCCCTTGGATGACCTTCTCACTGATGGCCAGTGCTAGCTGATGGTTGACACTAGCCCTGCCCAACAGAGAAGTTTGTACGTGAAGTCTGTAGCCTTTGGGGGTTTATTCACAGCTGAATTGCAAGGTCAGGGAAGAGTTTGTGACTTTCATTCGCTCTTCAATATTCTAGAGTAACCCAATGGTGTCTTTCCTTTCCTTTCTTTTGCCCATTGAGCCTTTGGAGATTTGCTGGATCATCATCACTGAGTGCTTTCTACATACTGTGGATACTCAAATACCAAGACCAGGAAAGGCCATGATTCCCAGTGTTCACCCATGAGAGGACACAGTGAGGCTGGAAGGTTGTGCAGGAGGTGGCAAGCAAAGAAACATGGGAGATTACCCTCACTGGCCCTTTTTTCTCCTGGTCTTGGACATCTGTAGCTATCTACAGGTACAGGAAGAATTTACTATCTTGAGAACATTTGGTTTGGGGAAGGAGGGCATATTTGAGGGAGCTGAGAAAGCCCTTGAAAGTTTGATAACTTATGGTGTTGATAGGACAGGAAAAATAAACCAGGAGCAGTTCTTTTTTAAAAATATAAGCCATTTACAAAGTAATGTCGAAGTGTGCAAACCACTAGCTAGTACTTATCTATGATTCCATTTGCATGAAACATAAAGAGGCAAACCTTACCTATGGGTTTAGGAATCAAGATATTGGTTACTTTTGGGTCTGTAGTGCCTGAAAGAGAGGCTCAAGGGCTATCCACGAGGTGCTGTCATGTTCTGATTCTTGCTTGAAAACAGCTCTTTGTGACATAACTAAATCTGCAGTATTATTTAATATATGTCAGTCAGAGAGAGAGAGAGAGAACCTGAGGTAATTTAGTGAACAAAGCATTATATTTGCAATTGGCTTTGGTGTGGATCTCCTCAGCTCCTTCCCCTGTCCTTTGCTTGAATTTGTGCTTGCTGGTAGCAGCCCATGTGCTGTGGGTAGTCAGAAAACAAAACAAAACAAAAACAAAAACAAAAAACCCTCTGACCTGAGACCTTTCCTAGAACCACTGGGAGAGAGACACTTGCTTTTGGTGGCTTTCTCACACAGATAGGATAGATGTTTCAGCTGTTGGGGCTGCCTTTGCCACCATATGCAGAGTGCCAGCTGGATATGGAGCCAGTGCTGAGAAAGAATAGTTAGGTTAGGGGATATGGTTATGGCTAGAGGTTGGGGCTAGGGTTAGGGTCAGGGCTGAGGGTTATGGGTTATGGGTATGGATGGGTATGGTTAGGGGTTGGGGTTAGGGATAGGGTTAGGGTTAAGAGTTAGGGGTTAGGATTAGGGCTAGGGTTAGAATCCCAGGAAAAGGGCATGTAGATCCAGCTAGGCAGAGCATCATCTCCACATAATGTGCTGTTTCCTGGCTGCAGATGCAATGTCAGCAGGTGCTTGGAACTCCCGCCCCTCAGCTTCTCCACCACTAGGGATTGTGTCCTCAAACTGTAAGCCAAAATAAGCCTCACCTGCCATAACCTGTTTTGATTAGGCATGCCTTCCCAGCAATGTGTAAAGTAACTAACCCACTGCAACGATCTTTCCAGTTTCATGTATGGGTAACACCCCTATTTCTCTGCTTTTGGTCTGGGATTTCTACCCCTTGCCTCCAGGGGCTCTTCTGTTGATTGGAGTAGGTGAGTTGCACTGGTCTGATCAAGTCCATTGGAATCTTTAGATATACTCAAAGGTAGCTTAGTCTCTTGGTGAGTCATGGCTATGGACATTGCCACAGCTAAATGTGGGAAGCAGGTAGAGGGGAAGGAGGACAAGAGGGTTTTCAGCATGACCACTGACTTTTTGGAAAGTTGGTATAAAGGGACCAGTTCTGAAGTTGTGCCGACACAGCTCACACACTGTTTTAGGGTTTATTTGGGATGATGGGGGTGAGGGTGCTTGGGACTGTCATTGGGCCACCCCTCCCTCCCATTTTCCTGGCACAGATCTTGATTCTTTTTTAAATCTGCAATACGGGGTGTAAGTGGTAAGTGTGGCCAACTTGCTGGGTGCCTACTCAGTAGGCTGTTGGTGGTCATCAGGGAGGACCTAACACTGACGTTCCAAGATCCACATCACGTGAATGCCATGTTAAACAAGTTCCCTGCAGTAAAGTGCACAAAGGTGTTCAAGGAGGGCCATCTTAGGAGTAGTATTTTCATGATGGACAGCCCTGATTGTCAGGGACACCAAATCACAGAAGCTCAAAGAAGCACGCGCCTTGCTATATGGATTTTCAGCTATTTACTAGATGGGAAATAGTCTTCAGTGAAACATTTAATGATTTATGAGCAGTTAGTAAGCAAACACAGCGGCTATCACTGGAATAATCAGCATTCCCTGTGTTGGGCTTATCCTGCCTGTTCCTGCACAGAGCTGAGGGCCCCGCTCTATTGTCTGAGGACCTGTGAGAGCGCTTAGCCGCCAGTGACCTGACCCACTTCCAGGCAGAGTTTTTGTGCGGAATCCCACCAGTCTGCCAGCTGCTCTGTGACCTTGTTTCAACTTGCTGTCCAGATGTCTTTGACTGGTGTGCTCACCCCATGTGAGCACCTACAGTCTGACAAAGAGGGGATTTCTACCTGACCCGCTTACACGGTGGTAGAATGGGGCCACGCCCAGTCTAGATGCCAAAGGAGCAGAAGGTACATACGACTACAGCTTGGGATTGGGACCGTCCCCACTTTTTCCTGGAACTCCAGGGCGGGATCAAGTGCGCAGAAGCTTTTCCTGCTGCACTGAGTTGACTAGCATGGGTGCTTTGGTCTCTTCATATCCTCAGAGAGATGCTAAGCAGAGACTGGAATAGCCACAGGTTATTCAGTAATTTTATAGTTGCTCGGATTTTAAATTTCTCCACCCTGCATGGCTCACAGGAGTGTAATACAGATGGGGCATTTTAGGTTTTATTTTTTTCCTTTCACTTCCTCTGGCACGAGGCTAGACAGCAGTGGAATTCAAAGGAAAAGAGTGCCAATAATTTATAGCTAGATAAATCTGCTTTTGAACTATACCCTGACCAACAGAATTAAAATCAGCACTTGCTCCAGGCTCTTTCTACCAGGTACATTATGTAGACGCAGTTATTAAATTCTCTCCAGCCCGTGTGAGGCAGGCATTGCAACCGGGTCCACTTTTCTTTTTAAATTTTATTTATTTATTTACTTTACATCCTGACTACAGCCCCCCTCCTCTCCTGCCAGTCCCCCCACTCACATGACCCTTCCCTTCTCCTCAGAGAAGTAGGGAGGTCTCCATGGTACCAACCCACCCTAGCACATCAAGTTGCAGGACTAGACTCCTCCTTTTCCACTGAGGCAGAATGCAGCCCAGCTAGGGAAACAGGACACAAAGGCAGGCCTCAGAGTCAGAGACAGCCCTCACTCCAGTTGCTGGGGGATCCGCCATGAAGGTCAAGCTGCGTATCTGCTACATGTGTGCAGGGGTCTTTGGTTGGTGGTTCAGTCTCTGTGAGACCCCATGTGGGCTCACTTTTCTGAAGAGGGAGTAGAGTGCATTACATATTAGTCACTTTTCTCATTGCTATGACAAAATGTCTCATAAAAGCAACTTATGGAAGGAAAGATCTATTTGGGCTTACAATTCAGGTCATGTAGTCTGTCGAGGTAGGGCAGGAGCAGGAGGTGGCTGGTCCCACTATGGTCCTGTGGTGATTTGAATGAGAATGTCCCCCATAGGCTCATATATTTGAGTGTTTGCTTCACAGTTGGTGGACTGTTCAAGAAGAATTAAAAGAGGTAGCCTTGTTGGAGGAGGTGAGTTACCAAGTGGGTTTGAAGTTTCAGAAGCTCATGGCAGGCCCAGTCTCTCTCTGTGCTTTCTTTTTGGATATAAAAACTTAAGCTTTCAGCTATTCTTTCGGTGCTAGGCCTGCCTGCAGCCATGCTTCCGCCATGATGATTATGTACTAAACCTCTGACACTCTTAGCAAGCCCCCAATTAAATGATTTCTTTCTTAGTTGCCTTGGTCATGGTGTGTCTTCACAGCAATAGAGGAGTAACTAAGACAGGCCTCAGTCAGGAAGCAGAGAGCACTAAATGCTGCTGCTCACTTCCCTTTCCCCTTTTATCTTTATTTTTATATTTATTTCATGGGTGTACACGTGTGCATGTGTGTGTAGGTATGTGCCATGGTGTGTGTGTGTGCATGTGTGTGAGTGTGTAAGAGAGAGGGGGGTAACTTGTGAGAGTCTTGTTCTCCATCCTTCTACCATGTAGGTTCTGTGGATTGAATTCATGTTGTCAGGTTTGGCAACAAGTATCCTTACCTGGCAAGCCATCTTGCTGGCCCAGATCTCTCCCATTTTTATTTGGCCTAGGACCTTAGCCCTGGAATGATACTGCCTCATTTAGGGTGAACTTCCCAGAAAATCTCTCACAGACATGCTCAGAGAATTATTTCCATTGTAATTCTAACTGCTATCTAGTTGAGAATCAAGGTTATCCATCACATTGAGGTCTTGTGAGGTCAAGTAACTTGCTGAGGGTCACCCATGTCTGCGGGGACTATTTCAATCACCATGAATAATCTCAATCCTGAAGAGATGACATCCTTGACATTTACGGAGATGGTAATGACAAGGTATGACATCCACAATGACTTTAGACCATGGCAAATTTCCCCAAATCACTTCATTCCAGTGAGAAAGAATAGTCCATGCGTGTTAGTTATTTTTCTGTTGCTCTGATAAAATACCATGACCAAAAACAGCTTACAGAAAAGTTTATTTTGGCCCATGGTTCCAGAGGGTTAGCTGTCCGTCATGCTGGGGCGTGTGGCAGCAAGCGGTGGACACAGCGGCAGGAGCAGGTTGCTGAGGGCACAGCCCGCCCACCAGTGAAGCGCTCCTCCCGCGCAGTTCCGCCATGTAACCCGCCTCACCAGCCAGGGACCTGGTGTTAGATCACATGAATCTGTGGGACCAACCTCGTTCGAACCGCCACACCATCTCATCCCAGACGGTGAAGCTTTAAACTCTTTTTTTTTGGCGGGAGTGAGGGGGTCTGAAGGGGGAGACAACAGAAATAATTTACCTGAAGTGAGGAAAGACACTGGCAATCCTTAGAGGGCGCTGGGAATGCTGCGTCCGCGTTGAGTTACCCATTTTGTGTTGCTTGGGGCTTGGGCTCGGGGCTGGCTGGGTCTGTTGGTGTGAGGAACTCTCTCGGGGAGGCTCCCGTGGCTTGTGAAGGCTGCGGGTGGGTTCGTGGGGAGAGGGTGACACTGGAGCTCCAGTTCACCTTACAAGCCTTGTTCTTGCTTGTTCTAAAAATATTCCTGACAAACAGCTAATGGGCATTTTGGCTGAACAGCTGTAAACCACTGCTGCCGTTTGGAACGGAACACTCCTTTAGGCCTGCTCATTTTGATTTAGATGAGTGGGGTAAACTCAGCTGTTCCGTGGGACTTCCCAGCAACCTTCTCACAAGAGGCCCTTAAAAACACAGTGGCTTTTTGCATCTTTTAGCAAGTATTGCTTATTTTGCTCATCAGAAAATGAAGCGAACCAAAAACTTCTTTGGCAAACACACACCTGCAGCTGCTGCCTGAGGACCATTCACCACACACTTGGGGAGGGACCCCCACCCCCACCCCACAGAAGACTGGTTGGTTCCGAAATTGAAGAAGAAAAGATGCGTATTTTGAAACTGTACAATTTTGTGTAAATTGCTGCAGATTTTTTTTAAAATCACATTTACAACATATGAGGAAAATCAAGGTGCACGCATTGTTACCCTCAATTCCATTTCTATAAATAAACCAAAAGAACCAAAGTGAAAAAGAAAGAGTTTTATTTTCATCAACACTTACTTTTATGATAGTACAAAATCGGCTATAACCTGAAATCTCAGCAATAGAATTAGTAAAATAAATAATATGGTGGCTTGTTCATTGTAGTGTTGTAAAGTTGTTAAATTCTTGAAGAATTATAATAGTATAAAATGTTGAAAATAAAAGAAGCAAAAATACATGCTTTAAAATTGCCTTGATGGGGCTGGTGAGATAGTTCAGCGGTTAAGAGCACTTGCTGCTCTTCCAGAGGACCTGGATAAATTTTCCAGTACCCATGGTCAAGTGGCTCACAACCACTTAAAATAAGAGTTCCAGGGCATCCAACACCATCTTCTGGCCCTCCCAGTCACCGGAACAGATCACTCACACACACACACACACACACACACACACACACCACACAAAATCTCTTTTTAATTTTATATATAGGTAGTCATGTGAAAAACAGCGTACGTAAATTCCAGCTAAGGTTAAGGAAATCCAAAATCATGATTATCTCTTGACTGATGAGATTTACTTTGCATCTATCTTGTTTTCTCCTTTCCTCCCTTCCTTCTTTCCTTTCCTCTACTCTCTCTGTTTCCTGCTGCCCTTCCTTTGTTAGAAGTGAAAACTGACTTAGTTAAGAGGACTCTTTCTATCTTTGGAAAACAATTCATCTCAGAATTTTCTTAACGCCTGTATTCGGGCATCCATAGCTCCATAGTGAATTCAAAACCAGCTCTGGCAGGGTCAGAAACAAGTGTGAGACGCAGCTTGCTGTAGCAGAGGCAGAGCTGACCCTTGTGCCCTCAGGAAAACAGGCTTCTTAGACCAACCTCCCTTCTTGGGGTAGAGCTGTGGGGAACACATCAGTGCATCCAAGTATCTCTATTTTGGGGGTCCTTTGGAAGAGGAGTGGATCTCCTGCTTCTAGCTCTGGGCAGATCTGCAGAGCCAACCAACGTGTGCCAGTTTCCGTTTTAATGCTTGCTGCCCCTTGCCATCCTCCTACTGTTCTGTCATTCTCATGCTGTCTGCACAACTTTTCTAAGGGAAACTGAGGTTTAGAATGGACCTGATTCATTCTTTCAAACGCACGGTCATTAAACACATGGTGCATTGAGTAGTGAGTACTGAACCCATGGCCCTGCCCAGAGATTGTTGCATTTTCAAGGAAAGAAGGAAAAGACCTATAAAGGTTGACTTTCCCTCCACCATCTACAGCATTGGGGTCCATGATTGGGCAGCGTTGCGGCTCCAAGGAGCCTAGTTTAGCCCCCGAGGAGCAAGAAGAAAAGCTGTCTTCTAAAAGCACATGCAAAGTCACCTCTCTCCTTTGAACCTTTGTGGCTTGCTCACATCCTCACATCTGTCCACCAGACACACTATAGTTTTTCCTTCCCTTCCAGGGCCGCTGTGAAAGGGGGGCGTGATCCCGCTGCAGTAGAAATGACCCCAGGGAACTGTCAGGTAGGGGTGCTCTTTGGAGGCCTGTGGCCTGGGTTTGCTGCATTGTTGTACAGGGTTACACAGTGTTACTTTTTTGTTTTTGAAGAAGAGAAAGACTTGTTATACTTGAGAATGAAGTAGTTTCACTTTTGGGGGAGGGGTTGCATGTGCACACATGAGTATGTGTATATAGACTCCTCCCAAGTCCTAGGATTATAGTCACATGCCACTCCTCCTGGCTTTTGCTGTGGGTTTTGCGGATCTGAACTCAGGTTCTCAGGCTTGTGCAGCAAGCATTTTACCCACTAAGCCACTTTCCTCTCCCTGAAGGTGTAGTGTTCTTTAGAAAGAACTTTCTTAATTTCCTTGGGTCCTGGTATGCTGCCATAGCACCAGTTGCTAAAACCCAGGAGTGGCTGCTTGCTCTCAGGAGAGCCAAGAGCTGAGAACCCTGTGCTTCTGAGCTGATTTCTGTTCCAGGAAGTGAGAGGAGGCCTGGCTGGGAAGGCAGACCTGCCTACCCTGAGCCCTTGTTCTGTCATTTGCCAGTTGTATGACTTTGATCAATCCACCAAATTAGTGTCTAGTGAATTTTCTCTGCTGTGATCACAGACCTGAGAAGAAACAGCTAAAGGAAGAAAGCGTTCGCTTGGGCTCTTGCTGTAGGGTGCAGCCCCTCACTGAGGGGAAGGCGTGGCTGCAGGAGGGGGAGGCTGCACTGGATGGGAAGCAGGGCCACACTGGGATCCTCAGCTTTCCCTCCCAACAACTTCATCTAGCTAGGCACTACTTCTTAAAGATTCCACAGCCTCCCCAAGCAGTTCCACCACCCACGGCACGGCACAGGTGGTTCCAACATGAGCCCACCAGGAGGTACAAACTGTAAGAAATTGCAAAGCTGCAATTTGCTGAGGACTCCGCTTCCTCATTTGCATAATAGAGGACTTGGGCAAGGACCAAGGGTGGGGAATGCATGTGATGTACTTAGGACAATGGAACTGGCAGACGTGTCTGATTGGCGGTTCCTGCTCATCTCCGAAAGCATCTGGCTGTCTAGCTTCTAGCTGAAAGATTTTAATGAAATGATGGCTTTGCTTCTGTTTACCTGTCTTCCTATCCATCCATCTGTGTATCCACTCATTTAGCAATTATTCTGCTATATGTCATTTAGTAGTCCTAGATATGTGTGTGTGTGTGTAGTCTTTTCTAGACATGTGTGCTTTCCTAGTCTTTTCATTTTTTTTCCCTTTAAGTGTATGTGTTTATAACTGTAAACATAAGCAACTGTACTACCTTACCATGTCGGAGCCTCAGGGCTGATCTCCACAATCCCCAGGATCTGGCTTGGCCTAGGGCTTTCTGGGGCAGCTCTCTGTTACAGACTTGCCAGTGTTTTTGCCTTGGAACCATGATGTGTGGTCTCTTAGAGCCTGTGGCTTGTTTACCTTCTTAGGGAGTCCCCATTTTGTCCCTATTTTCAGGCCATGCCCATGCACTGACGTGTTGATGAGTTCACTGAGATTTGATGGTCTACCTGGCAGGGGAGATGATCACACAGGTGCTTCTCCCAGGCAAGGCACATCCATAGCAGGCTGACCTCTGTGATGTCTCCAAACCTGGGGGACTTGACTGCTTGATTTGTCATAGTGGGCTCTAAAAATTAAAGGTTAAAAAAATTAACAGATAAAACTAGCATGGGACTTATCTCCTCTTCATGTTTCCTGGCCAGTGACACAGGAAAGAGAAGATGGGGTCTGTCACATTGCTAAGGGAACAGCAACCATGAAAATAGCCTTCCTGATACAACCAGTGTTTGGGAGAGGGTGTTAATTCACTTCCAAAAAAATAAAGGAAAGAGAATAGCTTACCTAATGAGTATGTTTTGATATTGAGCTCATTTGAATGAGTCATGTAGTCTTTTGCTCTTGACATTTATTATCTCCTCCAATATTATCTTCATGTGAATTCTAAAGAGAAAAAAGATTCCCCCTCTCTGTAATTTGAATAGGAAAGAATCTTATTGTAAGGATACTATATTCTCAATATCCTTTTTCAAACTATGTATAATTATTAAAACTAAGGATACATTTCAGAGTTTCTTTTGTTTTGTTTTGTTTTGTTTTCTTTCTTTCTTTTTTTTTTTGCAAGCATATAGAATAACACTAAAAAGTTTTTGGAGGTGGTCATGGTGACACACACCTTTAATCCCACTATTTAGGAAGCAGAGTCAGATGTATCTCTGCAAATTCAAGGCCAGCCTACTCTACCTCTGAGTTCCAGGACAGTCTGGTCTATCTATGAGCTATAACCCAGCCATCTCAAAAGAAAAGAAAGGAATTTGGGTTAAGAGATGGCTCTGTGAGTAAAGGCCCCTGCTGCCAGCCCGATGAGCTAAGTTTGATCCCTGGAACTCACATGGTAGGAGAGAGACAACTCCCATTGATTGTCCTCTGAGCTCCACAAGTGTGTGATGGCATCTGCATCTCTCTCTCCTTCCCCCCCCACAACAAATACATAAAATGTAAGCAAAGAGAAATTCTTAATTCTCTGTTAGAGGAAACAATAGATTATGAGTCATTTCTGCTTTTACCTGCCTGTCTACATCGATGCTCCCAAGCCTACATGGCAACAGCTTCACGGGGTCTCTGTGGAGAAAAGCATATGGCAAATGGCTAGGCTTCCCTGTTTCCAGCATCATGGTCCATACAACAGGTCCTGAGGCTCCTGGACACTCCCATTGCCTTATGTCATAGGCTGCAGTGATTTTTTAATATTTTATTTTTGTAACAAAAGGTTTTTACTTTTATTCTTTGTGTGTGTGTGAGAGAGAGAGAGAGAGAGAGAGAGAGATCTACAGTGTGCATGTAGAGATAACAGGACAATTTTTAGGAGTCTGTTCTTCTACTGTGGGATGGATTCTAGGGATTGACAGGTCATTGGGCTTGCATAGCAAGCTTTGCTTTTATCTGCTCAGCTATCTTACTGGCTCTAATTTTTTACTCTGATAATTCACATTTTTGATTAATGAAGAAATTCAAATTTGTTAAAGAAAAATTAAAAACATGATGGACCTAATCCATCATGTTCAACCAAAATAAAAACATAATTAATACCCTCCTTGTCACATATTACTGTGTACAGAGGGTGGGAAGAAGGGAGAATGCTTCAATGCCACTTATTCTGCTCATTGTTTTATCTCCCGTTTCTAGAATTGTGCCTTATTACAATACGTGCTCAATAAAAATTTGTTTGAAAAGTAAAACATGGATTCCCTAGGACATTGAAAGTACCCACAGGAAGCATTCATATAGCCAGAGATCCTTTTTCCAGGTCCGTCTCTATGTGACTCAAGCCCTTCTCACTCATCCCTCCTTCATGCTCAGCTGCCTCTCAGTTTGCCACATTAACATACTTCTTAGTACGTCTTCCATTTCTAGAAAGGCACACAGTTGACCTCTCAGTCTGCCTGTATCATTAGTACTCCTTCCTGTTTGGATGAAAGGGTTTTGTGTGTGTGAGTATGTGTGTGTGTTGTTGTTGTTTTGTTCTGTTTTGTTTTGTGTTTAATGGGGAAGTGGTTGCATTCTGTTTCGTGTTATAGACCGTGTTACCATGGCCCGATAGTGCTCCTGATACATTTTATAACAGGGTGTCCCTACCCATGCAAACGATCTCTCTATCAGAAAATGTAGTCTAGAAATCAGCAGCTAAACTTGAGTAGAATTTTTCTCAGTTGTGTCTCCTAGCACTGCCAAAGTCTCAGAGAAGAGAAAAAAGCCAGTGAAATTTGATGCATCGAGCCTAGCGGAGGGCCCAGAATTAAGCAAGCTGCGGCAGAGACTGTTCCCCCAGCAGCACAAACAGCCAAATATAGGGCTCTAAATAGAGCTGTGCGCTCTCGCTGGTTTGGTCTGATTGCAAGTCAGAAGCTGCTGTTTGGATTCCGGGCATCCGAGGCAGGCATTGCTGCCAATCCCCAAGGCAACGTGAGAATGATCGTTGTGGCTTTGGCTAAGACAGACGTCTAGGTGCAGCAAAGACAGGATTTTCATGGCTTTGCGCTCCTGTCCTCAGGAGGTTGCAGCCTTAGATGAGGTGTAAACTAGTAAGGGCTACTCAGCCTTGACTCATGTGTTAAGGGAAGTGTTTCCAGAAGATTTTGTGTCTTTGACTAGGAACAACGGGAAAGGGGAGACATGCAGTAATGTCTGTTGTGGGCGTGGAAATGAACTGTTGTCTTTTCTGTACGCTAGAGACTGTGCTTAAAGACGATCTTAAATGTTCACCTCTGGCAAATGGGATACACTGATATGCTTTTTCATTACACTGTGACCTCACCCCCATTTTGAGACAAGGTCTCAATATGTAGCCCTGACTAGCCTGGAACTCACTATATTGACCAGACTAGCCTTGAAGCAGGATCACAGAAATCCTCCCGCCTCTGCCTCCTCTGTGCTGAGATTAAAGGCATGCACCACCATGCCTTTAAAAGAAAGCCACCATTTGCTTTCGTGTCATTAGACCTCCTGACTGGGATGGGCTAAGGTTGTCAAACACTTTTTTAAATACTTAAAATTTAAAAAATTACTTTAAACTGGGCATGATTACATACACCTTTAATCCCAGTACTTAGGGGTCAGAGAGCAGGTGGATCTCCATGAATTTAAGGCCAGCCTGTTTTACATACAGAGTTCTAAGCCAGCCAGAGATACGGAGTGAGACCATATGTGTGTTTGTGTATGTATGTGTGTGTAAAAGGTTGACCACAAATGCTATTAAGAGTAGAGAGAAAGAGGAGCCCATATTCATTGCTGGTGGAGGTATAAATTAGTATAGCCACTATAGAAATAAGAGTGAAGGTTTCTCAAAAAAAAAAAAAAAATCTAAAATTAGAGCTACCATAAGACCGGGGATACCCCTCTGTGTGTAAACCCAGAGAATGCTCAGTGCCGCCACGGAAGTGTCCACACACCTTTGTTTGTGGGGCACTCTAGATGACAGCCAGGAACCATAGCCAGACAAGATGTCCACCAGCTGATGAATGGATAGAGAAAGTGTGTCTAGCTTTAATGAAGAGTGGTAGCTGGGAAAAAAAATAGTATTGCACAAAGGGGGATGATGTAATTAGGGACGATAAACTAGGTGGAGGAAATGCAGCAAGGCCTGTTTATTTAGACCCGTCCGTCCCTGTGTCTGCAGAGATAGGAGTGCTGCTTTGCGGCTCACCTCTGGAACGAAGGTCTCAGGATCCACTTAAGGGCAGAGGGTAGGGGGGCAGAGTGAGCATAGCCTTGTGTCTGTTGTTCCCTCAGATGCCGAAGCACCATATTTCAGGGTAATGTGTCCTGAACCCTGTCAGGCTCAGCTCTCCTGGTAAACTATGACCAACAGAAGCATGAGTGGCCTCAGAAACATGTTGACTGAAAGTGGACAACTTGCAACTGGCCGCTTACAATTTTAAAACCCCGGGTCAACTTCCATTGCCAGGAAGGTCCCTCAGTCTTTGAATTACTATGAATAGGCTCAGGCCGTGTGGGACTGAAGTCACCAATTAAAAATGATGCAATAATTGGTGTCTGGCCCCAGAGTGCAGAGACTCCTTCTGGAGATGGCTTGTTGGCAGTATTCCTGGTACGTCTGTTGGTTCTACTCAGATGCGCCAACTGAGAACGTTTCCTGGAATGGGCAGCCAGACAATGCCTTTGACCCGCTACGGCTCTTCATTTGTTGTGTCAGTTTGATTTGGCTGCCATATTGAAACAAGAGTGGGTCAGGAGACTTCATGGAGGAACTAACCTCACACATTTTCTGGCTTTCATTCCTTCTACCCACACTCCATTCTAGTTCCGTGGAGTGGCCACGTGGACCATGAAATGGTCATCAAGCTGCCTCAGAAGCGGTGCCCTCCTTTTTCAAAGCATAGCATGGAATTGCAACATCCACAGCTCAGACACTCTGAGTGGTCTCAAGGCATCTCTTCAGAAGCAGCACAGTGAATCTTTTGGACAACTCCAGCACCAACCGATGACCCTCCTTTCCTGTTCTCAGCCTCTCCGAAGCCGTCTTTCCAGGGCTGGTCCCTGCCTGTAGGCATTCTCAGCAGAGGGTGGTGGGTGGGAAATTAGGAGATGAAATTTAAATCTCTCCAGTTTGCTGCTTGTCAGCAACTCTGATCACACGCTTGGCTGGGGTGGGAGCTGAAACCAAAGACTCAAAGGAGGTTTTAGGTTATCTGTGCACTGCAATTCCAGGTGTGTTTATCAGTGCATTTCGGGTCCAGGTGTTGGGTTATCTGTAAGTGGCAGGAGCAGATTGTAGGCTCTCTACAGTTCTGCTGGGCTGGCTTTATTTCTCCTGGGAGTAGGTAGAGGGGGTAGACTGCTCCATTCTTTATCTCTCCTGAGCACTGGCTCTCCAGGGCGGTGGTGCCCAGTCCTGGGAATAGCACTTGGAATAACCCTGATCTTGAGATGCAACAGTCCCTTGTCAGCACTTATTAAAATTAGAAGCAGCCCTAAGCAAGCAATCAAGACAGGGTGACGTCATTGCATTGTTACTTTATCTGGGTCTCTTAATTTCTCGTCACTTCTTTAATCCCTGCAGCACCCTGGGAAGAAGGCTTTATTATTTTGAAGATGTTTCCTTGCTTTTTTTTGTCTCCTGGTGGAACTGATTGTGCCGTTCAGTATCAGCAATGATGTATTATCTAGATCACTGGCACACAATAGGCCATAATAGCAGGCACATAGTAGCTTATTTTTCAAGAGTTAGATTGACTGGTGAATGAGAACATTAGGTGAGAGGAATGGGTGATTCACTTGGTACCAAGACTGGGGTAGATACCTGTTTCCATCCTGCCCAGCTGATTCCAGGGCGGGGGGAGGGGGGAGGACAGCAGTATGACCCTGGTGTCTCTGCTTCCGGAAGGGCTTGCCTACACGGCCTGGGCCCAGCTGAGCTAGGATTTCTAGCTTGCCCTGTCGGCCTATTCCACCCTCAGATCCAAGCTGAGCTCCTTCTCGTGAGGTTCTCGCCTGGAAAAGGAAAAGTTCCACACTGGTTAGCTAAATGCTGCGATGGGGTTGGGCAGATAGTCGAAATTGGTGATGGGGTTGGCAAATTGCTCGCCGTGCAACACTGAGGACCCTGGATCGTCACCACCCACATCAAAAGCAATTGTGTGTCCATAACCCCAGGCATGCCAGAAGCTGGGAGGAAACAGGCACAGCCCTAGAGCTCATTGTCCCGCCAGCCAAGTCAGGTTAGTGAGCTCCAGCTCAGTGGGAGAGCCTTCCTCAAAAGGTGAAGGCACACCAGGTGAGGTGACGCACACCTGTAATCCCAGCACTTGGGGAGGCAGAGGCAGGTGGATTTCTGTGAGTTTGAGGCCATCCTGGTCTACAAAGAGAGTCCAGGACAGCCAGGGCTACATAGAGAAACCCTTTCTGGGGGGAGGGGGAGAATGACACCTCATGCCAACTTCTTACCTCCACAGTCATGTATATACACAGGGTGGGGGAAATGAATGAAAGAATGACATAGTCCAACTGACTGGCTTTGCATCATCCATCACCTGCTCTGCGGCTTACCAACTTGATGTAGCCATCCAGGTGCACCTGGCTTGCTCAGGGTGAAAGGTCACGCTAAGCAACCAGCCATCAGAAACTAGGACAAGTTGTCTTGCCCTTTCTGTGCAATGTCATTGTTTGCTAAGAGACCCCAAAAACTGACCTCTGGGTCACTTGGACCAGTTTGCCCTCTTCAGCCTCCATTACACCAAATCCTGCTCTTACATTTCCAGTCATGGCTTCTCTGTCATATGGAAAAATTACTGCTCTTTTTGGAGCACTACCACACATAGCACCGGAAACCCCACTCATTCGTCCCCGCGCCCAGATCACCCATGCATTCCTCATCCTGACCTCCACTAACTCCTCTGCACAGAGCCTGCAGATCACCCTTATGCCAGTCAATCAAAACTGGTAAAGCATTCAATGAGGTGCGAGGACACTCAACAAGCAAAATCAGACCATTCTTTGTCCACATGGAACTCACATTCCAGTGAGGAAGACTGACCACAAACATAGGATCTCCCAAGGAAGGATGCTGGGATGCCACCAAAGTGGGGTGAGGAAGCTGATAGTGAGGGGTGATATTTATGGTAGTGTGTCTGCGAAGGCCTGAAGGTGACAGAAAAAGCTCTGTGTGGTTCTGCATTCAGATAGTTTCAGATAGCAGGAATAGCCGGCATGGAGCCCCCCAAGCTTGGAGCAGTTTCACTGAATTCAAGCCAGGCATGTTGGTTCATACCTAGAGTGTTAGCTCTCAGGAGAGTGAGGCAAGAACATAATGAGTTCGAGGCCAGCCTAGGTTGTATATCAAACTCAAGATAAGCTTGACCTATTTATCTTATCTAATGAGTAAAAAGCAGAAGAGGCACTATTCTACTGTCTGCCAGGCAGCAAGGGGATGCTGAGCTCCTGGTAGCTGCCTGGTAGCCAGCTGAATGCTGGGCCAGGAGTGTAGTAAGTAGAAAGCGATGGAGAAAGAGCTAGTCAAGGGCAAGGTTACCCAGTGTTTTGAAAGCCGCTGTCAAGATAGCAGGTTTTATACAAGTAGGCAGGGATGGTGGCTTGCATAGTAAGGGAAACTATGACACTGACCTTCTTCTATTGTGGAGAGCTTACTGGGTGGTGGGGAGTGGGGGTGGGTGAGCAGGGAGACCGATTGGGAGGTTCTCAGAAGGCCTAGTTAGGAAGCGATGAAGTGAAGACTTGGGTTGGAAGATGGCAATAAAGAGCACGGGAAGAGAGTAGATGCAATATGCGTTACCAAAGCTGAGGCTGTGAGTTTGAAGACTATTGACTAGAGAGCTGAGGCTGAACTCCAAGGCCCTTTATAGTAGTACCAATAGGAACCATGATATTGAACCCATATATTTGCCCACTTCCTTTGTTTTGGTTTCCTTTGTGGGCACAGACCATGGCTTCATCTTGAGGCATACTGTCTGTAGGGCCCTGATAGCCTAGCAGCCACTGCATAAAGAGCCAGCACCGTAGGTCAGCTGCACTGAGCCCGACCTTCTCCATGATGTCAGCATCCCCAGGTATGGTTCGGGTACTCTAGTGCATAAGATCTTTGTGAGGGTGGTCCTTTACGGCATGCAGCTGTCATCAGGTAGTTAAGATGCCACCTCTGCTCACCTGAAGACAGGTTAGTGAGGAGGAGGCGGCAGCACCACATTCAAGCGCTTCATTCCTCCCTTCCCAAGAATACCGCTGGGGGGGGAGGGCTGCTCACTGTTCCCGGCACACTCTGTGCTTCTCTTCCTCTGTAGCGTTCTCCCACCTTCTCTTGCTTGCTTGCTTTTCTTATCGAAATGCCACCCCTTCTTAGAGGCCCATTCAAATACTCTTTATGCCACATAGCTCAGTACAAGTATGGTGAAGCAGGGCATTTCCCATGTCGGGAGGCAATGGTGGGGGCTCAAGTGGGCAGAGAGCATGCACCCGTTTATTCGTGTGAAGCTGCAGCCAAGCCTTGATTCCAATCCTTACCACAGTGTTGCTGGATGGTTGCTTTGCCAAGAGAAGCTGCAAACTGAGGCTCTTGTGTGGGAAGTGCTTATTTCTGGGTGCTCACACGTGGCTCTGTCACCTGTGCGAACGGCACCTTTGGGAGGGCCTCGCTACCAATTTGAGGTCTCTGATTTATGCAGGTGTTAGACTTGACTCTCCTGAGAGAGAAAAGCGAATTCTCAGCGAAATCCATCCAGGTGCTTTCTGGTAAGAGGATGTTTGCATCTTGTTTTCATCCTCCAGCCTCGGCATCTCATTCATTGCCTGCTTCCACTTGAGTGGGAACTGCAGGGTTCTTATTATCAGCTGGCTGCCCAAATCCCAGCTTCGTGTGGCATAAGCACTTCTGTAGCTATGCCTTGAACTCTGTATCTCAGGCTTTTTTATTCTCCTCTAGGAGTGGTTTAAATGGAGGCTGCAGTTTTCTGCAAAGTATAATTGGTTTTAAATTGCAGGTTTAATAATGACACTGTTAGGCTTAATGTTGCTTCTCAGCATCAGCTTGCAGTCCTTGGCAACCAGCAGCTCATTGACCCCCATGCTGTCCTTAGGAGGGGACAGCTGCTAGGACCCAAGTCCAGCCTGCCCCATGCTAGGGTAAAACTGCAGAGAGAAGGGATCAGATGCCTCCCTTAGCCCTGGGCCAGTAGGCAAGGAGGTGAGGGAATCCTTTTGTGCCCTGGGCTGGTTGGATATTCCAGGTTTTGGGTCTCCTTCCTCCTCCTCTTCTCTACCTTTGGGTTTCCCCACAGCTCATTAGGAATTCCACAGGAAGCAGAGCAGAGGATCTCAAATTCCATGATGTGCTTTCTGGGCAGAAGATTTAATTGGAAGAGTGTATTAACTTAATTGGCTATCATCAGGCTTCTGGCTGTTTTCTGTATTTTAAGGAACTTTTTCTCATTTTCTCTTCCTATGGCCAATAGAGCATGCCTTTAAGAGATTAAATCTTGTTCTTCAGTCTCTCTGAGTGAAAAGTGCCCTGGTTATGAAGTCAGAGCCTGGGTTCTGATTATGGTCTTTCTGGGAAGATCTTAAAGTCACTCACTTTTCCTAACCTCCTTTCCCCACTGGGTAGAGGAGTAGGTTAAGTTACATGACCACAAAAGTCCCTCCCAGGGCTCTCCATGGATGACTTAAATGTTTCTGTGAAACGACACTAAATCCTCCTAGGACAACATTTGGCCTGTTTCAGAAGTCAATCAAAATACCAATCTACATATGTTATACAACAGACTAACCAAGGCTTGGACGCGCGAGGGCTTGTTCAGCGAAAAAAACGCAGCATTTAGGTTATAAAAAGCACGGCGAAGGATGTGGACATTGTGTGATGTGGGGCATCTTGCTGAAAATTACAGGCAGCAGAAGCAATGACAGGGCGGTGTCGTGCAGGCCAACAACAGGGGGCCGCCTGTTGTTGCCTTTCCAGGCACACCCTCAGACAAACCACAGGCGTTCAGAACTTCAGGTCTGGTTCTCTGCGGAAGATGAGTCCCTCATTGGTTTAGGTTCCTGACTGTTCTTGGTCCCCACAGTGTTTCTGCATGGCTCTGTTGTTTTTGTTGGAGATAGGGGTAAATTATAACATGGGAAGCACGGGTGGAGTCAAAACAGAGACAATGAGCCTGAGCTTGGAAGTCTGTGGTGGCTATGACGACCAGCGTTAAGGAGGAAATGGGGATTGTGGCATTTAAAGATAGTACTCCTAGTCCATTTTATACAAATGTGGTCTCTGGTAAAGCTCATCATTTGTTCTGTACCCCCAGTGGGCTCACTTCATTCCTGAAGGCCCCTAGACTAGACTTCACTTTCAGGTCTCATTCATGGTTTTTGTTTGTTTGTGTGTGTGTGTTACCCTCCAGGTGATGTGTGCATATATTCCACGGGTAAATGAGCAACAGATGCTAACAAGTTGTGTTCTAAATATTCATAATAAGGACAGGATGTAATGTAGTGTTGGGTTCATTAGAGCGGAAGACATGGCTGTTTTTCTAGAAACTCTGCCCAGCTCTCTGAGATACAATCACAGCTTCTAAACGGCAGATATCTGTCGCTAGTGAAGGTGGCCTGGCTGTGACAGGGTAAGGTGGGGGTGGGCCGGGCCTACAACCTGGAATGGAGGTTGGGTGTTTACTGTCTGTGAGAGTTAAAATTGGTTGTAGATAACTGCCCATTGGGACTTGGAGTCTGAAAAGAAAGGTCTAGGTCTTAGCTAGGGAAGACTATTGTCTTTGCACTTTATTTACTTATTGGGCAGAATCTTATGGCACCCAAGCTGGTGTGAAATTCGCTTTATAGCTAAGATAACCTTGAATTTCTACTCCTCCAGTTTCTACCTCCTAAGTGCTAGGATCACAGATGTGTGTAACCACACTCAATTTATGCAGTAGATACCTCCATCCACGTATAATCTCCATATACTGTAACCTACCAGCCTGCTCCCCTGTGATTGGTTGGAAAATAAAATAACATGACGTGGGCTGGTGAGGTGGCTCAGTGAGTAAAAAGGTGCTTGTCACCAAGCCTGACAACCTGGGTTCCAGCCCCAGGACCTGCGTGGTAGAAGGAGAGAACTGATTTCTGCAAGATGTCCTCCAACCTCCATGCATATTCCAAAGGATGCCCTGGGGCTTTGTGCATGCTACTCAAGCACATTACAAACCCCTGCATTCTCAGTCCCTCAGACTTCTTGAGAAGGGTGGTCATGATACAGAATGGTAGAGGGTGGGTTTGATTAAAGCACCACGTGTCTGATGCTTCTGGGTTGTGGGGTTTGCCTGCTTGTAGCCTGTGATCATGAATTCACCTCTGATCTAAGACGTCCTTGAAGTGAGGTCTGAGTGAAGATAAGGCTGAAAGTATTTTAAGAAGTTTTCTGAAGGTCAAGTATACACCGTGAGAAAGAATCCAAGGCTGTCTCTCTCAGGCAGGACCACTTTCCGTGTGTTTATCAACACCTCTCCAGCGTCTATCAGTGAATGTTGTGGTCATGGGTGCTTGGTAAAAGCGAAGAAGAGGTGGGAGCTTAGGAAGATCTTACAGTACTGGCGAGCCTTTCCCTTGAGTTCATGTAGATCCTGTGGCCACTGCAAAGCTGTTGGCATGATTAACCATGAGAGGCACTCTCCAAAAAAAAGAGTACCTCTAGATGGTCACAGAAAAAGAATGTGTGGTGACTGGGCTATGTCACTAGCCAATCACAGTGGAGCAGGCTGTTAGGTTACAGTGTATAGAGATTATACACGAATGGAGGTATCCTCGTACAGCTTTGTGACTTAGGTGGCACTCTCAAAATTCTCCCAAGCGAGGAAGGAATCCTTTTTATAATGTAAAAGAGAACAGCAGGGTGGTTTTCTTATCAGCTCATGCTGGAATTCTGCTGATGGCCCTGGGTTGAGGGCAGCATCAACCACGCCCATTTTCCTGTCCCAGCGGCCAGCTGTTCTGAGCAGTCTTTTTCCTGAGGGCCCCTACCTAGTTCAGGCAGAGGAGTCGCCCAGGACTGTTAGTCTGGCCTTCTACCCTGTGAAGTTCCTCTGGTTCCTGGGGGTTGAATTAGTTCTTGTTTTTATTGTGCTGTTTAATTCTAGCTTCTGCCTGTCTCCCTAATTCATTCCACATGTCAGGACCTCTCTGCTCTGGCCAGGAGCCATCTGGTTGTTCTCTTCGGCAGCTCCATGGGAGATCTCTTAAAGTTCTGAGGTGCCACGGTCAGGGTGGCCTCCCCTCCTCTCAACCTTCTGGCTTCTAAACTTCCTGGACCTTCACTGCCTGATGCTTCGTGACTTCTCTGAGCCTCTTAGCACAGGCTCCACAAACTGTTCAGTTTATGAATGATTCAGCCCACCTTGGAAGGCCGCCCTAAGCCATGCCAGCCAATGTTGGAAAGAGCAGGCATGAGTCACCCCAGCATGGAGACATGCCATTAGGGTCGTTTAGCCCAAGGGGGTATATGCTGGGGGGGGGATCCTCGTGTGGATTTAAAAATGGATCTCAGCCAGCACTTAGCATGAGAGGCCCATGGCACGTTTGGTGTAGTTGCAGTATCTGCTTAAGCTAGAGGTCTGAGAAAGGAGAGATGTGAGCCTTGGAGATTTTATCCTCACACTTGGGACCTGGGCAGTCCTGTCCATTATGAGCCCATTATCTTGTGCTGTGTTCAAGCAGGAAGGGATCTCTAACTTGAAGTTTTTCAGAATGTGTTCTTTCCCTTCCATTCCTCCTCTTTCCTTCTCTTCCTTCATCTTGACCAACTCCTTTCATCTTCACTCTTGACGTAGAAGAGCAGAGAAGGTGAATAAATGGGTCTGTTTCAGGATCTTGCCATTCCCTTCCAAGGCTCTGATGGTGTATGGCCTCTACCTTAAAAACCCAAAACTTGAGCGAGAAAATGTTAGAAAAAAAAAGTGTTGCTGTCCCTACTTCTCCCTACATCCCATCATTCCTGGCCCCACTTCTTCCCTCTCTTCCTCCTCCTCCTGCTCCTTCTCCACCTCATCCCTAACAGGTGCTCGCCCATGGTGAGACATTAGCTTTGCCCCCCATTTTAACCCTATTAGCAATACTCTAAGAACCCACACGGCAAACACCCCCACACCAGCAGTCAGCAGGGGCACCCACCTCCCTTTGTCTGCACCCACCCACTCCGCCACCTTTATCCTCCGTTATTGCCATTATTGTTATTTCTAGATGCCTGGGAGGGAACAGCGTGAGCGAGCTGCTGCAGAGTGACAGTGTTCTGGGACCAACCTCCTCACAGCCGCACCGTGCCTTGAAAAGGATGCATGCAACAGCTGTCGTCACACTCACAGTCTTTGCAGAGGCTGGGGCAGAACAGAAGCTTCCCAGTGAGAAAGGAAAAGATCCGTTCTCTATGCCTTCTAAAACTTTACTGTGGTCTGATTTGCAGGCCGGCCCTCTTGGGAGAGTAAAAATTCTCTGAAGAATTGGCAGGTGGTTCTCAGAAGAGAATGTGAAGGCTGAGAGTATGGCTCCATGGCATAGCACGTACTTAACATGTGGCAGGCACTACCAGAGAATGGAGGATGGGTAGGCCTGATATTGGAACTCACTGCTAAATCTTTCTAGGAAGAGAATGCTAATCGCTAACCTTGGTGAGAGCAGGCCTGAAGGAAAAGGTTTTTTGGGTTTGTTTTTGTTTTCTTAAGAATTGTTTTAAATTTAAATTATGTAATCTGTGTGTGTCCGCACAAGGATACATAAACATGAGTGCCATGCCTGTGGAAACCAGAAAAGGGTGTCAGATATCTTGGTGCTATCTGGAGAGACAGGCAGTTGTAAGCTGCCTGATGTGGGCACTCCTGAAGGAACTTGTCCTTTGCAGGAACAATTGGTATTCTTAACCACTGAGCCATCTCTCCAGCCTGTAAAGTATTTAAACGTAAATGATTTGTGAGGGAGTTGCTCACAGCACCTTTCACCTTTAGGATGGCACACTTGAAGAGCATCTCTCAGATGGGGCCTGATGATATCCCATTCTAGATGGAGCAGTACAGGAAGGAAAGGGAGTAGTTATTGCTTGACAACTCTTTAGAGAAACTGAACAGTAATGGTTGAAATGTCATCCTTCGTGGGAAGGAACAATTGGGTTGGTGCCTCTAATGTTGAAAGCAGGCACAGTTAGTTGCCTGACAACATATATTTACTGGGCAACTGCATTGCATCCATCTGCTTCCTGGGAGATGCGAAGCAACAAGGAGTTCAGTCCTGGGCATGCTTCAGGGATTCATGACACAAATCTACATGGACAGGGTGATGTGAGGCAGTAGGAAGCCAGCGAGTAAAAGCTGTAAGCAGTAAATAAAGGAGAAGGTGGCCGTGGCTAGGGTTGTTATGAAGACATTTAGGAGAAAGTGAGATATGGGGTGAATGTGACACTGATTGTACCTTGATGGTGTGTAAGCACCCCGGAAAGGCCTCATTCTCCATTTTGTCCACATACATTTCTAAGCCCTTAGTGCTCGGCACAAAGTAGCCACAAAATACACTTTCTGAGAGAAAATGACAGAATAGAAGGGAGTGACAGAGAATTCCAGAAGTGGGCTGTAGCTTTGCGGTGGGGCTGCACCAATTTGGGGGGATAGGATGAGTGGTAAGGCAGTGAGGCTGGGGACGGTTGGTCATACAAGCACGATAGAACAGAAAGGTGAGAACACATGGTAAAGAGCCTTGAATAAAAGAATGGAAAGTTCCAATGTGGTGTTGCAGGTTCTTAATTTAGGAGATAACATGAGAACACAATGGAAGCCACTAAAGATGGAAAAATGGCCACAGCGGCAGAGATTTAGCTCAGATTATCTGCCTAGTGATTGGTGTGGGGGTCAAAGAGCCAAACTCTGCCCTGTGGATTGTTAGCAGTGTGAGCAGAGAAGCATAAGGGATAAGAGAGATGTTCCAAGCCAGGTAGAGTTTGTAGAAGAAAATGAAGGTGAGAGCAAGAATCAGGAGACGTTCAGTATCTTTGCAGAACAGGAAGGCATGTCTGAAAGTCCAGGTTTTGGTCTTATCGTGGTCACGTTAATTAGCAGTGGTGACTGAGTAACCTTCCTGAAGGTAGCTGGAAACAGCATGTTGAAGTTTTGGCGAGAAGCCTTACAAGGGAACAGGGGAGAGGCAAGCCCGGTGGCCTGCACTGGTGCATTCATCCACATGTCTGAACATAGTTGAGATAATGTGGGTCAGCTACAGGGGTGTCGTGGTCTGAAGTTCTACAAAAACTGAAGGCCAAGTTCATAGACAGTAGAATTTACCATGGGAGGGTTTGATTAAGACATTAATTTATGGCCCCAATGCAGCCCAAAGAAGCCAGAGCTAAGGGATCAAGTGTAAGAGCTAAGAGATGTTCTGGAAAATCCCTGAATCAGACTTCTGGGAGTTGAGAGTGCTGGATCAATAGGCACCTGATGAAATTCTGTACACACCGGCCAGGATGTCCCGTTCTCTGCTGTATAGATCTCATGCGTGGTTAAACCTGGTGAAAGAAATCCCACTGAATAGTAATTGGCTCAAGCATTCAGGTTCCACGTGTGGCTTCTTCCTCCCTACAAGTGGCTAGATTAGTTAAGCAATCTTCAAGTTCATGGCAGTAACAGATAACTAAGGTGTTTGGGGCAGCTCTTCTACAGCACCACATCTCATTCCTGTTCAGACAGAGCTGCTGCGTGACTGTCCACTGTACAGTCTCCCGACTTTACATTCGTGAACTAAGCAACAGGATAGACTGACATTCTGTGAAGACCAAATGGAACTGGCGGTGGTAATGTTAGGCTGAGGAGATAACCGTGTTCCGTTGGGCATGTGCTGGACTGAGGTCATCAGCTAAAGGCTGCAACGTGAGTATGGCCAGATCGGGCACTCACAGTTTCCATACCTGACCGTGGGAAACTCCTGCATGGCAGGCATCTGGACTCACTGTGTAGCGTGTAAGAACCCCAGGCGAGGCGAGGCTGTTAAGAGCGTTGTACTTGTATTGTCCTAGCACTGACACTGGGTGGCTCACAACTTCAGCCCTAAGAGCTATGAAGCCTTCTTCTGGGCTTCCCGGGCACCTGAATTCACATACCCATATATATGCACATACCCATATATACACATAATGTACAAATAATAAACATAAATCATAAAAAAAAAAAAGAATCCCAGCCGTTCAAACATCAGCAGTCACCCCTAGCAGGCACAGGCAGAAAGGCAGAGTACTGAAGACAGAGCAGGTATAGCTGAATGAAACAAATTCTCCTGTGGTGCATGTGGTAAAATATATGGAGCATAACATTTATCATTTTAATCTGTACAATCCAGTAGCTTGAAGTAGCTTCACCTTACAGAATTGTCATCCCTATCTGGTTCTAGAACTGTTTCATCATCTGACTAGTGACACACTCCATAGTTATTAAACGGTCTTTCTCCTCTCCACAGCTATTGACAACCACTAATTGGCTATTTGTTCTGTAGATTTGCTTATTTTAAGAACTTCACATCAATGGGCTCATACAACATGTTTGTCTTTCACTTAGCATATAATAGTTCAGCATTCATCCACGTTGTAGTGTATACCAATTATTACATTTCTTTCATGTCAAATAATTCTGTAAGGGCTAGGCTTGTAGCTCAGTTTGTAGAGGGCTTGCCTAGCATGCATTATATAAACTGGGCATTGTGATGCATACTTATAACCCCAGTACCAAAGAGTGGAGGTAGGAAGATCAGAAATGCTGGGTCATCCTCTGCTACATATCAAAATTGATGCCAGGCTGAGTTATAAGACTGACTCGAAAAAGAAAATGCCACTATACACATGTGCAGTATTTTCTTTATCCACTCATTAGCTGACGAATCTGTTGGGTTGTTTCCACCTTCTAGCTATTGTGAATCGTGTAGCTAAGGACTTAGTGTACAAAGCTGTGGCTTTGAACTTGTTTTCCATTCTTTGAGTGTGGAGCCAAGGAATGGAATTACAGGGTTGTGTGGTGATTCTGTTTAACTTCTTCAGCAATTGTCAAGACTTTTCCACAGTGGTGGCACCATGTTACATGCCCTCTAGTGACATGGGAGAGTTTCAGTTTCTCCTCATCCTTGCTGGCATTTATCTTTCTCTAAGAATTTCACTGCCCTGTGCTTCTTCTTTGATGGACAAAGACTGACCCTGGTGGGGGAGCAGCACTAGTCTGAAGACCCAGCTCTGTGATGGTCTAGCAGCCACCATAATGGTGATCAAGGGAGAGGGCTGCCTTCATTCAGGTGCCTCATGTTCAACTTCCCAGTCTTAGCTCACTACCTTGCCAGCTATGCTTCCTGGCCAGCCACTCTATCTCTCATCCAGGTTTCCATCTAAAAGCTTAAGAACCACAAGCAAGAAAAGCGTGTGGATACTCCTTATGCCAGAATAGACCTCTCCTTTCCTTCACTGTGACTAATCAACACCAAATCAATGTTGTCCATCAACTGTGACAGATGCTATGTGTCCCATGGCTGCCAAGGACAACTGGACAAGCCATCAATCAAGAGTTATCAGATGGGAGCTCTAGATGGTATCAGGGCTGGGGAAGAAGGAGATTTTTAAATGGGGCATTAAATTTGAGAACTAACCTAGGCTTCTCTCCAGCTCCATCCTCAAGTGGCAGCTCCTCCAGATGTGTATACTTGGCCTGACACTTACAGGTATTGTCAGCCCCTCTTCTGCCCCTTCCCCACCACTTCTGCTCAGCAATGGCTATGCTTAGAATAATTTGACTTGGAGTCTGGGTGGAGCTCAGCTCAGTGGGCAATTAAGGATGTGACTTTTTAAAAAGAAGCAGCTAGAGGGTATTTGAAATAAGAATGTCTATTTTGTTCAATTAAGAGTAACTGGTACATGAAGACAGTGACCGAAGCATTGTTTTCCTTGTTCTTGGAAGCTGAGGATAGCCTGTAGTTACTCAGCACCAGGATGTCCTCAGCGAGTCCCTTTGTGCCAAGGGCTGCAGCTTTTGACTCTGTGGTCCCAGGCTTGCAGGTTGATGCTTCTTACCTTTACCCACGGCAGTACCCAGCAGGCTGCATGCCATCTCTCTTTCAGTCACATGGTACTGTTCTTAATGGCCATGCACTTTCTTGATTAGAATAGACCAGAAGGAGGAGGACCTCATGAACCTCAACAAAACAACTGACCACAAAGAGCAAATGGTGTTTAGGCGCCACACTGGAAGGAAAGAATTTAGAAGGAAACCACTTTGGCAAATTCTTCATGTAAGTTTTAATGCCATGTGTATGTTCTTAAATATAACTTGAAATTAGGAACACAAAGACTCTGAGAAGCAGAGTCAGGGGCGATGTCAACCATAAAGCAGAGTGGGTAGCTAGAGATGCGCCTCCAGCCCATAGAGACCTCAAGCCAGCCTACACAGACTGAGACATCTTGTGAGAGAATCAGAAACCAGGAAGGAAGCACAGCTCGGACACACACTTAACTAGTCGCATCCAACACATTTGGCTCAAGGTTGAGGTACCCAGTTTTCAGCAGTGCCAAAGCCTATGCAGCTGAAGGAGGCAAGGCAGTCCTCTGATAACAAGACACAAGCTCAGTGTGTCACAGGTCTTGGAGAGCATGACTCCCTGAGCTGTGACCTCAAGCTCTCACTAGATCAAAGACATCAAAATAGGTAAGCTCAGAAGGTATTGTGACTTCCGGGAAGTCTGGCTGTGGGACATCAAAGACAGGAACACCTGTACGCACTAGTGAATGTCAATTCATTTCTTCCCAGGACTCACAGAACCCAGTGTCTTTCCACTCCCCATCGGTGATAGTTAATGTTGATCGTCAACTTGATAGGATCTATAAAATCACTCTTAGTTACTTTTCTATTGCCATGACCAAGGCACCTTATAAAAGGAATTTTTTATTGGGGCTCACAGTTCCAGAGGGTTAAAGTTTATGACCCTAATGGTGGAGAACATTGCAGCAGGCAACAGATATGACGCTGGAGCAGTAGCTGAGAACTTACATCCTGATCCTTAGGAATGAGATGGGGAGAGGAGGAGGAGGAGGAGGAGGAGGAGGAGGAGGAGGAGGAGGAGGAGGAAGGAGGTGGGATGCTAACTGGGAATAGCATGGGCTTTAGAAACCTCAAAGCCCACCCACAGTGCCACACCTCCTTCAATAAAGCCACACCTCCCAATCCTTCCCAAACAGTTCTACCAACTTGGGGCCACGCATTCAAATATATGAGCCTATAGGGGCCATTCTCATTCTAACCACCACAATCACCTAGAAGACCAAGATTTTGGCAGTTCTATGAAGGGGTCTCTAAACTAGGGTAACTGAGGTAGAATCTCAATTACCCAAACTCTGGGTAGCACCATTCCAAACTGAAGACAGACTGAATTTAAAAAGAGTAAGCTGAGGTCTATCATTCGTCTCGTTCTAGTTCTACCTGCAGATGCACTGTTCCAGCTGTACCACATGAACTGCGTGCTCAAACTGGGAGCCAAAACAAACCCTTCTTTGCTGAAGTTGTTTCTGTTGGGAACTTTTCCATAGGATAAGGAAATGATGTAATGGTAATCCGTCACTCATTCCCTTTTGCTACCCGAGGGTCACATTGCTTATGAAGAAGTAGTAATGATACTGACCTCTTCTTTAGTTTATGTATATGTTCTTGTCTGTGGGTGACTGTATGAACATGTATGGCAGTGCCTGTGGAGGCCAGAAGAGGGTGTTGGAGCTGCAGGGACAGGTGGTTGTAGGTGCCTGATGTAGGTGCCAGAGACTGAACTCTAGTCCTCTGTGAGATCATCAAATGCCCTTAACCATTGTATCATCTCCTCAACCCCAAGAAAGAAAGTGGGGTGTGTGGGAAACAACAAAACTGACGCTCTTCCTTTACTTCACTATGGGGATTCTGGCTCACTGTTTCCCAGTTCGGCTTCAGAGTGACACTTTCTTGTCACTGTCCATTCTTGCCCCTCTTCATCTCTGCCTTCCCCTTCCAATGTTTCAGGTGTCAGGCATGGAAAATAAGCCCTGAGGATTGAGGTCATGGGTTGTTTCTCTAGACCGGGTGTCTAAAACTTCTCCTGGAACTGCTGGAATACTTACCTCCAGGAGAGAGGGTAGCTTCAAGTAAATCTCCTTTTGGTTTACACACATCCAGGGAACCAGAAGATTCTGGAAGAAAGCTTTTGTTTCCTCTCAAAAAACTTTACTTTCCCATTGGAAAAAAAAATGAGGTGTGTACATGCATGCATGCATATGTGTTTGTGTGTGTTTGTGTGCTCACATGTGCTCGCATGTGCAAGATGGCTCAGCTGATAAAGGCACTCGCCATGAAGCCTGATGACCTGAGTTTGATCTTCAGGACCCACCTAGTGGATGGATAATAATAATTCCCATAAATTGTCTTCTAGCATTCACATGCATGCCATAACACACAAACATACACCAAATACAAATTCAATAAAAACCTGCACATGTCCACATGCCCATCTGACCCACTTCTCAGACTCATACTCTAGACTGTTGTGCCTCTCTTCATGCTCTGTCATGCATTATTCCAGTGCCCTGGTGTGCTGGTGCCCTATTTCCAGCACATCATTTTGTGGGATTGCCATCATTGCTTCAGCACTGTCGAAAGGAAGCAGATGAAGGCTGGGCTGGTGTCTTCTGCCTCATCACTGATGGCTCTCTCTTCAAGCACCCCTCACTAGAAACATCTGGCCTCCATCCTCGCTACCATATCTCAGGACCGCTGGCCTTCCTGTCACAGTGCGGGAGAGGAAACTACACCTGTTCTTCCACGGTTGCTGCCCTTTCTGACAGTTGGTGGTGGCCGTGTGTCCCTGGAGTTCTCAGTCTCAGCCTTCAATCTTAAATTCCAGAGATACAACAGGAAGAGCACTTTTTTTTTAAGTGAAAGGCTTTAAAAATGATAATCTAACTTATAATGAAGATTAAAAGCAATTTCCTGCCCACCACTGTGGGTTCTTTCTCCTCTTCCCTCCCCTCCTTCCTCTCTCCCTCCATCCTGCTGTATTCTTTAAAAAAAAAAAAAAAATACAGCTTGAGTAAATATGGCCCTGGGGAATAGTGGATGTGAGAAAGCTGTGTAGCCTGGCTGAAAAGCAATTAGTTGTCCTGGAGCAGGCTCCAAGCAAGCAGAGGCACATCCCGGAGGTGAGGAGGCAGCAGTGTGATTTAGTTCTGTGTTGGGTGGCTTGCTGACAGCATGCTGTGTGGCCTGGAGTCGCAGGAGAGGTGGCTGGCAAAGGCAGAGGCCACTGTGTGCCTTTGCAGTGACCCTCTGTCGATGAGTAAGAAAGGGAAGACCAAGGTGGGCTGGGACTGGATGTGTGCCTGATCACTTGGACTTAAAACGGTAAGATTCTGTCTGCTTGAGTTTTGCTGGACACTGCTTTTGTTTAAAATGCAAACAAAAGCAAACTTTGTTAATGGCATTATTTTCCACACCGAGAAACCAGATGTGAACGTCGGAGAGAGGCTGATAGGTAGGTATGGAAAGCTGAGTTTTGTGTGCAAATAAATTTCAGAGGCTCCAGTTTAATAATTGAAGCCTTAAATAGCTTTCTATAGCACAGGACCTCTCAGAGCCTGCCCTCAGAATGATGGCTTCAAGGAGGTATGCAACAGAGCTGTTCTCAAAGGTCTGACAGTAGGAACCCGTCATCCTCATTCAATAAGTCTCTTGTAACATATCTGCTGGGAAAAGTTCTGGTGTTGTCTAACATGATCCTGTTCCCAGATTTTTATTTTCTTCTTCTTTTTCTCTTTCCTTCTCCTTTTTATTTTCCTTCCTTCATTCCTTTCTTTTTAATTGAGGTAGGACTCCATATAGAAGCTAAGAGGATGGAAGAATAGAAGTTGAAGGCTAACCTCAGCTACATAGCAGTTTTAAAGCCAACATTCCTTCCTTCCTTCCTTCCTTCCTTCCTTCCTTCCTTCCTTCCTTCCTTCCTCCTTCCCTCCCTCCCTCCCTCCCTCCCTTCTCTCTCTCTCTCTCTTTCTTTCTTTCTTTCTTTCTTTCTTTCTTTCTTTCTTTCTTTCTTTCCTGTGTGTTTGTTTGGGTCATGGTTTCTCTGTGTAGCCCTGGATTTCCTGGAACTCAACTCTGTACAGCAGACTGGCCTCAAATTCAGAGATCTTCATGCCTCTGCATGAAGTGCTAAGGGTTGAAGGCCTCTGCCACCATACTCAGCTTAATCCATATTCCTTCAGGGGATTTGTCTAAAGTCTCTTAAGCCAACTGCTGTTTTGGCAGTTTCATTTTGTCCAAATTTAAGTAGAGAAATTTCTGACAATTATTTTGTTGTTTGTTGTTGGTGGTGGTGGTACTGTATTTGAAAGCAAGGCAATAAACTGGGAATAAGCAGACCATTGCTCTGGAACTTCTTTTTCAAAAGCTTCTATTTTCACCAATTATTACACCCAAAGGCTTAGCCCAATCAAAGACAAAAGGATAGGGGCAATGACAACTTCATGAAAGCCACACCTAGCCAGGTGTTAGGTCTCTGCACAGGAGCGTCTACAGTACAGGCATCTGGCACCAGTATAGAGTTCAGGTGAAGTGTGCCGGGGCTCCAGAGGCTGGTGAAAGTCAGAGGGAAAGCCAGCAAACAGCCTTCTGCTCAGGGGCCAGGGTGACATCCCAGATGTGAGCGCTTACCTAAGCTAGATGAGGCCTGGGCATTTAGACTAGGGCCATGCTCTAGTTGGTGCTGAATTAAAGGGTAGGACTGAACGGCTCTTCCATCTTTCCCATCTAAAGTCACAGTTGCACCAAAGGTCCTGGTAGTACTAAGTAGGGTCAGGGACCCAGAGGAGCTCTCTGTAGGAAGAAATGGTGGCTGAGGCCCCAATGCATCCTGTGCTTTTCCCACCCTGTCACTGTATTCTTATGTCCATCAATGCTTTCACAGACCCCCTAACAAGGAGATATTGTTTAGCTCATCTTGGTACTGCTTGTGCAGAACACAGCACTATCCCTGAGGTATGGTAAACATTCAGCAGGAGTGACCTATTTACTAGCAGTGCGGACAGGATGAAGTTTGCGCAGGAGCCTTGAGGTGTGTATTTTACATTGCTGTGGGCAATGAAGCCTCTGAGCCCCACTCCACACAGCATTAACATGCTGACCAGTACAGACTGGATATGGTGTGGCTGAACTAGCCTGGCTAGAAGGAAATGCAAATGACTCTCAAGGCTGCAGGTGTATTTCCTTTGAACTTTGTCTGGTAAACACGGAGCTGGCTCTGTTTGCCTCCTTGAGGATGAAAGAGAAGCTCTGAGTCCCATCAGAGTGCCAGAGTTCCAGGCCAACAGTGACATTTCCAAGGTCCTGAGTGACTGTTTCTCAGTTACCACTTGTAATTTGGAGTTTCAGTGTTGGAGAAGGACACAAATCAAACATCGAAAGGTAAATGACCTCCAAGGTAAAAATAGGGGGTAAAGCCAATACCAGCTTAATTTTGACCAATTGCACCAGGGTTCAGTCCAAACTCTGCACTTGGATCTTACTTATATAGCTTTCTTCCTTGTCCTTTAAAACAGTGGGTGTTCTGAGTCACTGAAGATTTGGAAGAGGACAATTAATTTTTAATGTACAATGCAGAGTTTGGAAGTGCGGTGTGGAAGGACTCCAGGCCCAGCCTCGGAGGCCGGAGGAAGAGGTCTTAGGCTATTAGAGGAAGTTTGCAGTCATTTAGTTCATTAATCACATCTTGATTCTTGTTGAACGCTTTTAAACGTGAACTTCCCTCCAAGGGGCCGGATCTGGATTTTGTTATTGTTTTGTTTGGTCCTTCTCTCGAGCTTGGTCTCATGTGTGTCTCCGAGTGAAGCTGTTGTAAACTTGTCAGTTTGGCTTGGTCATTTCACTGAGACTTTTGAGTTCTGGCAGGCGGACGGAGGCCCTTCTTTTCCCAAAGATGAAAAGCATGTCACTGAAAAGTATTGGTTTGAAGAAAAAGCTTTGTGAGTTCTGCATAATCACAAAGAAGGGGAAAGTAGGTCACATTTGGAGCCCATTCTGTTTGTGGAAGCAAAAGAGGATGAAGAAGAAAATGTCAGAGAATTTGGTTTTATCACAGCTTCTTAAGCCGACCGGCTGGTGTCACGGGCACGGGCTCTGGCACCACTGTGTCTCTCACAGGCTTACAGCAAACCTTCCTAAGCCAGGCGCAGAGAGTGTCACACAATGGACACTAATACAGCTGGCTGAATGGGATTCCCTGGGTTTCCCTTCAAGAGGAGTCTCCACTGCCGCTAAGACAGGCTTCTGTATTGAACAAAGGGTCTTGGAGGCTTGTCCGTCTGGGGCAGGAGAACTGGGAGGAGCTGCTGTCCAGGTAACCCCAGACTCCCCTACCCCGATTCCAACATCCCATTCATTGGCTGTTGTTGACTCTCAGGGAGAATCAGGAATTAAGAACAAAATTCTCAAGGAGCTCAGAGTGGACTCTCCCTCCCCTTGATTTTGGGATTAAGGGACTAGAGTAGGCCATCTTGAGGGAGATGCTAAGAGTAAGCAATGATGACCACAGATGAGCCTGCCCCAGACAGAGCTCAGCTGCTTGGAGCACTGTATTCATAGAGGGATCAAAGCACCACACCAGGACAGTTTCGCAGCAGCTTCAGCAAAAGCTGCAGGATTTATCCCTTGTCTTTTTACTTACATTCAGTTATACTTTTTTTTTCATTTTTAATTGCACCTCATATTTATTTATTCATTTATTTATTTGTAGGAGTTGTGGTCTTGAAAATATGTATGCTTCCTTTTTTTTTTTTTTAAGAGTGTGTGACTGAGTCATTAGGGAGGCCAGCTATTTTTGGAAACACTGCAGTGATGCAATTTGTAAAAGGAAGAATCCTTTGGTTGTGCAAATAAGCAGGATCTTATGTTATGCCTGGGGATAAATCTAACCTATTTGCTGTTTATAAGTGGAGAACCTTCGTGACACGCTATAGTTCTATGGCTCTGCATCTGACAAAAGAGGAAACAGTGCTGCAGGATCTCTCTGTTACTGTGTTACATATAACTGCTGAGAGCTCTGTGGGGGTCTCAGGCTGTGCGTATGCTGCAGTGTGTCCTCTGGTTTATCCTGCACATAGCTGTCTGTCATCCCTAAACTCATCATCAGCATCATTTGCAACCTCGAGCCTGTGCACGCTACTCCAGGGGCATGGAAGTGATTAGACTGTTACATTGTAGGCTCACGGGGATGGAAGTGTTGGCAGGTTCCAGGGCCACCAGAGTTGATGTGAATTTGCACGGTGTGGAGACATGGAGGATGTGGAGTTAAGTGAGAAGGCCTGGCAGCTCTGCTGTTGGACTGGCCAGGGTACACAGACAGGAAATCTTATTTAACAAGTGGGCGAGTGCAGGTAGTGGGGCCAGCTCCAAAATTGAAAACTGTTACATCATTTCCTCACCACGAAGATCAAGGGCAGTGGTAAACAAAATAAAAGGGCGAGAAGAACGTTCCTCCAGGCCAAGGTCAGTTATTTGCCAAGATAGAAAGGACAGTTGAAACGGGATGGGGGAGAACAAGGGTTAAAATCAGCAGTTCTCAACTGTGGGTCATGACCCCTTTGAGAGGTCAAAACCCTTTTTGTAGGGGTCACCTACGACTGTTGGAGAACACAGATATTTATATTCTAATTCATAACAGTAGCAAAATTATAGTTATGAAAATAATTTTATGGTTGGGGGTCACCTCAGCAGGAGGAGCTGTATTAAAGGGTCACGGCATTAGGAAGGTTGAGAACCACTGGTTTTAAGGAAGGCTGTTTCGTCACTCCTTGTCTGTGTGATCTTTGCAGCCACCACTTTGCCTCAAGCTTTTCAATCCCTTCGTAAGGAGGTTAGAGTCTGTAGATATCTCTCAAATGTACTATTTTTAAGGCACTAGAACCCGTTCTTAAGGATCCCATTGACAAAGAAGCCCACTGTGTAAATCAGTGAAGCTGCTGGCACTGGGAAGGCGTGGGGCGGGGACAGGAGCCTCAAACTCCTTGGTTTCTGAATTAAGGTGAATTTTCGACATCACAGGAACAACACTGGCAGATACTGAGTTGGACACTGTGTTAGAACCTTGCCTACCTCAGCAGACTGGCAAACAAGCCTTTGGAATTGGTGTTTGCCCTTTTTCATAGTTTCCTAGATGCATTTTCTCAACAGGTCCCATCTGGGCTTTCAGAATCCTCATACCTGCAAAGAGTCCGGCCTCTTTGTCAGTTACCAACGAAGCAGGGCAGCCACATAACCACCACAGAGAGCCGGCCCTGTACTGCAGACAAATGAGCTGCCCACGGGCTGCTTCAGAACGCTGAATGCTGACAAGTCTTCTTGTCCAGCTCCATCATGTTCAGAAACATGGAGGTATCAGGTGGCCTTGAGATTTCATCTCAGGTGAGAGAGTGAGACCCACTGTGTAGCAACACAGCCATAATGCCAGCGTTCACCATACACTCTCATAAGGAATCTGTAGGAAGTAGAGGAAAAGGGAGGGAAGACTTTCACCTCTCTTCCTGCAGAGACCATAAGCCGTCAAAAGCAAGTCGAGCTGGGGTTAGTAGCCTTTCCTTTGGTCACGAAGATTGTCTTGGCCTTAATGGATCACAGGACACCAGGATCTCACCTAATTCTAACTACACAGTGGCAAAGTTGAGGTCTCATGGAGCACTCTGAAATTTGCCACACCAGGTGGCACAAGGCCCTGTCCCCGGTTATTCAAGAGGCTGGGACAGGAGGGTCTGGCTGAGGAGCTAGCTCAGTGGTGGAGCACTTGCCCAGCATGTGTGAGGCCTGAGGTAGTCTGCTCCCCTAAAAGAAACAGAACTCTGAAACTCAGTATTAAGGGCTGGGTGCTTGTCCCAGCTCTGCTCCTCGAGCCATGGCTTTGGATAAGTCAGGGTTCTGGGCCTGCGTTTACATGTGTGTTAGTGGCGAGCACATCTAACCATAGGTACAGCGAGAATGTTGGAGTTAAGGTGCCGAGAGTAGTTATCAGCTAGACAAACAGCAGGCAAGGCCAGGCTGCTGTGAGGGATGGGGGTGGGGCAGGGGAGACATGGCTAGGGCTATGGGATTGTCTGTGCTGAGAATCCTGTTTTGCTCCGTAGCTTCTGGTTAAATCCCTACTAGCAGCTCTGTCCAGGCAGAGGGCCACCAGTGAGCCCCCCTCAGCTGCTGAGCCTTCTGAGCCTGCTGGGGCTCTGAGTGCCTGGAGCCTAGAGTCTGTTCACCTGCTCTCCTTACCCTGACACCCAGAGTTCTTATATTTTAAAGGAGTTTAAATTTTTTTCTTAGATATGTTGTAAATGGAGGGGAGGGGAAGAGGTATGTGCACATGTGAGGGCAGGTGCCAACAAAGCCCAGAAAGAGGCGTGTGGTAACCTGGAGCCAGAGTTACAGGTGTTTCTGAACCACCTGATGTGGGTGCTAGAAACTGAACTCAGGTCCTCTGGAAGAGCAGCGAATGCTCAGCTGGTGAGCAGCCATTTTTTCTAGCCTGACATCTGGCATCCTGCCTTATGGTGCATGAGCAGTTGGGATTTCAGCGCTACCCTACTCAGAAATGAAATCCTGGGAGGTGGCAGGGCATGGTGGCACAAGGCAAATGAAGATGGGCTTCTGAGTCGAAGGCCAGCCCAGTCTACACAGCAAGCTCCAGGCTAGCCAGGACTAGCTAGTGAGACCTTGTCTCAAAACAAAACAAAATGTGGAAAGCAGGGCAGCAAGAGACTGAAGGAAGAACAGGCAGGAAAGGTGTGAGTCACAGACCTGGAGAAAGAAAGAACGCATCTTTACAGAGATTGATCTTTCTCCTTCTCTCAGCAGAACCCTCCTTCTCTCCCTTTCCCCTCCCGTTCTCTGTCCCCCCTCCCCTTCCCCTCCCCTTCTCTGCCCCTCCCCTTCTCTCAAGCTTCACTTTCTCTCCTCCAGACTAAGCAATGTGGCTGGCTGCTGAGCCCCAGTGATCCTCCTGTCTCCACTTACCCAGGGCACAGAGGTATACCAATACACCCATTCTTTTAACATGGACGTTGGGAACTGAACTCGGGGCCCCATGCTGTTGAAGCAAGTTTACTGAGCTGTGCTCTGGCTCAGAGCATTAGCTCCTATTCAAAGAATGCACAAACCTGTAGGAAAAATACAGTAGATTTAACAGAAGCACTTGTTGGTCTCACCTCCCAGAGCTAATGTTTTAGCTGTTTTGTTTGCTTCCTGACTTTTTCATACACATCAAAATTCATACACATAGACATTTGAAAATGGAAAAGGGAACTCCTTGGCTGTGTGCTGTTAGGTGTTTTAACAAGTGGTGGTGCTCAGGGCCTCCTGACTCAAACCGTTTGCCAGTCTCTCCAGTGTAAAGACCCCCACTGCCGCTGATTTCAGACTACCAAAAAATGATGTCAACCAGCTTGGAAGCTTCCTGCAAATTTCACAGTCAGCTCTTGAGAATCAGCAGGAGCCAACTCCAGCACGCTGCCAACTAAATTCTCCTTTCTAATTAGCCTTCCTCTCTTGCAAAAAAGCTTTGTGTCTAAACTTTGAAAGTTGTCTTTTGCAAATTACTCTCTTTTTTTTAACAGTAAAAATTACTTCTTTTTTTTTGGGAAGTTTGGGACTGTGTCATATTCTATTCAAATGAGTGTAAATATATTTTAATCAGAACGGGAGTATTTTTCATGTTCCATTCCATAGATCTTTGCATGTGTGGGGAAGGACCTACACTTTTTTTTATTAGGTAGTTGTAGTAGAAATATAGTTTAAAACAAAACAAACAACAGATAGACGTGTTCAAACAAGAGAGAATGGTGGCATGGAACTAATGCTTGGACCCATTTTCCGAGGATACAGGTGCAATGGAAACTTGGGTCCATTACCTGAGGCTTTGTGACTTATGAAAGACACTTCTCCTTCATGGCTACTTCTCTTTAGCCCAAGCATGTCAGTTGTCCCTAATTTCCCTGGCTTTCTGAGGGGATCTGTCCCCCTCTGGTTCATTTAGTAAGACCAGGGCTACAACTGTTGGCCTAAGCTGAGCCTCCTAATCAGATCCTAGCCAAGTGGGAGCTAGAGGTGGGAATTGGAAGAGGGAGTAGAGCACTCACTCACAGAGCAGCAGTGGGAAGAGTCATCTCCTCTTGGCTCCACTGTGAGCTGTTGGCCTTAACGAAGCTGGTGGACTAGCTTCTTTGTGGGTCTTCGATGAGGTGGAGAAGTCACTGATGCCAGAGGTCTCCCATGCCGGGCTTTTAATTGGCCTCTGTGAGCTGAGTGGTGTGTGGGCCCCTGATAACAAGCCTGGCTCTCCCGTCGTGGGAATACTCATACAGGAGTGGCTGACTCAAGCCTCATAAATGTAGGGAGCAGCATGTCCTGGACTGGCATTAGGGAGAGGGTGGTCCACTGCCACATAAAGAAGGAAGACTTGGTCGTCCAATAGGCTAGTCAGTGTGTGAGGCCCTGCTAGCCTCTGCTATCATGGCCAATGTGCACAGACACAAGAAGGCAAAATTCGGATTTCCGGGGTTTCAGAGAAAGGGCTGAGGCAGCATGGGTAGGGGCCCTCTCGACTGTGTGAAGCCTCAGGTCTCTCAGTACCCTGGATCACCTTAGACTGATTTGCCTTGTCTTCTTTTCCACCAAACTAATCTAAGAGATCACCAAATGACTGGTCAACATAGTAATCCTTGAGAGGCCCACACCCACTCTAATGTGCCTATGATCAAATGTATATGAAAATACTTTCCTCTCTCTCTCTTTCTCCCTCTCTCTTTCTCTCTCTCTCTCTGTGTGTGTGTGTGTGTGTGTATGTATGTATGTATGTATGTATGTGTGATCATGTATGTGCTTACCCATTTGTGTGTGTGGCAACCAGTAATCAACTTTGGATATCTTCTACTATTAATATCTATGTTGCTTTTTGTTGTTGTTACTATAATTTGAGACTGGGCTTCTCATTGATCCTGGAGTTCACCATTTCAGTCAGATTTGCTGGCCGGCCAGCCAGTGCTGGGGTTGGATTTTCCATGAGTGCTGGGGATTTGAACTCAGGCTCTCATACTTACACAGCAAGCGCTTTACCCACTGGAGAAGCTCCCCATTTTCTTAGTAAACTCCAGCTTTCTTTCAAAAGAGAAAAAGAAGGAACTGCAGAGATGGCTTAACAGTCCTGAACACTGGGTGCTCTTCCGGAGGACTCAGGTTCAGATCCCGGCACCCACATTGCAGCTAAAAAATAAATAAATAAATAAATAAATAAATAAATAAATAAATCTGTAATTCTAGTTCCAGGGGAATCCCACACCCTCTTATGGTCTCTGGGGGAACCAGGCACACATATGGTGCACAGACAATGCATGCACAAGCAAAACTTGCCATACACATTAAGAGAGAGCGAGAAAGAGAGAGAGAACGAGAGAGAGAGAGAGAGAGAGAGAGAGAGAGAGAGAGAGAGAGAGGGAGAGAACAAAGAATGGGGAGCTGCTCAATGCTCAGGAAAGCTACCCTTTCTCACCCTTAGCTTAGAGGTGTGTCCCCTGACCCCTGAAGCTAGTCCTGCCAGCAGGCCCATGGCTGTCTGGTCTGACTTCATAATGGCATCCTGCTGGACTCCCAGACACTACTCTTTTGAGTCACTGAAGTAATACATGTTCACTTGCATCTAGAAGATCCAGAAACATAACATGAAAATCTACTGATAAACTCCACTTAAGTGGAAAACTACATTAGTAAGTATCGTTCAGAGAGATGGCTTATGCTTTTAAACAAAATTGAGACATAGCCAAAGCTGCCTGTTCATAGAGTGAAAGTTTCCCTTATCGATGCTTTTCTAAGACAAAAGCCCGAATTTGGTTGTGCCGGTCTCTTGTCTACATAAGGGCAGTTAACTACAAGTATGCCCTGTCCTACCTAACTCTTCATAGCAGCAGACCCTTCCCACTCCCTCAGCCAGCCTTTCTTATTTGGTGCATGAATGCACTGTCCACAGGCTCACCCTAAGAATCTCGCACCCTCAGCTCCTGCAGTGACTCCATTCTCCACATCATGTATTTCATCCTGTGAGATTCTTTTACTATACACATTTAAAAAAAATACATTTATCTTATGATGTCCTTTATGTACATGGGCACTTTGCCTGCATATATGCCTACACACCAGAAGCCATCAGATCCTAACATAGATGGTTGTAAGCCATCATGTGGTTGTTGCACGTTAAACTTGGGACCCCTGGAAGAGCAGTCAATGTTCTTAACTGCTGAGCCATCTCTCCAGCCCCCAAGTTATACATTCTTTATGTGCGTGTAGGTAGGAAAACAGGTATCTCCTTGTGGTCATGCCTGGCACAAGGTAGTAGGCACCCAGCAAATATTTATAGGGTGATTTGGACTTCATTTGGTATGTCTGTTTTCATCCCCGTGCCTGCTGTGCGTGTTTGTTTTTATAAGTGTCCATGATTAATCACTATTATTTTCCTGTCTTCCTTTTCTGTAATGAGAGCTGTACTAGAATAAGAGACCATGGGTTGAGGCCATCCACTACTTGGGTTGTACCTTTGTTGATGGGTTGAGGGTGTCATTAGTTTCTAGTAGCTGTACTGTTTAGGACCCTGAGGTGTGAGCTCACTTTTCCAGAATCAGTACTATAAAGATAAACTGCCATCTTTCATCTCAAGAGGTGACTTACAGGTGTGTGGAAATGCCTGTAGCTAGAGAAGGCAGCATTGGGAGAGTCCTCAGAGTAATAGTTTCAGCCTACGAGCCGGGGGCGGGGTGGTGGACCAGCTCAGTAGGTTCAGGAAGAAAGGGGCAGGGCAGATCAAGTACATGAGCTAGGGTGTGTATGGGTAGTGTGGGTGTGGCTTGCCCACCAGTCTGCCCACAGACTCAGGGATCCTGGGCAGGGAGGATGCCTGAAGGATTCTAGCCTCCACCTTTGCCTAGGCAGTTCAGACACCACGTGCTGGCTCTTGTGGTACTAAGAAGTTGTAAATGTGGAGTTCCCGCCAAGGAAAAGGTACATTTCCCATTCCTCGTCAACAAACATTAAAGCAGTGCTATTTTGGTATAAACCAAAGGAAAGGGAAAGCTAGTGTTTTCAGTGACTAGGACTCCATTCCTTGCTTCCACCCTGTGGGGCGGCACTAATGGCAGGTGGACCCAGCTACACTACTGCACACCGTAGAGTGTGAATTTCCACGCCCGGCATGGATGTTATCCCTTAAACGTAGCTTTAAACAGAGAACGACGCAGCTAATGGGATGTTTCCAGGTACGAGTTAGAGAAATTTAATCTTAACCAGTTTCAGCAGAAAAGATATCAAGTGGCCCTTATTGTCCACACAGTATCAAAGTCCTGGCTTTATTTTCTTTCTCACTTTGTCATTCCTTACATCAAGGTCCAACTCAGACTGGTACCCTGATGGCAGCAGCCATTCTAGACATCTCTCACACACTGATGAATCAGAGGAAGAGAAGGGTCCTGTGCATCCTGGTACCACTCAGAAGGGGGCCAGATTCTCCTGAAGACCCCACAGGCTCTCCATGGCCCACTGACCAGTGTTGGCTCACCTGCTCAGTCTGAAAAGCACTGCTGACCAGGGCAGTAAGCCATTTATAATCATTGCTCAATAGATTGAGGGAAGATGGTTGAATTCTTCAACAAAAATCCCAGCGGATAGCCCAAGGATTGGAGTGTGTGCCGGACAGACAATCCAGTGTTCTCTGCAACACAGATGCCATTCATAGAACTGGTTGCCACTTTTATACTCTATTAGTTTTCATACAATGTTTAGCCAGTTAACTTCATTCAAATAATATTGTACCAGAAGAATAGGCAAATGAAATGAACAAAATCATAGCTCCTGACATATAAAGCCCATGGAAGGTCATGGTCCAGGTTTATAGTTTGAAGATCTCAACTAGAAAAACCTTTTTGGTTACTTCCAACATTTTCCTGTCCCCAGTCATCTCTTGTCCTGAAAAAAATTGTCTTTTGTGAGGCTAATATCTCTGTGTGTTGAAGACAACTCCTAGATGTCAGCTGGTAAGAGGGGACCCGTGTTTGTAGAGTTTGGACAAACTGGGAACCCAGAGAAGGCAGTTGGTCTGAGACTAGCAGTTACACACGTGGACAAGAGGCTGTGGTGACACGGAGTTGAGAGTAAGGAACTGTGTTCGGGGCTGCCCCAGGTGGCTGGGCCCGTGGGTGTTACTGGCATCTAGGAGATGATAAAAGCCTGCTATATCAGGACAAAGGTTACATGGTTCACAAAGGGCAGGTAAAGCAAGCAGGGCAAAGATTCTATGAGCTCCTTTCTAGGGATGGGTAAAGGTGTGCTGCCTGAATAAGGTTAAATTTGGATTTCAGATAAATGAATATTTCAATTTAGCTGTACCTCTACTGCTACAAATAGACTACAGCATGCATACTACCATGTGTAAGGTGCAGGAAGGTAGTCCTTGTTATTTGTCTGAAATTCATATTTAATGGGACACTATCTTAGTTACGGTTTCATTCCTGTGAAGAGATACCATGACCATGGCAACTCTTATAAAGGAAAACATTTAATTGGGGCTGGCTTACAGTTCAGAGGTTTAGTCCATTATTGTCGTGGTGGGGAGCATGGCACCTGCAGGCAGACATGGTGCTGGAGAAGGAGCTGAGAGTTCCACATCTTGATACTCAGGTAGCAGGAGACAGTCCCACTGGGCGTGGCTTGAGCATATTTGGGACCTCAAAGCCTGACTCCACAGTGACACACTTCCTCCAACAAGGCCACACCTCCTAATAGCACTACTCCCTATGGGCCAAGCATTCAAACACTTGAGTCTATGAGGGCCATAACTATTCAAACCACCACAAGCACTACATTTTTCTTTAACTTTATTATTTGCGTGTGGGATAGATAGGACAGGTGTGCCATGACCAGGTTGGGGGGGGCGGTCAGAGGACAACTCTGTGGAGTCAGTTCTCTCTTTCTGTCTTATGTGCTTTGGTGACTTAAATGGGAAATGTCCCCCGTAGGCTCCTGTATTTGAGCACTCAGGTCCCCATTGGTGCTGCTGGGGGAGTTCATGGAACTTGTAGAAGTGGGGAACCTTGCTGGAGGACCTGTGTCACTGGGGGTGGACTTTGAGAGTTTATAGTCTCAGCCCACTTCCAGTTTGCTCTTTCCTCATGTGCTGACAGACTGCGAGCAGCCAGCTGCCCGCACAGACGCCTGCTGCCGTGCCATTCCCACCATTAGGAACTCTAGCCTTTCTGAACCGTAAGCCAAAATAAACTTCTTAAGTGGCTTCTGGTCCTGGTATTTTATCATAGCAACTGAAAAATAACCTAATACACATTGAATCCCTGTCATCATGATTGCTCACACAGACACCTTTACTCCCTGAGCCATCTCACCAGCCCCACGCAGTACTTATTTGGTTAGTCTGACACCTGTACACACGTGGTCAAGGAGGGATCTGCTGAAATGTTAAGGTGTTAGGGCCGATTCTTTCTGTGCTCTCACATGAGGCAGTCAGCCCCTCTTGCTCTCCCTAGCCAGTAGCATTTTGGACAAACTACAGATCACATCAGTTATCCAAATGTCTCATTAAAAGTACAGGTGTCTGTGGGCTGCCACAGCTCTAGTTCTTGTTGGCCAGAATCCGTTAAGGATTGGATCCGACCAATCCGAGACAGGCCCAGGTGATTCTGAAGAAGCCAGGCTTCTAAAGCCCACTCTAGATTTTTTAATCCTGAGGATGAGGACTTTGCTATATTTATTGTGTTCAATAAATATTTGTTGAGAGAAAGAATGATTCTCCCACTCTTAACCAGTGTTTATCTTGTAGAACTGGGAAAGACCAGAAGCAGAGGCTTTTTATTTTCCCCTTCTTCTTCCTGGTCTTAAGCCTCATGGGAAAGGACTTAAGTGGAAGGTGTGATGGAGAGGCTTGGAGAACAGTGGGGAGACAGGCAAATGGCAGGACCAAGCAGGAGAGAAAGCACCTGAGCCTGCCAGGCAGGGCCAAGAGCATCACACTGGGGAGGAAGCCAAGTTCTTAATCACCTCCTCAGGGGAAAAGACTTGGGATTCCAAGCTGAGAACAAGCCTTCAGGTATTTTCACATGATTCCTTTAGACTCTGCCTTGACATGGTCTGTTTGTTCAGCATCTCAAGGAGAATGAGGCTGCCCTTGGAGTCTTCCAACTGGGTGCCTAAGGCACACTGGAAATGCTTCAGCAGAACTTGGTGGGTGGTAGGTAATAGCTATTTTGCTAATCTTGGTAATTCCCCATTGCTGGTAGAATTGAGAACCTCTACTTCCCCTTAGGTCCTCTCCCTATGGGGCTCAGCAAAGTACAGTGAGCCTTTTTCCGTGAACTTAAAGTGAGAACACGTCAAGCTGCCTATGTCCCCTCCCTAAAGATACACCTGAGGGGACACACTTTCTCTAATGAAAGAATGATGTCATGGATAACAGGCTCTGATCGGTGACTGAGTAACAAGGCCCCCTCAATCTGCTCCCTCATCTGTGTAGCCGGAGAGGTTGCCACAGGACCACAGGGCTCTGGAAAACACTGGTGCTTTCTAGAACTTCCAAAGCATAAGGCTCCTCAGTGGGGTCCAGGTCCCTTTGACTTTTTCCCTTGGTTCTGCCCGTCCTGCCCTCACTTTAAGCAGTCACACATGCAAAATTGTGAGTAGACCAGGCCTGCTGGGGAGTGCCCGTGGCGTGAGCACTCCCTTGTCTCCTGTAGTTACCCCAGACCTGGAGGGTGTCAGTCTTAGTACATTTGTGCTATAGAAAAACACCAGACACTGGGTTTCTTATAAAGAACTGTTTAATTATGGCACATTGGGAGGTTCAAGTACAAAGTCAAAGTGCCGGCAGAGCGCTGTGTGCTGTCACCACATCCTCTGGAAGAGATGAATGCTGGGCCCTAAGAGTGAGAGTCCTAACCTAGTTCCATCTTGCTCTTTAAAAGCCACCAGTCCACTCATGAGGACAGGACCTGTAAATAGTAACTTCTTAATTCTACCCCAGGCACAGTTCAGTTTCAGCATTAAGACAGGAATTTGGAAGGGACAAATTCCTTAATTTGTATGTTCCTTAATACTTAGGAGCATACACAAGGCCCCCTCTTCACAACTGTGAACTTGGAAATAAAGCAAAAATTTTAATAATATTAAACTATAAATATAACGCATATGGTAAAAATACACCACCCTGAGAATACCCAAGGTAAGGAAAAATGCCCACAAAAATATGTAGAATCTAAAGCTGGAGTTAGGGAGGTGGGCTAGAGAGTATGACTGTGCCCATAAGAGATAAAACCAGTCTTTACTGATGTGCCTGTGTATGTGGTTTGGAGAAAGTGGGTTGAACCGAAGGGGGTGATGAGAGCAGAACAGGAAAGGAGCCTACAGGAGGCAGGAGCCAACTGACGCTTTTCTCAGTGGTGTCTTGTAGTGAGAAGATGAAGCAGATCATTTTCTCCACAAAGTGTGGGCTACAGAAGCTGCCTGAGCTGGGGCCCTTCCTAAGCTCCTTGCTCTAAGGTTTGCCTGCTCTGCATCTGGTCCTCAGGGGAAAGCTTGCACTGATTGGGTCAATGCAAATAGTCTACCCACTTGGTAATTGTATTTCCAATAGGAAAATCAATGGGTGAGCTTTCTTGCTGGTAACTGTCTACGCAGAAATAGATGGGGAGCCTTTCAATGTGCTGGGACAGTGTGTGCTTTTAAATTTAGAGTACTGAATGCATGGGTGTGGGAAAGCCTCAAGGTGAAGGTTTTCTTATGGCATGTTCTTGGCCTGTCCTCAGCACTGTCCTTTACTTGTGCACATATGTCTACATGCCTCAGCATAGGTAGTCCAGCCTCCTAACTCCCACTCAACCTCTGCAGGGCCACCGGGAATGCCTCATGTAGATTTTACTTGGATGGTTTTCAGTCTTGCCCCTCTGTTTATGAGTGTGCCTGCTTTGCGTCTTCTCTGCTTTGTTCCTTTTACTCTCCTGTCAAAGGCCAGAAGAACACAAGCGGTCCCCAGAGGCCACCAAGTTGGGGCTAGAACACCACACTCCCTCACAGCCTCTTTGAATCCCAACTTCATAACTGGCGGGGGTCAGACGGGGATTCAGTCCACGCTCACTCCCATGGACTCTGACTTGCCTTCCTGTTGTCAATGAGGCCTTTCCCACAGGAAGTCTGGGAAAGTGGGGCATGCTTCCCAGAGAGCTGTTCAGCAGAACCTTTCTGCTCCATGATCTTTGGGTTTCCTCTGAGGATTCTCCCGGCACCAGGCCTTCCGGCCTGACCCTGCAAGTGAGCAGTCTGGGAAAAGCAGGGAGGGCTGGAGCCATTTTCCATAGCACTCAGGTCCATGCCAAGTGGGAGAGTCTGTGGGGCCTCAGTAGACACAGGATTTCCTGTGGACCAACCCTCAGGCGAGTTCTTCCCCACTTCTTGAAACTTTCGTTCCTTCTGCCGCTCCAAAGAGCTTTTATTCTGTCGGATATATTTCTTCTTGTCTTCTGAAAGAGCTGGGCTCGGGTTGTAGGCACATGGATGTAAAAGCTCCCCTGGGGCTTCTCCTCCCTTTCGCTTGGCAGATAGTCAAAGTCTGATAAAGCAATTTGGCCCATCTCCTCTGTAGTTTAAAACTTCCATGCACTGTATGCGTGCTTCTTAAAGAGGCTAGCAACTCCATTCCTGAGTCGCTAACTCAGCCCCAACGTCCCGGAGAATGCTGCAGCTGGGAAGAAAGATCATCAAATCATCTCATCTGGCAGATTGGGAAACTGAGGCTCAAAGATTTTAAATGACTTGCCTGGGGACTACAGCTAGCAGAGCGTACTTACTGGCTATTAGAAATATTTGTGCTGTTAATTAATGATGAAATCAGATCCTGTGCAGCTATATGCTAAGAAATTAAATACAGTAAGCAGGTTGTGTGCCCAAGATCTAAGGATAAGAAGGATCTCAAAAGCCGAGTGGTGGTGACGCATGCCTTTAATCTCAGCACCCAGGAGGCAGAGGCAGGCAGATCTCTGATTTCGATCTCAGTCTGGTCTTCCAGAGAAACTCTGTCTAGAAAGAGTGGGGAGAAAAGGTTATCTTAAATATGGCTGAGGAGAAGGCACGGTGGATAAAGTGCTTGATGCACTTCTGTAAGGGCCGTGATTCATATCCCTAGAATCCATTCGAATAACAGGTGGGAGTGGCGGCCCCCCCTACTTCCCCAGAGCCTGGAAGGCGGACAGGGGATCCCTGGAAGGCTGACAGGGGATCCCTGGCACAGGATGTCTCGCACACTAGTTATATCAGTGAAGCTCTGAGTGTGTCTAAGAGACTCTGTTGGAGAGTCTGTTGTGGAAGACTGTTAACATCAGCTCCAGGCCTACATGTGCACTCTTCCACACACATGCGCATGCACCTGTGTACACATATGTGCCCGTATGTGTGAAAAGGACACACATATACAAACTGGAATTAAAAAAAAGAAAGGATGGCTAAAATAGCCAGTTGTTCAGAAGGATTCTGTGAAAGAGCTGTCCTTTAAAACGGAGACACCCCCGCAGTGTGAGAGACGGGACTGATGAATGTGTAGTGTGTGCTGATGGTGTGCTGGCAGTGCGTTGGTGGCGTCAGGGCCGGCCAGGCCATACAATGAGGACAGGACGGTCTGACTGTAATGCATGGTCGTGGTGGCCTCAGGGTTGTCTGGCTGTCAACACAGAAGCCGGTACTGCCCTAGTGCAAATGCCTGTTTAGCAGAGAGGCACTGTTTCTGCAGTGGAATGTCACTGCAGAGCTGTGCGTGTGATGTCATGTATGTCCTCCTTCTCAGCCTTCATGTTCTCTGAAAACCAACATATCTGAGCTCTAGAAGGAGTTCATCCAGAACTGACCAAAGCCTGGCACACATACACACATACACACATACTACACATACATACACATGCAACACAGAAACCCCCACAGACACACACACCACGTGCACACATGTATACGCATACCTCACATACACGATAACACACAAAGACAAATATATACATACACACACACACACACACACACCTATAGGAATCAAATTATTCCAGGTTGCATTAACCAGATTTGAGGTGTTTGAAGCAAACCGATTCTTTCTCAAGGCAGGCGGTGTCTCTTCTTTATGTTTACGGTCGGGTCTGATAGGCTGCTTCCATCCTTTCTGACTGAATTTGTGTCCATCTCCATAGGTGGTAGCATCATAATGAGCTGCCTACTGTGTGCACCTTAGGCGATTCAAACAGTGACTTCTGATGTGTAATCTCATTTTTCAGATGCACTTAAAACTCTCGGCTCGTAAGCCCCAGCTCACCCCTTTCCAATGAAACTGGTTTTCATCACACTGTAAGGGTCAACAGTATGGGCATCATTGGCAGCTTACACCACAGGCCGGATGTCCAGAGCATCTTCCAAGGCAAAGCGGTGTTTCTCTCCATTTCTTACTACCTTCAGGTGGAGATGATGGTCTCTTGATTTTGCCGCAAAAGAGAAGCACTTCACAATTATCTAATTTTGTTCCTACTATCATCCATAACTCCACAGCTCCTGTTGGCACAGAAATGGCCATTGAGGGCAAGATAGTTGGCACTTTGTTCAAATATTTCCCATTGCACAGGTTGCTCAGCACTGTGCAACTCTGTAGCCTCCAAGTCCCTGACACCTGCTTCCTGGGCTCTTGCTCAACCAGTCCCACATTTTAAGTTCTGTCTTTAAAAATATATATATATATTTATTTATTAGTTTATTAGCACTCTATCTGCATGTATGCCCACATGCCAGAAGAGGGCATCAGATTCCAGTAGAGACAGTTGTGAGCCATCATGTGGGACCTGAACTCAGGACCTCTGGAAGAGCAGACGGTACTCTTATCAACTGAGCCATCTCTCCAGCCCAAGTTTTGCCACTTTTGGCTCTTGCACTGCTAGGGACCAAATTCTATATTTTTGGAGGTTTAATCAGACTAATTCATTGGGTAGAAAAAGCTAGAAGGAGGCAACTTAAAAACCTGAAGATGCAGTTTTCCTTTCCTTTTCTCTTTCGTCAGCCACACCGAATGATTGTTTCTTCTTTCATTGGTCAGATTTATTTACATAACCATCTGTACCTACAAACAGCTGTGTTTCAGCTGAATGCCTTGCTACTCCCATAGAATAAAGGGAGAGAGGATGGATATCAGGTGGACAGCCACGAGCTCTTAAAGTAAGCTACATATTTAGTTGTCACTGGGAGCCTGTTGGTGGCCATGAGACAGGTTTCCATCACCAGGCTTCATGCTGACCTGAGTGAGGAGGGAGCTGTGACAGCGGGTAGACTGTCAGAAGCAAGCGGCAGGCTGATACGGGGGGGGGGGGGGGAAGGAGTACTTCCAGGACTGCCCCCCCCCTTCATTGTTTCATCAATTTGCAGCCAATTTGTAGAGCAGTTCTGGACATACGTAAGCGCACGCATTCCTAAAGTTGGGATACACGTTCACTAGCCTCGATGAGCATAACTATACACAAAGTGGGGCCGTCCATGCTGGAACTCTTACAGTACTGCTGAAAGGAGAAAGAGACAGCCAAAAGCTCAGAGAGACCCACCTCTGTCCTGAGCTTGGCTACTGGCTTCATCTATTTTGTGCAGAAAATCATGAGTCTGTGCTGTCCAGAACCACCCATCCCTCCATCTTGTTCTCTTAGTAGACTGTTGAAATCAGATTTTTTTTTTTTTTTTTTTTTTTTTTGGCCAATCCCAAAGCTGTTTTTCCACAGAAACATTTTCTAAGCTCCTGAGTGAGAAGTGGCCCATCCTTTGCTGATCATATGATACAGTGCAGCCAGCAGCTGTGCCTTCCTGACCGGATAGGGTCTTACCCCCTCATAGTTCTCCATGCTGCCCGGTACATAATAGGTCCCCCGGGAAGTTTAATCGAATGCAATTGCCAACTGGCCTTCCCCATCAAAGAAAATTCTCACCTCTATTCCCCATAAATATAGAAAAATGATCCCTTTCACTCTCTTCTCTGAACTTCATTTTCTTTCAGAGAAAGTCAATAAAAACCGTGCCATCTAGGGTGGAAAACATTCTCCAGCCTTCTCGGGAAGTGACCTAACAGCGAATAATAACAAATAGGAGACGGTGTCAGTAATAAATGACCTTATTACTCAGTCCCCCAAAAGAGATTTCCAATATTGTATACTTTGAGCTTTCAACGAACTTGAGTGTCAGCTATTAGTTGGTTCCAAATAAATCAAAAGCTTAGCAAAGACCATCTACATAATCACATGGCTATTAAAAAGAAATGTAAGATCAAAGATCATCCATCCATGCACAAAGACTGAAAGTCTCCTTTGACAAAATGAAGTAATGCCTTTCCCTGTTTCTCGCAGGCGTATTAGCACCGTATGAATAAATCAAAGCACTTCTGGCCTACCCGCCTTCAAAACTTCCCCTGCTTCATCACAGAAAGGGAGAGTTAAACTCAGTTTCTTCCATGCTCTCTACGTCTCAACAGAGATGTCCCCAAACACGGTTACACTGTCCTGTTCATCTGTGTATACCTCTGCTCAGCACCTGCCATACTCAATAATTGAAAAAAAAAAAAGTTGTAAAGATTCTTTAAATTAAATTTTAATGGCTTGTGATTCAAGGTGTTAGTCACAGTTCAGATGATTCCATATATAAAAATAGACTCAGTGTCATCAGCAAGATGCTCTTTAAATGTCTCATCGAGGCAAGCCAAACTCAAGAGGAGGGCAATTTTTTTTTCCTGGCATCAGTTTGCAGCCATCCATTCTTTCAGAAAGTATTTGCTGAATATCTGTTAAGAACCAGTCCTGTAAACCATTATAGAGTCTTTTATTGGATGTGCCTGATGCCTGTCTCATTACCTTTGATTTCTGAATGTTTCATAAAGAATTATGAAGGAATTAAATTCTTGAACTAATCAGGCCTTGAACTTGGCACTGAGAATATACTATTAGTAAGGTGATTTATTATCACAGTATTAGAGGAATTTTAGATAAAAGATGTTAGGGGCTGGGGAAACCAATACAGTGGGAAGATGAAGGTTTAGCATACACAAGTTATTGGGTTAAATCCATTCCCAAAGCCATTCTAGAAGTGGAAATTAGTATACAATAAACCTATGATACTTCCTCAACAGAATCAACACAGGTTGCTGGCAGCCAAGTTCACAAAATAAACTGTCCCCTTATCCAAACCATGGCTCCTTAGCAAAGCTGGGTCTGAGTTTTTCCCTAAAAATTGAGCCCCCAACAGGGCCAAGAAAAGAAGGGTCCTCCTTTCTAACAGAGGTAAAAGTATTGATTTGGAGCTAGGACTCCATATGGCAACATTCCTCCTGCTGTGTGGACTGGGTAGAAAAGAAATCATCCTGCCTCTGGATGGAGTTGATCACCAGAAGGCAGAGGTCCAGTGCAAGAACAGAGGCGCGGCTCTGCACAGCATCCTTTCCTTCACTTTAGCCATCAGCACCTTACAGTATAGCTCTGACTGGGTCAGAACTCTGTAGGCCAGGCAGCCCTCCTGCCTCTCCCTTCCTCTTGAGTCCTGGAACTAAAGGTTTACATGAACCAAACCCAGCTACATTCCATTTTTAAAATGTAACTACAGGCTAGTGAGACTGATTCAAAGGTAAAAAGTACTTGCCTCCTGAACCTGAGACATGAGTTCAATCCCCAAAATCCACAATAGGACTCCTTAAAGTTGTTCTCCGGCTCCCACAAATGCGTATATGCATGCATGCACGGAGGAACACAGGCATGCATTCAGTGTGTGCACACATGCACCAATGCCAAAAATAACAAACAAAATCTCTTGTAAAGTTTAGCTACTTAGGCCAAGTGTAGTGGTCCACATCTGTGATCCTAGCACTTGGGAGGCAGGAGCAGGAAGCTCACCAGTTTGAGACCAGCCTAGAGTACCTTGTTCCCGTCCCCCCAAAAACAACAGCAATAAAACAAAACAAGCAAACAAAGAGCTGGAGCTGCAGCTCACTGACATAGGTTTACAAAACCTATCCTTGGCCATGAGGCCAATTGCAGCCCCCAGTACCAAAATAAACAAAATTACTTAGATGGTATATGTGAGGGGCTCAGGAAAAACTACTCACAATTGCTTCGTTATCAAGGGAAAGTTTCTTATTGTTAATGAGAGAGAGAGAAAGAGAGATATTCAAAGGCACCTGGGAGAGACCAGAGCAGAGGAAAAGAGAAACAGAATGGACATTGTCAGGGCTAGGGAAGGGGGAGAGTGGGAGACAATAGTGGAGACAGCGAGAAAGCAGAAGATAGCAAATAAAGTATAACAAGAAAGAGAAGAGGAGGATAGCAGAAGAGAGAAAGCATGGGGTGGACAAACCATGTGGATTATAAGGAGCATGTGTAACTGGGGGTAGGGAGGACCAGAATGCCACTTTGGGCTTTGAAATGTATAATAGGTACTTGTGGCACAGAGGGAGCCTGGAGGCCAGCATGGGCTCTGATATTCTGATAGCCACCACAGGTATATGTCAATGGATAACCAAGGGAGATGAACTCCTTTGGGGGATGAAAATCCAGTTCCTTACAAGTTCCTTAGGTACAGTATGCTGGCTTTTATCTAGTTTCTGTAGTCCAGGTGGAGTTCACTTCTGGATATATGGACAGCCCGAGACATAACAGAAGGGGGAAAGGAGGTCAAGAGACCAGAAGAGACGATGAGATTAATTGTTTTCTTCTCCTGCAACTCAGTTGTTACTTTTTGGAGATAATCAGAATTGACTGGCTCATCTTGGGTCATTTGTCCATCTGTAGCCAATTGATTTCAGCCATGGGATTAGGGTCAAAAGACTAGATGACTCTTTGAAGCGTACCCTCTCACTTTGACATGTGGTGAGGGAGTGGAAGCAGTTGTCAGAAAAGGAGAAGTTGTGCAAAACTGGAGACACAAAGATGTCTTCTTTGCTTTCTTTGCTTCCTTTCTCCCTCCCTCCCTCCCTCCGTCCCTCCCTCCCTCTCTTCCTTCCTTCCTTCCTTCCTTCCTTCCTTCCTTCCTTCCTTCCTTCTTTCATTCCTTCTTTCCTTCTTTTTTTTTTTTGACAGAGTCTTACACTATGTTTGGCTGGCCTAGAGCTCACCATTTAGACCTGGTATGGCCTCGAACTCATAGAGACCCACTTGCCTATGTCTTCCAAGGACTGCAATTAAAGGCTTGCTTCAGTTAAAGACAATCTTACTCTGAGGTGTTCATAGGCTACACAGTCTTTTAATTCCATTCCTATTATTGAGAATTTTGCAGCCATCCCTCCAGGTCCTTCTTGTGTGAATACTCATCTCCCTGTGACTTTCTGTAACGAGAAATTAGTAGGGGAGCTCTCAGCCACTTGGCAGTTATCTGAGATGACTCAGAACAGAAGTCGAACAGTTTCACGATAGGAGACTCCCTCATCCCGAAATCTGAAACTTGAATTGGTCTAGAATCTGAAATGTTTTGAACACTGACTAGATTCACAGGTGGAAAATTCCAAGCCATGAGTCCTCATTCCACATCAAGTTTCTTTGAAATATTGCATGCAGCTACTATCATAATATCATGTGTAGAAGGCCTGCGGGAACAGGAGGTCAGTTTTATGGGGGAATCTACATCCCATCCCAAGATACTATGGGTATGCAAATATTTCAAAATCTAAACTCATCTTACGTCAGAGATACCTCGGCCTCAAGCATATCTTGTGGGCAACTCAGACTGTGCTACGTGGCTATGCTAAGTGTGTTTCTCTCACCACATCTGGTAAAACACTAAAGTGTATAAAATGCTGATCCTGAAAAGACAGAGAGCAGGAATTATCAGGTACAAGCAGGAGCCCCTCATCGATGATCTGTACAAGCTTCAGAAGCTTACTCTCCTGGGAACAGTTGTACCATCAGGGAACAGACTTTGTGGATGCAGAGGTCTACCACAACAGCCCAATCCATTTTTGTCTGTTATATATAGGTCTCCAATTAGATTCCCATCTCAAGCAAATAGCCATGATAATTTAAATTAATTTTGAGTAGCTTGAAGCTGACAGCCCTGGCATTGAAATAAATGCTTTTGTTACGGAGGTAATTTATTTACATGGTGCTAGGAGCTGCCGCCTCTCTTGGAGCCCCTTAAAACCAAATCATGCAGTCTCAAAAGAGGTGACATAGTTAGAAAAGGATGAAGAGTGGTCTAGAACCTTGCTTATTTTTTTCGTGGGGTCTTTTCAATTAATCAGCCTCCTGGTTTGATGTGACTTTGAGGGTATATTGATGGGGGAAGTGCCATTCTACTTCCCTGATGATCAAGGAAATTTCCTGGAGAAGGGCAGTGTTGTAGAGGCTTCTGGTGAGTATGTGAGTGTGTGTGTGTGTGTGTGTGTGTGTGTGTGTGTGTGTGTGTGCTCAACATGAAGGGAGCAGGGACTGGCAGGGAGAAGGGAGGTATTTGGTTTCTACATTATGCTCCTATCTGACAAATATGCATGGACCTTTCTCACCAGGCTGGTGTTGTAACTCCAAGTTTTTGTTTTCCCTCCTCCTCTCCCAGGTGTGAATGAGCCCAGGCAAGATGCTGTCACTGCTGAGGAAACAGCTGATTTCCATGTCATTTGCATGAACCCTACTGTGAAATGAACCAAGCAAGGACTTGTCAGATACTTCCTCCCATCCCCAGCTGAACACTCCAGAGCCATTGTTCCAGTGTTGTTTAATTGTGTCCTGTCCTCCTCTTGCCAAGACAAACATCCCAGTCTCAGGGGAGGCATCCCCAAGCTCATCTGCTGGCCTGAACATGAACATGGGCAAAGCTGGTGATTGGGAGTGTTCCCAAGGGATGAGGGCCCCCATGGGGTCCAGTCTCCTGAAGCAGGACCTCTCATGATGCTGGCGTCTGGGAGCGAGCACCATGCCCATCACCCAGGACAATGCCGTGCTGCACCTGCCCCTCCTGTACGAGTGGCTGCAGAACAGCCTGCGGGAGGGTGGGGACAGCCCCGAGCAGCGGCTCTGCCAGGCAGCCATCCAGAAGCTGCAGGAGTACATCCAGCTGAACCTGGCTGTGGAAGGGAGCCCAGACCCACCTGATCAGAGTCCCCCAGAGATGGAGATCTGTACGGTGTACCTCGCCAAGCAGCTGGGGGACACCGAAACTGTGGGGCTCAGTTTTGGGAACATCCCTGTTTTCGGGGACTATGGTGAAAAGCGTCGAGGGGGCAAGAAGAGGAAAACCCAGGGACCAGTGCTGGATGTGGGCTGCATCTGGGTGACAGAGCTGAGGAAGAACAGCCCAGCAGGGAAGAGCGGCAAAGTCCGCCTACGGGATGAGATCCTCTCCCTGAATGGACAGCTGATGGTCGGAGTTGACGTCAGTGGGGCCAGGTAAGTAAAGAGATTATCAGCCAGAGTGTGATTCACTTATATCTTATTTGGAGATGTACCTATAGAGTTATGAGTCCCCTGGCAAGAGGCCAATGACTTTTGTGTCCTACAGGAAAACAGTCTTAGGCTCCTACTGCCTCATAACATCCTAGAAGTTAAAGCAGATGAGAAGAATGCTTGATTTTTTTCAAAGCTCACTTCCTAGAAATACCATTTATTGACCAGTGTCAATATTTTTGCTTCATTTACTAAGAGCACCTAAACTCAAAGCATTCCCTGTCTCCAAAACTTGGAGGTAAAAAGAAAATAAACAGTATATAAAAAATATGCCATTGAAGTAGACTACATCTACTCAGCATCTCACTGCAATCAGAAACCCAAGGCTGTTGTCCTCAGTGTGCTTCATCTGTTCATCACTTCACCTACAACAGGCACAGGACACCCTTAGACTCCAAGTACAGACACCTGTCCTAGCATACCTGTATTTTCTACCCACCTCCTGCCCTCCAACACTGTAGGAAGTTAAGACAGGACAGTTATGTTGTATCCCTAGTAAATCAGGCTTCCCCAAACCACTGTCTCGTTCAGAAATGGGCTAGGTGGGCTCACAGCACTCAGAACAGCCGTCATGGTTACAGTTTATCCCAGTGAAAAGATGAAGACTGAAACCAGCCATGGTGATAGCTACAGGGTGGAGTCTAGGGGCAACCCCATGCCAGTTTCCAGTAGCGGCCTAGTATCAGCAGTGTATATGGCACTCAGAGGTCTCTGCATGAGTATTCCCACCAGGAAAGCTTATACGAGGTTCCGCGTCTAGGGTTTTTATGGTGTTGGTCATGTGGGCCTGACCTTAGTTACCTCATCTCTAGTCACTCCAGCAGTAAAGTAATATCGTATGACCAAGAGCTACTACACAAACCATAGTTAGTATAAGGTATATGACATAGCCGAGTGCCCCCAGATACACAGAGGCGCTGTCCTTACACAGGATATGCCAAGGGCTTACCTGTTGCCTCCCAGGGCTGGTTAGAAGCCAGCCTTCCCTTCGGAATGTGTGTGGGTTGAACGCCTCAGTCCTTCTGAGTTCACACACTTCGGTGCACCTGGAGTCCTGGGCACCCATTTCCTCATAACAACACAGAGCTTAACAGCAGAGGACAAGGAGACTAGTCTGATTTTTTTTTTCAAGGCTCACTTTCTGGCCTTTTACGAAGAATTAAAAGACACAACACTTACTGAGCAGCAGCTACCAGAGCAGCTATCTGCTAGCCAGTACCTCTCTTCTAGTCCTGTGTCTATACGAGAAGCTTAAATGGGAGAGCTCTACCACATTTACCTTGCCTGTGTTTAGCCAAGTAAGAGAGAGAAGTGGGATTTGAACCCAGGTAAGTCTAGCTCCGCAATTTGTGCTCCTAACCATGGTATTTACACCTGGAGTCTTGAAGTCTGCCTGGTGCATAATTTTATGGATGGTTTATGGCTGCACAAAATACCTCCTTAGTATAACCGCAACCACCAGGGGAAAAGCAAAACAAGCCAACAGGGCCTCTTCTTACCCAAACCAACAAGGAAACAAGCCTTTTGCCTCATCTTGTAAAAGGAATTACACAGATTAGAGTGGTTTTGCATTATTACAATGAAATACCTGAGGGAGGCTACTTATGGATCAAAGAATGCACTTGGCTCATCGTTCTGGCCTGTTAAAGCCGGGAAGCTCTCTGTATGTTTAGGCTCCAATGAAGGCCTGATGGTAGATGGTGTTGCACAGGAACGTGTTTGTCAGCAGACAAGAAGCTAGAGAGAGATAGGTTCCACCTTCCCTTTACATATCATGCTCCCAACTGAGCTGAGGACCTTCCACTCAGCCCCACCCCTTATCCCCAGCACCTGCCAATATATTGCCACACCAAAGACCAAGCTTTCAACACATAAGCCCTTGGGAGACAGACCACACCCAAGCCATTGCAGAATTCCTTTGACCAATTTAGGTGCTACTGCAGTTTAGAGACTAGAAGCAAGACTGGGGAGCTTGGTACAGTTGTTTCTTGGGATCTGAGAAGGATTGCTTCCAGGATCCCTAGTGAGTACCAAAGTCCAAGAATGCTCAAGTCCTCACATAAATGCTGTAATATTTGCCTCTACAGTATTTGACTTCTGTGTGCTCTTATTTCTAAACTATTTATGATACCTAGTACAATGCAAATAGTTGTTAGCAATTATACTGTGTTGTTTAAGAAATAGTAACAAGGAAAGTGCTCAGTACAAATGCAAAGGTTTTTCCTGTTAGTATTTCAGCCTACAGTTCTTTTACTCAGGTGCAGAGCCTGTGTATATGGAAAGCTGACTATTATTGGTATTTCAAAGAGTTTTTGAGTGTTTTTAATGTTTTTCCCCACTCATTATAACTGACAGTTTCTACTTTGCTATTTGGGGATTCGTCTTAAGAAATGTTAAGTAGGAACTAGTGTCCTACCAATATCCCCATGTACCTCTGAATCATAGCTAATATAAGGAACTCTTTGGGGCATCTGGTCTACCTCTTCAGTTTGCTTCTAAATTCAGAATTGTTTGATGTGGTATTATAGGCTGAATTGTACCCCAACCCCAAATTTCACATGTTGAAATTTTAGTTTCCAATGCATCAGAATAAAAATGTGTTCAGCATATGTAGTTAATGATAAGGTCCTACTGAAGTGGGGGGTGGATAATGCAATGTGATTGTTGTCATTATCAAAAGCTAATTTGGACACAGACACACAGGGAAAATGACATGTCAAGATGAGTTATGCTGTGACATGCCAAAGAACTGCCAGGAGCTAAGATTGATGACCAAAGAATGTTTGCCCACAGCACCGAGGGAACCTGGCTCTGCTAACTTCTTGGTCTTGTACCTTTAGCCTCTAGAGATTTGGGATTTTAAGTTTCTTTTTTTTAAGCTAGTCAGTTTGTGGTACTTTGTTACAACACCCTTGGGGAGCTAACACAGGTGGACAGTAGCTTGACCTTCTTCATCTTCTGCAAAACCCTCTGTTAACTTTAAAGTACAGTGTCTGTCTTGGAAAAGGGTGCTTTGTTTTGAGTGTGGGAGGAACAAGTGCAAAATGTAGATGAGGTCATGATTGCTATTTCAAACTTACGTGAAATGCCATGGGTGAGTTTGAAAGCCCTCTTGCATGGAACCACGCATCCATATACAACTCAGGCCTGTAGGAGCCTTCTCCATGGCTGGTAGTCTTATGGCCCACAGTTTGCTTCTAGGTATAAGTTTTTGAGGGGTACTAGCTTCTTTCTTCTGTGAACTTCAGAGAACACTCTGAAAAAGTGAGGAATATCACATACTTCCCTTGAAGACAGAGCTGGAAATACATGGAGAAGCCTCTGTTTATAAAATCCGTGCCCACCATTCTGGGAAAGATGGGATTTTCTGAAATGTTTCATTTGTTTCTGTTTGGTGCAGGAAGAAATGGAGAAGGTTTTTACATTAGTTCCTACAAGGAATGTTTTGTAACCTTAGTCATTCCCTCCACTAGCTCTCTATAAGTAAACCAGATCTGTTCCCTGAGGACACTTTAGTCCAAATTGGTAACAAAATGTGGAATCAATTAAGATGAACCCACATACCCAAACAAAAACAAATAGACTTTTCTGAAAAGTAAAAGGTCCACATTTTACTTTTAAAGTATATGTTGTTGTTGTTTTTTTTTTTTCAAAATGTGAACTTTGGAGATTTTGTAGGTTAATAAATGTGACCTGAGTACAGTTCAGAGGACACAGGGACACAGAGTGGCTTCTAGGGAGCCACTCTGGCTTCCAGGAGCCTTGTGACTGTGGGCAAATTCCCTTGGCACAGGAGGCTGGTGCTGTTTTCCTAATATGTGTGTGGTGGATTTCTCTGACACGGTGACTATGTAGCTGGCACAAAAAGCCGCTCAGTCTAGAGTACCTTTTAGCACCTCACCCATTCAGCCTCAGGCAACCTGAACCCACAGCACATGTCGCAACAGAGAAAAGTCCTTTGAGTTTGAAAGAAAGAGCCTCAAACCCTGCCCGGCTCCTCAGTCACAAAAGAGACAACGCTGGTTACATCACAGTGGCTCCCTTTATCCACACACAGTCCCTAACCCTGCACAAATGGACTGTTTCCTCTACGTACATATCTGTGGCAGGGTTTGGTATGTTGTAAGTGCAGTAAGAGGTTAGCCAGCATACATACTATTAAAAAAGATCATAACAAACTACTATAATAAGTTATGTGAATGTGCTTTATCTCTCAAAATATCATGCTACACTGTATTTTTGAGCCTGTTGACCACAAATAACTGAAACAAATACTACACAGTTGCAATGGCCTGGTGCTGACCACTTAAGTCAAAGGGACACGAACACATGCAGGCACAGGGTCTGACAGCTCCCCAGCCAGAGAGTGCCTATGTGTTCTTGGAGTGTGAGCAGTCTGTATGATCCCAGAAGAAAATCTTATGGGGCAAACGTGGCCTTCGTACACTCAGAGTGACTGGCCATGTGGCACAGGGGCATGCCATGCAGTAAAGACTGAGTATCAGCCCTAGCCAACAATCATGTACAAAAATAAATTTAGGCTTGGTACGAGCTTAGACTCTGGTTACCCATGGCAACCTTGAGTTCTGTCTGGATTAAAGCAGAGTTAGGCAGAGTGTCAAGGGGGTACAAGAAGGTGTTACTTGAAGAAATGACTGCAGGTGGTGATGCAGAGAGAAAAGGAAGATTCTCCAATTATAGCTTTATAATATGCTCCCTAGGGCCACTTGGCACAGGATCTTGTCTCCCCACATATGTACCCAGAGGCACCTAGTGCTCCATGCAAAATTATATATATATATATGTAGTATACTATATATATAGTAAGAAGTGGTCATCTTCATGACCTAGAGATATTAAGGAAAGGTTAAATTATACTCAGCATGCTCTTTAAGAAGCCAGAGAAGCATGTAACACACTTTAGAGAAGATTTCCATTGCGGAAGGTTAAAAGGAAAACAAATTTTAGCATTTAAAATTCAATTATCTGGAAAACTTGCCATGTGGAACAGCCCATTCCCCTAAGGATGTAGGATGAAAGAAGTCTGTGACCCACGCCAGTGACCCCCTTCATTCTTTTCGGGCTGCTTCCTTATCATGCAAGTTCATTTCAGGACTTGGTTTCTAGAAATTCTTTGAGTTCTACTTTCTTGTACCACAGAAGAAACTGAGGCTCGGAGGAGTGCTTTCCAGAGGTCATGTATGTTCACAGGGATCAAATTTATGCCCTTTGATTCCGATTCTATAGCTTTGTTTGTTTGTTTGTTTGTTTGTTTGTTTTCAACCCTGTAAATAATAACAAATGGCATCAGGATAGTGTTCTATAGCCTATGGTTTATGATCAGAACAAATAGAAAGTTAAGTTTCTCTACATGTTTCATAAACAAGTGGGGGTTACCTCTAGAACCTTCCATCTCATGACAGGGTAGCTTATAGCGATTTCATGACAGCATCATTGCGATGGTTGGGTCAGGAACACTAAACTTGCTTTCCTTCAGCTCCCAAGTGCCACAGGCCAAGGCAGTGGAGAATCTGAGAGCCGTTGCCTGCCATCTTGTGGTTGAAATCAAGCACTGTGAGAGAAAGTCCCCTGAGCTTGGTGTGTTTCACAGCTGTGCTGTTAAAGTGACAGTCACAGGAGAGCTCTTTCTTGAATGGAACCACCTGAACCGTGCTGAGCCATCAGAATGTGAACAGAACACTCTGTCTCCCCAACATTCACCTCTGGCCCCCGGGTTCCCACAGAAAATGACCCAATAAGTTACATACCCTGCTGGGCTCCTCAAGACTGATAAAGAGGGAGTTCCCCAGTTAATTTGACTCTGGCCTCTAGACTTTCTCTGTGTAGCCCTGGCTGTCCTGGAATTCAGTCTGTAGACCAGGCTGGCCTTGGTCTGTCTCTGCCTTCCAAGTGCTCGGATTAAAAGCATGTGCCACAATCACCGAGCTCAGAAAATCTTTTAGGGTAAGTCAAGTAACTGAAGTTTCTACCACTACCCTGGCTAGTGGGGTAAGTTCATAGAGAAAGCTGTCAGTGTTGGTGCACCCTCCTCCACAGCCATCCATTGATGGGCCCATGCTGACCACAAACTCATTATGTAGCTTCAGGTACTCTTGCCTCCTGAGTCACGTGCTGGACTGACAGCACGTCCTGCCATTCCTGCTTTATGTAGTGCTGAAGACCGAACCCTGGGCTTCATGCCTGCTGTCGCCCCAGCCCTTTATCCACTTGCTACTGTGAAGGAAGAGATGACAGGAAGGGGGACTTTCCATGATGCAAGTCTAGACATGGTGGCACAGCGCTCCATCCGGATGTGTTTTTTTTCCATCCCAACAACCTGCTTCCCTCATACCTGGATGTCAGTGACTCCCATCCAGGAAGATGGAAACCCCAACACCTCACTTAAAGACACCTGCTTTTAAACTGTTAGACTTACTTCTAGGAATTGCTGTCAGTAGGAAGCATAAGCAGAAAAGCACCTAGTATGATTAAAGTGTTGCTGGTCTCACTTTCTACCCGCCCTCGGCGGCATTTCTGAGCCTTCTGCAGGAACGCTGACTCCCACTTCACCTTGCAGACTTGCATTTTGAACAGGTTTGAACATTTGTATTCTCTCTCTCTCTCTCCTTTTCTTTCTTCCTTTCTTTCTTTTTTTTCCTAAATGTTCCCAAATGACTTTCAAACTTTTTTCCCTAGAGGGTCTTTGAAATCCAATGCTTTGGTGCCTCAATCACCTCCTACCCTCTCTTAGAGATTTCTGAAGGGGAAGCAAGACACCACAGCCTGGCCCTCCCGGAAAGAGAAAGCCAACGCTCCTGTCTTTCAATGTTCACTTTGGGTAGCTTTGAGAAGGCCAACTGTTTTAAGGGCCCAGCTGTGTACAATTTAAGATAAGACCAGCCAGGCATGGTGGCACGCAACTTTAATCTCAGAATTTGGGAGGCAGAGGGGGGTGCATCTCTGACTCCGAGGCCAGTCTGGTCTACAGAGCAAGTTCCAGGACAGCCAGTGCTACACACAGAAACTTTGTTTCAAAAACACAGAAAATGAAAATTAAAAAACCAAAAACAAAAAGCAATTTGAGGCTATAGCTCACTTCTTGACATCCTTAAGACCCTGGATTGAAATTCCTACCACTGTCAAAACAAATAAATAAAATAAGACAAAATGTGTTTAGACAGTTACCACAGAATTCTTCTATGAATGTTGTCTTCCTCCAAAGATTTTGACTATGTGAGTTTGATTTGTATTACTTAAATATCTAAGAAAACAGAACTACTGGCGACTTTTTGGGTGGCTGAGTCTAACGGTGCTGAAATGTCCGAAGTGATATAATGTGGGGGCATGGGGCTCCCCAGGACTCAGAGGGCTGGCTACACAAGGCCTCCAGTGATGGAAGCCTAATCTTCTATGCCTCCCAACAGAAAAGGGTGATCGCTCATCTACATCGTCTCCTGAACTTAAATTTACTTTTACTCCTTGAGGAGATAAAGGCTGAGCCTGAGCTACATCCATGGCCAAAGTACCTTTTGATTGAGTCCTTGGGCTGGGTGGGAGGTTAGCCAGTTTGAAAGGAATTGGGATTTATTAGGAAAGCCTTGGCCTTTGCCATCGCAGGTGTGTATTCACACAGGCCCCAGAGGAAGCAAGGTCATCTGTGAGGGAGGAAATGGAGAATGGATATCCTTAAAGTTGCACCCCACATAGAACCAATCTGCCACAGACTTTTAGGGCAGGTCACGGCAGTCCACGTGTGCACACCTGCAAAGCTCTGCCTCAGGCTGAAGAAGATGCAGAGAGGACACTGACCCGAAAAAGACAAGGGACCCTGACAGAAAAGACATGAGTAAACAAGGAAACATTTAATGTGTTTGGCATTCCGGTCCTTGTGACCTCCCCGGAAAGAATTCAGACAAGGCACGCAGAGTTTAGGGTAGGATATAGACAGTTATTGTAGAGCAGAGCTCGCTCTCAAGGGATGAGAGTGGACTGTGGGGAGTCCACTGTCCTGAGCTGTACCTCAAGCAGGCTTTATATTATTAATTAACTCATTCATGTTTGAGACCGAGAACCGTGATGCAGCCCTTGCTGGCCTGGGACTCACTATGTTGACTAGGGTAGCCTCAAACTCACAAAGAGCCATCTGCCTTTTCTTCCTATGTGCTGGGATTGAAAGTATACGCAACCTACACCTATAATCCCAGGAAGACAGAGACAGGGGATCTCAGTGAGTTCGAGGCCAGCCTGGTCTACAAAGCAAGTCTAGGACAGCGAAGGCTACCCAGAGAAACCCTGTCTCCAAAAAAAAAACAAAAAACAAACAAACAAAAAACTTAAAAAGAAAGAATACATCAACAATGCTTGGTCTGTATTATTATCAGTTATTATTACTTAATTTTATCATACATACATAAAAATATATATGCATATATATTTACCATATATATTTTTTAATCTTATTCCTTCCCTCCCCCAACTCCTCCCAGACTCTCCCCAGCAGTTTCTGAGGGACTTTGTGCTATCCAGGTGATTGACAGGCCGCTTAGATTGTCTCTGGCAGAGGGAACACTAGTATGCCACTGTTCTTTATCAGAAGGCCTCATGCTTTAGAAGAGGTGTGTAAGGTTAGGACCCCGGGAGCCCCAGTAGAGGGCTCTCCATTAATGGCCTTCCATGTGTGCAGAATGCCCCTCCTCCTCTCGGGACCATAGCTAGGACTATGGACCCATTGTCTAACCGCCATTCAAGGCCCGCTGCTCTAGTTTTACAAGCTGTTGACTCTCAGGGAGGGATCCATCCCCAGTTTCCCCCCGGATTGCTAGTATCTAATTATCTGTCTAAAAGAGAGGTTCACCTGTGCATTAATTAAGTATGTATGTACAGAATGTGTGATCTTATTTTGTTTTTTAAGACAGGCTTCCCTATGTTGCCCTGTCTAGCCTGAAACACTCACAGAGATCGACCTGCCTCTGCTTCCAGGTGCTAGAATTAAAGGCACACATCACAATGATTTATTTTTAATTTATATGTGTGTGTCTGTGTGTATATATGCCATGTGTGTGCAGTTGTTAGGGAGGCCAGAATAGGATGTTGGTCCTGGATTTGGAGTTGCAAGTGGTTGTAAGCTGCCTGGCATGGGTAGTTGGAACCAAACTTGGTTCCTCTGGAAGTGTGGCAACTACTCTTAACCACTGAATCATCTCTCAAGGGAGCTTTTAATTAAAAAAAAAAAATACTGCAAGTCTTGTTCATTTTAGAACAGTGGTTTTCAGCCTGTGGATCATAGCCCCTTTGGGGATCGCATATCAGATATCCTGCATGTCAGACATTTCTTTGATCAACTCCCCCTGGTGAGGAGAAAGAGGATCCAGACAGAACTGATGAGACCTGATAGGCTAGGGTCAGATAGTAGAGGAGGAGGACCTCCTCTATTGGTGAACCAGGCAGGGTCATAATGGGAGAAGAGGGAGGGAGGGTGGGGCCAGGAGGTGATGAGGGAGGGGTCTACAGCTGGGATACAACGTCAATAAATTGCAAATAATAATAAACAATAGAAAAATTACAGTTATGAAGTAGCAATGAAATAATTTTACAGTTGGTGTCACCACAACATGAGGTACTGTGTTAAAGGGCGGCAGGATTAGGAAGGTTGAGAACCAATGTTTTAGAGTAACATGTTTACAAAGTTGTTGATTCATTCCTAGGATCCCCCGTCCCTCCCCAGGTCCCAGATTTTCATTTATTTCAGCGGCATTGGTGACACAGCATTTAAAGACAGAACCAGCTATGGGTCTGCTTCCCTGATCCCGCTCACTCAATGTTTCTCTGCCAGGCTCATCTGTGACCCTGTGTATAGCTTTCTCACCCTAACTCAACAGCTTCCTCTTCCTGATTCCATCTAATCTGTCTTCCTCTGCACTGTGTGTATTTCCAAGTACCTTTCTTGACAACTTACCTTTGCATAGGAAGGCTCTCCATGCTCACAGTGAGCTATTGAGACAACAGAGGGTGTTGAAAGAGGCCTCCTGAATCTAAACCCTGCTCTCTAGTTACTGCCGCCAGCCCAGGGCCCTTTTTTCTTGCTGCTCTTGGACCGTCTTTCCAAGAACTCTTGAAGGGGGCTGGAGAGACGGTTCAGCAGCTAAATTTGTAAATTTAAATTTACAAATTTAGAAATTCTAAATTTCTAAATTTAGAATACATATTAAAGAATTCTCTAGGTATATACAAGTATACATGTCATTTTCTCTAGTGAGGGTACATTGTCACACTATGGTACATTTTTATTTTTCCACTTAAAACCCCATTTGAGAGGAGCTGGAGAGATGACTCAAAGTTAAGAGCATGTGTTTCTCTTCCAGAGGGCCTGAGTTCAGTTCCCACCTATGTCAGCTGACTCACAACCTGAAAATCCAGCTCTAGGGGATCTTGGACTTTCTTCTGGCCTCTGGAGGCACATGCGCTGACACACACACATGCACACACACATATACAGACACACATACGTACATACACGCATACACATATGTACACACATACATATATATACACATATATACAGACTCATATACAGACACACATACATACATGCACACACACACACACACATATATATACACACACACACACACTTAAAATTAAAATAAATAAATAAATAAAACATTTTAGAGTTTGATTTAAATGAGACCATGCCACTTTGTCTTCCACTCTTGAATAACTGTAATTGTAGTGTTGTAGGTGACAATTAATATTTACTATTGATATATCTTCTTGTAAAGCTGCTGCTAATCCTTAACAGCTGTATAACCAAATCACCACACAGAGACTATGATTTATTTAATTAACCTAGAACACAATTCTGGGCAATAGTTGCTCCATCCTAAACCTCCAAGCCCTCATAGTTTCCTAACATTTAGATTTCCCACGTTATACTTGCTTTTAGTGATATATTAGGTCCAGTCTATCTCTCCATGTCATTCCAAGATTTCCTCCTGGTCTGCTCTCCTAGCTCTGCCTCACCCTTTTTTCCTCCCACTCATTGCCTGTCCTCTGGCTCCTCCCCTCTCCTTGCTCAACAGTGTAGCTAGTTGCTTTATTTTGGCCTGTTTACACAAAGTTGAGAAAGTATGCTTAGAATAAGTATCACAATGCAATATCTGGATTGAAACCAGAGAGTGGGGAGAAGAAATCAGCATTTGAATGAACAAAGGTAAGGTGTATACATTTCAAAAGAACATTATGCCAACATTGTACCAAGGTTTTCTTAGGTGTTTTTTTTTTTTTTGTTTTTTTTTTTTAAGTAGTCACCAATTGCTAGGTATTTTCTTTGTTCAAGCTTTGCTATTTCAGGAAGTCTGCAGTCCATTTGTGTTCACATGTCTCTGTGTGCATGTAAATAAATGTGCATTTTGCATGTCTGTAGCCACAACACTTGGGAGTCAGGGGCAGGAGGAGCCTGTGTTTGTAGCTAGATTACATGGCAAGATTCTGCTTCAAAACAAAAATATATGTTAACTTTATTACTCCTATTTCAGATCACTTCCCACAAGAAATTATACTAATTGATGTTCCTACTAACAGAAAAAAGTGTTATTTTGTTTTCTTTTGTTTTTTTTTTTTTTTTTTTTTTTTTAATAAACAGCTTCTACCACAAAAAAATATTTCAAAATCATGACTGTGCAAAGGTCTCTGAATTGTGTGCTTTCACTGACCTCTTTATGAAAGTCTTTTTTCTTTTGGACAGAGTCTCACTGTGTAGCCCTGGCTGTCTTACAGCTCACTGTGTAGACCAGGCTGGCCTCAGACTCACAGAGATCTGCATTTGGCCATTTTTGACACAGGTTTTCATGATGTTATTTCCAATCAAGCTGCTTTTGAACTCGAGGCATTTCTCCTGCCTCAGCCTCCCAAGTACAAGGGTTACAGGCATGCACCATGACACTGGTTTATGGTTTTAACTGGTGCTTATTTGATCATGGAGTTGAACTGTCATGTTTTGTTTACTTGTTTGTCTAACTGGCCTCCTGTCCTTGTCCCATGTGTGAGGGTGTGAGGGATTTGAACACTGATTTTAATCATTGTATCCTAGATAGGTAAAGTTTTACCTAAGTTAATGTTAACTGCTGTCTTGTGTCTTTTGGATGAGAGGTGTTTTTATGGATGAGAGCTTCTGGGTTTTGTTCGCTCATCTTTCCAGTTTGTTTTTGTGGTGGTAGGGGTGGGGCCCAGAGCTATGTGTATCCTAAACAAGCCTCTGACACTAAGTTATGTCCCCAACCCCAGGTTGCTTCTTTTGTAATCATCTTTTTTCTGCTTTACACCTTACACTGATGCCGTCTCCCCGAAGACCCGATACTCCTCTGCCAATTTTAATGATTATATTTTAAAATTCATCTTCATGATTTAAATTTTTAATCTAACTAGCATTTCTGTAAATGTGGGGCGACAAAATTATATCTTAACTCTTTCTAAATTTCAGCATGATTGTAAAAACACCACTTACTAGTAATCTTTGTACCTGAATGGATGTGTGAGGCTTGGTTTATTGTGGCTGCATATGAATGCACATATTTTCTTTACAGTGTCTACTTCTGGGTTGGAGCAGGTTCTGTGCTGTACTGTATCATTTACTAACGCTGGTCTCTTTCACCACCTGACTGCTGAAATTTCTTCCGATGCTTTTTGAACTGTTTATCCTTTGTTCTTTCCAGATTCCACCCCTAAGTCACAATGCTGAGTTTTCTAAGGCCATCTTAGGAAATGCTGCCTTCCACTATGCTCCAGTCTTCTAGGTCCAGTTCAGGTCCCGCTAGAGATCCAATCTCTCCCCCTCCTGTAAACAACAACTTGTATTTAATTCAGGAAGGTGGGGATAGGTAGGTTTCTAAACTGTCCGGACTTTCATACTCCAGCCGTACTCATTCTCTCATAGCCCCCGAGACCGAATTTGAAGGGGTTTATCCTCAGGAGTGGGTTGTGTTTCATAGCATAGGTAACTTTTAGAGTGTGAAATGGTCAGGGTGGGTCTCACCTATTCACAGGAACACTTTCAAAGCAGTAAAGCTAGAACCAGAGGGACAGGGAGAATGTTCCCATCTGGCCTGAAGGAAATAGAACACACAAATGAATAGTCAAGAGTGGGGCTCTAATCCTACAAGTATGAATAGCCGAATTCTGCCAACAGGAAGTGATCTTGGAGGTTCTGAGCTGTAGAAGAGATGATTGGCAGACCCAGCCCACCATCCCATGCCAGCCTTATGCCATGCTGAGCAGAGCCTGGCTAACTCATGGCTTGATTTTACCCTTAAGAACCATAGTAATGGCTGGAGAGATGGCTCAGCAGTTAAGGGCATGGCATTCTCTCCCAGAGAACTCAAGTCTATTTCCCAGTACTTATACGGAGGCTCGCAACCATCTGTAATTCCAGTCCCAGGGATCCAGCGCTCTCTTCTGGCCTCTGAGGGTACAAGTCGTGCATGCAAACAAGCCATCCCTAAACATTAAAACAAACAAACAAACAACCCCCCAGACCGTATTGAACACGAGTGATGCGTGTTTCCTCCAAAGCCTCTGCATGCATAACATTTTTATACCATAAGAGAGAAGTATTAGGAGGGCCACGTGTGGTATCGGTCCCCTCCAGCCTCTACTCCCTTCTCCACGTGGGGATCACACCTCCCTGCTGATCACATCTCCCCAGGATGAGATCTGTTCTGGCGTGTTTTCTGCAGCTGCATCACTGTCCATCTGGCTATAAGGGCTACCCCGGGGAAGAAGGCAGCTGATGCTGACAGCCTAGCATTAGCCTCAGAAGCTATGTTCTAGACTTTGGCTTAGCCTGGCTAAGCTTTGGATCACACCTTTAAATGGAAATGAGAACCTTTGGGGAAAACACATGGGGGGTGGGGGAAGCATACAGACATTGTTGCCAGTAGTTCCTTCTGAAGATAAGGCAGATACAGGACGGAACCTATGGGAGGTCTGTAGGGATTAAATGAGGTGACGCTTAGGGGCCTCGTGGAGAGTGATGCATGGAACTCTCTAGAAACATTACGTCATAGGTAGTAGAAAAACCTTCTTTGAAACACTTGTCCTTCCTGGATGAAGTTCCGGGTATTCTAATTTGTTTTGTACCTCAGGACTCTAACCCTTCCTCCCTCCACCCCCAAATCCCCAATCCAATCTCTACCTGGGAGAAATACCCTCAGTCCTGCCTGGAGACTTGATTGGTATCCAGATATGTCTCCTGGGAGTTTGGAGTTGAGCTGGCGTGGCCAGGCTTCTGTGTAAACAGCCTGAAAGGTCTCCAGGAAGATGCCTGGAATCAGGTCCCAGAGGCGGCTGGAGCAAAGCATGCACCAGTCACAGAAGGACAGACCCACAGAAAAAGCCTTTAGAAGGACACATTGTAGGTATATGGGCTGGGACGGTTCCCAGGAAGACGGGGGCAGACAGACACCAGTCCCCACCATGCCCAGCTGGACTCTGTTTCATGACAGCTCTATGTCCTCATAAAAGATGTTTTGCAAACATGTAAGCCCCTGTCAGAAGTCTGCTGTGGAGACAAAGCTGGTTCTCATCCACCCAGGAACACCATGCTCAAGAGCTGATCCCGCATAAACACACAAAAAAATTAAATTGCCTTTTCTTTGGACTTTTTCCAGAATCTGTCAGCACAGTTAAATTCCCCGTGGCCTCTGGAGGGCACTATTTAATTAACTTTATTTTGTGATAGTGTGCAGGGCACCAGTCACAAGTGCTAAGGGGGTTTGTACCGACACTGCCTACCAGTCTGTGAGACCCCAAAATACCCAATGGCCGCCTGGCACTTGTAGATTGCTTTCTTTCAACAGGCGTGTTTTTAGCTGGTACTGAATGAAATGAACGCTTTTCCTTTCATTGAGTTTCAACGAATGGAGAGACCTGAGGTGATCGCTTGTGAAAGGAGCCAGGTCAAATTTAGTTGGCCTTTAATTACTTGATGGCAGGAGACATCATTTTTAAGGATTTGGGGGTCATGTATTCCTTTTTAATAGAGCATGGGTATAAAAATAGGAGACGTATTGGAAAAGAGCTCACTTCACATGGGCTAAATACCTGGAACCCCCCACACACACACACACACTTAGATGGGGGGTGCCTCCTGCCTCATATCTTTAAGCCCCTGGGGTAGTTTCTAGCTGTGCTGCTGGTGGCTGGGAAGTGGGAGCTAGGGCAAAGGGGGGAGAGTTTGCTGCTTCTATCTGCTCACTGCCACCAAGGCCGGAAGGTAGGAGTGAGGGTCCCCAGCAGTCTTAAGCTCACAGTCCTTCACTAATTGTGAAAGAACCAGCACATTTCCTCCCTCTGTCCATCCCGCCTCCCCTTCCTCTCAGGCTTTCTCCCATTTTTCTTTCTCTCTCTTATAATTTATTTGAGCAAAAAACTGTTTGCCGTATGATGCAACTATGTTTGCTGACCAGCAAGCCCCTGTGTAGACTCCCAGTTCCCGTTTCCTCTGAGCCCCTGGAAACCACCATCTGCTGTTGGTCCCTGTGCATTTGCAGCTAGTTGGGTGGGGTCTGCCATGGCCTGGCTTTCATTTAGTTTGGTGCCTACTGCTCCGAGGTGTGTGTCCAAACTATTCTCCCTCCATGTTTCAACAGTTCTATGGGAGATAGGAGCACACTTGTCCACTTACCCATCAGTTGATGGATGCTTGGATATTTGGGCTATCCTTTTTTTTTTTTTTTTTTTTTCATTTCACTTATATTGAGAGAGAGGACCGAAGTGCACATGTCATTGTGTGTATGTGACAGAGAGAAAACTGCAGGGCACTTGCCGCGAAGCATGCGTCACAGTGCACGTGTGGCAGTCAGACGATGGCTCCTTTCATTTTTCAGGAGCTGGTTTTGTCTTTGACAGCGGTCCCACTGATGCCCCAGGCTGTCAGGCTCCTCAGCAAGCCTGTACAAGCAGAGCCGCCTCAATGGCTGCAGTGTTCCTTATAGACAGCACAGCTGTGGGTATGAACGTGCAGGGTTTTCTTGCACAACCCTATGCTTTCACTTTTCCTGTGCATATATGTAAGATATATAGGAATGGACCTGATGGTGAGATGGTCACCAGGAGTCACTTTTTTCAGGAATGCAGAATCACTGCACCATTTCACATTCCCACCAGCACCAGATAAACATTCTCATCCCTTACATTCCTACCCAAACTTTTATCATGTCTTTGCAAGGTTGGAGGGTGGGGTGGCTAAGGCAAGGTCTAGCCAGTGTAGCACAGGCTGGCCTTGAACTCACAATCCTCCCGTGTCAGCTTCTCAGATGCTAGGGTCAAGGCGGTGTGCTACCATCCTTAGCTTGTCGACGCCTCCCTGGCTATTCTAGCCACAGTGGGGCAGTACCTCACTGTGGTTCTGATTATTAGTGGTGCTGAACATTAGATGAGCTTTGGGACCTGAAAGCCATGTCTTTGGAGAAATTGTAATACACATTTTAGCTCAGTCTTAAAATTAGGTTAGTTACCTTGCTTTTGTTGCTAAGTTGTAAGAATTCTATCAGATGCATAATTTATGATCTTTTCTCAGGTGGCTGGAGATGTTAAGCACTTGCCACTGATTGCATTCAACAGTCACCAAGGGACGAGAGTATCCCATTGATTTACTTATTTGGGGGGAGAGTAGGAATCAGAGGACAACTTGTGGGCGTCAGCTCTCATCTCTCCTCACGTGGGCTCTGGGGATCAGACTTAGATTGTCAGGCTTAGAGGCAAGTGACTTTCCCTCCTGAGCCATCTCATCAACCTGGGATAAAGCTGCTCCGGCAGACTCAGAAAGATCCTCTCCGAAGTCAGCTCTCAGACAGCTGCCAGAGAGGTGGGACATCAGACTCACCATTCTCTGGGGATGGATGGGCCAGGGGTTCCCAGACTTGGCGTGCCTTACTGACTGTTAGTGAGTGCTTTAGACCTTGGGCCAACTGCAGGTGTTCTTGAAGAGAAAGCTGATTTCAGTCATTTTTATCCAGTGTTCTTGTTGCCTTTCGGAGGGGTGGATTGTTTTAAAGGCCTTGATCTTAGCACTGCAGAAACACACACACACACACACACACACACACACACACACACACTTATCCAAAGCAGGAAACAGAAACACTGCGTAGAGTGCTTCCCTATGGCCCTTATTTACTTGCTCAACCTAATCACCACAGAAAAGCACTCTTGGGAGTTGTACTCTCTTATATAGTACCAACATGGATTTTCTTCTCATGTATCTGTTTGATTCTGTTTGTTTAATTTTCCACCAAATCATTCTCTTTAGATAGTTAGTCTAATGGTCTAATGGCTTTTTTACTTGTTAAATTGCTTTTTTTATGTAAAAATTGGAAGTGTTTGTTGCTTTGGTTTGATTTGGTTTTTTTGAGACGGGGTCTCCCTATGTAGTCCTAGCTGTCCTGGAATGTTATATAGACCAAGTAGACATAGACCTCACAGAAATCTTCCTGCCTTTGCTTCCTCAGGGCTGGGGATTAAGGCATTCGCTATCATACCTGCTGTTAAAGAAGTTATGAATTTACCTCTTTGGGACACCCGTTGGTTTCTGTCAGTCCTCTCTCAGAATCCCTGTATTGACCATTCTGTCATTTCACCTGGCCCTAGAGCCTTGACCAGAGTCAGCTCTACCTGTGTTTCCCAGACTTGCAGACATTTGATCAGCAGGCTGGAAGCTGCTAGGAGGAAGTCCGATGGTTTGTCATAAGGCAACTGCACAGTGCCTAAGCGTCCTGTTTGTACTGATCTGAGGGCTGTGGGCGAAGCACTGGCCTCGTCTGGAGACTCATTGTTTTTCCAGATAAGCCTTCTCAGAGACTCAGCTCAGCGGGTTCATCCTGAAGTTGCTTCTCTTGAGGAATTCTCCCAGGGGTACAGGCCTTCCCTGGTGCTTTATGAGGTGTGAGGAAGCAGTTCCCTCCCTGTGCTTTTCCTGGTCACAGCTCATTAACCAGTCATAAAGAGATGTTCTAGGGAGGGTGACACTAGAGAGAGGAGGTCATGGTGACATGGACAGTCCAGAGTGATTGCCTAGGAAGCGAAGAGGGGTCAAAGTGGTTGAATTTAATGGCATAAAGAATAACCAAAGGGTGGGAAATACCAAAAACAGGATGAAATGTTTGGCCAAAGATAAGGTGCTCAGAATAATTAATAACAATGAGTAAAAATTATTTTTTAAAAAATAATTTTAATTTTTATTGAAAATAGATTTTTATACAATATATTTTGATCATGGTTGACCCTGTTTTTTAAGGAATATTTTTTACAATAGGAGACAAGATTAGGATCCAATCCAATATACTGTACATGCATTTTCTATATTTTAGTTTTTACTCACTTGTTTTTTTATACTTCCTCTGTAATTTATTGGGATGATGAAGGCTAATGTGATGGTTCCTCAGAAAATAAATGCAGACTTAGGTCTAGCAATTCTAAGCATATTCTCTAAAGAAATGAAAGCAGAAGATTGCATAGCTAGTCGTAAACCTTTGTTGATAGTAGAATTATTCACAATTGTAAAAATAAATGTGGAAAACAGCCAAATATCTAGGGATGGATATAGAAGCAAAGTGTGTATAGACATGCCATTGTGGTTTGCATATCCATTGTATGCTTGTATCGAACTGACAGCACTGTCTTGAGAGGTTATGGAACCTTTGCAACCTAGACAGGACCTCACTGGTGGACATAGGTCATTAAAGGCAGGCCTGAGGATCTAGTCTAGCCTGTCTCCAATTCCACTTCCTGAACCACAGTTTTCCAGCCATGGAGTCTAAGAGCCATCTGAAACATTGTGTGTTTCTTCCAAAGCCTCTCTACTAAACATATAGATGGCTATCTTCTTGCTGTGTTCTTACATAGTGTGTGTGTGTGTGTGTGTGTGTGTGTATACACAATTCTGTGTTCAGCAAGATAGCCAAGACAAATATTGTATGGTTTCTGATAGGAAAGGATTTGAATAGTCAAATTACAGAGACAGAAGTCACAATGGAGGTAGGGATGGGCTGCGCTGGGGGTTGGCAATCTTATAGGCACATCTTACAATGGCCTGGTAGAAAAGCTCTGGAGATGGGCATGTGATGACTTGGGGATGCATTGTACTATAAGCTCTGAATGATACATTTTATGATATGTGTAATTTACCCTATTTTCAACAAGTAGGGTAAGTACGAAACCAGGGCCATGTTCAGCAGTTCATACCCATGACCCCAGCACTTCGGAGACTGAGGCAAGAGGGTTGCCAGGAGTTCTGAGCTAGCCTGGGCTATATAGTGAGCCCTCTATTCCAAAATAAAAATGCAAATCTGGTTGTATGAGGATAGGTCAGAGGTCACAGGGGACCAAAGCCTCTGGGGACTGTATGTATCATTAGTCTCTGGGAGATCCCCATGCCCCACGCCATCTCACCTGCATTCTAGACGCTTACAGGCAGGTCTGGCTAATCCAGGGATGTGGTATTATTGACTCTTATAGCTAACCTGATGGGTAGTATCTGTTTGATGACTTTGGAAGTTGTGTTTTAGCTTCCCAGAGCCTGCCTCACTGACTAAGGAGGTAAGAGCTCATCTAGGGGCATCTCTATGAACCATTTCCTTACTCTACACCTTCAGGAGCTTGTGATTAACTTCTTATCAATGAGACTAGAGAAACAAGAGCTGAGGGGTCTTGGCTTGGCTGAAATCTTTAAGTAGCACACACCTAATAGGTAAAGAAAATGCAAGGCCTGGTATAGTGGTGCACATCTTTAATCATAGCACTCCGTGAACAGAGGCAGGGGATCTCTGTGAGTTCAAGGCTATCCTGGTCTACATGACAAGTGCCAGGATAGACAGGGGCACACAGTGAGACCCCCTTCTTTCAAGAAGAAGAGGAGGAAGAGGAGAAGGAGGAGGAAGATAACAAGAGTGTATTGAATAAAAAGAAGAAACCTTCTTCTTCCTCCTCCTCTTCCTCTTCTTCTTCCTCTTCTTTTTTTCTTTTCTGTTTTTTTTTTTTGTTGTTGTTATGGTTTGGTTTGTTTTTTGGTTTGGTTTGTTTGTTTGTTTTCAAGATAGGTTTTTCTGTCTAGGTTATCCTGGAACTTGCTCTGTAGACCAGGCTGGTCTCAAACTCAGAGAACTCTGCCTCTGCCTCTGCCTCCTCAGTCTTGGGATTAAAAGCATGCACCACCACCACCACCTGGCTAAATGCTCCTTCTTAAAACGGAAGTCTGTTATCTTTCTGTTACTATAATAAACGTCTGAAAAGGTCAGCGTTAATAAATAGGCTGCACAGCTTTGGCTCATAGTTTAAGACTTCATTCCATGATTAGTTGGCCCCATTGCTTTGGGCCTATGGTGACACATCTTAGTGGAAGCCTGTGTCCGAGAAAAACCATTCCCCTCATGACAGAGAAGCAGGAGGGGATAAAGAGGAAAGAAAGAAAGCTTTCTGTGGGTCCTACCTCTTAAAGTTTCACAGTAGTGTCATGCTGGAGACCAGGTGACGTGGGCCTGTGAAGGGCACTTCAGATTCAAACTGTTCTTCAGTTGCAGGTTGTACATCCCTATCACAGACCCAGAGGTTTATTACACAGTGAGAATTAGGTTCATTATCCTTTTCCTTGTCCTCCAGTGTGGGGGATTTGTTTTAATAATCAGGGAATGGGGAAGGCAATGCAAACCTGCAACCTCTGAAGTTCAGAAGTAGAGACAGAAAGATCAGGGGTTCAAGGCTATCCTGAACAACATAGGGAGTCTGAGGACAGGCTAGGCTACATGAAATACTGTCTCAAGAACAAACAAACAAACAACCCTGAATGAACTAGGCAACCCTGTCTCTTGGCAAGCTGTGCCCTTCTCTACTTGGTCCGTATTTCTGCCAGGAGCAAAAGTCATGGAGAATGTTGTCATAAACCCTCCTGGATCATTTGGCATATCTGTAATTATCCACCTCAGAATAAAAAGAAGCATTGTGCTAAGTGAGTTCTCATCTGCTGTGTTGACATATGGGCTTCACCATTGGCACCCCTAGCTCTCCAGTCTGACTTGTATGACTTGAAATGGAGAAAAACTCATCCTGGTGGTACTTAGGCATGCTCGTTTCCTTTTCCCATAGAAACTAGTAGTAATTTTAGTGGGTTTGTTTGGGGACCAAAGAACTTTACACAGTTTTAATAAAATTCCACGGCTTGGTTAATCTAAACCCTTGTTTCTTTCACAGTGCTTTTTGCCAATATGGCACTGTGATGGTCAAAGCGAAGGTATAAGCAAAGGCTTTTTCCATCACGGGTAGAAATTCTGTTTCTGGGTCACCTGGTATGCTGAGAATTGTAAAAACAAATCATATATCTAATCTACTCTGGACTTAAGTTCCATGTGTAATGTGGATCTGTGTTGCGTGTGAAACAGACGACTGTACCTGGAGCCCTCCACACAGAATGCAGACACACTGTGCTGGTGTGTGCTCTTTTTTGTTGTTATTGTTTTGGTTTTTTGAGATGGGGTTTCTCTGTGTAACAACCCTGTCTGTCCTGAAATTTACTCTGTAGAGTAGGCTGGCCTTGAACTCATAAGAGATCCACCTGCCTCTGGCCCCTCCTGAGTTCTGCGATTAAAGGCATGCACTATCACCCCCTGGCTTTGGGTGTGTGCTTAAAATCCAGCATGCACAGTAGACTGTAGGCCAGCAGGTGAACAGAGAACTGAAGGCAAAGCCAGTCGAAGCAGCCAGATCTACAGACTCTGTCCTGGGTCTTATTGTTAGAGGACAAGGAGCTCCCACCTGCCAGCTAGTATAGTTTTTACATTTTTAAAAGCTCACAGAAAACTTGAGGCAGAAACCATATGTGGCCCAGAGAGCCACAGTGCTTACTGTCCTGGCCTTTTACGGGAATGTTTGACAGCCCCACTGTTATGTGTTAAAGCTTAGCAGGCTTTCACAGCTCTCCTCAGGATGCCCTAAGAGCCCTCAACAACAAGAAGTCTGAATGTGAAGCTGGAGGCCGAGGAAGGTTTGTTTTGGATTGGAATAACCAAGCAAGGGCCTGATTTCCAAAAATCCCTTGGTCAGTGCAGCCACTGGAAGGACTCGGGTGATGCCTGGGCTGTGTAAGGGAAGTGGCAGCCATCTTTTCTGTTCAGAAGGTTCATCTGGGATACAGGGCACCAGTGGCTGCTGACTCGCTCTTGTGGAAGGGGCCGCAGCTACCTGAGCCCCTTCCCTGTCTCCTTCTGAACTCTCCTGGCTCCTGGGCCAGGGCAAGGCATAGACTCCCTGGGGCAGCAGCTGGGCCTGTGGCTTCTCCATCCTTGTGGCTCCTTAAGCTTCTCTGAAGGTTCTGGGAGCCTGCTGGGTGTTCAGTGCTGCATGAAGGGCACTAGCTAACTGCAACTCGACAATATCAGAGGGGTCAGAGGCTGAGGCAGCATGCTGGGCTCCTGGATTTCCCTGGGAGTCCAGCTTGTCCTCACATGGGTTGGATACTTATGGCTCCCCTTCATTTCCTTCCCAGTTGCCTGGCCCACTGACCTCAGACGTCTACCTAGTTCCCTGTGTGAGGATCCCTGTCACAAGTCTGTCCGTTGCCCTGTATTATTCCCAGTGTTTCTGCTGCTCTCATCAAACCAACCTGACTGAAAAAAAACCTTTCAAAATAAAGAGGTAAGACTTGAAGCAGTAGGATGAAGCCCTAAGAAAGAAAAGGGAATGAGACTGTGAACACACAGGGCCCAGCATGGTAGTGCACTGGGCAATCCCAGCACTTTTGAAGGGGAGGAGAAGAGGGGTGCAAGGAAGATCAAGAGTTCAAGGTCATTGTTAGCTAGTGATAGTAAGTTCAAGGTCACTGTGCGTTGGAAGCGCTGTCCAGGGTGCTCCATATAAGTACACTGTTCCTCTAGCAGAGCCCCACCTCACAGCTATGGAATCAGAGTCCAGAGGACTTTAAAAATTAACGAGGGCCAGTGAGATGGCTCAGTGAGTAAAATGCTTGACGCTGAGCCTGATGGCCTGAGTTTGATTCCTGGAAATTTGCATGGTAGAATGAGGGAACCAACTTCCACAAGGTGTCCTCTGACCTCCACACACATGTGACACACATGAACACATACATTCACACGGACACACAATACATAAATGTAATTTTAAACATAATATACTCCTTTAAAGAGAGAGAGAAAAAAAAAACCCCAAAGTTCCAAGGACCAATCTGCCCCACAAATGAGCAGATGAATATTCTACAGCTTGTCTGGAGGCATTGTTCTCTAAAGATTGATTCAATACAACAAAGGCAAAGGGGCACAAGTTTTATCAATGTTCTTCACAAGCCTGAGGTTCTCAGTGGTGGGTTCTCATGGACATAGTACTCCAACATCAATGCAAACTGACTAGAAGACCCCCTCTGCCTGCATGTTCTAGCACAGTCAAGGCATCTCCACAGAGAGTCCGGCTGTGAAGGGAAGGCTGCAAACACCTGGAGGCCCTGATCACTTGACCTTCCGTCACCATGTCTTCATTTCAGCAGCCCCAGTGTCTCACCCGGCTTCTCCCAACCACCCTAGGCCACTTCACCTGAGGGGACCCTCCAGAGTTCTCAGCAGAAACAGGTTGGGGCTCCTACTCTAGGGCCAGGACGTCATGTACCTCCTCCAGCATTGGTACAAGCTGCAGAAAAACAGGAAAAAGTCATCATATTTGAGTTCCTTCGATTTGCTTTCAATTCCTCCCCGCCCCCTACCCAGAGGTCATCTTTGAAGACTAGTCTGTTTACAAGGCTGCTGGACCCTTCATTTATCATTGCAGTTATCCTTGAAGAAGACTTGAGAGTTTGGAACAAACAGTTAAGACAGATGTTTGCTGTTGTGCGCTTTCATTATTTTGACCTTACTAATGGCTAGAGAAGAGAGACTTTTGCTCTTCAGAGGCCAACAAAGCCAACAGATCTGGGCCTAGGAGGGCCCTGCAGAGACTGATGCACCAACCAAGGACCATGCATGGAGAGGACCTAGACCCCTGCTCAGATGTAGGTGATAGGCAGCTCAGTGTCCATGTGGGCTGCCTAGTAAGGGGAGCAGGGGCTATCTTTGACATGGATTCTGTTGCCCGCTCTTTGCTCACTTCCCCCAGGCCACAGAGAAAGATGATGCAGACAGTCCTGATGAGACTTGATAGGTGGGGGGTCAGATGGTAGGGGAAGAGGGCTCCCCCTTTCTCAGGACTAGGTGGATAGGAGGGAAGAGGTAGGGAGGCTGGGACCAGGAGGGGACAAGGGACAGGGCTACAATCGGATATAAAATCAATGAATTATAAAGAATAAATTTAAATCAAAAATAATTATGCAAAAAGAAAATTTGGTAAACAAAAGCCACAGGTTTTAAGACCCCAACGATGCTATTATAAGCAATTGATTGGCAGGTTGTGTGTTAATATTGATGCTGTAACATGAGCAAGTCTAGGCTTTAGAACTCAGATCTACTGCTCCAAAGACAGAGCCGTGAAACCTGAGCTTTTAGGGAACAAAGAGAAATATAACTTATTCTTAAGACGTTCACTTAGTTATGAATGTTTCTTGGAAGGTGGTGACCCGTAAAGGCTTAATTATAAGAAGCTTAAATATGCTATGACTATTTATTTGTATCATTTTCCACACTCATCCTCATTTACTTATTCTTTTACTTGTTTTTGAGTGTGTATGCTTTCACACGCACATGTGAGTGCAGGTGCCAAATAAGTCCAGAAGTGAAGCATCTCCATTATTGGAATTAGAGGCAGTTGTGAGCTGCCTGTGAGGGCTGGGAACCAAACCTGAGTCTTCTGGAAAAGTATGTGTGCTCTTAACCACTGAGTCCCCGTATTCCTGTTTTCCCAAGCCTCATTTTGGTTTACTAGTTAAATTTTGCCATCAGAATAGGAAATATTTTGTAGAATTGTTGGGGTTTTGTCTGTTTTTTTGTTGCTGTTGTTTTGTTTTTTAGGTTGTTTGAGACAGGATGTAGTGAGAGTTTTAGTTTCTTTAAGAACCCGGTTATGTCATGTGAGTATGTTTTAGTTTTAATCCTGGGTGTGGGCTAAGAGGCTGCCACACAGCAGGTGATTATGATTTGTCTCATGCACTAGCAGCAGCAGATAGTTCTGGGGACTTTGGATAGGATATAAAGGGAGAGCCACAGAGGACCTGAGGTGGCTGCTGCTGGTTTGTCTTGCTGCTGAGTTTGCTGTTGTGCTTGCTGGATTGCTGGTTTACTGGACCGCTGAATATTAGGACTACAAAGATTGGACTTGCCCCAAGTAACCCAATGCTGCTAATCAGCAGAAAGTAGCCTGGAGAGTTCTATGCCCCCTTTCCCCTCTAACCTTCTTTCTCTCCTACCTAGGTTTGGGGGGCTTGAAAGAGATTATGGTAGAATAAGGGTTGGAAAGGAGGGTGAGAGATATAAAAACCCAATAAAATATATTTTTAAAAAATAGACCAACAGAGTCACACACAGCAGCCTGAAATTTTCTGTTTAGCTCTGGCTGGTTTCAAATTGACAGCAACCTTTCTGCCTTAGCCTTGTGAGTACTGGGATTACAGGTGTGAGCTCCCATTCCATGCCTAGCAATTGACAAACATTTTCACTTACAGTTACAAAGTAGTGTAGATTCAATTCAGGAAAGCATTAAAAAAATGCATCACCTGCCATCCTCCCACCATGTGGTCACCAACTACTAATATTGGGTGACTATTCTAAACTGGACACTTACGTTGTAACAAATACACACTATATCTATACATCTATCTATAGGTAAGGCTTGGTGGTCTCTCTACACATAAGTTCATGACCTTGATGAGCCTTAGCCCCATCACACATGAAGTGTGTAACTTTGGGCAATTTCTTCCCTCCAAAGTTTCCCTATGTGAAGGGGAATAAAGAAAACCCTACCTAGGGTTAATGGCAGATAAGCTGGGAAGACTTATCACTGTGTCTGACACAGTGAGCACTCAGCAAGCGTGAGCTGCTATCAACCTGTAACTTTCTCTTGTCACTTTTGAAAACATATAACTTGATATGCCTTGCGGTACCTTTGGAAGACTACCAGCCTTCCTTCCTTTCATTCCTGTTGTAGTGAGGATTTGCATATATTTGAATCCTTTTACACGAGTGAGCTCTGAACCCACAATTATAGTCATTGTTCAAGCGAATGCTTATTCGAATTTACAGTTAGGTGCCAGCACGCTATGCACGCCAGCACATCAGAGCTCGTGGCACCGCTGCAAGGTAATTGCGTTATCCTTGGTTGTAGTTGAGAGAATGCAAAGCAGATCAGAAGTCCAAACCCTCTTCTTCTGTGTCAAGCTGGCCCTGACAGCCCGGCGCCCAGTCGATAAACAGCACATCCTTCCAGGGTATGGAGACAAGTCCAAAAGCAGCTTCCTGACCAGGCTCCTACTGGTTCCCACACAAACATGGGAGGTACCCTGGACCCGAGTCAGGAAGCCTGGGTTTCTGAAGAGACAGAGAGACAGAGAGACAGAGACAGAGAGAGTTTTTCTCCTTTCACCTTTATGTGGGCTCTGGGAATGGAACTTAGGTCACTAGATATGTGCAGCAAGCACCTTTAGCCATTGAGCCATCTCTCTGGCCCCAGAAGTCCCAACATTTTCACTGCATTTCCATCACCTTGAGGAGCAGGTATGACATGTACTGTACCCTCCCTGTGGGTGAAAAGGTGGTCCAGATGAAAGTGATAACACTCATAACACGACAGAAGCCTTTTATGAAATATTTAATGATGCTTACTTTACTTTGACTGTGTCTTATTAGTAGCAATGATATCATTTAGGTTTTTACTACCACGGCTGCTTTTAACAATGTTTTCATGACTGATGATTCAAGGTGCTTCCACCTTCCTGGTACATTAACAACTTTTCCTGCTCTGACTGATGTCCTGCCTCCCCAGTTCTCCACCCAGAACTCCACCAGACGTTGCTGGCTCCCCTGGGCCCTTCTACCCACAGCGCTCTCACTTGCAATCCCAGTCACCTTCCATGGCACCCTCCAGACTCTTTCCCTTTTCCGTGCATTTACAGGTGGGTTCTTCATCCCTTAGGTGGTGTTAGGTGGGTCTTTCATACAGTGCCATTGGCCAAGAACATAGCTTTGAGAGGTTGAGGTGCCTCCTAAGGCTTGGAAAGGAAAACGGGCTTTTCATTTGATAGAGATGACTCAGAGCTTCATCCGGCCCTTTGCTCTCACCAAGCAGGAACCTCTCCAGTGGATAATGAGTAATGGTGGACCTGCTCGGAGACCCTGGAGTTAGAGGACAGGAATCTGATTCTTGAGGTTGATTCAAAGGACTGGGGACCTTGTACCTGTTGAGTATTTCCTTAATATGGTCCACTGACTTGTACCAGGAGACAATTTGATATATCATCGTAAGAGCACAAGTCAAGGTGAAACACACAATCGAATGGGAATTGCTTGGGAAGAGGAGCACAGTGTTTGAACTTAATGATGCAAAAGGAGTGGTGAGAGAAAGAGAATTATAAACTGAGTAAAGAAGGTGGAAGCAAAGGTGATGGGCTTCAATTCAGCTGTAAAGATGATGATTAACCCTTTCCTTGTAGGGAGACATCACAAAGACTCCACAAAGACTATTTTCCAAGGTCCTGATTTTTAAAAAGGCATTACATGTACACGCACGTGTGTGTGTGTGTGTGTGTGTGTGTGTGTGTAAAATTAGTTACCTATTGAATGTAAAAGAGGTTGTTTGTTTGTTTTGGTTTTTTAGTATAAACCAAATAGCAGGTACAAACTAATAGTCAACAAAAAAAAAAAAATCCCACGTGCTATTTGGGAGCTGGGATAAAAATGTGTGTGTTTGCATCTGGAAATTAAATGTCACCCAGTTTCTCATACTTTGTCCGCCAACACTAGCACAGACCCATCTGGGAAGGGAGGCGGTAGCCATGCTGCCTGTGTCTGTAGAGAAACAGGAAAGCCTCTGGGCTATCCCGTAACTTTGGATCTGCTCAAGACGTTACAGCAGACCCTTCTCAGTGACATGCTGCGCTGCTCACTCTCAGAGCCACCTGGAAAGACTGGGCGTGGTCCCGGCCTATGTATAGGTCACAGAGCAGCGGCAGTGGATTTTCTGTCCAGCGACAGTTCTCAGGGACCAAAGACAAAGCACCTCTGCGGCCTGGAACATGTGTTTCTGTTTTGTTTTGTTTTTGACCCAGGACAAAAGGAGCTTGAGTGTGTGGTACAAGCAAGGGAAATAGACACGAGGACAAAGGTCCACACTGCCCAGGTGTTATGTCTCTGAAGAGAAACTCAAATCATCTCCAACCGACAGGAACACTAACCAGTGGGATTAAGTTTGAGTGAGAGTCTGCTCCCAGGCCAGGTGTGGTGGCTGGCATCCGTAATCCCAGCACTGAGGTAGGCAGAGCACAACTTCGAAGCCATGAGCTACATAGTGAGATACTGTCTCAAACAAAACAAAACAGATTGTATCAGGTTAGTCAGAGTTCAGGGAGGCTTTTTTCTGTCAGGAGACTCTTTCGTGGTATACTTAGTAAATAATTAAATGGATTTAGGACATCTGGTTGGAGTGGGTAAACACTCCCCACAAGTAAAATCATCACTGGAAAAATCCCAGTGGGGGTAAGGGGGAGTTCTGGAAGCTGAAGACTGTCTGAAGTAAGTTCTGAGAAGATGGAGTGGTGGAGTGAACTGGGCCATTTTGGGTGAAAAGATTGGGGTATGTTGTTTAGGAGCTAATGATGCCGGAAGCAAGGCTTGATGTAGAAAGAAGCTGGAGTCTCCTGTACTTTGGAGGAACTAAGAATAAAAGGAGTAGGAGCAAACAGAACGTTTCTGCAGAGGGGATATGGAAAGGGTTGGATGGGCTTAGGGTAGGGACACCCAACAGGGAAGAAGGAAACTGCATTTATATAGGAGGAGTTCTGTCATCCTGTACACACTGTCTGCTGAGTGCTTAGCACTGGGACCACTGGGGAGGAGCTGAGTCCTACTCCCATATATGATCTCTCATTCCAGGACTTCAGCTTAGCTGCAATTCTTAAAGGTCCGGGACAGGAGGCCATTCATCAAGAAAACCTTTGCAGTGGGGTAGAGGGAGTAGAGTGGGGAAATGCATCTCTGAGCTGAGTTTTGAAAGATAAATGAGGTAGGGTTTTTTTTGTTTGTTTGTTTGTTTTTCCCAAGAGATCTAGGTAGGACAATGACAGTGGCACACCTGCCTAAGCCGATTAGCTACTCGTTAGTCAACATTAATGGCTTGAAATTATCAGGAAAGGTTGAGAACTGTGCCTCTCCTGACATATGGCCCTGATACCAGGTGGCAGGTCATTGTGAAAGTCAGTCCTTGATGCCTGCCACACACAATGGGTATTAGCAAGCAGGTGCAGAACCGGGCCTAGGATCCGATTTTCTGAGTTTGGTGGCTTTGCCAGTGGAGCTCTTGCTAGCAGATTTACTCAGATATACACTCAGCCATCCTCCGAGGGAAAACTCACCAGTCTTGGGCATCAGCCCCAATGACGGAATCTTTAGGAGACCCCAATCTGTTTATATAACGAAAGCTGCCTCATCTAACCCAGGTCGCAACAATAGAGATGTTCACAGATCTTTCTCACCAAGTCTCTTGACATTCTCAAACTACATGTGTGAAGAAAAAAGGTTTCTGACTTCAGAGTCTGGCGACGGTAGACCCTTCTGCTGCAAGTTTAGATAATGATATTATGATATCTCAAGTGCTCGCTTGCAGCTACAGAGGCTTGAGTCCTGATAAGTGTCCTTCAAGTGTTAGCTCACAGCCTCTAGGGCATAGAACACAGCTGGCATCGCTTGAAATCACAATCTGCCCCAAAATGTTTTAAAGTAAATTCCAGATGCTAGGAAGAGCTCGGGGACACTCGAGGCCACCAGCAGGCTCAGAGGTGAATATACAGGTAACCTTTGCTTAGTCGGTAGGCATTAAGCCCGTGTAAATAGACTCTAGAAAGTTAAATTTCACAGTCTTTTACATCGAGGTCTGCGGCTGGCATGATTTCTGTCTTCGTCTGTACTTCGAGAATCACGGTGATGTCTGTCACGTGGTTTGGGAATGATTAAAAGAAGATACATGGTCTAGGCATGTATGTAGTTCAGTTGGCAGAGTGCTTGCTTAGCATGTACAAAGCCCCAGGTTCAACCCTCGAATGGCATAAACCAGGTGTGGTGGTGCATGCCTGTGATCCCAGCTGGTGGGCAGCGGAGGCAGGAGGATTAGGAGTTCAAGGGCATCCTGAGCTACGCCCCGATAAGAAACAAGTCGAGACTACACAGGGGAGTTTAGCAGGAAGCCTGCTCTATAATAAACTTCCAATGCACATTAGCCACGGTTCTTTCAAGTTACATTCATTTATTTTGTGTGTGATGGAGAATGGGAGCTGGGGGCATCCATGTGCCATGGAATGGCTACAGGGGTCAGAGAATAACTTGTGGGAATCAATTCTCATCTTCCACCATGTGGGTCCTGCGGCTCGAACTCAGGTCATCAGCCTTGATGGTAGGTGCCTTTACCCACCGAGCCATCTTGCCAGCACAGCCATGGTTCTTTTTACTGTTGTTATTATTGTCAACATTGGGAAATTAGTAGTTGTTTGCCCGGGACCCAACTCTGTGCCTGGTGCATTCAGGTACCTGATGAATATTGGTTGAATTAAATGAGTGTCAACCATTTTTGGTTAATTATCTATTCCTAAATCTAATGGGTGCCTATTATAAATGATAATTTGTGCCTACCCATGTGCCTGGTTCAAAATAGGCATTCAGTAAATTCAGGAATGAATATTAACTAAAAATGGTTGACACTCATTCAACCAGTACTCACCAGGCACCTGTTTGCACCAGGGTCCTCAAATAAAACAATAAATAAGGCTGGCTGACCTCCCTTGAAAGAGCGAGTAGAGAGATGAATGCCAGCGGGGCTGAGGAGCAAAGGAGGGCCCTGTAAAGGTCCTGGGGGCAGGTTTGCCGGGGATGGTGGTGTCTGCGCGGAGTCATGAGAGGCAAGCAGAAATCGACCGGGTGGTGATGGTTAGGTCAGTCTGTGTATGTTCAGGACTGTAGTCAGAGAAAACCTGTGTCCGTATCAACAGGGGGCAGGCAGCTCATCTTCCCCAGCCCCCATGCGCGATGATGACCAGAGGTGAGTTAAGTTTCACACTGTCTCATGCACAACTACACAGAAACCACCATGTTTTCTGACTGTAAAAGGCAGAGACAGAAAATGTTGTCAAGTCTGGAGTATGGGGGAAGGGAAAAGCCCCTCTCCTCTGGTTTCTGTTATGTGATTTATGCTCTATCTCAGAACGCGGCTTTTTACTTGACTGAACCAGTTGAGGTCTCCAGGGCACAGCTGCGTGTCCCTTTCTCTCACCCCGTTTCTCCTCGGCAGTCTTGCAAGCACGCGTCCGGTTGAAGCTGACCAGGGCTTCAGGTTAAGTGGTTGCAGGAGCGGGCAATGGACGAGAGTTGAGACTGCTCAAACCTGCCTGTGACCTCCTGGTTCTCATATTGATGGTCTGGAACCCACAGAGAATGAGCTGAGGGCGTGTCTACAGCACAATAGGCCTTCACTAAGGAAGCCCCAGTGAGAAGTACCCTTTGTCCCAGCTCCTCAGTTCCCCTAAGGTCAACTCAGACTTCCTTTAATTGGCTTCAGGCTCCCATACCAAACCAGCTTCTTTCTCAACAGGACTACTTTCCCTGGGCACAAGTCTCTGCACATAGTCAGCTGACTCCCTTAAGCCTCTGCTGTGTCAAGGCCTTACCCCCTAGCTTGGGTATTGGCAGCAAAGCAGAGCTCATATATCTACCGTGACTTATACAACAAGGCTTGATGGAGCTCTTTCTAGTAGCACTGTATCGTAAGAAAGGAGCAAAAGGGAGAGGCTGATTCTTAGATTCTTGGTGGCTTGTAAAGGTCTCACAGTATGATTTCTCAGCTGGAGCACTCTTGGCACTTGAGCTGGGAAGCCGCTGGGGGGTAGAGTCTGGTCTGTGTTTTGGAGGATAAGTAGCTGTGACCCAGGCCCTTTACCCACTAGATGCCAGAACCAATCCTCCTGGCAGTTACGACTACAGAAACATCTCCAGACAGTACACATGTCCTTTATGCGGTGAGAGAAAGAGGAAAAATAGGTCCCGGGTGTAAATCCATGCTTACATTCACAGACGGCATCCCAGACACTCCATATACACTTTTGTGCTTACCCTGCCTTCTTGGAAAAGCTGGACTATGAGAGTAGAAAACATTAAGTAACTCACGAGAGCCCTGTGGGTAGGATTTAGACTTTCTCATCCCATACCATCTCTGAACAGACGTAGAACCCTCAGGGGTGACGGCTGGAGAGATGTGCTGAGAGCCAAGTAAGTTACAGTGAGAGAGGTAGTGCTGGGCTGCGGAGGCATGTCTGTAGGCAACAGGTAGACTGGTACAGTGAGGTAGGCGCCCTGCCAAAGGTCTGCAGTCAATGGCTCTTCCCGACCGTAGAGATGGCACACAATAAGATCTGGATGCCAAGCACTGTGTCACTACTACAAGCAGACGTGATTTCCACATGGGCTCTTACTTCCGTATCCTCAGCTTGCCAGTGTGTGGCCTCAAGCCGTACTGCTGATCTTATGGCCCACTTTCAAACAAACAAAAACAGTGCTTCATGTCCTGCTGGAGTGTAGATGTTTTATGGGACTGTAGGGGCCCGTTTGTTAAAGGCATCTGTCCCAGAAATTAGATTCTGTGGACCTTTAGGATGGGGTAGTATGTAGGAAGTGCTTGGGTCGTGCTCTCCCAAAGACCAAAGCTCCTTCTTTCACGCTTCCTGGCTAGAAGGTACTCAGTTTTCTGCCACCATCACTTCCCAGCATTGCCACCCCACCAAAAGCAGCGAGTCTGCCTAATCATGGACCAGAAGTTGTAAAACCATGAGCCAACATCACCCTTTTCTGTTAAGAAGTTAATTCTATCAGATATTTTGTTAAAGCAAAACAAAACTTACTTCACCTGATTATGAAAAGTTGACTTGTCATATGCCAAGCCTGAGATGTGACTTTAATGAGTTAAAATGTGATGGGCTGGGAAAGAACTTGGGACCTAGAATGTAGTCAATGAATGCTGGGCGTTTAGTGTCTGATTCTGTTAGCATTCTTGCTTAAACCATAGCTTTTGAATCAAAGCCTGCAGAGATAGATGTCCTATAGGCGCCACAGCTTCTCTTACCATGTGCATGGAAAGGTCACAAGTTGTTAGCTTTGGGGCAGTTACCATCGCAAATGGCTCCAAACCCCTGTGGGATCCTCAAGGAGTAGTGATGCCATCTTCCCAGGAAGGTTTCAGAGGGAGAAAGGCTCATTTATCTACCCACATACTCCACACTGACTGAAGTCCTTTATGACTCTGGGCATAATATTCCTGTTAACTGTATCTGGGACACCAGAAAGCCACCACTCCTCCTTTGTGTCAGCTGATGGGAAGGATTGGCAGTGTTAGTTAATGGGCTCCGTGTCAGAATCCTGAGGTTTCTTCTTGAGTCTTGCTCAGCATCAGCCGTTGGCACTGGCTTTGTATCTATGGAGAACTCGTGGCTGGATGTGGCTGGGGATCTTGGGGAATCTTCTCCTGGGAATTTCCGCTTGCTGTTTCTCTCGGGCTTTTTATAGTTCAATAAGGTTTAGATCTGCTAGCAAACACTCATGTAACTATGCCTCTCTCTGTTTACAGACTCAAGATAAATTGTCCTAATGGGAAATATCTGCCTTTAGGAGTGATTTAGATCAAGGATTTTTATTTTGTGTTTATGTGCAGTTCATCTGCCTTTCTAAAAATCATTTTGATGTCTGTTTCATTCATGTGACTCATCCCTTGTTGATAAACAACAGGACTCAATAGACCTCCTTACAAAGCCTGTTTTGATCTAAAAGGAGCTGGCACTGGGAAATCTGTGACCCAACTGTATGTGTTCTCATGGATGTTAAACCAAAAGACGCCAGTGGATTTGAAAACTCATAGAGGACATTGGCTAAGAAGCCCAGGAAATGACTCACAAGAGCCTTGCCCACTGGCATCCTGGGAATCTCCTTCTAATTCACTCGACTTAGGGCCTCACAACATAGTACTCATCCATTATGTAAGCTTAACTTCTGAATGAATGACTCCCAGATTTTAAAGATTTTTTTTTTACTTTATGTGTCTGACTCTTTTATCTATGTGTGTATCTGTACTCTCTCTCTCTCTCTCTCTCTCTCTCTCTCTCTCTCTCTCTCTCTCTGTGTGTGTGTGTATGTGTGTGTGTGTGTGTGTGTGTGTGTGTGTGTTACCCTTGGAGGCCAGAAGAGAGTGCCAGTGCCAGCTTCCCTGGACCTGGAGTTAACAGATAGTTGGGAACCACTATGTGGGTGCTGGAAGACGAACCCCAGTCCTCCGAAAGATCAGCAAGTTCTCTTAACTGCTAAGTCATCTCTCCAGCCCATAGGTTTTGTTTTGTTTTGTTTAGGTTCTTCAGTTCTGTAAAAGATGATCAGACACCTTCTCTGTCATGGGATGCTTCAATCCTTCCCTTCCACGGCTGTACTAGGAAAAGACCATTTCATTCTCTAGATTCAATCTGTACTTAACCTTGGGGCCCTTTGTTTTTGTTTTCAGTATCTTCCGCCACTGAGTGGGGAGGAACACTTAATGAGGGGAGGTAGCAGTGTGGTAATTAAGCACACCCTTTTGAGTCAGACTAAATGGGTTTGAATTGGGGCTCCAGCATTTACTAGCTATGTTACTGAAACTCTTTGTGACTCAGTTTCTTTGTGTTACATAAAACCAGCAATTACTCCTACTTCACAGAGATACTGCAAAACCTAAATGAGACAGAAAGTATACATAAAATAGAATGGGCACAGGGCCCAGCATAATTAACAGTAAGAGCTTAATAGTTCGTGGCTACCATCAACTACTAGGCTGATGAAGCAATGCTTCCTGTATTTTTAAACAGTTTACATATAAGTGAATCCATGAACTATACTTATGTTCAATAACCAAGGATAGGTGTGCTCTCGGAGGTACCCGCCCGAACTCGGAGGTCCAGGTTGGGTAGATCATGGCATTTTCTCATGAATTAATAATAGCAAGCATGGAAGCCTGGGACCTTTGCTCTCACATCTGATGGAATAACATCTGATGGAGAAACAGTGAGGCTCTGGCAGCTCTGGTGGCTCTGGCAGCTCTGGCAGGGAACGGGGGTGGGTTCTTCAGTGTAGTATTTGCCTAAGCATGCAAGATTCACTCAGAATGGCAGCTGAATGTGAAGATTATCAGTGATGTAATGGGAGGCAGTTCTTATGTTAAGCTGGTATGTATTAGGATAAGCATGTCTTCTTCATATCTAACCCAAATTTTAATGATGTATTTAGTCTCTTACCTCTCCTGGCCTCTGTGGAGATGAAGAACAGCTGGCCTGCATCCTCTTTATAGGAGAATTCTGTTAAGTTTGCCTGGAGCACTTTTTCCACACAGACTAAACAACTCCAGGTCCTTTAACCTTGCCTCTTAGGTTCTATTTTTCTTCGTCCTTAATCATTTTGGTTCTCTCTTGGAACTTTTCCAGTGTCTCTGCATCTTCTTTTGAATAAAGGACTTCAGACTGAACACACGCCCTTGTAAGACTGTGTCTGCTGTCCGGTTCATTGTCACAGAGAGCCATGGTGCACTCTGTTTTACAGCAGGTCTCTGCCGTTGTGAACATTCTAGCCGTGTGTTGCCTGGTTCCTGTCGATCCAGCAGGCACATTCTAAGTCCACGAGACCTGCTTTGATCGTCACTCAGTTTCTCTCAAATGGAGACACTAAGCGAATTTGTGTCTGTCCCCACTGATTATCACCCCCGAGGACACAACTTCGTAATCAGCTGTCAAGCTGAACCCCAAACCATCTTTAAGGAGCCATTTCCTTAATGTGTTGAAGCCACTTTGGATTTTCTTAACATATCAGTGATTCCCTCTTGAATTCATGTTATGTGTAGTCTCTGGGTGTCCACCAAAAACAAAAGCAAAAAATATTTCAAGATTATTGAAAGCAGACCCAGGATAAAAGAATGGTGTACACTTAAAGCTGCCCTTTGTTTACTGAGCCACTGATCTCTTCTCCAGCCTGGAGTGGCGCCTGGGGAGGGAAAGACAGCCCCGTTCCTATCTTTCTGTTGGGCTAATGAGAATGTCAGATGTTTTCCAAAGCTTTCCTGAAATTGAGACATTATACAGATGTGGACCAATTGCTAATCCCCCAGCTCATACACACCCTAAACTGATCTTCAGTGGGGAAGAGGGATATTTATTTGCACTATCCTTAAAACTGTAGATTACTTTAAACAGCACTGATTTAACCATCACGCATTCCATACCAAATTGAAGGCATGGGGAAAGCTAGATGTTGACACAGGAAGCTCAACCAGAAAGGCACTCACAGAGGAAAGGGCCCTATTGGAATTGATACTAGAAAATCGTTCAAGTTGAGCTTAGCTCCTGTGGAGCCTGTCAGCTACTGAGATGTCATGGGAACGGATGTGGTGTATCACTAAGATGTCTACCTGTGATGGAAAAACTGGAGAAGGGAAGGGAGGGAGTGTTAACGTCCACGATACCCCAATTTCTGAAACTGTGGGTCATGACCCAATCATAACACAATGTGGGGTAGTGGAAAAATTGGTAATAGTTATAGTAAAAGGTTTCTTAATTGCCCAAGGGCCACAAATAAATTCAAAATCAAATCTAGGCAGGCTCTGAGGTGGTTGCCTGTGTTGCAGCTTGCAGCTTCGGTGTGTCCTTGGTGTCCTCCAACACTGCCCCTCCTTCCACTCCGTGTGTGTGTGTGTGTGTGTGTGTGTGTGTGTGTTCGTGCATATAGATGTCAGAAGACAACCCCAGCTGCTGTTCTTCTGGAGCTGTCCAACTTGGAGTTTTTTTTTTAATTTTTTTTATTTTTTTATTTTTACTGGTACCTGTGCTTGCCAATTAGGCTAGGCTGGCTGGCCAGCAAGCCTCAAGGATCTTCCTGTGCCAGGCTCCAGCCCCACACTAGTTTGTTGGTCTGTTTGTTTTGCTCTTACATAGCTACCGGAGATCAAACCAAGGGCCAATTCCTTAGATGACGAGCACATTACACACTCACCTGTCTCCCAGTCCTGCATCCGTGGTTCAGATCATACAACAGGACAACATGAGCACTTGGCACTGTGTGTGTCATTGTGCCACACAATGAGGACCCTGCTTGAAGCACCTCCACTCAGACTATTTATGTTATGAACTGCAGTGTTTTGACTATACGAAGCTTCCTGCTTGTCTAGAAACAGAATGGGTCAATTACAGAAAACAGACAAAATTTTCCTACAGTCATTTCTTCAAATGTAAGCATCAAATTAGTATATCTTTGGATTGGATTCTATTAGAATATTTGATTTTTTAAAACTTGCTGTTTAATTTGCAAAATTGAGTCTCATTTAAAAACAAATCATGAACTGGACGATGGCTTGGAATTATGACAGAATTTTCAGCAACTTCTGGAATGGTCTTAAGCATACTCCTGCCATCTTATCTTGTTGTTGTTGTTATTGTTGTTTTAATTTTTAGAGACAGGGTCTCACTGCATAGCCTTGGCTGGCCTGGAATTCACTTTGTAGACCAGGCTGGCCACAAACTCAAAAATCTCTGCCTGCCTCTGCCTCCCAAGTGCTGGGAGGTAATGGTAAAATTACATGTATACCAAAGAAGTGCTTCCATCAATTTCCATATGCTGTATTATCAGTAAATGTTTGCTTTGTGTATCTGATTTATGCAAATACATATCCAAAGTTGTGCAACAGTTTCTCAGGGCTAAAAGGAGTTACAAATGAAAAAAGTTTACAAAGTTTTATTGTCTGGAAGCCAGATGCTTTTCGATAAAGAGTAGAGATACAGAGATACAGTAGCCTTTTCTGAAGTCATGGAGTCTTCTGAGGAATTGGCTTGGAAAGCTAGTCTCCGACACACACAGTGTTCCTGGGACCTCCACCAGGTGGTGTTGGCTACAGGGATTCACATTTTGAGATAAACTGTCAAAGAAGGAATGCCACAGCTTGGCATTCCTACTTGTTTCCGGCTTGCTCTTATGCTACTAGGAATGGCCACTGGGGGTAATCTGAGGGCTGGTAATTGGTAATTGTACTAATTATTTACCGGTGTGCTGCTGGGCAGCTTCTGGGAGCGGGCAGATTTCCAGCCCTGGCTTGACATAGGCTGGCCTTGCCCATGCTCTAATTACCCATTCCAGTGGCAGCAATGGCACTGGGAATTCCGGCCTTCTTTGGCTTCCTCCATTATAATTAATTGCATCGAATTCTAAAAGATTTGTCCTTTGCAGAGCTCATTTACTTTCAGGGACTGCAGGATGTCCAGGCGGAAAATGATAGCTTGAAGACACGTGGTGACGTGAAACTGTGCAAGGTTTTGATACAAACCCAAGGAACTGGGAGGGTGTGTGCCTGTCTGAGCAAGTCCCAGAAGGGAGGCCTAGAGCTGCAGTAAGTTTGTTTGTACTGACATTCCTTCATCTTAACCTCAGGAGCTCTCTAGATCCCTAGCTCAACTCTGCCTGGGAGCACCAAAAGTTGGAGCCCTCCGGAGCCAGGTGAAATGTTTTTTGTTTGAGCAGGAGTTCCTTAATGGTTTGAGGTTTGGCACAGCGGAGCTTTTACGTTTCAACAAGTGTTAGGAATGGAAACAGAGAATAAAATACAATTGAAGTTTTGAAAAGCCATGGAAGGATGGAGTGAGGGCTCCCCCGCAGCCTTCTCTCCTACTTAAAGAAAAGCAAACATTGTTTTCCTAAATCGCTCTTGCATTCTCATTAATTTAAGACAGGAAGCCTTTGGTGGGTGTGACATAAACAAGTTGGGCCTCGTGGGTCGGGCTTCCTCATCAGTTTGCAGCTGGAGAGATGGCCGAGCCGCCCAAGCCCTGCAGAAGGTGGGAGGGGCAGGCGAACGGAGAAGGTATAAAGGAAATGCTTTAGTGGTGCAGTCACTGGCGATTGTAATTCAGGGGTAGCGAGTTTGGTTATTCCAGGAGAAGGAATCTGATTTGGAGTTTTTAGAAAGTTCCCTGACATCCCGCCCGGTAGGATAGTTGTGATTTTAGTTGGGGGTTCCCCCTCCCCACAAGAAGCCAGGCTTCTGCTGGTGGTGAAGTGGAGCGGTCATGAAATGAATGGTGTTCGTAGGTGCAGCTTCTTAGAGTGCCGGGGAACTTCCAGCAGGGTGGGGACATCGGGGTCCTGGGGGGTGGGGAAGCGTTTTCCCAGCTCCCCGCAGGAAGCCCCCGCGCGCTAGATGTAAACAAAAGTGTCTGAAAGAGAAACCCCAAACTCCATGCAACCCTCCGGGGCTGTTTCCTTTTCCCTGCAGAGGACGTGGTGAAGGGGGAAAGACTCTGGAATGCCGTGGAGTTTTGACAAGTGAGAGTCGGGCAGGGATTGCATTACAGCCTTTTCGTAACCCCTTCCACCCGCCGAGCAGGGAGGGGTCCTCCCGCACATCCGTAGCCCGCGGAGCGAAGCGCTGGCGACATCCTGCCGGCTCGGAACCGCGGTACAGCCTGGGGAACCGGGGGGAGGGCATCGTCCCCGCGAAGCCCGCCCCGCCCCGCCCCGTGCCCAGGACTGCCAGCAGGTGCTCCGGCTAATGACAGGTCTCTGGGGCTTGCTCAGCTCAGCCCCAGCGGATTACCCTAAGGCCAGCTGCTCCTGCCCCGAAGGCTCCCGCAGGAACTGAGGGAAGAGGTCTAAGAGAGCTTACAGAGGTGGCTTTGAAACTGGAGGTAAGAATCTAACGGGGTGGGGGGTGGGGGGGTCCCAGGCCTTGCGATCTGATCCAGATTGAGGTGCAGACCCAGGCTGGATCCGCTAATGTGAGCATTTGCTGCAGCCTCCCAGAGTGAACTTGCCAGCTTGTGACTTTCCGTTGGTTTGCATGCCTGGGGTGGTTTGTTTTCGCTGGGAGGAGAGATTTGGAACGCGTTTGTCAATAACTGGACATAAGGAGGGTGTGTGTGTGTGTGGGGGGGTGTTGGTGTAGTGTGACTGTTGCGGTTGAAGAGGTCTAAGGTGTTAGTCCTGCTGTTCTTAGTCCTCTCTCCTGGCTTTTGGTTAGCTTCTCGCGGCTTTGGTACAGCCAAGCTGTTTTCTCTCCCATAGAGAGTTTGGATGTTTCTCCACACAAGGCTGTCATCTCCTCTGGGGACAGATCTTTGCCCCAAATTACTAAACAGTGTACTTGGATAACGGCCCTGTTCACTGTTTCGAAAACTTTTTAAATTAGATTACCCAGAAGTAAAAAAAAAAGTTATGATGAAGGATGCTTGGAAAGAGGATAGCTTTTTAGCTTTTTATTGATGTTGTTTTAGCTGCTTGTTTCTTTTTTGTTGTTTTTGTTTGTGTGTATGTGTGTGTTTGAGACAAGGTTGCCCTCTGTAAGAGTATGTAGCCCAGGCTGGCCTCGGACTTGTGATTTGCTCTAGGTAAGTAAGGTTAGTGCTGGCTGAAGTTGGCATTTTGTATCACATAGTCCTGCTTTAGCCGGTGATTTAGACTTACTGAGAGTGAAGTGACTTCAAGTGATAAAAGTAAAAAAGGGAGGAAACTATTATCTTCAGAGAAAAACTTCTTCCATATTTTGAAAGGTTATTTATTCATGTATTTTATGTATATGAGCACTGTCTTCATGCACAACAGAAGAGGGAATCAGATCCAGTCACAGGTGGTTGTGAGCTACAATGTGTTTGTTGAGAACGGAACTCAGGGTCTCTGAAAAAGCAGCCAGTGCTCCTAATCACTGAGCCATCTCTCCATCCCCAGAGAAAAAAGTTCCTAAAAATATAAACAGTGTTTTTTTTTCTTTCCACAAAATAGGTTGAGCTGAATATGAACGGGAACATAAACTATAAAATACAGTGCTATAAATGTTTTACATTTCTAAATTCACTCTATAGGTGAATTACAAAGTTAGGATGCAAAATTCTTAGATCTCCAGTTATACCTGGCTCTAGGAATGGTGGTGGGACCCAGAGGTGGCACCTGGAGCTTGGGGCTTCCTGGAAGGAGGCTCCGCTGGGTTCTAGAAAACCCTCACTGAGGGGGTCTATAAAAAGGAGCTAGCCAGGCAGTGGTGCCGCACACCTTTAATCCCCGCACTTTTGAGGCAGAGGCAGGTGGATCTCTGAATTTGAGGCCAGCCTAGTCTATGGAGCAAAATTCAGGACATCCAGGGCTACATAAAGAAACTATTTTATCTCTCCTACCCCCCCTCCACCGTGCTCAGAGAGAGAGCCCCCCTGCCATGCTGAGAGAGAAAGAAAGAGAGCAAGCCTAAATGGACCACAACCAGAAGCTGAAACCAGAAACTGAAATAGGATGTTGTGGGGAAAAACATCAGGGGAAACCAGTATGATGAACTCAGTTCCTACAGTTTGCCCCAAATCTCTCAGCCTGCTCTGTTCGGTTTAATTGTAATTGTCGGGAGACCCATTTAGGCATCCTCCTCATCTATAGTGAAAGGAGGCTAGCATAGGAGTAGCCGCTGTACCAAGTACTTCTTTTCTGTTTGTTTCCCACTCCCATGAATTACCCAGCATCGCATCACACATGGTAGACTTTCTTCTGAAGAGAGTCTACCTCCTGTTGCTGCTGCTAATGTCCGGATACACCAGGGTCCTCACACTGTAGAGGCATTGAAGGGTTTCCATTCCTCTTTGTCTCTGTCCATGCTGTTCAGCCCTGCTTTCACTAAGGTATTACTTCTCCAGAGCTTTGGCCTGGCACATGTGCCCTGCCTCCTTCAGTAGGTGCTCCAGGGTGTTAGCTGGGCTCTTCCTGATTCTTACGTGGATTCTTATTCTAAGTCATTGATTAGTTGATTGAGTGATTGGGCTGGGATATCACTGTGTCACCTTGGCTGGCCTCAGACCTACTGTATAGACCAGACTGGCATCTGCTTCCCAAGGGCTTCACCCACCACGCTCAGCCCAAGAATCACTTAGCTTTATAAGACCTATAACTAGGGTCAGCAATCATTCCCTTCCCCCTCAGCAGCCCCAATCCCAGTGCCCCCAAAGGACAGCCACTTTCAACATTCTCTATTCACTTTTTAAATGGTGAGTGCATCCTGCCCTGTGGTTCGGTCTTTCTTACTGAGGCTGCCCTGTTCTAATATACTCTGGGCTTGCATCATGCAGTGAGATTTGAGCATACTGGGGTGAAGGATGAGGTTAAGGAGAAGGAAATAAACCCTCAAAGACCACCACCATCACTGTTGTCCCTCTGTCACCGTGCTGAGGATGCATTCCACTTCTTGCTCACAGAACATCCTTTATCATCTGAACTCCCCCAAGCCTTGCCTTTTATGTGCTCTTCCATAAGCGCCCAAGAAAACATGCATATGAAATCAGTGTTTTGAGAGCAACCTGGGCCTACTGTCGGGTTGAACTAGGTTTGAACTCCACGGTGGAAATCTCTTCCTCTTTGAATCTGCAAACTGTGGCTCTTCCTAGTCTCACTGCCCTGCCCACGGGTCAGCTGTCACTCTACTTCCTGGTGTTTGGGATCTATTTCTCCCCTCTGCGTTTTTCTCCTGTCTTTTAATATTTTTTTCTTTATAATGAAGATTTATTATAACACACTTTAGATGAGTGTTTTTCTGTGTATCTTACTAGCCTTCCAATGAACTATCTTAACCTGGGAAATATGCCTTTTGGTTCTGAGCTTTTTTTTTTCTAGAGGTTTTTAAATGTAAGAGCCCCCTTCCTCTCTTTTGGAGCACCGTTAGTTTGAAGGAAGTTTTTATGAACTGAATCATGAAATGCTTTTGCTTATTCTATTACATTTCCTGTTTCACTTTTAAAAGTTCTACTTCCTGGGAAGTGTCCTCTTTTTATCCTCTAGACCACATATCCCAGTTTTATGTCTGCCATCAAACCTCTAAGTCCCAAGAGCTCCTTAGAGCTCTGAGTTGTCTTATAACCTCCTGTTATTGTTCCCAGGATGACAAGCGGCTCCGTGCTGCAGTGCTCAAGACAGAGCCTTTGAAGTACTTCTATCCTCCCTGCATTGTTTCTGTTTCCTCTCATTTCCCCTTAGCTGTTTGTTTTGTTTTTTAATCTCTTCCAAGGTAAAGGCTTTCCTAACATGTTTGATGATCTTTGACCCATCCCTGAAACGCTAATTGGAAAGTATGAACGCATACTTTGATTGGGTTGATTCTGAGGAACATTTTCTTTTCATTAAGGAGACCCAGGGCAGTGTCTTGCAACACACAATCGCCTGGCACAGCAGACACTTTCCATATCTATTTGCACTGTTTGCACAGTAACCAAATGACATTGGCTCATGCCAAAGCCAGGTGACGGTGATTGGCTTTTGTTTGTTTGTTTTGGGTTTTGAATACTTTATTGAGCATACCATTTATTTCGTTGAAGTTGCAGTGATAAGTGACTTGAAAGTGCTTTCCAGGGCGTCCACTGAACACTGACTGCCTGGTGGTGTCAATAGAGAGCTCTCATCAGCTAGGGCAACTGCCCAAATGGAGAGACGTCTCTGTGAGAAGAGACTCTCTTGCAGTGACAGTCTGTAGGGAATAAGGAGCCATAACCTTTGCTCTGGAGATCTTCTTGTCCCCATATTTTGGTACTCCCTCACCCACCAGCTGCAGCTGGCCTCTCTGTGTCCAGAGCTGCTCTGACGCAGCAGAGTGCAGGCCTTCACCTGCAGTCTAGCACTAAAGGAGATGATGTGGGGGTCCAACCACTTCATACACTGACCCTCAGCCAGCCTACCTGAGTTTGGAGGGGTACCCCTGTCTGGTTGGTGCATATACTTCTCATTCCCAGGGTGCTCCTGGGTGCTGGGAATGGAGGCCGGTAAGTAGGCTTCTGGGCTTTTCTCCATGGCTTGCTCTCATCTGGAAGCCGGTGCCGCGGGTTTATTCCTGCTAGCTTACGCACCTGTCAGCTTCTAAACCCTTGTTGCCATCACCGTTTTTCCAGTTTGCTTTATCTTAGTTCAGGTGGCTCCCCCGACCCCAGCTTAATTTTTGCAAACTTCTAAACATTACCGAACGCTCATCCAGTCACATGCAGTCCCTTCCCCGTGTGCCCAATTTTGTCCTGAGACTTTTCCTCAGTTCTTCAGGTGGGGATAGATGTGTGAACAGGCCACACTGCTCATGCTGGACTCAGCAGCAGTACTGAGAGGTGCCCCAGGCTCTGGATGGGTTGGTTATTGGGCTTAGGCTGAGCAATTTGGAGCTGATTTGACATTTACTGCATAGAGCTTGTTAACTCCATTGTGCAAGAAGCTACTGCTCATTATGGAGGACGGAGCAAAGGGTGTTTCTGAATATTTGATGCTCCGGCTTACAGGGTTCCGTGTTCATCATCAGCGGCACAGCCTGATGACTCCTGTGAAGCATGTTCGTGTTCATTTGTAACTCCAGCCCTCACCAGCCACCTGGTGAGCGATGGGAAGATTGTGTGAACTAGAGGTGCTTTTCTCTCAGGTGCTCAGCCCATCCTGTCAGGTACCTTCAAACCACAGCCCAGAGTCAGATGGAGGAAAGGGTGGCCTGGGTGATGAGGTTTGAAAAAAGGTCTGTTAGGAAGTTTTAAGAAAAGGTTTGTTTATTTCTTGGAGAAAGATACAAAATAGTGCTCTTTCGTGGCCTTCTGCATGGTGCTGTCTGGAAACTTTGGCCTCTAGCCTCCAACCTGAGGGCAGCATACAGGAGAAGGCCATTGTAGCCAGCCAGGGAATTTGGCTGCAGATAACTGGAGAATTTGGCTGGAGCCCTGCCTTCTCCTCACCTCCTGTCCTCTATGTAAGCCATTTTGAGTCAAGGTTTGGCATCATTGCCAACAAAGTGATACAGGTAGAGATTTATTCATGTACCACCTTATCTCTGAAAGGAGTCAGGGAACCCACAGTTGGCTGGGATTGGAGCAGCCTGCTTCCTCATTTGATTCTTAGCAATCCCAACTAGGATTTCTTTCAACTCAGGCTATTTTGTAGGCAGATGAGAATAACCTTTTTTTTCCCCTCTGCTCCTAAGGGAACAGTAACTAATGAGACACTTAGGCATGGAGAGAGAGGATGAGAGAGGGTTGTAGATTGCAGTTAACCCAAGTGGAGACTGATCTTAAACAACATGCAATGAGGAAAAAACCTCGGGCACTCCAGCCTATAAAAGTCAAAAGCTAGTTTTAACTTCCTCCTGGTTTCATACCATATGGCTTCCTCTGTCTTCAATGCCTGGAATCTGCTTTGCAGACTTGGGGACACTTTTAAGGATGAAATAAACTCCAAAAGTGCTCGGTGGTGTTGGGAAGACTAGAACGTAGGAGGAAGTAGACTGTCAGTCTGTGTGTTCCGGTTTGAGTCAAGCAGCAGCGATGCTCTCTGTTTTTATGAATGAAAGGCCTGTCTTGAGCTGTTCCGTTCCTGATATAACCTCAGCCTGAAGGGAAGCCCCTTCACTGTACTGTTCACTGTGCCACCATTGTTCTGTTTACATCTCTGTGTCTCCTTAAAGCAAGACTCCAAGGAAGACTGCGTCATACTGTAGCGTAGCTAAGATCTTCTGAGTGCTTCGTCTCTGCCAGGCACTGTTAGGGTATGGACGTATCTCATCTACATGTATTAATGTGTTTGTATGTGGGGAAGTTAGGGGCCCCACACGTGCCACAGCACTCATGTGGGGAAGGTTCGCTCCCACCTTGTTTGGATGGGGGTTTTGTTGTTTCTGGCCCCCCGTTTTGCTGCAGGAGTGCTGGGGTTACAGATGCAAGCAGTCGAATCTGGCTCTAGGGATGGAACTCAAGGCCTCAGGGTTGCATGGCAAGCCCTTTTAGCCACAGAGCTGTCTAGCCAGCCCTGCGTAATGATCTTACAAGGATATTCTTGTCCCCATTTCACAGGGCGTTCCTGGAGCCACACTACTTAGAGAAATGACTCAAAGTGGTCCACTTCTCAGTGATGGAACAGAGAGGCCGCTGTCTTCCTCATTCAGAGCCCATTCTACACTGTAGCACACGTGTGCTTTATGCTGAGTAATTCATTATATCTTAAACACCAGTATACCCCCAGTGTTCATCAGGAACTCAGACATTGTTGTGAATGAATAAACAGGATTTTCATACTATTATAAATTCACTGATTCTAATGGCAGCATATTTCCCCAAAGGGTCAAAAGCCAGAATTTCCTATCTCTTCCTTGAGTGTTGTGAAGAGCTGTTGTATGGACCACAGTATCTGAGATCTCTTAGGCACATGCTTCCCACTTGTGAAACGACCGTGAGACATTTTATTGACTTAGTTGGTTTTTTGAGATAGGGTTTCACGCAGCCTGGAGTATTTTCCGACTCCCGACTCTCCAGCCTTCTCCAGCATGTTTCCTTCCAGCTCCTCTTCTACCTCCCCACATACCACTGTGAGGAGAGGACTCCATCTTCAGCCAAGCTCCAGACTCCCATTGCTCGCACTAGAACCCTGCATGAAAGCCTGCGGCATCTGGGAGACACAAATGTTTTTTGACAGTTTCCAGGGGTCCCTGTTGACGAGTAATCATTAGTTGGCAGAGAGTCACTGTATAGAATATGGATTCCTAAAATGTGGCCTGCCGAGGGCCATTTTCCAGGTGTGTTCTCATAACATGTCTTGTTACACTTTTCAATCTAGAGATACTATATCAAACTCATTCATTATTTGAGACTTTTGGCTGACCTCTGAGATTCTTTTTTTAGTTGCCAGTGGATTGAAAATACAAATGGGAAAATGCCTTAGTGTGCAAACTTTGAAGTTTGAAATCGTTGGAACTGGGGGCCTTGTAGGGCTGGAGGGTAAAGGAAAATAATGAGATGGTTTTGTCTGGTTAGTGGGTGTCTTTATTGTCTCATTTGGCGGGGGGTCATTTATAAACAGATACACTGTACCTTAGACAATAAAAATGTTCTCAAGTTACTTACACTGAATGTTCTCATTTTAACAAATTTGCTATATCTTCGAGATGGCAGAAGCCCTTGATGTTTTCATTTAGGTTCATCATATGGTACAGTCCTTTCACACAGCGTATGATGTTTGAAAAATCAAAAATATATATTGATCCTGGGCTAGAACATGGCCCTGGGGGTCCAGGCACTTGCTCTGAAAACATGGCAAGCTTAGGTCCCCAGCACCCATACAAGAATCTGAACTTGGCTTGTGAACTTGCAACCCCAGGACTAGACGATGGACACGGGAGTTTTCTCCAGAGCTCTCTGGCCAGCCAGCTTTGCTGAAACACCGAGTTTCTAGTTCAGTGAGAGGCCCTTCCTCAAGGCAGCAAGGAGAGGACCTATAAAGGCAGCCAGCGTCCTGTTCTTTTCACCACACGTGTGCATGGACGCAAGTGCTTCCACGCACGTGTGTATGCACCCCCCACGTGTGCGTTCTAAGTGCGTCTGAAATATGCATTATGCATATGGCAGACGAGCGTGCCTTTTCTGTTCCTCCCCTGGTCCCTACTTCATTTTCCGGCTTCCTCTGTACCAGGAGAATCATCGTTATGATCTGTGACATCGGGCCCCCTGGCCTTTCGCTTCTGCCTGCATCCAGCCAATAGGACTCCAATTGGCAGAAGATAGGACAAAAGAGGAGAGAGGGTTGACGTGTTCGTTGCCCACTCACAGCCTTCTCAACCTTGCTGAGTTTCTGACAACGGCTAATTTCTCCCAAGGCCTCAAGGGGCAGCTCACTCCCATGGCTCCAACTCCAGTATGGTCTGGTAATGCCGTTCCCTTCTCCCTTTGCCTTTCAGAGACTAGCCTGGTTTTGAACTCAGCCTCCCAAGTGCTAGAATTAAAGGCACCTGCCACCATGCTGGGCCCTGATATAATCTTAGTTACCACATATGGCTCTGATATGCTGAAGGCATTGGCTTGACCACATCTGAATGGAATTGTATCATTTCAGAGAGTTGCTTTGCATCATCTTATTTCTATTATTCTTCTCTATTTAAATTACAGGTCTCGGGTTGGGTGGAGGTGGAGAGAATTATATATAGAAGCATATCTAATATACTGTTTGGCATCCAGAAGTCATAACAGTTTATATCTCCTGAGTCAAACAATGCATGTAGGAAAGTGCATGATTTGTGGCTGTCATGTGTCTGTGGATGTTAATGGATTTCATAACCTGTGTGTGTGTGCTTATAGGCTTTGGTTGACTATGCAGTCGCCAATGGCCCAGGCTCAGTTGGAGGTAACGCACTGTGCTAGGTACTCGGGTTCGTGTCCTTCAGAATCAGGGGTCTTTTTTCGACTACAGCACTAAAATATTCAAATAGAAGGCATCCCACAGCATATATAATCCAATTTCCTTCTTCTGAGGTGAAGTTCGGGTTGAGAAGCTCAGAGCTATTGTCTGAACATTTAGCAGATGGCAGGGATACTGCCAGACTGGGTACCCCTACTGTCCTGCAAGGGCATGCTTACCAACCTTCCTAGAGCTGTGACCCTTCGATATAGTTCCTCATGTCCTGGTGATTCAGAACCAGAAAATGATTCCACTGCTACCTCATGACGTAATTTTGCTACTGTTACAAATCATAGTGTAAAGATCTGCCATGTGACCCCTGAAGGGGTCGTGACCCACAGGCTGGGGAACAGGACTTTCCCAATCTTCCTACAGTCACACAACCTGGTCATCTCCTAGGTGTTTCTGCCGCTGCAGATGACCTACGTCAGGTGTCCTTAAGGGAGCCCTGCTGCCACCCCTTATTGCTCCCCTCTGTGCTGCAAATGCAAAGCAGGCAGTCATGCTCTGAGCTCATACAAAGGCCTAATGGGATACAGACGGTAGATTCCAGCCCCGCTCCAGCGTTAGTGCCATGTGCACACTGCTGGATGAACATTCATATTGATCGATCGATAGCAACTCTTGGGCATAACTCCCCATCAACTTCAGACTTGGAGCAGCGGTTTATGTGGGTGTATGAGGTGCTGTGGTTGGGTTGAGTGAGTGAGTTAGAGGCTCTGGTTAGGGTAGCCAGCCTCCCAGTACTCTTCTGCAGGAGATGTGGCCTGTTTCAGCTAGACCAGGGCTGATGGCTGAGGCTATCCTGGGGAAGCATTTGCACCCTCCACCACACACACACCAGCTCCATGAAGGAACAATGGCATTTTATGGGTCCAGAACCATAAGGTATCTTATTCTCTATATATATCTAAAATCTTTGACTGTGAATTTCATTGCTTCAAATTATAGGTACACAAGAAAAGCCTTTTCCCAACGAATGGAAACAAAGCAAACTAGGTTTGCTACTTTAGGAAAGCCCATGTCTGCAAAAATAAGGTCACGCACCTGAACACACCTAGGCTTTGTAGAAGTCAGCCGCAGGCCTGATGCAGCCTTGCCCCACACCTGTGAATTCTGAGTCCAGGAAGGTGGGCAACAGAATGCTGTAAGGACCTCATGTCACATAGCGTGGTGTCACCCTCACTTTGTAGATCCAGACCACAGACTCAGGGAACAGTCTGCGTAGTTCCACGGGGAACATAAGGTGGAGGAGATACCGTCCCCGTGGTTCTCACTGAATGAGCTGTGTGAGTCACAGAAGTCTAACCTAGCCATCCCAGGAGACTTTGCGGAATGTTAGGTAATACTCCTGTCTTGGTTTTCTCAGCGGTAGAGTGGAGATGAGGATGGCCACTCCCTCATGAGTTAGTGCAAGGACTGAACGCAGGGCGGCATGGGAAGTCTTCAGAACTGCGCTGGGCACATGGCTCCCTGAAAGTCTGACTTCACCCCCTTGAACCAGGGCTTCTTGCTTCTTTCTCTGTTGTTCCTTGTCACTTTGAAGCCAACTGTTAAAAGACCCCAAGTCAGTTTTCTTATTCCTAAAATGCTCTTAGGGTAAAGATAAGCTTTCTTAATGGAGAAAAACACAAAGAAAATGAGCAAGTTTCTATCTGTTTTTTAAAGTTCTCCAACTTTAAAAACTTTTTTTTGAAGATTTACTTACTTTATGTGTATGGGTGTTTTTGCCTGCTTGTATGTACGAGCACCACATGTGTCCTGGTGACCTTGGAGGTCAGAAGGAGATATGGGTTGTCCTGGAATTGGCGTTACCAAGGGTTGTGAGCCACAGTGCAAGTGCTGACAACTGAACCTGGGTCCTCTGCAAGAGCAGCAAATGCCCTTCACTGCTGAGCTGTTTCTCCAGCCCCACATTTTTATTTTTTATGCTATAATTAGTTCTCAGACTTGAAAAGATGCTTAATCTGTTTGCTGTTTTATCCACATATTTATTTCTGTACTGGTACTGAACGAAGGCCTTGCATATTAGGTAGGTGCCCTACCACTAGGCACTTCTCCAACCTTATGTTCATCCATTTCTTTGGATCAGAGTCTGGAGTTGCCGTTTGCTCTTCAGGATATTTCTCTATAGATTGAACAATTTATAAAGGAAAGAAGTTTTAGCTTGCTTTGGTTTGTTTGTTTGTTTGTTTAGGGTTTATACTTTCAGGGGCTGAGGCATTTAAGATCGGGTGGCTACGTTCAATAAGGGTCTTGAAGGAGCTTTAACTTATGGTGGGGTGTGGAGGGGCCAGTGGGCATGTGTATGAGAGGGAAAACAAGGACCAAGATCACCGCATACTAATCCCTTTCATGGACACTATTCCAGCCCTTGAGAGCAAAAACTCACACACTGGAGAAAGGCATTGAGCCATCATGAGGACTCAACTTTCAGAATTAGAACACCAGCCCCAAGCCCCACCTCTGAGTCGGCTTCACTGGAGATCCAGCTTCCACTGAGCTTTGCCGGGGCCCACCATATACAAACCATAGCATTAGTTCCATTCCAGCCGCTGTCCTTAGTTCTTGGTACTTAGGGCTCCTCTGCTTCCTGACTTTCACAGAAGCATTTTCATCATGCGCCTCTTCCCCATCTCCACCTTTCCTCACCCCTTGAGGCAGGAAGTTACTCAGTGCTCTGAGCACCATGTACAACTTGAAAGTGTCCACGATTTCATTTCCTTTCTGTCAGTGATACAGGTAACGACTCCTGGGAAAGCTAAAATTATTAGGCCTTTCTTTAGAATATTCTAGAAAAAAAAATCCCCAATTTCTTACATATGGCCTTTTCTGGCTCACATTTATATTGGCTGCTCCTGGTGAAGCTCTTAAGATATTAGATCCTTTTTTAGAACATTCTAGAAAAATCTCCAAATTTCTTACATATGGCCCTTTCTGGCTCACAATGTATTAGCGGCGCCTATAGCAATGCTGGAGCTAATTTCAGACTCCAGTGCCTGGTGCATCTGATGGTAGAATTGGGTAAGTCTAACCCTTTCAGAAAGCAGTGATGGCATGGGTAGGAGTAATGCCCACATGGTTTCCCAGAGGTCTGTTCACAGCAAATATTCTGCCACCATGAACAGCCTCATACTACTCTGCACAGATTATTTTTAAAAGAAAGAAGACAGAAAGCTGGGACTCTCAGTATTGAGTGGCATTTGCCTGGTGAAAGGTGTACTTTTTGCTGGGTCTTCAGCACCTAATATTTTGGAATCCTCTAGAGTCCCCCAGAACTACTCTGAGCAAGCCTACAGAACAATCCTGCACCGTGTTACCATGGCTGCCGGCTAAAGGAGAAGGCAGGAGGCAGGAACTGTGTGAGATGAAGTCACACCATTTCCCACACCTGCCTAGACATGGTGGTCCTACGTCCTGAGAAGCTTATCACGGGAAGACAGCATTGTCTTACATTTAAGTCTTTACAAACTGCCCCTCCTGTGAAAAGAGCTTATGCTTATTTTATTTTGAGCATCAAAGTATTATTTAGGGAACACACAGCAGTCTGAAGTGACCTTAGGCGTTGCTGTTTTGGATGCTAAAGGAGGTCAGCTGAGGTAATAGTATTTTTAAGGTTGGGGGATGGTTTAAGAAAAAAATCTAGGGATAATCCAGGGCCTCTGACCTCATAGTAACAAGGGTTGGATTTCTTTGTAAATAAGACTTTTAAAGATCACTTCAAAGTGGAACAGGTTAAGAACCGTATTTAAGCAACTTAGATCAGATGAAGAGGGTGTATCTTGAGAATGAAACTGTCATCATGGCCACAGGTGCAAAAATGCTGCTGATGTGGAAGAATCAAATAAATGTCCTATAGTACAAGAGCCAGAGAGCGGGGACACTGGCGTCTCAACTGCCATTAATTTATATGTTGACATGTTTGTGCGTATATTTTATATGCATTGATTTTGTGTTTTTCTATGTAAAGATATTAATGTAAATCCCTTACATGTAGCATAATCTAATACAATAGAACATTTATACCCAATGGTGTCCTTTCATTTGCCTTGTTTATCTTTAATTCAGCCACAAAACTTTTATGGCTATCTTTTGAATGCAACAATAGAAGATCATTTATATTTTGAGTCACCTTCTGATCCAGTGGAAATGTCAAGAAATATTTTTATGATGTATTACTGCTTTGGATTATTGCTTCAGTAATTTCATTCTTGTTTCTCATTTGAACTTTCATGGTTTGCAAGAGCCAAAGCAAAATACAATGAGCAGAAAAGTAGCAAATTCAAATAAACCATCTCTGAAATTGGCAAGGGACTCTGCAGGAGCGGGATTGATGTCTGAGGTCACCTTGTGTCCAGCAAGGGCCATGTTTGGAGACGGAGCAAGTGTTTCTGTTATATGTGGTGAACCCAGACTGGATACTGCTGGTCACAGCGTGGGCAAAGCCATGCCATGAGATGCAGAAATCCTCCATGGAGACAGCACAGCCTCATTCTGTCGCCCTGTGCTTTCAGTGCAGCAAACAGCATCTCCCTGAGCTAATACCCCAGTTTAAGGACTGAGCATCCTTCAGCTCTTCTTTCTCCCCCACATAGGAGTGTGTGTGTCAGACCTCCCCAACAGGGCACCTTGCCAACAAATCATCATGGTCATTTCAACTAGGAAAAAAAAAAAAAAGAAAGCATCGCACTGAAGGATTTGATCTTCTCATGAAATGTATTTTCCCATAGAGAAACTCAAGCTGCATTAAATTCCAGCATGTGGGTCTCAACTAATTTATCAACTTTTCCTGTCCCAGTGAAGCTGTCCTCTGTCTGAGTTACAAAATTTGGGGCTGTTTGTAACTAAACAGAGACACAGTGGCTGCCCCAAAGCTTGCGATGTAGGTGTATAGGTCAGAATTGTCAGAAGCAGAGCAGGAGGAGGGTGCGTATAAGCATCTTCAGGTTCTGTCATGTGTTGGGGAGACAGAGAAAGACCGAGATTTAGGATTTACATAGTACTGTTGAGCAGACCAGATCCTGGGAATGCAGGAGAACACAGAGGCAAAGTCCTCAGGTAAAGTGGACAGGGCGGACAGGGTGGGCCAGGAACTCAGCAGGGTGTCTGCGTTGGGGGTCTCTGGGGCAGCGCTGTCTCTTCTGAGAAGGCTTAATCTTTTCCCTTACGATCTTCAACTGCTCTGAAATCTGCCCACATTCTGGGCAGGGGACTATAAGTCAGTATAAATCCCATTTTCTGTAATCTCAGGATTTGGGAAGCTGAGGCAGGAATGTTGATTCCATGCCAGGCTGGGCTACATAAGTGGGTTCTATGCTAGCCTGAGCTCGTAGTGAGTGGCTGTATCTAAATCAGTCAATAAATAGTATAAATAGTATGCCTTGGTAGGAGTATCTGCACTCGTGTTGAACTGAACACCTGGGCTCTAGCCATCCTGACCATAACATTAACCACCATGGTTGGGATCAGTAACTTTTTGTCTGTCCTGTGTACAGTCCTTTGTTGAAGAATGAGCCATGAAAAATAAAATGCTCTGTAGTTTGATAGAGGAGACTGTAAAGTTAACCTCTGAGAACTCTTGAAAACTAACAACACAGAATGTGCAAAACTATTCTAGCATAGTTCTGCCACTCAGGATCTCCTAGACACTCCCGTTTTGCTGTGCTCACTTTTAGCGCTGTTTCCTCAAACAGAAAACGATAGTTTTAACTCTCTTGCCAAGTGTGCCACCTTTCCGTCTAGGTTTCGGATATCATGGATGGATGTGCCACTTGGAGATAAGCATGCTTTTTTTTTTGTGCATTTTAATTGATACAAATGGTATCGTACCATACCAAATCCTGCTTTTTCTGTTATATCTCTTTTCTTTTTATATCTGGACATGTTAATGGTTCCATTCCTATTGACTACTTTTTTTTAAAAAAAAAAAAAATCTCTAATTCCTCTGTTTTTCTTCTAGTCATTTTTTTTTTCAAATTTAGGGCTTTTTTGGCTTTCATGTAGAAAGCATATAATTAGATATTTACTTTACACTAGGAGAAAATTTTGAGATGGCTTAAAAAACAAATTTAAGTAGATTAAAAGTTATGGTGGGGATTATCATGTTCTTCTTACCCACATATATAATTCCCCAGGGACACATGTGACCAAATACCGGACAGAAACAACTTCTAAGTTAGCTTGTGGTTTAGGAGACACAGTCCATTATGGCCCAAAGTGTGGTGGTGGCTGGGTCCCCTTGAGACACTGGGAGGTCGACACTCAGCTTGCTGCGGCTCAGAGCACCGTGAGGCAGAGACCTGGGGCCAGAAGTGGATTGGCTGTCACCAACGAAGCCTTCTCCCCAGCACCTCCCCCACACCCTAAAGTCCCACAGCCTCCTGACAGCTGTTGCTATGAGCTGGAGACCACGCATCCCAACAGTAAGCCCATAGGAGACGTTTTTCCATCCAGATGATGGTTCACTGCTAGGCCTGCCTTTTTAAGAAAGGGTTTTATGTAGCCCAGGCCGGCCTCAAACTTACCAGGTAGCCAGGACTGACCCTGAGCTGCTCCTGCTTCCACCTTCCAAGGGTCTCAGATTGCAGGCATGTGCCAGCAGGCTTAGCCCCTCCCCCCATCAATTCTGGGGGAGGAGTTTTATGCCAGTCAGTAAAGTTTTCTGACCAGGAGTTTTAGACTTGTGCTTGCACACTTGTGCGTTGTGTATCTGTAGCAGCAGCCTGAGGAATGTGGCTGATCTCCCCAATCTGGGCTTTTCTTTTCCAGCAACACTGCGGCATCCTTGGATTAGGTCTAATTGTTTAGTGGTTTGTCTTGATAATTAATGTAAATAGCTGACTGCTGGCCTTCAGTACCTTCTAAATCAGCTCTCAACCTACGGGTCACATATCAGATATCCTGTATATCAGACATTTACGTCACCATTCATAATAGGGACAAAATTACGGTTATGACGTATCAAAGAACTAATTTTATGTTTGTAGGTCACCACAAATGAGGAACTGTATTAAAGGGTTGCAGCATTAGGAAGGTTGAGAACCACTCTTCTAAATGGTAAACTCCAATTTTATTATCATCATAAATGAACAAATTTCACGGAGTATGAAGTAACATTAAGAGTTTTGCCTCCAGAGGTGGCCATGTGCCAGGGCCCAGGGAGGCAGACCAAGTGGTACTTCAGTCACGGATGGTTACCAGGTATAGCCTCAAATCTAATTCATTCATTCATTCATTCATTCATTCATTCATTCATTCTTTTGTTCGTTCGTTCTTTTCCTTTCCTTTCTTTTCCTTCCCTATCCTTCCCTTCTTCTGAGACAGATTTTTCACTGTTTATCCCTGTCTAGCTCGTCACAGTGTAGACCAGGCTGGCCTCTGAACTCATTGGAGATCTGCCTGCCTCAGCCTCCTGAATACTGGGATTAAAGGTGTACCCGATCATGCACAGCCCCAATCCTCTGTTTACTTTTTATTTTGAGACAGGGTTACCCTAAATTGTCCAAGCTAGCCTTGAGTCTACTCTGTAGCCTTGGAAGACCTTGAACTTGAAACCTGCCTTCTGGATCCCCCCAAGTACCTGGGATTCCAGGCTGGTGCCAACCTGCCCTGTTTAGACTGCTGAGCTCTGCTGCCAGCCTGCTGTGGTACCAGCATTTTCACCTGTCTGGGTGAAATGACCAGAGCCTCCCTGTGTAGAGCAAAGGCTGCCTGATAAAGTGTAGCAAACTGTAACCCATACTGGTGTACTGCGGGTGGGGGCAGGGGGGGTGGTGGAACCACAAGATGATACTCAATGAGTTGTTACATTACGTGGCCGGGCTGAAGTGTTCCGTGGATACTAGCTGCTGTCGTAGCACGTGCTGCTACATTTATACATTTCTGCCATTTTGAAACATACAAATTACATTTATACATTTCTGCCATTTTGAAACATCTCTTAGCAGTAGCTTTGACCAGTTTAGAGTCATTGTCGCTTTATCAGAATGTCAGTCCTCCCCTTTTCATAATTCATTTTAGAATACTGTGGTTTTTTTGCACTGTAATCACTGATTCTGGTCAGATCCTGCCTAATAAACTTGCACCAGATAAAAAGAAAGTTGCCTCTCAGAAACTTGCTTTGCAAACTTTGCTGAAAGGCCCCTTTTTGATATTGCGATATCTTGCAGCTGTATATTAATCTGCCCTGGCCAACTGAACTGGTTGTGTCTTGGTTTTGAGTCAGAGAGAAAATACCATGTCTGTGATGTGTGTACTTGACAAGAATCCCAAAACCTCCCACACTGATGGCTCTTGGGGAGGCTGCAACAGGCTCCTGGGACTAATGCCTTCACCCCTTCTCCATTTGCTAAAAATGCTCAAGACTCCTCCCAGACAAATGGCTTCATCTCTTCCCAGTGTCCACTATCACCCAGCCAGTTTTCTAAGAATTTAGCCTTCAAAGAACTGTTCTCTGATTCTGAGCCTTGAAAGACTGTAAATCATCCCAAGACCCTGGCAGAGTAACCTATTAAGGGGTGCCATGGCAAGGGACAAGGAGGAAGTACTTAGAAATGCAAAGATTTTGCCCTTTTGTGGTGGGGGGGGGGCTTTGGTTTATTTGAATTTGGTAGGTTTGATCAGAACTTGATATTTAAGTCTATGTTGTTAAGCACAGCTCTACTGCACTGGCTAATTATACAGACGAGGCACTCTCTAGCAATGACTGTGGGCCTGTGGTTGGACTGTGCCACAGGTAATAGTTGCTAGTGATGCTGGCTCCATTTATATTCCAATTCCGGTCAGTGCTGGACTGACTGCCCAAGAGGATTCACAGTTCTCCTCCAAGATGACCTGGCCATTCTGATCACTTTCTCCTAATCTCTATTAGCAAGAAATGCCAAACAGCCATTTTTCTTTGAAACAGTCTACCACTGGAGGATGTAGTTCAGGGTTAGAGTGTCAAGCCAACATGCCTGAGGTCCTAGGTTCTAACCAAAAACCAAAAAAGAATGGTCAAATCATGCCGGATGTGGTGTACATAATTCTAGCCCTTGCCATGTGGAGGCAGGAGAGTCAGGAATTCAAAGTCAGTCTTAGGCAAACACGTCCAACTTCGTGTCAAGCAACGTGACATTGTCATAATACAAAGTCCAAGAACGGATCAAGAACCACATAAGGGAGTTACCAAAAAATTGCCTACAAAAAATTTTAGTTAAAAAAATGAAGAAACCCTCAATGTTTTACATAAATCTACATCATTCATCTCCATTCTCGGCCACACCAAGCACACATGCCACAGATTGGACAAACTTGGCTGCTATCATGAGTTGGAGGCCAACCTGGGCTGCACGAGAGTAAATCAGCAACGGGATGGTCAAAGCAACATTGGCAAGAGACAAACCGAGTTTGTCTGCTTCACAGATCCTCTGACCTGTTTTTCTCTTCCCCACTTGCATACTGGAAATCAAAGCAAAGACTTCACATCACACAGGCTGTACAGGTACCCTTCCTCTGAACTATGTCACCAACCCAGTACACACTCTGCACCTTGTCCCCTGCCTGCATTTTAAATGCCTTCTCCTTCCTGTCTCCCCAACTCTGTGTTATCTTTCAAGATCTATGAGAAATAGTTTTTGAATGAATTTTAGATGTTTTAATCTTTGTTTATCTTCAGTATCTACTAGATTGAAAAAGAAACTCTTGCTGTTAGAGTTGGTAGGGGACCTTCAATGCCCAAATTGAGGTGATTCAAAGCCATAGTTGAGTTTGAGTCTACGAAAGATGGCATTCTAAAACTATACAGCACTCCCCCAGAGACATTTGGTTTTAGAAGACCAGTATGGTAATGAGCTTTATTTGTTTTATGCTAAAATCCATTGAGAGTTTTTCAGATTTGGCCAATTTGAGGACAGGCCTTTACATGACTATTTGTAAAGAGAGTATGGTCTCTCACTCTCCTGTGCCTCCGCCTTCTGCCTGCCATTTACTTCATCACAGTCCCAATGGCCTTCTCTATTGACAGATAAAAACAAAAACTGTTCAGAACTCTCTGCACATAACGCTTCCTCTTTTGTTCTTTTTCAGAATGGCTTTAGTCTGTATCCTCATTTGCAGAGACCCAAATCTGATCAGCAGGAACCATATTTTGATTGGCTGTTGGATCCTCATAGCTCTGTAACTAAATGGTTATTGTTTCCTGGAGTGGTGGGCCTGGGCCAGAACAAGGTCTTTATGATTTCAAGAGGCCAAATGGAAGTATAAATGTCCTGGCAACAGACTGAGTAAATACAAGCTTGCATAGTCTCAGAGACAGCGGTAGGTAGGTGGCTTGTTGGCCCATAGCTGAAGGTTCCCTATAACTCTGTGTTCCATCTAACATTCATCATTATGATTAGATTTAGCTTGCTTTGTAAATTAGGGTTATCCTCTCAGGAATGCTTTCTTTTTCCAATGCTGATCACATCATTCTGTTTTATTTAATAGTTCTTAGTCTTGGTCTGTCCCTTCACTATGGATGTGCAAATACTCATCCTAAGAGGTGACTGCTCAGCCAGCCACCATGATCAATGAAACAGACTCCAGTGGTTTCACTCCTGTGACCTTCTGCAAAGGAACATACACATATTCACACTCATCTCTGCTCCTTGGGGTTAGAGCTTATGGTCATTGCTACGACGTCCACTCTGTAGAATAGGAAGCAGACATTGGAACCCCACCATTACTAAAGCCCTGCAGCTGAAGATTGTACTCCAGCAGGTAAGACCGAAACAAAACTGACTCAGGATGTGTCTTAATTAGGGTTTCCATTGCTGTACAGAGACACTGTGACCACTGCAACTCTTAAAAAGAGAAACATTTAATTGGGGCTGGCTTATGAGTTCCGAGGTTTAGTCCATTATCATCATGGTGTGCAGGCAGTACTGAAGAAGGAGAGAGTTCTACATGCTGACCGGCAGGCATCAGGAAGAGAGAGCAACGCTGGGTCTGGCATGAGCTTCTGAAACATCAAAGCCCACCCCCAGGGACACACTTCCTCCAACAGGGCCACACCCACCCTACCAAGGCACACCTAATTGTGCCACTCCCTATGGGCACAGGATGCCTCTCATCTCTTGTGGAAGTTTTGCCGTGGGGCCCTCAAGTGACAGGTTCCTGGGACGGTCAGCCACCACCAGCAGAAACCCAGGGAATCCATACAGGAATTGCAGAGGTAGCCAGCTGTTTCAACAGTGTTGTCTCCCTTAGTCCTGCTCTGGTACTTTGGACCGTCTACCAATGTGCAGCTGGTCTAGCAAAGATTACCCTGGTGAACACATTGGGGTTTTAAAAGATTAAACTGAGTCATTTGCTGCTTTGTTTGTTTGCTGTTGTGAGTGGTTGTAGAACGGTGGTTTTAATTGGCAGTATTATCCAGCAACAGTCCTGAGACCCATCATAGCAGGCTCAGGTTGTTGTAGAACACTTTTCTCTAAACATAACGTCTGTTGCCTTCATCAGAAAAGCTGCGACTGCTTACAAGAGGCACCCAGGTTAGGCTCATTGACTGTTGATATCCCACATGGAAGAAGAGGCTGATGAGGGGAGGTCTCAAGACTCTCACCTGAGTTCCGGCCACCCCTCTCCTCCTAGATGGCTGTATGTGATTTTGGCTATTTGGACATGGCCTTATGGTCTCCTGAGGTGCTGGAATATATGGACCATGGAAGGCTAGTGTAAGGAGCTCCCCTCCCCCCCCCCGGTTTATGCTGGGGAGACTTGATGGTGCTACTGCTTTGGGGTCACTCACACTCCTATAAGTAACCCCTAACCCATGCTCTATACATAAGCCCAGTAAGCTCATTGGTTGCCAAGTTGGACTTTGGTAGAATTGTTCTTTGCCCTGTCATTGGTACCCTACAAGAAGGAGGTAGATGCTTATTTGTCTCTCCAGGGGAAAAGTTTCTGAAACTCTAGGTCTTTGGCACATAAGAGAAAAACCTGTCATGAATTTCCTGCTCTCAATTATTTAAATTATGGTGTGAAGAAACAGAAAGATAATGTGTTAATAAATAATTGGGCAGTGGTGATGAATGCTTACTGAATGTGTTTTTGAAAGGAATTGTCACTTTGTTTATATTGCTTTCTTTTTCTTTAACAGGCTAAAATGATGGGGTCAGATGATAAAGTGCTTAGTTATGCTTTCAGGTCAAATTCGGGTGGCACTAACCTCTGTGATAGAAACCCTAGCCTGGTTCATAGACTGAAGATCTGAGGTCTGGACAGTTCTATGTCTGTGAGGCAGCCTTGGCTCATCTCAAGCAGCTCTTCTTCTGTTTCTCTTCATTTGTTACCTGAGGGAGCTGGACGGAATCTCTAGCTGTAAACACTGCTCTTAAAGACTGGAAAAACTCCTCAGAATCAAGATAGGGGGGTGGAGGGAACTTGGCAAGGCCTACCCAGCTTCATCTAGACCAGTGGTTCTCAGCCTTCTTACTGCCGCGAGCCTTTGATTCAGTTCCTCATGTTGTGGTGACCTCCCAACCATAAAATTATTTTTGTTGCTCCTTCATAACTGTAATTTTGCTACTGTTATAAGTTCTAATGTAAACATCTGTGTATTCTAATGGTCTTAGATGGTCGTTGTGAAAAGGTTGGTCAACCCCCAACTTGTGGTCGCAATCCACAGGTGGAGAACCACTGAGCTAGAGCCTTACAGCTGTTGTGCATTGCTCACTGAGTTCTACTACACTGAACAAAAGATTCCACTGTTGACAAGTGCTATCTAGAAGCCACTGGGTTGTTCATGAGAAACCGCCTTCACTACTTGTGGGGAAATTCCAGGAGCAAAATTTTAAGATGATAGCATAAGAGAGAGATAAAGTGGATTAAGAGCATACATTACATATTGGTGAAATGCCTTAGTTTCCATCACTGTGATTAAGACCTCAGCCGAAAGCAACTTGGGAAATAAAGGTATTATTTCACCCCTTACAACTCTCAGATCACGCTCCATCATGGAGGGAAATGAGGTCAGGAACTCAAAGCAGGAACCTGAAGGTAAAAACTGAAGAGTCCATTGAGGAATTCTGCTTACTGACCTGCTCACCATAGTTTGGTCTCTCTGCTTCCTTATACAGCTCAGAACCATTTGCTTAGGGTTGGCACCACACGGTAGGTAGGTTGGGCCCTCCCACTTCAATCATTAGGAAAATTCTCAAGAGACTTGCCTATAGACCAATCTTATGGAGATTGGTCAACTGAGAACCCCAATTCCCAATTGACTCTCATTTGAGTCAAGGTGACATAAGACTGATCAGTACAGAACACAATAAATTAAGCAATAGAAAAATGGGCAAAGGGGGCTGGAGAGATGGCTCAGTGGTTAAGAGCACTGGCTGATCTTCCGAAGGACCCAGGTTCAAATCCCACCATCCACATGGCAGTTTACAACTGTCTAAAACTCCAGTTCCAGGGGATCTGACACCCTCACACAGACGTGGAGGCAAAACACAGATGTAAATAAAGTGAAATAATTTTTCAAAGAATATTTATAAAAGAAAAGAAATAAATAAAAATGGGCAAAGTCCCTCAGTTCCAGGGGACTGGTTCTAGAGTACCCATGGACTCCAATCACAGATAAAAAATGTATTGCCATGTAAGTGATACATACATATCTTCTCATATGCTCTAGACATCTTGGGTCACTTAGTTGTTATTAAGAGAATAAGAATAGTGAAGACACGTTTTCACTCAAATACTTTTTCCTTTTTAGATTTAACATATATGCGTTTATAGGGTAGCTCATTTTTAAAAGACATCTTAAATTTTATTCCAATTTAAAATTTCCTTGACAATGTATCTTGATCATATTCATCCTCATTTCCCATTTCCACATCTCCTAGACCACTCTCAACATAGCCCCTTCCTAACTGCCTCTTTTCAAAAAGAAACCGTTTTTTTCTTCCCTTTTTATGATGTTGGGAGAGAATGTGTGTGTGAGTGTGTGTGTGTTTATACATATGTATAAAGGTCAGAGAACAACCTTCTGCAGTCAGTTCTCTCCCACCAACACAGGAACCAAATCAGTCTTCAGGATCCATGGCAAGTGCTCTCCCCACTATGTCATCACATTGGCATTCTCCTCCTCCACCTTTTGCTATCTTTTTCTCTTTCTTCTTCTCCCTTTCCTCTTCTTCCTCCTCTTTTTTCTCTTCTTCCTCCTCTGCTTCATCCACATCCTCTTCCTTCTCCTCCTCCCTTTTCCTCCTCCTCCTCTCCATCATAACCATCTCAGTTCACTTAGTGTTGTTAGCATGTGCGTGGGTGTGGGGCTTATCCATCCATGCAAGAACAACCTAGAGCAACCATTCCCCTAGAGAGAAAAATTGCTCCCCTCCCCCAGCAGACGGTAACTGCCAATAGCTCTTCAGCTGGAGGTTCCCTGAACATTTTTGATCCATGTTTTGTGGACTCCGTGGGTGTAGGAACTGTGGCCTTGGAGGACTGACTGCTTAGGAAATGGCCAGTCACAGAAGGGAACATGCAAATGATAAAATAAAATGAAAGGCGAGAGCCCTCAGCCATCAGGGCAGTGCCAATCATAGCATCATTATTCTGCTACATCTCTGCGCTCTCCCTGGTAGACAGTGTTCGTATTTAGCTTAGCCTTAGGTGAAAATTTGAAAAGCTGCTAGAACCAAGTCTAGTCAGTTAGGGGAATGGGTATCTACATGTCGTCAATGAGAGTAAAATTGGCCGCAGGTACTTTGCCAGTATGTGTTAGAATTACACGCGGCCTTTGACCCGAGGCTCACCTCTCTAGACCCACGCTAGTAAAATACTCACATTTGAACACGTTCTTTCTGGAAGGGTTTGAAGTGGGGCGACAGGAAAATGAAACATTTATCGTTGGAGGAATAAATAAAATACGCTAGGCCTGCATTTCAGAATGCTGTGTGGCAGTTTTCAAAGACTGAAATGGGTTTCCCTGAATGGAACCATCTCAGAATCCTCAGTAGTGGAAAGAGAAGCTCAGTGTAATCTGTGGCATTTAGTTTTCTCCTACCCTAGGTAAATCTGTCTCTAGAAAACAGAAGGAAGTGGGGAGGGGAATGCAGTCATTTGCAGAGGAAGTATACAGATGTGAACGTGTATCTTAAGCAATTAATGATGCCTTTGCGTAACGAATGTCACTGCACTACCCAGGCTCTAAGGTTAGCAGACTGCAAGGTGTGATTGTCAGAAGTTTGTCTGCCAGGGGTGGTCCCTTCCTTCCCTGACACTCCTCCTCCTTCCAGCACAGGGCTGTCACCCTACTCTCTTCCTCTCTCCTCCCCCACTTCCTCCTTCAGTGAAGATCTGCCAACGGGAGAAATTCCTCCCACTTGCCCTCACACCCTTCTAGAAGATAGCGATTGGCACGCGCCCATTTTTGCCCTGAGGCAATGTCCTGTGAAGGATGCTGAGAAATGTGGGCCCTCTGCCACATCCCAGGACCTCCCTGTGGACCTCTTGTACAGCCCACGGTGGACATCCATTCTCAGGTTGGAACCAGCTGACTCCTCAGGAGAGCGCAAAGGTCTTTCCACACTCGGTAGACCTTGGAAGCATCTGCTACGTGCTTCCTGGGTGGAAGACTCCGTGGCTGCCACCTTTCGCACACTTAGAGCCACAGCTTCCTTCTGTGTTTGAATCCTTAGTGTGCTGGTATGGACCAGGCTCGTTCTTAATGGGGACCTCTGTGTAGCCACATGGCATGAGCTCTGAAAATCCTGCAAGGGTTCTAAACATGGACTTGGCAGAGTCTAATCTAAATAGCCAAAGAAAGATTATATATCAACTATGGTATTTAGGGAGAGACACTGATTTGAGTAAGGGATTGTTAGGAGATTGACTCGACCTTCAGAAATGTATGAAGCATTAACTCCCCAGAATTACTGTCTAGGAGACAGACTGGGGGTATTAGTAGGGGCCACCATGAGATTCTTCTAGTGGCTTCCAAGCTGATGCACACCCACACCATTTAGACTCCTCTTGCCTTTGCTGGGGAAGCCAGCCAGCCAGCAGTGGGAGGATGGCAGGGTGTCCATTGGGAAGGGGTTTGGCAGCTGGAAAGCCCCCTCCCAGATCTGCAGCATCTGCTTCTCCACATACTGTCCTTGCTGTCAGTTGCGCATTGTTCTTTCCGGACAATGCAGGTGATTTTTTTTTTTTTTTTCAATAGGAATCTGACAAAATGTAGTAGAGTTTTACAAAGAGATTCCAGTTAGAGGACAAAGTCAAGGCAGCCACAGGCAGAAATGGGGTCGCCTGCATGTGCCCTGCTCAGAACCTTTCTCTCTGCTTCAGTCATCAGTCTCATTGTTTGTTTCTTTTTCCTTAAACTCTTCCTGAAAGAAAACAAAATTGGCCCATCAAGGGACAGGAATGGCTTTAAAAAGAGTTGCTTAGCTAAGCTGGGTGTGGTGGCACTCAGGGAGGTAGAGGCAGGGAGATCAGTGTGAGTTTGAGGTCTACAAAAGTGAGTCCAGGACAACCAAGGCTACACAGAGAAACCCTGTCTTGAAAAACAAAACAACAAACAGAGTTGCTTGGTTGAATGGCGGTGAAGGGGGAGGGGCTGTTCAGCATTCTTAAATTCAGACACACTGGGTATTTGAGAGTAAGTACATCAGAAGGAAGCATGTCCACATCCAACCGAAGATCCAGGGTGCAGGTGTTTCAGCCCAGTGAGAACAGCAGGATTTGAATGGAGCAGAGGAAGCCCACAGAAGCTTCCCTAGATAGGAATACGGGTGTAGGCTGGTCAGGAGAATATACCAGCATAGATAAGGTAGTGGGCTCTTTGTGGGTTTAGCTGTTACTATCGCGGTTTTATATTCTACAAGTGGCATTACATTAGCTTGGGGAGGTGGGTGGGCCAAAGGCGTGATTACCAGACCATCACTGTAAGGTAGTCTGTCAAAACTGTTGATGAGATGGCTTTTCTCAACACTAAACCATGCACCAAGGGAAGCCACTGGGCTTTTTCTAACTACCCTGCTCCCTGGAAATCTTGATGAAAATCTCCACGAGGAATCAGAAGCGGATGTGGAGTGGTCTGTCAATCCCAGTGCCTAGCATCTCGACATTCGGGAGAGTGTTCCGTTTGCTTGCTGATAAACCACATGTCAGAGTGGAAATGTTCAGAAGTGAGGCCTTCGTGCCCTGAGCTAGGAAAACTTTAGACTGGCCTCCAAAAGTGTCAGTTCCTCCTTCCTCAGCCCGTGTGACTCCTCCCACTTTCCCCCAATCCCACACACTCTGTGAGTTGTTCTATTGTTTGTCTTTGAAAAGATTGATTTATGCATCTGTACAGAAAAATCCCACAGCCCTTTCCTCTGACTGCTATAAAGTCCCCATTTAATGAGGCATTTAGAAGGCCACCCAGCCACTTGAAATCTGAAGTGTCACACTGCGAGATTGTTACCAACAAGTATTTACATTGGAGTAACAGTTTTAACTCTGTTTTGGCAGTTGATGAATTTACTATGAGAGCCAATAAATCCTCGGACAGATGAACAGATTGGAGGAGGTGGAGCTTCTGTTTCAGGCTGTTTTCTTTTGGAATGCTTTTAACATTTGGCCCTGGGAGGATTGTGTCCGTTTGTTAAGTATTTGTCAAGTGGTGCATTTCGAGGGGCTATGCAGAATGGCCTGTCAGGACAGCATGGGGGAAGAAGTTAGGTTTTCCTGGGCCCTGCTGTGTGCAGGCCTAACACTGCCATGGAGAAAATGTTGACAATGTGTTTTCTTAAAAATAGGGCTCAAGTCCACAAGGCCGAGCTGAGTACCACAGGCTGTGGGAGCTGAGGGAGAAAAGATCCTCCCCTCCCTGCACCATCTTAGGTATTAGAAGGAAAAAATGGCCACTCTTGAGAGTCTGGAAGAGGCCTGGTTGTGGCTCACACAGGCACTGTGAAGGACTTGGAAACATGGAAACACATGGAGCATGGCCTTCTGGGTGTTGACAGGAATCGGGTGTTCAACTTGTTTGCTTCTCTCCCTCATCTCTCTCTCCTGTTTCTGTCTGTGTCTCTCTTTCCAATGGCATTGCCCTATAAAGCCCAACTGGCCTCACACACAGATTCTCCTGTCTCAGTCTCCCAACTGCTGGGATTCCTGGTGCTACCACAACTGACTTGGCACCACCACACCTAGTTTACATTCAAGATTTTGAAGGCAGAAATCCAAGGGGAACTTTAGAATGGCATCATTCAGTAGACTTTCCAGAAGAGTACTGTTCTCTGTCTGAGGTGACCAGTGTGGTACCCATTAGCCCTGTGTGGAAGGAACTCGCATGACCACAGAAGTCAGTTTTGTTTTTATTCATTATTCCATGCAGTGCAAGAGCTCAAATCCAGGGTCTCATGTATGCTAGACAAGGGTGCTACTGTTGGTCTCTGCTTTACTGTCTGAGAAAGTGCTCTAGATGAGGCATCCCTTAACATAAGCCACCTCATCCAAGGGCTCTAGTAACAATACCACTGGCCTTCGTTCCCCCCCTGAGGATTGAATTCTAAATTCTGGTTTAAACAGCCACATTTGGTGGTTATCAGTTACTGTGTCTGCCAACATGGTTCTTTAGAGTATTGGGCTTTCTCTAAAGACCTCTATGATAATCCTTGGATTTTTCACAGCCTGTTCATGAAGGATGAAAGTTTGCTAAGTAATCTGTTCTGATTAGGAAAACAGAGCCCCAGAGAAGAAAAACTGAATGGCTCAGAACATGGACCCAATATGAACAGCAAAGCCAGGAGTGGAGCCAGGTCCCTCTTGCCCCAGCTCCCACCTCCTCCAGCCCTTCGGAGCTGGCTTTCCATGTTAATTGGAAGTGCCGCTTAGCAGGGGACCCCGTCCACACAGAGAAAGCTTGCCTAACATCTGGAATCTTGGCAGTGGGCCATGTATTTAATCTTCTGCTTTAGAATCAAACAGGCTTAATGAGCAGCAAGAGTCGGGAAATCCCTCTGGGCCCTTAAATCCAAGAAGGGGTTTCTCAGGAGCCAGAGGAAGTGGGCCAGACAGGTGGAGCAAGTCCCCACCCTCGGGCCTCAGTTGCACAGCCCCATCTATGGCAGTTGCAAGCAGAGACGGACCTGTGGTTCTACTTTCCTGTCCCAAATGCGCTGTAAAAAAAAAAAAAAAAGAAAGAAAGAAAGAAAGAAAAACCAGACCCCAGGCCACATGCCATTTACTTGGATAACCATGATTTTATCAGTGCCTCTGAGTTAGTAGGCCTCTTGCTGCTACCACTGTGGTACAGACCAGAGCCCTCAACCTCAAGTGCTTTAATTGGTTCCAGGCCTCTCCTGACCCTCTCTCAATTTTGCTGATCCATCTCATGCTTGAGGACTTTAAGAAAAGTTACGTGACTTTTCCATTTCTGGGGTACACCTGTAGCCCCCAAAAGATGTGGGCAGGGTATTGGAGCAGTAAGATGAGGTGGATACTGGATCTGTCAGGTCTCGTTTGGAACAATAGCTACTCCTCGCCAGTACCGTCAATTCCCAGGAATCCCCACGGGGACTTAATGCCATGGGACTTAATGTTGGCTTTTCTCCATGCGTCCAGTCATTGCCAACTCCACCTTGGGTCCACGTCATGCCAATATGCTCAGAGGAGCCAAAGACGGGCAAAGTTGATGTGCTGCAAGTAACAGGCAGACCAAATAATTAGGAGAAAAATGTGTGTGTGTGCATCAAGGTCACTCACCATCTTTTAAAATTCTTGACAAAACTGATGTCTGAATTAGTCCTCAGAATCCACCTACAGATACTACAGCAGGAACTGGGAATGTGACATTAAAAACAAATCTGAAAGAGCAAGGGTCAACATTTATTCACCGTCCAGTGATGAGGTTAGGTAATTTATCATACACACCAGGGCACTTCTGGGATTGAGCGGAGGCACCAGTAGTTACACTTTGATAAGCAGTTTATGTTAAGGTGTTCAAAGAGCAGAGCAAGGCAAGCCTCTCCCTGGGCTTGGGTGGGGTCATAGGTGAAGTCGGCTCCACATTGCCTGTCAGGGAGCTCACAGGCTGATGGCAGATGCATGCATGGAGCACCTTCACTGCCCCAGCATACAGACAGGAACAAGACTTTTGAGGGCGATACAGAAGGGAAGGTTTTACAAAGGGAAATTGGCCTTGGAACTACGGCTCCTCGATCCGCTCTCTAGAAAGGACTCGTTTTTGGAGTTGTTTATATAGAACTCAGTTGGGTCAACTATTGGTGAGTATTACTTAGATGGGATCTTCCTGGATCCGTACGGTGCTTAGGCTTAACGTTGACCATGCATTGTAGTGTAGGAGGAAGGAAACACTAAATAGGTCAGTACATTTTTATTTTCTAAGAATTGGTTTTCTTACCATGTGAGTACAGATGTGTGCGTGTGGAGGGGAGAGGGCAGCCTCTGGGAGTTGGCTTTCTTCTGCTGTGGGTTGCGGGTGCAGAACCCTCAGTCTTGGGCCTATCCAGCGAACTCTCTCACCCACTGAGCCATCTCACCAGCCCCGAGTAATAAGCTTCAGAGTGTCTAGATGACAGTGTAGGAAAGTAATGATGCCAGTTATCCTGAATCCTAACGTGTGAGTCAGGTCATGTCTGTCCTTTCCCTGCCTTCTCCCTAACCCTGAAGCGGGTTGAGATCCTCGGCAGGAGTGTGCATGTGTCCATCCATCACTCCTGCATGGATGTACTCCTGTACCTAGCTGTTGCAAAATTACAAAATGAAATAGATGAGCAAATTTTGCTAGCTTGTCACAGGCAGAATAGAACCGTCTCTCACCAGCTGCCCTGGTCAGAGTAGGCTTAGGCGTTTGTCCCATGAAGCTGTCGTTCCAACCAAAAGTTCTCAGGTCTAGTTTGAGATAGGTGAAGTGTATCTTAAAGGTGCTCCGTAAGATTGGAATTTGAGCTGAAGTTTTGACTGGCCTTTTGTTCTCCACACTGCTGTCCCGTGTGGCCTGCAGCTACATCTGGCTCACTCTTGACTGGATCAGAAGCCAGGCATGGTGTAGCATGTGATTTCAGCAGTGGTCTCTGGCCAAATTCTCTAAGGCCTTGATGCATGGGTAAGATTAGGCCAGCCTGACTTGTGTTTTCCTATCTCAGCTTTGGCTTTTATACATTGCAGGCTTAGGGTCATAATAATTTTAAAATAATTTGAAGGGGAAAATTCCCCCTCGGTCCTACCACCCAATACATATTAACTGTAGTTTGCTCTTCCAAGCTTTTCCAGACCTCTGTCTGCCCTGTTCACTTATAATAACTTGGTAATTATAGTATATTCTGATTTTTATTTTGTTCTGGCTTTTCGATAGCCTGGAATTAAGTTTGGGGTGAGCTAGTGAGCCTCAAAGTAGTTGAAAGAAAATGTCCTAAGTGTGGTTTTATCTTTAGCCCAATGAGTCTATAATGATATTTGAGAGAAATGTCCCAGAAGGTAAATCAAGAGGTTACTAGAATACTCAAGCGCCTTTCTGGGGCTCATTACATCATTACCCTGCCTTCGTTCTGCTAAGAGCAATGAACTGAATGTTTACATCTCCTAAAGTCTACATGCACAACTCCTGTCTTTAAAGAAAAGGGGACTTTGGGAACGTGAAAAAGACCTGAAGTGGACTGATGGCTCATAGGACAGCTGGTGAGAGACCTTTCTATCCTGCCTGTGACAGTATAGCAAAAGCACAGGTAGGCAGCATCTGAAATTCCAGCACTTGAGAGGTAGAGGCATAAGGATCAGGAGTTCAGGGTCATTCCCAGCTACACAGAGAGCTTGAGGCTAGCCTGGAATACCTTGTCTCACCATCCCTCTCATCTCCCTCCCAAAAGTTATTTATTATGAAATTGTTAAGGTTGATTTTACTTGTCAACTAGACATAAGACTCATCTGGGAAGAGTCTCAGTGTGAAGGGTTGTCTACAGCAGTTAGCTCATGGGAATGTCTGGATGGGGTTGGGGGGAGGCTCATCTCGGCTGTCTTAATTGATGTGGGAAAGTGGGCAGCGCATTCCCGTTTGGAGCCACGTAAAAACAGAAAGCTAGCGGAGTACTTAGCATGCTTCATTCCTTTTTCTGTGCTCACTGTGGCATGACTATTGACTTCACTAGTCTCGTCTTCCTGGGGTGATGACTGTGGCCTGGAACTGTGAGCTAAAATAGACCCTTTCTCCTCTAAGATACTTTCTGTCAGGGTGTTTTATGCCAGCAACAGAAGTGAGACTAGGTCAAAGGAGCCTCCCCAGACACTGCTGGAACCTTCACCATGGACTGTGCAGCTTCTAGAGCTGTGAGAAATGGCAGTTGTTGAAAAGCCACCAGGATTATGGTGTTCTGTTATAACCCCTCGAACGGAGCAAGAAAATTACTTCTCTCACTCCCTGACTTGTCTCCTGCTGAGGTGCTTCAGAGCAAGGTTCTCCCTATATGACTAAGCCAATGGGCTGACCTTGAACTCCTCCCATGACCTTGCAGAAGCATGTTGTATACCCCCTTCCTCTTTTTCATTCGGTCAAGAAAAAAACAATCCCCTTATCCATACCCTCGTTTCCCTCCCCCACCCCAACTAAGGGCTCACTTCTTTCCTCAGTCATGTCTGCTCTGCTCCTCCTGGGGGACTACTACGTTGATACTTGGTTGACAAGGACTGGTCGAGAGCTGTTTTTAGACTCTTTCTTCTGTCTCATAACTGTGTGGACCACAGGTACCATTTCCATGCCTCTTGAGCAGCCATGTGTCAAGGGCATCTACATGCACTCACCACGACACCGAGCATCGCAGAGGTTGGCTCTGTTCTGTCAGGGAGACTGTAAGGTGAAATTTAAGAACATGCCCTAAGATCTGGTGGACTCAGTGCTGATGGGGTTCAGAATGACTCACTTCGAACCCTGCCCTTTTCTACTGGTCCACACTTCCCTCTGACCCTGTCTGCCACCCCCCAGGTACTGTGACAAAAGGATGAAGAGTACGTAGAAGGAGCCATCCTTTTCTTAAGTACAGAGGCATGTAGTGTATCTTGGACACAGTGACAGCCGTGGAAAGTAGAGGGACTTGATAGTTTGTAAATCTTGACCATGTGGGACCATCCTACGTGCTTTACTGCCTCGTCACATTCCTAGCTGATACCCACATTTGATTCTTTCTCAAACTCAACTGCCCCAAGTCAGTTTGGCATGCTCTCAGGCCTGTCCAACTTCACCTTAGTGTAAGCTCTGGGGTTTGCCCAGCACTTTCCCCCGGATGAGTTCATCCATTCAAATGAAGCTTGTTGAAACCTAGTGTGTGCGGAGCGCCGTGGATGAAGATTAGACTCCCGTCTGTGTCTGTCTCTGCTGGGGTAAAGTCAGGGAGCTCACGGAGCTCACAGTGGGCACTCTGCTATTGAGTGACCCCTCAGCTTTTATTTCTTGCAGGGAGGCTGGCTGGGGATCAAATCGAGGACCTTGCACACGTTCTGCAAGCACTCTCTACCCTAGACTGATCTTTTTCTCCTGAAGTTGGGGGTAGAAGAAAGAGGAACTGCAGAGCAAGTCTGAGGCCAACCCCGGACTAGTTGAGACCTTGCCTTAAACAATAAAAACAAACAAACAAACAAATCAAGGGAAAATATTTGGTCAGTAGGCATGCGGTAAGGAAGCATTCATAGAGTGCTCGCTGTGGGGATGGACGATCTTGGCGGATGCTAAGAGAATAAAGTAAGTTTGTCGTCTTGGAGCCTTTAAAATGGGCTTAGGTCTGTAAGCCTGCCAAGGCAGCGCCTGGGAAGACGGTGAGCATCACTTTTATGACTTAGTGGCTGAGACGTGGAAACCAGACTCCAGATCGCTTAACACGGCATAGCTGATGGCAGGCAGCCTTGCAGAGGAGCAGATGTGAAGACTGGGGGCGAGCACGCTGAATAAAGCTGAGCTTCAGCGTCAGGAGGAAGTGGCCCACCTGAGTCAGTGCCGAGGCTTGCCTTGCACATGGCCTGTGGAGACAGGTGAGTGAGTCTGCTGGCGTAACTTGCTCAGCACCACATGAACGGTGGCAAGGCCTGCCGCCAGCGTGAGAAGTAACTGGGCTTCATTAGACCGTGGCCTCAGTCCTCTCTGAGCATCAGCTGCCCTAGCAAAGTACTGAAGAATGTGTGGATAGAACAACAGACATGCACTTCAGGTGGGCCTGGGGTCTGGGGCATCTAGGACGTAGGTGCCCACATGGCTGTTGCTCCTCAGGGCTTTCTTCCTGGTTTGTGGATGTTTGCCTCCTCAGTGTGCCCTCCAGACTAGGGAGGAAGAAAACAGCCTTCTCACAGGGAAATAAGCTCATCATGAAGGTCCCCCTCTATAACCTCATCTAAACCGAATGGCCTCTCAAAGGTCCTTTCTAAACACCTTCACACAGGAGATGAGGGCGTGGTCTGCAGTACTGCATCTTGGATTTTTCTTTGAGAATCAGCAGCATCCCGCGTCTCCATTCAGCACACTACCCAAGTTAATGTGTCCTTTTTTCAGGCCTATTCCACATTTTCAGTATTCTGCTGTTCTGAGTGCCTGTCAAATAGAATCAGCCACTAAGTTCTGTTTGTAGCAAATGAGGGTTTCTCTAGGCAAACCTCCAAACTCTTCAAATTGAAGCCATAATGAAGGTACCCGGTAAATATAACTGGGTGACATCCTTAATCGTTTTGGAAAAAAATATATATTTATAGCACATGAAGATATTATATATTTTCTTCCATTTATTTACTTTGCTGTGGTCCTTATTTCCACTTAAATCTAGGCAAATAACCAGAGTAGGAATTGTAAGAGTATTAATTTAAGGATCAAAGGCATGTGGTTTAAGATGGCTTCTTGACATCAGTTTGAATTTTCTGTGCATACTAAAAAATGAATGAGAACATTTTTTTCTTGCCATATGTACTAGGATATATAAACCCACTACCAAAGTAAGATCTTCAAAAAGCTTTGGCACCATAATGCTACACGAAATTGCATAGTTAATGTACTGTTGGGATAGGATCTAATGTGCTACTAATAAGATTGTAATATGTGAAATAACCATTAGTGCTTAGTTTATTAATTTAAGTCACATGCATATTTAACATAACATTGAGAGGATGGGAAGATGGCTCAGTGCTTGCTGCTCAGTCATGAACATTGGAGCTCAGATCCCAGTGCTCAGCTTATGCCGTTTATAAACCCTGCAACTCCAGCTCCAGGGACTCCAATGCCCCATTCTGGCCTCTGCAGGCATATGTGCACACACATATAAAAAGAAAAATAAATCTGTTTTTCAAATCACATTAAAAATTTAAATGACAATAATTTTGAATATTTTTCCCTACCCACATAGCTTATAAAGCAAACTTCTTCAAACTCAGAATTGCATTTTTAAATCCCATAAGTCAATTTTTCAGGGATTATGAGTTAACTTCCATCCTTGTTATTTAAAAGATGGCAGTTTTTATGTCCTTTGTATGGTCCTGTCTTGAGCTTTTTATCTGAGTCCACAATGTACTTTCATACAACCCTGACATGGGTCTCTATTCATTCATCTTCTGGTTGATAATAGTCTCCATTTATGTCTAGATGCTTCTCACACAAACTTCACCACTCCTAAGTGACCCAATGAGATAGGCTCTTTTATCTCATTTTATGGAGGGAACAAACCTGAGAGGTCAAGAAACTCTCTCAAAGTGGCAGCTCATGAGAGGGCAGGTCGAGATTCCATCCTAGCCCTGGAGCGCCACAGTCCCTGGTTTTAGCCACCATGCCACTTTGTCAAAAGTGACAAAGCCCTTGAGGTTAGGAGACTATTTTCCTGGGAATTTCACAAATTTCTTTTCTCTTAAAGCAGATTTGCATAAGCATCTAAATTTGCCTTGAAGCAGAAGCAATGGTATCCTCTCCAAATGTTAAGCAACCACAGTCATCAAAAAGAGGTTTGTCCCTTGCTCTTAAATACAGCAGATTCCTCTTTGTGAGGGCAACTTTAGGGAAGGAAAAATGATGAGACCTTTTATTTTGTTTACCCAGGGACATAATAAGCCCAGTCAGCTGGTGAACATTGCACGATCGACTGCACGATATATATTCTTAAACTATTCATTTATTTGTTTGTTTTTGAGATTCGAGGTCTGACCACTTATTACTCATTGGTTGGTTTTGTTTGTTTTTCAGGGTCTCTCTGTATGGCCCTGACTGTCCTAGAACTCACTCTGTAGTCCAGGCTGGCCTTAAACTTGGAGATCCACCTGCCTCTGTCCAGCAATCTCCTTCTCTCCCTTTTAAGATGAGAACATTCAGGTTGGCATCCACATTGGATTGCAGACAGACTTGCGCTTCCTCTCTCCGGTTCTTGGTCTATAACAAGTATGCTCCCATAGCTCAGGTGCCTCGCTTCACAGGCGAACCTTGTTTGTCATTCCGTCCACGGTAGGAACCACATAACCCTTCTACTCCTCACCCAGGAGCATCAGCAGCTACTCTTACAGCCTCAGGCCTCTTACAGAAAGTAAGAAGCTTGCTTGCATTCGTTGTCTAAGTCAGTGAGTTTCTGGCAGCACGTATCTGGGAAGGAGATATCTAGCTTCATCTTGACACAACAGACAGCCTAGGAGGTGCCATGAAAAAGGGCCTTCTTTCTGAGACATACTCTCATGCTGTAGCCCAGTACAAAACATGCTGTGTAATCTGGGCACTCTCAGCCTACCAAGTGCCGGAATCATAGGTGGGAGCAATCATACTCAGGTTCTGTTTCCAGAACAACTTCTGGTTCCCAGACACTATCCGGGGCTGTCGACATCTATTTCCTAGTTTCATTCTCTGCACACCCTGTAGGAGAAACAGTATGGTCCGCTCCTGAGATGAGGATCATCAAGTTAGGGTCTGAGTAACTTGCCCAGCACAATACAGAGCTTACCCAGTGGCATTATGACTTACCATCTCCGTGGCCAACTCTGAAGCTGAGGCCACATGTGGTCTCCTGGACTGCCAGGGTGGTGTCTGGGAGTCCCTGATGGACTGTGCGCAGACACCATGTTGCCAGCTGGCATGAGCCACCCTTCCAGTTCCCTTTTATTTCTCTGCATTCTTCTTTGCTGAGTCCGGCTCGGTCATTCAGCTGCCAATGGCAGAAATTCCTAGAGCCAGCTTAAGCAGCAAAAGTTGTATTAAAGCATGCCAGCTGGTTCAGAGGATTACAGAGAAATACCATGGATTAGGCTGGTATATTGAAGAGCCAGAAGAGGAGTGCCTTAGTTAGGGCTTCATTGCTGTGGAGAGACACCGTGACCAAGGAAACTCTTGTAAAGGAAATCATTTAATTGGGGCTGGCTTACTGTTTCAGAGGTTTATCATCATGGCGGGAAACATGACGACATACGGGCGGACATGGTGCTGGAGAAGGAGCTGAGAGTTCTACATGGAAATCCTCAGGCATCAGGAGACTGTGTGCCACACTGGGCGTAGCTTGAGCATGGGAGATCTCAAAGTCTGCTTCCTCCAGCAAAGCCACACCTATCCAACAAGGCCACACCTCCTAGTAGTGCCACTCCCTCTAGGCCAAGCATTCAAACACATGAGTCTATGGGGGCCGAACCTACTGAAACCACGACAAGGAGCAAAGTCACACCATTCAAAGCATGCCTCTGCTCAGTCCTTGGGACTTCATGGAGGGATGACCAAAATAGGCCTTCATCTACAACTGTTACAGAAGGCTTCGGTGACAGTGGCCACCATCTCTTTACATTCAGGTCACACCAGAGTGCATCTGATAGACAAAAAGAAGTTTCTCTGCCTGTGCTGTGGCTGCAAAGGAATATGGGCAATGGAGGGGGGGAGTTGCTAGGCCAGATTGAGTGAGCCAATTCAGTGTCAGCCACGCTTAATTCACCCCAGTCCCAGTTCCACAAAGCCAGGTGGGATCTTACTGTGAGCAGCTCTGACAAATCAGCCCAAGCCGGCTTTCGTTTCTCCAGGTTTAGGAATCTAGTCCTAGTGGATTTAGTGTCTAGGAAAGGCCTACTTCCTGTTGCAGAGATGACCCTTTCTAACCGTGTGGGTGGAGAAAAGGGCAAGGCAGCCCTTTCTCAAGATCACCCATCCCATCCCATTCCTTCATGAGGATTCGATCCCTGATACCTAATGACATCCCCAAATCTCTCTTCCCATTGTGTTCACCGTAAGGGTTAGAATGTCAATATCTTCATTTCAGGAGAGACAGAGTTTAGATTCTAGCAGGCAAGTAGTATTGTGTCTCAGTATCTTGTCCCTGGAGGATGGAGGATAAAGATAGATAGATAGATTAGATAGATAGATAGATAGATAGATAGATAGATAGATAGATAGATAGATAGATACTCATCCTAAATGCGTGAGACCCCACAGTTTTCATGCTAGGCTAGGTTCTCATGGTCCTGTGTGGGAAATTACTCACCTGCTTGAAGGAGCTTCACTGGAAATGTGACTCTAGCATGGCAGTGTTTTCTGGGCTTGTTTTCTTTCAATGGAAAGAGCCTTTTCCTCCGAAGTATGCCAGTTGGTGTTCAATCTTCTAGTCCCAGCTTTCTTCCTGAAATCCAAACTTCTGTTCACTGGGTCTCAAATCCTGAGTACAAAGATAACAAAAGGATCAAGCTCCCTCACCCTCAAAATCTTTCTTACTCGCAAGAAATAGGTTGTGAGCCAGGCATGGTCACCCACACCTTTAATCTCAGAACACAGGAGGCAGGAGCAGGCAGATGTCTGTGAGTTCCAGGCTAGCCTGATTTATAAAGTGAGTTCCAGGAAAGCCAGGGCTCTGTTCCACAGAGAAACCCTATCTTGAAAAGAAAGGAAGGAAGACAAGAAAAGAAATGGAAAAGGAAAAAAAAAATACTTTGTGTTTTTTAGACTTAAGCTTCACAGTTGTTTTTGAGCAAAGCGCGTCCAGTAGTTGCATGGTCTCAAAGTAATAGAGACCTGAGGGAAATATGTTTGTTAGAGGGGAAGGGAGCAAAAGCTGAAAGCTGGCCAGTGCTCTGCTTACTGAGGGAATCTATCTGTCTAGCTTTCTTGTCTGTAAAAGAGAAAACACTCTATGACACCAGGAACCTAAGAGTTTCTGTAAGAAATAAATGCTCAAGCTTTGGATGTGGCGTCTGGCGCATAATTTTACAGTGTTAACCTCTTATCCCTTTGAAAAACCACAGCTCCCCTGGGTGGGCCTTTTCTCTCCACCTCCTGTTCCCACACAGCTTTTGCTGCCAATGTGGGTTTCTGCCTCTCTTACTTTGGTCATCACGTGGGTAGTTTACATCATCAGGTCAGTAAGCAGGTTAAAGTTTGAAGTAATTCAGAATGGGTTGGGGGAAAAACACATCTGCTTCTTTAACACCTTTGATGGCTCTGAGTTTAGAGCTTATGTAGTGTTAGAAATAAAGCCATCATCAAGAATTTCAATTTGCGTTTTCTGGGTGCGTTGAAATCTTGATTTTGCCAAGGGCTTGCAATATGTGTATTAATTTTCCTTCAGGGACCATTTAGCAGCAACAATCCGCAGGCTCATTTGCATTTTAATTGGGTCGTTCTCCGCCCCCCCTCCCCCCCACTTCCAGCGTTTCTGCTCTGCAGAGAGCTGGAGCCAGATGTTGTCACTGCATCTGGGTGACTGGTGTGTCACTGTTTGTAACTCTTCAGTGACCAACCATGTGATCCCGGGAATAAAAAATCTGAGGAAATTCCCCGTTCAAGTGTCATATGACCAAGCAGCCCCCCACCAAGCAGCCCCCCACCAAGCAGCCCACCAGGGTAGAAACTGAGTTTCTCTCTCAAATTAAAATCAGTAACGAGAAGACTTCATTGCCTGGTCCTTTCCATGAGCCAGCCTCACAGTTCTCCTTAACACAAGGTTCTTGCTTTGAAAAGGAAAATTCACCAGAAGAGGATACATGTCTCAGAGGACAACTCTTGAGACTTTGGAAGGACAGACTACAAATGTGAGAAAGGCAGATGGGATGGAATAGGCGCCATTTTCCCAGATGCTGCGGCAGGATCACTTCCTGTCACAGAGTTGACACAGAAAGCTGGTGAAGCAAGCCTGAATTCAGGCTAGCAGCCTCAGTGATTCTGACATTACTGGGCTTGTAGGGAGTGGGGCAGCATGAAATATTTATAATAGGCCTTTCGGGAACTGGTGGACCTGGAGGTTCAGATCAGCAAAAATGTAGGGCATGGAGAAAGCCTTGAGTGGCGGGTGTTTACCTCATTGCCACTCAGAGTCAGCAGTTCAGAGAGAATTGCTGTTTCTTTCAGAAGTTCTGGTAGGCATGTCCACTCTGCTGCCCTCGAGACACACATACCTAGAATGAGGTGTATGTGCAGCCCAACAGGAAATTGTAAGCATGGACACGGTTCTGCTTGCCTTTTTTGGTGACTCTGCTTTTTTGGGTCTTGGTTGGAAATTCGCAGATGACAACGGTGTGTCGCTGTGCAGAGAGGTTGGGCACACTTCATTGGGAGGAAGGGGCATCACTAAAAGCCTTTTCTTTACAAATAAATAAATAAAAGGCTGAAAAGCTGCTGGGCGCTTGTGGAACTCTGCAGTGCCACCTGTGTTCTGGAACAACATGTCTTCCTTGCATGAACCAGTTCTTACTTGACTGCCACTCGTACATGCGTGCAGGTGCTCGCCGAAGCCAGAGGTTGACACTGAATGCTTAGCACCATATATATTGAAGTACGGCCTCTCATTAAACCTGAAGCTTACCGTTTGGCTAGTCTGGCTAGCTTGTTTGTTCTGGGCATTTCCTGTCTCCATTGCCTGCATGCTCACTGTATAAGCAGGTCACCATGCCGGCCTGGTTCTTGGTATGAGTTCTGGGGATCCGGGCTCCTGCCTTCCTAGCCCCACAGAAACATTCTGACCACTAGATAGGAGCCTCCTGGTATGCAGACAAGTTAGTGGCCCTTTTCTGAGAGCCAGTCCTGCCTCCATTCTGTCTTGAGAAAAAAGAACTTTTCACAGTGCCCCTTCAGACCAGGGCTTTGTTTATATACTCTAAAACACAGCTCTTGGTTTTTGGTTTGGTTTGGTTTGGTTTGTAGGACAGGATTTTGTGTATTCCAGGCTGGCCTCTGATTTGCTCTGTAGCTGAGGATGGTTTTGAACTTGTGATCGTCCTGCTTCTGCCTCCTTGTGCTGGGATTTCAGGTGTACACCACCACACCCAGCATATGCGATGCCGAGGGACCAAACTCATACTGAGCCAGCATTCCACCAGTTAAGCTGCATCTGCAGCCCAGCCTTCGGTTTTTAAAGAATCTTTGTTGGAGGTTGGTTTGTAGGGGCTGTGATTATTAGAACATATGTTAGAGAGCTATGGAAAAATAAATGTGAGATTCAGGGCCTCATGTCCTCCCATTGATGGTAAATGTTCATGAGATCTAGAGACGTAATGCAAATAATGAGCTTTTCATGTTGGGATTTGTGTATCTGTGTGTCTGTGTGTGTTTGTCTGTCTATCGTAGTTTTTGCCTTAGGTGTTTTCTGGTGTAGAATCCTGGCTTGCGGAATATAAGGCCTTACTCATTTGTCCCAGAGCAGGATGCTGTATGTGTCTATATGTGTCTGTGGGTGTCCTGCACAGAGCAGAGATGCACCTTGTGGTGTTACTCAGAGATGGCTGGCCATGTGCAAGGGTTTGCTTCTTTGTCTGTGTCCCCTACCATGCTATGGCACTGTCGTATCAGTCCCGGGAGACTCCTTTGCTGGCCCTCAGTCAGGTGAAGAGGCCTGACCTCTCCTCCCACTGGGTACCCATTGCCTTTGAGTCAGAGGTGAGTGCTTACACCTGTCTTTCCTTGGGTTGCCTCACATGGTGGGGGTGCTGGCCGTCCCAGCCCGGCAATCAAGGCCAAGTGAGCGAGGTGTGGTGGTGGTTGCCTCTTCTGAGACCTTTGGACATCCTAACCCAGATGCATCTATTTTTAGGTAGGGCTTGCTGTGGTTAGAGGGTCACTGTTGCAAGGCTGTGACCCGCATGTGTTCAGTTGTTTCCCTGAGGTGTCCCAGGGTGTCTGTGGGTTAAACACTTCATTCAGCTGGGTGATGGTGGTGGTCATGTCTTTAATGCCAGCGCTCCGGGGGGAGAGGCAGGTGGGTCTCCGTGAGTTCAGGGCTGGCCTGGTCTACAGAAGGAGTTCCAGGACAGCCAGGACTACACGGAGAAACCTCTCTTGGGAAAAACAAAACAAACAAACAAAAAGACTCAGTTAAAAGTTAGTGTCCAGGGGCCTAGAGAACAAAGGGGCAGCAGGCTTAATGGGGACAGATTATGTGAGTGTGACATAGAAGAGAGACTTGAGCCTCTTACCAAAATGTTTATCAGAGTACACAGAGGACTCCAGGAGCGTTGGCACCAGAGCAAACATGTGCCTCATTTGTGTGTGTGAGGGCAGTGATGAAGGCTGGCACCAGCACTTTGTGCTGGACATGGAAAGGCACAACAGCCTGCTGTGGAAAGCAGAGGGTAGCATATTGAAGTGGCAAGGGAAACTGGAGCCCAAGCACTGGTAGCCATAGTCAGAGCTGCTTAAGATTCAGGGAAACCCTCAGGGCCACAGGACTGGGGTGTGTGTGTGTGTGTGTTTATACTCACGTGCGCGCGTGCGTATGTGTGTGATTGTGCCTGGCACCAGGTTGAGTATATTTTAAGTGTGATGCCCTGGGGAGTTAGGAAAGAAATAAGAAAAACCATTGCTCCCACTGGAGAACATATGGAAAGAAAAGAGAAACGGTGGAAGTTTCTCTTAAGACCTTAGAGTAAAGGTGCCCAGGAGGGGTAGGGGGTCCTTAGAGGAAAGGAAGGAAAGGCAGCCACGAGCTGAATGTGTCACTAGCACATTCAGGTGGAAATGCCAGCTTCCCATGGTTGTCTGGGTGAGAACCACAGGGCTTCCAGGGTTGAGAAGTTAAGATGGAGAGGAAACCATCTGATGCCCGTGGACATCATTCTAGCTGTTTTAGAATTCTCCCTCATGCATTAAAGCTGGCGTATTTATAGGACAGTGATGCCCATGCCTCTCTTTGGTTCTTAGAGATGATGTATATGTTGGTGCTTATGTGTATGTATATGTACCATGTGTGTGCCAGTACCCTCAGAGGCTAGAAGAGGGTCTGAGATCCCCTGGAACTGGGCTTAAAACAGGTGTGAACTAACCAATATGGGTACTGGACACCAAACCCAGGCCCCCTGCAGAAGCAGCAAGTGCTCCTATCTGTTGAGCCGTCCCTCTAACCCTGTCTTAGTTAGGGTTTCTGTTGCTACAACAAAACACCGTGACCAAAAAGCAAGTTGGGGAGGAAAGAGTTTATTTGGCGTACACTTCCAGATCATGGTCCATCACTGGAGGAAGTCAGGGCAGGAGCGCATGTATGGCTGGAACCTGGATGCAGAGATTGTGGAGGGTGCTGCTTACTGGCCTGCTTCCCATGGCTTGCTCAGCCTGGTTTTTTATAGAACCCGGGACCACCAGCCTGGGGATGACATCACCCACAATGGGCTGGGCCTCCCGCTTTGATCACTAATTGAGAAAATGCCTTAGAGCTGGATCTCATGGAGGCATTTCCTCAACTGAGGCTCCTTCCTCTCTGATGACTCTAGCTTGTGTCAAGTTGACACACAAACCAGCCAGTACAGCCCCCAAGCTTGTTTTGTTTATTTGTTTGTTTTTGGTTTTGTGAATTCTGCTAGCCCAGTCTTGTCTCCTGAATTTTAGGGTTACCTTACTCTTTACAGTTCTTTTTCTTCTTTGCCTTTATTGGTAGAAGAGGGAGCAGGACCTGGTTTGTGACTGGCCAGGAACTAATTTAGACAATTTAAAAGGTGAAGGTCATTTTACCCCTGAGAAGGAAGATGAAGCACTCTTCCATCCCTGCTCTTGATGATAGACTGACCCAGGAGATGATTGAAAGTCTCTCTGCAACTCTGGGCGGGTGTTACATGTCTCTCTTCCGGAGGAAATCCTGGGTGATGTGTGATTCTGTTCCGCCCTTGTCAAGTACCCAGTGGCCTGATTGGAGCTGGCAGCCCCTCTGGGGGCCCCTCAACACTGACTTCTGAGTCCTTTAACACTGCTGCTCACCAAAGTTCCATCTCTTTTTCCCAGTTTCCCTGTTGTCACTTTCAATTAAGCCAGGAACTTCTGGAGCCAGGAAAGCTGTGTGTAGTCTGGCTAGTGATGTCCATAAGCTGAAATGACAGAGGAAACTGAGATGTGAACAAACCGTGCCATGATAGGGTCCTTGATCAATGCACACCTTGTGGCCACAGCCACACTGTAACAGTAGTGAGGCCAAAGCTTGTCAAGAGCATTGTCCTGTGTCTGAGGAGGTTCAATAGTTACTTATCACTCCATAGCACTGAAGCAGGGGCAGCTTCAGTCACTCGTAGTCATTTGGTGGAGCTCACGTTTGGCTTTTGTTTGTTTTTCTTGAGAAGTTAAGCATCGAGCATGTATTTGCAATATATGCCCTTCCTTAACGCTGCTAATGCCTCCTTCACAAACGCTTCCTACCAGAGAGTTACATTTGCTATCACTGATAACTGCCTGAAGGCCCACGCGTTTCTTCTGTTTTTATTCTGTTACTTTTCTAAGACAGAATTTTGCCACATAGCCTTGAATTGGCTGCATTGCCCAGGCTGGCACTGAGCTAGGTCCTTCCGGCTCAGCCTCAAGGCTGGGCTGGCACTGAAGTGGTATCCCACCAAACCTGGCTGCCCATTTCCTTAGTTGAACCACAGTGGCTTGATCCTAGTGTTCCTCCGGAGTCCCAGCAGGTTCACGCCTTCGCCACAGTTTGATTGGCAGCTTTTGTATTGTTTCTGGGCAGCAGGCACACTGCTAGGCCCTTTGTTTTCCAGCTGCTTTAGATAAGGTTTAGGGCCTGGAAGTCACTCTCGCCTCATTCCCATGGGAAATTGCCTCCAATTATTTCTAGAAATTCTTCTTGTGGGAAGGAAAGGGGAGAAACAAATAACTGATTGTTTGGAAGCCCACGGAAAGAGGTTTACGTACACGACCCAACTTCCTCAGCAGCTTCAGAAAGCTTTGGGTTTGTGAGTCAGGTTCCCACAACCACAGCCGCGTCTGTGATTCCAGGGAGGCTCTGCCAAGGAAAGGCGATAAGCACCTTGAAAGGATAGCTCCGAGCCCAAACATGTCACCTTAGACAAAGAGAAGAGGCTCAGAAGAGGAGAGCTGACCAGTGGGCCTGGGGGATGGGGATGGGCAGGGTGGGGCTTTTCTGTGTAGGGTTGAGGTTTAAACCAAGTATCCTATGCTAAAGGAAGAAGAGCTCTAACAACAGACGAGGATGTGGGAGCAGAGAACATTTTGGGAAGCTCTCAGGAATATTAATAAATGCAGTGCAAATAGGCAGGAGTGGGAACTCCATAAAAGGAGGTTTGGACACAGCGGATAACGGAAGAACCGGTTAACAGCGCTCTCTAAACTTATTTGCTCAGTCTTTCTTGCATAGAGCATCTCCCTAAATGATATTTTACAGAATCTATTTTTAGAAAAACTAGATTAAGATCATTTGGAAAATGAGAAAGAGCCCTTAAGAAGGAAATTGAAAAAGACAGCAAAACCAGGACCAGTGATGGCTTAAAATGTGAAGGGGATATAAGGAGGAGAGAAAGATTTAAGAAGTGGGGCTCACATAGAAGAGTAAGGGTGACTCACTAATTGAGTGGCAGTGTGGCAATGATTGGAAGAGGGAACACACAGGAGGAACATGTTTGAGGAAGAACATGATGGATTTCACTTTAGGGCATGACGGGCTCTTGTATCTACTGGACATCCCAGGAGAGGTGGGCAGGAGCTCGGAGGAGAGCTGGCCACTCGAAGTCAGCTCGCCCTTAGCCGCTGTAACTGTGGAGACAGAGGAGATCTAACCCAGAGACTAGGCGGCAGGGCTGCTGGAGAGAGGGCGTTGAGTGCTGGTCTGAGAGCTGGACCGTTCTTACAGCCGAGAGACTGATCTACATCCAGGGAAGGGCTAGCTGGATGGTAGTATCAGTGTGCCAGATGCTGCCAGATGTGAGGGAGGCCAGGGGGGTGCAGGCTGCATGCCGGCTTGAGGAGGGGACTGTGGACACGTGGAATTTTCTCTAGGTGCTTGTAGGCTCTGCATTTGGGAGTAGCTGCCAGGGGTAGCTCTTGAGCTGAGTCTCTGAGTGTGCAGGCCACGGCTCTCCGAATTGGATGAATGGATAAGCAAGATGTTCCACGCGCATACAACAAATTCGCCGTCCTCCTAATGCTTCCATCAATTTTGTGCTGTGGTCAGTGCTGCCTGTGTGTGGAGGAGTTAGTGTAGAGGCAGACACATGTGAACACGTGTGTACACACGCGTGTGGAGGTGAGAAAACCTCAGGTGTTATTCTTAAGGCACCAACCACCTAGGGTCATGTATGTGTGTTCCTAAATACATACATACAATCTGCTCAGTCTGTTTAGTGTTGCACACACACATATACATGTATGCACACATTTGTATTATATGTGTATATATGTGTGTATGCATATATATGTGTGTAGGTATTAGATGACCAGTTAGGGAGCCAGTCCCTGGGAAAAACTGTTTTTCTACTCTCAGCATCCCTCAGTTGCTGTATAGTTCCTTGTATATGGGTAAAGCCCTATGAAATTTCTTCCATCCATGTTAAAATGCCTATCCGGTTTGTGCTTATTCAGGTTCTATTTAGGCAACCAAGTTGCTGAGGTATCATGGGTGAAGCTTCCCTGTCATTTGTAGGAGACGCAACCACATAGCAAATTTTCCAATCCTCTGGCTCTTACAGTCCTTCGAAGTCCTGTATTTGAATCTCAGCACTTCCACCAGGGAAGCTTTCTTACCTCCCTGGGCCTTTTGTCATATCCACACAGTGAGAAGGCATGAGGAAGTGGTCTTTAGGGTCCCTCTCAGCTCACCAGGGTGAGAACTTAGTAGTTCCTGATCTCGGGAACCAAGGTGGGCCCACTCTATTACCACAGGAAGGCGGTGGGGGCTTCCTCAGGAGCCAGGCCTGGCCAGGTGGCTTGTGCACGGTTCTCGCACTCGCTGCAGGGGCAGCTTTGGAGTAAACACTGCGGCAGTTCCCCTGGAAGCAAAACTTCATGCTGTAGATTATCTGGTCTCTGATGGGAGAATGTGTCAAAGAGGTGGGGAAACTGGTTTTACCATAGATTTTTGGCAGCCCTCACAAACTAATAGAATATTCAATAGACACAATTTACATGTCACTGTAACTGAAGTTTATTCACGGGCCAAGAACATGTTGACCCCATTTCCGACACTGCTTTAAAAAAATAAATATAAGGACTAGGCTTCCTCTCATGGTAAACTCAGTGTGGGAGAGAGGGCTCTCCCGGAGAGGGAGGGGAGGTCCGCCACACAGTCAGCTCTCTAGCCCCTGGGCTGCATGTCAGCCACAGGCAATTGGATGGTTGCCCTCCTGTGGTCCTACCTGACCCACCAGTGAACAGCACAAGTGGCCCTGACTTTCAAAGATGTGACGGGCTATGCAGAGGACTAGGACTCACTTGGAGGATGTGTGAAAATGCAATTTCCTTTGGAGAGCCTTTTTTTTTTTTTTTTTTTTTTTTGTCTATCTTGTAGCTCTGGCTGCCCTGGAAATCACTATGTAGACCAGGCTGGCTTCAAAATTCAGAGAGATCACCTGCCTAATTTGTTGTTTGTTGTTAACTAAATATATGTGTGTGTGTGTGTGTGTGTGTGTGTGTGTGTGTGTGTGTATTTTTTTTTTTTTATTTAAAAATATGTCTGTTTTACCTGAATGCATGTCTGTGCTTGCAGAGGCCAGAAGAAGGCATAGGGCCCCTGGAACTGGACTTAAAGACAGGTGTGAACTGCTGTGTGGGTGCTAGGAACTGAACCCTAGTCCTTTAGGAGAGCAGCTGGTGCTCTTAACCACTGAGCCATCTCTCCAGCTCCAATATACTAAGATTCTTAAAATAGTTTTGAAAATTGAACTTCTGAGGTGACTAAGAATAGGTTATGACCGTATGTAATTAGTAGGGGTTTGTGTGTTTATATTGGAGGAAATTCTAACATAAATGGAGAAATTAAGAAGATGTAAGTCTTGATGTTTTAGAAGTGTGGCCTGAGAAGAACAACTAGGGAACAAAAGGTGCCTTCCTTCTGTTAAAACCTGAGTGTGGCTAGAGAGAGTTTGTTAACATAGCCGTAACAATACCCCATTTCCTTTTGAATAGTTCATGTGCACTTTCAAACTGAGTGCTCAGGCCTTGGGGCTGCCAACACCTTCGCTCTGGCTGGACTTCCAGAGACCCCTCACTTCATGGTAAAGTAAAGCTATTTCTGTTTAGTAGAAATCATGGTGTGTGCTGGCTTAGGGAGTCTATTTTGTAAAGTTGTGTTTCCTGGTAAAGTCCGGAAGAGAAACCAGATCACCTCTGCAGCTACTGATGTCCTAAAAGGGCCGTGTGCTCTGTGCTCTGATCAGCCGTCTCTGTATTTGACAGATGGTCTGAGATGGGATTATCTGGATTAGAAAAGTGCAGATTTGCTGTCATGGTAACAAGTAGCCCTTTTATTTATTTGTTTGTTTTTTACACTGTCAAGATTAGTTTAATGGGTTTTTGTTTTTTGTTTTGTTTTGTTTTCCTACAATTTAGCAGGATAACAGATGAGTTTGAGCCTCAGACCAGACAGGGGATATTTGTTTCCTGGACAATCCCAATCACACCACAAGCCATGAGCAGCTTCCAGCATTTCCAGTCTTTGCGCTTTCATTATTTCCACCTTAGCCCAAGTCATCTTGTTTCTCATGGACCACCATTGTATGGCCAATGATGGACTGTTCTCCTGAGAGTGTGATCACACAACCTTCAGGGAACACATTGGCCACACCCTCCTTTCCAGCAGTCACATTGTTTGCCCAAGCCTCCAACATGCCTCTTTTGACCTACTGGTCCGCCATGTTTGCCCAAGTCTCCAACATGCCTCTCTTGACCTACAGGTCCGCCATGTTTCTTGGAGTGAGGATTAAAATGAGGCCCTGCACTGGTACAGTCTTGTGTATTATCCCCAAACTGATGGGCGTGGAACCCATGCTGGCCTTCAGTCCCTCCTGTGATTTGTCCTGACACCACAACTGGCTCACTGCTGCTTGCCTTCTGCTCGAAGTGGGTGGTGCCCTGCACTGGACTGTCACCCTTGAGCATGCAAATACCCTTCATCACCATGCTTGATGCCTGTAGCAGCCTCGGGATCTAAGGAGGGCGAAAAAAGCAGGCGACGTCACAGGAAACACAGGTGCAAAACCCCCGGTAGCCCTTCTTAACCGGTGTGTTTCATTATAAAACTCCCACTTTTACATCCATTTGAAAGCGTGTTTTTGTTTTAAAACCCCTTTTTAGTGTCTAAGAGTGTTACGTGTGCACATACAGAGTCAGCAACACTAGCTGGCCACTGAGCCCCCGAGACCCACCTGCCTCTGCCTCCCACTCCAGCTCCAGCAGTTACTCGCTTTTACATGGCTGCTGGCATTCCCAACTCAGCTCCTCAGACTTAGCCAACACCTTACCCACAGACCACCCCCCTCGGCCCTTTAAAGTGCAAAGTATTCTTAGCTCCTTATGAAGCGCCATGTCACCGAATGCAAAGTTTCTCAACTCATTTCCTGGTGTCACATTTTCAGTGGATGTGAAATACACACTCGGTGTATTTTTGTCGGTTCATGCCTGAAATCCTGAGTCTACCTCTGTGGTCCGTACCATAAGCTGTACTCTGCTGAGGGCAGAGCTGACGTACGGAGGGACTCCTCCCATGACTGCTGCTGGGGGCTGGGTTTCCCCCAGTGCTATCCCCAAATTAAACTGGTTCTTAGCAGCTTGGATCTCACACACTGGCGGAGCCGTGTTTGGCTCACTCCTTCCCAGACACAGCTTAGCTGGATGTACTCATAAATGAAAAATGATCTGAGTGCTGCGGGGTGGGTGGGGCCCTGAGCTCAGCAGGTGAAGCCAGCGGAAGGTCTCTGTGCTCAGTAGAGCATGGAGCGCTGGCAGGAAGTCAGAGCACGCAGCGGCATGGCTCACGCTTTTTGTGGATAGTTAGTAACCCTCTGTGAAGACCTGAATGGAGAAGGGAAAGAAAACACGCCGAACTTTGGCAACTGGCCTGGGCGAGTGGCTGCTGGAGCCCAGTGGAGAGAGTTCAGCCGACCAGTTCACAATGCAGGTAGGAAGGAGGCATGAGAGCCAGTGAGAGTCTTAGGTCTTCCCTGGCCACAGCTTTTGACTCAGGTGGCTTTTTATTATTATTATTATTAAGTATTTGAGAAATAGACAAGAAATGACACGAGTGGACTCAGCCTGCAGGGTGCCGATGCTGCTCAAGAGACTCTGATAACCCTGACGGTCTCAGGTTAAGGATACCTTAAAAATGAATCACGTAAGATCACGCAGCGTGTAAGTTAAAACCAGCTCTTAAATTGGCGGATGATAAATAGCAGGCGCTGTTTTAGAGCAAATACTTGGAAGATAGTTGATCAGAAATTGATTTTCAGGCTTGAAAAAAAATTGCTACATTTTTATAGTTCAGAACCAAAGAGGGTCTTGCTAATTCTTTCTGGTGTTTGTGCTCCAGGAGGTAGATGGCTCACAGCTGGGGAAGAGGCAGAAATTGACTGAGATCCAGAGCAGAACTCCAGTGTGCTGGTGTTTTCACCGTGGAGGCAGTCCGCCTCTGCTTAGCCTCTAAGTCAGAAAGGGAAATCACTGAGAAGATACAGTGTGGACCCTGAATGTGTGTCAGACCGAGGGGGTAGACAGAGGGCTGGCAGCTGTCACAGTGATGTCCTCTCACCCAGGGGCAGGGAATGTTCTGCCGGGACCAGCGTGGCTACAGCCACACAGGAGGAAGGTGGAAACATTTGATTTGTGTCTCCTGTGGTGGTAGCCAATCTCAGAACACCCTCTCTGTTGTGGAGGCAGGGACTGGTGATAAAGAGAAACAAACAAATAAAATTCTGCTCGGCCTGAGGAAATATTTCCAGACCTTGCTTCTCCTACTGTTTCGGGGCTGAACTGACATGGGTTTCCTCCTCTGAGAAGAGGCTGGAATGCTGTGGAACTGAACCGACCTGGGTGGGTTAGAGATGACATGTGTGGTTGCCATGAGGTGAGCCTCGGAGGTAGGTAGGTATAGAGCTGCAGCCCAGATTTGAGAGTTCTTTGCTGGGGACTTGGAAGGCTACAGGCCACAGAGCTGTGTCTGAGAAGGCAGCCGTGGGAGCTGCTTTTGGGGCTACTGACTGGCAGGCTATCCCCCAGGGCCAGTTTGACCATGTTTGAAGTCTTGTATTTTAGGCCGAAGGGAGCTGGGTAGCCACACCTTATGACTGTCCCGTTCCCATGCTGAATGCTGCTCAGCATTCCACAGCTAGCATGTCTGGAGAGCAAGGACAAGGGAACGCTTCAGAGGCTTTTAGGGAACCTCTTGCTCCTGCCCTCCTGCCGCAGCCTTGCTCTGTCTTGTCTGGGTTTGGCTCCCACCTTTCCTTCAGATTGATCCTGCCCCAGGTACTCTGGGTAGTCACCTGATCTGAGCGAAGGAACCAGCTCTTTCCCAGGGCCCATTAATGAAAGCAGTTGGGTCAACAAACTATGGCCCAAGGGCCAAGTCCTGCTTGTTCTAGCTTGTTTTTTACATGGCCTGGGAGCTAAGAATGTGTTTCTACATTTTAAAGAGTTGGAGAAACAAAAGCAAAGACTTCTGGCCCACAACACCTGAAATATTTGCTCTCTGACCCCTTAGGGGAAAGTCTGTCTTTTAACACCCCTGTTTCTCTGTATATTTGATCAGCGTGTATAGCCGATTGACACACAGCTCTTCACATGTCCAATACTTTGAGTAGGCTGTTGTTTTGGAGGCTGTTTCTTGGTCTGTGTTAAAGGCACTGCTGGCTCCAAAAGTGTTGTGCTGTAGGTTCAGTGTCAGGAAGTTGAAGAAAGCGTGACAGGGCTCTAATCGATGGCAAAGCTAGTTGAGTGGACTATGTGGGGTATGGTTGGTTTTTCATCTCTCCGTGGCTTGTGAGCCACAGAAGCAGCCACGTGTTGACTGGACCGTGGAATCACTTCTTTCACCAAGTCAGTCCTGGCCAGACATCGCAGTATTTGGCGTTGCCACTCAGAAAAGATGCTTTCTATAATAAAATGTGTGTACATGTGTACACTATGTGTAAGAAGTTAACTGAATATGGCTTCTCATTTGGAACAAGGTTTCCTTATGAGTCCCTCAGAAACACTTGGTGAAAGCCCGACAGCCTTCCCATGAACACCCAGTTCTGTACGTCACACAGTATTTCACTGTTACTGTCGTAAGGGAAAAGCAAACCCCAGTGACCTTGCTTATGTTCATCTTGTGTCAGAACTGCAGGCCTGGATCCAGAGCTGGCTTCTGTAAGTGGCTCATTGTCTGCTGCAGAAACATAGGAAATCTTTCATGAGGAGTTCCCAGTATGAAAAGGAAAATGAAATGCCTGAGATTAAACTTCTTTTCACCAGGACATTTCAATCATCCATCCATCCTCCTCCTCCTTCTAATTTTCCTCCTCCTCCTCCAGTATTTGAAAACTGAATGTTATCAGTGAAGAAGGGTGGGGTGGAGCTTAGCTTGACAGATGAAAACAAGTGAGGAAGGGTGAAAACATGAACACTACAGTCCCTCATGGGAGGTAAAGCCTGGGAACAAGATGGCGCCTGTAACCCCTGAGGAGTCAGGTTGTTGGAGCCGGGAGGGGTGGGTCATTAATCCTCCCTAGGAGCAGGCAGAGCCTCGCCTGTGTTTAGCAAAGGGGTTGGCTCTGAATCTGGAGATTAAGCAACCTGCTGTTCCTGTATGCACTGGAATTTCAGAGAGTCAGAAACCTACTTTGCATAACTGTTGCAACTCTACAGAAAGCCAAGGCACGGAGCTGGGGCACCCAAGGCAGTGCAAGGAGCTTGCCCAGAGAGTCTGGGGCTCTGTGGCTATTCTTGGTGGGGTGGGTCAGCTTCTGTTCCCAGAGGGCCTCCTTTATGTGAGTGACAGTATACATAACAGATCCTTGGCCTGCCTGATATCTCAGAGTCGGAAGGGGGGCCTTTTCACTTCCTGTCTTAAAGACGCGGATACAGGTGGGGCCCTGGAAGCCGTGAGTGACTTTATTGAGCCAATTCATTCCAAAGATGTCACTAAATGTTTGGCTGTGGCATCCCTTTGTCTTTTTAAAAAGGGCTTAAATTTGACATCTATTTATTGTTTTGTGTGTGTGTATGTGTGTGTGTGTGAGAGAGAGAGAGAGACAATGAGACACACACATAAAATAAATTCGTTTTTAAAAAAGTTGCATAAACCTACCGGAGAGAGACAACCGAGCCAAATAGAATTGATGATTTTGAGTATGTGAAAGTTTGCCATCAAAAGGGAATCAACAGTGTTACAGCCCAGTAAGCAGCAGAATAGACTTGCCTAGCTCTGTCTCCTAAATACCTGTTCCTCCTTTTAAGATGAAGGCCTTCCGGTGTATTTCTGTGTATTTCCTGCAGTAGGGACAGTGCAGGGTCCTTCTAGCAGGGACTCCATGACTGCTGTGCCCTCTCTCAGGGAATGGAAAGTAAGATGGCGGCCTTCCTGCCCACTGACCTGGCATCTACACTGTCACACAGAGGGGAAGGCATGGTGTAGAGCACAGGGTAGATCTTTTGGTGGCTTTGTGACCCCCACTGGCATAGTTGCCCCCCCGTTGCTTTGATTTAACTCCACCCAGGTGAGACACACTGAGATTCCCTCTGCAGTGAGGTAGGCCCTGAAAGCAGGAGACAGGGGACTCTGGATCTGCCTTCCCTGTCCTGATTTCTCCCTGAACCATCAGTTCACCTGCATTTATATGACAAGACCAAAGGTGACTGACTTCTCTTGTCTGACGGAAAGAGCTACAGTTTTAGTAATATCAGGGTTTAGAGCACTGGTTCTCAATGTATGGGTTGCAACCCCTTTGGGAGTGGAATGACCCTTTTAAGGGCATCACCAAAGACCTTCAGAAACTCAGATACTTAAATTATGATTCGTAACAGTAGCAAAATTATAGAGTAGCAACAAAATAATTTATGTTTTGGGGGGTCACCACAACATGAGGAACTGTATTAAAGGGTTGCAGCATTAGGAAGGTTAAGAACCACTGCTTTAGAGTTTATTTAACACGGGGTACGGGAGGACCCATTTCTCAGCCTTTCTAACTTCAGCGCTGATTCCCCTTCTCTCCCCCTTCTCCCAGAGAAAGGAACCAAGTTGCAAGTTGGTAGAAGGTGACTTTGGAGAAAGATCCAGGGTGGCCCTTGAGAATCTGTTTGGTCCTAAGCCTCTCTTTTTCAGTCAGACTGGGGGGGGGGGGGGGCGACAGAACACTGTGGTAGGTTGACTTTAAGGGCCTGGTCAGGCCTAGTTTTAAGACTTCATCTCACACCTAAAATTGGTTATTTTACAAACTGTCTGCCTCACTTCCACAGTTAACCACTGAGCATCTACACAAGTGGAACCCCTGAGACAGGGGGGGTAAGGGAATGAGCAAAAGGGAATGCAAGTGTGGCAGGCTTGACTTCCCCTTGGGACCACAGGTCCCAGAGTCTGTGATATACTCTTTCTCTCTTGCCCTTTCTTCCTATTTCTGCCCCTTTGGAGGAAGTGTTTTTATGTCGTTCTGCCCTCCAGCTCATCGCCAATAGTAGGGTCACTCATGTTTGACTAGCCAAATTCCACTTTGCCTTCAGCTTACAACACTTAGACCTAAGTTAGCCAGGCGGCTGCCTGTAGGGTAGAGAGAGTACTACCGACTGCTGGCACAGCCGCCGGCTCTGGAAAATATCACATGGATCTTATTGTAAGAGAAGCAAAACAGTTTTGGCAGAAGAGCAATACAGACCTGGAAAGGAAACAAACAAATTACTTCTAAGTGCTGCAAAGGAAAAAAGGTGGTTAGCAGAAAGGGTGCCGTTCAGACGTGGGAGGCGCAGGTCACAGCTTGCTTGGCTTCGGTGTGTCGTTCAAGTGAGCCAAACCGTGGAAGAGAGAATGAAACACTAGCGCTGAGAAGCAGAGACCTGGGCGCGTCTTGGTGCCTGTGGGGTTTTATTGGGGTCCCTCTGGCCTGACCAAACTCTGCAACCAACCTTGTTGAAATGCTGACGCATTAACCGAGTAATCTATAAGATGTTCTCTTTTGTTGTTATTACTCTTCGGAACTTTCGTTGATACTGTGCTCGCTAGTCGTCTGTCATCTTGACACACAGAGTAGAGCTCTCTGAAAGGAGGGAACCTTAGCTGAGAAAATGCCGCCGTAAGATCTGCTGTACGGCATGTTTTAAATTAAGTGATTGCTTTGGAAGGGCCCAGCCCGTTGTGGGGCCATCTCTGGGCAGGTGGCCCTGGGTTCTATAAGAAAGCAGGTTGAGCAAGCCATGGGGAACAAGCCAGTGAGCAGCACCCCTCCATGGCTTCTGTATCAGCTCCTGCCTCCAGGTTCCTGGCCTGTTTGACTTCCTGTCCTGACTTCCCTCAGTGATGGACAGTGCTGTGGAAGTGTAAGCAGAATGCCCCTTTCCCTCCCTCAGCCTGCTTGTCGGTCATGGTGGTTTGTCACTGCAATAGAAACCCTAACTAAGACAGATGTGTACAATGTTTCTTAGCCAGCCCCACCCCACCCGCTCCTCCTACCTCTCCTGGACCCCTTAATGTATTTCTCTTCTGTGTTTCTCCTCTCCCCTACCCCACCCCACTGGTATTAGAAGTTCTTACTAGCTTAGTTGGCTTATTAGTCTGTGGCTGATTGTTTTGTTGTCTGCTTTTGAGAAAGAGTAGCTCAGGTTGGCCTCAAACTCACAGTGTAGCTGAGGATAAACTGGAATTCCTGGCTCTTCTGGTTCTAGCTCCCAAGTGCTAGGATTACCCAAGCATGTCACCACCGTACTTGCCTATAAATAGATATCCTAAATTGGTTTGTTAGGGTGGCAATAATTGAGTGTCACGTCTTAAGTGTGAGTAGAGTTGGTTATTTCAGACTCTAAAGAGGAGGAATAAGCCAGGCTTGGTGTATCATACTTGTAATTCTAGCAACTAGGAAGCTGAAGCCAGAGAATCGTCATGGGTTCGAGGCCACCCAGAGCTATAGGAACAGAGTTTCAGAACAATCTGAACTATAGGATGAGACCCTATCTCAACCACCCCCTGCTCAGACAAATACACACCCTTTGAGTGACTTAGATTTGTTGTTCCCTGCACTCCCAAAGGCAAGGAGTCTATTGTCAATTTTAGGTCTGTTTTCCTATGGGCTCTTCCTCCATTCCAGAAGCAACATCTAGGCCATGGTAAAACCTGAGAAGTCTCAAAGCCAAGGTCCCATGCCTTGCAAATAGTCACCTTTCTAAGCCAGTGACAGTGACTTTCCCAGTGCTAGCTGCTGCTGTACGACTTACTATGCCAGGTTCTGGTTATATGCAGGCTGCCTCCCAAGGCGCTTCTGACTCTGACTGTTGCTAGGGTTATACTGTAGGGTTCTCTAGAGAAACAGAACCAAGAACGTATGTCACTGTAGGAGTGAATTTATGAGATGGGCTCACGTGATCAGCCACGATAGGCATCCGCAGCAGAGAGCCAGGGAGACCCCCAAACGAAGCATAGAGTCCAAGCCCGAGAGCCCCAGTAACACTCCTGTGCAAGCCCAACGGCTAGGACCCAGAATCTGAATCCATGGCAATAGCAGCAGAAAGAACACAGTTGCCCCAGAAGAGAGGCACAAGCAAGAGCAAATGTCCTTCTGTTACACCTCCACCACATCCTCACCTCCATCACAGGGGTGGAGGGGTATACCCAAATCCAAGATGATCTTTTCGCTCAGTTTGCTGATGCCCGTCAATCCTGGAAAACCCATCACAGACAGACGCTTGCGGCCACATGCTTCCCTGATGTTCATGGTAACCCTCAAGCCAAATGTGACAACCCAAATTAACCACCCCAGGGCATAAGCCCTGGAACCTAACCAGTATAGGGTAAGATGTTTGCATGATATGGTTTAGAAGTTCTTTCAGGTGAGCAAGCTTAACTAAGAGAAAGTTAATGTGAATGCTATCATTGTGTGTGTGTGTGTGTGTGTGTGTGTGTGTGTGCGTGTGCGTACCTGCACGCAAGAGCGTGTGTGCATACACATGTCTGGAAAGGATGCGAGCTTCAGGCTGGGGCTGTTTCACGGTGCTCCCATGGACCTGGAACAGGACTGTTATTGTGTGTAAAAATCATTACATATAAGGCTGTGTCTCAATCTGTGGTTCTGTCTTCCTTCTTATAGGGCCCCAGCACTCCTGGGCTGTACTTTTCCTAAGAATGTCTTTTCGTAGCTGCAGCTAGCTCTATAGGAGTTCATGTGTCAGAGGCTCCTTGAGGCTGGAGTGTGCAGTTCCCCTTTGCTTTCGTGGCGCTTTGGATGAGGGGAAAACAGCCTGCGGGGCAGTTTCAGATGCCTTGGGTATGTGATTTTGAAATGCAGAGACAAATCGATTTGGCTTCTCCCAGTAATGAATCTTATTTTGAGAACTGCAGTTGACATGGCTAAAGGGAGTGTCACTTTCTCTTGATGGAGACACCTCCCCCCAAAAAAAAGATGATTATGGTCTAAGAGACTGGAACCAGAAGGGACCCTTAAAAGCTCAGTGTCAGCCATTGCGCTAAAGCTACGGTTTGTTTGGAAGTAGCTATGCCAGGGGAGCAGCTCATTTCCTTTGAAGTGGGATTACTTGGGCTGTTCTGTGTAATGGTGTTCGGAGTGTGGCATGACATCTCCACTCCAGAAGTATTAGAAGGCAGCTTAGAGCTGGACCCTCAGTACCCACTAAACACACAGTGCTCATGCGGAGGGCTCAAACATCACAGGGCTCATGCGGAGGAAGCCAGGTGAGCCAAGCCTATAGGGTCAATGCAGCACTGTCCTAGGGGGAAATGATTAGATGAACTGAGTGAGGAGTGTCTTAGTTGGGTTTCATTGCTGTGAAGAGACACATGACCACAGCAACTCTTATAAGGAACCATTTAAATGGGGCTGGCTTACAGTTCAGAGATTCAGTTCATTGTTATGCAGGAAGTATGGCCAAACGGCAGGCAGACATGGTGCTGGAGAAGGAGCTAAGAGTTCTACATCTGGATCAGCAGGTAGCAGGGAGAGAGACAGACACTGGACCTGGCTTGAATATCTGAGACCTCAAAGCCTACGTCCAGTGACACAACTCCTCCAACAAAGTGACACCTATTCCAACAAGGCCACACCTCCTAATAGTTCTTCTCCCTATGGTCCTATGAGGGCCACTTTTGTTCAGTTAATCACAATAGGAGTGATGATTGAATGAAAGGGTAAAAAAGTAGTGTTTCAAAAGCAGGCAACAGAGTCCATGTCAGCGACAGCACCAACTCTGCTTACTAGGGAACCCACATGAAGATCAAACTGCGCATCGGTTACATATGTGTAAGGGGCCTAGGTTGTCCGTGCATGCTCTTTGGTTGGTGATTCCATCTCTGTAAGCCCTCATGGGTCTAGGTTAGTTGACCCTGTTGGTCTTCTTATAGTGTTCTTATCCCCTCCAGGTCCTTCTTTTCCTTCCCACTTTTCCACAGGACTCCCCGAGATCCATGAGATGCTTGCTTAGCTGTGAGGCTCAGCGTCTGATTCAGTCAGCTGCTGGGGTACCCCCACTCTTCTACAGAACTCCCCCAAGCTCTGCCTAATGCTTAGCTATGACTCTCAGTTGCCTGGCCTCAGTGGATGAGGGTGAGCTCAGTCCTGATGTGACTTGATGTGCTGAGATGGGTTGGTGGTGGGGGTTCCCCTTTCCTGAGGAGAAAGGGATGAGGAATAAGGGAAAGTGGGTAGGAGGGAGGGGGCTATGGTCAAGATGTAAAATGAATATATAAATTAAAAATAAATTAAAAAAATTTTAGCATTTCAACTTGTGGTAGATGCAGACGCCATAATATGATCCATCAGAGATGGCCACACCTTTGCCACGAGTAGAACTAACACATTGTATTTGAAGCAGGTGTCTCTCAGTATCACCTAAGTTCATTCCTGTTTTGTCAACTAGTCCAGACACCTGTAATGCCAGCATTCTGAAGGCTGAGGCAGAAGGTTCTCAAGCTTGAGGCTGGCCTGTGTATTACTATTACACAGGAACAGAGGAACCCTGTTTCTCTGGAGTTGGGATGGGGAGTAGGGGTAGGGAGTCCAATAATAAATTTGCTGTCATATCTTCAGATTTTATGTGTGAACCAAGTAGCACATCTGAGTTACAATATTAATGTGTTTTTAAATATTCATGGCATTGTATCTCAATTTAATTGGTTTTCTTTGTAAATCTATGTAATATATATTTTTAATGGGACTAAAGAGATGGCTCAGCAGTTAAGAACATTTGCTGCTCTTCTTGAGGACCTGAGTTTGGTTCCTAGCACCCATATTGGGTTACTCACCACCATCAGGGCTCAGACACCATCTTCATGCCTCCTTGCATATACAGTCTCTCCCTCTCCCTCTGTCCTTCTCCCCCTCTCTGTCACACACACACACACATGCACACACACAAATTTTTAAATACTGTTTACTAACTAACCAAGAAAAATCCAAACAAGATAGGAAGGAAAGAGAAGAGCCCCTATCTTAAATTCTACACTTCTTGGTGTGTGCTTAGATTTCCATTTGTTGGGCAAGAAAAATTTAGCCAAGGGCTCTATGGTATGTTCCAGCCTATGTTTTCAGAGGACCTTGGAAAAAAAGTTTTGTTTTGTTTTGTTTTGTTTTGTTTTTTCAGTATGTCTAGGGTAGGGCTGGACATTCTGCTTTTCTAACGAGTATAGAGTAGCCTGGCTGTTGCCTACAGTGATCCAAATGAAGGAAGGCCTGACTTCCTGAAACATACTTCCCATGGCTTGACTATATCTCAGTGTGGGTAATAGCTGCTTACCTGTCCTAAGCCTTGGTTACATGTGGAGATGCCCCAGCATGGGGACACATTGGCGGGAAGTCCCACAGCCAACCTCACCTCCAGAGAGTGTATGTTGCCTCATTTAGGGCCCAGAGCCATGGCCACCTCGAGACACCATAACCGGGTGGCGCAGGGTTTGTAAGGTAGGCTGGGCAGTGTGCCCACGTGTCTGCCCGTGTGACTGATGACGCCTACACTCCTGCTTCAGCCGCAGCCTCAGAGGGTTGTTCCCTGAGCTTTTCCGGACAGGTGTGCACCACATGAGCCGTGAACCATGAAGCAATGCCCGCCTGACGCTAGCTACCTCCACCCACAGGGAAGGAGGCAGCCTTACCACTGGAACTGCGACGTGAGTGCTGGCCAGATGCTCCACCCGAGGAGTGCGCTGGGTGGCTGCTTTCAGAGGGGGCATTTGATTAAGCTAATCATTAGATGGTACAAGCTGTAGATCTCTGTAGGGTGTTTATAGACATTTAAGGGTAAGTTGGTTTGGTAGCAGGGTCTGGGGTGAACTTCCACAACCCAAGTAGATCTCTCTAATTGCCTCAGACCCCCCAGATCTGATGGGCACCCCCCTGGTGTGAGCCGGTGGCTTTGGTGAAACTGCTTAGCTGACTGTCAGCTGTGGTTTCACCGTGTGGCTACGGATGTCCAGAAATCCAGTTTTGTCTGTACGTTGGAAGTTACCAGCTGCTTGGAGACCAACTGACACTAATCAGGTCCCACAGATATTGGCGCCAGCAAGCCCCAGCCTGGCTTCCTCAGAGACTCCAACAGGGGAAGAAACCTTCCCTGTGACTCCGTGTTTCTGCTGCCTTTCTTCTGTTGCTGTTGTTTCTGTCACCTTTAATCCTGCCTTCTCTGGAGAGATCCTTAACAACCAGGGCCTCCCAGGGGAAGGTCTGAAGGGTTGTGCCGGAAACCAACCCTCAGGGTCCTCAGGCGTCTCTAGGGCTGGGGACTCACACCGGAATACAGTGTCTATGTCGTTGCCTATACTAGATTCCCTTGCCACCTTCCCTCCTGCCCCAACCCCACTCTCCTTTCCCTTGTTCTTCCGCCCACTTGATTGCCCTCCTGGGCATGATCTGGGGTTTTCCTGGGTACCCTTACTTACTCATTCATTCGTTGAGGAGTGTCTCTCAGGAGAGGGACAGGGGACTATTCTACCATGGGGCAGTTTCACAGTTGTCCCCACAATTTCAGTGTCCTTAGGAGACCCCACTGCCCCAGCATTTCCTCCCTGCCGCGTGTGCTATTAGGTAGTCATGTGCCACAGAGCCATGTTTCAGTCAATGACTGACCACACGTACGATGGGCTCTCTTAAACTCATATGGCCCAGTGACACCGTGGCCACCTTACTCCGAGTAAGCACTGCGATGTCCACACGAAGACAAGATTATGAAATGATGTATTGCTCAGGATAAAGGCATGTTAGGCCGTCCTCTTTTTTTAACGTCGACTTGTTTATTTTTCTGGGTGTACGTGCAGGGGCACACCCGTGAAGGTCAGAGGTCAAGTGCCAGGAGAGTGCATCACTTCTCCTCTTCCCCCTTGTGGCTTCTGGGGAGCAGATCCAACACAGTCGCCAGGCTTGGAGAGGGCAGTGCCACCACTTCACTGGTCCCGAGCAGTTCTTGATTGTACAGGTCTCTGCTGGACTAGTTCTTAGTTGTCATTTTGTCCCTGGCTCCTAAGAACTGTTCTGAGTGTGGTTGCCCTCAGTAGGCTGGTGCCACAGGTCTGGGTGGATCTAGAGCCCTGCATGAGCAGGGGAATTCTGCATGAGACTGTTTCCGAGTGCCTTTGTGGCAATGTCAACTCATCCCCAAAGAGTAATGGGTTCAGCAGAGAGCTCATGTTTTAACTGTACTTCTCTGTTTTGCTTGTTGTAGAAAGTATTTTTAAAACAGCTAATAATGTTTATTATTAAAAGCCTGTAATTATTGTGGCAGTTATTATTAACTTGCTACCTTAAATACCGATATCAATATCAATAAATGACCCAGACATCTCATAGGTTTTAGATAAGCCTTATTTTACCTGGGGTTGGGCAGGTATAAACCCCTTCAGCTACCTTGTTACAACCCAGCCCCACATCCCATGCCATTGCTCGAATCATTCCTATCCAGGCTACTTCCAGTCCAATATCCTCATAAATACCTCCACGTGCTTTCCATCTGGGCTGCTCCTCTCCACACCATTCTCAGAGTTCACTCCTCCTGGCCCACATGGTTCTTCACCTATCCCATGCTGGGGCTCTCCCTCTTTCTCCTCCTGACCTGTCTCCTCCTCCCAAGACCCTTCTGTCTTCGAAGCCCCAGAACTTTGTCCTTACCTACCTCGCTCTGCCCTACCCAGGTGGGTAGGCCTTTATTCAGCCAATCAGGGATAACTTGGAAGCAAGGGTTACAAACGTCATTTGGAGCGATGTGAATGTCTGCTTATAAAAGATAGCAAGCAGATGGGGGGGTAATTAACAATCAAATACAAAGTCGAAGACCACGCTGTTACATTGCATAAACATTTCAGGTAGTGAGTATGTATCATTACACAAAGCAATGTCATTATTTTCTTCAAGCAAGACTTGCCAAATTATTCATTCAGTTTGCCAAATTTGGAAACTATTACTATAGACTCAGCCCAGATCCAGAGCCCTGGTTTTATGGATGAGGAAACAGGCTTTGAAAATAACCTGCCTGGCTGTCATTAGGGGTGCTAGGATGAAACAGACTGGAGACTGGTGGGTTACAATCCAAAGAGCGTGCATCCTGGCTCATGTTCTAAGCCTTAAGGCGCCTCATTTCTGGGGTACTGTAGTAGACTTATGATGGTCAAAAGCCCACACATGTTCACCCTAAGCAGGATTTTGGAAGCCCACAGAAGGCAACGAAAGTGTTGAGGTTGGGGCTTACTGACAAAAAGCAAGGAAGATGTGGGGCCATGTTCAAGGTCATGCTGGATGCAGGCTGCTTAGTACCCTAACCACCACTCACCTCAGCCTCCCCATGATCCAAGGCTTCATGAAGCCCCCACCCACCCTGTTCTGCCCCAGTGGACCACATCAGGTACCTGTAGGCTGATCATAGGGAGAAGGAACACATGGCCTTCTCTGTCACCTCTCATGCAATGGTGGCTTTTTCAAATTCAGAGCTGCAGGTAGTTGGAAAAAAATGAGTGACACAAACCAGCAAGAACAACTTGGTAGGATACAGTTTATTTTCATTGAGTGGATATGGTACATAATCAAATAAGGACACAGTGTGCTATTGGTGTGTGGAATCTACCAAAGGGGGGACTGCAGTGAGGCTTCCATTTACAAGAATCTTTTTTAAAAAATTATTATTAATCAATTTTATCATGACATAACTTGGCTAAATTCTTAGGCATCATCAGTTTCTCCAGTTCTCTAGATTAAATCAGGGGAGGGTGAAGGTAAAGGTGCTTACAACCAAACCTGACAACCTGAGTTTGATTTCCCAGGATCCATGCGGTGAAAGGGAAGAACTGACTCCTGAAAATCATTCTCTGGGCTTCACATGGACACAGTGGTGTACATTTGTGTGTGCGTGTGTGCATGCATACAACTACATTTTTAAACATTAAATGGGATATTACCTCAAAATCGAGATGATATGCCTCCACAGGAAACTACACCTTTCTAACTATATTGTTCTATAAATTCTGACCATTACACATCATGCAAGTTTCCCTCCACACGTTTCTATGGCACACACACATCCATGGCACAGTATTGTATAGTATGCAGCCACTGAAATCTTAATATTCTAGTTTCATTTCTATTGCAATGCAGATACAGCAAGGAAAAGGAAAGGGTTTATTTGACTTAAAATTTCAAGACACTGATTTCCGAGAAATCAAGGCAGAAACACATGCATCTGGTCATATCGTATCCACAATAAAGAGCAAACAGAAAACAAACACACACTTGCTGGCTTGTTCTCAGATAGATTTCATCCCTCTTACACTGTCTAGGACTCTGCCTAGGGAATGACGCTGCCCACAATGGGCGAGGTCCTCCTACATCAAGAAATAATCAAGAGAATTCCCCACAGACACGCCCATGGGCCAAGCTGATATAAACAATTTCTAATCAAGATTTTCAGGTGACTTGAGGCTGTGTAAAGTTGACAGTTAAAACTAACTAGCACTTTTAGAATAGTGCATTTGGAATTTATCCATATAGTCTTGTGTATCAAGAGTCTATTTCTTGGTTCTGCTGAATAGCATTCCAGTGCATATATTGGTTGGTTTGCCCAGTGATTGTTTGAATGTGTGGTTGCAAAATATAGAGATCTACATAATCATGAAGAAGGTATTCAATTCCCTATTATCTTCTTTTTTTCTTGGACAAAAAAAAAAAAAAAAAAAGGTTTTTTTTTTTCGTGTGTGTTCTCTGCACTTAATTATACTAGATTGTCATTTTCTTTTTTTGTTTGTTTTTGGGGGTTTTGTTTTATTTCTTGAGAAAGGGTTTCTCTGTGTAGTCTTGGCTGTCCTGGATTTGCTTTGTAGAACAGGCTGGCCTCGAACTCACAGAGATCTGCCTGCCTTCCTGAGTGCTGGGACTACAAGCATGCGCCACCAAGCCCAACTGATTGTCATTTTCTTAATAGTTCCCAAACACTTAAAAATATATAAAGTATTTAGGTGAATATGTTTTGTTTTTTTTTTAGGGGGGGAATCCTGGTTTTCATTTATTGTAAATGTAGGTGTTGTTGTTGTTGTTGGTTGGTTTTTTGGTTTTTCAAGACAGGGTTTCTCTGGGTAGCCTTGGCTGTCCCTGACTCACTCTGTAGACTAGGCTGGCCTCAGACTCATAGAGCTCAGCCTGCCTTTGCCTCCCTGAGTGCTGGGATTACAGGCGTGCACCACCAAGCCTAGCTGAAATAACATTTTTTAAAGAACTTCGGGTTTCACAGTTGCAGGCTTGTGGGAGGCTGGTCACAGCATAGAGATCTACTCTAAAGACTCAACGATGACCACAAAGGCTGGCGAAGCAGATGGTTGCTTCGTTTTAATGAGGAAATTCTTACTTTACTGCAACCTTAATTAAAAGTGGTTCATGTTATATATTCATAACTATAGTTCTTGCAACTGGTGAATGTAACCTTTTTAATTTAGTTCATCATTATTCTCTTTATTCTTGTGTGTGTGTGTGTCTGTGTGTACATGTGGCACAGGGTGCATATGGAGGTCAGAGGTCAACTTTCAGGAGGCAGGTCTGTCCTGCTGTTATAGGTTCCCAGGATCAATGCCAGACTGTCAGATTTACACAGCATAGCTTTATCCACTGAGCCATCTCACTGGCCCAACCTTCTTTTAAGAATACTAGATTCTATTATATCCCTTTGTTGCACACAAATAAGTGCAGTTTCATCAAAATATTTTCATTGGTTTTAAATTCAGAGCAAAAAATATGAAAATAATTATTTGGGAGCTTAAATGAGCTAAAATTCCTCTGCAAGGGAGGAAAGTGAGCAAACAGCTAAGAAATTTCTGAAAACTAAAAAGCAAGAGAGGGTGTATTTTCACCCGTCTGCAAATTATACTTTAAAGCTCTGATAATTAAGATAGTATGGCACATGACTCAACAAACGGAATCGTGGAACAGAGTAGCGAGTCAAGACAGTCCCGTGTATATCAGGAAATCTCACATATGGAAGCTTCATGTTTTGAAATGGGTATAAATGACAGAGTAATGAGTGTGACTGAAATAATTAGCTCTAAAACTCTGTGGGGTGGGAGGCTGCAGTTCAGTAGTGCCTTAGAGCCTACAGAGATAAATTCCAGATGGGGCGAAGACCTAAACACGAAGCACTCTGTAAAAGCAGGAGGAGGAGAAAGGCGCGCGTTTTATTTTCTAGGGCCGGGCTGTGAGGCTAGACGTGCAGGAAGCAAGAGGGAGGCAGACAGGCTGAGCTCTAAGCGCATGGCAGTGCACGTGTCAAACAGAGGTGGTTTGGGGCGATGGGACTCAGTACGCTCACCTCCCACATGAACGATTTATAAGAGTAGTTCCCAGGCTGTGTGGGTTTTCCAGCGTGCTCGCCATCACGTGCTGGCTATGGAAAATGCACACATAAATTACAGTTCCTTTAAAACCCCATTCTTTTCTCACATTGAGTTGCACTTGGAAGCTGTAGCCCTATATCTAAATGTTTTTTGTGGAAGCTCTCTTTATGTTTCAAAAAATGTTGCCTCTTTCTTATTGTAAATACTCTGAGCTTGTTCTCCTGTCATTTCTAATTATTGCCCAGTGTACAAGGTAAAGGATTTGGTTCTGATTTTAGTGGCCACTAACTCACAGAATGCCTCAGTACACTGCATTCCAAGCGAGAGTGTGGGACACAGCACAGACTTGAGATTCCCCAAGGACCAAGAACCCTCCTTGAGGCATTCACTTCCTTGCTTAATATGATGTATGAATAAAAGCTACTGGCAGCCATGTGGGAAGGATTCCTCTCCAGGGCCAGGCACCAAATAAGCCAGAGAGGTACCATTTCCTCAGAAGTCAGAAAAGGAGAACACAGGTCCCTAACAGATACATCAAAGCTTGTGGAAACTCCCGCTGAGCTAAGGCTCAGGCATGGGGTTGGTTCATATCTGATCTTACAGGATGCCACCTCACAAGGGTGCTTGCTTGGTGGGTGCCTGGCTTTTCCTGGTACTACTACGGGGTTGCGGCTCTCTGCCGTGTGGTTCAGGGCCCTGGGGCTGGTTCTCAGCTACCCAGTATTTCATCCACTCCATATGTGTTCTAATGCCTTCCTTTCCCTGTGGGGTTTTCTGTTGGGTATGACCCTCCTCTCCATATGTGCAGAAGTAGGCTGGGATGAAGTCACCTGTCAACTGTTTTTAAGTGATGCAACTTTATCCATGCTTTCCGGCTAACTGACATCTCATTGGCGAGATCATCCATCTCAGATGAAGAAACTAAGGCCGGAAAGAAACATAACTTGTTTCCATTTGTTTCTGTTGTTTTCCTGGTTTGTTTTCTGCTTGGTTGTTGTTATTTCCTTCCTTCCTGAAATGTTGAACAGTTTATTCTTTTCATAGTTCCTTGAGGCTTCGTTAGGTTAAGATCTTTCTTTTTCAGAATTGGCATTATCACATGAACCTTTCTCTTAGAACTGTTCCTGCTGCTTCCATGAGTTTGGTAGGTTGAGGTTCACACTTTAATATCATCCCTTTTTTTTTTTTTTTTTTGCTCTATCCATTTGTGAGATCTTCCAGCTTTCCTCTTTATCAACATCTGGACTCATTCCAGTGTGGTTGGAAAAGATACTTGATAATATTTTAGTCTTCATAAGTGTGTGAATACTTGCTTATTGGTCTGACATTTGTGTCTGGAAAATGATCCCTGTGTTCTTGGAGACTATACATTCTGAGGAAGGGAATATGTTGTATAATTGATTTGATTCATTTAGCCCATGGTGGTGTTCAGATCTGCTATTTTCTTATTTTCTCTGAATGATCAGTCTATTATTAGAAATTGCACATGGAAGTCCTCTATTGTAAAACTGTTCATTTCTTCCTTTTGATCTGTTAATATTTACTTTATATAGTAGGTGTTCCAGTATTAGGTAAAACAAACAAACAAACAAAAATAGAAAAAGAGCAATGAAACTAGGAGTTGATTTTCTTGAAGGTTGAACATTTAGCAAGACAGAAAAGAAAGCCAGATGTAATAGCTCATGCATTTAATCCCAACACTCAAAAGATGCAACTAGGTGAGGCTCTGTGAGCTCAAGGCCAGCCTGGTTTACATAGTGAGTTCCAGGTCAGCCAGGGCTACATAGTGAAGTCCTGTCGCAGGGTGGGAGTGGAGGGGGGAAGAGAGGGAGATTTTAGCAAAAAAGAGGTAAAAGATTCAAACAAATAAGACTACAAATGAAAGAGGACGCATTGTCATTGATACCACAAAAATATAAATACTACAAAAATAAAAATTTTATTTATTCAAGAGTCTGTGAACAGAAGCAGGCTGGAAGGATGGCTCTGCAGTTAAAAGGAGTTAGACACTTTTTCAGGGATGGGGTTCAATTCCCAGCACATGTATAGTGGCTTACAACTATCCTTAACTCCACATCCAGAGGATCTAGTGCCCTCTTCTGGCCTCCTCTGGGTACCAGGCACACAAGCAATGCACATACATACATGCCGGCTAAATACTCAAACAAATGAAAATAAAATCTGTTAAGAGTCTATGAACAAAAAAAAACAAAAACAAAAACAAAAAAAGAACAACAAAAAAAAGAGTTTATGAACAATTCTGTTAACAAGTTGGAAATTAAATCATTACAGCAAAAATAAACATTCTCACCCAAGTGTCTATCAGTGGATAAAGCCAATGTGCTATATTTGTACACAATAGAATATTACTTGGCCTTTAAAAACAAAGTAAACATGCCATTTATGACATAGATGAACTTGGAGGACACTATTATAAATGAACTAAGCCAGACAGAAAAAGACAAGTAGCTCATGATCTCACTTATATGTGGAATTGAAAATAAAAGTTGAACTTAAAGCTGCAGACTGTAATGGGCTTGCCAAGGGCTAGTGGAGAAAAAGTTGGGGAGATGTTGGTGACAAAATGCAAAATTTCTGTTGGACAGAAATAATAGATTCTGGAGATCTGTTTTACACCATGAGTACCACAGATGTACTTTATAGAAGGAATTGCCCAGATAATGTATTTTAAATGTCTATTCTGCTACTTTTAAATAAAGCATGTGACTCAGTGCTCTACTTCATTAGCATATTTTCTCACTTCATAGTGGGAATGCACACACATCACATTTATTTGTTTATATATATTTATATATATTATATATAAGATATTCTTATTTATCATTTCTTAATAAAGTTGGAAAAATGACAAATGTGAATCGCAAAAAAAAAAAAAAATGAAAAGCAAAAGAAATTCCCTTTCCCATCACTCAATTTGTAAATGAGGGGATACGTATTCAAACCATGGTCTGCCAGTTACACAGCCTGCCTTCTGTCCACATGGCTGGCTATTCCCCAAGGAATATCTCACACACACACACACACACACACACACACACACAAACACACACATACACACACTCCCCATCATACAGAGAAAATTCTCGAACCTCTTTCTATCAAGGGCTCAGCAAGTTCCTAAAATTGCAGCTTTCCCATCTTTTAACCCCACTGCCAAGAGTGTCCCTCTGGAACAGGTCCTCAGGCTCCCTGAAGAACCTCCTCCTCTCTCAGTGTTCTGTTGATAGACTAGGTACGGAGACATGGCTTCCTGGTCTACCTCACAGAGTTGTGGTGGTCAGATAATAATACTGCTAATAGTAACACTCATAAGGCCTTTCGGTTGAGATCTGAGCAGGGCAAATGCCAGAGTCTCCAGTCATGGTTTTTGACAGGCCTGTCATGCTTAACTAACAAGATTAGCATTCCAAATACTATGAAAAAATGAGGGAGTTGCCACCACGTTAACAGATGCTCTGATAACTTGTCAGCTATGGTAAGACGATGGACAAGGAGAGAACAGTCATAGCACAGGTTAGCTCCCTCAGAAGTCTGTAAAGGCCAAGAGATGGGCTTTCACACCTTCATTGCTCTTCAGCAATCTCTTCCGTGCTTGGTGCGGAAACAGGCTAAAATAACAGCAGCCTTGATGCCTCCTGACTCCTACTCCAGAAGCCACCACCAGTCACTTAGTAGGCCTGACTCTAGGCAGCTGACACCGCCTCAGGCTCCTGCCCTGGAGCAAGCAGTGCTGGAAGGTAGTCAGGGGTTAGCCAAGACCTTCCAGAGGTTTGTTGTACTGTTTAAGGTGATAATGAGTCACACCATCATCATGTGAATGAAAACCAGAAAATGACATTATGACTTAAAGATTTCCTTCTGAAACAGAATGGCTTGGGGAGCAAGGACTGAATGAAGGACAGAGCAGATGATCTCACAGTTCCCATCAGATGACCAACTCTGTCCTCTGTGGGGTTTTCTCTCATTGTGTGATCTTAAATGACACCATCCACTTAGGAATGCCTTCGGCTAACGAACACGGGGTGGGGAGGCGTCGATTAGACGGGAAGCAAAAGAAATGCTTGTGGTTGAAATTATCAAGGAGCACAGTAATGGTGGTCTCTAAGTCTCAGAGTGCCCATCCCACCCCACTCCCAGCCACACATGGGAGTGCACATTCATAGTCCCATTACTTAGGAGGTGGAGGCAAGAGAATCAGAAGTTTGAGGCTAGCCTACGGTATGTGGTAAGTGGGAAGGTAACCTGGGCTACGTGAGACCCTGTCTCAGACAAACAGTACCCCTAAACATTTACGTTAAACTCATCTGAAGTTTTACGCTGAGGGCCAGTGGGTAAAGGCACTTCCTGCCAAACCTGACAATCTTAGTTCACTCGACAGGACCCCTATGGGGGAAGGAGAGAACTTTTGACCTCTGCATACACCCATGCATACATGTACACACACACACACACACACACACACACACACTCTCTCTCTCTCTCTCTCACTAAATAAGAGATGTAAATAGAAGTTGAAAGGTCCTGTGTCTCATGCATCTCTTGTTCTGCTCAGTAGAGCTGCTGTTTGGAAGCTGAGCTGGCACCCCTGCTCAGCATTGAGAGTGCCCCTCCCCTGATGAGGAATGCTTCAGGACCTGCAGCAGATTCCCAAACCCACAGGCAGCACCTAACCCTGGACATGCAATGGGTACATACACATTTAATTCTTTTCCCATCAAGCGCACTTGCCTTTTGCTCTTCAAGTTCCAGGAGTGACAATAAAAGTAATCCAGCTGTCTCATTCTGTCTGTGGTTACATGGATAAACGAGTCCCTCTTAATTAGGATCTTAAGTATATTTTTCTCACTGTCTTTAAAGTGAGAGTATTCCCTTCTTAAATCTAAGAATGCATGCTGCAGTTTTTCTTTGGAATCACTGAATTTACAGGCACTCCTTGAACACTTTGGAGCCATTGCTAATTAAAATAAGTGCTGTTCAAACAGAGCACTGTAATGTCACGTCTGATAATGCCATGTCTGAGATGGCTAAGTAGTCATTGGGCAAGTAGCATGTACAGCGTAGATACACCAGACAAAGGGGTGATCTGTGTCCTGAGCAGGACAGAGCAAGGTTGGATAGAGAGTGTGTTACTCAGGACAGTGATCAGTTAGAGAAAGCTGTTTGTTTCTAGAATTTCCCATTTCATATTTTCAGTCCTCAGTTGAATGTGAACAAGAAATCCCAGATAAGGGGGACTGCTGTGCAGTTTAAGAAGTTTGAGATTACCACCACACAGCTGGAAACCTTCTCTCTCATCTCATCATTTAGACATTAAACATGATCATTTTAAAAACAAACCAGAGAATCTTATATAATGAAAGTTCAAAAATTCCTAACATAGAAGAATTGAGACAGCACAGTTGGGTTTTCTGCTGTTTGCATTATAATGGCTAAGTAATCTTCTTTTTTTTCCCCCTTATAAAATACATGCTTCTCATAAGTTCAAATGATGGGTATTTAAGTCCCAGGCCGTACATCATCCTTATGAAATCATCCCAGCTAACTGATGCACTGCACATCATTCATGAAAGGGGGGTGGGAGGGAAAGTGTCTTGATGTTTTAAAAGGATTAAAAATGAGTTTAAAACATGTTCATAAAGTAGTATATTTAAAATGGTCTTGTTTCCACATAAAACTGGACAGTATTACCTTACGCAAGTTTGAGAAATTGTACATCTTGCTGCATAAGCTGTGGGTGACACTGGTTGGAAAACTAATGAGGGCAATATCGTTAGTGCCCACAGGAGCATCACACACGGGGCGGTACCCCTGAGCACATGGCCTTTTGTAGTTCTGAGGGAGGGTCCTCCTCCTGCCCCAGTGCCTGGCTGGTGGAGGCAGTCTTTATGCTTGGGGTACAGACACACATTCAACCTCCCCTTTTTCCTCTTTGTGTCTCCTTTAAGGACACTCTATGCTTTGAGAGTCCATCCGAATCTAGTATTGCATATATTACTGTACCTAAGATAGTAATAATTAATGTAATTAATATAATCCATCCTTAATTACAGCTGCAGAGACTCAGCTTCTTTTTTTAAGAGTTATTTATTTATTATGTATATAGTACTCTGCCTGCGTGTGTGCCTGCACACCAGAAGAGGGTAACAGATCTCGTTATAGATGGTTGTGAGCCACCATGTGGTTAGTGGGAATTGAACTCAGGACCTCTCAGGACCTCTGGAAGAACAGTCAGTGCTCTTAACCTCTGAGCCATTTCTCTAGCCCCCCAATTAATATATATACTTTTTTTTGCAAATGTTCTTTATTAAAAATAATGGGTTTTACTGGGCGTGGAGGCAGGTGGATCTCCGTGAGTCTGAGCCCAACCTGGTTTACAAAGCAAGTCCAGGACAACAAGGGCTCCACAGAGAAACGCTGTCTCAACAAACAAACAAACATGTCATGTCATAACATTTTCATACATGCATACCAGGTACACACTTCAGTCATGTTTACTCCTTTCACAGTCTCTTGTCTTAGTCCCATTCGTGCTGGCCCCACCCTGTCTCCTAGTAATTCCTCCACTTGATTTCCATGTCCCCCCCCACCCACCACCACCACCCTACATGCCAAAAAAACCCTCTAGAGTCCGCATATAAAATATTTTTCTTTCTGGGGTCTGGCTTATTTTGCTTAACATGATGAATCTCCAGTTCCAACCATTTTCCTGTAAAGTACTTCTGCATGGCTGAAATACTCCACTGTAGACTGCACCACACTGTCTTTACCTGTTCCACTCCTGACAGACACCCGGGGCTGATTCTGTGACTTGGCTCTAGTGAGGAGTGCTTCAGGAGCCCACACCTGCCGGTGCCCGTAAAGCCAGGCCATCCGAAAGCAGAGGTGCTCGCTATCCGTGCCAGCACACTTCTAGACCTCAAGGATCACGTGTCTGCAGCAGCCTTCTCTGGACACACATTGTACTATCTGTCAGAGGCGGTATGCTGAAGCACTTAATATGGAAACAACTGAGTTTTGGGAACGCTTGCCTCAGAAAAGTTTGGGAAAGGCCCTTTTGAGAGATAGGTGAGTCACTCAAGGCAGGGTTATCATCCAAGCGTTTATAACAAGTGGAGACCAGGTTGTTGTGACAGTAGGTCGAGGGGAGCAGATACCAGCAGAGGCTGTAACACACCTGACTGGGTTGTGGCGGTTGCCTCCGTCAGTGTGAGCTGCGCAGATAAGTCACAGACTATGAAGGGAGCATCTGGCCTAGCGTCCTGCCCAGGATGGCCAGCCTCCCAGGCTCTACCTCGAGTTCTGGGACAATTCTAATTGACTGGCCTCAGGGTTCAAGTGAGGTCAGGAAGCTTGCAGTGGCTCTGAGAGTCAGGAAACCAACCTCTGGCCAGATGGACATGGAAGCAAAAGCAGAGGCCACTGTTAGTCTCTCTCATCTTCTCTCTCTGGCAGAGAGCAAGGCCTGCAACCAGCTGTATGCTGTGCTGGTATCTGCATTAGCCATGTACCCCATGTGTGCACACACCACCCCTGGCGTCCAGAGCACAGGGACTGGGGCTCATGCAGCCTTCAGTATTGCTGGGATCAAATGTATTGTCAAGGTCTCCATCCTGGGGTATATTTGCCTTCTTAAGGTTCTAGCTTTGAAACCTCTCTCTGATTCTCTCTCTGCTCAGGTGAACTTGATTTTTTCCAGACATTCCTTTCTTGAGACTTAACTAATTCCCTTCGACTGCTTCTTGCTATAGAATCAGTTCTGATCACTCCCTATGTGAATTTGTCTCCTGGGACATTCCAGCCTGGACAGAAATAGCAGATAACTTTAACTCGTTGACTTGTAATTATCTACCACATTTCTGAGGGGAAGGGTTGATGTTTATTGGCATCTACTGTGCTAAGCAAGGAAACAGCTGTCTTGTTCATCATTCAGCTTAATATTCCAACAGCCCCATTGCTAAACACTGGTCTCTGGAGCTAAGATAAGGTCTTGCTCAAGGGCCCAAGTGAGATTGCTGAGACCTGAGCCAAGGGCCATCTTACTCCAGATGTTGATTTTCAGATGAATTTTCATAAAGCCGACATTTTATATGTGGTTGTAGAGATTGTGTGGGGCCTCGCATATGCTGGGTAAGCTATCTACCACAGGGCTGTAGCCCCAGCTTCTCGGGTTTTTAGGAGTAAAGTATAGTCTCAGTCTGAAGCAACCCTTCGCTCTTGGTTTTTCTGGCTACCAAACCAGCGAAGGAAATTTTTGTGGATGGCATTCATCCAAAGTCTCAACAATGCCTCTTCTGCTGCTGAGGCTGCAGAGGAAAAAGAACTTTTATACAGTGTTGGGGAACGTCACTTAGTCCAGCGACTATGGAAATCAGTACAGAGGGTTCTCCGTGTGGCCCAGCTGTCCCATTTCTGGGGGCCTACCCCCGGGAGGTAACTGCACACACATGTCCTTTGCAGCACCATTCACAAGACCGAGGGAGCATCTGCGCACGTAAAGCATGGTGCATAGTCACAATGGAATACCAGCCACAGGGATGTGAATCATGGCATTTTCAGGAATATGAATGCAACTAAAGATTGTCGTAGCAAGCAAAGTCAGCCGGACACAAGTATTGTTTGTTTTCACTCAAACATAGAATCTGTTTGTTTGGTTTTAAAAAAAAACCAAAACAACAGAAAGTGATAGTTGGATTGCTAAAAACAGGATAGGGGGATACATATGGGAGGGTGTTATAAGATTAGGGTAGTTGGGAGGGTGAGTATATAATGTATAGATGGAAATGTCGCAGTGAAATCCATTCGTATATACACTAATTTTGATAAATAATAGGCAAGCTTTATTTTCGGGTTTGTTTGTTTGGTTTTGTTTTTACTTTTCCAAACTTTTTCTAATTCTTTGAAAATTTCATACGTGTGTACACTATACCTTAATCTTACCCACCCAACTCCCGCTAAATCCTCCCTACCCAGCAGTTAGGAGGGCTGGCTGCTCCTCCAGAGGACCTGGGTTCAATTGCCCCCACTCATAGGGTGGCTCACAACCATCTGTAACTTTAGTTTTAGGGGATACAAAACCCTCTTCTAGCCCACATGGGCACCAGCTACACACATGGTACAGACGCACATATAAGCAAAACATCCACACACATAAAATAATAAATAAGTCTTAAAACAAAAAAAAAGTAACCCGCTGAGTCCCACTCATACTGCCCATCAATGGCTGAGGGTAGGGCATGGTTCTGCTACTGTTATTTTCACCCTGTGCTTTGGGGGAGCTTTCCTGTGACCAGAGTATATTGCCCTCACAAGGTAGGTTCTCCAGGAAGCAGATGCTGGGTTGGAGAGAAGAGTGAGAACTGTTGGTAGGGGCAAAGCCTGGAAGGAAAGAAGCAGGACAGGAGGAGGAGGGGAGCCAGTATTCCTAGTCAGACCTGGGGTCGTCTGCCCAGGGAGGAGCTCTGGGGACAGGGATGGTGTGAGGCAGGGCATGACAGGAGGACTTAGGACTGGCAAGACTCCCACTTGACCCAGCCATTGGCCAGGAATTACCTCGGAAGAGAGTAACGGTGACCTGAGAAGTTCACCACCAGAGGTCATGAGCTGGTCGCACTGGACATCAGCAAGGTCCTTCCCTGAAGGAGATCTGCATGGTGTGGCTCTGTAGTCACATAACCTGGGAATTTGCCTGTCCCTCCTTGGCCCATCTTATGTGACAGCTTGCTGCCTTCCATGTGAATCGACAAGAGCAGTGGCCACGGGGTGAAAGCTGGCAGGTGCAGGTAGACCACATTCACTCATCAGAAAGAGTCCTCGTTGTAGACAAGTGAGGTCTCCATCTTGGGAGGGCTGAGTTGGGAAGACAGTTACTGAGAGCAGGGTGCCCCTGAGAAAGGCCAGGATTGCAGAGGTGTCCTGAATTTGCCATTTTGCCCCACCTCTGCTTGTCAGATGGCTCCTTCGTGCTTTGATTTTAAGTAAGTTGAACAAATACTGCCTCCATTTTTCCAACATTCTTGGGGGCTAATGCAAGTCATTACTCAGAGATGAAATGCAGAAGTTGGCCACCTCCACCCACACCCTATGAAACCACTTTACCTCCTCCCTGCCAAGTGGGCCTGCCTGAAAATGCCTGGCTTCCCCTAAGCCCTTGTTTATGGGTGTGAGACATAGTTGAGGTGTTTACTTACCACTGAAATAGATAGAATTCCTGGTGATGCTAAGAGAAGCCTGTTTTTGGCTGTTGAAAGTTGGCAGCCCTTTTTTTTTGTTTGTTTTCAAACCTGGTATAGCAAGCTACATCAGGACAGGGCTTTGTCATGAATCCCAGCTTCATTTCCATGGTTTGTTTGCAATTAGATGGATTTGAATCCTGGCTACACCTAACCAGCTCGATGGCCCCATTAATCTTATAAGCTTTGGCTTTCGCACATTGGAAAAGTGAGTCATGGTTTTCACCGGATGTGGCTGTTTTAGGTTGATCTGAGGTTCTGTGTTCATAGACTTGACATGGAATGCTGTTTGGTGTTAATCGGTATTGATTCCTGTCCTCGGTTTCTGTGGGAAAAGCCACAGGTGTAGAGCCCTTCTAATGTAAAGTAAACACTGTTAGAAGCAAACTTTGGGTCTTTGGCATTTGCATGTCCTCCAATGGAATGCTTTTGTTTGTTTGTTTGTTTCAGAGTTTTGGAGGTTTTTGGTTTTTTGTTTTTATTTTTTTGAGACAGGGTTTCTTTGTGTAGCCTTGGCTGTCCTGGACTCGCTTTGTAGACCTGCATGGCCTCAAACTCACAGCAGTCTCTGCCTCTGCCTCCCTGAATGCTGGGATTACAGGAGTATGCCACCACGCCCGACTTGGAAAGCTTTTTTTAATGCTTCACTTAAAATATCTGACAAAGAGGGAAAAAGGAAAGGCATTTATAATATCTGAAACTAGGAACCAGAAACCTCCAAATGTGCACATCCTCAGAGCACAGTTACAGTTACTCAGCGGATGCTATGAGTTCACCATCATCCCTCCCCCATCTGTAAAGGCATGCTTTGTCTGTTTTTCTAGGCCAGGGTTCTGTTGACTTGGCGTTCTTGTAATCAAAGGCCTCTAAAACCAGCAAGAGTCCTAGCAGATCACAAAGATGGATGGCCCATGGGGAAGGATCCAGCATTTCCTTTAGCTTCATAGTAGCACCCTTTGCCCAGAGGAGGAAGATCAGAAGCTGGTAATCAGTCTGCATGAGCCTTAGTAGATTTTGGGACCTGGCAGCCTAGCCATGCCTGCCAGAGGAGAAATAAAAAAGGAAAAGGAAGGTTCAATATGTGTAGAAGGGATTTTGGATTAGGCCATCAGCCAGAACATGAGGGGAAAGTTGCCTTGCTGTTTCTTTTAGTATCTTCTCTGACTTCTTTTCAGAATTGAAAGCAATTCTGAAAAGAAGCCCACAATTTTGATGGAAGCTGTTTTGACATAAGTGAAACCAGGCTTGGCACGAGGAGAGGGCAACTCAGGCCAAACCCATGAATCGGACCCTGGAAGGATAGAGCCGAGCTAGAGAAATTGTTTCAAGATGGGTCTGAATCCACTTGAAAGTCAGGGAACCAGAGGGCGCAGACATTTCGTCAATGTCTGAATTAGTACGTGAAGAGCCTCGTATGGGCTCCCAGGGCCCCTCTCTTCTCTGAGTTACCTCTGAAGCAGGGAGAGGGACACTGCAGGGACTTGGAAGGTCACCTAGGGGTTGTGAGCTGCCAGCTGTGGCTGGTTTAGGGAAAGCAGAGCAGAAAAGGAAATGTGGCCCTCACTCACTGAGCTTCCAGAAGCTTTGGCTGTGAGAAGAACTTGGGAGTTGTGTCAGGGAAAGTATGAGACTCAGTCCTCACTTTTTTTGGGGGGTGGTGGTGGTGGTGGTGGCTCTATTTGAGAACATAAATTGAGTGCAATCTTTTAAAGCTTTATTCTGGAGCCTTGATAGCAGCCTCCTGCGGGGAAGAGCAAGGGCAACAGCCTATGTGGGAGGCCTAGGAACTGGCATAGGACTCGCTCTCTTAGGACAGCAGAGTGCATGAAAAGCTTTGAGAAAAGCAGTCTCAAGGGCAGCTCAAGAAAGGAGCACTAGAAAGGGCCAGCCTTCCATTTTCATCCTGAGAAGTTTACTGGAATCGCAAATGCACAAGGCACCCAAGTGTTAGCATTCGCTGGAGAAGTTGCAAGTCAACCCTATTTCTTTGAGGTGTAAGCATCTGAGATAGAGAACAGTGATACAACTTCCTTGTTGCGTGGAAATCAAGATGATTTTCCCCTCAACCCCAGGACCTTGCTGTTTTCATCCAGCTGTTTCTCTGCAGTGCCCCACCCCCACCCCTTTATTTCCAGAAGATCTTTAGAGGGAATTTAAAGAGCACAGAGTCTGTTTCAGCACAGAAGGGATGTTACAATGTCTCAGTGGTTACAGGAGATAGGGCTGAAGCAGAAGAGGGAATGCCTGCACTTACTGCTGAGAGACACGACGTCTCCGCTGTCCTGAAGGCTGACGCCCTGGATCTGATCAGGATGTTGTAGACATGGCGTATTGGCTCACCCTCGGATGCACACTGATTTATATTTCTAGTCACCGGTGCCCACAAAATGTTGAGCTCCCTTTATAAGCCTGATGTTAAGGAACAAAACCTATTATAAACCAGCTAGTCTGAGTATTGTTCTGCTGTATGTGGAGAACTGTCATTCTCGCCCTGTTGGTGGGACGCCCGTTAGCCCGCGGTAGGCTCATGAATGAAGACAAAAGAAATGAGGCTTCTGGGTCAAGGATGACAGGCAGTTCATTGTTCACGGGAATAATAGTACACTAATTCCTACTCTGTTTTCACTCGGTCCCTTTTACTTCGGTTACTCACAGCCACTTGTTCTGAGAAGAGGAAATGGAAGGTTTCAGAAATCACGATTTTAAATTGTGTGCCATTCTCAGTAGCGTGAGGGACCCTTGAGCCATCCCGCCCTGTTTCTCCCAAGTTGTGAACTCTCCCTTTGTCCAGGGTGACCGTGATGTCTCTACTGCCGACTTGCTCGTCATTAGGCTAACTTGGTTAGTAGGTCAACTGTTGTGCTAAACGATGGACTATGTTCAGATAAGCCCTATTTTCTTAATTGTAGCCAAAAAGCACCAGAGGAGAATGAATGACAATTCATTAATGTACCAAAGGGAAAGAAAAACAGTGTACAGAGTATGTACTCTCCTTTAATCACTCATCCAAGGGAAGGTCTCGGAATACATTCCTCATAGATGACTCGGGATTACTGTAGCCAGAGTGTTAGCACATCTCCGTCGTCTCCCCAGGCCCCACTTTTCTCTGGGGAACATGCACCTCACCCATGCCCGTCACTTAATCCGCACTTTGGAACTATGTGATGCTTACAGCTTTTCTGAGAGAAGCTTGTCTCTCAAACTCAAGCTATCTGGGAGGCATCGCCTGAAGCAGGCTGCCTCCCTTCCCTCTGTGGACCTGTCTGAACTTGCTTCCCTCTGTTTCCCAGCCAAGTCTTCCCTGGGAAATCAGTCTCCAGGTAATTAGCATTTCCTCCCAACCCACATTCCTGCAGAACCACCAAACAGCCTCGGAGAGTCCTCTGGACCGACCAGGCTTCACGCATTTCCAGAGACCATAGATGGTGGCTCAGCATCCTTTACTTCTCAGGAGAAAAATAATCATAGGCAAAAAAAAAAAAAAAGGTTGATTTCCACTTGTTAAATAGAGAAGCTGTTAGCACCTAATCTGGTGTGTGTTCATATGCGTTTTTTGTTTGTTTATTCGTTTGTTCATTTATGAATCTTGTTCTATATCCTAGGCTAGCCTGGAACTCACTTTCTAGCTCAGGCTGGCCCAGAGCTTGTGTCAGTCCTGCCGTGGCCTCCCAAGTACTGAGATTACAGGTGTGAGCCACCACTCCTGGTTTCCACTATTGTTCTGTGTAACTCAGATCCCACACGAAGGGTATGGCCCTGGGTTCCATCTCCTGCTCCAGAACGCAAAAACAAAATGTATGCTTCAGACCCTATCATAGTAACCATGTGTGAACACCCTCCTTTGGTCAGGGATTGTTTTCATGTTCGTGAGTGTCTGACATTCTGAGATGAGGTAGGAGTTTCTGCTTTGTTGAAAAGTCTTGAATTATAGGATTCCTTTAGAGTTCTTAGGTTATATGACATGTCATGAGCAGTATCCAGGTTAGTTTGCAATATGTGTATGTATCCACCCACAGTTCAGCATGCAGTGCCCCTTTTCAGATTCACCCCATGTATAGGACTCAGTAGTCTGCGGCCAAACTCCTGAGGCAGTTTTCAGAATCACCCGGAGATTCTTTCTTCTGAGGGGTTGGCACAATCATCAAAATGTCCCCATTGTATCACTCTCTCCAGGGCTCCTGGGTGGGGCATGACCGGACAGTGTGTGACTTTGGCCTTCTAGCTTCTGACTGTATTGGTCCTGGCATTATTATTATTATCCGTATTATTATTATTATTATTATTATTATTATCCATATTTCCTGTAGTTCTTGTTGAAATTCTAGGCACCTGTATTAGCTCTTCCAAGTGTCTTGTCCACCCTGACCATTCCTTCCACAGAGAGCAGAGACTCCATATCTGGACTGTGTCAGGGAGGTAGAGTTCTTCAAAGCTCCAATTTGAATCAGACCTTTGTGGGGCAGAGGATGAGGGAAAGAGGAAAGATAAAAATGGAAAGTTCTAGGGTACAACCAGAACCTCGGTCCAAAGAGGTGTGTTTCAGCTCTTATGGAGGACCCAACTCCAATTCAGCACTCATGTCAAGCGGCTCACAACTGCCTTTGACTCCCATCTCTAGGGAGTCTGATGCCCTCTTCTGACCTTCACATGCAACTGCACCCACATACCCATACCCGTGCATAGACAAGTGTTCACACAGAGATGCACACATACACACACAATTTAAAATCTTTAAAGTATATAATAAAACCTCATTACCAGGCATGTTGGCCTTTCTTCATTCTAAAATCATCCTAGGAAAGTTAAAGTAACGTTTTAAGTGCTAAGAGAAAATCTAAACTGGGGGGAGGGGGCAGCTTGAAACAGTGTCATAAAGAAGCCTCTGAGAAGCTAATCGAGCCATTGTTGTGTATGTGTGTGCGTGTTTGTGTGTGTGAAGAGGAAATCTTCTATTTTTCTAAACTTCACACATCCCTCATCGTACTCAGTTTATCCTTTCTCATTGGCAGTGCTGTGGTTCGTTCCCAGCACAGCTCAGGCTGAAGCTAGTTACCCCACACAAATGTGCTTGGGGGCACAATCTAGTGGGGTGCTATGCTTGAGCTATGACTGAACTCATGCCTTTGCCAGGCGAGTGTTTACTCTCATGGGACTGATCGGTTAGCTCCAGAGCTGGTGACAATAAAGTGAGTCCATCCTTTGCTCTCTCCCCTGCCTGTGTGCACTCACTGCCTCCTCCTGCCATGAGTTAAGGAAGCATAAGGACCTTGTGAGATTGTACCCACCCAACCTCAGACTCCCCAGCCTTTAGCATCACGAGCCAAAATAAACCTCTTTTCTTTATGAATAGCCACGGCTCAGATTTCTGTTAAAACAACCAAGAGCTAAGACCTGAGCTGATGCTGAAGTTCAGTGTAAGGTTTCTAGTGCTTGAGGCGGAAAGATGGAGGTCAGTAAAGTGCTTGTCTGCGAAACTATGAGGACTTCTGTGCCTGGAAGAGAAGGAAGCAGTCAGGCATGGGGACACACACTTGTAATTTCTACTGGACTATAGGCCTTACCGCCTACCTACCGTAGCCTATGTGATGAGTTCTAGGCCAGTGAGACAGCTTGTTGAAAAAGAAAAAGAAGGGAAGGGAGAGGAGGGGAGAGAAAGGTAGGAGAGAAGGGAGGGGAGGGGAGGGGAGAGAAAGGTAGGAGAGAAGAGAGGGGAGGGGAGCACCAAAGCAATGATACTCAAAGTTGTCCTGTAGCCCCCACGTGTGTGTGTGTGTGCGCACGCACACACACGCACACACACACACACACACACACACACACACACACACCTCTAATGCTAGATAAGAATCCTAGTGAACATAAAAGGGAGCTAAACTACATGAATTACCAGAAAGTACTGTAAAGGCTAGGTAAGTCATTTGGATACATACCGATAGACAATATGGGTCCATGAGATGGAAGGTGATTTAAGGATTCTAAGAAAATGAACCCTTAGCCAGTGTGTCTTTCTCACTGGCTTATTACAGGGTCCATAATTCATTAATTACCCATTCATTGTCTTTGAGATGACCTTATAAAATCCAGAGTCCAGGAAGGAATAAAACAACCTGTCTCACAGTTCCTTTATGGTGTCAAGGTGCTATTTATTGCTAAGAAGCCAAATGAAGGCAGAGAGAGGGGGGTGGGGTGTTGAACTGAAGATAAACCATTTTTGGCTTTATAGTTTTGCCTAGCATAGACCCAGTAGAAAAAGTGAAATACCATCACAGGCACCTTCCAAGGTTCTTGGAGCCTCCCTGAGAGCACGTGTGTGTGTGTGTGTGTGTGTGTGTGTGTGTGTGTGTTACTAGGATTGAGGTCAGTGGCTCACGTATACTCAGCAAGCATTCTACCATTGAGCTATTGAGCTATTTCACCAGCCCTCATGGTGCTGATCTGGCTGTTAGGTGTGGGGAATCCTTTGGGCCAGACTCCAGCACATTTCTACCAAGCCAGTCAACTGTATCTTCCCTTTCTATCACTAGTGTGTTGCTGACATGGAGGCTCATGGTGAGATGAGCCACCCTCCTTCCCATGTGCTGACAGCCCAGCTTTCCCATCAGATTTTCCCTGGTGACAGAATCTCAGAAAGGCATCTTAATGTCTGTTTACCCACCATCCTCCTTTCATAGGAGTCAGCATTGTGTCGGGAGGGAGAGCAGGTGGTTTGTTCCATTCAGAAGCTTCTTTCTCATTACTCATTTAGTGAGGATGGAGGCTGAGTAGCCTCTGTAGCTGTGCTGGGTCTTTTTTGTTTTGTTTTTAAAGCAGGAAGGCCAGAAGCAGGTTGGGTTTATGAAGGATTTAGTTGTTGACACTCTCTGCTTGGGAACCGGTGATGTGTAGGAGGTGGCATGATTCCAGTGGTGTGGGCATTTCCCCAGGATTCTTTGGGGATCTGTACATCTTTATCTCCTTGGGGAGTGGATGGTCCATCCTGTCTTCATTTCCGGACTTTGAGTAAGTCCTTATTGGAGCTTTAATGATCTGAGACCCTAATTACCAACCATTACTTCCTTCCCTCACGTCTTTGCATTCTTAAGGCGCTAAGAATGCAGTGGAGCAGACACTAAGTCACACTTCACATGCATCCTCTCAGTTTTATTCTCTCCTGCTTCTTTGTATTTGTCGGCCCTCGGATATATGAAAAAGTGACAAGCTACGACCAGCCTTCTTTCTCTTCTTTCTTACTCCTGCACCTGTTCCTGGTTGACAGTTGCCAACAGCCTCCTTCGTCCTCGTCAGCTTTGTGAATGTCTTTCTCTCCTGTAAATGTGGTGCCCCAGGAATGGCAGTCCATGTGCACGATGAAAAGCCCAAACTAGAGCCAATATCAAGAAGAAGAAAATCCAATGGGGCGGTGGTGGTACATGCCTTAATCCCAGCACTTGGTGGGCAGAGGCAGGTGAATCTCTGAGGGACAGCCCGGTCTACAGAGTGAGTTTTAGGACAGTCAGGGCTGCACAGAGAAATCCTGTCTCCACCCACTCCCCCCCCAAAAAAAAAAAAAAAGAAAGGAAAGGGAAGGGGAAAGGGAAAAAGGGAAAGGAAAGGAAGAATCCTCACGTGGCTTGCAGTGCTTCCTTAGCCAGTGGCATATTAATGCCCCATCCTTGCTCAGCACTGGGTCTGGTTCATTTTGTCTGCTTCCAGGCAAAAGCTTTGTTGTTTTTTTTTTTTTTTTTTTTTTTTTGTGTATGTGTGTGTGTGCTGGTCATTTCTTTTATTCTAAAATAAGAATTTTGTCCAGTCTGTTTTTATCTGTTTATTTTATAAATAAATGAGGTAGGTGAGTGTTTTGTATGTAGTATGTATATATACATATGTATGTACATACGTGTAGCGTATGCATGCCTGGTGCCTGCCTTGAGGAGTGAGAATAGCATTGGACCCCAGGAGGCAGAGCTGCAGATGGCTGTGAGCCAGCAGGCAGGTGCTGGCAGCTGAACCCAGGTCCTCTGGAGAAGCCAGTGCTCTTGACTACTGAGCCGTCCCTCCAGCCGGCCCCCATTTTATCTGATCTTTACTTTGGGAATTGTATTATTCATCAGCCACACACAGGTGGAAGTCTTGTGTGATTCCAATGCAGGGGATTATTGAAGAAGTTAATTTTTTTTATATAATCTCTTCACCTGTTTAAATTCATAATTTAGTATGCCTGTGGGATATAAAGTCTGACATTTTCAATTATGCATCATAATGATCAGATCAAGGAAATTGGCACCCATCACCTCTATTATTGGCCATTTGAATGTTTTAGGAACATCCAAAATCCTCTCCTAGTTATTTTAAAATGTGCAATTAAATGTTGTCAAATTTGGTTGCCCTGTTATGCTATAGAATAGTAGAATTTACTTCCCCTAAAATAATTTTTGATGTATTTATTTTTTATTTTTATGTGCATTGGTGTTTTGCCTGCATGAGGGTGCCAGATTTCTTCCAGAACTGGAGTTATAGACAGTTGTGAGCTGCCATGTGGGTGCTGGGAATTGAACCCAGGACCTCTGGAAGAGCAGCCAGTGCTCTTAACGGCTGAACCATCTCTTCAGCCCCCAAGAATTAAACTTTATTTTATTAGGAACTGGAGGTAGAGCAGAGAAGTGGACTGCTCGCCTAGCTTATAGAAGGCCCTGGGCTCAGTCATCAGTACTGCAAAGCAAACAGAACAAAAATAAACTTTAGGGGGGAAAAAATAATATGTTGGGCTTGACTCTGTTGTAGAAAAACTCTGCTCAGGCTCCTGATTCCAGGAGAGAGAAATTGAAAGTCTCCAGTCTGGGGGGTTGTCTGTTTGCTTGAGGTACTGGGAGTTGTTTCCACATCAGCAATTGAATATACTGAAAGATGGAGCTTGAGTGTTGAACTCACTAGGAGGTGTTGGGTGTCAGTCCACTGGCCAGGCTTTCAGTCACGGGATCCTGGCTGGTCGCTGGTCTAGGAAGGGTTGGCGTCTAAACGTGCCCGTCTGTGTGTTGCAGTTACCTGGCTGAGCAGTGCTGGAATGGCGGCTTCATCTACCTGATCATGCTGCGGCGCTTCAAGCACAGAACCCACGTGACCTACAATGGCAGCAGCGGCAACAGCTCAGAACCCGGAGAGACTCCCACCTTGGAGCTGGGTGACCAAACCTCAAAAAAGGGAAAGAGAACACGAAAGTTTGGGGTCATTTCCAGACCCCCTATCGACAAGGCCCCCGAAGAACCCAAGAGCAGCAGTGGCTGCGACGTGACAGACGACCCCAGCTCTGAGCTGGAGAACGGCACAGAGCCGGAACTTGGAAATGGCCATGCCTTTGAGCTAGAAAATGAACCGCATTCTCTCAAGGATGTGGCTGGACCCCATCTGGAGAGGTCAGAGGGGGACGGAGGGGCAGAACTCAGAATTCCAAAGACAGAAGCCTGTCTGGGCAACAGCAATGACAAACGCCGCTTCTCAAAAACCGGGAAGACGGACTTCCAGTCGAGCGACTGCCTGGCACGGGTAAGGTGCTACCAAATCTAATCTTCCCTTTCTTTTCTTTTTCTTAATGTGTGCATGCATGTATGTGTATGTGTGTCTGCCTGCCTAGCTGCCTGCCTGTTGGTATGTGGGTACATGTGTGTAGAGGCCAGAGGCCAGAGGCCACTCAAAGGTATCATTCCTCCGGTGCTCTCCACCTTATGTTTTGAGATCTCTCACACCAGCCTTCACCAAGCAGGTTAAGCTGACTGACTGGCTGGGAAGCCCCTGGCATCTGCCTAACTAGAATGCTTCCATGTCCAGCCTTTTTTTTTTTTTTTTTAAGATTTATTTATTTACTTTATAGGCATTGGTGTTTTGCCTGCATGTATGTCCGTGTGAGCGTGTCAGATCCCCTGAAACTGGAGTTACAGTTGTGAGCTGCCATGGATGCTGGGAATTGAACCCTGGGTCCTCTGGAAGAGCAGCCAGTGCTCTTAACTGCTGAGCCATCTCTCTAGTCCCCCCATGTCTGGCTGTTTGTCTAGATTCTGGGCATTGAATTTGGGTCCTCATGCTTGCAAGGCAAGCCCTGCACTGTCTCAACAGCTATTTCCTTGGTCTTAGAATATGAATTTTAACATAAATACTGTTGGAGTTGCTTTTCAAGTTTAGGAAATGTACCTAAGATAGCCTTGTACTTAGAAGCCAACAAACTCATCGAGATAAATGATCAGAGCCTGTAACAATAACAGAAAAGTTCAAGTTGTTTTATCCTGCTTAAGGAGGCAGTGAAGTGATCCTAAGTGGAAAATTGAAGTCTTCTGTGGTAAAATTTGAGCCCTCTGAGGCCCAGATAAAGCATTGAGCCGCCTTCTTATTCATCACAACTGTCACAGAGAAATTGCTGCTTCAAGGCCAGAGATTCCTGGTGGCAGTTGATAATGCAAACATCTAGCCTCAGCGTGACACAGGAAGGGCGGCTGACACCGGGAAGCATCTGCTTTTATTTTTAACAGTTCAAAGCCAGTGCTATTTTTATGAGATCGCATTATTACATTGGTAAATTCCAGTGACACACAGAGACGCCTCACCGAAATCTCATTTAAGTGGTTTCGCTGTCAGGTCGAGGTTGGCCCCCGTGGAAGCGAGAAGAGAGTGTGGTGGAATAAACTATCGGAGGTTGCCTCCCCGGCGTCTTTCCTTAGAGTTATGTTTCTGTACAGTGGACGCGTCTGTGACATGAATCCTGCTGGCAGAGGGAGCTGTGGAAGAAATAGCTTCCTGAGTGGGTGCTGACGGGCTTCTCTGACACACAGAACACCTGTAGGGGTGAAAGGCAAAAGTGGAAAAGAGGTGTGAAAGCGTCGTGTTTGGGCACCCTGGAGTGAATGGGATGTCCTGCAAGGCTGTTGGATGCAGTTACTCCCATGGTTTTAAACACTCCATAAGCAGGATGGAGAAGGAATGAAACAGCTACTCTCTGGTCCAAAGAAAGCCTTATACGGAGGCAGCATTCTCTGTGGGTGGATGGGGGAACACATGGGAAGAAAGGCCATGTTTGTGTCCGTTCTTTCTGTCAATTTTATGGGGCTCTCCTAGGAGGTTGAAAAACTGAACAAGAAAATAGGTAGTGGTGGCACATGCCTTTAATCCCAGCACTTAGGAGGCAGAGCTCAATCTCTTGAGTTCAAGGCCAGCCTGGTCCACAGAGTGTCAGGACAACCAGGGCTACATGGAGGGAAAAAAAAAAAAAAGCACTAATATTCTGGCTGCTATACTTTGGTAAGAGTATTTTCCCCATTGTGATTAGGCTGTGACTCCCCAGTGAAACTTGTAAGTGAACAGTGTTGGCCTCCTTGATCATTTCAAGGGTCTGGGTGATAGAGGAGGTTGAATCTCACAGTCTAAAAAGAAAGTAGCTCATAAAATTAAATTTTGGGGTCCAACTGCAAAGACTGGGTGCACCACCAGTCCTCTCACCTGCCTTTTTTTGCACTCCAGGTCAAAATGATCCAGAGGGTATAAAAATTTAATCCCTATCTATTGCTACGGGATCAGATTTTTAATTTTTTGAACTATATTTTACGTATTTTTATTGGGGGAGTGCGCATGCCATGACATATGTGTCAAGGGCAGCGGACAGTTTGAAGGACTCGTTGTCTTCCTTCCATCATGTGGTCCCGGGTATTGAACTCAGGCTGTTAGCTTGCCAGCAGGCATTTTTACCCACTGAGTCACCCGTGCCCTGTGGGGCAATTTTTAAAGCCACATTCTCTTTTATCCTAGAAGAAGGGTGTCTGTCACCTGCCATCGGTGGCTGGCTCCAGTCGCACTGCCAGTGTTGGAAAGTGAGAATGGACTGCATGCCTGGGCTTACCCACGCTTACCCTGTCATTACCCACAAACCCCAGAAGCTTCTTTCCCAATGTGTTTGCTCAGGACAGAGGACCAGTGAGCTCTCCACAGCTCCCTCCACTCCACAACAGGAGTCCTTGACATAACCCTCCCTGAAGAATGGCTAGGCTCTTGGGCTGCAGTGAGTGGATTTTTTTTTTTTTTTTTTTTTACTCCAATGTAGTTGAGACTAAGGTCATGCTAAAATGGAATTTCCAGAAAATAGCTGCTTACCTCTTAAGTCTTTGGGGAGGGGAATTCCATTCTGTTTGAATAATAGGAGATTTAACGTGTCAGTGTAATTCCGCTTCTGCTTTATTAATGATTTAATATTACCCATGGAGACTTAATAAGTTACAGGAAAGGCCTAGAATGCCCAGTCAGACCATTTTGTTTGTAGGTTCTTCTTTATTGTAGACTTATTTGTTCTAACAAAGTATTACATTGAAATCAACCCCAGACCATTGTTTTCCCAGCCTGCTCTCCCTTAGCAGAGCAATGGGAAATGTATTTCCTCTTACCGATTGTGTTTTGTTTTTGTGAAAGAGGACTTACTGCACACCTTTTCCTGGCCTGGTACTACCTAGCTCAGGTAGGCCTCCAACTCACAGAAGTCCACCTGCCTCAGCCTCGCCAGTGTTGAGATTACAGGTATGAGCCACCATACCTAGGGCCACAAATACTTTCTTTAAAAAAAATTTTTTTAATATGTATCTGTGTAAGCATGTGTGAGTTGGTGTGTACCACATGCATGCAGGAACCCTCAGAGGCCAGCAGAGGATGCTGGGAATCTCTGAGCTGGAGTTACAGGCAGTTATGAGCCGCTGTATAAGTGCTGGGAACAAAACCCAGTTCCTCTGCAAGAGCAGTAAGCATTCTTAACTACTGGGCCACTGCTCCAAAGACCAAATAGTTTATTATAAAAATTGGTGTGTTTGTGTAAAACAGTAACTCAAACAATACATGTATAAGCAGATTACTCTTTTTAAAATGCAAAACCCAAAAATACCTCAATACATTAGACCGACAAGTTCAGAGCTATCCTCGGGGTGATTTAGAGCCTCTCCAGCGAAGCCCATTGATCATTCAGGAAGACGGTTACCTATGTCTGTTTACCTAGAATGTGTGTAAAATGCCAAAATGTATACAAAATGCAAATGTATACATTGCAGTAGAGGGGAATCCTGCCAGGCCAGCCGGCTTCCTAATGGCTGCTCTCTGTGTCTGTGGGGACAGTGATGTCTAACCCCAGCAATCAATATTTACCCCGTACAGCACGAGACCTTTTCCCTTAGTGTGATTCACTGGGGACCTCAGGCAGGAACCTCAGATCTGCATCTTCAGGAAAGGGCGGGCCGTCTGCCGTGTGGCCACTGATTTGTACTGCCCAAGGGCAGCCTGGGGAGGATTATCTTCTAAGGAGCCCCCAGTGTCACTGGGAGACCACATTGTCGTTTGTGGTCATATTTCATAAGTCCAGGTCTGTACCTTGAGACCTCTCTCCTTCTCCATCCTTTAGACCAACTCACTGCCTGTAGAATGTCCCCATTGCAGATATTTCATCTTGCTCCTAAAGCTCAATGCAAGCCTTTCCTGAACAGTGAGATCCACCTGAGCGTTCTTGTCCTGCTTGCTGTTATCCAAGCTTGGGTGGCCGTTTGTTCTGTGTTGTCTGGGGCTTCGTTGTTTGCCATTGAACGTGGCAGGAAAGCCCTCTTGGCGAGGTCTGCTGAGATGCTCCCTCACATCAGGGAGCCAACACCTTTGCCAAGTCCTGGTAATGCTGGGTCCCTTTAAGCTTTTACAGTCCCAGCTACCTTTTATCCTCCATCACCAGAACATGGGGTGGGGGTGGGGGGCAGGCATAAAACGTTTCTCCTACCCACTGCCCTCCACCACTCTTCTTCCCAATCATCCACTGTATCTTGGGGGGACTTTCTGAAGAGAAAAGCAAGTTGCTCGTTCTCGCACACACGTGTTCATGCACACCTGAACACACACTATAGCAAAGCCCCTCGGGTCAGTCCTCTGTGATGTCCACATACCTTGGTATATCATTCAAGGCTTTCTAGTCTCTGATTCCATACTTAATTTTTTGTATGTGTGTGTATATATACGTATACATATGTATGTATACATATACATATGAGTCACATGTGTAGCCAGTTTAAAGAGTGAGGTCCAAAGCCTCACCCCAACACAAGCATTTCTGTTCATAGAGCAGGTGTATCCCATCCTGGTATGCGTGCATTCCCCAAGCCAGAGACACTCCAAGGCACATACACTGGATCTTCATCTTGCCCACAGGCTTCATCTTGGAAGTATAATCCTTTGTTCACTCAAACTTCACCCCAGAGGATGGTGTAGGACCAGAAGCTCTAATCTCCTGGCATTGTGGTTTCCCTGGGGCCAGACCTGTGGCACTCTGCCACCATCGTGTTGGCCAGGATTTTCATCAGAGGTGCTGGCTTTTGCCCTTGAGCCATTGTGGATGCCGCACTCTCTGCCCGATGGCTCTTCCCCTTTCCACTGTCTCTTAGCTACCACCTTCCTGGGACATCACACATTTAGATGCATGCCTTCAGGAGACCTCTGTGGCCTTCTGGGAACCTGCTCATGCTCAGGCCACTCATCTCTGGGCTGCTGCATTGCCCCACTGTCTGCCCATTGGCACATGATGCTTAACCCCAATATATTCCAGTGACAGTTTAGCTTGTATTTATCCCTGTGTCCCTATTTTACTCTAAAGGGCAGAGCCTTGTCACCAGTTCTAGCTCAAGGCCTTATACCTGAAGTGCTCTGTATATCGCTACTAATGAGGGTGCCCCAGGACACCAAGACTAGAAGAGACAATGGACTCCGACCCCAGTTCTTCTGCTCATATCTCTGTAACCTCCAAACTCTCTCGGCTTTTCTCTGGGCTGTTTTCATGCCTATGAACTGAGCACTGTGGTATGATGACTAAGGGACATTTAAGTCCTGACAATGTGATTACACATTTTTCACTTCTTACTGATTATCCTAAATAAGAAGGGATAAGCAAATGGTCTCCGAATAGGCTTGCCAGCTAGGGCCAAGACATTTACTACAGTGAAATTCAGTTTCAGTGATGTGTGTTCTCACATTTGGGGCAAAGATGCTATTGTAAAATGCTCTTTTGGCTTCCAGCAGAAATGAGGTCATTCAAATGCTGCATGGCTGCTCTCTGATGGTGCCACCCTGTTTTAGTAAATAAATCCCCATGCTGGCTTCGGCGAAGCACAGCACGTGTGAACTCGCACAGAGGTGTACAGGACAGGCTAGCACCCTGTCATTATTACAGAAGTCCGTAGCAGCCTGTTTTGCATCATTTGGCTTTCTCTCCATAAACTCACAGAGCCTCGCTGCCCTTTAAGCCATTATAACAGAAAACTAATGCCCAAGCCATCTGTCTAGACAGGGCCTGTCTTAGAATTCAGTTGTCTCTACAGCTAGATCTGTCCACATGCTGATCACTGGCAAGCACACAGGTCTCCCTTCTGGAAGAGCCTCGTAATGGCCATCTCAGTGATGCCTGGAGAACCACGAGATTGGTGGTTAAGCATTCTATCCTGGCTACTCCTCCTTGGCCAGGGGAGAAGGAATGGTATCTTACCTGCTAGAACCCTGAAGGGGAAAAGGGAAGCCACTGCTTTTCCTCTCCTGAGCCCAGGGAGGCAGCCGAGAGGGACGTTGGCAGAGAGACACGCTAAACAGCATGGAAGCTGACCAGCATGTCCGGAGTCGGTTCCTTCCAGTGGTGTGTGCTAGCACATTGGCTCTCCTGTGTCGGAGCTGTTGCAAGCTGCCATCTTGGCAGCCACACTGATTCCCAAGGATGGCTTCTGCAAGTAGTGTAGTTGTGAGAGATGTGAAGGCCAGGGAGGGTGTTTCTGAACAGAGAACAGGAAGGTGTTCCAGAGGTCAGAGGCAACAAACCAAAACTGTGGCATTCAGAGCAAGACGATTGGATGAAGTCAGGCCCACCGACAAGTTCATGAACAGCTGCGGGAAGCCAGTGACTTCTGAAGTTGCACTTGGCCAGACAGCCAGCGCTTGCCCGTGGTCAGGGAGTGGAGGAGACAGTTGGCACCGCTGCCTGCTGCTGGACTGGTGGAGCCCCACCGCACGGCACCATACGGAAGTGTAGGACCCACCAGGTCTCTGGCTGATAATGATTTTTCCAGACATTCCTACTGCCGCACATCAGCGGTGTTTCAACATCTGGGCCTTTACTGCTCATGCAGTTTCATTTCAGCCTCTGACAGTGTGTATCTCAGGTTTTATAAATGCTTCGCATTCCTTCTGTTTTGTAAGCAACTCTGGCGGGCGGGTTGCCATTTCCAGAGAGCTGAGAGCTTTAGATGAGAACCTTCGTGATGGATTGAAAAGGCAGATGCTGAGGAGTGTGCTGTGACTCACACTTATATGGCTTGAGATTTAGCAATAATAATAATAATATAGAACTGAAGAAAATTTTAAAATTTAAAAAAAAAATCACTTTTAAAGCTTTTTATGGAGAGCTAGAAAGACTGTGCTGTAGTTACAAGGGCTGGAGTTCAGTTCCCAGAACCAACATCATGCAGCTTACAACTACCTGTAACTCCAAGCCTCTGGGGGTTTGATGCCTTCTTCTCATCTCTGTGGGTACTCATACACATGTACACACAGACAGACAGACACTTGCAATTTTAATCTTTTCTTAAGATTCTATAATTTAATATCCCTAAACACTGAAGTTTCCCAAAGAATGTAAACATTTTGCAGGGCTCATATTTATGCCTTTAGCATGAAACAGGGATTCTAGTGGGAAATGAACTAAGGCTAAGAAGCAACCAGCAACACGAGGGCTTACAGACAGTATCAGCCTTGGATAAAGGGCAGGTTTTGATGAGAGTTGAAGCATGCTTTGATGATTAAGTAGCATGCAAATCAGTGCTGTCACTTGCCCTGTTGACCAACACTCAGTATCAAATTAATCAGCTTTCTGTGGGGTTTCTCATGTATGTGGTTTAGGGAAGTATGAGGTTCAATTTGATTATTATTACATGGTTGGTTGTTTTTCCATGATTGCTCAAGTGATCTGATCTGAACATCAAAAGTCCAAAATACTCTAAAATCTAAAAATTACTATGACACCGTAAGTGGAAGATTCCACACTGTGACCTTTGTGATGAGGTCAAGATGACAAGTGGACTAAAAATACTGACTAATGCTACTTTTAGTCTAGATAAGGTACACATGAAACAAATGAATTTCATATTTAACTTTGGACTCTGTCCAGAATATCTCAGCGTAAATGTGTAAATATTCCAAAAGGCAAAGAAATCTGAAGCACTTTGGTCCCTAGCCTCTAAGGAGGTCTAGTCAACAAGGACTGTCTAGCTCCCTGTTTCCATGGATGCTTCATTGAGTCCTACAACAAACCTGGACACAATAATAATGGCTTTCACATTAGAGGCAAGGAAAGTTGTCTATGTGTTAGGTGGCTCTGTGAGTTATAAACAGCAGAGTATCTCACAAACTAGCTGAGGCTTCCTGGTACCCAAACCTGAGCTGAGCTTTCTTCCTTTCACCCTCCCACATGCGTTAGCAGCTGTACAGAGTAAACCATTGTTTGTAATACACGGCGGCCCCTGCATCCCAAGTAGAAGATGTGTCACCATCAGATGCCTGGTCAGATGTCAGTGACTGGGATTAGAATTCTCTGACACTAAAACGTAGGTACCTGGCTGCCACCACATTTTTTCAAACACTCCACAGCCACATATGGAGTGGGAGTCCCTACAGAATGACACAGACAGAACATTTCCATTATTCTAGGAAGTTCTAGGGGATAGCACTGATAGCCAGACTTCGGCTCAGTCCTCCGAGGCCTTTTCTTCTGTGCTGATTTGTGATATCTGGTGACAGGTGATAGGTGCTCAGGCCCTGATGTGACAGTGCTACTCTCCCATGTCAATGTGATGTGTCTGTCAACATCCTTCACCCATGCTCGCTTTTTCTTCCAAGGAGGAAGTTGGCCGGATATGGAAGATGGAGCTGCTCAAAGAATCAGATGGGCTGGGAATTCAGGTTAGTGGAGGCCGAGGATCAAAGCGTTCACCCCACGCTGTCGTTGTCACCCAAGTGAAGGAAGGAGGTGCCGCTCACAGGTGACTAAATCCTCATCCCTTTGCCTCTTTTCCCTTCTCCTCCCCTTCCCTCTGGTGCTGGGTGCTTGTGTCTTTCACCTGATCAAAGCTCTGTTAGTTATAGTGCATAGAGATGTATGGGAGCACAGGAGGAAAACAGACAGGAGCGGTTCTAACTGAACACACCTCAGGAACAGGAAGTGGCTCTTCGGGGTATTCTAAACTGTGGAGCAGAGATTTGATTTCTTTGTACTCCCTTTCAAGATTACCTACTTATCCTAACTCTTGGGATGCTAGCATTGACTGTGGTACTACGTGGTTATTTATCAAGAAAATGCTTTTGAACAGAAGGTCACGTTCCTGACATCATCTGATGTCCTGTGAGTCTGTGACTAATGATTCGGGGAAAGTGGCACTGGTTTAAAAATGTGGCCACCATGTAAATGTGTCAGATCTATCAGAGTTTCACACACACACCATCACATGTCTCTATTGCACACGAGGAAGAGGAAAAATAAATGTGAATCTTTTCCATGTAACCTAAAAAGCAGTACTTAAAACCATGTCTTTTGGATCTGAACAGTTGTGTGAAGTAGGGAAAGGGATTGCGTTTAGCTGGAGCACATATGAAAAAGGTTATCTGCATGTGAGATATGTCGCCATCCCCAAATGGTCTTCACTGTGCTACTTGCTTCCATTCGTATGGGGTATCCATTGCTTATGGCATGGTAGGGTATGTCCATGTGTTGCCATGCCTACACATACACAGTAAGAGTACAGAGAGAACGGCACTGATACTGATAGGGAAGTGATCGTCTTTTATCTAGTCTGGAATTTCTTCAGGCAGAGGAGCCAAATTCCAAGAGGGATATGATGGACCAAAGCAATGTCAGCCTTCCCAAGACTGAGAGGGAAAACCTATCTTATACAGTATACTTGAAGGAACTAGAATTATTTAGGCTGAATAACAGAAAACTGAAGAGAGGACCAGGCAAAAGCTAGCAGATTGCTTCTTACTCTTTAGCCTCATATGGCAGGATGCTAAAAACTACAGTAGCGGTAAGATTAACTGCAACTGTCAATTATCCAAGTGACAGTATTATTAAGAGATTAAGACCTTAGATGGTTTTAACCCAGATGAGCATCATTAAACTCCCTGACTGGCATTCCTGATATGCCTTAAGGAACTCTCAGCAGCTAGCTGTTTTCCCATTAGTGCTATGTCTTGTGTTCTGGTCTATCTGGCAGGCGGGTGATGGGGAAATTCCTGCGCTCAGAGATAAGCTTCATGTGGATGCTCTCGGTGCTTTCCCATCAGGGCCATGGCTAAGTCAGTCCCATGTCTTCTTCTCATTCTTAGCCTGAAGCTCTGTGTGTGTCTGTTTTCTCTGTGGTATATGAATCACCAGTGGGGCCTTCTAATTAATAACAGGAGATGAGAGAAATGGCATTAGAGAGCAGAATAAGGAAAGGGATGGGCTGGGATGTCTTGGTGGTGGTGTGAATAAGTAAGCCCACTGGCCATGGCCATTGAATTGTCTCTCCAAGGTCCCCTCCTCCCATAGGCTCAGCCCTCAATCCATACACCTCCTTGAGATGTCCCTCCCAGATGCCTTTCCCATTCCCTCTGTTTCAGCATGCCAAATAACTAGTGGGGACCTTAGCGTTTCTCTGCTTTAGGGACTTCTGAAAACAGAAGGCAGAGGCTGTTGGAAGTCCCCTGTGCCTCTTGTCTCTTATTAAAGCCTAAACTCATAAAGAAAGATTATCATGTATGCTCTAGAGGAAGGAGACAGCAAGAGAGATGTTGTTGAAGACAGAAAGAGGGAGGCAAATATGAAAGGAGAGAAGCTAGTTGACTCGGGAGAAAGCACAGAAGAGAGATGTAGGTGGTTCCAGGAGGGTACGAGGCATAGGCCGGTTCCACGGCAGCATCTGGGTAGTGATGGCAAACCTTGAGAGGAGGGTGGAGCCCTAGGCCCACCGTCTCTGCCTCACCAGATTGTCTAGCTGGCTGTCAGGCTCCTTTTTGGTCCTAGGAGACAAGATCACCAGTCCAGTGAAGTCTACTGCAGAGGCCCACCCAGGGTTCTAGAGCTGTGTGCTCTGAGGGCCATGACCTGCCCCGAGAAGACAGTCCCAGGGATGGCAGAGTCTAAAAGGAAGCTCAGAGTTGGCCCTGATTTAAATGAAAAGAAAGTTTTTAATCATAGAAATGTGTCACATCTCAAACCTATAGCAATAGCAAGTCCACACTTTATTGTTGTAATTGGTCCTTCTGCTTAAGCAGTTCATCTGTGGGGACCCAAGCGATAAAGAAGCCTTGAGAAACTTTGTCTTCAATGTCCTGGAGCTCTGCCGGTGGGGTGGAGAGGTACCGACATTTACCACTGAGCACCAGCCCCCAGTTTCCCAGAAGGAGCCCTACCTCTGTGTGATGGAGGGGCAGTGGGCCAGGGAAGGGCTGCAGGTGGGCCGGGCCTAGCATGTCTTGGCATGGTCTGTGCTCAGTTTAGCAATAGCCCTGAGCCAGTGACAGGGAGGATTAGGGAAAGAATGACTTGACTCTCCTGAAACCCAAGGGTCTTAGTTGATATATCACAGTAATCATCCAGATGACGTGTCATTGACACTGATGTCAGATATGGTTAGCTTAAGAGTGAGCATATTACTAAGTGACCATCAAGAATCCTAGACATATTCTGATCCTCTCCTGGGAATCTGGATACTCATGTTAAAGCAGTCCCACCCCAAACCATCTTTGGTTGTCATTGCTTCCTCTTCCATGACTGTCCCTTCCCATGACACTGCCTAGCTCCTAGAAGATGATCCTTCTCCAACCCAGAATGTCTTGACCAGGGCTTTTTCCTCCCATCTTCGTTTCCTCAGGGATGGCAGACTGTCCTTAGGAGATGAACTGCTGGTGATCAATGGTCACTTACTGGTCGGGCTCTCCCATGAGGAAGCTGTGGCCATTCTGCGCTCAGCCACTGGGATGGTACAGCTGGTGGTGGCCAGCAAGGTAGGTAGTTTTTGTCGTCCTTAGTGTTTTTAATGGTAGTAGGAATTTGGACGTGAGTCTTTACCAGCCTACACCAGCCTATATGTGTGTGCTTTCAGCTTACCCTGGGCTATGCAGTAGCCATAATGCCACAGGACAAGCATGTGTGAAGACTCTTAACTGAAGTATGCTCAGTTATTTAAGTTATTAAAGGCGGTTGTTAGAAAAGTAATAATAGGATGAAGGGAAGGAATAGGAGGTGCACAAGTATGGATAGTTGGAAAGAAAGAAACTGGGTGGATTGGTGGGGTGTTTTGTTTTGATTTTTTGTTTGTTTGTTTGTTTGTTTGTTGTCACTATGAAGAAATACCTGAGATAAGCCACTTAAGGAAGAAAAGTTATTTGGACTCATGGCTTCAGTCTGTGATCAGCTGGATCCATTGTTGGGCTTATGGCCGGCAGAAACATCATGGCAAAAAGTGTGGTGGGCAAAGGGAAGCCATCTGCCTGAGACAGTCGGGAAACAAAAACACTGTGTCATAAAGAGACCTTCAAAGGCCCACCCCAGTGATGCAATTAGTCCAGCGAGGCCCCATACTTCAGTTCCCACACCTCCCATTGCTCTAATTATGAATCCATTAACGGACTCATCCCTTCACCAAGATCCAGCCACTTCCTTAAGTCCCACTTTGAGCATTGCACCAAGGACCAGGCCTCCAACATAGCTGGGAGTGAGGGGGATGGGCCCTTCGCATCCAAACCACAGCAGTAAGGAACATGTCTTCTAAGGCCAGAGTAAGGAAAGTTTCCAGGCTGTCCATAGGCAGGCCAGGGACCCTGGTCCAGTCCCCCTTACAACATTGGGGCTGGAGGAAGCCCCGTGCCTCCTTTGTCCAACAACCTCTGTTTTCTCTTCGTCCGGAGCTGTACAGATAAGACAGTGAAGAAGAGCATCCACAGTGGCTGCCATTTGCAGAGGTCATGGTGCCGTCATCAGTGCCAGGCACCAAGCTCTTGGCACACAGCCCCCTGTCTATCCCATTCTGCTGCCACCTCTCCCTCCTGGTTTTCACTGTCTTAATGGGATCATGAAACCCCAGGTCAGAGTTTCTTTCACATGTGTGTTAATGTGATGACTATGTCATGGGCTCATAGCATCTTGCATTCAACCCCTGGAGAAAGGCTGCTGGTGCCACAATTCTGATGAGCACAGGAGACAATAACTGCTCGCCTTCCTGCTGTGTTTTCTGGTTGTGCTGTTGAGACTTTTAAAGAGGCCCTATGACTCAGGAGTAAATAAGATAGAGCCATGCAGCTATTTCTGCTGCTGACTGGCCGACCAAGAGCATCTGTGTGAGGCCACACACACCTTGGCTCTGCATAGATACAGTTGCTGGAACTTCTAATTCTCTTTCCATCTTCCCCATTTTTATTTTGGGGGTTGGCATGTGCAGGTTTTCATATACTTTTTTCCTTCTTAGATTACAGGATGGCTGCCAGTTTGAGGAGTGCAGTTGCGTCTCCCATGGGTCTCTATCCATAGGCTCAACCAACCTCAGATGGGTAGTAGTTAAAATAGCAATTGCATCTTTAATGAACACAGACTCCACCTCCCATTGTTGCTCCTTAAATAATCCAGTAGCACTTTACAGAGCATTCACATTGTCTTAACATCATGGGAATGATTTAAAGTGTACAGAAAGATGTGTACAGCTTTCACGAAAATACTATATCGTTATGTATGAGGGATTTGAGCATCCTTGGACTCTGGTGTCTGTGAAAAGTCTCTCACAGGTAACAAAACACAACTAGCTATATATACAACAAATATATTAGGATTCCATTTCGAGCTGTCTGAAAAAATCTGCCTTTCTTTTTACCTTTTACCTCAAACCTCTAACCAGGACATTAGGTTTGCCAAGGCACATCTTTGGTGAAGGCTATAAGCCCCAAAGACGGAGCTAAACCCATTCTGTGTGGTAGTCTTTTCTTCCTATAGAGACTCGGTGGGCCCTGGAAACTTTGGGTCTTTCACATCCAGAGGGTTGTCTGCATCCCTTGCTAGGGACAAGGAAGAACAGAGTCCTGGGGGTTTCTCTGTCCTCCTGCCGACCACTCCATGCAGGGGGGAAAGTTTCACGAGGAGGGGAGACCACTTCCTCACTTTGCCAAGCAGATCAGGAAGTGCAAAGCACCCCTGGGTCTTGCACACGGTCCTGTGCTTGCAGCATGCCTGTTTCATTTGCATGGCCACCTTTGTCCAGGGAGCAGCTCAAAAGTATAGGTCTCTGCCAGGAGAGACCTGTATGTCATGTACCCTCACAGCCTCATTTCTGTGCTGCTTGCTTTCACCTCCTAAGTTTGGAAGATGGAAGTTTGGAAGGCGCTAAGCTGTTATACACACACACACACACACACACACACACACACACACACACGTGAGATGAGGACAAGAACGGGCCACTGCTGGCTGGCTGAGAGACTCTATATAAGGACACACACATCTTAGCTGTGCACAGAGCTATGCTGCTGCCACATGAGGGACATCACAGGACCCCAGAGATGTTCCGAGTGTTGCTTAGCTCTCCACCCACCCTGCACCTTAGAAGAAGAAAGAAAGAAAAAGGCAGAGTGTATAATAGTTGCCAGATACTAGAATCATCTTGCTAGATGCTAAACCAATCCCTTGAGGCAGATGTGTGTTCTTTTTATTCAAAGGTTTCCATTTAAATCCCAGTGGTTATTTAACTTCCTTGATGCCCCACGGCAATAGACAAAAGCAGGTTTTCTGCCAAGTCCAATGGATTGTGAAATGGCTGCTGCTTCTATTCACCCAGCTGCCTTAGAGGTAAAGAAGATATAAAACAGAGCAGGGTGTCAGGAAAAGATAGTATGCTTCTCCCATAGGCTTTGGCTTTGGGGGGCATGAGCTGGGATCCTCGTAGGACTCATCAACATTCCGGAACCAGTTCTCGGTCCATGAGGTCCTGGGCACCTGGCCCAGACCTCAGAGGGTAATATCTTTTGTGCCATGTGTCCTGTTTGCACTCAGGCTGTCAGCTCTTCAGCCTGCTGCTGCTTCCTAACCTTGTCTCTGACTATCTGGGTGCTCATCCATGCAGGAGGAAGAGGAGCCTCCGTCATTGGGGTCGCCTGGCATCCAGCCAACCCTCCTCTTTATCCAGTTAGAATAGGCTATCCATAGGCTTTGTTTTGTCGTCATCCCTGGGGTGTGAAGGATGGGAGAGTTTCCAACTTCTAACTATAAAGAATAAGAAAAATGTTTTAAAAAATGTTATGATTCTAGACCTAGGGAGCACGTCACAAAACTTTAAGTACCATCCACTAACTGTTGTGTCCTTCTGCTCAGAAACGTGTGTGTGTGTGTGTGTGTGTGTGTGTGTGTGTGTGTGCAGCATGCATGTTCTCTTCTCAGTGAGCCCAATGCCAAGAAACAGAGTGTGTCTTGGAGGCCTTCTCAGTTGGACTTAAATGCCAGCTCCACCCTGAGAAAAGCTGTGTGTTCTGGGCAAGCCGTTACATGCTTAAATCCCACTTTCTCAAGAACGGCCTCTGAGGATGTCACAAAGCTTGAAGGAGGCAGGAAAGCCCCAAGCTGTGCAGCTGGCCAGAGGGAGTGGTGCAGAAGTGGCTGCCCTTCTCTTGGTCCTAACATGAGCACATGTAGTCTCTAATCACATACATGGAGGATATCATGGCTGTCACACATGCTTCTAATCTACTTGCTCATTAGGCAGCATGCTGTGAGAACCTTTCCCACAGGAAGTTCATCTCAGCACTGCTTTTTAAGGCCATGACACATTCTGTCCCGTAGTTGCTATATGATCTACTCATTCATTAGGACCTTCATTTGCTTTAAAAAAAAAAAAAAAAAAACTTTCTTGTTGGTGGTCAGACAGAGTAGACAACATAGTAGAGAAATGGACTCACAACTTGTCTGATGACTTCATTTCATTAGATACAGACAAACAGTGCACAATTGCTTGTGTAAAATTATCGTGCTAAGCCTGGAGTACACCTCAGTTGGTAAAGTGTTTGCCTAAAGTGAATGTTCTTCACGTTCCTCAAGGTTGAAAATGGCATTGAGCGGGTGACAGACATTGCTGACTTTAAATACCACATCACTAAAAAATTGTATCATCCATTGCAACTTGTTGGTTTCGGCTTCTGTCCTTTATTTTGTGGGTAGTCAAGCAGTTTGATGGTTCAGACTTGGTGGTTCGTTCCACTCCCTGTTGAAGTGGCCAGGGTGAGGAAATGAGGAGGAAACACTTCAGTCTTTCCCTGGCTTAGTAGTTCAGCCCTTGGTCCCATCTCTGGCCTTGGTGTCTGGTTGCCTTTCTAGAGAGTGTGCCAGGCTCCTGGGTGCTCCTTGTATACAATGGAGACTCATGACTGTCTCATCTGCATCCCACGATGCAAAGGGTGCCTCGTGCAGTCTAAACATAATGGAGTCTGAGACCGGGTATCGGTTTTGATCTTGAAAAGCTTGCCAAGGGCTGTTTGATTGAACAGGTGCCATCGTGCCTCCAGTTTCCTGAGAAGGTGTGAATAAGGTAGCCAGCAGAGAAGGGAAGAGGATCTTGTGAGCATTAGAGCTTTGGATTCGGCCAGAGGACTCAGTAGTAAGTAGAAATGGTGGAAGGAAGTAGTGAGCACACAGGGGAGAAAGACAAATAAAATTAGGCATATGCCGCAGAGGTTGAAAGAAAGAGCCAAAGACGCTGGAGAAGAAAGGGCAGGCTGGTGCTGCCTGCCAGTCAAAGCCACTCATGCGTGCTAGGCAAGTGCTCGGCCGCCAGGCTACATCATCTGCCCTAGGAGGGGTCACAGCACCTCTTGACTTGCATGGCACCCTGATGGTGCAAATGAATGCCCACGATTGTAAGAGCAGGCCACAGTCATGAGTGGTCCAGGGAGAGGTTGGCAGGCAGCACGAGGAGTATTAGAAATGATGCCAGTGGAATTCGAGGCTGGCAGGGAAGGAAAGGGACACTTGGAGCACGAGGTGGAGACCTGTTCTTTAACCTATGGAGCTATGAAAGAACATCACTGATCTGAACAGCGACAGGGAGGAGGCTCATGTGAGCCCTGACCCAAATTCGTTAGGAACCACAAAACTGTTTCGGCTTTAAATGTTATTACCACCCTGACACTGATGGTGACGTGTGGGTCATACACTCCACACGCTCTTCGGGTAGAGCTTGTGGCTGGCCTCATCAGGTCGACCCCATCGGCAGCTGGTACCCGGGAGTAATTCCTGGGCCTTTCGTGTGTCCTATTAGGAGAGCTCCACGGAGGACCTCCTGAGCTTAACCTCGAAGAGTTTGCCCGACCTGACTAGCTCAGTGGAGGATGTGTCCTCCTGGACTGACAATGAAGACCAGGAGGCAGACGGGGAAGACGGAGAGAGGACGGGCTCAGCTGCTGTCCGGGGCACGGTAAGTGAGCCAGTCCTACGATAGTGCTCTTCTGAAGACGTGGGTGACTGAATCCGAGAAGAATGCGGCACCTTCCTTTTTATACTTGTCTCAGAATGTTCTGGAAACACCTGGAAGGGAGATGCGTTTTGTTTAAGAGCATTGAAACGGGAAACCATGGGCTGTTGAGTGGTGTGCCTATATCGGTCTCTAGAACGCTCTCTCACGAGCACGAAGACACTCTTGCTGCTTCTTAAGAACGCTTGGAAACAACTGAGGGTTTCAATACAGGCTTCCAGATTTCTGCTTGAAAGTGGAAGGAATCACTCAGACAAATTAGCGTAGAACACACCTTTGAATCTTAACCATACGAGGTCACCCAGGTAGCTCACAAGGCTTGTCTGCGTGAGGGCAATGCCCCATTACCAGCTGGCACACGTGGGAAGGCGTCCCGCTACAAGGAAGCAATCCTGGTCTCTCTGTATCTCAGATCTGAAGAATGTGTCACTCCTGTGAGCCCTCGGCGCTCTTGAGCCAACCTCTTTCTGCTGTTCTGAACCAGTACTTCTCTCTCTTGGCCGTACGCTTGGGTAGCATGGGTGAGCATTGAAAATGAGCTCTGTTGGTCCTGAGGCCTTCAAAAGCAAAACACACGCCTGCATTCCTCGTCATAGTAACTGGAGAATGCCAGTACTTTTGAAGGGAGAAAAAAAAAAGTTGCTTTTCCCTCACATGAGAGCTTTCTCAGAAGGCCCACTCATGCAAGTGGGTAAGCCTGCCCTGAAAGGACCAGGGTCTTGGAGGTGGGGGCAGGTTAAGCAATGCTGTGGCTGTTCCTCTCTCCACATGGTACGATGGTGGTCGATGGCTTTCCTTTGGCTTTCAGCAAGAGTGGAAACCGAACTAAGCTTCACCGCCTCCACATCCCTTCTGCCCGCCTGTCAGACCTCGCTTTGCATCCGGCTCGGCATGAGTTCTAAGCAACTGCGCTTGGCTTTATGTAACCCCTCACGCTGTCTCCCTGTTTTCCTGCCCCAGGACCTTTTCCGATGCTCCTCTCTCTGTGGAGGCCTCTGTGCACAGCTAACTCGGACTCATCGTCCAGACCTTATAGTCTGACTTCCTCTGTCTGTCTGTACTGACCCTCCCAGCTCTCACTGACGGCCCACATGCATGCCCTGTGAACTACAGGCCCCAGATTTGTTTGCTGCTTCTCCCACGCTGTCGTCAGCTGCATGAGGCAGGGGATCTGGTGACTGGTCTGGCCTATCTGTAGACCATGCATCTAGTTTTTGAGCTCTGAACTATTAAACAAAGCTTTAGACGGGAAGCTGGGGGCGTGGCTCTGTTGGTAGAGTGCTTGCCTATCCTGTGTGAAGCCCTGAACTGGATCCTCAGCACGCCGTAAACCAGACATGGTGGTACATACCTGCAATCTCAGCACTTGGGTCAGAAGTTCAAAGTCACCCTTGGCTACAAATTTACACCCTTGGTAAATTTGAAGGCTAGCCTGGACTACAGGAGACCTTTCTGAAAAATAAAACAAAATAAATTGCAGTAGCAGGGGAAGCCCAGGCACTGCTGGCAACTCCATGGCACAGCACTCCCAGAAAGCTGCATTTTCAGAGACACAGCAGCACGTGAGCATGCATGTGTGGGAATCCTGCCATCTTCTACTCTGTGCAGGAAAAACAAAACAAGATCTAACTAGGTTTATCTACCATTAAATTGTGTATCTGTTCCCACAGCTGTGCTGTTCCTCCAGCACAGTAGCCTCAGAGGACCTTGACTTAACAGCTGGTGTCATTGGCTGCAGGGGTCGGCTAAGCCTGGAGCCTGCGCATCCCACACCTCTCTCCTCTGTCCAGTGCACTGGCCCTCAAGCCCAGCTTTCTCTCTCCTATACCCTGCTTGGCCCTCTCCAGCTGCGCCCTCACAGTAACGCCTTCTATTTCTGTCATTTGTAGTATATATCATTGTAGGGTGGCAGGCTTTGTCCAGACCTTTTCCAGCCCTACCCCAGCACCACGTTGCCCTGTTTTAACCATAGGCGTTCTTCCAGACAGCATTCTCCACACTCTCCTCCCAGGCCCACAGTCTAGACAGGAGCTGCTGCTCAGTAGGTACCAGGGGCATCTCAGCCAGCTTCGCTGGGACCCCATGGACTCACAGCTTAGGGAACAGGGGAAGGCTGTTAACATGGCACACATTGCCTTCAGATAAAGTCCCTGGCACTGGGCCCACAGTAGCTCAGTATGGGACGTCACAGTCACGTTTGTACCCTAAAATTTCCTCAGTTGTATTCCCTTGCAGAAATCTCCAAGGAATTGTTTATGAATTTTTTTATTCTAAACATTGCTCTGATAAATGACCCATTATTTGTACTCAACGTATTATGTTACATATTTTTGAATTATTATTTAACATTACAGTGTTCCTAAGAGTGCTTTTATAAATGTGTTTTGATATAAATTGTTACATGTAATTTATGTGGATTTTTCTGACTGTCAAAAATAGCATTTCATTGTGTGGCTATGACTACTACTGTACTCTACCCAAGTATAAATGGAAATCTTCCAGAAGTAGAGGAGGTCCAGGCTTGATCCCTGCAACAGAATCAAGAGAGAACGAAGCGTATGGGCATGGCAGAGCATGAGGGAGGTGGTGACTTGAGTAATGGAGAACTTTTTTGTATTTTATAACAACAAAAATTTTATTTCACGAGGGTGATCTCTGCCATACACACGGTTGTCTCAGCTCACCTGGGAGACTTCTATTCCACCCGTTAGTCAGGAAGCCTGGATCTGGTTTCTCTTGGCATCAAAGGAGTTTGTTCTGGTGTTACTGGGATGGTAAGTCTGGAATACCTTGGAGATCACTGGGGTGATCAGGGTTTGAGAAGATCAAGGACCTCATCTGACAAAAAGAGCAAAGAGCTAAGTTGGGTCTTACGACCCTGTGACTCCGACATGGGTGGTTGATTCTTTTCTTTAGTGGAATAGCTGTAGGGATGAGACCCTAAAATTCTGTGTCCTGGGTAGTTGTTTCTCTACCCAGAAAAGATCGGCCTCACATGTTCATTTGGGCTGACTATCGGTGAGATGTCTGCTCTAAATGTCCCAGACATGTCTGGACATTGGGAACTTACCAAATCATCTCAAAGCGTCATTCCTGGTTGGCTCAGGTTGCCTGAGCTGGGAAACTGTGTCATCTTCAGGACCTGAGCTAGAGCTTTTTTCTGGTGAGTCTGGAGTCCATACAAAGAATGATGAGGGCCATGTGTATGAGTCTGTGCTTAAAAACATCAAGACAGTGAGGTGTGTTGTTGGCCTGGAAATCAGATCTTCACAGAGTACGTCTGGGAATGTGGATAAACCCAGCCCGGGCTCCCTGAGCTCTTGTAACAGGAGAGACTATTCTCTCCCTGCATCCTCAAGGGTCATGCTAAAACTAACTATTGGCTCTCCTGTGGGGAGCAGCAGGAGCTGTTCTGGTTCCCGAATCCCTCCAAACCCATGGCACCAGCAGTTAAATGCTCAGCAGCTCCCACTCTGTTCTTTCTGGGTGTCCACTTCCTCTTGCTTTGGGATTCACCTCTCCCAGGAAGTCTTCCTGCCTGGGGCTCTGGCAAGCTATGTGCCTGCACTATCCTTCATGAACCACGTATTATCATGACATACTTCTTTGTGTGTGTGACAGTTTTCTTAATGTCACTGTCCTTCTTTAGTGGTTGATCTGGGAAGTGGCTATGCCAGTTTGTCACTTGTCCACCCCACACGCTCACTTTAGACCTTCCATGTATAGAGATGACCTAAATGGGTGGAGAGATGGCAGACAGGTGGCCAGTGTCACATGGGAGCTGGAGTTCCCCCGGTGCCCTCTGCAGACCTCTAATCAAAGGGACTGGTCAACTCCACGGCCTTTGCCATCTTCCCCGACCATCTATGAATTTAAAATGGGCATGGGACAGCAGACATATTTTTGTGTGCTGAGACTAGAATCTGTCTGCTTCTCTATTCTGGGAATCTCTGCCTGGAATAAGAATATATGTGAAAATGGGAATCATTTAAGCATCCCTTCCTTTAAAAGAGGTGTGTCTCGGTAACAAATAAGTACATACCTTTTTTTTTCTATTTGATTAAGAGTGGAGGAAGCAGGTAGGCAATTTAGAACTTGATTTTTAACAAAATTGACAGTAGTGACAAAGGATTAAACATCTCAACAGGAATGGGTAAAGTATGAGTGAAACGTGGGTGAAAATAATAGCCAAAGGCTCCATGGAGAAAGGCCAGACCCACAGCTGTAGAAGACACGGGTTCGGGAAAGGAGGACGGTAACATGGGCAGACCTCTGAGGAACCTGGAGATGGGCTGGGCGGGCGACAGACCAAGAGTTCACATACTCCACAGACATGCAGGGGCCACATCACTGCCCTTGCAGGAGGATGTGGCTTACAGGAGGTTGGATGAGAAGGTGTGCAAGTGGTGAGGCCCAGGAGTCTGGGCTTTCTGACGCTCCCATGTGACTCTGGTGCTTAGCAAGACTGTAAAAAGCAGAAGGGGCAGGGCTCTTCTAGTCACCTGGTAGACTGGCAAGAGTCATTCCCTCTGCCACCCCTGCATGCCCCAGCCCCAGCACCTCCCTGTACAGGACACAGCCTCGAGGCAAGGGGATATTTTAGACCCAAACTCTCCCTCTCCTTCCTGCAGTTTAGGGGTCAGGGAGCAGAGTTGTTTGCTGCGCAGGTAGGCAACTTGAAGCCTGGGGTTCAGAGGACATGCTCGCACTCTTGTTCTCGCTGTTTTTGCGTATACCCGTTGTGGCAGATAGGCTGGCAGTGTGCTTGAGGAAAGTATCGTGTATCGTGTAAAGTATCGTGCCAGCTCCAGCATGGGCGGATGCGCAGCTGCCCAGACTGCATATTCTCTCCTCTGTGCACAGCTACGAACTATTCCACCTTTCCTCGCGGTGCTGGACTTTCCCAGGCGGGCTTCCCCTGGCACGGAGCGTGGATAAGAGGCCGTGCGACACTCAGTGCCCTGTGCAGAACTGCCAAGGCAGGATGAGTATAAGAAGGTTGCCATTAACACTGGCCTAAGAAAAATAAGATTTAAATCTGGGGGTGGTTTTAATTTAGTTTGGTTTCATACTTCAGGAGATGAGGCGATTAGTGGAGGAGAACAGAGATAAGAATTGCTATTTGCCCAGGATGAATTGCCTGGAAAGCTGCTGATGTTTGAATTAGGCTTATTCTTGTAGCAACATTTGCAGGGACTTGCTGCAACCTGCTGCCTGGCCCTGTGCCTCCTACCTGTTCGTGCAGTTTGCAGTTCTCAAGGAAGTAAGCAGCCTGTGCTATTTTACATAAAGAAAGTGAATGTTATGCCCTATAAATGAGGGCTTCTAATGTAGAGTTCTCCAAAGGGAAGTGGACACTCCTGAGGAGAGGCCTCCTGGTTTCTGGGGGAAACCAGGAAAATATTAGGATGTTTATAGATTGCATCTCACCTTATTATATTATTATATTCTGGGTTTTGTGGGGTTTTGTTTTGTTTTGCTTTGCTTTGATGTTTTTATCTTTTGATACAGGGCCTCACTATGTAGCTTTGGCTGATCTGAAATTTGCTGTGTAGAACCAGGCTGGCCTTGAACTCACTCCTACCTCTGCTTACCAAGCCCTGGGATTAAAGGCATGCAATATTATGCCCTGCCCTTATTTTACTTTATTTTTTTTAAGTGTCATTCTATTTGTTGTGTGTATGTATGTATGTGTGATACTGTTTAAAAAAATCCATCTGTATACAGTCATCTTTTAGACTTGAAATATTCCTTCAAATTTTTGGGAAAAATAACATAATAGGCCACTAGAACATGAAATATGTATTACTTATTATATAATAAAAATATATATTTTATAATATATTACACTATATACTATATAGATAATATGATATAATATAATATAATATAATATAATATAATATAATATAATATAATGGACCACTAGAGCATTGATAAAGTATCCTTGCCTTCTATTAATTTCTTTCGTTGAGAATTATGTTGTAAAAGTCATAATTTTTATCACTTTAAATAAATGACTTCCTGTTTTTACATGTTTTAGTACATTGTTCTCAAGACACCTTTCATGTTTGTCCTTAATTACACACCTTTTTAGCATCAATACCACTCCCTACTCGTAACTTGGATCTGCTGAATTTAAGTCCTCTGGGAACTAAAGTTTATGGTCCATGCATAGCAAGGGAAAGGGGAATCTTGCGCTTTTTTGTCTGTTTCTTGTTTGGTTTCAGGATTTTGGGTTTTTTTGTTTGCTTTTGTTTTTGTTTTTGAGACAGGATTTCTCTGTGAAGTGTTGGCTGTCCTGGAACTCATTTGTAGACCAGGCTGGCCTTGAACTCACAGTGATCTGCCTGCCTCTGCCTCTCTGAGTGCTAGGATTAAAGGCATGTGCCACCATGCCCAGCTTGGTGAAGGGGAATATGTAGAGTAAAAGGATGTGGGGGGGAGGGCAGTTCTAAACTAGAAAATGTCTTCTGCTATAGACAAAGGGCTAGCAGTCCATGGAGGTGGAGGAAAAGGATAGCAGGACTCATTTGAGCTTTGCGAAGCCCTCAAATGTATTTGTTTTCTAAGACTGCTCACGGATATAAAACTGTCACAGTCTCATCTTATCCCAAGACAGGAGGCCCCTCTCAGCCTCTCTTCCACATACTGCAATGATATTTAAGAAAGCAAGTAGTCTTGAGCCAGCAAGACGGCTCAGTGAGTAAAGGCCCTTGCTGCCAAGCCAGAGGACTTGAGTTTGAACCACCATGGTGGTAAGAAAAAAGTGACTCTGCAAGCTGTCTTCCAACTTCCACAGATGTGCTGTTGCACAGGCATCACACATGAAGGCTCACAAAATAAATACATGTAATAAAAAATGTTCTGGAAGTGACAAAATTGCCATTGAAGGTGCCCAAATGCATTAGATAAATGAGAAGTGGGTGCTGAAAACACATACCTTAACAAACGCCTTTCTGGGCACCGAAAGGTAGAACTTCTTGACTTTTTCTCATTCCAGCCAGGTCTTATGCAACATGGTAGCACAGAGCCTGGGAAATCAAAACAAAGCAAAACAGAAGAGGTCAGAAGTTCTGCTGTGGAATTCAGGGCAGAAATTTCTCAAAGAAACAAAGATGCTAGGGACCAATAATAGTATTCCCACCCCACCCCCTGGTGGACTGTGTGCTTGCCTTGTCTCTGGCTTGCTGCTGCTGACTTGTTTTTCTTGCCTTGCTGTTTACATAAGTGGTAGGTTAGCTCCCCAGGTGACACTTGCAGAGAAAGATGACCATGGTCTTTGTACTTACTTCACTTAAAGTGTTCCTCCTCCCATTTCTTGCCTACAAGAATCTATGGATTATAGTCTTGCATGCCTGGGATGAAGCCTACTTGGTCATGGTGGATGATGTAGCCCATGGCAGCTCAGTATCCAAGTGGTTACCCTAGTAAGGGGAACAAGGACTATCTCTGACATGAATGCAGTGGCTGGCTCTTTGACACACCTCCCCCCCCCCCAAGGGAGGAGCAGCCTTGCCAGGCCACAGAGGAGGACATTGCAGCCAGTCCTGATGAGACCTGATAAGCCAGGGTCAGATGGAAGGGAAGGAGGACCTCCCCTATCAGTGGGCGTAGAGAGGGGCATGGAAGGAGATGAGGGAGGGAGGGTGGGGTTGGGAGGGAATAAGGGAGAGGGCTACAGCTGGGATACAAAGCAAATAAAAACAGAAAAATAAATAAATAAAATGACCTAATTTCCAGAAATAAAAAAAGAATCTATGGAGGTTTGTTTTGTTTTGTTTTTGTTTGTTTGTTTGTTTGGTTGGTTGGTTGGTTGGTTGGTTTGGGGTTTTTTTTTGTTTTTTGTTTTTTGTTTTTGCCACTCTAGCCTTTTGTCACCTCTTCCTTCTAAGATGGCTGATTTTGAGTGTTTCTTGGCCTTTAGCACTCCAAGTCAGAAAGTCAGTCTCTGACTCATGATTTGTCAGCAAAGCTCTAGTGCTCTCTTTCTCTCTCTCTCTCTCTCTCTCTCTCTCTCTCTCTCTCTCTCTGATATTTGAAATTATTTCCCCTTGAAAAATATCTGTTTACTTAGTAAATATTTGTGATATCTTCTACCCTTGTTACTCACCCGCCAGTTGTCCTAGCTTTCTGGGCAGACATCTCTAATTCTTTATAACATTTCTCCCACTCATAGCATGTCCAGCCACGGAAGTTTATCACATGGCCCTGCAGGTGCCCACAGCCAGGCCAATGTCTGAGTCACCCCGCTGTGCAGCCAGCTCCACATCTCTGTCATAACAACGAGCATTTTCTAGTGTGTTCTTCTCCTCTTACATCATTTATTATATCCCAGCATGAATTACTGTTATTTCTATACATTTTACAATCCGTACTTCTGGGTAATAAATATGCTTTATGCTATATTGAACTATATGCTATGACCTCAAGAAAGAGATGTAACTTTTTTCTTTCTTTCTTTCTTTCTTTCTTTCTTTCTTTCTTTCTTTCTCTCTCTCTCTCTTTCTCTCTCTTTCTTTCTTTCTCTCTCTTTCTCTTCCTCTTCCTTTCCCTCTCCTTCTTCCCCTCGCTCCCCCTCTCCCTCCCCCTTTCCATCTCCCCCTTCTTTTTCTTCTGATGACGGGGTCTTAGGGGTCTTACTTTGTAGCTCTGTTGTCCTGAAACTCATTTTATAGACTAGGCTTTCCTCAAACTCACAGAGATCTCTGCCTCCCAAGAGCTGGGATTAAAGGTATATGCCACTCTGCCCAGCACAACACATACAACTATTTCAAGGTAGGTGAAATAGTACTTGATTATTTCATGGGGTTTACACAAAATCACCCACAGAAATGGGTGGCATTCTGGCATAAAAACATAACACACACTGTTCAAAGATCAAAGAGACTCTGCCGAGTCAATTCCTCCTTAGTCTACACTAAATAATTGAGACTTCTTTTAGGAGAATTGTGTTTACAGGTGCCATTGTAGTTGAGTGACAGACACAGTTTCGGTGTTGGGATCCTTGGGCAATAAAAGAGAGGAAAAGTTTAGAGATGGACAGGTAGATGTGGAGGTCTTTGCTGGCCACATTGAAAAGGAACAAGAGCCCTTACCAAGAAACAGGAAAGGGAGAGACTGAAGGAAGTAGAGATAGTCAGCGGGACCGAGCCAGCCTTCTATGTGAGTGGCTGAGTTCTTGCAGCAGTGGCCCCTTGGGGAGAGGATGGAGTTTCATCTATTTGGTTGATGCTGTCCCTGAAGGCAGGGCTCCTCCTGGTTTTGTAAATAGGGTTCTATTCACCTTTGACCCCCTCCTATCATAGCCTGCTTGTCATTGGCTGCTCCCTGTCCTAGAGTGACTACTCTCAACTGCTCCATATTCAGGGGATTCCCAGAGTCCTCTCTGTCCCCGCCCCCCAAGAAACTCCTCAAACTGCCTCTCCTTCCTCTCCAAACTGCTTTCTCCCCTTTCATTACCCCCAGGGCCAACCTAAGAGACCAAGGACAGAGCCTTTCCAGTCCCTCTAGGCAGCGTACTTGTTAGTGAAGCAGCCTGGCCTGAAACCAACTGTAATGATGCTCAGAAGCCCCGTGATGGCTAGCGAGCTTCCCTCTTTAAGATGCACAGACTTGGCTATTTCATGGGAGTCTCTTACTGGTGTCATTTTAAAATGGAATTTTAAGATAAAAGCAGGCAGCGTGGGTGAGTCTATGGCCTCCTTGGTTATTTCTGCTCATCAGGCCCCTCCTCTGCTTGCTGAGGCATTTTTCTTACAGATGTTCAAATTTCTTTACAACGATGTTTGTCATCTGTCTGCTGCTTGTGACTTGTTTGGAGAAATGGGGGAGGGGAGCAGAGTGTGACTATGCCCCTGGCATAAAGGGTCATCAACTATGAAGGCCAGGTAACTGACACTTGCAGCTTTGATGACTGGTCCCTGCTCCTGAGGCCTGCCCTCGACTCTGACAAAGCAGCCATAGACAGTGCTCCAGGACAAAAAGTAATCCAGTGGTGAGCAGCCTCCAGCAGGTGTTTGTTACATCCTGCGGTGGGTGACAGTTGGTGGCCAAGTGCCAGCCTCTCCTGCTGTTTCCCTGTGGGCTCCACACAGCACATCTACAATCTCTTGTCAGATTCTTAAAGACATGCCCTTAAGACAATGGCTCAGTCAAGCCTCATAAATTCAGAACTCCCGGAAACAAAGAATTCAGAGAACAGCTCTGGTCAGTAAAAGGCAGCAGAGGGCCCTGAGGGTGTTACGCGTGGAACCTGACAGTGACCCAGTGTAGACCACAATGATGCCCTTCTCTTTACTTAAGCCTTCCTGGATCATGCCCTGTCAGAACAAGCTTTGGCTAGTATCACAATCCACAGGAGACTGTGCGGTTTGTATAGGAGTGTGTTCTTGTAAATCAACACTGCTGGCTTCGAGACCCTTCACAGTTTGTCTGCAGCTCTTCCGACAGGCCTCCTGCCCGCCTCTCTCACATGCTGTTTGCTAATAAATTCAGTTGTTTGTTTATTTACTTACTTCTGCAGTGTTAGGGATTGAAACCTGGGCTCATGTTTTACCTAGCCTGTTCCTATCTTTCCTTTTCTAAATCAGCCCTTCCATGATGCTTTTTGAATATCTTGAGATTTTCCTGTGTGCACACTTAGACACATTCACCCCCCCCACACACACACACAGAGACAAATAGACATATGGACAGACAGAGACACTCACACACTGTTCTATCACTCTGGGTTTAGGGGCTGCCCACCAGCTCCTGCTAGTCTCCCTTCACTTCCCAGTCCATAAATTTACAGGAGAGCCCCAGACCCGTGGGTCGCAGGGACACAGCAAGCCATGAGCAAAGCTTATTTGTCTGAGAATGTTGGTGTCCTTATCAGCCGCCATTCTGCACTAAGGAGGGATGTGCAAATCGTCCCTGCCATCCGCGCACTAACGTTTATACATGAAGAACTGAAAGTCCCTGAGGATGCGGTCCTCTCTTTAGGCAGGCCCTACAAACCTAACACAAGAGGATCACACAGAGGCCAACGACCAATGAAAGGTGACTTCTTTACCACAGCTTTCTATATAACCAAGACACTTCCTGAATTTGTATGCATAAAAATCTTCTAATCCCCAACACAGCCCGCTAAGCCCATTCAGATTTGTGGGCTTGCGGGGGTGTGGGTGATAAATGGGCAGAAACCGGAAACGGGCTCACAGAACAAGGGCAATATTATTTCACTTGCACAGCCACAGCTTAGATGTCTCCATGGAATCAGCTGTAGCCCTTCCCCCTGCTGCATCCAAGGGTTTCTGCGCTGTGTATGCTCCCTATGCTCTGCATGGACCAAAGCATACAGGCATGACAAATTGGTCTTCCCACCTCTTCAGTCCCAAGCTATTCTGTTGGTGAGAAAGCAGTGATCCAGCAGAGTGGTGGAGTCATTTTTAGTTCCCTCATGCAAGTCACAGGCTCCTTGCCACTTGGTGCTGATGATGTTTTGTGTGTGCGTGCAAGTGTGTGCTGTTGCTCTGATCCCCTCCATATGAATGGCTGTTCATTTCCAGCCATGACCCCGCTTTGATGGCCATCTGGTTCTCTTTTGGTGGCTCACACATCTGCACAGAAGTTTGGGAAACGAGCTTCATTTAGCAGCTTTCAAATCATCTTCTTGTGGATGAAGCATGAAAGGGAAATCACGTTGTTCTGTCCTGTGGATCCTGACCAGTGGGTGAACAGCCCAGCTTCCCCGGGGATCTAGAGCTGAAATGTACTCTGTGGAATCTGCAGATCCCTCCCCCCACCCTTTTCCCTCAAGTGATGGGAACAGTAAAAACCCCAGTGTGAACTAAGAATGACCATCTCTCCTGAGGTTTTCCTTGGGACCAGATATGCTTGTGCAATGGAAAAGCTGGAGATAAAAGTCATACTGTTTGTTTGTGAGGCCTCAGGGGCCAAACGTAAGATGAGTCACAGCATATTCAAGGCGCGATCTCCTAAGTGCTTTGAGCAGCAGCTATAGAGCATCCCTAAGTAACAGACTCTAGCTTGGGCCCAAGGGTCCCGTTCCTGCTAACACTGAGTATCTTCCTCTGTCCCCACAAATGAAATCTCGGTGCCTGTGGATTGTCCTATTCAAAAGTAATACTTTTCCGCAGTTCCACAGTAAGAGAAAGTGTCAGCGTAACAATGATAATCAAGTCAGTGCCAACAAACCTAAATCTTCTTTTGCAGACTATAATCTAAAGAGGTTAAGAGTCAATTGAAAGTAATTGTCATCTAAATTTAAATTTCCTTGACCTTTTGAGTTAAAAAAAAAAAAGTGTAATGGCTGCCTATGTCTTATTTTGCTCCATCTTAGCCAGTGAGATTCTTGATGTGGTGTGCAGACAAAATATTGTTTTTCTAACACCTGTAGGCTTGACTGCTCCCCAGTGACGCACTCGAATGGGGTTCTTCAGCTCCAGCAAGGTTGGGTTTGGTAGTCTCACACGCTCTTTACTTTTCAGTGAGATGTAAATGAGCCGGAATAACCTGGCTGCATAACTGTATCACATCATTAGCCCTGTGCCCTTGACATTTAAAGGTTGGAGGTGGGAGGTGACAAACTCTATAGACAGTGTTTGTTCCAGATGAAAAGCTTGTTCCTGGGACTGTAGTTGTTTCTCCCAGGATGATTTCAAGAACTATTGAAGTGTCTAAAGTTTTCTGCTTCAGTGTTTCTGCTTGCAAGTGTTTGGGTTTGTTTTGGTTTTTTGTTTTTTGGTTTTTCTTTTTTGTTGTTGTTGTTTTGTTTTTTGGTGGTTTTTTTTTTGGCAGAAGTCATGCTATTTTGTGTTAGAAGCAATTTTGACTGTCACCGAGTCACCACAGCTGGGTTTTGGTTTTCTCTGGTCTCAGGTGTAAGAGTCAGTCCCAGGTGAGGGCTTTCTGGTTACATCAGTTCCCTTCCCCCTCTTTAAGACCTGTGGTGCAGAAGGGCTCAGAGAGATGGGCACACTGTCAACCTGCATCGCAGGTGAGAGACCCTGAACTTAAGCCACTGCAGTCTTTCTTGATGGGCTTGAAGGGGCTTGACTATCTTTTGCTCCGGAGAGAGGCATTATCTTCCTTTTACTTCATAGTAAATAACCCTACTTCTTCCTCCTGGGACACTATCCCCAATTTCAAGTCAAATCTGTGCCTCTGTTCACAAGCCTTACCAAGAGTTCAAAAGAGGGCTGGAGAGTCATGTCCCAGTTGGTTCCAGTGGAAGCTTGATGATAGCATGGAAAGAAAAGTTGAAGATGAAAATGTTCGTACCAAGGCAGGGTTCAGGGGTTAAGTGTGTGGCTGCTCCTCCAGGGGACCGGGTTCAGTTTCCAGCACACACATGGCAGCTAAAAGCCATCTATAACTCCAGTTTTAAGGTGGGGTGTCCATTGCTCTCTTTCTGCCCTGGAGGGTGCCAGCCATGCATGTGGCAAAAATCTACTTGCAAAAAAAACCACTCACCTGTAAGATCAAAACAAACATTTTTAAGTGAAAATGTCCTTGGCTTCACTCTTCTTTATTATATATACAATGTTATACCTACATGTACACCTGCATGCCAGAAGAGCCATCTGGTTGTGAGCCACCATGTGGTTGCTGGGAATTGAACTTGGGACCTCTGGAAAAGCAGCCAGTGTTCTTAACCTCTGAGCCATCTCTCCAGCCCTATTGGCTTCTCTTAAAGGTGCCAGTCTCTCCAGTAAGTTGTCTGGGACTTAGAGCCATGAGGGACTGTCCTCCCAAGGGAGACTGGCAGGAATCAACCTGGGCCTACATAAGGTGCTTTTAGTATGATCCCTATAGCTCCTTGATTTGCATTTTACACTTCGAAACCAAATCGTTAAGTTTCTTGCTGTCCTGCATCCGGTGTGGTTGTGCCTCTGATGGCTCCTCCATGTTTTGAGGAGCAGAGATTTTTTTTTTTTTTCCAGTCCTGGACCACGTCTTCCACATTTACTGCCACTTTGCCTAGAATTAGTAAGACTGAAGACGGAAGGATCTCCGCCTCTTCCCACTGCATGTGCTCAGCTGGGAAAACATGCTCTGCAGACAAAGTCCGGTAGCAGAGCTGCTCTGATGGTCCTCTAGCCTTCTTGCCTTCTCAAGGTTCATCTCAGATCTAAGTGTTCCGGGGGTGGAACAGAAGTGCCTTCTGCTGTACATTTTTAGTCAGTGAGGGGCTGCCTCTACTATTTCATATCCTTTCCTTGTGAACTTCTTTTTTTACCTTCTGCTTCAGTCAGTTTCTTCTGTCAGAGCACTGCTCTGCCCAAATGCAGATGCCTTTTCAAATAGTTCATGTGTCCCTTTGGTTTTGGGCTCAGACATTTTATTTTTATACTACTACTCTAGGCTGTGTCCTGCAGTGTCCATTTTTGTGGAGAAGGAATCGGTGAGCCCTCTATTAGATAGAATAGACATCATCCAAATGCATTTTGGATGTCGCTGATCAGCTAGGAGTCAGGAACTGCCCAAGAAATTGTCCCTGTCTAACCACATAAGGTTCTGCCTTCAAGATGTCCTGCTGGCGCCCCCTGTCCTGTTCACTCCCTTTGGAGTCATAATTCCATGCCATCCTGAGGGCAGCATCAGTAACTGGATCCCTCTAAAATTTACTCGGGGTTGTTTCATTTTCTGATCATCTTCTTGACTCACCTGTAATTCTATACTTTCAGAGCTCTGATACACTTCTCCCAAAGTCTCTTTAAAAGTTCTTCACCTCTGCTTTTGGAAAATTGCATGCCTCACTTTCAGGGCCTGGGATCCCATTCTTTTCTCTTTACCATTTGTGTGTGTGTGTGTGTGTGTGTGTGTGTGTGTGTGTGTGTGTGTGTTCAGGGTGCTAAGGATGGAACTGGGGACAGTGCTCCACCATGGAGCATGCTACCAGCCCCCAAGGAGACTCCTTAGATCTTAGTTTTTCTCAAACCTGGGAATTACCACAGTTAGTGTCCCCAGGCCATGGATGCCTGTTTGGCACTGAAGTACCTCCTTCCCTCAGTCCCATCTTCCCCTCACAACTGTTTAGTCTGTTCTCTTAGAGCTCATCTTGTATTCAAAGAAGATGTCTCTCTTCCTGTAGCTAATCCTCATGTCTTCCTTTGGTTTCTCCTCCCCCTACCCCTGCCACTACTCTGATGGAAGTCCACAGTGTATTTTTCGAGACAGGGTTTCTATGTGTAGCGTTGGCTAACCTGGAGTCTCTTTGTAGACCAGGCTGGCCTTGAACTCACAGCGATTCCCCTGCCTCTGCCTCTCGAAGTGCTGGGATTAAAGGTTTACGCCAACACACCCAGCAAGGGTGTATTTTCAAGTTGTTGGTGTTGAAGGCAGGCCTGCCTGGTTCTACCTAGTGTTCTGGAAATTCACTTGCAATGAAAACTGCCTTTTTACCTGTTAGGTTTGCAGTACTTTGATGGCAGCCCCCATGACCATATTCAGTTCCCAAACATGGCAGCTCCTCTTTGGGCTCCCACTTTGTCTCTTCATATTCTTGGACAAAACCTGCTAACTTTGTGTGGATGTGAGGCTGAAAGGGGTATTCCCATCATCTAGAGCTTGTCACATGCCGCCGTGACAAAATCTAGAGATACTCTGAGACCTACCTACCCTAGGAGGTGGAGCTTGAGCAGTGTGTGTTTTGTTCTTTCAACTAAAACTTCCCCTGAGATTCCTGTTATGTCCCCTGCTAGTATGCTCACTGACTCCTCACACTAACCCTAAAAGACTATTACAAACTAATCTTATCCCTTTCAAAGTAAATGCAGTTGTTTCCACTTTTCATAATGAAGGCATAGCCTCAGACACCAGCACTGTGTTAATGTGTCATGGGCACTGTATATGCCATCACCTGCAGATTATGGCATATGCTTCCTGTGGGTCAGGTTTCCACAACTGCTGATTAAAAGGTGTGTATTCTTAGAGTGGCGTAGTAATGCTCCTCTCTCTCTTTAGTCTGGTAGGCACCTGCAAAGCTTCTGTTTTCCTACTGTCTATCTCAGGAGTGACCTAGGAGGATGGGGGTGGGGAGGGGCACAGGAAAACTGAGGACCCTACAGCTTGGTCCAGCTTCCTGCCAAGCTGCTTCCATGATGTAGGACAGCGGAGCATTCCAGAGGTTGCCCTGCGTTGCTGCTTTAAGCTTGGGTCTCCAGTACTGTGGGAGCTGTCCAGTGAGTTTGATATACACAAAGTTTGACTTAGTCATTCCTTGCCCATAGGAACTTCCCTCAAAATCAGCCCACACTGGATAGCTGCAGCCATCACTTTGTCTTCTGTCCCTCACCTCAGCCTTCCCTGCACGCTCATTGCCAGAGATCCTGTGTTGGCAGCTTGAGCTTTGGGGGTAGAGGTTTCTCTATGCAAAGTGGGGTGCTGCTCAGCTTTCTCTAGTCCTGATTTAGGAATCAACATAGGTCAGATCCTTTCCCTCACATTTGATTGCTTACTGGTTTCCAGAATATTCTCAGACACATACATTCATATCCTTTCTTCTTTTCTCCCTCCCCCTCATTACCCTTCCTTGGCTTAGTGGTTTTTTTTTTCTTTTCTTTTCTTTTTGCTTCCTTCATGAATCAAAAATCTATGTAGTGTAATTCTCTTCTACAGTCCCATATCTCAGATGGGGACGCGACGCTCACAGAAGTTTCCATGTGTTACTAATAAAATGGTGTGACCAGGATGTGTGCCTCATGTCTGGGTTCTCTGCCCACCTCTATCCATGTGAAACCTAAAGCTAAAACTGCTTCTTCGTTAAGAAAGAACTTCACAGATTGTACGATAGATGGGGGTCTGCAAGGGTCTGGAAAGTTCTGTTAGATTCCAAGAGTCTGATACACTGCTTTGCACGAAAAAGAAACTGCTCCCTGCTCATGAATGTTGACCAGTCAGCTGCCGAGCTGAACGGAGGCCTTCCGGAAGGACTTCCTGATAATTTCCCTCTAGAACAGCTACAAATGTCATTTTCAGAGCAGGGTCCTTTGTTCTGCGAATTTGGAACAGGGAATTAGGCCAGGGAAAGGATTCTCTTAAAGCAAACATTTCCAGACAATAGCAGAGGATTAGAGGAAGGCTCATTATAGTCAAAATTACACTTTGTACACTGCTTCCTGCTAGAATCTGGACTGCCCACTTCCTGTTCATTGAGTTCTGAGCCACATAATGTGACAAACCAATTTTCTGTTAGGGGAGGAAATGGTCCTATTCAACTTAGAACCCTTTTTTACTTTGGTTTAAGTGCTGGGAGTTTAATCCCCTGTGTGGTGTTGGGAGGGAGGGCCTGAGGAGAGGTGAACCTGCCTTCATGAAAGGATCATGTGACCTCTGTACCAGGATAGTTATGTGAATAGGCCCTTCACAGAAGGGCAAACTTTGCCCTTAGGTCTTTTGCCATGGGAGTGGCACAGCAAGACACATTCACCAAGTATTGGCTCCTCAATGTTGCATTTCCCAGCATCCAAAATAACAAGAAGTATAACTAAGCCAGGAGATGGTGGTGTAGATCTTTAATCCCAGCACTGGGTGGAGGAAGAGGGTGCAGTGGCAGAGGCAAGTAGATCTCTGCCAGCCTGGTCTACAGAGTGAGTTCCAGAACAGCCAGAGCCGCACAGAGAAAACAATCTGGAAAACCTGAATGGAAGGAAAGAAGGAAGGAAGGAAAAGAGTAGGACCTTGATTCCCGTGTCTCCACCTAGGGATTACTAGGATCGTAGGTGTGTACAGCCATACCCAGCTAGGTTTTCTTTTCACAGACCAGCCCTGTAGTATCCTATGAAAAGTAAAGTTCTGAACTATAAGTCTTCCCTCCTGCCTTGGATGAAACTGTGTGTCCTTTAGAGCACTTTGTGGTATCTCTAGAGCCATTCTTGTTTTAGCCATAATTTAACATAATATTTTTTTGGCATAAGAAATCTCATAACTTGTAAGTCATAGAAATTAAGTATCATTTCATGGGGCTGGAGAGATGACTCAGCAGTAAGAGCACTGTTCTTTCAGAGGTTCTGAGTTCAATTCACAGCAAAAACATGGTGGCTCACAGCCATCTATACTGGGATCTGATGTGTTCTTCTGGCATGCAAGTGTCCGACAGATAGAGTACCCCTAATTTAAATATCATTTCATTCTTTGTTGTATTGGAAGATTAAGGGGGAGAAAAGAAAACATTGTTCTTTAAGGCCTCGATTGACCTTCTCTACTTTGAAATCTCTGCCTTAGCTTCTGCTAATGAATGCTTATCGAATTTTTCTTGACGTTTGCAAGACTTTAATGTGATATAGGGCACGTGGTCTCCTGTAACCCAGGACTTATTTCATATTTGTCTTCACATGTAATCTGTTGTAGTTCTTGAATGTTATAAGCAAAATATTGCTTACGAGTCTCTGTTTTCTTTCCTCATCAATCTTGGAATGCGTATTCGCTGTCAGAACGAAATGGTAAAAAACGGCAGTGAGCGAAGCACACACCGCACGTTGGCTGCCCATGTTACTGCTTCAACCATAGTATCTTAGGCTGCAAGGAGCAATGTCCTAGTGACTATGAAGCTGGAAATTGAGGAGATGGCACATTTGCGATGTGCTAGGCAGCCGTGAGCAGGTCCTCCTCGGGAACTCAAGAGTTCACGTGTCATGTCCAGAATCCCTGTGATTGAGTGAAAGGCCCAGGGCTGTGCTGGGATGAGGAGGGAGAACAGAAGAAAGGCATGTCAAACTCCAGAAAGAGGATGTGGGGTAGTTTTCCTTCCTTGACATAAGCTTCTCAGCTCAGCTGGCTATTGCCTCTGGTGTTGGCCCCCATTCAATAGCATCAAAGCCACTAGGGACCGGCAAGCGGAGAGCACCCTTTTCTTTAGTCAAGCCGTGATCCTAAGCCCGCCTCTGGGGATTGCTCTTCACAGCCTAGCTGCCTCTCCATGACATTTTTCATCTCTCTAAATGGCTCCTGTTTGCGTGGTTCTTGGCCCCCGATAGTCGAGGTAGTTCTTTTTTTGCTGGCTTTTCATCGAGGTCAGGATTTGAGGATGGCAAAAGCATTCACCCCTCTGGTGAACCTCTACAACAGCCCTTCATAATCTAGTCCTGGCACCCGCCAGTCCCTGACATCGTAAATTAATGAGCCAAATTTGTTATCTTTGTTTACCATAACAGGATTTGTTTTTCTTCCCCATGCCCCTTCCAAAGCTTTGCCCACATCTCTTTATTCTCTGATTCTTTATTCCTCATTTTTATCTGAGAAGATACTTGAACCTAAACAAGAAAGGGATTTTTCAAGCATATGGATTATATATAAAAGTTGATCTAAATAATCACCTCATTAAAACATGAGTTATGTGGGAGATAGCTCTAAATGCCTTATAATTTACACACTGAATTAGATATACATATGTCCTTTGCAACATTGTGTACAATTCTTAGCACGAAGCTTATCTATTTTAATGCAAGGCTTTTTCTTTCCTTCTAGAACATCAAAGGACAATAACATTTCAAGGGGGGAGCATATTATTTGACATAGCTAGTAAGTTTTACACTTACCCCTCCTTGAATTTACTGGGAGCTGTAAATGTTCATGTGGGTGTGTGTAATATGCAGACAGGCAGGCAGGCAGGCTTACACATGTGTGCATGCTTGTAGAGATCAGAGGTTAACAATGGTGTCTTCCTCAACAAAACTCCACCATATTTGTTATATATATAACAGATATATATATGCAGAGTCCAGAAGAGGGCACTGGATTCACTACATCAAGAGTTACAGGCCATTATGAGACTCCCAACATAGGTTAGGAACCAAACGCCAGTCCTCTCCAGGAGCAGGAAGTGCCCTTAACAACTGAGTGGTTTCTTAAGCTCACACACCTTAGTTTTTGAAACACCATCTCTCAAAAAGCTCCAGACACATGCCCATTTCTGCACGCTCTCACCCCCACCCCGCCCTCACCCTCATCCCCTGCCATCTACCCTTTCATGCGGAGTTAGATTCAGGCCAGCACTCTCTGCTCTTTACAAGGGTCCTGGGGATCTGAACTCAAGTCCCCAGGCTTGCATGAGAGGCACTTTGTTGACTGAGCCATCTCCCTGGGACCCCACTCCCCCACCCCCCAAATTTTAACAAGTACTCTCAAACTCCCAGGTCCCCTGCTTCAGTCTGCTAGTGCCCTTTTGAGTACCGTTTGCTTCTCCGAGATGCCTGGTGCCATGACCCTGGGGACGGTCTTCTCCGATTCACTTCCTGGAATCAGATGCCAAACGTGACCCTTACAGACATTTGGGCTGACTGACACCTCTTCCACCCAACCTGGAGCGTTCAGGACCAGGGGTGTGACAAACAGAACAGTGGGTGAAGGAAATACTCTTGTGTAATACAGAACATTTCGGTCATTGGTGGGTTTTTATGCAGTAGTGAGCCCCGGACGATTGGAACAGCACTGGAAAGTTGTCACTTCGTGGCACTCTAGCATCTCAGCGTAAGCCTGTATACATGTAAACGTCCAGCGTATGCCGTTATCTATGGTACATAGTACTTGACAATAAAGGACTGTATTACTCAGTTTTGTATTTTTTTATACTATACTTTTTATCACTTCAGAGTCAGCTTTCTTGTTTTTTGTTTGTTTGTTTGTTTGTTTGTTTCAAGACAGGGCTTCTCTGTGTAACCCTGGCTGTCCTAGAACTTGCTCTGGAGACCAGGCTGTCCTTAAACTCAGGGATCCACCTGCCAGTGACTCCCAAATCCTGGGATTAAAAGTGTGCTCCACTGCCGACCGGCTAGAGTTAGCTTCTTATATTAAAGTGGGAATGTAAAACATTGTGCCTTGTGCAGGTCTCTTGACTGTCCAGTGCTCCCCATCCCCAGTGATTGGCTTAGATTGGCTAGGTCTGTCTCACAGTATACTCTTTGGTATTTCTAGAATAGCAAAACTGCCTTAAACCACATTTCCAGAACATTTCCCTGTCATTGACACAAATTGAAGTCTTAGAAACAGGTTTGCATTTCTGGTTTAATGTTTATCTGTGGCAACTTACATCATACAAAAATCTTTGAGCCATAACCCAGGAGACCTGGATTGACATCCAGCCTCACTTCTGACCACCCTCGCCCGACCCTGACCAGGTTCCTCCCAGGTAAAATAGGAGTGGGAACAGCCCCAGAGGTCCTTCCCAGTTTGAAACCTCCCTGGTGGAACTTGCCAGTTCCTGGTTATCTGAAAGGTGGGGCTTTGATCCTGTAGGCCCTTTCTTCTTTCTTCTCTCACGTGACATCTGTACTGCCCGTCTCCAACTTCTCTGAGATAACTCCTTGGAGGCCTAGCCTCTCCCATCAGCTCTTTTTGCCTTGTAGATGCCTGGTACAGAAGAATCCCAGGACGTAGGCAGCTCTGAGGAATCCAAGGGGAGCCTGGAAAGTCCTAAACAAGGGAACAGTAAGATGAAGCTCAAGAGCCGGCTCTCGGGTAAGTGAGGACCCTCCCTGCCTGTGGAGAATGAGACAGGCTTGCAGCCCCAAGAATGGGGAGATTGACCCCATGGACAGGGTGAACCCATTGGGAAGAGAGTGGTGCAATGCTCAGGCTGGCCTTCAGCTTGTCATTTTTCCCAGGCTGGCCAAAACTCACAATCCTCCTGCCTCATCCTCCTAAGTAGAGAGTGAACAGAATTGCCCCTGGGGAGATGAGGCCTTTTATCTTCTTAAAAATCTCAGAACTGTTTTTCCACCAGTGAGGCATGCCCTGGCAGAACACCTTCATTAGCCCTAACCACCATAATGACTAATTTTTTTTGACCCATTATGAAGTGCATGTCAGTGTGTGTGTGTGTGTGTGTGTGTGTATTGAAACTTCAATTTCTGAATGTTTGGTTCATTTATCTTAATGAGGTTTCAGGTGTCAACTCTCAGGTGGCCCACATTCTCAATATACACATGCTCCCCCAAAAAACTCTCAGCCAACTAGAACAAGTAGCAAAAGGATTTTTTGCATTGAATTTGCATCTCAGCTAAGCAGGAGAAACTGACTGGTGAAAGAGGCTGCAGCTTTCAGAACAGATAGATTCCATTTTCTACATGTCCTGGCTATTTCTCCTTAGATGGCCTGGCCTGTGCTCTGGGAGGGATGGGAGGGGTACAGTGGAAGACACACATGACTTCCATGGGTGCTTGGCACATCTGTTTTGTTGGATACTTTTTTTTTCCATCAAAAATAAAATTTCATGACTGTGTTCATATGAAGATACACCCTGGGGGCTGGAGAGATGGCTCAGTTAGGTCAAGCACTTGTTAACCAAGCTGAAGGACCTGAGTTCAGATCCTCAGTACCCATGTAAAAGCCAGGTGTGGCACACTTCTGAAACCCCAGCTCTGGGATAAGGGTGGGGCAGAGACAGGGGAATCCGGAGGAGCTTACTGAAAGAGCCAGCTCAGGTTTTAGTGAGAGACCCCATCTTAAAACACAGGGGTGAAGATCAGAAAGGAAGCTGTGTGCCATCAGTCTGGCCTTGTTGAGCGTATTCTCTCATGCACACACACACATAGCACCAAAAACACAAAACAAAACAAAACAAAACAAAACAAAAAAAAAAAAACTGTGTAGATAGCAAACATCTGAAACATTGGTCCCTGACCGTTCCTAGATGCATCCTGCATACATGTGCACATGTGCCGTACACGGTAAATAAAGTAAAGAAATGGTGCGGAGTAATACAGAAAGACACCTGACGTCAGCCTCTGGCCTCTGGCCTCTGGACACTCTGTGCGGATGTGTGTACTCCCCCACACACATGCGCGCGCGCACACATGCAACATTACACACATATAAGATATATACTGAATTCATTACCGTCTACTCATTTCTGTCATGCTTAACTTTTGTTGCATTTAAAATTTTTATTAAAGCATTTTTATGGTCTCCAAATGTGGCATGGGCCCCTGGCACAGTGCCTACTGGCCCAGTCGATAACTTGGCTCCAGCCCTGCATTCCCAGGCATCTGGAAAGGCAGGCAGAACTTAGCTCCCAGCCCTTGGCAGTCGGTAACCTTGCATCCTTAGCCTGCTTTAAGCTTCCATTCCAACAGCTGCCCCAAAGAGATGACACCTGACTTTGAAAGAATGGGTGATTTTTTAATATTATCATTTATTTATTTATGCAGGGGTGTGTGTGTGTGTGTGTGTGTATCATGCATAAGTAACGACTAGGCTTGTACATGACATGGCACAGGTGTGGAGACCAGAGGACGATTTGGAGTTGGTTTGCTCCTTCCACCCAGCACAACGCATAATGTGTTAACATCCTCCATCCTGTCATTTTCTTCTTCTGCATCCAGATCCCTGAAGAGGAAAGGGACAGTGCTGCCAGCCCAGAGTATCTGCCCCATCATCTGGCCCTCTGCTCTGTTTATTCTAAGAACGTGGGACCATAAAGGGCTTTTCAAAAGCTCTATTTGCAAAAATTAGTTGTTTTGTGTTGCTAATTGGGAATAATTAGGCAGCACCGTGTTTAAATTGAGTGTTAGAGGCTGGTTTTTGGCAGAAAGGCGTGGCCTCAGGTATCAGGTAGTGGCTGATAGATATTCCCTGAAGGCCCTTATGGGGAGGGAACAAGCAGCTCCCCGCCAGAAGCTCCGAGAGAGGCCTCTTTAAACCCTGTGTGCTCAACACTGTATAATCAGTCCCCAGGGAGGCTCTCCTAGTCTGGAGAAATATAAGGACCTTTGAAATTGCCAGTCACATTCCTCATTTTATAGTTCAGAACAAGCAGCTAAGGAAATCCCAAAGGTCACTGGGTTGGAGCCAGGAAAAGGCCCAGCGTCCAGACAGTTCTTCCCACCACTGGCTTCCAAAGGACAGAGAAAAGAATTCTGTCTGCTACCCGTGAGGAAGGCTTCCTAGAGTCAGGTGGAGGTGGGGCACGTAGATGTCTGATTTTTCAAACTATGTTCGTATTGTCAGTTTGGAACTAGCAGTGCCTTCAGATGATACCCAGTCCAGAGCTGGGCCACTGTTTGCCACAAGAGAACGTCACCTTCTGCTCAAGCCGTCCAAGCCTGTGACAGGGAAGTGTGGGAAAGGGGAGAAAGCACGCACGGCTATCATCTGGAAGTTTGCTCACCCCCCCCCAGACAAGTGACCTGGGACCAGTGACTTTTCCAGGCCTCAGCTTCCTTCCCTGTGAAAGGAGGATTACACTATGCATGTACTCCTTCAGTAAGTGTGAGAGCCTTCCATGTGCCCAGCCTTTCAGAAGACCAATGAGAAAATGGTCTGCCACTCCAGAGCATGACAGCAATGACCCTTCCCCCCAGAAGCACCCATTGTTTTTTATTGTTGAAGTCATTAGGATTATGGTCATCATTTTCATTTTCCTTCTTATTGTTCTTGCCTCTTTCCCTCTCAAGAGGGGGAAAAATGTTTGAATGGCTTCAGACAGGAAGGCCTTCATGAGAACTTTTAGTCCCCCGGGAAGGCAACCCACACGTACAGGTAGTGCCGGCCTCTGTAGCACGCAAACACTCGAGAGCAGCAGCGTAGCTGGGAGTCTCTCTGGAGTGTGTGCCAGCAGAGGCGTTCCGAAACAGCAGCATAGAGGAGGGCTGAGACACGGGTGGAAGAGTAGAGGCCAGTCGTCTAGACGTGGAGGAGAAGAATGGCAGTGGAGGGACATGGAGGACAATTTGGGCAACTGTTTTTACTCCTCTCTCACGTGAGAGGCCTAGTATAATCCGATGGCAATAATGATTGAGTCCAGCAAAGCCTGGCAAGAGTGCACAGGGAAAAGAATGCAGGCTGTCGAGGTGGGAGGTGATAGTGTGCACTAAGCTAGGCAAACCCATGACAATTACATTCCCAGCTCTGCAGTGAGTAGAGAGGAGGATGCATCCTTGGCAGCCATCAGGATAGAGTAGATTCTTGGGGTAGGAGGGGGAAGAAATAAGACTGGCAGCTTAACCTGGAGACACGCTGAAGAAGCTTGGGGAACTGGGCTTTGACATCACTGCGAACTGCTTCACTCTAAAGACCTTAGCATATGGGAGTTTGGGTTTTTTGTTTGTTTGTTTGGCTGACTGGTTGTTTGGTTGCTTTGTTAGTTGGTTTTTTGAGACAGGGTTTCTCTGTGTAGTCCTGGCTGTCCTGCAACTGGCTCTGTAGACCAGGCTGGCCTCAAACTCAGAGAACCATCTGCTTCTGCCTCCCAAGCGCTGGGATCAAAGGTATGTGCCACCACCGCTGCCCAGCTTTTCATTTTTAAATATGAATGTATGTGTGTCTGTCTGTGCCCAAGGAGGTGAGAGAGGTGTGTGCTCTCTGAAGCTGGAATTCCAGGAAGCTGTGAGCTGCTTAATATAGGTACTAGAAATCAAACTCAAGTCCTTTGCAAGAATAATACGTGCTCTTAATGACTGAGCCATTTCTCCAGCCCCGTATAGGAGGTGTTAATACCACGGCGTCCTCGCTTGTCTGTCTTCCAGATCTGGATGTCTGCTCCATGTTCGTGAATGAGTCACTGTGGTGTTCTCATGTCAGGGTATTATCAATGGATGCTACCGTATGTGGTTTCTCTCCTGTCAGCTCTAACGGAATTTTCTTCTAATAAATCTTTTTCAGATGAGTAAGCATGCCAAGAAAGATTAATCTGGCCCGTGAATTACTAAGTTGTGATTTATTTAAGTGTGTGTGTGAGGTTTCAGCCATTTCCATGAGGGCTTTGCCCAGTCTGGCTCCAAAATGACTAGAGCAACATCATCTTTCATTTCACAGAACGTTTCTCTTACATTCTAACCCAAGTTTTCCTTACCGCCTCCCTCTTTTCTTGCCAGCAGAGACCTCCTTTAATTTAAATACTTTTGATTTATCCGTGCTAGCCTCTTACATTTGTGATCTTTTTAAATGCAAAACTTTCCTTGGTTGCAAAGGGATTTCAGATGTTTGAAAACCCACTTTCACAAAGTTAATGTTTATCTTTTGAAAATTTAATCATTAAGTGACATCCATTAACTATATCAGCACTGTATCATTATTAAAAACTCGGCAACATGTGACTTCTGAAAGTCTGCTGTTATCTTGCCTTATTCCATGCAAAACTCTTAGAGGCATCTCTAGATGGAAACTGGACACCATCAAATGAATCATTACACAGTCCAGGAGAAATCAGGTTGGTAAAGAATCATGTATGGAGATGGAGAGATTCATGATACATATTGTTCATACAAAAGACCTCAGCTCAGGTCCTAGCACCCATACAGGGAGACTCACAATAGTCCATAACTCCAGCTCCAAGCACCCAGTACCTCTCTCTACAGACACCTGCACTTATGTCCACATATGCACACAGACACACCCAAGTACACATAATTAAAAATAAACATCTAAAAAAGAGTTGATAAATTTATTTAAGCAAGCACATAGGTGATATGTATGTAGTATTTAATACAGACATAGTGATTACAGCTTTATTCATATGTTATTGACCTATCAGATATCAGTGTAAAGTCTAACTTAGGTGCTTTGAAATCATTACAGATTTGGTGAACGTAGTTCAGTGGTAAAATATATGGCTTGCAACATAGGCACAACACCCCATATATATATATATATATATATGTGTGTGTGTGTGTGTACATATACACAATTATTTCAAAAGTTTCTTAAATAGGATACAAAAGCGTCAGTTATAAAAGTAAAAGTTGATCTTCAGTCACGATTGCAAAATCACATTTTGGTCCACAATGAGCAGCTTATAAAACTGTGGCCCCATATTATTATATCACATAGTGATATGATGGCCATTATGATCCTTAGTTATAATCGTCAACTTGACACAATCTGGAATCAGCTGGAGGGATTCTAAATGAGTGATTATCTAGATAAGGTTGGCCTGTGGGCATGCCTGTGAGAGATTTGCTTTATTGGGTTAGCTCAGGCCTGAAGACCCATCCTGAATTCAATAGTACATTTCGTGGACGGGGTCCCAGACCGGACTGGCAGAGGTGAGCTGAGCACTAACATGCATGCATCTGTTGCTTTCTGCTTCCTAACTGTGGACATGACAGAACAGAGCTCTGTGACTTTTCCTGCCACGGTGAACTATAACCAGGAATTAAAGTTAATCCTTTCCCTCTAAGTTGTCAGAGTATTTTATTAAGGCAACTAAATTTAGACTACAAAAAAATCTGAAATAATGGAACAGTAACTGCGACACCATCTTATTTTGTGTAAACATGCTCTACATACCTCAAAACATCCTGTCATTAATCTGTAAATGACTACATCATACTATTAAAATTTTGATTTTCATGTGTTTTTGCCAGAAAATACCATTTAGACAATGTAAGGCACAGATGTGGAGAAAATATTTATAATTCATAGGCCCCCACAGAGGATGCATAATCTCACATATTAAACTTTTAAAAACTTCCTAGAAATCAATAAGAACAGCTAACAAAGAATGGACAGAAATTTTAAACATTCTTTACAAAAAGGAGTAGCCGATGGCTTTATACCCAGAAGCGTGATCGTGTCAGGTATCAATGGAATGAAAATTGAAAGCCACAGTTAAGATCCCATTGTGCACCCAGGAGAACAGCTGACATTAAAGACTGACAGAGAGCAGGATGACAGAGAGAAGACAGAGTTCATCCTGCCGAAGGAAAAGATGCCAGGAGCTAGCACCTCCACGAGTACATATTGTTGGGAAGCTCTTACATCCACGGGAGGCATGTGTGAGAACACAATGGCTATAGTCTTAATCAGGAACCCGCAAACTACATCCCACAGATGTGTGCGTGCCACCAAATGCTTTCTACATTTTCAATGTTTCTTTTAAAGAATGTGTGGCAAAGGACAAAAACAAAAATGTATACTATGTATGCTAACACACACACAACTACTGTTTCACATCTAAAGCTGGAAGCAAGCCCGTGGTCCCTCAACAAGAGAATGCATAAAATGCAATGTGTGTTTGTACAATGAAAGGTTATACAGGGTGGAAATGTACAGACTGTTGGCACACACACAGCACGGTTGAGTGTCACAAATTGAATGTGTTAAGGGTAGACAAGATGGCTCCGTGAGTTCCTACTTCTACTCCTAACGACCTGAGTTCCATTCCCAGGACCCACATAGTGGGAGGAGTGTGAACTGACTCCTGAAGTGCTCCTCTGACTGCGACATAAACACCATGGCATGTGTGCCCCACATGTATACATGTACGAAATAAATTAAAAACACAGTAAATGTTACGAACAAGGAGCTCTGTACACAAAAAATACACATCCATTCATAGCGAGTTCAAAAACAGGCAGAAGTCATCAGTGATGTGTGAACTAAAGATCCTGTTATCATTGGGTGAGGAACGTTAAGTACATCAAGGGGGCTTTTGAGATTCTGGTTAACGTCTCTAGGTCTATGTGTTTATACATCAGGAGAAATTTTACTCACGTGCTGGTGTGCACAGTTAAATTATACTTAGTAAACATTAATTAAAATGTTATTTAGAAAGTCACTACTAAGCCAGGCACAGTGGTACATGCTGCTTATTTCAGAACTCACAAGTTAGGGTCACAGAGCACAAGAGAATTCTGAATTCCAGGCCAGCTTGGCTGCGTAGCAAGACCTATGTCAACTGTACCTCTCAAAAACAAATTATTGTCTGTGGAATGAGAGCATCATCCACTCAGCAGTGACACCATGGCAAACATAAAATGATGCTCTGCCCTACTAGACCACCTGCATATGGCCCCCTCACCCTTTATGGCTGTTCCCACCACCCCTGCATCTGATTCAACACATACATTGTGCCTTTGGCAGTCTTGGCCCTTCAGAAACTTTTAATTTCTTTGTAGCTCAAGTATCAGTTTCTCTGAATATAACAGGGTTATGTAGAATCTGGTGCTCGGACTGGGCAAACCTGCTCCTTTGTACATCTTCAACTCCAGGCCTTCTGAACCCATGCAGTTACTGTAAACATGATGCCAAGCCTGTCGGTACTGCTAATTACTCTTCTCATCCCTTATCAGGCTATGCGTCCACCATCTTTTGTTGCAGGAGGTGTCCACCGGCTGGAGTCTGTTGAAGAATATAATGAACTGATGGTACGCAATGGGGATCCCCGGATCAGGATGCTGGAAGTTTCCCGAGATGGCCGGAAGCACTCTCTTCCCCAGCTGCTGGATTCTACTGGGACATCGCAGGTTAGTCCTGGGCCATGGGGCCTCGGGTTCACTCATAGCCATCATTGCTTGGTTAGAGACAAAAGTACAGATTTCAAACTCCTGTGTCTCCACAGTGTGTGTGTGTGTGTGTGTGTGTGTGTGTGTGTGTGTTTTCAAAAGAGCTGCCCACTGATAAGGGCCATGTGATAAGGGCCAGGAGAGAGTAGAGCCAGAGCCACAGAGAGAATGTAGGGTCTACCCAGAGCGATTAGAAGGAAGCCAGCTCAGTAGTTGAAGAAAGTAGGGAAATAATCTCTTAATGAATCTCAGGATCTCGGTTCCCCTCATGCTGTGTGTTTTGGAACTAAGAATTGCTCTCAACTGCCAGGAGACAATGGCGTCTCGAAGTCTGTGGCAAACCACCATTGCTTATTTACTAGGAGCATCGTGTGTCAGAATAACAACTGTATGGGAGAATGTGAACACGTGTGCCCATACCATGCCTAGGTCATACCTGCTATCCGGTGATGACCCAAACAGCCAGGGTCAGGTGCACCATAGAGGAATAAAGTAGGTGGTTAGCTTTACAGAGCCTGTTCCTGTCAAGACCTCAGGTTTTACAACTCTGAACAGGGGTTCCTCCTCGCTTATCTTGTCCCTAGATCCCTGGGACAGCAACAGGCTCACAACTAACTTGGACAGAAGCTCAGTCTCCAGGAAACTTGGGGTTCCTTGAGTCTTGGTACCATGATCCACACAGGGAGTCACTGGCATTCTCTCTGGGCCTATCAGAAAACTGGTGCTGGAAGAGGCCGTCACAGCAGCAGAGACATCCCTAAGTATCATACTTTGGGGACTCATGGGGGATGGGCTCCAAGGGTCTTGGACTCTTATGATCACCTTGCAGGAAGAGCAACTGAGGGTCAAAATGGCTAAATATTTCACACAAGGTTATATGTCAGAATCTGAGGGGAAAAAAAGATTATAGTCAGTTGTGTTGTCAAGATCAAGTATTTCTGGTTTTGGTTCTGGTGGTTGTTGCTCTTTACCTGATTGGGGTGGGTAGGGAAGGAAGAGCATGGTTCAAAGCGGGTGATGATCAGGTTGTTCTGTGCTGAATTCACTCCAAGGCAGCCTGAGGTAAGTGAAGGGCTGAGAGAACAAGAGAATAAAGATTTGAATAGGGTTAATCAAACACATCTAGAACAGCAACAGAGCCGGTAAGGAGGTTTGTGACCTCCTCAGAATGACCCAGCTGGACCTAGGGGAGTGGGGGCAGGCCAGGAAGGGGTAAAACCTCATTATCAGGCTGTTTTAGGGTAAGAGATAAGTCAGGGTTTACTTTCTTCATGGCCGAGGACCCCACACTCAGGTGACAACTTCTATTCTGTCTACTGAGGAAACTTGTCCGTGTTCATAGTCCAGAAACAACCATTTCTAGCCAAGCCCCAAAATCGAGAAGCTCATGCTGGGTTAGAAAGTCTCAACAGAGAGTTTTCCCCTCTTCAGATTGCCCTTGCTCTTATGTTCAGTCCTTTCCTTTTTCTCCCAGCTTTTACCTCTCCTGCCCATCCTTTTTCCTCCACTAAAAGTGCTGCCTAGTGTAGAGTTATCCAATAAAACTTCAGTGTGTAGGTATGAGTGGGCTGTGTCTGTATCATCCAAGATGGCGGCTGTGTGTGTGTGTCTCAGCCTGTGAATGCACAGCTGAGGAGTGCCTTTTAATTGTAGTGAACCTCATTCCAAACATATACCCGCTGGTGGCCAGTGGGCAGTGCAGTGTAGGGTACTTGGTGCAGAAGGACCCTTTAGACTCTCAAAAGGTCACATGAAGCACTCAGGCCTTTGGCTTCTGCCTGCTTCCCAGGAGAGGTGGCATGAAGCAGGGCTGAAGACTGGTGATCAGAGGAGGGGTTTCTCAAGGGGGTCATACATGAGCCTCTGTGTTTGAGGGCTGGCAAGCCACAACCCTCTTTCTGGCACTCTCTGCAGTGGTTTCAGTAAACGGGTAGTAACACTGCCAAGCCCACATCATTTACTTAATGAGCCCAAGTCTGGGCAGGCCGTGTTACTGGCAGATATTCTGTCAAACTGCACAGTGTAACTTCGAAGCTGCCAGGGGATGCAAAATACCCCTGGCAGGAGGGAATGTCTCATTCCTACATATGAATGAAGCAGACACAAACCAGGGATAAAAACTGTCTTGTGATGGTTCTTTCTCATATTAAACATGAAGTGATTTTTTTTTCCACCTGTGTTATGATATCTGCACCATATAAGACATTTATTATTCTAAGAGAACCTAGTGTTCTCTTAGAATAGGTAGTCGCTTAATCTCCTGATTATGTTATCAATGTGCATTCTGCTGATACACATGACTGTCATGGGTGAGGGCACGAAAAGGGGATTGAGGTTGGAGCTCCTGGCCAGAAGAGGAAAGTGTGGCTTATGGGAAAGTATTTGATTTTTCCAAATATGAAAGATTAGAGCTGAAACAGTGGCTGTCTCTCAACAGGGTATTTTATGTGGAAAAACAGTTGTCTGGGCTTGTGGTTTGCAGTTTATAAGAGACATGGGCTTGCTGAGTTTTTGAATGAGTAAATTAAGCTTAAAATGGTGAGATACATTTTAAATATGATTATGAACTTAGAGTGGGGGTGGGGGAGAGTTCCAGGAAGAGCCCAAGCCCAGGGTGGTCGTCTTTGTTCTCCTGACCCCATTCCAGAAGGACCTTGTGACTTACATTTAAGGACAGAGTGACACAGGTGCTTGGGGTCCCTAAGCAGCTCTCTGTGACAGAGCAGGTAGGGCAAACAAGGCACAGATGTGGGAAGCCCTGCTCCATTCATATTTAGAGTAAACTTTCTTTAAGCCAGTGGACCACAGATGGGCCGGTGGGAAGTGACCAACACTAAAGACAGCTGAGGGTTTTCAAACTCTCTTTGCATGTCAGAGCCCACAGCGGGGTAAATGATCTTGCTTGTGCTGGCTTTCAGGAATACCACATCGTGAAGAAGTCGACCCGCTCCCTGAGCACCACCCACGTGGAATCTCCATGGAGGCTCATTCGGCCATCCGTTATTTCCATCATTGGGCTATACAAAGAGAAAGGCAAGGTGAGCTATTTCCTGCAGACTCTTTTGCCCTCCAGGTGAGTTGTAGCATATTCTTTAAGTAGATAAATCTGTTTTGTTCTGTTTTCATTTAAAAAGTAGCTTCTGAAAAGGGATAATATGATTTCCCAGACTTTCCTTCCTTTGGGCCTCAACAGTGACAGGATGGTACCACTCTTTGCCCTACTGAGACGGAGTTTCCAGCCCCTCGATAGAAGCCAGAGTGGAAGGAATAATCCCCCAATCTGTTTGCATGCTTAGAGAATGTTCCCTCTCTCATTTTTGAGTGACAGTCAATGGCTTTTCTATTATACAGATGTACAGATAACTTAGTGTTATGTTAATGTTGAAATTCCCACTTTGACATCATGCAAAATGGAAACACTGAAACAAATGTGGCACCCACAAGGTGTGTAATGGCTTCAAGAGCCATTTTGTTCATCATTAGGAAACTGTGATTCTGGGAGTCAAAGACTGTCAAATTAAAAATTCCTAATGTTCATCCTAAATCACTCCACTAATATGGCACAGGTCTAGTGCACTGCAGCTAGATCTGAGGAGGGAACTAGGAAAGGAAACTTGATTTTGAAACTAGTCGTTTACCTAAACTCCAAACCTGCATAGGAAAGATATTTCAGTCAGATACTACAGTGGGAAGGGTTTTTGTAGTTAAAACTCCATAGTGCCACCCTGGACTCTTGTCCACTTTGAACTGTCTACTTTGAACGTAGGGCCTTGGCTTTAGCATTGCTGGAGGCCGAGACTGCGTTCGAGGCCAGATGGGGATTTTTGTCAAGACCATTTTCCCAAATGGATCAGCCGCGGAGGATGGCAGACTCAAAGAAGGTAGGCAAGAAGAGTCTCTTGGTGTGATCTGTAGTAACAGCCTGAGTCCTCGAGAGTTTGTCTTCTGGCCAGATGTGACTGGATGGCATGGCAGCTGAAATCATGGTCTAGAGACTGCCCTAGACCTGTGCTGAATCCAGCACCTCCTAATCATGACCTTGGGCAGACCGAACAACCCAAGCTTCATGTTAATGCCTACCTTGAAGCTTTTCTTTTTCATGGCACCAAGCTCCCAAAATAATAACTCATGAGACTCAAAATATATTTACAAATATCAGGCTCATTCCCTGATTAGCTCATAACTTAAAATAACCCATTTTTACTAATCTCCATTCTGCCACATGGCTGGTTACTGATGCTCAGATACCCTGAGTCTGTACTCACATCTTCACGGACAACTCTCCCGACTTGGCTCTATCCCAGAATCCTCTCTGCCCAACAGATGTCCCACCTTCTATTCTAGCCTTTCCTATAGGCCATTTCTTTATTGACAGGTGTTACATTCATACAATACACAAGATATTTCTTCTACAAGATCATATATAAGAAATGGCTTGATGTTTCTGTAGGTTTTTACTGTCACTGCTGGTTCGTTGTTCAGGTTCTCTGCCTTAAAAATTCCTGAGAATTTAATAGTCCGGTATTACCTTAAGGCTAATGGGAAAGCAAAGTACTTTAATAGCTATTTAATGTCTTGCTGTTGAAATCAATACTACACAGCTGGCTCCTAATTGAACACCTTTCCATTCTCCACAGTGCCTTCCATGTTATCAGACATAAATACAAAAGACAAGTGATTTAGGGTATAGATTAAATTAGCACTGAGGTTTTAAGTTACATGTTTCAAATAAAATTTTTAAATGTTTAACTCTACCTTGTATTTTATGGTGCTTTAAACATTTACAAAGCATGTCTATGTATTGAAGTTATTTCATTAACTGTATTACAAGCCTGTTGAGTAGATATTTTGGAGTAATCCTTTAATAGATGAGGAACCTGGCACTCAGAGATGATCAGCAGCTAGAAATCTGCCCTTCGAACCACGTAGCCCTGGCTGACCTGCACCTCCCTATGTAGACCAAGCTGGCCTCGCTAACTTGCAAAGACCTGCCAGCCTCTGCCTTCATGCATGCTGGGATTACAATGTATGCATATAGCACAACCAGGCACAGTAGTTTCTTATAATAAAGTGATTCTTCTCATTGTGTATGTTTGCATATCTTACAAAATATTTATCTGGATTAAGACTGTTTACTTTCATGAAGCAAAATTGTCAGTAAATTGTGAACATAACTTTACATAGTACTAACCAAAGTATAAATCCCGTTTTTCCCCTTTCTTTTAAATATGCATTTTTGCCATTTTAAATTCATTTGTTTACTTTGGTGTACATGTGTGCATGGACAGCCGAGTCACAGTGCATGTGTGGAGGTGAGAGACAAACTGGAGGAGTCAGTTCTCCGTTTCTACAAAGCGTGTCCCGGGACTCGAACTCATACCATTGTGTCAGGATATTTCTAGTTACCTTTAGAAATGATTTGACTATCCAGTTTTGTTGACTCAAAGGTAGTGGCCACTGACTTATACCAGTTTACTTCTTTTTTTTAAACTGGGAGAGTGAGTCGGAGTGTACTGGTTTTAGGCAGAGCACGGAGAAGCGTTCGTCTAACAGCATGATTTGACTAGGCGTAATACTTCTTGGACAAAATATTTATCTCTCTTTCTCTGAGGAAAAGTTAACCCCCAGGTGCTACCGGTGTCTGGTTTCAGAGCAGCGTAAAAAATCCACCAGAGCAGTCTTGAAATGGACGTGCCATGCACTCACTTGATTGAAATTCATCCTGGGAGGTTGATGGAATGAAGCAAAATAGGGTAGAGGGGGACATCAATCACTATGAAAGCTTAATAGCGGATGATTCTCCTAAATACTATTTTTTCACATGTGTTCGTTTATGAGCAATGTAAGTCTCGGACTGGGTTTCCAGACTGTTGAGGGATACGCCTTAAAAGCACTCATATAAATTATAAGCGCATGAGTGATCATTTCAGTGTTTCTGTCCTGCGCTCATGTCCATACCACCTCCAGTCATAATTGAATAGTTGGTGATGCCAGGTGGCCTTTAAAGGGAGATTATTTCGCTTATGTTGGGGTTTGTGCAGTTGCATTAAAGGGAATGCATAGGGCATTGCCTCCTTTCTATACCTCATCTCGAGGGTCCCCATATGCACAGCATGCTCTGGGGTTGACCGTCTGGGGTGAACACGTGCAGCTTCCTGCGGATCTGCCATGTCTTTGTGTACAGAGTCTCTCTCTGCTCCTGTCATGACAGGCAAAGTCTGTCTGTTTTTTTCTGGGACACCTTTTCTGTTTGATGAGCTCATAGTCCAAAACACAACCCATGTCACAAGAGTGCAAATGAGAAACAGTTCTCAGAAGCCAACAGGATGTCCATATCCTCTGACATTCCCAGAAGACACTCTAGCAGCATGGAAAAACGACCTGATTGTAGCTTCACAGTGTTGGAGATGACAGTCAGGGAGAAGCAAGTGAGCATTGCACACACACTCTGCACAGCTCAGCATGCCCCTGCAGCCATTTGGCATCAACCTATAATGCTCTCTGAGACAGAAGCCTGTAGCCCTGCCGGAGCCCTAGGGCCTGCCCCAGTAAGACCAGACAGCCCAAGTGTTTCTGGAGGTGGGGCTGGCAATTCTCAGTCTAAAGATTCTCTCTCTACTGTTGAATCCCTATTCCATTTCATGTTAATTCTCGGGACTTGCATAGCTTGTCTTTCCAAGGTAGTGGCTCCCCAATTGTCTGTGTTCACACTCCCTTGTGTTTTTAAACAAGACTATTTAAAATCTGAAACTTGGTATTTGTAGCTCAGTCTCTGAGCATAAAGTATTTCTTATCAAAGGTCCCAGTGGTTGATATTCCTTAGGGCTTCAAGTTTTCCCATGGATGATTTTGGCTTTTGGTGGTGGTAGTGGTTGGTTGGTTGGTTTATTGGTTGGTTGATACGTTATGTATTTCTGTGTGTTGTTTTTTTGTTGATTGGTTGGTTAGTTTGGTTTGGGATTTTGGTTTGGTTTGGTTTTGGTGATGGTAATGGGTTTTGGTTAGTTGGTTGGTTGGTTGGTTGGTTGGTTGGTTGTCAGTTGGTTTCAGTGGTATTTTATCTGTTTTTTTTTTTTTTTGGTGCTGTTTTCGTTAGGACAGTCTTATTTTATAGCCCAGGCTAGCTTTGAATTCACATTGTTATCCCAGCTAGCCTTGATCCTCCTGCCTCAGCCTGTCAAAAGCTGGGAATCCAGGTGTGCCCTACCAAATCCAGCCTAATTAAATATTGATTATAGAATTATTGCTGTAGAACATGAGTTTTTAAATTTGTATTTATCATTCTATTTAGGGGACAGTCCTAAGGAATCAAAACGTACATTTTGACAGTAGTAGTTCAGGGAATATGTAAATTAAAGCCTCATGTACTTCTCATGTTTGGCCATCAGGAGACGAAATCCTTGATGTAAATGGCATACCGATAAAGGGCCTGACGTTCCAAGAGGCCATTCACACGTTCAAGGTAACAGTGTCCCCATGGGTCTCTGTCGGCCCCCCTCTTCCCTTCGGGATTGGCCTTTGCTGTGCGAGCAATCTGACCGGTTCCACCTGCCCATCTATCGTCTCGCAGCAAATCCGAAGTGGGTTGTTTGTGCTCACCGTGCGCACCAAGTTACTCAGCCCCAGCCTCACGCCATGCTCCACCCCCACGCACATGAGCAGATCAAGCTCCCCAAGCTTCAACACTGGCGGGGGAACCCCAGCAGGAGGAGGCCAAGATGAAGGTGCTTCTTCAACCCTGGGTCGGAAGGCTCCTGGGCCCAAAGACAGGATTGTCATGGAAGTCACACTCAACAAAGGTACGGCAAACCGGTCCCCTCTCCTCCCGCTCTCTCTGTTCCTTCGTTCATTTTTTAAATCAGTCCTTTGGAAACGCCTGCTGTCAGCGGCAGATGCTGTTCTCCAAGTGGCCAGGAAAGTCAAAAGGAGAAATGTTTAATCATTTTACAGAAGTGAAGGAAGTCACCGGTAACGCAATCTTTAAAGCTCTCCTGAGGTGAATCACTGTGCGTCAGAGACTTGTGTTAAAATGAGTAGCTCAAGCCTAGTATTCTAAAGTTGTAAAGAATTAACGAAGACAGTTAAGGCTAGTAACTATAAATCATAGGTTCTCAGCAAATCCTACTGCCTTTTCACATTCTCCCCTCCCCCACTAGTACTTACTGTTGAAAGATGATCAACAATTATAAATAACCAAGAAATTAGTTGAACGCCAAAAAAGTCTAAAGGGTTTTTTATATTCAGGATAAAAATATTAGTCATTCTCCAGCTATTTCCAGAGTCAAATGTGAGGATGTTCTTTGGCTAAGCAGAGAGCAGAACATTTTAAGATAACACGAAAAGCAGAATTTACTTCTGCATCTGAACCAAACAAAAAGCTTATTGGTCTGACTCTCTGTTAACGCTGTTTAAACTGCATATTTTCTGGTTTCTGTGTCCTGTTGGCTCTCGTCTTTGTGTCATGCCTCTTGCAGAGCCCAGAGTTGGATTAGGCATTGGTGCCTGCTGCTTGGCCTTGGAAAACAGCCCTCCAGGTATATACATCCACAGCCTTGCCCCTGGATCGGTGGCCAAGATGGAGAGCAACCTAAGGTCAGTTACATCCCTGGCATTCTCGAGTCCTGGTGTGGTCCTGTGAGCTGTGAAGACACACATTATTATCTGCTTAGACGGACACAGACAGTGACATAGAGCCCAGGCAGCCTTGAGGCTTACTATATAGCCTGACTCTACTTCCCTACTGCTAGGATCATAGGAATATTTGCTGTGCTTACTTAATTTTTTCTCTAGAACTCGACATCATTGACTTTCTTTCTAATAATATAGAGAAGACTGAATAATAGCATCATGATGTTAATAACATCAACAAGGATAAAAAGTTCATATGAACTTGGTTGAATCACCGTTCTTTAAATCTTGTTTTCCCTGATGATTTTAAGTATTAACTTGACACAAACTATAATCACCCAAAAGTCTCAGTAAGGGACTGTCTAGACCATATTGGCCTGTGGGGCCTGTCTTTGAGGGACATCTGCCCACTCCGGGTGTCACCATTCTCTAGGAAAGGGATTCTGAATTGGAGAAGAGTAGAGAAAGCAAGCAAGGGCTCTTAACTCTAAATATGACTATAGTGGTTTTAAGTTCCATTACCTTGATGGAGTACAACCTGGAGTTGTGAGCTACATACATCCTTTGCATACATTGGTTTTGTCACGGTATTTTATCAAAACAACAGAAAACAAAAATTAAAATAGTCTTTCTACCTGCCTTGTTGTATTTGGACTCAAAAGTTCAGTGTCAGAATTTTGACAACATATAACTCTATGGAGATTATCTATGGTTATTTCAATATACTCTTTCACTTTTTATTCGTTTATGTAGACTTCATCCTGTGGCCTGGAGCTGCTGGTATTGGTTCAGTGACTAGATGTAAAAGAGCCCTGAAATCATGTGCGTGTGGGAGGTCTTGTTATTAGTTTTTGAGCTTTTTCAATATTTTTCACTGCCATTTGAATGTCATCTAAAATCATGGACCATCAGATTTCTCGATGTAGATAGTTGAGTTGTATTATCAGTTTTCTATGTACACGAGAAATCTTAGCATTCTTTTATACTGTAATTGCAGTGGTTGGTGCCCACCTAAATCTCACAAAAATGTGCACATATTCCACAAAGCACTCTGTACAAACAGTATCACCTTTCTCCCCATTAAGCGTCTAAGTCCTTTGGCGATTGAAGAATTGTCAAAACAGCATTCGTTGAGGTTGCCATCTTGGAGGCTGTGTTAATAGATTATATTACATTTTTCGTTAATCATCAGAGTGAATTTCCATATGAAAAAAAACCCTTAATAAATCATCCAAAGTGCATTAAAGAAAATATACTTTTAGAACCCAAGGAAGAAAAATCCTTTAATGACACCCCAAGTTGACGTTTCTTTCTTGAATGGTTCCATATGCCTGGGGCCAGCCAAATGAACATTCCTCAGAGCCCATGTAAAGGGTCTTTGTTCTCTCCTGCTGAGCACTCTCCCGATAATTTCAAGTCAAAATAGGCAACTTGTCCTAAATTTCTCATTTGTTCAAATTTGAAATATTTTTACAAATTCTTAGGTAACCTTGGAGCGTCAGATATTTCCACCTTTGACTATATTACTATAATCATTTCAAGATGGTAGGAAGAAAGAAGAAACTGTCGGTGGTCAAGAGGCTACTGTGTGATAATCAAATCACACAGACCTGAGATAACTCAGTGTACCCTATTTGAGTGACCTCTGTGGGCCTCCCATTTAAAAGTAATACTTAACCTATCGGAAGTGTTACTGTATAACCTACTTTGTGTAGGACCTCATGTGGAAGTGCTCACTGAATGGTACCCTTCCTTCTTGTCTTTTTATCAGTTTTATTTGTTTCCTGTTTCTGATAATAGCCTTGGTCAATGTAAGATGTAATGCTTATATGAATATATTGCTTTTTTAATATATGTTATAAAGATGAAAGAATGTCATTTGCTTCTTTGAAGTATTCGGAAAAGATTTCATATTCTAAACCCCTTCCTGAAAGCTGTCTTAGCTTTTAAAAATCTGTCTGTTGCCACAATGTGTTATTATGTTCCCCCCTCTCTAGCCGGGGAGACCAAATCCTAGAAGTGAATTCTGTGAATGTGCGCCACGCAGCTTTAAGCAAAGTGCACGCCATCTTAAGTAAATGCCCACCAGGACCCGTTCGCCTGGTCATCGGCCGACATCCTAATCCAAAGGTGAGGAATTTCACCCTGCTTTGAATATAGGACAGTGATTTGGCCTATATTTCGGCCAATGACAGCATTCATACATGAGGCTGTGTTCGGTGAGAGGGTTCGCACGGCTGGGACTGGCCATCAGCCTTTGGTAGGTGCCCTTGGGAAATTGACCTTGGAACTGGGCTTCTTCATCTTCACAGTCTAAGAAATTTTATTGTTGTCGAGGTTATTTGGCGAATTTAAAATCCGATCTCATGGAAAGCAGGACTATGAGTAACTGCGGTGGCTGGTTGGCTGCTGGTGAGATGCTTACTACCTACACCCAGAAAACCTGCTTGTACCAGACTAGATCATCTCTGTAGCCCATTGAGATAAGAACCCTTAGGGGTGGCACACCTGGGAGGTGGTTCAATGAACGAAGCCATTGCCATGCAAGCATAAGGGTCAGAGTTCGGCTCTCCAGAACCCACGTGCAGCCTGAGGTGGCAGCTCACACCTGTAACCCCAGTCAGTCTGTGGTGAGATGGGAGCAGAAACATGAGAACCTCTGGAAGCTTGTGGAGCAGCTGTGCTTGGAGCGGAGAGCAACATGTGATCCCCATCTCATGGTAGGAGGTTAAGACACCACCCAAAGCTGTCCTCTGACTTCCACACATGCACCTAGACTCGCACAGTTGCATGCATATCCAGTGTGCTCATGCACATACATACACATACGCGTACATACACACATACATACTATAGATAGATAGATAGATAGATAGATAGATAGATAGATAGATAGATAGATAGTTTTTTGTTTGCCCATATCTTGGAAATTCTATCCCTTTTAAGTTCAGTGCTAATTAGTTTTCAAAGCTAGCCCAGAGAATGTTAAGCTCCATTCAAGTAAGAAATAAAAATATGTGGTAAAAGAGATGGCAAGCATTTACGAGTACTTGCTGTTCTTGAAAAGGGCCTGAGTTCAGTTCCCAGCATCCACATGGTAGCTTATGCCTACCTGAACTCAAATTTTCAGGGGTTCTAATACCCTGTTCTGAGGGCGTGAGGCACATAAGTGGTGCACTCACATACCTGTGGGCAAGCACTCATACATATAAAATAAAAATAAATAAATCTTAAAAAAGAAGAAGGTGGCCAGATGCTGCGGCACATGCCTGTAACCCCAGAATTCTGGGAGGCAGAGGCAGGTAGATCTCTGTGAGTTCGAGAACAGCCTGGTCTGTGAAGCAATTCCAAAACAGCCAAGGCTACATAGAGAACCCCCCCAACACACACACACACACACACACACACACACACACAAAAAACTGATAGGGTCCTTGCCTGGTATGCTGAAGACCCTGGGCTTAGACTCTAATGCCACAAAAATAAAATGATTAATCAATTAAAGTGAACTTGGCTACTATTTTTAATTCGATTCCCACTAACTGTTGATGCATTCCTATCAAATGTCTAGAGTAATGAACTTTCAGGGACAGTTCCTTGTCCTTCAAGGAACAAATGTTGTATTCCTTCTTCATGTTTCATAGCGACAGGGGGGAAAAAACCCACCTATTTGTCTTTCTGGATGGTTCTCATCTCGCACCCTGTAAATACATGAAAATTGGTTGAAATCTAGGTTTGCAAACCCACTTCCTGATTTTGCAAATGCTCCTCTGTGGGTTTTACTTTCATCAGTGTTGCGGAAAATAAAGGTCAACATTTCAAACAAACTCTAGTGGGCAAATTATTAATTGTATTAGGTATCATACAGGATCCTATTTTCTCTCTCTGATGGGCCAAGTCCTCAAGAGTGAATTCCTTAGACCATGCTAGAGGCTTTTCCTCAGACTGCTTGCACAGCTGTTCGCCCATTTCCCTGCACAGTAGAAACACATAGCACAAGTCCCCGTCAAAAGTCCCCTGTCATGTAGATTGTACTCACTTTGTCTGGAACTGGTTGTGTTTGTTCCTCTAAGGACACAGCCTGAAAGTGTCAAGTGGATAGTCCCTCTGCAGAGAAGAGGGGCCTCCAGGAACTGAGGCCAAGAGGGCACAGGACTCCCTGCAGCTCTCCCCATTTTCTGGCTGTGAAGATGTGCATATATAGTCTGTGGCTGAGAATGAACAATGAAGCCACCTTCTCTGGCTTCACGGTTGACTTAGCAAGGAAGAGATCCTTCCAGTCTGAGGATGGCTGGTGGCTCAGGCACAGGCACCACCAGCCTTCGAGAACCTACTGGAGAAGAAGAGAGGGTTCTTGTGGAGACTGTGGATAGCCTGGCATGAGTGTTGGGAAGCAGGCACGTGTGTGAGCCTCACTTGAAAGGGAGAGACTGCCCCTCCCCGTGTCTCACAGGTCCATGTGGCTCGGAGCGAAATCCTGGCCTATGTGAAATTCACCTAATGGTTCGTTGAACTTCCACTGGGTAGAAGGCAATGGTAGCATCCCAGAGCTGCACAGGTGGAAGAGATTGTAGTCTCTTGAGAAGGGACCCGAAGTCCATGGAGTCTTATGACGACATCACAGATTCTACCAACTTGGGAACATATTTATGTCTGTGAGTGACAGTTACTACGTCACATCAAACGTTCAGTCCCCCAGGCCAACAAAAGGCAATTGTTATATTAAGGTGGGAAGACTTTAGACAGATGGGAGAACTGTTTAAAGAGACATCCCCTTCTGACCTTTAGAGATGCTTCTGTAATTAAGATCTAAGAGCTCACTAATTTTTTTTTTAAAAATTGAAATTACTTTTTCAACTGTTAACCTATAGAAACTATTTGGTCTTCTCTCCCTTGTATAGTTGCTTTTAAATTTTTGTTCGTTTGTTTTTTCAAGACAGGGTTTCTTTGTGTAGCTCTGGCTGTCCTGGAACACACTCCGTAGACCAGGCTGCAGTTCACCTGCCTCGGCCTCCCTAGTGCTGGGATTAAAGGCGTGCACTGAGTGATATTCTCTTGTAGTGCTGGTCCTGCCCAGTGCGGATAAGCACTGAGCAGCCTTAAGTCTTCGCCTGGCGGTGTGGTGACAGTCATGACGGACCTTGACTGGTGGCTGCTGCTATTGTTTGTTTTAGGTTTTACTAGCTTGCTTTATCTACATGCATTCTCAGAATGCCTTCCCTGATACATTTTTTTTTTTTTTTTAAGATTTTGATTTAGAATCTGTTCTACTTTGTATTCTTTCTGCTGCTGTCCCTATAGTTCTCCCTGGGTCACACTGAACACCATTTTGCCCTGTGAGTCCAGCGAGTGAAAGCGGTTCCCAGCTTCTTCCTCCACTTAGACTGCAACATTGGCATCGCCTCCTTTCACCTCAGTACACTGTCCAGCATGCTGTAGTCGACCTACTACCCCCAACCCCCAGCTCACATTAAGAATGTACGCCACTGGCCTCGAGGCATATCTGACCTCCAGGGTGGTGATTTGTTCAGCCTGCTTCATCTCAGCCCAAACGCTTTTCGCCAACATGACCCATATCAAAACAGTATTTCAGTGCAAAGCCTGATCACCGTAGGACGGGTGGTCTAAGACCCCATTGAACACACAAATGGATTTGTTTTTCCAGCCACAGTAAAACGGTCTGTGATATGCTGGAAATGTGCCCAGCAAAACCACACTTCAGTAGTGGGCCGGCCTTCACGTTTCTTCCCGGGTAAACATGATGTTCTTGCTTGCCACATGATACTATATTTTTCTTCTGGTCAAGATTCCATCTTAGCTTTAATGTATTTTTGTACCACTTATTCAGCATTCCTTGCCAAGAGGACATTTTGATACAGAATGTATGCGCTGCCTTAGTTTTTTGTGTGGTTCCAAAAGAAACACCGCAGCATTTTCTCCTCTCCTGCTTCTCCTGATGTGTGGAGCAGTGGCTGCCCAGCTGGGATATTCGACCCTTCCAGGTCTAGACAGCTAAGATGTGGGCTTGTTAGAGCAGCTTCTCACTCATGTGAAATAGGAAAAGGGGGGAGGAGACGACAGAAATTGGCTTTTCTCCTGCTCAGAAAAACAGTTGCAAATATTGAAAGTCTATTTTCAAGAAAAACACCATTGTTGATGCTGACATTTTCCCTGGCTTGTTTGTATGGTTACATTTTGCTTTGTGGAACAGAGTGAGTGAGTGTGTGTGTGTGTGTGTGTGTGTGTGTGTGTGTAAGTGTAAGTGTATGTATTTTATTTTCTGTTATACCCTCCCTAAAGTATTATATAAAGGCTGTGATGTGGTACTCATTCGTCTATTAGGGTAAGCCCTGTATTTATTTATCAAGACAAGCTCACATTCTTATCCAAATAGGATTCATGTTAAATATTATTTTAGTATACGAAATTGTCATCCTAAGTTTAAATATCTTTGAAACAGAAACTAAGTGTTCAATTATCTTTTGAAATAGGATCATAGTTTTATAAAGTTTTTATAAAGACATTTCCCATGAATACTGACAGTTAAGGATAATGGTTAGGGTCCAGGGAAATAACTCAATGGGTCAGGTGCCAGCTGTACAATCACAAGAACTAGTTTCAGAGTCCCACCACCCCTAACTCCAGACGCACTTCTGTAAGCCCAATGCAGAGCGGGGTGGTGGGGCAAATGGACCCCTGTCATGAGGTCATTCAGCCTAGCCAATCATTGAGCTCTGGGTCCAGTGAGAGACCCTGTCTCAAAAACAAGACAGAGTAGCAGAGGAAGAAGTGTAGTGCTCAATGTCTGGCCTCCACTCGGGACACATATGTGTGTACTCACAGAAACACTTTAAAATCAGAATAAATGAAAGGATTTTTCAAAGAACAGGATAACAGTGGGGAAAGAATTCCCTGGATAGACCACTGTATTAATAAATACAGAAAGAATGGAAGAAATACACAAATCATTTTTTTAAAGCTTCATAATAATGGTGCTTCCACAAAAATCAGTAATGCTAAAATGAAAGTTGCTGTGAGGAGGCCCGATACTGTGTATGCTGACTTAGAAAATACTGCACACACAAATGGTCTGTCACATGCATACAGGTGAGGGATACTCGTATTGTCTCAAACTCTCTCCATACAGACCCTCTGATGACAAACATTCCAGGAGAAAAGTCTGGCTCATTCCAGTGTAACAGAGATTGAAGTCATCGTATCCAGTTATAGAGTGCATGACCCCTGAGGGACTGAAGGGGAACCCATTTCTATAGCCTTTCTGAACAAACACACAAAACAGAATCCGAAGGTGTTTCCAGTCTCTGGCCCTCTCAGCCTAGCTTTTTATTGGGGGGAATAAATACATAAAAACACCTAATTTGTGCTTTCTGCTGGAAATCAGGTTTCTGAGCAGGAGATGGATGAAGTGATAGCACGCAGCACCTACCAGGAGAGCAAAGAAAGCAACTCCTCACCTGGCTTAGGTATGGATCATGTATGTCCTTGTTCACCATTGAGGAAAGGCTCCTGTTAAGCTCACCCACAGGCCCTCCCCACACAGTGGCATGGGATCCCATGTAATTACTGGGGCTAGTGACAGCTGCGGTCAGAGTCTCCGCTCTCTCTCGGTTCCTTCTGATTTCTGCACTTATTTAATGTGTTTCATTAAAGGCCTAACTAATCATGCTGCTTATATGACTTTCAAATAATTTGAAAAAGTAAGTTAATAGCCATTCATGAGTTTCCATGACCCATTTGAAATATGTAGATGGAGGAGATTTTACATGAAACTATGAGTAATACATGAGTATTATGTATCCAAATACTGAGATTTCTTTGTGTGGATTTAGAAGTTTCAGTACGAACTGCCTCTAGTTCCCTTCTGGAGGCAGCAACAACTCTTGAGTTTTTCTCCTTGCATGGAGATATTCAGGCAGGGGGAAAAAATGTGGTCCTCCTCCGTGTTTCTTACGAATTTGAAGCATTGTGTTGAGTTTTGGAGTGGTTTCCTTGGTGTGGAAACCTAGGAGAGAGTCTACAGCCGCTGCTCACTTGGTGACAGACGTCTCACTGATGCCCAGGAGGAAAAGGAACTCAGAGATATAAGTTACTGGATGTCAGAGGAAAAGGAATAGGATTTGGGACAACCGTGAAATCCCCGATGATTTGCATCCATAATTAATATATTTAAAGTAGACTCAGCCATAATAGGCTCTTTATTTAGCCTGAACGCTGGATTCTGTTCATCCCAACATTTCTACTTGATCGGTCAGCAAAGATTTTTTTTTTTAAGCCGGAATTCTTGTGCCCTAAATCTCTTTTGCCTGTGACATGTAATTTGAAGTCTGCAGGCTGAGCTCCCCACCCTTTAGCTAAAAAGTAAAATGGACATCCAAACACTTCCCTGGTTCTTTCATGAATTTCTTGGATGGGGTTCGCTTGTGCATCTGTCCTTCTGGCCGTTTACCAAAGGTTAATGGGTACTTAGCAGGCAGCAGGTGCGGTGTGTAGGCAACGCCCCAGCCCTGTGGGCTGTTGAGCAGTGGAAAGGGGAGATGCAGAGACCCACTCAGGTTAAACTGTCCTGCGTGCACAGCCCTTAAGCTATGCGTCAGAGAAGAAAGTGGGGGGCGGGGGGCGGCAGAGCCAAGGTCCTGCCGAGTGAATGAGTGGAGTCTTGAGGGAGGGATAGAGGGTTATCCATGTAGACTAGATGTGGGGGTAGCTACCCAGCTCATTGGTGACACTCAGGCAAAGGACAGTTTTGTTGAATGTGCTCAGCCCCTTCCTTTTTCGGTGAAATATGTGAACCTGCTTGTCACTGGAACTTCCTCATGTTAACAGCTTTGCAAATCCCTCCCACACAGGTACCCCCTTGAAGAGTCCCTCTCTTGCCAAAAAGGTGAGTCAAAATGCATTAGGGGACCACAAACCAATTTTTAGGAGCCTGTCAGTCAAGCCCCAGACCACAGCCTGTAGTATTTCTGCCCACGAATCCTTTTGGCCACTTTATACAAGGAAGTGGCAACCATTCCTGTTTGGAAAACAAACACCCCAAAAAAGTCAGTCGCTCTCTCTCTCTCTCTCTCTCTCTCTCTCTCTCTCTCTCTTTCTCTCAATCTCAATCAGTACTCATCTAAGAAAAGAGCAAAGCAGAAAAGTAAAAACCTCAAACCTTTCAAAGCACTTCCTACATAATAATGACAGCCTAGGTTCTGGAGATCTTGAAGCTGTCAGGATACTGGGCACATCAGTCCCACTGGGTCAGGGTTCAGACTAGGCAACCCCCCACCCGACCCCACCACCAGGTACTTCATCAGTTAAGCCATATGACTTGGATTTTTCCTACTCTTTTCCTGTCCCTCTTGGCAGTGGTTTTGTTTTTGTTCTGCTGAGGTGGTTGATAAACTACTGTGGTAAGGGCTAGCTGGAGAGATGGCTCAGAGGTTAAGACCATGGGTTGGTCTCCTGCTCTTCCAGAGGACCTGGCTTTAATTCCCTGGGACCCTCACGGCAGCTCTCAAACTGTCTGTAACTCCAGTTCCAGGGGATCCAAGACAGTACATCCAAGCAAAAAAACCAATGCTCACAAATTAATTAATTTTTCCTGCTGTTTTTTTTTTTTTCTGGTGATTGCTAAAGTATGCCCCCACATTTTAGCAATCTGAAAACAGTATCTGGCCCATGTTTTGATGTATTGATTGTCACCCAAGCCACCGTACAGTAAATGGAGATGGGTGGTTCCCCTCACAGCTGTCCCCACTGATGAGGAATTAGAACCAAGTGCCCCTGAAAAGATGGGAAGTCTTAAACGTTGCTGTACTCTTGGCTCTAGATTCCAGCATGTTCTTTTCCAACAGGACTCGCTCCTCTCTGAATCTGAGTTCTCCCAGTACTTTGCCCATGACGGGCAGGGCTCCCTGTCGGACTTCGTGGTCGCTGGCTCTGAGGATGAGGACCACACTGGAAGTGGCTGTGATACCTCGGAGGATGGCAGCCTACTTTCTGTCTCCTCTGGTGAGCAAGAGAGCACCAGGGGCCCGAGACTCAGCAGTGTAATCAGGAGTTACTGGTTTCCCTATCCCTGCTGGCGTCCTCTGCCGTCTGCCTTGCCAAGGACAGCAAGGAAACAGAGCTGGACACCGTGTGCCTGGCTGAGTAGAGGCAGCGTGTACTCTCGTAGTGGTGACCAGCCACTAGTGGTGTTCGTGCCACAGAGAGTGGCTGGACAGATCCTAGAACCAGAGGTGAAGGCATTCATCCAGGTCCCCGTCACAAGCTATTTACGGCACATTGTCTCTGAGTGTCATAGCGTCAAATCAGAGTAGGCAACCAAGGCACTCAGCACTGAGGGAATCCAGGTGAATTTCAGATCTCCTCCCTCACTGGGCTCTAAACACAATTCTTTTCGGAAAACACTAAGTTAGAGAAGTGGGGCCATGAGAGCCACTGTTCAAAAAAGGTCACTTCTGCTCAAGGGTCCTCAAGTCTCTGTCCAAATGAGCTCATCTGACGAGAACTGTATCGAGCTCTCAGACTTTTGCTGTCAAGGTTCCCTTTTCCTCTCCAGTGTTTGAGCATCAGCGGGGCAGACAACCGCAGCTGCACCTCAGGGGAGTGGCAGTTGGGTGTGCAAACGGCACCCCTGTACTTTTAATGGTAGTGTGGACCTAGCGCATGTAAAAGCTTTGCAGACTTGCGTGCATACCGTGCCTCAAAGATGCCCTTTTACCTTGAGAAGTAGACAGCTTGGGTTGTGTCCCGCGCCCCTTTGCTAAAGATAGGGAAGGGACTTCAGATGATGAGAACAAAATGAAGCCGCACTATAAATTCTCCATCTCTAGAAAGCACCCCACTCAAGTTAACTAGCCTAGAGTTGGGTTTTCTTGTTGTTCTTAAGGGCAAGGAGATGGCTCAGCACATAAAGTACTTGAAGCACAAATATAAGAGTTTGGATTCTAGAAGCCTTGGAAAGGTGGAAATCAGTGATCGCAGTAGAGGCAGATGGAAGGATTCTTGCATGTTTACAGATCAGCGGAGAGGGCAGCAAGAGACTATTTGGACCACGAGAAGCCATAATGTTTACATGGATGTCCAGGGGCCAGAGGCCGTGTATGACTTCAGAAGTACTTATATACTATGACAGGATTGGTTTAAGTGGCTGGACAAGGCAGACTTTACTCTTGATCGAGAGGGTATATTTGGAAGAGCAAACCCTGAGGTTTATTTCTTTAAGGTTATAAAGCCAGGCCACATTGGAAACCTGCTTTTCTTTGTCTGATGTTTTTCTTTCTCTACCCATTGCAGCTCACAGGGAGCCAGGGAAAGCCAGGGCCAACAGCCTGGTGACACTTGGAAGCCAGAGGACCTCTGGGCTCTTACACAAGCAGGTGACAGTGGCCAGGCAAGCCAGTCTCCCCGGAAGCCCACAGGTCCTCAGGAACCCCCTTCTCCGCCAGAGGAGGGTGCGCTGCTATGAGGGCAACGATGCCAGTGATGGAGAAGACTTCGAAGATGAGGGGGACTGCATTTCACTCCCAGGCGTTCTCCCAGCCCCCAGCAGGCCTCTGACGGAGGATGACACCAGGCCCGCCTTGATGACCTCTTGCAAAAGTATTGATGTGAGCAAGCGGGAGGAACGGCCCCAGAAACCACTGGTCAGCAAGGCCTGCTCCGTGCCTCTGCTTGGCAGCTCACTGGACCTAGAGCACAGTGTCCAGGATGGAATGTTGGGTACTCCCCCCAAGGCAGCCAGCCTGCCAGGCTCTGTAGAAACCCCCAAGAGTAGGCCAGGGGGCTCCGGGAGAAAGGAGATGTCAGGGTCAAGAAGTTCACCGAAGCTGGAATACAGAGCCCCTGTGGACACCCAGAGCCCAAGGAGCCCAGAAAACCCTACCTCCCCTCCACAGAAGAATGAAAATCTGGTGTCCAGGCACAAGCCTGTGGCCAGGATCAGCCCACACTCCAAGAGGTCTGATGTTGAGGAGGCCCCAAGTGGAACAGCCAATGGACCATGTGGTCAGGACTTGAAAGTCCAGGCCCCTTCCATGAAAGATACTGTTGCTGGTCATCAGCCAAGCGGAACTGCAGAGAAGGTAACTGACTCACTTTCACTCTTCTGACCGTTGAGTCTGAACACTGTGGAATGGCTACAGAGCGCCGTCTAAACCTCAGGGTAACCTGCATGAAAGGCTGATGACTGGAGGATTAGCTTTCAGCAGTCACTTAATGGGTGCCCATTAGTATGGTGGCAGGCTGTTAGTCATGAGATCACTCAGCAAGGGGACGCCCTCACTCCCTTAGCAGGGCTCAGGGCCAGCGATGACGACGGGAAGGCATTGTGGAATGGGGGAAGTAAAGTCCTGGGCCGGGGGCCAGTTCACTGACTAGTTGGCACAAGTTGTGTGATGACATGGGCAAGTCATTGAGCCTTCCTGAGCCGCCTTGCTTCTCTGGACTATGAGGCAAGGGGTTGCTGTCTGCCTTGGTTGGCTGAGAGGTGTGACTGGCAGATGTTAACTGTCAGCTAATGACATTAGGAGGGATCCTTGATTACTTTCAAGACCCCTTAAGAATCAGGTGTGCTTACAGCGACATAGTTCCTTCTGGCATGGCGGCGCATATGTGTAATCCCAGCGTTTAGGAGGTGCAGGCAGGAGGATTTGATGAGTTTGAGGCTAGCTCAGGCTAGCTTTGGCTAACTCGGGCTACATAACGAGACCCTGTCTCAATAAGAGAAAACAGGAACTAAGATAACATCACACAAAATAACAGGCTGTGTCCACTTAAAACTTACAGTACACCACAGCAAATGCAAGCTAATTGATATTACTAATTATTTGTATGTTGGTTATTATCTAATTCTTCACTTAATTTTTTTCAGTATATCTCTTCTCTAGCAAAGAGGGGAAAGAAGAAATTGCTCAAGCTCTGAGCACAGAATCTGATTTTTAGGGCACATTAATGAAGCTAGTTTATTGTGATTTAAAGTGGATGTATAAATAGATTCATAAAATCTGTATGAGGTAGAAGGGTTTTTTTTTTCCTTAATCTTATGCGTCCATATTTTCTCCTCTCCTCACAAATTATATTTACCTTCAGGCAGCTCATGTTTTACAGTAAATTCGGCTAGTGGGTGTGTTCTTTGCTTTTAGAAAGTATCATCAGGGCAGAACAGGCAGCTCAGCGGCACAGTACTGGCCTGGCGCATACGCTCTCACACAGCCCTGGGTTTGGTCCCGGCACCCTATCCCCCCCCCCCCACAGGCTCACTATACGTTTTAGACAACCATAGAAGGCCAGATCAGGATATTTGCTCATAACTACTCATGTGTATTAAAAATAGTCCTTGCCAGACGGGATGACATATCTGCCGTGTAAGCTGTCCTACACATGAGACCCTTTGTCAACACAAACACACAGATCTACACAGGGGCAAGTATATAGAGTTTAATTGTATTTAGTGTGTGCATATTCTCTCTGTCTCTATCTCTCTCTCACACACACACAAACACACGCACTCACACACGTTCTGTGCTGCAAGTGTAGCAGCCAGTGCCAACCTGAAGGAGTCCGTTCTCTCCTTCCAATGTGTAGATCCCGGGGAACAAACTGAGGCCGTCAGGCTTGGAGGAAGGCCTTTCACCACCCCAGCCTGAGACTGCATAGTTCTGGAATAGCTGCAGCAAGGACGTTTGAGTGGCTGGCGAAATGGCTCAGCCAGTAAGAGCACTGGGGAGTCTCCGGGTGACCCAGCTTCAGCTCCCAGCACCCACCTGTCAGCTTGCAACCTCTGTTACGTCAGCCCCAGGGGATCCAGTGCCCTCTTCTTAGCTTCTGAGGGCATGAGGCGCATAGACATGCTTTCAGACACACACTCATACACACAAAATAAAAATAAATAAAACCTTTTAAAATGGAGTCAGGGCAGTGATGGCACACGCCTTTAATCCTAGCACCCAGGAGGCAGATGCAGGCAGAGCTTGAGTTCAAGGCCGGGCTGGTCTACACAGTGAGTTCCAGGACAGTCAGGGCTACACAGAGAAATCCTGTCTTTTAAAAAATTAATTACTTGATTGATTGGTTAATTAAAGTGGCAGGGAGATTTTGAGTAACACTTTCATTTGAAATGTTTTTCCTAATAAAATTTTAGTTATAAAATTTGACTTTATGACAAAGAGAGTAGAATGTATCACTCAGATAATGAGAAGCAGAAAACCGAAGCAAATTTCTTCTCTTTCGGTGTTTTCTATTGTTTTTATTCAGCACTTAAAAAAAAAAAATTGTGACGTGGTATTTGTTGTTGTTACTGGTGGTGGTAGTGTGTGTGTGTGTGTGTGTGTGTGTGTGTGTGTGTGTGTGTTTACCGCATCTGCATAGGCCAGGGGATGGCTCCTTCGCTCTCGCTGCCTGCCTCTTTCCCTTGAGACAGGGTCTCTCGCTGAACTGAAGCATGCTGGCTTTCAGCAGAAGTCCCGGTGCTGGGGCTACAGGTGTGAACGGCACACCTTTCTGCATGGGTGCCGGGTCTGAACTTGGGCTGTCCTGTGTGCACTCTTCCCGAGCCTTCCCTCCCCCCATCTTAAAATACGCAATTCACGGGCACTTCTACTCTCCCCTCTGTGAGCTCCCACTCCTGCTGCTCTTATGTTTCAGTTTTCCCTTAGCAGTAATCAGAAGCTTAACTGAGCTAAACACTGCACTTCCCTTAGACCCTGACTGACAGGTTATGCCAAGAGTTTTAACAAGAGTAGGGAAAGACACATCATATCTTCACACACCCCCGCCTGCTGCCACCTTTGGGCCGCTTTATGACACACCAGCTCAGTGGAATTATTTTGAATAAATACAATTGGACTTTTCAGTAAGTTTTAAATTTGTTTCTGTGCTGAAAGAAAGGAAGATAAAGTAATTGCCACTTGGCCTGAGGGAGCTCTTGAAATACCACACACCGATTCATTTCTACCGATTTGCTCTCTTCCTCCCTGTCAGACTTGTAGGAAGACACCTCCCTCCTGGATAAACCTTACCTGCTGTTTTTATAGCTACTCTCATTTAATCAACTTTTCTTCAAAACTTTTGAGATTTCACAAGTCTTTTTAATCCCCATTTGAAAGCTGAAAAATCTGTGGCTGAGGGACGAGGTCCCAAAGCCCAGATCTGCCAGCCCCCAACCTTTCTTCTCTACTGATGGATGCTGTCTTAGGATGCAGAAACCCAAAAGCGATTAACATGGTTTCTGCTTCTCATTGTGCCAGGAACTTTGGGGAAACCCCACCCCAGGGGACAGCTATGCCCCCACCAACTGTGGACCAGCCAGTACCCCATGCCACCCAAACCCTGGACTCCCCACAGAGAGCCTGCAGGGAGCTGCTTCAGAGTGTGGGCCACGCCCTGAGACTGGTAAGACTGTGTTCTTGTTGGTTCCATTGAGACAGGAGACACACATCCTAAAAAGCGTACCACCAGGAGGTGACTTTGCGGAGGGAAGAGAAGCCACTTAGGGAAATCAGTAGTTAGATGTTGACAGCATGAAATCGTTGCCCTTGATCAACTGTGCCCAGCCCCCAACCCCATCACCGTGCCTAGCCCCCAACCCCATCACTGTGCCTAGTGCCCCAACCCCATCACTGTGCCCAGCCCCCAACCCCATCACTGTGCCTAGTGCCCCAACCCCATCACTGTGCCCAGCCCCCAACCCCCATCACTGTGCCCAGCCCCCAACCCCCATCACTGTGCCCAGCCCCCATGTATATTCCATGTTGACTACTTCCGTGTTTGGTCTTTATTTTGTGACACAGATGAGACATAAGAAATCAGATTCTTTTTTTTTTATCAGAATCTCCATTGTTTGCTTATATGAAGTGCACTGAGAAGTAGCAGTGTAAAAACCTCCACAAGGAAAAGTGATAGATAGATAGATAGATAGATAGATAGATAGATAGATAGATAGATAACTGTAGCAATGTGGGGGAAATGATCTAAGCCTGATGAGAGACATACTGATGGCATGGAAGCAGAAATCATGGCTCGGGATTTTTTTTTTTTTAAGTCAAGCTGAATTAAGTGACTCTGCTGCCTTCTCGGTGGAAGGACAGTTTTCTCTTAGCAGCTGGTAGTTAGTGTGATGTCCTGATAGCCACTGAAGTGTTAGGGGTCTGCGGCAATAGAAAAATAGCTCCCTTGTCGAGGCCGTCCTATGAAATTATTACATTTTATTTATTTATTGTTTACTTATTGTGTGTGGATGTGTGTGGATGTGTGCTCATGCATGTGTGTGTGTGTTTGTGTGGGCATGCACACGTCAGAATCACAGGACAGTTCTCTCCTGGGCATTGAACTCAGGTCTGAAGGCTGACGGTAGGTGCCTTTACCCACTGAGCTCACCGGCTCAGGGATGTCCTACAGATTTAAAATTCAGAATCGTAGACTCTTCAGCCCAGGCATTTTTTGAGGTGAGGTCTCACTGTCTAGCCTACACTGATCTGGAACTTGTGATCTCCCTGCCTCAATCAATCAGTCCTGGGTGCCTGAGTCACAGGCACGCCACCACACCTACCTCCTCCCTTCACATTGTTGACTGCTGACAGGGAAAAAAATGCAGACCACTGAAGCACCCTGTAGCTCCTCGATCCTCAGTCAGGGATGTGTCTGTTACCACCGTTCCTGCTCCACCCTCAAGTTCAATTCACAACCACCCACCATCGAATAAATAAATGTCAAAGGACAATTTTCATTAGCAATTTGACTTTACTGCGGAAGTGTGCTAACTTACATGGCGTTCTATTTGAGGAAGGTGAAGTTACGGGGAGGCCGTTCAGGATACCATTCTTCCAAGTAGCCTTCATTTGACACAAGCACCTATATCCTAAGCGTGCACGGTCTGCAGAGCTATCCTCTGGACGTCCTCCTGGAACCCACATTGCCCTCAGATTTGAAGAACAGCAAAGGATTACTTCCTTGTTATCACCACAACCGATGCCTCCTTATTTGAAACAATGCAGAAAATCTACCCACCCAAGGATTTATTCTAGACAGACTAATTTTCCTAGTCCTGAGGGTTTTGTGCCTTGAGGAAGAGTTTACACGGGCAAGCTTTTTGGACCAGAGAAGCATTTAGTCTCCCAGCCCCAGTGCCTAAGAAAGAAACGTGTTCTGTGTTTCCCGGTGTTTTCTGCCTGTTCTGTCTCAAATTCCAGCCCCCTGCAGGCTTCTGTTTGTCCTCTCTGGACTTCCCACCAGTAATAAGCCTTAAAGGAGCCACCAAGCATCAGAAACTGATGATATTCAATATGTAACAATACACATGCTATATTTAATACATAAATACCCGTAATAAAACATACTGTGCTGGTTATCAGTGAGTTCTTAGAAAGGAGCCTCAGAGAATTGTCACAGTGGTGCTCTGGCGCCCTCTAGGGCTTTGGAGGTATAGTTCGTGTTTGACCCACATGTTAAATTAGCCCGACAGTTTTTAGTGCTTCTTTTTGTTCTGTTTTCATTCTCTTTCTCAGTTAAAAGGTCAGCAGAGAGCTGGGCGCAATGGTGCACACCTGTAATCCCAGCACTCTGGGGAGCCAGAGGCAGGCAAAACTCTGTGAGCTTGAGGCCAGCCTGGTCCACAAACCGAGACAAGGACAGCCACGGCTACACAGAGAAACCCTGTCTTGACAAACAAAGAATGGTACCTAACATACTTCTTAGCCACAGGTGCCCGCAGAAAACAATATTCAGGCAGCTAGTGTGGCATGACAGGTGTGGCGTGGCGGGTCACGCTTAACCCTGATGACTAAGCTGCGTAGCAGCCTGCTCCAGCAGAAACTGCACCTGCATCCCAGGCTTTCCACACCTCGACATGATGTGTCGTCAAGGCTAGCTGGGCCTTCCACCCTGGGGTGTGCCCATTAATGGACATTTGGTGGGGGTTCCAAATGAAGCATTATTTTTGAAAGGCAGTACAGGGCAGCCTCCCTCAAACAAAGCCGTCTGCAGGGGCTGGGGAATGGTGGGGTGCTTTCCTGGGAAGCATGAAGATCCCCCAACATCACGTGAGTTGTTTGCAGTGGCTTACACCTGTAATTTGAAAACTTGAGAAGTGGAAAGAGGATTAGGAATTCATGGTCACCCTCCGCTATATAGTGAGTTCCAGGTTAGCCTGGGATACAGGAGAACCTGCCTCAAATACTAAATACGTGAACAAACCTTAGAAGATACCCGCTTTGTAGTAACTCAGATCACTAACGGAAGTTGCAGAAATTTTTGCCTGTTAGCAAATGTTTAGTAAGCGAATCTGAAAGTGTTAAATGGCCTTTGGCAGCCAGAGACACGGCTCAGTGAGTTAGATCCCTGAATCCACATCGTGAAAGGAGAGAACATACTCCCACAGGTTGTCCTGTGACACACACCAAATCAATGGTCTTTTCAAAATGGCCTTTGAGTCCCTTCCTGTGGTCACACTGCCACTCTCCCCCGCACTGGGCGTCAGCAGAAGCAAGGATGCAATGCTTGAGAGTTCAGCAGTTGAACAGAGGAACACCTGGGTCAGCAGGTGTTCTTGGAAGCATCTGGCCCTCCACAGCAGGCCAAGGTAATTACAAGCAATCTCCATAGGCATCTTGATGAACCCTTGTTATTGCCGCACACTCGGCATGGAGGCCACGGGGTTCAGGGTCAGTACAACACGGGCTGTGGAGCAAATCCTGGCTCTCCCATCTGTGAACTGTGATCCTAGGTTGCCTAACCACTCAATGACTCCCTTCCTCGTTCTCTCAAGGCACGGGGCCCACCTCCCATTCCTGGGAGGAAAATTAACTGCATGAAAGTCTCCTAATATGGCGCTAACACTTCATTCCAGGAAAAGCTCCCAGCCCAATGCTGAGTCCTAAGAATTAGGTTGTAATTATTCATAAAGGGACAGCAGGGTGGTGGTGGGGGAGATGTAATTAAAGCCAAGCCTAGTGACACAAACCTATAATCTCAGCCAGTCAGGAGGCCAAGATAGGAAGGTGGCAAGTTCAAGGCTTGCCTTGAGCAATTTACTGAAACCCAGTATCAAAATATCACATGAGCTGGGAGCAGTGAGGTGGCTCACTGGACATCACGAGGTTGTCCTCATACATAGTTAGTCCAGGGTTAGCCTGAGACCGTGCCTTAAAAATTAACTGATTAATAATAAAGATTTGAAGATGCACACTTTGCAGTAATTCAGCTCTCTAGCAAAGACTGCACAAAAATTTGCCTGACCGAGAATGTTCAGTAAGTAAACCTGAAACTGTGAAAAAGCCCTTGGCAGCCAGAAATCTGTCTCAGTGGATTAGATCCCTGAACCTACATGGAGAGAGGAGAGGACATACATACTCCTACAAGTTGTTCTCTGACCTACACGCACGCACGCACACCACAATAAATGGTCTTTTCAAAATGGCCTTGGAGTGCTTTACTTGTGTCACAGTGCCACTCTCCTCTGCATTTGCTATCACCAAAAGTAAGGATGTTGAGCCTCAGACATCACACACACTCAGGAAAGGTAGGTAAAGCACTTGCCGCTAAACTTGAGTTCACTCCCCAGTACTTACATGGTAGAAGGAGAGGACCAGCTCCTGCAAGTTGTTCCTCTGACTTCCACATGTAGATGCTGTTCACATACATACATACATACATACACACATACATACACACGTACATAAATAAATTGATAAAATCTTTGTTTGTTTTGTTTTTTGAGACAGCATTTCTCTTTATGGCCCTGGCTGTCTAGAACTCACTCTGTAGACCAGGCTGCCTCAAACTCAACACTGCCTGCCTCTGCCTCCCAAGTCCTAGGATCAAATGTATGCAGCACTACCACTGGCTGGCTAAATAGATGTAATTTTAAAAAGAAAGAAAGGAAGGAAGGAAGGGAGGGAGGGGGGAGGAAGGCAGGAAAGAAGGGAGGGAGGGAAGGAGGAAGGAAGGAAGGAAGGAAGGAAGGAAGGAAGGAAGGAAGGAAGGAAGGAAGGAAGGACGAACTGGCCTGGACCAGTGCTATAAACTATAAAACTTTAATCCCAGTGCTCAGGAGACAGACACTGATGGGTGTCTTTGAGTTGGAGGCCAGCCTGGTCTACGTTGTAAGTTCTAGGCTAGTGGAGGCTACATAGTGAGCCTCTGTCTTAAAGAGAGCGAGCTGAGAGCTCAGTGCTAGAGTGTGTGCTTGGCACGTGCAAGACCTTAGGTTCAAATGCTCAGCACCACCAAGACAGAATAAAGGAGTTGTAATTAAAATCATACCATTCCAGATGTACCTGAATTGGTTGGTAGACTGCTTGCTTAGCAAGCACATGGGCCTGGGTTTGGTCCCCAGCGTCACGTAAGCTGGGCACAGGTGGTGCAGACCTGTAATCTCATTTCAACACTGGGAGTAGCAACACCAGTAGTTCAGGTCACCTTCAGCGACAGAGCAAGTTCAAGGCCAACCTGAACCTGACTTTGTCTCAAAAACAAACAAACAAAGACCAATTGATGATCTCCTAGGAGAGATGTGAGAGGAACTTAACATTTGGGGCAACATGTCTCAGACTAAGACTTTTTGTGCGTCTGAGCCTGTTTCCCCACTGCAAGATGATCACGTCAAAGTGAGATTAGCTCAAGAGAGTGCATGCATCAGGGCTTTCCGAGAAGACCCCCTCCATGACAGAACAGCTCCCAGAATCCTCCCTGCTGAGTGACAGGAGCTCCTGTCCCTGCACCTTTGAGCGTTGTGTTCTTGGCACCTCTGTACTTTCAACCTGCTCTTCACACCACTTGGACCAAACTGTCCCTCATGAGCCCCTCTCAAGTACCCTCCAGTACTGAGCTCTCCTAGAATAGCTGGCTTTCAGATCTGCTTCTCCAAGCTACGTCAAGGCAGAGCTAGAGCCCCGTGTCATGCAGATGCTACAGGGAACATTCTGCCATTCCCACTAGCTCTGTCTCCTATGCAAAAAAAAGAGATATCCCATGTCCTCAGCAAGTGTGCAGGCACAGACCTGTCATGGAGGCTGAGTGAGGAGAGTCAGAGTGTGTGAGGTCAACCAGGACTATACAGAGAGACCATCTCCAAACTGTTTCTTGGTGCAGCCTGTGTCACTCATGGTCAGGCAGCTAGATGCTAGAATGAGACAAGACGTGAGGTCTCTGTCCAGTCTTGACCAGAGCTAAGGAATAAGACCCCAAATGTCTCTCTTCCCAGAACTTCTGCCAGCAGAGGTGGTCGGGTAAAGAAATCCAAGCAGTCTATTTCCGGTGTCTCCTATCTGAAAACAAACGAAGAGGAAAATGGGCGAGTTTCCGGGCTCATCCTGACTGGGTTATTTTAAGGCGATTAAAGCAGGCCAGTGGTTGTTAAATGTAAGCAATCTGCTACTTGAGAGACACAAACAGGAGGACGAGAAAGTCTGCATGTAGGCTTGTGGCATGTCTGAGAAACGATACTGAGATGATTTATGCTTCTTTTTAGAACTCTCCAGGGGTTCTATTTGCTTACGTTTTCCCTTTTTTCTCCCCTACCCCCCTCTCCAGGATGGGATGTTTCCTCAGACCACCTCCCTTCCCCAGGGAAGAGCAGGGAAGCTCATCCTGACTCCAGCAAGACTTCAGTCATCACAGAGCAAGGCCGCCGGCCTGAGAGCTTCAGCCAGCCTGTGTCTCCCAGGACCTCGGAGCCTGAGCCCCAGGGCATATCTAAAATGAAGACAGCCAGCCATCGGAGTGTGTCTACCAGGGAGAAGGCCTCATCTCCTCCTGACTTTATCAGGGCTCCGGCTCCACCTGGGGACTGCTCTCCCAACACCAGGAGAGCAGCTGTCCCCATGGGCATAGGAACAACAGCAGCTACTGCCATCCCTCATGTCTCCCCGGTGCCCCAGGAAGAGAGTGGAGGCCCCTCAGGTCCCAGTCAGGCACTGGAAACAACAGGACTCTGCACAGCTAAATGCTCGAAGGAGGGCACTCTGCATGAAGGTGCAACTTCTATGTCTGGAAAGATGTCACAGGCCAGCTCCTCTCTGCCAGTGACCCTGATTGACAGGATGCCATCAGGGAGCAGAGAGAGCCCTGTGACAGACATTGACAGCTTCATCAGGGAGGCGTCTGAGGCAAGGTCTCAGTCTCCTCAGAAAGCAGACTGCAGGGCTCACCAGGGCATTCTTGAGGGCCAGCCACCAGGTGAAGCTGGGGGTGGCAGTTCCCACCATGCCCAGACAGTCAGCAGCGACCAGATATCCTCCCCAAGGAAGACTGGGGGCACAGGCCCACCCCCGCCCCCACAGTGGGCCTCCCAGCCTTCCGTTTTGGATTCCATTCATCCTGACAAACATTTTGCTGTGAACAAAAACTTTCTGAACAACTACTCTAGAAATTTTAGCAGTCTCCATGAAGAAAGCATCTCCCTGTCAGGCCCAGGTGACAGTACAGAGCCATCGCTCTCATCCATGTATGGTGATGCTGAAGACTCATCTTCAGACCCCGAGTCTCTTGCTGAAGCCCCACAAGCAGCTTCCAGGAACAGCTGGTCACCCCCTCATTCTCACGAGTCCTCCCATAAGGAAGGGACTAGTGAGTCCGAGGATGAACAAATAGAAATTTGCGCCACAAGTGGTCTCCCTCAGAGCCAGGTGGCCGCCCGTCCTCCCACCCAGGCCACGTTCTGCCCGGTTCTACCGGTACGGCACAGAGCTCTGGGTGAGCCAGTGGGCGATTCCTGTGAACGCGCCTGCTTCTTGCCAGGGGCCGCTCACACCTCCACCCCGAGCTCTTCCCGGCCACTTTCCTTCCCAAACTCTCAGGAGCATGAGACGTGGGTGGGCACACCTGCTTTACAGAGCTCCAGGCCCTCGAGCACAGGCGAAATCAAAGCCGTCACCAGCTCGAGCTCAGTGGTGGGAGACGGCCAGCCTTCTGACAGGCATTGTCACAACCCGCCATTTGCGCTTAGGAGCCTGAATGTGGTAAACGGCCTGGGTCGTGACCTGCTGGATGAGGGAACCCCAAAGGAAGAGGCAGCAGCCGCTGCCAGTGTGATTCACAGTGCGTACGCCCTCGGTGCCAAAGGCCCTAAGAACGGAGAGGCCGTTTTGGCAAACCTACACATTGCCAAGAGTCACGACCTGGATGACTTGCTACAGAAACCAAAAACGATCTCCAGGAGGCCCATCATGGCCTGGTTTAAAGAAATAAATAAAAATGGCCAAGGCACACATTCGCAGAACAGATCTGAGAAGGAACAGTCCTCGATGCTGGCTGTGAGTCCTGGCTCCAAAGCCCATATGGTGAACAGCAGCCACAGAAAGGGGGTGGCTGTGCCTAAAAGTCCTCCACTGCAGAAGAGTCAGGAAAATAAAGACCTGCCCCCCAAAAGTCCAGTGGAAACACTCAGCAACTGTCAGAAACCCAAGTGTGGCCCTAAGCTGAAGAGACTGAGCAGCAAAAGCAAAGTCAGTCCTGAGGCCCCTGTGGCCGGTTCTGTTAAGGCCAATGGGACTGGCCACAAGAAGAGCTTGACTTCACCTCAGGCCTCCCATAAAATGCTTTCTAAGGCAGCATCATACTGGCTCCACATAGCTGACCAAGAAGAGTCTAACAGCCCTTCTGTGGACACCCCAAAAACCCCCCAATGCATGTCCGAGAGCAAGCCACCCCTGGCTACCTCTGGGTCACTGAGGACCTCAGCATCAGACACAAGCATCAGAAGCTTCCCGTCACCTGTGACTTCTCCCAAGCCTCTCCCTGAGCAAGGTACAAACAGGAGGTTCCACATGGCTGTCTACTCGGAATCTGACACAAGCTGTCCACCCACCTCCAGGCCCCCTAGGTGTGGACCCGAGGGCAGGCTGCCCCATGCTGACTCGGGGTCAGTGAGTCCGTCAGCGTCCAGGAGCAGCATGGCCGTGGCGGGCAGCAGACAGAGCAAGCAGTTTACACCCAGCCAAACGGACATGCTGGTGTCAGAAGCAGCCCAGCCCAGGGGCATGAGTGAGAAAAGAAGTGAAAAAATTGCTAGTGAGCCTCTGGAAAGGACAAAACAGTTGAAAATAGTTGAGATTTCTCCCGAAAGAATGCCAAAGAAGGCATGTGGTGACAAGCCGCCTGACAGTGACAGACAGGGAGGGTTCTTGACCCAGAGCAACTGTCAGGAGAAGAGTGGAGTCAGGCCTCGGCAGCCAGTGGACTCGTCCCCAAAGCATCCATCCTCCCCTCCCTCCCAGGTGGAGCAGCGGGAAATGTGCTGCTCCTTCAGCATGGCCAGACTGGCCTCCTCCTCCTCCCCGCAGCTGCCCCCCATAACACCAGATTCCTCCCAGGCCAGATCCAGCCAGGTGCCAGGCTCCCTAGCGGTGCCCAAGAATGGTGTGCCCGTAGCCCCGGGAGGGGAGGAGCACCCCTACTTCACCCCGAGGCCAGCCACCAGGACTTACTCCATGCCAGCCCAGTTCTCAAGCCACTTTGGACGAGAAGGTCCTTCCCCGCCCAGCCCAAGTCGCTCGCCACAGGCCTCCCAGGCCCCTGTGCTGAGCGGCAGTCTCTCTGAGGCTAACGGACAGGGTGTATACAGCGTGAAGCCTCTGCTGGAGACGGCAAAAAACCTGCCGCCAACGGACGGAGAGGGTGTTGGCGCAGTCCCTGAGACAACCTGTCTCATCCCAGACAAAGTCAAGGTCACCAGGAGACAGTACTACTATGAGCAGAACTGGCCCCATGAATCTACCTCGTTTTTCTCTGTGAAGCAGAGGATCAAGTCTTTTGAGAACCTGGCCAATTCTGACCGGCCTGCGGCCAAGGCGACCACATCCCCGTTCTTGTCTGTGAGCTCCAAGCCTCCCATTAGCAGGCGGTCGTCTGGCAGCATCACTTCAGGGAGCCCCAGCGATGGGACAGCCCGGTCACTAAGACGTAGCTTGAGTTCCTGCAGTGAAAGCCAGAGCGAGGCCGGCAGCCTTCTCCCGCAGATAACAAAGTCCCCATCCAGCGTGACCCTGATTGTCTCCAGGCAGAACCCACCGGAGACGAGCAACAGGGGCCCCGGCTCAGACCCAAAGAAATCACTTGTCCCCTCGGGAATCCCCACCTCAACAGTGACCCCAGCCTCACCCATCAAGAGGAACAAGTCCTCGGTGCGCCACACCCAGCCGTCCCCTGTGTCCCGATCCAAGCTGCAGGAGCTGAGAGCCCTGAGCATGCCAGACCTGGACACGTGTGGTGAGGACTACCCCGCCGGCCCAGGCACCGTGCTCTTCAGAACCCAGCTGGAGATCATCCCCAGGTCACAGGGCTCCCCGGCCACCTCTCCAGCGGGCTCCCCAGCTAGAGGCCACGTGGGCCTCGACCTCAACGGATCAGCTTCCCTTTCATGTCCTATGAATGGTGGGACCAGGGTCTACCCAAGAGGAAACAGCCCACCAGCCAGTGAGCCTGCAGCATCCAGTGGAGCCAGGGAAGGGGGCGAACCTGGCAGGGCCCTGCCTTCCGGGAAAAGCTGGTCCATGAAGTAAGTGTCTACCTTCCCCTCTTACTTCAACAGGCCTGCTTCCCTTGGGAACACTTTCAGGTTTATAAAACAGCGGCAGAGGTGATTATGGGGAGTCCCCACGCTACCTCTCCACAGCTCTTCCAAACCACGTATCTTATGCCATCCTAGTCCATTAGTGAGAAATTAAGGATTTAACCCCGAACCAACCAACCATATCCACAATGCCTCGGACTTCATATTTTTGCTGAGTCAATTCCACAAATGCCCTTTTCTATTCCAGATACCATATGTCATTTTCAGTGTCAGTCCCGGAAGCCGCACATGCCTGCCAGTGTGTGGCTCTGAGGACAAGAGTAGCCAGTGAGGGAGTTGGAGGAAGTGCAGGCCACGCACGGCCCACTCAGGGAGACTCTAAAAGCAGCTGAAGTTGAATGGGAAACTCTTCATGGTTTGTTTGGTTGACTGGTTTTCTCGAGACAGGATTTCTCTGTGTACCTTGGCTGTCCTGGATTCGCCTCATAGACCAGGCTGGCCTCAAACTCACAGAGATCTACCTGGCTCTGCCCCAATGAGGGCTGGGATTTCGGGCGTGTGCCACTGCGCCTGGCTCTCTTAATGTTTTACCATGTTTCACTGGAGCCTCCAGTTTCTAAACATGTTAGGAGTTGTCTGCTAAACTCCCGCACTGGTCCCTTAATGTCCTGGAGGGCTCCCGAGGCCCACTGCCTACAGTCAGTGAAGGGTGTTCGTGCTGGCCTTGCAGGGTTCTGTAGTTAACTCTGGGGCAGAAGTTACGCCCAGCCAGAGGCAGGTAGGTCAGAAAAATGCCCACAACATGGCAGGGAGACTTCTCAGATGAATCTTTAAGAAATTGAGAGGTTGCTTTTTTATTTACTTTTCTTCCAATTTTTTTTTTAACTTAGTTTGGATCAACTCTTCAACTCAGCAGGAGACCAGCAGAGGTTACAGGCTGTTTTATCAGTAGTGGGGTCAAAATCTACCATTCTCACTCTCATTCAGGAAGTGAAGGCGCAATCAGAGGTGAGTGGAATACACAAACCCAGGGATGAAACAGCAGGGCATCTCTGGCTTGGAGGGGAACGGGAATAGCAGGTGCTAGGCTCTTCTGTTGCCTCACATGCTGCCCCTGGTTTGAGGGCCTGGCCTTCGCTGCAGTGGGAAATGTTGGCTTGGTACCCCGGCTAGTTTAAATCCCCTGCAGCAGCTGTTTGTTCACCGGTCTTTCTGTCCCACAAATGGAGTTTGCAGAGCAAGTGCTGAAAGACCACGGCAGGCCCTCTGTGCCGGTCAGTGCCAACGTAAACTAGCGAGGGGAGCCACCTGCTGGTGACAGGCTCACATGGTTACCACCTGTGTCCTGCACCTTATTTAAGAGTTCCTAAAGCCCAGTCTGTAGGACAAAGACACAGAAATTAAATGAACCACTGTATGTGACAGTGAACAGTCACAAAAGAAAGCATGGGTTCCCATCTAGAATGCTCCTCCTCGGGCGATAGTAAAACCCTAAATCTTGACAGATGCATCTTTGTAGAGAAAAAGACAACTAGGAATGACTGATAGCAAACCAGGTTACTAATGTCACTTAAAACATTGTCCCAACCCCCACCCTGGCTACCATCTGAGGTTTCTCAGTTAAGGTGTGGCCTAATCGTGTAATGGGCCAGGATGGTGAGTGGCTAGGGGTAGTGGGACAAGAAATAGATACCTGTTACTTCCTGCTTCCTTCAGATTCTCAGCCTACTGGTAGGGTATAGACAGTCAAGACAACCCTAGAGGAACTGAGTGCTTTCATTTTGAGTGAAAAGGACTGGACTGTTCATCAGCTTGCAACCTCCTTCAGTGTCACTGTGTCACTCCGGGACACAGTCTCATTCTTTCCAGGCTCTCTTTGCTCCAAAGGTGTTAGAGCGGATACAGATGTTCAAGGAGACAAGAAAGCCTCAACCAGACACAGACGTAAGCCATGCATTCTCAGAACTTTGGAGCAGACAGAATGCCAGGCGCGTGCGCGGTCTGGTGTCAAGGACCAGCCCTGCTTCCGTCAGAGTATAGTTTTTGTTTACAGTTGATTTCAGAAAGGAGAGAGCCTGATCCTGCCAGCAGTTCTCTGCTTTTCCCCAGAATGCGCTGTGCTGCAACCACAACGATACAGACCAATAACCTGTGGCCTTTTGTTGTACCAGGAAGGATGAGAAAGGCAAAACTCAGGCTGCTTTGCTGGCTTTGGAGCCGGTGTGTTGTTCATCTGGCATCCCAACACTGTCCTGGGTTTCTCAGGCAGTCAGCCACTAGTTCACTGTTGCCACAAATACCCCTGCACATATTAATTTCAATAAATGGAGTTTTTGATGGCTGTATTACCCATTTTAAAATACACTGTCCCTGCCCTAGGAAGAATGGGGCACTGAGGAATACTCTTATCTCAGTATCTAACTACCTACCTTCCAGAAGACCATCTACTAAACCACGTGCTTGTGTTCAGGGGCCAGGGTCACCTTTCTGCTTGGTTGAGGGCGCCCCTGTCTTCATGACTTACCAATAGAACTAAACCATCCTCCATCGGATTTCTTGATCAGCTGGACCCACAGGTGGTCTTCTGCTTCTTTTCTCTCATCAAATCAGTCATCAAAGGTTACTATTAGCTCTCTCTAGTATTGCTGTGCCATTGATAATTACTTCATGAAAAAAAAAATCAAGCAATGCAGAGCTTTAAAATGTTGCTAAATCATGTCTAAAATGGGCGTGGTGTCAAATTTCAGAGCACTTAGCCCGCTTAGGTTTAATCTTCTATCTCAAGATATCTTTAAAGCAAGAAAGTCTAATGTTATTTAATTATAGAACACTAAGAATGTTCTAGATCGTTATGAAGGATGTTCTAGTCTCATCCAGTTGACAGATTTCACCTGCTTTGTTTTATGACTACCAGTTAATCAGTTGTACCCACAAATAAGTCAGTGACCCAAATATGGAAACGCTGGTATATAAAACATGGCTGTAACATGTTGCCTTTACCCTACCTTTTCACTCTCGTCTTTTGTTGTTGAAACTCAGGCATGCTAATAACTGTGAATTTAGTGAGTAAAGCTCAGTTGGTAGAGTGCCTGTCCAGCATACACAAAGCCCTGGGTTCGATCCCCAGGACTACATGCAACCAGGCATGGTGGCACAATCTGTAATTCTGATCCTTGTAAGATGGAAACAAGAAGATCATACCATTATCAGAATATATTATATTTTGTAAAAATTTATTTCCAATTTTCAAAAGAAGATCAGAAGTAAATGATCACTTTTGGGAACATAGCAAGTTTGAGGCCAGCTTGGACTACATGGGCCCTGTCTCAAAAAAATAATATATAAAATTATAGACTTAAAGAAGTATGGCATAAAAAGTTCCCTCTGCAGCAGAAGCATGTACTGTGGCCAAATCTGGGAAGGCAGCAATTTTCCTCAAATGGCTTGAAGACTTGGGGACTCAGGAAAGCTCCTCCCTCCTCATTCATGTTCACCTTTCCCAGGTTCCACAAATGCAAGGTAGATCATCTGGCACATCAGCCCACCTGGGGTAGATGGAGGAAGGCTGAGCTGGACTCCTTCACATTCCCGGGGTTAAATGATGAATTACTCAGGATCTGTGTCAAGTACCTCCATGAGGACTTAGCTCAGGACTTTCTCAGCCTGGGTACAATGAGTCCACCATAAATTGTCCATTCTCTTCCCTAGAATAAAGAAGATACTTGCTTCATAGTCTTGAATAAAAAAGAAGGCTCAGGTCTGGGATTCAGTGTGGCAGGAGGGACAGATGTGGAGCCAAAATCAGTCATGGTAAGCTGCAGTGTACCAAGGCTCTCAGGCCATCCCTCCGTAAGTAGCAGAATTTGATCAGGACACAAATTCCAATCAGAGATCCTTCAGTTCTGGTCCCTGTTACCAACAAGACAATGGGAGCATGGGGAGAATAGTAACTCCATTCTCAAAGATCAGCGTTTTTACAGATCGCTAACATACACAGGCCAAATGCGATGTATGTCAGCATAATCACCAACATCGTAGTAATTTGCATTTAAGTACTAGAAAAGAGAGTCAAGTGCCCACACTTGCACACAGTAACATTTTGTATCACTTGGAGGCCTTGAGGCCATTTTCACTGGGCAAGCCCTATTCCTGCTACCCTGTGGGTGAGAGTAACACATGAGTAGAAATACAATGGAGAGATCTGTTAATTCTACCCTGCACACTGATGAAGTGAGATTAGGAAGTGTGGCGTGGGGAAACTCCTTGATCACAGATTTGTAGTTGCTCTTTCACTGTCAGTCACCAGGGTTATGAATTTGTTCTCTTGTCCTTTCTGTCCTAGGTCCACAGAGTCTTTTCTCAGGGTGTGGCTTCTCAGGAAGGGACCATGAGCCGAGGGGATTTCCTTCTCTCCATCAATGGCACCTCCTTAGCTGGCTTAGCCCACAGTGAGGTCACGAAGGTTCTGCACCAGGCACAGCTGCACAAACAGGCCCTCGTAGTTATCAAGAAAGGGAATGACCAATCCAGGCCCGCCCTCAGGCAGGAGCCTCCCTCAGCCAATGGGAAGGGTCCACTCGCCAGGAAGACCTTGCCGCTGGAGCCTGGAGCTGGTAAGCTATCCACAGATGGCTGGCAGGGTGTGAGCAGATGGCTGATAAAGCACTGGGGCTGGACTGGACTAGCAAGATAAAACAGGCTAGAGAATAAAACAGCCTTGTAACGGAGCTCAGTATCAAAAGAGTAATTTCTCAACTAGGTGTATCCTTGAGAAGCATCAAGATTGACACTGTTTCTTGTTTTAGCAGAATAGGAGGAAGTGAAGGGATAAACATGTTTTTGTGTTTGAAAATAGAGACTGCAGCTTTTGTGTGCCAAGAGCTTAGCAAAGGCTCGGGATGCACGCCCCTTGCACCAGCCACACTAAGTGAGCTCTGTTCCAAGCGCAGGCTTCCACAGCCTTCAGATAAGCCCTGCAGATCCCCGCCCACTGCCCCCAGTCTAGAGGGCAGGTAGCCCCCAGTTCAAGACAGGAGGCCCTTTGTTTCTTCTCTCATGACAGTCAAGGGTGCCCAAATGCCTCTGCTCAGTTAGGCTGGGATGTGGCCTGAGCTATCCTTCTGCTCTGCAGTTACACCTGGCCAGACTGACAGACATCTGATGTGGGCCTCCTGTACAGTGGAGGCACCTAGAACCCGGTTTAGAACCCTGATGACTAGACAGTCCCCTGCTCAACTGAACCAAGGAATCTGGGGTAGGAGGGAACAAACATGAGTACATCTACAATGCTCTCCAGTGATTCCAGGAGAGAACCCAAGTTGGGAACCACGGTGAAAGCTCCCTTCCCCCTTTTGAGCAGCGAGTCACCCACTAAAAATTTACACCACTCCCAGTATTAGCACATGTCTTTCAGACCGTGTGAATTGGCTTTAAATTGCAATAAGGAACTAGCAGTGACGTTGGTCCTAAGAGTTATATTAGGTAGGCAGTTTCATTCATCCATTGTCCCTCTCCTGTCTTCCAAGCAGCTAAGTACACCTTTCCATTTAACTCCATAGTACAGACTTACGGGAACTAAAAGGCAAGTGCCTAATTCCTATTCAGTCCCCAGTCCCCAGCCTGGCCTTTCCAAACAAGACATGGAGCTTCCATCACCATGGAAACGTTTCTCCCCACACAGAGCCAGATGCCAACGAAGGATGCAAGTGTGAGGGAGGCAACCATGCCCCAGGGGTGCAGGGTGTCCTCTCACAGATGCACAAAGGGCACAGGGCAAGGAAGGAAGCCTCACCCGGTTCCAGGGAGCTTCCCAGCCAATTATGACAGTCTCTCATGAGCCGGGCACTTCAGTGCCTCTGCTTTCAACGGCAGATGGTGACATTCTGTTGCTATGGTAGCCAGGGTTGGCAGGAAATCGAATTTGATTCACTGAGTGTAACTTCCATCCTCACTAGGATGTGTGCTACCAGAATGTGAGACTTGACAAGAGCAGTTTGTCTCCTGGGCATTTCTGCCTGGGAGAGAAAGCATTCTCTGCCCCTGCAGGAGTGGACAAAAAGCTGAAGACGTTAAACCCAGTAGGACACAGCTAGGAAGGGCTCCCTTCTGGGAGGTCAACCCTGATGTTGAAACCAGAGGTTATAAACACTTCCCATCAGACAAGCCTCGGGGTGACCAGAGTCCATGGTGCCAGAGGCAATGCATTTGGGGGGACACTAGACAGGTGGCACCCGAACAACCTGCCGTTCATTTTATCTTGACAAACATCCTTGCTGCAGGGAGAAATGGAGCTGCTCATGACGCTCTGTGTGTTGAAGTGCTGAAAACCTCGGCTGGGCTGGGATTGAGTCTGGATGGAGGGAAATCATCCGTGTCTGGAGATGGGCCACTGGTAATTAAAAGGGTGTACAAAGGTAAAGTACATATCCATGGAAACCCATTCCTCCTGTACGAGAACTTTTCCAAACTCCACAGTGCTTTTACCGCTGCATAGTATTGAACTGTGCTTTCCAAGTATTAAACCTCCCAAGGCACAGGTCGGTGCTTAGGTGGGCACAGCCAGGGTCAGTGATTTCAGATACTGGACTGCAAGAAAAGGAGGTAAGCAGTGGTGAATGGTTTCTTCGTGAACTTGAATTTTTCATTTTATGATCTTGGGAAATTGTTTGGGCCAAAGGATTTTTTTTTTTGCACATGTATGGTATGCATATGTATATGCATGTTCACATGTATACATATGTATATGCATGTTCACATGTATACATATGTATATGCATGTTCACATGTATACATGTGAAGATCCAAAGTTGATATCAAGCATTCTTCCTTAATTGCTCTCCACTTTGTCTCTGAGGCAGATCTCTGACTGAACCTTGTGCTTGCCAGTTGGGATCTGCCTTCAGCGTGCTGGGATCACAGGTGATTCATACACGTGGGTTCTGGAGATCCAGGTTCTGCCCCTAACACTTGTGTTCATCCCAAGCTATGCACCCCCATCACCACTGGGAAGTCTTTAAAGCCTTCAGATTCCTAAGCAGTCAGAAACTATGTAATTATATGGCTGACATCAGCACATACTTAGAAATAGATCAGAAACTTAATTTTATTTTTAAGATTTATTTATTTAATATGAATTGGTGATTTATTTGCCTGTATGAGGATGTCAGATTCCCTGGAACATGTGACAGTTCCCCTGGAACATACAGTTATGAGCTGCCATGTGGGTTCTAGGAATTGAACCCAGGTCCTCTGGAAGAGCAGCTGGTGCTCTTCACCCCTGAGCCATCTCTCCAGCCCCTCGAAACTCATTTACAGTTAGAGAATGTAAATAAGCTACCAAGACATGAGATTGTTCTTAGCTTAAAACTGTTGGTTGTGTGTGTGTTTGCTGTTTTGTTTTGTTTTGTTTTGTTTTGTTTCAGACAAGGCCTCTATGTAGCCCCTGTCTGGCCTGGAGCTCATAGAAATCAACTGACTTTGCCTCCCTGGTCTGATTTGATCTGAACTTGTGATCTCTTTTTATAATTACATAGCTATTTTGTGCACATAGTGTTAATATAAGCTATACTTTAAAAAATAAAATGAAGGCAGAAGGCTGAAACTGCCAGCCTGTGCACCCAGAAGCCACAGGACTAAAAACAAGCAGGGAATGCTGGCCCAAGCTGTTGGACTGCCACTTTCTAGAATTTCTCGGTGGATACACAGCTTCCATTATCACACAGTCACAAGACCATCTCTGAGAAACCTACTTTCCTAGACGAAGCCCATCCCTGTCACATTTCATTCTAGCTCTGTTCTCAGTGTCAGCCAGATACATATGAACAATAAATTTCTCACGTCTTAGGTGAATAGTTGTGAAACATCTCCAGCTGGTCATAGTGGCTCAGCAGTCCAGGCACTCAGAAGGCAGGAGCAAGGTTGTGACAAGTCTGCGGCCAAGCCTGAGCTTCATACAAGGAGTTTTAGGCCAGCCAGGGCTCTAAAATAGGACCCTGTTTGCAAACAAAACAAAATCAAATCTCCATAGAAAATAGAAGCCCGAGGTGGTGAAGAAATGTATGAGCAGGACTGAAGCTTTTATAAGCATGCCCAAGGGCAGGGGCTGAGCACCTCCTGATTCCGTGTGCTGCCGGATGTAGGCATCTAGCGATGGGGGAAGGACTGCCAGGGAACTAGAAGTGAGACAGCTCGCTTGAGAGTTCACGGTAGCATCCAAGATAGGCTGTCTCTGTTTATGCTCCCATGTGCAAGCAAAAAACTGGCGTCAATCTGGAGCCAGGCCTGCTCTATGTACTAGACTACACGGGCTTAGCAGGACTAAGCTACAGGACACTCCCCATACGCACTCCCCATACCCAACACTCACTAAGCTGACAGAAGCAGAACAGAGAGTGGGGTGAGGGAAGCATGAAGAGTGTAAAGAGTGCTCACAAGGAACAGCTCCCAGGGGAAGAGGAAAAGGTGCAGGAGGCCATCTGCCAGGCAGGACTCATACTGAGAGCCCATTAGCAATTAAAGGCAGAGTAGCAGTTGGGCATAGTCACTATAGACCAGATTTGGACTTCCGCATCTTTAAAACTCTCTCTGGCTTTCCCACCTTCCGAAGCTGCTATCAGAAAACAAGTAACAGAACAGTGACCTGAGATGAACGGTTCCATTCAGTCTGACTTAAACCAAAGTGAGACAGTGCTATACATACCAGCCCCTGGATTCACATGTCACAGGGATGGGCAGAGCTTCAGACCGAACAGTGCAGGGTAGAATGGCTAGGCATTTGTCTCCTCCAGTCCTCTCTCCCCCAGTCTGTATCTTCACGTGTGGGTACAGACCACACGAGGGTAGGTGCCAGGTTGATGTTGGAACCCCTGAAGCTCGAGCTATTGGCTGTAAGCCACCAGATGTGGGTGCTGGGAAGGGAAGTTGGGTCTGAACTTAGGTCCTCTGGAAGAGCAATAGCACTTTTAACTGCTGAGCCATCTCTCCAGCACCTTTTTGTAACTTTTTTAAAATTATTACCTTGTGTACCTGTGCTCAAAGGAGGTCAGGGCACAAGTTTCAGGAATCAGTCTTTCACTTTTACCCACTGGGCCATCTTGCCAGCCCCAAATACCTAAAGTGGCTTTCAGAAATGTACTTCTGTTCAGTCTTTTGAGATCTGAAATTTCTAAGAAAGTTAACCTTTTTCTCTCATATGCGAGCAGCTTTTAAAATTCTTTTCCATGGTGGCATTTTCTTCCTCAGTGTGCTTTAGGTGTGTATGTAGCTGGGAGGAAATGGGGGGCGGGGGTGTTCAGCTCGTCTTCTGAAAGCTCGTCAGTGTGCTGTAACTTCCACAACGCCACACTACAGAAATGTGGGAAGTTCTGCATGGAGGTGATCCAGCAGTTATGCCATGGACAGTGTCCCCAAGATGAAGGCCTAGTGAGCAGGGAACCGCTAGTGCTCAAAGCCTGATACAACCCCAGCTGACATCCTGGATACTGTTTCCATGAGCTTGTTGGGTGTTTATTGGTGTTTTAGTTCTTGGTTTCCTTTGACCAACTCTGTGTATTTGCTACTGGTTTGTATGTTTGTTTAAAGTGATTTTACTGCTTGAGTACACAGACTTTATGCCACTATCACAGAGGCTGTGAATGACTCATAACTTAGTTTTTAACATGCTGGCTGGTAAATGCTACTCTCTGGATGAATCAGGCAGAACTTAGAATCCTCCTCCTCTCTGTGTCTCTCAAGATGCTTGCGAACAACAGCTACTTTCTTAATTAGGTGGTAGATACCCCTAGGAAGAACAAAAACAAGTCCTTTGGACCTAAGGACTTGTGCAACATCATTCGTCCCTCATGATCACACCAACTCGTGAGGGAGGCAGACCTTTCGTGCAGTTCATAAAATCTGTTCCTTCACATAGTCAGACATCAACTTCAGCCAGCTGGGGATTCGCTGGAGGGAGGCAGAACCCTCTGAGATGGGCCCTTCTCTAGAAGGTGCATGTGGCTTATGGTGGTGGTGGTGGTTTATTAGCAAAAAGTGACTTGTGGCTTTTAGTATTAAACATACTTTATCTTCCCTTTGTGAATTGCAGACTTGGGACTTGGTTAGATTGGGAAGGACTACTCTACAGTTATTTTGTAATAGCTTATAAGCTCTTCAAATAAAAATAAAGGAAAATAGTTCTCTATCCTAAGACTACAGGAACATCATTGAGAGATACTTCCCAATTAAATTTAGTTGCCTTTTTTAAGAATGCAGGTACTAACAGTTTGTTCTGCATCCGTTCTGACAGGTGGTGCCGCGGAACAGGCTGGAACAATAGAAGCGGGCGATGAGATCCTTGCTATCAACGGGAAACCCTTGGTTGGGCTGGTGCACTTCGATGCCTGGAATATTATGAAGTCTGTTCCAGAAGGGCCTGTGCAGCTAGTGATTAGAAAGCACAGAAATTCATGAATTTTAACAACCTCCCCTAGATTCACTTCTTTTAGCAAATCAGAATGACTTCTTTAAGTGATGGGTCTTGAATCAACAAACAGCTTATTGGGCTTTTACATGAAGCCTGAACTCCAGAAACAACCTACCTGGACCATCAAGGCTGGGAAGGCATCATTTCAGTGCCTGGGATCAAGAGCTGATGTGCTCTTCATCTGGAAGCTAGCTACACCTTCACCTCCCTCTTGCCACCTCTCCCAGCATCAGTCCTGGTGAGTAGGGACCAGAAGGGTAACAAATGCCCAGCTAAAATGATGTATGTATGTAGATTTATATAATTTTGTAAGTAAATGACATAGTGCTTTTAGGTACATGCAGTGGAAGGCAGAGGTATGGGTCTACATATGTTACCCTGAAAAGTAAAATGAGATTTAAAGAAAATGAATTTATGACCTAATTGTTAGGCAGAGCTCAGGAATTACCCAACAGTGAAAAATGACGATTTTAAAAAGTGCTATTTTTTAATGAACATAATGTATGGTACGGGCTGGGAAGTTGTGATTGTTTTGTTTCGGAGAATGTTAAGTCATAAGGCTGTTACAGAGTGACAGCTCTGATGAATTGCAATAAATAGCTGTGAGCTTCCCTGCTTGGAAGGAGGAAGTTGTAGCCTGAAAGCACCTTGCATCCAGTTTTCAAACTTGAGTATGTTTGATTTCAAGACTGGTCAACACAGGAGCAGGCAAAGTTGTCAGTGTGTTTCAGTTTCCACATACATACACCACCACCTTAAAGGAATTTTTGAGAGTTAAATCCTTCAACTTGCAATCATAGGTGTTCTGAGATCCAAAATGAGGAGTGCCTGAGCATTCTCTTGGAGAGATTTGCTTGCTGGTTCTTCTCCCATTCCCCGCAGTCCAGCTCTCTTCTGACAGAGCTCTGCAGTGGTTCAACCTTTTGCTATTTTGGTTTTTCCTGTTTTGCAAATTCTTCCTCTTTCCAAAACTGGGGTCCCACACAGCATCCTGACTCAAGCTGCCTGTGACACTCCCTCAGCTGCCATGAGCTTCTCTGGAGCCCTTCCTCCTCACAAAGCTGGCTTTTCTCCCTTTGCACTGACCGTTGTTTTCTTAAATCCCAAAGCCTCACCAGCTTCATTTACCAAACAAGGAGGAAAATGGAAAAACAGGGTGAGTCATCCTCTAGGTAAAGGACTATCTAGTGTTTACCACCCTACCCTCAGGTGGTGCCACCCAGTGCTGGGTCCTGGGGTCTCGGGTGGAGGCTGCACTTGTCAATCCCGCATGCATGATGCTACGATTCTGTTGATTTCTTTAGCACACAGCTGGGTCTAAAATTCACTGAGGTGCTTCAGCTGATGTTGCCTTTGAACATCATCTTTTCTAACCCCAAGCCTGCTGGCCATCTGTGGACTAGGCCCAAAGAGGGTCCGCAGGCGGGCACAAAATAGCTGGCTCGCTTTCGGCAGGTCACACAAAGAAAACTACAGTCCAGAAGTTAGCTAGAAAACCCCAATTTAGCATCTTCCTTTCAGTACAGTTCCAAGTAGGTTACTCTAAGACGTCAGTGCAAGGTGCATGCTAGGTTGTTGTTAAGTCTCTGGGGTCAGTTTCTGCTTTTTTACCTGAATGATAATTTCAAGTCAGCACGGAAAACCATTTTCCTTTCTTTTTTGCCTTCACTCCTTTACAGTCATGCCTAGTAAGTCCTTTGTGAACAGTGTTACAGGACTTGCTGGAGCAGTGGAATGGTCTTTGTGAGTATCCCCAAAGCTCCTCCTACCAGAAGAGTACAAGGAGAACCTCTGGCTTACCAAAGCATGTTAAGTCATCAGGCATTTGGATTGGATCTTTCTAAAAGGTCTTCCTAGGGGGAATGTACTTTTTTGTCTTTGGTGTTCAAGGCATGACTAGTATTGCTAATTTAGTCTAATAAATCCCCATACTTCCTGCAGTGAATACTAATGGTGTTGTTCTAAACCTTTTTTTTAAAGTGGTCAGTCATTCACAGTAAGCTATGAGGTAAAATGTGTTATAACATATAAGTCATAGTCGTAAGAAAATACCGTGAAGGCTCAAGTAGGTTGGGTTTCATTTCCACCCTCCAACACATATTGCATTGCATTGTATGGTTGACTTAAGTGGCACCACACTTGTATATTATACATTATTCTTTATTTATGTAAAATAAAATGCCTTATATATTAAAGAGTAAGTGCAATAATATGAAATGGCCTGTACATTTAAAAAATGTTGCCAAGTTATGTAAATCCACATCTCTGTAAACAATTTTTTAAATAATTTTCAAAAAATAAATACTGCTTACTACTTGATTTTGTCTCAGTCTCATTATTATGCAGTTAAGTAACACCAAGATTTTTTAAAATATGCTTTTATTACCTTATTGTCACCTGTATAAGTAAGAGGTAAAGAGGCAAGAGGCCTCAGCTGCTCTTTCTATGCCTCCACACAGAATCCTGATAGACTCAAAGCAGCACATCTCTTAACATCTGTCTCACAAATTCCTGGTCACTATAGTCTTCCCACTATACCTTGTCTTTAACAACCCTAGTAACTGCCTTTCTCCCCTTCCAGCCTGACCATTCACACTTCCTCTCAACAGACAAGACAGACACACATACCAACACTAGACTCCATGGGCTTAAGTCCCTCACTGCACTGGCCTTTCTTGCCAGCCAGGCCTGGATCATTCCAAAAGGCCAGAATCTTGAAACCTATGCCTGTTGCTAAAATCCCACACCCACAATGAAAATACACCACCATAAATTCCCAGTTTCCAACTTCCACTGGGCCCTCTTTTGCTGCTCAGCAATCATTGACCAGTTTTCCTCTTACTGTTCATAAAAGCATTCTTTCCCTCAGAGGAGACCCTGTCTTTTCCTAATACTTGATCTGGGATCCTATTATTTCATAGGGTGAACTAAAAACCATCTTCTTTATTGAGGCTCTGCCGCTTTAACAAACAATTAAGTCCCACAAAGGAAGCAAGAAGATACATTCTCGAAATGAGGTTCTGATTGGCCTAATAGTGTTAGGCCCACTGAAAAACCAAAGACACTCTGGTTATGATACAGTATGGAAATAAACACCAGCCCATCTTACGAATTTAGAAACTTGTATCAACATGTAGAGTAAGAGCTAAGACCAAATTAAAAATTATGCAGGACACGTTTCTCTCTAAATAAGAAAAGGCAAAAGATGGTAGGAAATGAGGGTTCTGAAAATGCTTTACTTACAGAAAGATCTAAACTAGAAACAGAATGCTCAATTGGAATTCTCATCAAGCCTCAGGTAGGAGGGGAGGGGAGGGGAGAGAGAAGGGGGAGATAACTTTCCTTTTCCCACATATCAAATGGTCCATCTCAGCATGTCAGAGAGGTTAGTAACAGGCAAGGAATGAGCTCATCTGAGAGAAACCACCAGATAAGATCCTGCAAGAAAAGTCCCAGCCTAGCACCTAACCCAGAAAGCCTATAGTCACCATCAGTCTACACATGCTGTCCTGATCCCTCCCCCCGCAACCATGTGACATGCAGTACTGATAAGTCAGCTGGTATGCAGACACCCCTCTCTTGGCCTAAGGGATGAATGTACATTGAGTGAATAAGAGTCCGAATTGTGGCCTTGAAGTACTATTTCATGGAAAAAGAATCCAGGCCTTCTTGCAGACACTGATGATTCCATATATGGGTAGGAATGCACAAAGGAAACCTATAATCTCTTGTTACACCAAGAGGTCATCAAAAGACTACTGGGCTATGCAATAAACATTGAAGATCCAGGCTAGAGAGATGGCTCTGTGGGTGGCACTGTTTGACTCTAAAGATAGCTGACCGGATTTTTGATCCCTAGAACCCAAGGTGGAAGGAAAGAATTAACTCCTAAGACGTGTACTCTGACCTCCACGTGTGGGTGGCATGCAAGCACCTGTGTTCTCCCTCCCCCCTTTCCTCTCCCCCTCTCTCCTCCCCCCTCCCCCCAGTAACAGAATTGTGTTTTGATTTTTCAAGCCAGAGTCTCACTATGTAATTCTGGCTGTCCTAGACCTCACTATGAAGAGCAGACTAGCCTCAAACTGATTCACTTGCTTCTGCCTCTTGAGTGCTGGGAGTAAAGGCGTGCACCACCACACCCAACTGGAAAATGTTTTTAAAACGCTCTTTGAAGAGACTGTCCAAAGACAGAAAACTTAAGTAATGAGGATAACTGTAATAGAACAAAAATACACAAAAAGTCTATTGCACCACACTATGAAAAACAACTGGCACGGAAATATATGATTTCATTTAAATGTGACCTCAAAAAACTAATAGAACAGAACAAAAAAGTGTGGTTAGAAGACTGGGGTAAGGAAAGGTTGAGGAAAGAGAAGCGATTCATGAAAGTGCATACCGTTCCAGGAGTGAGTTTTATCCAGCTATCGCACTGTGGTCAGTTGATAGTAACAATAGAGTTCACGGGATGTGGAAGTAGCACAAGGGTACAGCAATGTTTAGCTTGCACAAAGAGCTGCATTCAATCCCCAGTACCAGAAAAAAAGGTATTTGAAAATCCACTAAAACTTTTACCATTCTCACCGGGGGGGGGGGGGGGAAGTGCGGACGTGAAGGTTACCTTAAATTCTTTTAATCTCTCTACAGTCAATACATGGATCAAAACAGTATTACACCACACAAATACAGAATTACTTGACAATTACAAGTACACAAATAGGTACACAGCTAGCACATTTCCAAAAACAATTGGTTTTTATGTGCATGTGTGTGCAGGTGGCCATGGAAGCCAGAAAAGGGCATTGAATCCCCCAAAGCTGAAGTTATAGATGGTTATAAGCAAGCACCCAATATAGGTTCTCTGAACCAAACTCTGGCGAGTCCTTGGCAAGCAGTCTCAATAGCTGAGCTGTCTCTCCAGCTTCTGTTGTCATATAAATTCTTTAGGCAGCATCAGGAAACCAATTCTTCAAAAATAGGCAAGTGAGCTCTAAATATGTGTACTACCTTTCCTCCGTGAAGTGTGTCAGAAGGTAATGGAAATAATCGTTCTGTAACAAACATTCTAGCTAATAAAGGAGACATACCATATACCATGCATGTCTTTCTGTTTCTGGGATACCCCACTCAGGATGATCTTTTCCAGTTCCCACCATTTGCCTGCAAATTTCATGATTTCCTTGTTTTTAATAGCTAAGTCGTATTCCATTATGTAAAAATACCACAATTTCTGTATCCATTCCTCAGTTGAGGGACATCTGGGTTGTTTCCAGATTCTGGCTATTATAAATAAAGCTGCTATGAACATGGTTGAGCAAATGTCCTTGTTGTGTACTTGAGCATCTTTTGGATATATGCCTAGGAGTGGTATAGCTGGGTCTTAAACTAGCACTATTCCTAATTGTCTGAGAAAGCACCAGATTGATTTCCAAAGTGGTTGTACAAGTTTACATTCCCACCAGCAGTGGAGGAGGGTTCCCCTTTCTCCACATCCTCTCCAGCATGTGTTGTCACTTGAGTTTTTGATCTTAGCCATTCTGATGGGTGTAAGGTGAAATCTCAGGGTCATTTTGATTTGCATTTCCCTGGTGACTAAGGATGTTGAGCATTTCTTTAAGTGTTTCTCTGCCATTCAATATTCCTCTATTGAAAATTTTCTGTTTAGCTCTGTACCCCATTTTTTAATTGGATTGGTTTGTTGCTATTTAACTTCTTGAGTTCTTTATATATTCTGGATATTAGCCCTCTGTCAGATATAGGGTTGGTGAAGACCCTTTCCCATGGTTTTCCCATTTGTTAATCACATCTACTGAAAAAAGAGTAGCTAATGTATAAACTAACCACCAGGCAAGCATGTTCAGTGTGGCAATTAAGATCTCCACTGATTGGGACCAGAAAGATGGCTCAGTGACTAAGAACATTCACTGATCCTGCAGAGGACCCAAATTCAGTTCACTGTACCTACATGGTGATCCATCCATAGCTCCAAGTCCCAGGAGGCCCAATGTCATCTCTGGCCTCCATGGCACCAGGCAAACACGTGGTACAGACACAGAGGCAAACAAAAAACCTATATACATAATATACATAAATTTTTTTCAGTTAAAGAAGAAACAACTCCACTGATTCCATATTCAAGCACTGTATGTTATACTTTCCTGATATTAAATAAAAAGCACAGAGAAAAACATTACACCAACTCTAAAAGACTGAGAAAACCAACCGTATCATAAGTACAGGGTTAAGTCCTGGTGAATGTAACAAGGCTCATTAAAAATATGACTGGAGCACAAATCAAAAATTGCAGAAAAAATGCAAATCACCAATAAAGATACTAAACATTACCCCTTGATAAGACAACTTGCTAGTTCTGCCATTTGGCAATAGCCAAGAATGATGATGCCATCTAGTAATGAGTGCCGAGGTCAGCAACCATGTTACTGGTAGAGGCATTACATCGGGCATTAACAGCTTAGAAACCAGCTGGACTTGAGTTATTATTTTCAATGTTTATTCTTCCACACAGTTCACTTCTGTGAAATTCTCTACAAAAATCAGAGAAATATAAAGCTGTACTCCCAAGACTACTTCTAATAACCAATTAAGAGAGAAATCTGAACAACCACTGATGGGAGCTAAGCAATACAATGGAGCCACTCAAAAAGATGGTGTTTATTTACCGAAAGCAAACTGCACGAGTGCTACTTGGTACCTATCCATTCTTCTATGAGTGTAAATGCACAGCCACGTCTAATATTAGGCTGAGCGTGTGTGCACGATTAAAACTGTGTTACCATCTATAGGTCCTGAAGAACAGCATCCAAGGTTAAGAAACACCACCACCACTTTCCCAGTGTTGCTCAATTCAAGGCTCAATACATGGCATCTGTAACAAGCTTTCAAAATGGTCTTGGAACCCCAGGGCTTGGTGGGCTGGGGCAGACTACAAACTGTTTGTCTGTCTTATTCAACAAGATGAAAACAGGACAGAGTACTTTAGCTGGCACCAGCTCTAACAATACACAATGGAGAGGCAACAGTTGGGAATTAAATGAAGTTCATAAAGATCTCACATAAACTCATGACTCAGACTTCCCAGGCTGCTGAGGTAAGACTGGCCGTGTCTGGCAGACATGAATCTTGTGACCAACAGGCTGAGGGGCATCACTCACTAGTCCCATGTTTCCTTTTTCCCCCCAGTGACGAAAAGTTAAGACACAATTTTAATTATATGCCCTCCTGGGGCTTGAGAGATGGCTCAGTGATTAAGAGCCGTTAGCTGCTCTTTCAGAGGACCCGGGTTCAATTCCAAGCACCCAAATGGTAGCTTACAACTATCTTTAACTCCATTTCTAAGGGATCCAACACCTTCATGCAGATAATGCTCATAAAATAAAAATGAATCATTTTAAAAATCATACACCCACCTGTTCACAAATAACAAAAAGGCCTAGTGAGGGAATAAGTCAGAAGTTCCTAGTCAATTCTGCCTCAACAGAGCAGTAACATTCTTGACCCTTTAACGTATTTATGCTTCTTCTAAAAACAGCCGATTTCTCACAGCCCTATAATTTAAAGAAATTACACCAGCCTATTCTTAAAATTGCCTAAAGAACTTTTTGCATATCTGATGTTCTGGTACTGTCTCTCAAAGAAAAACAGCCTCCTCCTAGTGCCCAAATAAGACAAGAAAAGCTGCAATTGGACACCAGCCCCGTTTGCCCAGTCACTTTCAGATCAAAGGCTTAAATAGCTACTAGATATCTGAGACAGAGCAGTCATCTTCTGAAGACTAGGAATCAGGTGTCACAAAGACTTCACAGACACGACACAGAACATCCTTGCACAGCTTGTTAGACCACTGTTCAAGTTTGTGGGGTTTCTGTCTTTTCCGGAAAGCTCATCAATTAAACACTGCATGATAAAGCCAAAAGGAAACAGTAACTGATTCATTCTCAGACACAACAGACATTCCCACAGGCTTATTACAAAAATCCACTACCACTGGCCTCTTGAGCTAACAGCTTTTAACTTGTGATATAAGCCAAAGGAAATAATGTGCCTGCCACACAAAATAATTATTTCCATTAAAGAACCAGCATTGCTTTTAAGAGGCTGTGCCAGGCACAGTGTTGTACTCTTTTAATCCTAACACACTAGAGGCAGAAGCAGGCAGATCTCTGGAGTTAAAGGCCTGAATTCCAGAAGAGGCAGAGCAACAGAGAAACCCTGTCTTAGGGGCTGGAGAGATGGCTCAGCGGTTAAAGGGCACTGGCTGTTCTTCCAAACGACCTGGGTTAAATTCCCAGCACCCACAGCTCACTACTGTCTGTAATTTCAGGATCCAACACCTTCACAAATACATACATTTAGGCAAAAAAACAATGTGCATAATAGAGATAGATAGATAGACAGAAAGACAGACAGATACATAGCTAGAGATAGAAGAAAGAAGCCCTGTCTTTAAAAACCAGAGAGAGAGAGACAGTCTGTCTATGAAGCTTGTGAGATGGCTCAGCAGTTAAGGGCACTCACTGCTCTTGCAGAGGATCAAGCTGGGTTCAGTTGGCCTCACCACATGGCGGCTTACACCCAATGCACTCATCTGGTCTCTGGCAGGCACTTGTCAAGGACACATACATACACGCAGGCAAAACATTCATACACATAAAATAACAAAATTCGTTTTTTTAATTAATTTTTTAATTTCAGTGTACTTGTGTCAGTTTTCAATATCCATTTTTATGTTTGCCATAGTGATATCATTTGGGAGAGAAACGAGTTATCTAATGTCTTTCCCTAAACATCATTATAAAGAGGATGGCAAACCCATCTGGTGGCAAAAACATTGCCTGCTTCTCTGATGTTTTACTGCCTTTTATTTGTATTGTCAGTGACAGACAGCTTTCATCCGGCAGAGTTGAGTTTCTGCAACAAACACCATATGTGGCACACCGAGTTTAAAGTATTTCCTATCTGGCTCTTTTAAGACAGTTTGCCAAGCCCTGGAGTTGAAATGTTAGCATGACATACTAAGTAAAACTTCACTTGAAGCAAAGGAAATAAGAACATAAAAATCAATGACATGCTTGCTCTGATTCAGGCACTTTCAAGATCATAGTTTATTTATTACTTCAGATAAAAAGATAGTATACATATTAGGGAGACCCTTAAAATTCAACTCTAAAGTTATCCGCGTCTAGTATTTTTGCATCAAATGTTAACCAAAAGTTTCTAGACACCTGAAAGCCCCACTATTAACATGAACTATAGTAATAAAAAATTTGACATCTAATTTGTTCAATGTATAGTATTTACATTATGAAACCAATGGTAAATAAACAGTGATAATGAATAAAATCAACATTAAAAAGCAGGTTTATAGTCTTACGATGTGCTAATTATCATAATTGTATATAAAAATTAAAACATAGCAGAGCTTTCTATTACAAAATTCTTAATCGTCTGGGTTGTAGTCATTACTCGCTACCAATTTACATGCAACATCTGCTAGGACTGATATCTGATTTTCTTTTCCCCAAGAAAGGATGAATAGATAAATGATATTTCAGAGCAGATATTAATTTACTTGAAGACAGAAAAATGGGAAAAAAAAACTGTACTCAAGATTAGTACTGGTCACAAGCCTCTTTCCTATAGAAATCATAAAAACAGGAAAAAGTTAAAAAAAAAAGAAAGAAAGAAAGGAGGGAGGGAGGGAGGGAGGGAGGGAGGGAGGGAAGAAAGAAAGAAAGAAAGAAAGAAAGAGGGAAGAAAGAAAGAAAGAAAGAAAGAAAGAAAGAAAGAAAGAAAAGCCCCAAAAGAGATGTACAGGCAGAGTATCATGAGGCGCACAACTCAGAAAGAGCCCTGAATGAATCACACATCTTTTCTCCCCTTCAGTGATGAGAGGGGTCTATTTTGCCATCAAATAACAATGAATGAAGCTAAGTGAGGCTTGGCTTCAGAAAGAGCCCTGAATGAATCACACTTCTCCTTCAATGATGAGAGGTCTATTTTGCCATCAAATAACAATGAATGAAGCCAAGTAAGGGGCACCAGATGCACAATTAAAAATTTCAAAATACTAAGACGAGGCAGAAGTGGACAGAAGAAGAGGCAATTCATATATAATTCAAACTATATACAAGCGTAAGTGGAATGCAGCTCATCCCAAACTGGCTTTGTGAAACAATTGGACCTTTATGATTTAATAGCTAAAATTATAACAGCTATAATCATACAATAGATTTACATAGGAAGCAAAATCCAAGGGGCATTTTATATTATGTATTTACTGTGCTGTTTCAATTTAAAAATAATTTTGCTAAGTATACATCTCAACTGAGGTCTATGGTATAAAATGTCCTAATAGATACAGATATTTACCTTTGGTGAGTTGAAGGCTTTGTTGTGACTTGTCTGAATTGTAGGCAGAATGCCAGGTGAGTATGCACATGTGGGAAAACTTGAGCTGAGGTAATCCAAAATCTGTGCGTGAGGTGACTGGAGCTACTCTGAAAGTCAAAGTACACCAGAAACCCAAAACAGGTTAACAGTGAAAATGGCAACAGGGAATGGGGTGCCAATATGGCAGTAGGTTGGTTAAAAACAGAAAGAGGAAGGCCTCTCGTACCAGCAGAATCCTGCGTACATACAAAAAGAATAGCCACCCACCATTTTGTAGAACAAAAGCCAATTATTAGTGTGGGAAAGTATAAACTGCAGAAAACCAGAAGTCAATAGAAGAAAAAACTACTGGTTCATATGAGAAAAAGGAAACCTTTCATTCTGACAGTTACTTGGTAAACGCAGCTACGACAGCCCATAGAACTTCGTTGGTGTTGGCCTTCAGACACTCCACTTCTGGGTCTAAGTCAAGAAGCTGCCGTACTCTCTTGGTGGCTAAATCATACTGCTCATCCAGAAGAGGAGCAAAAGCATTCTCCAAAACATCCGAGGCATGGGCTAGGTAAATGAGGGCCAGCAAGCGCTTGTCCATTCGGTGAGGGTCATTTACCCATTTGTCAAGAACAGCTTCTTGTACCTTCTTAATGAGGCGCTGCTTAATGTTGTTATTGGTGAGAGGATGTGTCGTCATGTCAAACAGGAGAAAGTTCTGTTTCTCTGTCGTCAGTACACCCTTTTCTACCAGGTTTTTGGCTAATCGTTCCCGTACATTTCTTAACTGATAATGCAATTTTAATGGATTCCATGTCTCACCTAGATAAGAACATTCCAGAGTTAGGAACAGATGGTATTATTTGCTGAATTACAACAACAAATATATATATACTATCGGATAAGCCCCCTCCCCACTAGACCACTGTGAAACAATTGGTCCTTTATGCTTTAATAGCTAAAATTAAAAGTACCTTTATTCAATGTAAAGACTCTAAGGCCGAAGTTTTGGAACACTTAAGAGAATCAGCATTGAGCTGGAGAGATGGTTCAATGATTAAGTGCATTGTCTGCTCTTTTAGAGATCCTAAGCCCAATTCCCAGCAACCACATGGTGGCTCACAAACATCTATAGTGAGATCTGGTGCCCTCTTCTGGAATGCATGCATACACTGTATACATGATAGATAAGATAGATAGATAGATAGATAGATAGATAGATAGATAGATAGATAGATAGATAGATGAAAGATAGAAGAAAGAAAGATAGATCGATAGATAGATAGATAGATAGATAGATAGATAGATAGATAGATAGATAGATATAGATAGACAGACAAACAGTAGATAGATAGATAGATAGATAGATAGATAGATAGATAGATAGATAGATAGATAGACAGACAGACAGAGAGAGATCTAAAAAAAAGAATCAACCTTAAGTTACACCTAAGCTGTATTACTGAAGCCAGTAACATGGAGCTATTAAACTTAAAAAGTACTTATATTTTCAGCTCCTCAGCTTTACAAGTCACATTTTAATAGCAATAGCCATAAATGGCACAGAGCATAAGTATCATCCCAGGAAGGACTAGTAGACTGTGACAACCTGGACTATATCACTGTTCAGAAGGCCACAGAAACTATTTAGTTTACCTATATCACCTAACAACAAAGATTATCCTTGACAGGAGCTTAGTGGTTAAGAGTACATGATGCTCACACAGAGGATTGGAGTTCGATTCCCACCACCCACATCAGGTGCCTCACAGCCATCTGTAATTCCAATTTCCATGGGGAGACAATGCCCACTGACCTTTGCAGCACTTGGTCCACACATACACACAAAGGGGCACTCAGACACATAAAATAAAAGACTACTCTGGACAGTAAGGAATCCTTACTGTTTTTAGACATATGGGGAAATTAATTAAAAGTGACTTTTCAGATATTGGTCGTAAAAAATTCCAAAACTATGATTCTTGAGCAAAATCTAATGAGCCCCAGGGCTGCCCCACATACACTACATGGAAGCATAACCTCGAGGACAGAGCAGGAATTTGATTTTAAGCACAGCACCACAGTCACCCTACCCAACTCTGAGGTCAGACAGCAAGAAAGCTAAAGTAGCTGAAAGGTACAAGGCAGAGTATGCACGGTATTCTCAAGTCTCGAAAAACTAAGCCTCAGAAGTTGGAGAGAAACTGCAGACAGAAAAGGAAAAAGTCAAATACTAAAAAGCTGAACAATGCCAAGATTTTCAAAGATGAGAAGAAAACCCGAATGACAACTAGACTGAGCTCAAAGGCATCTAGAACATAAGGGGACCTAGAAAGACCAAGTTTTAGGAACAAGGCTGAACTAGTCTCAAGTGAAAACTACTCTAAACCTGTACTATCCAAGCTTTAAAGCATGTTGATCCATAGGTAACTTAGACGTCTGTCTACCAAAGCAAACGCCAACACTTTTTCCCCTGGGGGAAGGGAGACAATATTGAGGTTGAACTCAGGACCTCCCATATTAGGCATGCACCCAAAAAATTCAACACTCTTTAGATACAGACTTCAAAATTCAGCACTTAATATAATATTCACATTGCTGAAGTATTCAATTTAAAATAACAACAAAACACATTAGATTTGCAAAGAAGATAGCGTGTTCCAAAACTAATGAGGAATGGAAATAGCTAACCAAATCAGCCATGAATAAGAAACACCGAAGATGAGAAAGCCAGCAGACAGAGCTGGTACAACAACTACGTAGCTCAAAGGAAAACAAAGAGGAAAGTGGGATTATTTTTTTTAGAAAGAATAAATTATCTGGGAAAGCCTTCTATTACATTATTTGTTATCAGTATGTGTGTGCACATGTATGTGACTTAATGCCACAAGTGTGGAGGTCTGAGAACAACTTGCAGAAGTCAGGTCTGTCTTTCCATTATATGAAATCAACCCCAAGTTCAGGTCATTACGCATGTCAGCAAGTGCCTTTATGTAACCTCTGAGCCATCTCATTGGCCTGTGGAACAGCCATTAAAATTTTGCAGTTTACTTTGGAAAAGGAATTAAGGTATATGATAAAAGGCTGCTACTATAAATTACTAGTAATTAAGGCCATTTTACATAATTGACAAAAAATTTTCAAATAAAATATTTCAGCAAATCAGTGCCCGAAAGCATGTGTGTGGGCTTCTGTGTGTGCGTGAAGCCTTCATAATATAATTTTACTGGCTAGAATAAAATGGGACTGTGGCCCTAAGAACAAAATGAAACATTATAAATGAGTTGGTACTAAGGGTTATTATCTCTAAGAAACTTAATAGGGGAGGGGGCACACAAGTTACATCTACAATTCCGGAAAGAGTAAACATTCTAAGAACAGGAGAAACAGCACAAGTGCACAGCACTGATGACCTTCTTTCAAAGGTGTATGACTTCCAACTTTTGACCGTACTAATCCACTGTCTCCCAAGTTCCTACTTATCACCTGACATTTTCAGTCTGGGGTTTTACTATTTCCTAACGCCAGTGATGGGAAAGCAGACATCCCTAAGCTAGAATCAAACAAGATGTATTAGCTGACTTTGGAGAATTCAAACTAAGACAACTTAAGATGACAGCCACATTCCTGCAAATACTTATTTAAAAATCTATCCTTTAAACTATCTATCTGTAAACTAACGAAGTACCATGTCCTGGCAACACTAGCTAACTAGGTGTTACTGTCTGACACACTCATGTTCTCACAGAGCTACAGTGCAACACAACTGTGCCTATGTCAGACAGGACAGGCCTCTCACTCTAGACAGCTTGCACATGTGCTCCCGAACACTGAAATCAGGCAGCCAAGCTTAGCAGCAAGTGCCTTTATCTGCTGGGCCATCTCATTGGCCCTTTCTAATCCTTCTGAAAAGGTATGTTTCCTTTAGTAGGTGCAATTTTCACCTTTCAAAGGTCTAATCCAAGGACTATTTCCTTCTTTAACTTCTAAGTTTCCTTGATTTTTTTTCTGAACTACCAAAATTTTAGAGACCCATAAATATTAAATTATTAGACATACCTAGGTAGTCTTCAAATATACTTTAAAGTCCCTTCAACTTGTAAATATCTCTTTTTAAGTTCATAGCACCTATGTCAGTACCATGTAACACTAGCATTCAGAAAATACACCACATATTCTGTTGCTGATATTTCTAACGTGCAGGACAGAAGTCAAATCTGGAGCTTTGACATTCTAGATCCTTAAGGACTATATCAGTGATGAAGACAACTTTGAAACAATTGAAATTTTAAAAGAAAAAAACATGTTTTAACCTCCTACTTAAAATTTCATAAAATGGGAGAGCAGTGTAACGGCTCAGCAAGCAAAGCCACTTAAAGCCTATCATGACAATCTCAATCATCCCTGGGACTCACATGGTGGAAGAGAGAACTAAATCTTGCATACTGACTGTCCTCTGACCTCCACCCCTGTGCCAGAAAATGCTCACCACTACCCCTTCACCACCCCGCAGCCCAACCTACACTGTAATAAATGTGATAAAAACCTTAGTTACTAACTGGCAAGCTGCACTGCAATCTGGTACTTGTGCTCAGTAGGACGCAGGTTTTCCTTTTCTCTTTCCCAGGGCCATGCACACAGAACTAAGCACTCCATCACTAAGCTCCAACCACAACTTCCAAACTAGCAATGTGCTTTGTTTTTTCCTCCTCCTAAGCTGGACTCCCTTCCTTCATGGCAACGTGGCAGCTCATTCCTAATATATACCTAATAATAATATGTGCTAATCGCAATATTCTGGCATTTGTAGCTAATCTACAAGCAGACGGTATTGTCTCAATATTTGCCTCCTGAATTCTGACCAAATCCAATAGATCTCCTATTGTATTTCAATACTTTGGGTGAAAGCTTAGAGATGCCATAGCTCTTCAATGCTCAATCCAGCAACAGCAACTCAAGTTGAAAACCAAGTTTAGTCAGCAGCCACACAATGTTAACTAGTTAAGTATACAACAATCTTATCAACTCAACCTCTTAAGTCAATACTGGTTTGGGGTACAGGCACTGTCAAAGGAAATCAGTTTATCAAGACACTGGCCACCAGACTGGACAAGCCCAATGAGCCACTGGTGCACATAATATAAGATCAAGCGATAGTTTATAATTAATGCTGACATCCTCACAGGTTGGACTGCTCTGAACAAAGCAAACTGTACCAATAATTTCCATAAAGAATGATTGGAGACAAGCATGGTGGTACAGGCCTTCAATCCTAGCACTGAGGCAGCAAAGGCAGGTGGATCTGACTTGAAGTTCAGCCAGGGCTACATACTGAGGAGACCATGACTCAAAACAAACAAACACAAGGAAAGCTTGAAGAAAGAATATCTATCTTATTCAATATCTGCTCTCTCGTGTAAAAGGAAATTTTAATTTTTGTTTGTTTGGGGTTTTTTGTTTGTTTGTTTTTCGAGACAGGGTTTCTCTGTGTAGCCTTGGCTGTCCTGGAATGCTTTGTCGACCAGGCTGGCCTTGAACTCACATGAGGCCTCTGCCTCCCTGAGTGCTGGGATTAAAGGTGTATGATACCATGCCCAGCTCCAGAGATAGAATTTTTGAAAAATTATCAGACAGAACTCAGTGTTTACTTTTTAATACATTAGCTTACCACTAAGTAACTCAATCCAGTTCTGGACTGTCTCTGGAGGCTGAGTCTCCTTAACATGCTTTAGAGCTTCATCGAGAAGAACATCTCCTGTTGGAGCATCCGATTTACAGATCACCTAAAACACAAGCAGTCAGAAATGATCCACCGGTACAGTCTTCCTGTCATAAACTTGTTACATGAAAAACAAGTAAGTTATCAAACATTTCATGCTCGGAGACTTTATCCTTACTACGATTCCATTTGATGTTGAACTATTAAACACAGAAATTCATTCATTAAAACATTCTTACGTGAAGAAAGATTCCACTATACAGAAGAATTCAGCATACGAAAGACATTTCACATAAGTAACAAAACTAAGTTTTTCAATAAACAACTTTGACAAGAAAACAAAATTAAGAAATAGCTCCCCTGAGCATATGCTCAGTAAAGGATATGAAGGGAAATAGTTTTAGGAATAACAAAGACTTTTTAAAACTGCCACTGCTAGCAGAAGCCTTAATGAAATCATCAAGAGGTTTGATTATGTACAATTACTCAATCTCCAGCACCAAGAGGATGAGGATCAGAGATGGGGAAGGAGGAGATATAAACAGGCTCTAAATCTGTAACTGAAACCTATACTGGGTTAAAATCTCAACAGTGAAAAGGGACTGAGAGACGGCTCAGGAGTTAGGCACACTGGCTGTTCTTCCAGGACTCAGGTTTGCTCTCAGCATCCACACAGCAGCTGGCCTGTAACTCCAATTCCAGGGGATCTGATGCCGTCTGGCCTCTGCAGTTGCAGCATGCAGTGTTGCATAGACATATATGCAAATGACACATAAAATAAAATAAATAAACCTCAAAGGCAAGAAAGATATGGAAAATCCCAGGGGTATGGTAGGAAAGGAGCTTAATGTTGTCACACTGCTCAGCCACACTGGGTTTCGGGCTTCCCTCATGTATCTCCCAAGCAACACATTTCTAGTTGAAATTCTGCAGTACCAAAAATTTAACCTATTACAGTAACTTAGAGTAGCCATTAAAAATTACTCTAATGTTGTGAAATTAAAATATTTTACTTTTAAAATGTGACTGTTGTCTCATATTTTCTTCAAAACGAAATCATTTTCTTTTTGCTCTATCTCACAAAATATTAAAATATGTAAGATCTTCTTCCTCAGCATTACACAAGAAAAATATACAACCATAATGCCAAGATTTAAGAAGGGAAAAAGTGACTTTTTAAATATTGGATTTAATCCAGTATGGCCAAAACTAGACCATAATAGATGTTTGAAGACTGAGGTATTTAGTATTTTCACCAATACTGTTTTTAAAACTCCATTGTGTTTTGACAGTCCAGATCAACCTATGAAAGCAGCATGATTATTATACTGGGCAGTGCAGATACATAATGTTCATTCTGTGGTGCCGAGTTAGACCAAGGCTTATGGGAGAGAAAAAGAACTTCAAGAGAAAAGAATCCTAAGTCTGTGATGCTTTAGGCATGTGACCCACTTATTCCTCCTCCCACTCTCTCCCACTCTTCACATGGCCAGGATCTAGCCTCATCGTCTACCTCGCTCAAATACCTCGCTTTGAGCCAAGTGATCTATCAGAAGCAGAACAACCAAAATATGGGTAGATAATTTTTTTCTAGGTTCTGCTCTAGCCCTTTCTCACATGTGTCATTTCTTTCATTATCTTTGCCAGGATTTCAGCCCACAAGTCTGACCATCTTTCACTTGTAATCTCCTGACTCCAGGCCTTAAAAACTTAAACTTTTTAAATGTTTTATGTATGCTTTTATTCTTTGATAATTTCATAGCATATATACAATGTAACTTGATCATATCCAACCTAAATTTTTCACATCCCCTCCCCACCAACAGCTCCCCTCTCACCTCAATGCAACACACACACACACACACACACACACACACACACACACACACACACAGTTACTTTTAAATAGCACACTGCCTCTGCCTAGTGCTGCCTGTAAGAATACGGGTGTGAGGCTACCCGTCAGAGTGTGGGCAGCCTAGCAGTAGCTACACACAGGCAGCCTCCCCAGCCATCAGTTGCTCCACCTCTCCAATCCACACTGCAGTGCTGCATTGTCTTCACCTTGAACAGGTGACCACAGCTGCTGTGAGACTGTGAGTGCATGAAGGCAACACTTCCTGGCCCTTTCAGCCCCGTGTCCCATACTGAGCTCTTCAGGAGGTAAATCTTACTACATTTCATTGCCCCTGCTCAAAACTAATCAGAGATTCAAACAAGTTCTAAACTCCTTTAAAATTTTCAAGAATATGTTTGGCTTCTAAATAAATAGGCTCTACTTCAATAAATTCAGAAGAGATGGAAAGAAGATGAAACAAGAACTCTGAGGAAATGCTTCATATAGATAGAAGATTTCAAAAAGGCCCTGAAGATTGAATAGAAAAGATTAGATTCACAAAACAAGAAACCCTGTGGGAGCTGCAGTCTTATAACAGAGAGGCCCAAGGTCAGTTGTGCAGCAGTGACATGAGGCAGGCCATAAGCACAGATGTGGACAGAAGCTAAGGAACAAGAGTAAAACAACCAAACCCTGATACAAGCAGATTCTCCCTTAGAGCCTTCAAAAAACACAACAGAATTACATCCCCTCACTGGCCTCCAACACAGAATTCTTTGTTGCTTAAAGCCACTAAGATTGTGGTCATTTGTTAAGGTGACTTTAATTACAGCACTCGGGAGGTAAAGGCAGGAAGGTCTCCATGAGTTCGAGGGCAGCCTAGTATATGTATCAAGCTCCAGGTCAGATAGGACTACACAGAACCTGTCTTAAAAAAAAAAAAAAAAAAAAAAAACTAATAAAATAGTTGGCTTTCAGGAAGAGAACTAAAGAACCAGGAAGAACAGCTACATTGTTAGCTAACTATATGTACTATCTTAATTAAATCAACAATTGCTTTTAAATATTAACTTATTAAATCATATAGAGTATTTTTCCAACATTATCTACTTCACATCACTCAGAACTGGACTGACTTAATAAGCCCATACAGCTGGGGAACGATTTCTCCTGACCACAACTGTATACCAGAATCTAGCACAGTGCATGATGCACTTAAACACCAAATACACACCAAATACATGAACAGGTGATTGCCAGTCTATGGCTCTTGCTCATGCACAACATGAAACTGATGGAAATTTTTTTTTTATATGAATTGGTGTTTTGCCCGCATGTATGGCTGGATGTCAGATTGCCTGTAACTAGTTTCAGACAATTGTGAGCTGCCATGTGGGTGCTGGGAATTGAAGGCCAGACCCTGTGGAAAAGCAGCCAGCACTCTTAACCGCTGAGCCATCTCCCCAGGCCCCCAAACTGACACTTTTTAGCACACTCTTTTTGCTTTTGGTTAGGACCCTAATGAAAAGTTTCCTGTGTATATATTTTATTGTTAACTACAATAACAGCCTTCTATGGTGTTATCCTGTAATATCGGCAGTTCAAGAGATTAAGTCAAGAGGACCTAAATTCAGCCTAACAAGACCCTGACTCAAAATAACAAACACGCCCTTGTCGCCCTACTCACCCTGCACCAAGCTCAAACCCAGAGCCCCACACATGCTACAGAAGCATTCACTGTGTGCTTCATTCACTCCAACCTAGCATATAATTTCCAGCAACACATTAATGCCTTTCCTTCTTATCAAATCATCATTCTCTGGATTTATCAGTCAGACAGTGGTCAGAATAAGAAATGAAGGCACAGGCTTGTAATCTTAGTGCTCTGAAGACGCAAGCAGAAGACCCTGTAGGTCAAGGACAGCATGAGCTGCACAGTGAGCTCCAGGTCAGCCTTGGTTAAAAAGTAAAGACTGTTTTAAGACGCTAAACAGCAGCCAGGTGGGTGGTGCACACCTGTAATCCAGCACTCTGTGATTTCAAGGTCAACCTGGTCTACAAGGTGAGTCCCGGGCAGCTAAGGCTACACAGAGAAATCCTGCCTTAAAAAAAACTAGTGACAATGAGATGTTTGGTTCTAGCTTAACTTTCAGATTTACAATATAACACAATTACTAAAGGAAAAATGGTTTTGAAATACCATGTCCAAAGCATTAAAGCAGACTGGAAGAGAAACAATCTTAAATATCTGAGGCTGAAGTTAAAAATGCAAAACTTAGCATATACATTTCTGTTCTACCACAGAAGCACCTACAAACACCTTCACCAGTGGGAAGAGGTAAAAGTCAATGACAGTCTTACAAAAAGATTAACGTCCTGTAAGTAATTGAGTTCCACAAAACTCCTGGTTTTTAAGTTGTTTCAAGATCTTCAAACTCATTACTTTTTTCAGAAGCAAATAAAAATGGCCATCTTCCTAAGATGTAATGGTCATCAATCCTAACAGTGAATGACAACTGTTACATATGCAAAGAACCAAAAAACCAAGAATAAAATCCAATAAAGACAATTTTTAAACTATTTAAATATTTTAAAGCTATTATACAGAACAAATTGTTATAAAAGGGTTATTCTTTAAAAGTCCTCTTACCTTTCTTGTTAAAAGACTTTTTCTTTTAATGTAATGTAATGGTCATCAATCCTAACAGTGAATGACAACTGTTACATATGCAAAGAACCAAAAAACCAAGAATAAAATCCAATAAAGACAAATTTTAAACTATTTAAATATTTTAAAGCATTTATACAGAACAACTTGTTATAAAAGGGTTATTCTTTAAAAGTCCTCTTACCTTTCTTGTTAAAAGACTTTTTCTTCTCATTCCACAAGCCTCTAATTGTAACCTTCCTCTCAAGGCTAATTCAATTAACATACAGCCACGTAATCCAGATGATATACAGTCATTCCAAAATGATGTATAACCCTAAAGAACAAAGAAAACAAAACAGATAATTTACCTTAAGCCAAAAGTAGAAATAGCTTTAGCCAAAGCCACAAGTGTCTTTTTACAACAAAACACTAAAATTGCACAATTAGTATACTGTTAATCTAGGATCTGGGGGAGGGTTGTCTTTTTACTATATATTCTTACATATGGATAAACAAAAATTAACTTTAGAGGTCAGGCTGGGCAGGGCAGGGCAGTATATACCTATAATTCTAGCACTGGGGATATGGAGTATTCTAATTGCTCAAGAGTTCAAGGTCAGGACTGGAGAAATGGCTCAGAGATTAAGAGTACTTACTGCCCTTACATAGAACCAGTGGTCCCAGCACCCACATGGAGGCTCAGAACTACAGTTCCCAGGGACCCAATGGCCTCTTCTGGACTCCTTGGGCACCAGACATATGTTACAAGTTATCTGATCACAATATAAGTCCCGGGATTGTGCTGTTTACTGAAAAACCTGTTTGTAGTTGCACACACAGTTGTAAGGAAACAAAAGGTCTATGGTAAATTCAGGCAGTACCCAATTCTCATTCCTAGAAGCAAAACAAACCAGGACCAGTGCCCTTGTCTCATTCATCGTGTACAAGGCAACTCCTACCTAAGCTCAGAAGACTGAACAACTGAGGCATTACAATTTCATAATTAGTCCCTTTGTCCTAAAAAGTAATGTTGGGAAGGGCAGACATTCCGAGATAAAATGAGTTATGTACTTCCCCCAACACAAAAGAATCTAGGCATGGAATGGGTTCAAAATAGGACAAAGCCTACAACAGAGCATGCCAGAGAGACCTTAACATACTGTAATGGTCAGGTGAGATGGCACATTAAAAGTTTGAGCAGGTCACTATACTGTCCAGCTCTCTTTACAAACTACTAATTCCCCATAAGCAGCAACTTCTTTAACAGAGTGACTGCTGCTAAGATAATTGACTGCAGCGTCCTATGCCAATCAATCTCAGGATCCTCAGGGTCCCAGACAAAAGCAAACTGCCAGTCTTCAGGGCAGACCTCACACTGCTGTATAAAACTAAAGTTGACTCCCTCAACAGTCAGGGAGCCCATTTAAAGAATGAACTGTACCACAACAAATAAGGCAAGGGGACATATCCAAAGACACAGTCATCCCCACCTCAGACAGTTTCAGGGTCAATGTTAGGAGAGAAGATTACAATGTACATCTAAAAAAACCCCACCTCCAACCCCGATTTTTGTCAGTAATGACCATCACTGGTGTGGATCTCCAACTGCCTGCTTTTTTTGCTCTCATGTGGTTTGGTTCAAGTGGGAAAGGGGGCGGTATGTACTGGGCCCTCAAAGGTGTCAACTACAAGAAGCCTCCCCACTAGCCCAGATCCCTTACTTGAGAGTTGGCCACGCACAGTGGGATACAGCATAAACGTACTCTGAAGGTCTAAAGAGACACAACAACCAGTTGTTCTAAGACTTTCCATGTATTATACAAATACATGCAATATGGGAAATGTCCTTGACCCATATTTTACATAAGATACAAAATAATATAAATGAAATATGACCTGAACTTAAAATGTTATGAACACATAAATACAGGTTTGTGTTTTAAGCATTATTTTCATTTTTAATTCATGTGTATGCAAGTTTTCAGCGGCAAGTACATGTGTGCACCATATGTGCCTTGTGCCTGATGAGGCCAGAAGAGGGCACTGGATACCCTGGAACTCGAGTTACAGATGGTTGTGAATGGTTATGTGGGTGCTAGAAACCTAACCCAGGTCCTCTGCAAAAGCAGCATAAGCTTAACATCTCTCTAACCCTAATCACCACCACTACTACCACCGCCATCATTTTTTTTTAAATGTTCCTATCCTAACCCCAGCAGTCAGGAGACAGAGGCAAGGGCATCTCTGCGAGTTCAAGGCCAGCCTTGTCTATATAGAAAATTACAAGCCAGCCAGGGCTACACAGTGAGACCCTGTCTCAATTTTAAGCAAAGGCGGTGGGAGGGGAGAGAGAAAATGAAAAAGAAATGCAAATCCTTTGACACAATTCTATAGATCTTAAGTTACATTACAAAATAGCATGAATAGAAAAATGTATGTACAAAGACACTAAACTTGTCACTTATAACAAAACAACAAAAACAACCTAAAAGTAAATAAATTCAGTATTTGCCAAACTTTTTGAGATTGGATCACTTTTATCTACTGTATGCATGTAACAACTTGCAGAATATTGTATGTAACCTTCCAGGAACCAGATTTTAATTCCCAGCAGAGAAGAGCTGAGGAAATGGCACAGTGGTTAAGAGCACATGCTGCTTTTCTACAGGACCTGAGTTTGGGCCCCAGTATCTACATCAAGCCACTCACAAGAGACTATAACTCCAGTTACAAGAGGATCCAACACCTGTAGCCACCCAAAGGTGCCTACACTCAATGTATGAAACGCAGAGACAGACACACACATTTAAAAATAAGGGCCAGGGATGAAGTGCACTTCTTTAATCACAGCATTATGATGGCAGAGTAAGATGGATCCTTGTGACTCTGAGGCCAGCCTGGTCTATAAAGCAAGTTCCAAGTCAGCCAGAGTTACAAAGTGAGACTCTCAAAAAAAGTAAGTAGCTCTTCTTCTCTAGGAACAGCTCTCCTGCCTTGGTCCCCTCACCCCCTAAAAGGTATGCCTGCTCCAAGTTCACCTCTACAATCTCCTTGGTGTCTGCAGTGGTACTGAACTGACAAACACTCAAAATTAAGAGCCTCGGCAGCTTGACAGTCCCACATCCTCTGACCTCACTCATCCCTAGCCACAGCTTCCTAACCAACCAACCAACACCATTTCAAGAGAAATTAACAAAGCAGCCAAGTTCACTGGGATGGGGGCTGTCACACTTGGATGACTGGCTCTGAAGCTGGTCTGGGGGAATTCAAACGAGCTCTTCTACTCACATCTGGACTTCCTTGAGAAGCAATGGGTTCTTATGCCTAACGTTAGACTTTCTCGTCCTCCTATCTAGAAGAAGCAGCTGTCTCCACTTCCATCTCCCACAGTTGCTTCTCTCGTGTCTCACCTGCCCTCTATGTCCACTTTTCTGTTACTCCCACCCCACTGGAATATGTCTGGGGAAAGTGGCTGGCGCAAAGTTTGACAGTGAGAAGACAAATACTGTATTAGTAAAGAAGTGCTCTGGAAAAGCAGCAAGAACCCTTTAACTGCAGAGCCATGTTTCTAGCCCTATTTCTTATTTGTTTGTAATCTATACTTTCCTAAATATACAGTTTACTTGTATTTTGTTTAAAAGGCCTAGTTTTACTATTCTCATGACTTAAACTTAACCCCATCATCTTTTTTCATCTGTCCCACATCTCTCCCATAAGCTATAGTAACAGCAAAATCTTAGTAATTGCTTCTTTTACTCTTTTGTGATATTGCATGTATGTGGTACAGACATAAATGCAGGTCTAATATATTGGCACCAAATTCTGCAAATTCTAATAATTTCAGATCAGTGAGGTAGGTGTTTACAAACCTGATACCCTGAGAGCCACATGGTGGAGAGAACCCATTTTTACATTGCAATGTGACCTCTAAATGCATACCATGATGCACGTATGCATGCACACACAGAGAAATAAACTGTAAACATTTTTAGTAATGCCAAGACCAATGATTTTGCTGTATCCAGTTTCCACTCCTTTCTACTCTCACATGTTTTAAAAATCCTGTTTATAGTATCATTGTCTTCAAAGCCCACATTGCTTCCAATATCAATACCAGCTTTTAACATTCTGTGCCAATAAATTTTCATGTTCATTATTCCACATACAATCTCCATCATAAATGTTATTTTCACACAATTTTTATTTGCTTTTACATTTGAGTAAGATCACCTATTTTCTCATCTAGGTTCTTCTCGTGTACCCTGTCTAAAATATTTGTTTCATATCTGTTAAGTCACGGCCCGTACCTCACTGGGCTCAAATATCTCCAAGCATAAGTGCACAGAGCACCTGGAGCCTAAACACCCAAAGAGTCTGAAACACAAGGATCACTTGAACCAAAGATTTGGAACCAGCCTAGGCAACAGTCTCAAAATAAGGCCTAGAAGAGGAGCTAAGGGTGCAGTTCCCTGACAGGGACTTGCCTAGCAGTATGTTAATTCTGTGAGTTCAATCCTCAGCATTGTAAAAATTTTAAATATGGAAATAGGGGGGAAATTAGGGACTAGGGAGATAGCTCAGTGGGTAACAATGCTTACTGTAAAAGCACAAGGACCTGAGTTCAAATAATATGTAGGATCTATATAAAAGCCAGGATGGCCAGGTGTGCACGGAACCCTAGCACAGTGGATCCTGAGAGCTTGGCGGCCAGTCAGATTATAGCGGGTTGATCTTCCCCATCACACACAGTTAAACATTAATTCTTTAAATTATTTTAGAGATAATACAATTACATAATTTTCCCCTTTTCTTTTCCTCCCTCAAAGCCATCCCAAACACCTCTCCTTACTCTTTCAAATTCATGGCCTTTTTTATTATTATTAATTACTGTTACTTACACTATGTGTGTGTGTATATATATGTGTGTGTGTATAACAGTAATGTGTATGTAAGTAACAATAATGTATATGTATATATACATTATATATACACACACGCGCGCACATATACATTAATTTTAAAGCTTCGTGGACCAGAACGGAGTTGGGAGATTTGCCTATCCCAAATGTACAACATAAACCAAGGATGGTGGACAGTGCCTGCAATCCCAGTACTCCAGAAGAGGAAACAGCAGGAGTACAAGTTCATGGACATCCTCTGCCACACAGAACTGGAAGCTGGCCTGGGCTAACAGAACCCCTGTCTCAACAAAAAACAGTAGGTAAAAGCACTTGTCACCCAAGACCTGGTAAGCCTAGTCTGATCCCCGAAAACCACATGATGAAAGTAGAGAGCCAACTCCCACAAGTTGTCCTCTGACCTCCATACAGCATTTCATACACACTCACACACATACAAATACAGAAGATGTTTCTTAAATAATTCTTAAAGGTTGTAGAATCCTGCCCTAACCACCTTCTGTGAAGATTCTGACCTTGAAGGTATTAAGGATATTCTCTTCCCCTAAAAAACAAAGCACCACAAAGAGGAAATAAGGTCAAAATGTGGGAAGAACTGATTACAAGGGCCAGAAAAGGCCAGGAACCTCACATGCTGTCTGTCCTGGAAGCAGAAGGCATCAGGAAGTAAGACTCACTGCCTGCCAACTACACCCAGCACTTTACAATACAGCTGCCAGAAAAGCCACTGATTTTGGAAGTTTGGGGGCTCCTGATATCTCAGGAGAGTGAACAGCATTCTGTAGATGAGAAATAATAATCACAGACTCTGGGCTTAAACCTAGGGAAAAGAAACCAAAAATACTTCAGGTTTCCAGATTTCCCAGCCCAGATGGTCTGGGATTCGGGGGGTGGGGGGTTACACACACACACACACACACACACACGAACAAATGCATACAAACACGCACGCATGCACACATGCTGAGTTTCAGTGAAAAGGCATAGTTAGTGAGTAACTGAATGAGTCAAATATTCACCAAATTATTATAAGGACAATAATAAAAGCTGGGCTCAGTGGTAAAGCACTTGCTTAACAGGCTCAAGGTCAGAGTTTTATTCCCCAGCAATGAAAGGGTGAAAATGAAGGAGAATATCAAGCATCAGTCAAAAGCAACAGCATTTTTTTAGCCTAATAAAGCACCCCTTAGGTCCCATAACAGGTTATGAGACAGACCACAGACAGAGGTCTATTTTGCCCAGGAAACCACGAGGTCTAAGAATTCAAAAACATTTAGCTCTCCCAACTAAAAAACCATGGATAGTTTGTGTTGTTTCTTTATAAACTTGACACAAACCACAGCTACCAGAGAAAGAGGGCCTAAATTGAGAAAAAGGCCCCAAAAGAATCAGCTATAGACTGATAGAGCAAACCTGTAGGGTATTTTTTGTTTTGATTGATGATTGATGTGAAAGAGCTCAGACTACTGTTGAGTGATGCCATCCCTAGCAGGTGGTCTTGGGGTGTACAAGAAAGCAAACTGACAAAGCCAAGAGGAACAAGCCAGCGTCCCATGCTGTATCTCATCCCCCACCCATGCGCCCTGCCCAAATTTTCTGTCCTGACTTCCCTTCATGACAGACTGCAATTATAAGCTGAAATAAAGCCTCTCCTCTCCAAAGCTGCCTTTAGTGATGTTTTTTGTTTGGTTTGGTTTGGTTCTTCGAAGCAGGGCTGTCCTAGACTCACTTTGTAGACCAGGCTGGCTTTGAACTCAAGAGAGAACTGCCTCCATCTGCTGCCCAGTGCTGAGATTACAAGCATGCGCCCCCACACCTTTTCTTTTTTTTTTCTTTTTTTGCTTTTTAAATTGTTTCCTTAAGATGTTTAACTTTTTTAACCTTTATTTTATGTTCATTGGTGTTTTTCCTGCATGTATTATCTGTGTCAAAGTGTCAGATCTTTACAGATAGTTGTAAGCTGCCATGTGGGTGCCTGGATTTGAACCCAAGTTCTCTGGAAGAGCACTGACCTTAACTGCTGAGCCATCTCTCCAGCCCCTAATGATGGTTCTTTTATGCCAGCACCTCCCTAGTCCCTAATCTACACCTTCTATTTCCTCTAAAGTTGGTATCCAATTATATTGAAATCATCTAGAAAACTATCTTCTATGTAGACTGAATGCCCCTTAGAAGCTAAAAAAGCTAAGAACCCTCAGCACCTAGCAAGGGGACTGACACAGGCGTGCCCTATCTGGGTGAACTGGGAATGTGACCACCTGTTTAACCTCAGAAACTGGCAAACCCTACTCAATGACTAAACTTAAATTCATGTCAGTTCTGATCTTTCTTTATGGTAGAAAACTAACATTTGTATTTAAGAAACTGAAATGGGCAGGGAGATGGCTTAGTGGTTACAATCACCTGTTTTTGCAGAAGACCCAGGTTTGGTTCATAACACCCACATGCTTGTTCAGAACCCTCCAGAAAACCTGATGCTCTGGATATCTTGATCTCCGAGCGCACACCGCATACACACACTGCACATACATACATGCAGACAAAACACTCTTGCTCATAAAATAAATCTTTAAATAAAAAAGAAAGAAAACAGAGTAGGGCATGGATGGTCGTTTAGATGTAGAACCCTTAAGAGTATCTGCAGCAGGCAGAAAGCCCCAAGTTTAGGCCTATCAAAGAAATGAATTCCAAGTGACAGTAACTACCAGAAGCTGATTGTAAGCCCTTCAACCTCTAGTCTTTCTCAAACAGCCAGAAATGGGCAGATACAGAAAATTAACTTCACATGGTCACCAAAATGACTATTAAATTTTTAACTCATAACTTTCTAGAATTCACATACTAACCCAAGTTGTCAGGTGTGTCCCACTGCTCCTTTTCATGGAAAATGACTTCTAGGGCTGGGGACGTAGCTTAGACCATGGAGGTAGGAGTAGGGTACCAAGGCCCTTGGTGCCAACCTCATCACCACAAACACTAAAAACAGAAAAGAGCTTCTAAGGTGACCTAAGTGCAAATGTGTAAGAAATTTCAGTGTCTCTCCACCTATTTTCCTCATCCAATTATCTCTTTCCTCATGAAATATAACATGGACTATACTGTATTTTACTTACTGGATGTCTAAATTCTCTATACATGAAAGGAAGAGATCTTTCCAAGATGATCTCCAAAACCAGTGTTCAACTCTTGAGAAAAATTTTACCACATTAAGTGTACGTATGATTTACTTAGATTATTTACTGAGTCACAGCTATATGTCAAGGTGAGATAGTCAACTGTGGAAGCAAAATTTCTAAACTACATCTGTTAACATCAAGTGAACAATTTCTCTAATAAAGTAAACAAGTAAACAAAATACAATTTACTAAGTTTAAGATATATATGTACACTCTGGTTGTAAAGCGCCACTTGTTTAGCAGCATCAAAACAATAAAAGGCAGTCCTACTATACCATGTTCTATTTCCCTACTTCATGTATGTGTGTGAATGTGGCTGTGCCAGTTTGTGCAGTTCCAACACCGAACTCAAAATGTCAGCCCTTGCTTTCTACCATCCAGATTTCCTTCCGTGTGTTATCTTGCAGGGGACACAAATACACAAATACCACTTCATTGTAGGTCAGAGCACAACTTGCTGGAGTTGGTTCAGCCGAGCCATCTTCACTGGACTCCTTCCCACCTCTCTTCAGACTGTGTCTTTTGTTGTTCACTGCTGCACACATCAGGCTAGTCAGCCTGAAAGCTTCCAGGAATGCTGTCTCTAGCACCCACCTTGACTCAGGAGCACTGGAATTACAGGAGGGTCTTGGCCAGACCCAGCTTTATACTCATAAAGTGTTCTGTGTGCCCAAACTGAGACCCTCCACTAGCACAGCCAGCACTGTATCCCTGAGCTGTCCCCCAGCCCGTTATAAAACATCCCTTTTAAGTCTCTATGTCAGTGCATGCTACATTATAATACTGTAGTGTATACACAAGTTACACTGCAGTTCTGTAGCACACTAACAGGCTGTAATTTTTCCAGCTTACTTTTTATACAGGCTATAAATTTTATACTCAGCTTAAAGAGGTAAAAATTCAAACCCTTCAAAAATATCAAGGGAATATAATTAATATTAGAAAAGGAATCATAAAATTCAAAACTCTGAAGCTTTTATGAGATTTTTAATTACTACAAACTTGCAGCACATATTGAAATTCTGAAAAAAGACTAAAGAGCAGGGCTGTTTCACATTAATTACATATATAGAGAGGTACATTTTTGACAAAACAGTTATACATCTTGGTAAGCACAGTATTCCAAAAGTTATTTCAAAATGAACTCATTTTTTTTGGAGACAGTATAACAACAACACAGTCAGTTCCACCCTTTTAACTTCCTAAATCTGGCAGCACAACCTGTCATCTCAATCCTGGGGGGGGGGAGGAATCACCAATTCAAGAACAGACCTCAGATTCAAGAACTGCCAGGCTATACAGTAAATATGAAGCCAACCAAATACCATCCTTTCTCTAAACAAACCCACCTAATCACTACGTACTTTTCAACAGTTACTGCATTAGAGCTCTTACAAGCATTATATGCTATCTTTAAAGATGTTACTAACGGCTATTAAAACTTAGAAAATTAGTTGACCGAATAAATAAAAACCACACTAGAAAAAGAAAGCACCAGCAGACCAGGAGTAAAACTCAAAGAACCATTTCTAAGACCATGCTGCACAGGAGTTCTGTTCTGAAAAGGTGGAACACTTTTTCGGCCTACTACTCTTTTCCTCAAGCTTCAGGAAGACAACTGAATTTACAAGCCTACCCTTAACACAAAAGAATAGGAGAAGATGAAGCCATCCGAGAGCTGCCAGTAACCCTAGCACTTGGGAGGAGAGGTAGGATCCAAAGAGGGTTCAAGGAAAACAGTCTGGCCTTCATGAGACCCTAAAACACAGTAACAAAAAGAAGGAATCCTATCAGGCAGTGATAGCATAAGCCTAAATCCCAGCACACAGAGGCAGCAGGAGCTCTTTGAGTTCAAGGGTGGTAGCCTGACCTACAGAATGAGTTCCAGGACAGCCAGGGCTACATGGAGAGACCATGCCTCAAAAATGAGTGAGTGGGTGGGTGGGTGAGTAAATAAGAAAAAGGAGCAATTCCAGGGCTAAACACAATGGAAAGTCCTACCCTCTCCCCAAGCAAGACAAAATTGGAAAGTTCAGTAAAGTGTTTATCATAAGTGGCACGAAAGTTTAATCCTAAGCATTTGAAGTGACCATTTTCCCACTTTTTATGAGAATTCTGTATGATAGTATGATAATATGTAAAGCAAAGGACTACAAAGCTTCACTTCTATTCAACAAACTTTTTCCTTTTTTGTGCAGGTATGTGTGCATATATGATCACAGAGAGGCCAGAGGTCAACTTCAATGTTGCCCTCAGATACCAACCACCCTGTTTTTTTTCAGACAGGGTCTCACACTGTCCGGAGGAGCTTGCTGAATAGTCTAGGATGGCTGGTCCAGGACCTCCAGTCTCTACCTCAACTTGTGACACCACTCCCAGCCTTTACCATGAGAGCTGGGGAACAAACTCAGAGCCTCCTGTTTGTGTGGCAAATACTTTACCAACCCCACTATCTCCCTAGCCCCCATACTCTAGATTAAAGTGGTCATTTTAAATAGTTACGTGAGACTGGAGAGGTAGCCCAGTGGTTAAGAGAACTACTGTTTCAGAAGACCCAACTTTAAGTACCTACATAGCAGCTTACAACAATCTATAACTCTAGTTCCAAGACATCTAATGCCCTCTTCTGGCCTCCTTGGCACTAGGCACACAAATTAGATGCACATACATGTGAGCAAAAAAGTTCGTACACATAAAATGAAATAAATCTTTAAATAGATAAGTAAATGAAATAATCAAATCCAACCTTAAGTATTTAGATCTGCCACTAATAAAGTAATTTAAAAGGTATTGAAGGGGTCAAGTTACAGTTAGTGATGGAACAGTATGTGTGAGAACCGTAAATTTAACTTCTATAAGAAAAGAAAATTTATTTTAATACAACTTTTTGGTTATATAAAATAATTCTTACTGAAGTATCCTGAAACTACTCTAGTAACAGCTTTAAGGGGGGAAAAAAAACTCAAATAAATAATGAAAAGATAAATATCCACTACCTGCCCTGCCCTGTGTATCATCATTCATAGAACTTTTGCTAATTACTTAATTTCAATTCAGGAGTGAACCTATTTGACATCCTAGCAGTGACCTCTAAGTATCACATCCCCCACACTTCACACAGATTTAAGTATAGAATCCATGAAACAGCCCCAGGCATGGCTGTTTTACGGAAAAGGAAAAAGCCAACAAGAATTAAAAAAAAAAAAAAAATCTACTTTAAGAACTGAATGAAAAAAAAATGAAGCTATGACTACTCCCAGGTATGGGTTGAAGAGGGTGACATGAGGGAGTAAACAGCCAGAGGCATCTGAAAGGGTCCATGTGGGAGGACCAAGGGGTAGAGTGAGAAACCAGGAGTCAAGACACCAAAGTGAGGCGGGAGACAAAGTGAGAGAGAGCAACAGACAGGATATCCAAAATGGTTGTGTTAAACAGCTGGGGGAAGAACAATGAAGCTCGGGGGCTAGGTGAAAAGTGCTGAGAGGCCAGGACACTCCAGGTATTGGTGATGCTGAGAGGGACAGGTAAGCCAATGTCTGCTCTGTTAGCAACCTCTGTTAGCCATTTTTCCTGAGTTTGAGACCTAACAAGAACTTTGAACAAATTCCAAGTAAGTAATCTGAAGCCAACTGCATCTCATGCAGCCCAGGCTCTCCTCTAACTTGCTATGTAGGTGCAGATGACCCTGAACTTCTAATATCCTGGCCTCCCAAGTGCTGGGATTATAGGCGTGAAGCCACCAAGCCCAGTTTATGCAGAGCTGGGAATCCAATTCAGAACTTCATACAAAGCACTCTATCAACTGACCTATATTCCCAGGCCCTAGAACTTTAGTTAATAACAAATTTAACAAGGTGAAATCTAATACAGACGTAAGTATCTAGGGACAAGTAGGAAAACTCCTGACCCTTGAAAAAGTATAAAACAAGCCTATAATTTTAGCACTAGGGAAACAGAGGCAGGAAACCAGGAGTTGGAAGTCGGCCTACACTATGTACAAAGACGTTGTCTTTAAAAAAAAAAAAAAGGACAAGGGGACCCTCCCCCCAAAAAACAGATGATTAGTTTATAGGAATGGTCACTATGTATACATTCATACAAGCTAATCTCTAACACCAAGAAAGCAATGCAAAATCCCAGTTCCCTACATCCCCACTTCTTGGACTTGCCTACATTTTTTAAACAATTCCCCACCCCCCAAATGCTAACGATTAGTGTCTGGCTGAACCACAACCATGACCACGACTTATGAAGTACACTGATTGTTTATACAAAATAATCACAATAGATGGTTTCAATCACCTGGCAAAGAACTTCAATTGTTTAAAAACAAAAATAACAAAATGTTATAGTAGCATTAAATTAAAAAAAAAAAAAAAGTTCAGATTGTCTTCATAGGAACCAATCACAAAAAAGTAAGTGTTGACAGCTTTAGCTTAAACATTCAGAGTAACACCTCTAAAATAAAAGGTACTTTCTCACCATTATTTCTCAGTGTGACAATACCAAAGCAAGTTTTTAAGTTTTAGCTTTACAGAGTTCTGTCCATACAGAACCAAAATGCTAACCCAGGAATGTAGTGTTCTTTTTGCTTTTCTTAGATCTGTTTTAATTTCAAAGCGGGGATGAACTTAAAATAAATAAGTAAATGTGTGTTGCCAAGAAGCCCACTTTCTATATCTAATACTTTCTAAAATCGCATTACAATGGCACTAACATCTACGATTTTCACCCCGCAACAAACCAACCGAGCGAACACACACACCACCTGCTTTCTTCATTATAACTACAATTAAACAGGTACTGTGCCCGTTTTACAACCAGAGGACTATTAAGTGTCTTCAAGCTGAATGCCATTAAGGCACGTGAGCAGTTCCATCACGATTCACCTCCCTGGATAGACCCTAATAGCAAGGGACCACAAACAGTACATGGAAAAACTCACCTTTCTGCCGCTACTAAGTTCGAGGAACTAGAAATTTGTTTTATAGGGATGAAATGGATTTTTTGTCCTCCTCCTTGAATTGTGAAAACTTACTTAAAAGCAAGACCCATCCCTTTCTGTCTGACTCTCAAAATGGGTTGTCTAGAGTTTCCACACTGAAGCGAAACAAGCTTCCGGGCCACCTCATCATACAAGATTTACGAAACACCCGAACCTGCAAGTCTATCTTTAAAAATACTCATTTTATAGATGGAGGGGTGTAATGAAGTTAAACGTCAAGGTCGGAATCCAGATGTTTTATAGACACGGTCACTAATATTATTTTCAACTTCTATGGGTAAAATCCCTGGATATTTGGGTTGCAAACGACCTTTCCAAAAGTCAGAATACAACTTAAGCCTATCTAAATCTTTGCGGCCTTTCATCAAATAGCAAACTTGGTATTCCCAGCACTTTACGACAAGCCCTCCTTTAAAATGGCAAAACTGAGGCGGCAACGGATCGACTAACCGCAAATACTAACTCAAACCAAGTTCACCCAAAAGTTAACTGCTAGGTTTTATAACAATTTTGTATTGACTTTTAAGCAATACCCGAGAAAATAACTTTGCTGATTCTCGACAGCAAGTCGTTATTGAAGTTTTACACTATTAAAAAAGGCCGACAGCAAGTAGATCCGTGAACCTCTCCCAGGACCTGCAAAAACTCAATCCTCGGGAGCGGTGGAAGCCCCGAGTCTTTGGATCTATTTAAGCAGCTTCGGGTTGGAACTGCGATCATTTGCGGAAGAAAGCGAAGAAGAAATGCAAAGAGTGCCAAGGCTCCGACACCAGAGTGTGAACAGAGGAAGGAAAAATCCAAGCGCTCGGGACCGGGAGGGTCTGGAACACACAGGGCCTCGCTGGAGAGGGCCGACTCCCACATTCCTCGCGACAAGCCGGGCGCTCGGGGACGCGGGGCTCCCGAGCCAGGGGCAGGTGCGGCCTCGGCCGGCGCCCACCCGGGCCCAGCTCGGGCCGGCTCCCCGCCGCGACCCCACCCGGCCCGCCGTGCCCGCACCTCTCGGTCCTTGAGGCCCAGCAGGAGCACCTCCTCCATCAGGGTCAGCCGCGTTTCCTTGGAGTCGCCCTTGTCGTCGTCGTCCTGCTCGTCGCGGCGGCTCTGCGCCTCGTCCTCGCCGCTGCCGCCGCCGCCGCCCGCCGCCCGCTCCTTGTCGGCAGCGTTGCGCGAGGCCTCGGTGCGCCGCTGCACTAGGCCCGAGCTCCGCTGGGTCAGCGAGGTCATGGCTCCGGCCGAGGCGCCGCGCCGGACCGACAGGGACGCGGGACCGGCCGGCTCTCCCTCACGGCCCCGGCCCCGGGGGCTTCCGTGTTAATTCTCGGAGGTGGGGCGATGTCCGTGGGCTGCGGGGCCGAAGGCAGTCATGAGGAGCCGGGTCTGGGCGAGGCCGGCGGGCCGAGCGTCGGCAGGGCACACGGGGGTACCTTCCGCCGGCGGCTGTGACCCCCGACACAGCCCAGGATCCCCAGCGGAGGCGGCGGCGGCGGCGGCACTTCCCAATATGGCGGCGCGCGCTGACGTCACCGGAGGATGTGGCAGCGCCGGCGCGGGGCGGGGCCGGGGTGCCGGAAGCGGCGTGGAGAGGGGAGTGGCTAGCCGTCTCCCCTCCCGGCGGGCGGCAGGTCCCCCAGGGCGCGGTAGTGTCCCTGAGTCTCGGGACCTGAGGTCGGGGTTGGCCCTCCGGCCCGCTCTCATCCGCATCTCACTTCGCTCTCAGGAGCTGGCCTGGCGCCAGCGACCAGCAAGGCTTCTCCTGGATCCCGGAAGCCGAGGCCACGCGAGGGCGGGCCCCGCGGAGCCCTTAGCATCCCCGTCAGTCCTCGGAGGCGCTGAGCCAGTGTGACCCGGGTCCCCACGACCTGCAGGAAAGAGTTGGGTCTCTGCCTGTGGAACTCCCTGGCTTCAAAAGAAGCCATCTACACTCAGGCGTCTAAAAGTGTTCGTGTACTGTGCTCTAGCGTAGAGAGGTTAAGCAAACTGACAAGTTGTGTTTGTAAAACTTTTTATTTCCTACCTCTGGCTGGGGCTGTAAATTAGCCAGAGCGTAGGGAGCACTGTACGGTTAGTGTAGCCGACCTTAGGATCATTTTATGGCGACAGTAAACCTCTTGAGTTTCATGCCACGTCTCTGTAGCATGAATGTCTTGCGGTGTAATTACTAGGTTAAGTCCCCTTGGCGTGCTTGGCAGTTTGTGCAAATCAAGTTAAAAGAAAAGCTGCCAAACCCGAGAGGGATTTGGAGGAGCAGAACGGTGGAACTTGTGAGAAAACATTGTCCAGAAACGGTATCGTAGATCCATCCAGCATCATTTAAAATAAACAGTAACCACAGGCAGTGAGTAAGCAAGGTTTAAACAGAATCTTTTCCATAAATACGTTGTCTCAACTCCTAAATGGACAATAGGTCCTATCACCCACAGCCCCAAGCTATCTTCTCTTTTTGTTACAAAAACAGTTTGCCATCAGCCAGTTTCTCCCATTCACGTCATCATCTTTTTGTTCATCTTTCTGCTAATTCTTTGCCAACTGACTTGAAATGTTTCTTTGCGACTTAACTGATTATTCAACTCATGAGGTTAATACAAAATTGTGCCTGCAAGCTGTGCCTGTTCAACTAGTTGCTCCTTTTCCTGTGGAGGTTTTAAAATGTGGTAAAATGTGAAGCCTCACTGGGGAGGTGGTCAGTGGGTAAAGTTCTTGAGGACAAATTAGAAACTGGTTCGGGGAAGGCAGAGGCAGATTCCTGGAGGTTTCCTTGCCAGTGGTGAGCCTAGCCAAATGGGCAACCACCTAGGTTCCAGTAAGAAAACTTGTCTCAGAAACAACGAGGGCGAGTGAATGGCTCAGTGAGTAACCTGCTTGCTGCGCTAGAGGGCCAAAGTTCAAATCCCAGCACTCCTGGGCACAACAGTACATGCCTGTAATGCCAGCCCTATGGAGCTGAAAACAGATCCTGAAACAGATCCTTTACTTGTGAAACAGTCAAGGAGAGTACCTAAGGTCAACCTCTGGCCTCCACAAGTGAGTGCACAGGCAAGGCCAGCATACATAACACACATACACACACAACACAAAACAGTAAAGGATGGGGGCTGGAGAGATGCCTCAGTAGGTAAGAGCGCTGTGTGCTCTTCCAAAGAACCTGGTTCAATTCCCAGCACCCACATGGCAGCTCACAACTGTCTGTAATGCCAATTACAAGGGCTCTGACACCTTCACACTAATGCACATAAAATAAAAATTAAATAATTTAAAAAAAAAAAACACAGCAAAGGAGAGCAGCACCTGAGGAGTGATCACCCATAATTTTTGGTCTGTTTGCTTTTGTTTTCTGAAACAGGATTTATCCTGCACCTGCCTCCAAAGGACAAGTACTAAGACATGCACCACTGTTGCCACCACCACCCAGCCCCAGTTTTGTTAATGTGAATCCTAATCACCTGCTCCTCAAGCGTGGCCCAAACTTCAGGAATCTTCCAGTGAATAAAATGTGGTCTAACCCACATGCCCATTCTGAAGTGGTATACTTGTCTTGATTGCCCCCAGCCGCAACCACAACTCTTACGTTGTGGCTCTGTTCATCCATATGCCAGTACATAAGCTTCGAATTCAAAGTTCATATTAATTCTGCTGCTGCTTTCCTCCTGCGTTTTCCTGGTGTTTCTCCACTAGTTTTTCCGTGTAAACTGCAAAATCACCTCAGAGAAAAGAAAAAAGACAGGGAAGGAAAAAGTGAAGGGGGGCGGGAAGGAAGGGAAAACAGGATGATTTAAGAAACAAGTATTTTTAGGGAGTCTAGCCCCACCCCTCAATGGCTGCAGCACGCAGTAGAGCAGGCTGCACCTTGCCTTGGCAGCAGAGTAGAGCTGACTCTAGTGGTATGAGTATGGGAAAGCTGGCCCCACCCCTCACCCACTGTACAGTGGCATGAGCACAGGGGAGATGGCCTTGGCCCCAACCTGGGCAGCTTGGGAGAGCAGTAGAGTCGGCTCTCCGACTGCAGCACTCAGAGAGAGGGCCCTGCACCTCGCCTAGGCAGCATGGTAGAGCTGGCCCTGGTGGCATAAACAAGGGGAGGAAGTCCTGCCCCTTGCCAGCTGCCACAGGTAGGAGAGCTGACCCTCCCCCTTGCCTGGGCAAAGCCGGAGACCTAACCCTGATGGAAAACACAGGAGAGCTGGCGGTCTGACCATCCCCAATATCTCTCCCATCTACAAACTACTGGAGAGCATGAAGGGACCAGTCCTAGAGAACCAAAGCTGCAGGATCTTCATGACACTGGGAAACAACTGGAGTCCTGATAAGGATTCAATATTGATGGTGTAGCAGAAGCCAGAGGCCTTGAACCAGACCAATGAACATTTGCAAGTAACGGTGTGTTTGGGCACACCGAAGCTTTCACAGCAAGATGGTTTTCTGTTTGATTTTATTTTTACTTTTTTTTGTTTTCTTTGGGGGGGGGTTGCAAGGGAAGGTATGGAGGGTGGGGGAGATGGGTGGGACTGGGGTTCATGATGTGAAATTCACAAAGAATCAATAAAAAGTTTTTTTAATGTATTGCTAATAATGACAATAATTTTTTTTTACTAATTAATAAATATGTGCCAGGTGTGTTTTGTGGTCACCCCTCCGCCAAACGTTCCAGGTTAAGTCTGCTGCTGTGCTGACCAATTTCATGTGAACTCCAACCAATCATGGAACTGCAGCCTGGGGAGTCACACCTGTGCCTGTCTGGAGGCTCTAGAATCATAGAAGATTGGTAGAGTTGATGCCTACCTGTTTCCCTTCCTTCCCCAAACAAGTTTGGCTTTATTTTGTTCCCAGGCTGTCCTGGGGACTCTCTGTGTAGCTCAGGCTAGCCTCAAACTCACAATCCTATTTCCTTGGGCTTCCCAGAGCTAGGATTATAGACACACACCACCACCACACCTGGCTTCTCAAATGAATTGTTGTACAATAGGTTATGTATCTTCTTAGAAGTTTAGCCATGTTTTCAGTCCCTCCTCCTGATTCCCGGCCCCTCCTTCCTGTAGTTACACTCCCAACAAAAATTTGTGCCATGAAAACTTTTGCTTCATCATGGCTTCTTAGGGAATCCAGACTAAACACCCATCTCACTGGAAAAAGAGAGTTTCTAGGAAATTAAGTAATCTGCTCTATATAGCACAGCTGGCAAATAGCAGGCAGGGATTAGAACCTTTTATTCAGTCATCAAACAAGTATTTACACTTGTTTTCTGCTGGCAGTCATTGTGCCAAGAAGGAAAGTTTGATTATTGACTTCAGAGGATCCAGAATCGCCCAGCAGGTAAAACTCTGGGCATGTCTGTGTAGGGTTCTCCAGATTAGGCTAGCTGAGCTGGGAATACCCACCTTAGTTATGGGCTGCAATGGGACCAGCTGCCTCACAAGGCTGCTTCTGTGCCTTCCCTGTGGGGAAGACTTTATCAGCTAGACCTGTAGGTAAAAATAAATCTTTCCCTCTCTCTTTCCTTAAATTGCTTTTGTCAGACATTTTGTTGCAATAATGAGAAAAGTAATCAATACAGTTTCCGTAGAATGGGTTACAGGCATGGGTCAGTATGCCTATCTCAACCTTTTTTTTTCCTTTGTTTGGGTCCTGGGGTTTTTTTGTTACAGGATTTCTCGGTGTAGACTGACTACCCTGGAACTCGCTCTGTAGACCAAGCTGTCCTCAAACTCACAGAGATCCACCTGCCTTTGCCTCCTGAGTGCTGGGATTAAAGGTATGTGCCACCACTGCCCAGCCCGACTTTTAATTTTAATAAATATCTCAAAGCACTTAGCAAGTAAGTCATAAATGGATCAAAGAGCACTACAATTGGATTGTTTTATAACCTCTGAGATGAGAAGTCTCGGGTTAGTGAGATGACTCAGAGGAGCGAAGGTGCTTCCCACAAAAGCCTGAGACCTGTCTGTGTTCAATGGCCAGAACCCATGCAAAGGCAGGAAGAAAACTGACTCCACAATGTTGTTCTCTACCTGGCACACATCTGCATCCACAGCATGAACACACACAAACAATAAAAAGGAGAGAGGACAAGAAGCTGTTCCCAACCATCACTCAAAATCCAGAATGACAAAGTTATACAGTACCTGTGATTTTATAAAAAGCTATGGAACTCAGCTATGGAAAAAAAAATCACAAAGCCAACATATGGCAAACAGGATATTTACCAACTGTCTTAGTCATGATTTCTAGTGCTGTGATAAAACACCATGACCAAAGCAACTTGGGGAGGAAAGAGTTTATTTGGCTTATACTTCCAAACCATTACTTATCATTAAAGGAAATTGGGACAGGAACTCAAACTAGGCAGAAACCTGGAGGCAGAAGCTGGTGCAGAGGCCAGGGAGGGGTGCTGCTTACTGGCTTGTTCATCATAGCTTGCTCAACCTGCTTTTTTGTTGTTGTTTACAGAACTCCGAACCACCAGACCAGGGATTGTACCACCCCCAATGGTGACACTACCCCATCAATCACTAATTAAGAAAATTCCCTATAGGGTTTCCTGCAGCCCCATCTTTTTTTTTTTAATTCTTTTTTAATTTACTTTTATTTTTATGTACATTGGTGTTTGTCTGTATGTATGTCTGTTGGATCCTGGAGTTACAAATAATTGTGAGCTGCCACGTGGGTGCTCAGAATTGAAACCAGGTCCTCTGGAAGAGCCAGTGCTCTTAACTCTGAGCCATCTCTCCAGCCCCAGCATAGCCCAATCTTATAGAGGTAGTTTTCCATTAATTAATGTATTTATTCACTTCATATCCTGATCACAGGGCCCCCTTCCTCCTCTCCTCCCAGTCCCATTCTCACAGCCCATCCCCCCATTTCTCCTCTCTCTCCTCAGAAAAGAGGAGACCCCCCCCAAGGGGTATCAACCCACCCTGGCACATCAAGTGCAGCAGGACTAAGCATACCCTCTCCCTCTGTCCAGACAACACAGGTCAGCAAGGGGAAAGGAGACCAAAGGCAGGCAACAGAGTCAGAGACAGCCCTTACTCCCACTGTTAGGGGACCCACATGAAGACCAAGCTGAAAACCTGCTACATATGTGTAGCATGTGTACCAAAAACTGATAATAAAACTGTTATACATTTCTGGTAAAAGTTTAAAACATTGCTCTAGCAGTCCCTCTCCTCTGACATCATATCCTGGATTTATTTGCCTATGTATGAAATGGCATATAAAGGTCTTTGATGCCAAATCATTGTTTGAGGAAGTAAAAGGCTGGAAATAATTATCAGAGAAGTTTCCTCCTGCACCAGATGGGAACAAATACAGAGACCTACATCACACAGAGATAAGGGAGAGAGAAATCTTGGAACACATATCTCTAAATAGGGTATCTCCATTAAATCCCTTCCCTCAGAGCTCAGGGAACACCAGAGGGGACAGATGACACCAGGAGAACAAGGCCCTCTGAACCAACTGAACAAAGCTCATATGAACTCACAGAGACTGAAGCCACAAGCACAGGGACAGCATGGGTCAGCACCAGGTCCTCTGTATATATACTGTAGCTATTAGCTTAGTATTTTTATGAGACTCCTTAGTGTACAAGTTTAGTATTTTTGTGAAAAACTGAGTGGATCTCTGATTCTTCTGTCTTGTCTTACGGCTCTGTTTCTTCTGTTGGGTTGTCTTGTCCAACTTCTATCTGAAGATGTTTGTTTTATCATATTCTATTTTAAATTATTATGATTCAGTCTTATCTCTTAGAAAACTAGATATTTTTTATAATTTATTCATTATATATCCCGATTGAAGCCTCCTCCCTCAACTCCTTTCAGTCCTACCCTCCCTCCCTCTATTCCCTTCCCCTACTCCACTGAAAGGGGGGTGTTCTCCTTCTCTGCCATCTGCCCACAGCTTATCAAGTCTCATCAGGACAGACTGCTTGGATCCTTTCCTTCTGTGGCCTGGCATGGCCACCTCATCAGGGGAAAGTGATCCCAGAGTTCATTACAGAGGCAGCCGCTGCTCCCCTTGCTTAGGAACACAAACGCAGACCAAGCTGCCTATCGGCCACATCTGAATAGGAGGTGTAGGTCCTCTCCATGCATGGTCCTTGGTGCATAAGTCTCTGCAGGTCCCCTTGGGCTCAGATTTTTTAGCTTTGTTAGTCTCCTTGTGGGGTTCCTGTCCCCTCTGTGTCCTTCTACCCACCCCACTTCTTCCATAAGACTCCTTGCTCTCTGCTCAAAGTTTGGCTGTAAGTCTCAGCATCAGCTTTGATTACTGGTGAAGTGCAACCACTTTGAAAATCAATCTGGTGCTTTCTTAGAAAATTGAGAATAGCACTACCTCAAGATCCAGCTATGCCACTCCTGGGCGTATACCTAAAAGATACACCACCATTCAACAAAGACATTTGCTCAACTATGTTTATAGCAGCTTTATTTGTAAAAGCCAGAATCTGGAAACAACCTAGATGTCCCTCAACAGAAGAATGGATACAAAAATTGTACATTTACACAATGGAATACTACTCAGCAATTAAAAACAAGGAAATGATGAAAATTTCAGGCAACTGGAATTGAAAATGAAAAGATCATCTTGAGTGAGGTATCCCAGAAGCAGAAAGACACACATGGTATATACACACTTATAAGTGGATATTAGACATATAATATAGGATAAACATACTAAAATCTACAAACCTAAAGAAACTGTTCTTTTCTAAAGAGGCAGAAAGGGGGTGATTCTGGATTGAAAGGGAGGTGGGAGGAACTGGGAAGGGTAGAGAGAGGGGAAACTGTAATCAAGATATATTGTATGAGAAAAGAATCTATTTTTAACAAAAGGGAGTGGAGGTTGGGGGAAGAAAATACCAAGTAACAACAACAGCAAAGCGTCTCAGTATCTCACACTATTGAATAAAGCACTTAAACTGTCAGGTCCAAGGATATCAAGGAGTGCTTATGATTGCAGGATTAATGCTGCAACAATCTTTAATAAATGTAACCAATACCAAAAAGAGCAATACAAATGATATATTACAAGGCAATACATTAATATAGCCTTATAATTGTAGCCTACACAGGTGAGGTTTGTTTGTTGTTGTTGTTGTTTAACTATGGTGTTTAATCTTGGTTGTCAATGTAACTGGACCTGGAATCAGCTGAGAGACAGATCATGGGGCATGAAGGTTATTTGAAGTGGAAAGATGTACCCTCAACACTTTCAGGTGGCAGACCAGATAGAAGGAGCTTTGCCTTCTGCCTGCCTTTCTTCACTCTCTCTGGCGAGTTCATCTACTCTGTTGCTGCTGCAGCTACTTTTGTTGTACTCCTTCACTGATTTGAGAACCCCGTTTCTTGGTAGGCAACATTAACTAAAAACCAGTGGCTCTCCAGGAAACCTCCAAGCCATTGGTGTCAGGCTGGGATGGTTTAAGCATCTAGCCTCATGGACTGAGCAGCTAGGTTATTCTTGGCTCTTCAGGTGTGAGGCAGCCTGTTTTGGATGATCCACATTATATCTTGTAAGCCAATTTAACAAACCCTCTTGTACTATACATCCACTTGGTAGGTTCTGTTCCTCTAGAGAAACTTCACTAATACACCACCTGAAAAAAAAAAGTTTTATTGGAACTTAGGATGTGGCATAAAAGGTAACAGCAAACAAAGCCCAAGGTATAAAGGCACATGCAAATCAGCAAGTAATATTCAGTTTTGTACCACTGACATAATTAGCATGAGGGACCTAATTATTAAAAGAATGGCTAAGGTAAAAGACACATGAATTTGTGATATAGCCAGGTGTGGTGGCACTTTAAACCCAGCACTCAGGAGGCAGAAGCAGGCAGATCTCTCTGAGTTCCAGGCCAACCTAGTCTATAGAGTTACTTTCAGGACAGTGAGGACTATAAACAGAAACCCTGTCTTGGGGGGAGGGATATAAACCTAATATTTTTCCTAGTTTTAACTTTGTAATAATTTTTTCCTGGTAGATAAGTATGTGCTAACATAACTGATAAGTAGATGTATAAAATCCAAAGTGAAGCCCCACCACTTTAGAATGGCTGTTCTCACTGTACAGAAGTTTGTTGAGATGTTTATAGACTTTGGTCTGGACTGGAACTGAGTATGTCGAGCAGACTGACCTTGAACCCAAATGCTGGCATGTGTCAGACTATACTCAGCCAAATATCTTTTTTAAAATTCTAGAAATGTAGGAAGCCCTGAGCAGATGAAGTCCTGAGCGATGTGTGTTGTTGGCATGGGCACAGCCATGCCAAGGATCCAATGCCTTAGACCCATGGGAAATGGCAAAGCCTTTCTTCCTTGTCCAACTGTGACTGTCGATAGTATCTGCACAAAATGTCCGCGGTAGCTTTCTCCCCCACCCTCTAGCCTCTCACCCTGTGGCTTTAAGGCCTGAAGACTGATCCCCAACAGAGACTGCTCCTACTGAGGCTAGAGAAACCTGCCTCCCTGTCCATCTGTATGTAACACCACTGCCCCTTCCTTGTTCAGCTGTCTGCGATATTCTCAACTCCCTGTTCAACTGTACATAGCAAACACACCAAGCTTGTGGAGTGCTGAGGCTTCTTCATCAGAGAGCCCAGCCCACCTGACTGCAGCTGTTCTCTGTGTTTGTATGTCTGTCTTTTCTTCGTTCCCTCAATTCCCCAGTCAGGTCCATCCCTGGAGTCATGCTGAAATCAGGCACAGAAAGACAGAGAAGAAATTAACAGGAGGGGTCACAAGATGTGGGACTTGGCACAGGGAGCTAGACAGTGCTGGAGTCATATGTTACTTCTTCTATGAAGCAGATTTATGAAAATGTATACAGGTGTGGATTTGTATTTGTATTCAGTCTTATGTTTGCCGTTTGAAATGTCAGCTCTACTGAGACATAATCCATATACCCCATAGTTCATCCAAATGGTACAAGTGGCTGTCCGTATATTCACAAAATTGTAAGCCATCACCTCAACAATAGTCTCATCATTCCCCCTTCTCCCCAAATGCATGTCCACTAGCAGACAATTTCTTTTCCCCCACCCACCAGCACCCCCTGTTCTACTTTCTGCCTCTGGATCTGTTTGTTGCAGGAGGTATCAGCTCCTATTTTCTCTCCTGACAATTCTCTTCCTGTACAAATTTAATCCACGTGTTCACTTACAGCTACTCCTGCTTACTTTGCAGCAATCCAAACATCTCCAACTGTCACCATACTTTATTTAGCTTCATGTCTATAAATGTTCTATTGTAGTTACAAATGACATCTGCCAACTTCCCATGGCCACTGTCCTTAGCTGACATGGGGTTTCTCACTAATTTTCTGCCGTTTCCCCTCCAGCTCTCTGTCTCTCCCCACCCTTCACCTGCCACAGAACAGTACACCTCTTGCTAGAGTCCAATCCTGAGGCTGCTGTGTCTTTGATCTCTCACTTGTTTCCCTCTCTCCCTCCCCTGCCCCTGTCCATGCTTACTGCGTGTGTGGAGGTCACAGAACAGCTCTGGAGATCGAGTTCTTTCCGTCCGTTATGGGTGCCAGAGATCTAGCTCAGGTGGTCAGGCTAGGCTGGCCACTACTTTTCCTGCTGAGGCATCTCACCAACCCTCTGGTTACTTTTAGTACCTAATAAAATATAAACGCTGTGTGATAGCTGCCATAATGTGTTGTTAGGGAATAATGACAAGGACTTAATTTCTAATGTTTTTTTAGTTGAACATTGGCTCAATTTGCAGATTCAAAATATGTGAAGATAGAGAGACAACTGTGTTTACCTGTATTCAACTTGAAACCTATTAACCAAGTGTGTCTATGCTATTTCTGAAAACCAAGGTGTGACCAAGAGATGGTTTACATGCTTAGACACCATTACTCCCCTATGCACTTCCAAAATCAAGTGATAATGTCAATTTCCCATTTCTTAAGCCAGAGCAGGCCATGAGACTGCCTCAAGCCTGCCTTAAGCCATGGGGTTTGAGGGAAACAAGCTACACAACTTCTGGGGATAGAAGTTTGCTTCCATTTCCTGGGATGCTGACTCTTGGATGGCAGCCAGCAAATTACTGTGCCCAGTGGGAAGCTTGTGTAGACAGGGAGTGAGTTCCATGGGCCATAGCTCTAACTGAGCTCTCAAGCAACTGGCCAGCCACATGCATGAACTATCTTGAAAATGAAGCCTTTTAACCCTAGGTTGAGTTATCCCTGCTGATGTCCTGTGGAGTACATATGACCACTGAGTCATGAGGAATAGAGAGGTCCTTGGTGCTAGAGATATAGCTCTGTGTGGGTGCACAAGGGTTTGATTCCCAGGCATGCAAAATGAGACAGATGGAATCAATTCAGGAGGCAGAGACAAGTGGATCTCTCAAGGCTAGCCTGGTCTACAAAGTGAGTCTAGGACAGCAAGGGATGCACAAAGAAATCCTGTCTTTAAAATATATATAAGAAAGAAAGGAGAAAGGGAGGAGAGGAGGAAAGGTGTTTTTTTGGCTCAACCTTCTCCAGAGCAGGATCTGACACTACATTCGTGTACCACTTAACTACAGAAAAGTTCTGAGAAAAAATGTCTTGTTTGGAAGGGGGTTTGTTTGGGTCTGGTATAGCCCAGGCTGGCCTTAAACTTTCTGTGTAGCCAAGGATGGCCATGAAATCCTGATCCTCCAGCCTCTACCTCCAATGGGCTAGGACCACAGGGGTAATACACTACCATTCTCAGGCTGGAACAGTGGTTTCATCTTTGTATAACCATTGCAGTGTACACTCACAAAAAATAAGACAGCTTATATGTCATTAGGAAATACACTCTTTGGTGACTATCCATAAAATCATCCTTGGTCCATCTTTATTGAATAGTGCATTTACATCCCTTCCTTCCTCTGGAAGTTAATCCATATTACTAACAGAGAATTGTTATTAATTGCCTATAGGACTCATAACTCCCCCGCCAGCTTTCTTTCTCCAGTTATGTAGCTTAGTGAATGTGGGACTCTGTAACTCATTTTATAGACAGGGGACTTTAGGAAAAACACTCATCATTGGACACCAAGACCAGGAGCCACCCAGCCAAGAAAAATAATTGGATGAATACTCTTCAGGAGAAGTTGTAGAGAATTCTGTTCACTAGAGTTGTAGTAAGCTGGGGAGATGGCACAAGTCTGGGCACCTGAGTTCAGTACCCAGAACCCACATAAAAAAACAACAGGAACAATGGCCCAGCAACTGTAATCCCAATCTAGGGTAGGCTGAAACTCTCCGAGCATCCCTCAGTCACTACCTGTTACAGGTACGGCTAGCATATCCTGCCCCATACCCTAAACGTCTCCATCCCAGGGGCTGGGCTGTTCTTCCCCCAGCTACTCATCCCTATAATATCCAGCCATTTTGGTTACCCAGTCCTTTTTTTCTCCACCCTTTTTATCCTCCTGGTCTCTTGGTTTCTTGGTCTCCTAGCTCGCCCCTCCCCTCATCTCCTCACATGGTTTGGCTCAGGGTCATGTTCCCTCTGGTCTCTCCAAAATGTCCCTGCCTCTGCCCACACTCTCCCTTTTATCTACAATAACCTTCTCCTCCACCATAACCAGGAATGGTCACGTCCTCCTTTTTTATTTATGTTCCTTCCTATACCACAACTCCAGTAAGGAAGTCAGAGGACAGCTGGCAGGAAGCTGGGGTTCTCTTCTTCCTCCACGTGGGTCCCAAGGACTGAATTCAAGTCGTCAGGTGGGGCAGCAGGCACCTTCGTCCATCTCACCCACCCTCCTTCATCGTCAAGACCTGAAGCGATTCTTCAGCTTTTCTCCTTTTTACTACATTGGAGTTTAAATATCTGAGTCAGTTATTTTAAGAAACATCCCCTAGCTGTTCCAGTCCGGTGGCTGCTCACGCCTTGACTGAGGTTTGGGGTCCTCTGGGAGGAGGTAAACAAACTGGTGAGTGCACAATCACATCTTAGCTGGAGGTGCCCATCAGTCGGCCCTGGGGAAGGGGAGTTAAAGTTACCTCATCACCCTAGCCACATGTTATCTGGATTCTCCACTTGAGAGCTATGATTTTCTCCTTGCAAACAGCAAAGCTTTCTCTTGAGAGATACTTCAGGACTGAGGAAATATCCTGTCCCTCAGCAGACATTATCTCTAGATTTAGCAATCACTGTTTCCTGCCAAAGTTTTTTTTTTTAAACTGTGAAGATTGCAAGTGTTTCAGTCTCTCTTCCCCCACTTGACTGCATAGCTTCCCCTCTCACCACTGTTTATCACTCACTATCAGCATGAATGGATGGGCTCGGAGTGTGCCCACGTGAGTTCATAAACTCGGTGTGTGCGCACGAGGGTATGCAAGCCTACAGGTGTGTGGGAACACGTGTGCATGGAAATGTGCATACAGGTGTGAACATGCATGTAAAGTCCAGAAGTTCGTGCTGGGTGTCTTCCTCTGTTTTCTGTACCTCAAACATTGAAGGAGCTTCTCTCAGTTGGGCCCAGAGTCCACCAATCCAGTTGGCCAGCTTGTGTGAAGATGCCATCTCCTGGGTGATGGGATTCCTCAGCCTGTCGTACCAGGCTGGAATTTACCTGTGTCCTGGCCCTCACAGTTATGTGGCAGGCAGGTGTTATTCCACACCAAGCCATCTTTTTGGCTGTTTGTTTCGTTTTGACACAAGGTTTCCTTTTAGCCCAGGTTGGCCTTAAACTTGCTATGTATGGAGGATGGCCCCAAAGTCCTGGTCCTCCTGTTTCTACTCCCCAGATGCTAGAGGATTACAGGCATGCATTCCCCAAGCCCTGCTCTCCAGAGTCCTTGTGTAGACGTGGAGTTTGGATTTAGGTTTAAGATAACCCAAGGGAATCTAGCACTTCCCAGGAACACGTGTGTTTCCCCATTTATCCAAGTCTTTTACGTCTGAAGGGTTTTGTTCTGAAATTCACATAACTGTGGAGATCTTGAGGGTAGAGCGCGCTGCTTATTTTTCATCCTCCTATTGGGTATAGTGCTCAGACGCCAAAGGGGCCTAAACCATTAGCTAACCGAATGAATGAAGGGCTACTATTGAGCTCTTGACTTGCCCTCCCTTAAAAACAGCCCACCTGCCCTGCCTCCAGCAGAGCTTCTCTTCTGCGTTGTATTGGATTTTTCCTGTGTATGTTTGACAGTGTCGAAGAGAGATGCCCCATGTCCTGCTCTCATTCCCACGAGACAGGGTCTCCGGCTGACCTTGGAGCGAGGCCAGCTACCAGCAAATGCCAGGTGTCTCTGTGCCCCCTCAGCACTAGGGTTCCAGGGTCGCACAGCCACACCCGGAGAGCTGCGCACGTATGGGGTTTGGGATTGGAGCCTGCACAGGTTCTCCCAGTCCTGCTGAGTTTGAAGGCCGAGGTGGATGCGGAGAGTGAAAGTAAGGATAAAACGTGTCCTTGTGTAAGGCTGGGGAATCTCACTGGCCAGGAACTTGCCTAGTACCACAAGGCTCTGGTTTCTGTTCCTAGTGCTGGGGGAAGGAGAAAAAAAGAACGAACTTGACAGGGAAAATTCTTGATTAAAGTATGCGGAATAGCTCCAAGTGAAAATGAAACAAGCGTCCCTTGAGTCAGATTGGAATGATTTGTTTTCATTGGTGTGGCGGTGTGAATGAGACTGCCCCTCCCCCTGTCCCCTTCCCCCATAGGCTTGTATGTTTGAATGTTTGGTCTTAATGAGCAGAATTGTTTGGAGATGATTAGGAGTTGTGGCCTTGTCAGAGAGGGTGTTTCACTAGGGCTGGGATTTGATGTTTCAAAAGCCTCAGTCAGGCGCAGGCTCTCTTCCTTGGCCGGCAGCTTGAGGATCAGATGGGTGCTTTTAGCTGCTTCTCCAGCACCACCACCTGCTGCTGAGCTCCCTGCCATGATGGTCATGGACTAACCCTCCGAAACTATAAGCCATTAAATGCTCCTCTAGAAGCTGCCTTGGCCATGGTGTCTTTTCACATCAACAGAGTTGTAACTAAGACAATCAGCATATGTACGTATATATATTTATGCATGTGTATATATATATGTGTGTGTGTGTGTGTGTGTGTGTGTGTGTATAATTTATTTATTCAATCTCATGTGCTTTGGTGTGGAGTTGTCAGCCTAGAACCAGAGTTACAGACAGTTGTGAGCTGGGAATTAAACCCAGGTCCTCTAGAAGGGTAGCCCATGCTCTTAGCCACTGAGCCGTCTCTCCGGCCCCGCCAATCAGCATACATTAGCCCTCCAGCTTTGCGTTTGTGTCATGAGTGCTGATGTTAGTCCAGCAGAGAGAGACCCGTGCAGCGAGGCCAGTTGCTGCCTGTGAAGTTAGAGATGCTGGTGAAACTTCCGTGAACTCTGCCAGCCCGGCCAGCTGAACAGACGCCCACACATACGCCCACAGGGCGAATAGAGGAGAGGCCTGGAGAAGACCATCTCCTCAGGGGTGTCTGTGGAGAGTCGCACAAGAATGCAGGTGTGTGCGCACGCGCGTGGGGCGGGGGAGGGGGGCAGAGGTCAACCCCAGGTGTCATCCCTCAGGACCCATCCTCCTTGCATTTTGAGATAGGGTTTCATATTGGCGTGGATGTCTGCAATTAGGCTGGCTGGCCAACCAGAAGCTGGGATCCCTATGTCTCTGCCTCCTCAGCAGGACTGTAAGTGCCGCCACACCCAGCTTTCAAGTAGGTGCTAGGGAGTGACCTCAGGTCCTTTTCTGCTTCACAGGGCCAGTGCTTTCCCTAGCTGCCCAGCTCCTAATCTGAATTTTAACCTCTAACGTCATGAAATTTTCATGGTATAATTTATGGCTTTTGTATGACTAAGTAAAGCTTGCTGGTTTATTATATAAAATACAAACTTAGCTGTGCAAAAACATACGCTTGACAAGTATAATTGGACTTAATGGCTAGCTAAAGCCTTCCTTCTGCCTTTGTCTGAAAACATAATCCCTATTTTAGGGCAGAACTGACAATTTACTTGATATAGTTGATTTTTTTTTTTTTTCACTTCTCAGAGTTACCATAGAGGTATTCAAACTCGAGTCCTACTAAGGGATAGGCACAAGGCAGGAGAGCTGTGAGGAGTTCCTGTAACCTTATACCACAAATGTATTTTAAATGTAAGTTGGAAAGGCAGGGGGTATATGGTACAGTGGAAGAACACTTGCCTAGCCTGGGCAAAACTCTGATGGGCCGAATCCTCAACACTTCAAAAATCAAACTGACAAACAAGGAAACAAATATATGTTGGACTTTCCTCACACAGGCAACAGGCTTTGGTCATCCTTGCACAGCGTCCACTCTGTCTACTCTGGTTCTTCCATGTGGTAAACCCGGATATCTGTCTTATGTAAATCTCCTGGTGGCTTCCTCATGGGCCAACTACATAAAACCTACTTGATCAGAACTGGTGACCCCAGAGAAATGACATGACCCTGAGAGTAGAGGCACCTGCTTCCAAGCCTGACAACTGAAAAAAAAAAAAATCTTCCTATGATAGTACATGTGTATAATCCAGCTTACTTGGCAAGCTGCAGCATCAGAAAAAAAATAGTAAGGTTGGAGCTAACCTAGGCATAAACTTAGCAAGATCCTTCATCAAAACAAATATTTTTAAAGGTTTGGGGGTGATCTACATAGAATCATGCTTACCTAACATAATCAAGGCCTTGGCTTGATCCCAGTATTTCAACCATCCAACTGAAGTTATTCCTTAAATGATACATCACACATACACACACACACACACAGTGCACTCTGCCAGCAACCTGCCAGGGCAAGTATTCAGCCACTCCAGAGAGATGTCAAGGCCAAACTGAGAAAACTTTGACAATAAGACTGTGCTTTGGCCTTCAAAGCTGTGCTGTGTGTCTCCTTTTACACAAGACTCTTCAGACGCCTTGGCCTCCTTCTTGACTCCTCACAGCACTATGAGGGAATGGAGAAAGCGTGGTTGCTTTCTTCTTCCACTGTAAAACATCTCCCCCACACATCCCACCTCACCACCTGTTCTATAACCTCTTGTCCTTGAGCCACAAAGGGAGAGTGAGATAATGGTTGTAGGGTGTCCACCAGAGAAGATTGCTTAGACATGAGTTTAAGCCGATAGAAAGTCTTTATCAGCCAGCTGGAAAACTACACTGGATCAGGATCACAGTGTAGCACCAAGCCTTTCTCAGTGGGAGCTTTTAAGAACACACTCATATCCTGAGATGACATACCTCAGTTAACAAGAACAGTCAGCTAGAAGTGGAACTACAGAAGTGAAAAAGCGACATTAGCACATTTAGGGGCTTTCCCAGAACTGTGGACTTTGATGGATTAGGTCTTTTTTTTTGGCAGGTGATACTGTCTACATACTGAGTTTTATGGTCTGAATGGTACTTCCATCATGGAATCAGTTGTACTGAAGTCTGAGGGTCTACTGAGGTCTAGAGGCTGTTACAACACTGACCCTCTCTCTATTCTCAGATTCCTCAAATCAAGCCTATGAACTGTAGCTCGTGAGTTCCTAGTGTTCCCCTGCTGACTCTTAGAACTCTGGGAGCTGGTGGTAGGGGCCAGACACTGCTTTTGCTTCCCCAAGACTCTTGTTCTCAATGAATAGATCTTTTTTTTGTTTTGTTTTGTTTTGTTTTGTTTCTTTTCTTCTCTTGTCATCTATTCTCTTGCCTTTACTCTTTTTCAAGACAATATCTCATGTATCCCAAGCTGGTCATGAACTAGATATATAGCCAACAATGACTTTGAATCTCTGGTCCTCCTGCCTCCACCATCTGAGTTCTGGGATTACAGCCATATGCCACCATACCTAGTTGATGTGGTGCCAGGACCTCATGCATATTAAGCAAGCATTCAATTAACTATACTGCATCTCCAGACTGAAGATTTTTAATCAAGAGAAGTGATAGGGAAAGTAGCCTTCGGAGCCTGCCCTGGACATTTACAGTGGCCTTCCCAATAGCATAAGAGGAAAAGCTTATTACAAGAGTGACGAAACATCTGTTAAGTGTTTGAAGTACTGACTGCCACAGTTTCTCCAACAGATGAAGCATGACAGCCCATGTATATGATCTACATCCTTGTAAAACGCTGGGTCTGTCTTTTTCAGCATCGGTTACAGTGATCAATGGCCTTAGAGGCCAGTGAGGAGAGACCTTTATGGCTCATGGCTTTGTAAGAAATAAAGTCTGATGCTCATTCTCAAAATAAAGTGTCTTGAGTCAGCTTTGGTCTAATTACAGGTAAACAGAAAATAACCCACTTCAAACTCTGCTAGTCTAGCTACTCTCCCCGAACCCTAGAGGGTTAGAGTAAAAAAGTTATTACAACCAAGTTTGCCTAACAACCTGAAGATTTGACATGATCATGTGCCTCATACGCTTTAAAACAAAGAGGATGTAAAACAGAGATGAACTCATTGGGCGGCTGGGTGTGTTTTGTCAACATGATACAAGCTAGAGTCATTTGGGAAGAGGAAACCTGAGCTGAGAAAATGCCCCCATCAGATTGGCCTGTGGGCAAGCCCTTGGGATATTTTCTTGCTTAGTGACCTATGTGGGAAGGCCCAGCCTATTGTGGGCATCCCCACCCCTGAGCTGGTGATCCTGGATGGTGTAAGAAAGCAGATGAACAAGCCATGAGGAGCAAGGCAGGAGGAGTGTTCTTCCATGGCTTCTGCTTTGGTCCTTGCCTCTAATTCCTGCTTTGAGTTCCCTTCTGGACCCCACTCAGTGGCAGTGTGACCTGAGAGTTACAAGCTTCCTTCCCAAGTTGCTCCTAGTTCTAGTCATGGCGTTTTATCACAGCACTAAAAATTCTAAGTATGATACCCACACAGTGTTTGCTATGAAGCAGACGTCTGAAATGACCTGTGAGATTGTACCCTCCTGACTACTCAGGCAATGAGGAAAGTGAGGAAGCAACCTGTGTAAGGGCTTTAAAACTCTGCTCTGTACTCAGTCAGCAGGCCTGCCACGCTGGGCTGACACCTGGCTTTGTAAAGCCATAAAAGAAACTACCCTGCTGTCACTACCCAAAGTCTCCCATGTTCTTATTCTGAAGGGTTCTCTTATTAGAGGGTGGAAGTCTTCATTTCTCACAGCTGTGGACACCACCTCCCATTCCCTTAGCCTTTCCTTAGCATTTTTTAAAGATTTTGTTTCTAATTGTGTATATGTTCATATATGTACATTTGTGTGTGGGTTTGTGCACATGAGTGCAGGTGCCCTGGAACGCCTGGAGTTGGAGTGACAAGTGGTTGTGAGCTGCTCGACCCATGATGCAGGATATTTGATCCCACTGTGAATCTTGAGATTGTGAACTGGAAAAACCTGTTTCTTGTTGTGGTATGGCTAAGCCCTCACACACATCTTTAACAGAAGAGCTTTCTGTAAGTAAGAGTTAAATAAAGCCAGCCATGGGTCAAGAGGCAGAACAAACAACCAGTTGACAGGAAGTGAACAAAAGAAAACACAAGAAGGAGGGACATTGAGTTGAAGGGTTTCTAAGGCAGCATGGAGGAGAAAGAGCTTTTTCCTTCTAGGACATCAGCTGAGTAGGAAGGTCAGCTGGGTACTTTCTCTACCTGAGATAGCAGGCTTTCACCCCAGTATCTAGCTCCTGAGTCTTTAATGGTAAAATTGAATGTTTGTGATTTTCATTCTTTATAACAACAAACACGGGTGCTGGGAACTGAATTCAGGTCCTGTGCAAGAGCAGCACTGAGCTCTTAACCACTTAGCTTTCCAGCCCATCTTGCAGAATTTAAATTATCACATAAAATGGTAGAAGTATCTGGACTTTGTGGAGGTCCATTAAGGCAAAGCTACTTCCTTCTGGTCAAAAGAACAGAATCTAAGTTCAAGCTCTGACCTTAGCTAGAGAAACCTGACATCCTGAGCTACACAAAGCATTACACACTATTGCCTCTTCCTTTTAAGAGTTAACTCAATTAGGCCTGTCAATTGCTTGGGCGGGAGTTTATCCTCACCCCAGGGCAAACTGGTTCACTCAAAGACATGGTCAGGAACTGGAGGAATAATTATTCCCTTAATGAGATACTCTACTTGTCCTTCCCAGAAATTCCTCCATTGGGGCAGAGTCTTTCTAGCAGCACTTTGGAGTCTGTCTTCATTTCAGTTTTCACTCAAAAAGTGATAGCCTGACCTCCTTGTTTCTAGCTAAGCTTGCTTCCAAGGGGCAGGGATGCTTATGACCTTCAGTTTAATTCTATCCTCACTCTTCTCTCTTCCCTAAACCTGAATAGTGCTCCTCATAAAACTACCTTATAATTTTTATTTACAAAAAGGAAATTCATTAAGATAGGAGAACTAAGTAAACCAGATTTCTTTTTAACTTAAAAAAAATACTAAATCTTCAGGCCTGCTTATAAATTATATCCTTTAAGCAATGGCACTTTAGACCCCTCTAAATCTATATTTAAACCTCTCTAATTTATATTTGTTTGTGTCAGTGTGACTCTTCCTCTTGAGAACCCAGCGTCATGCCTTGGGTTGTGCTGTCCTGTTCCTAAGCCTCCCACTTCTCTCCCTCCCTGCCTGCCTGTGCTTAATCTGGCATGTACTATCTATTATCTCTACTTAATAACTTGATGACTTTATTTAACTCTTTTTAAAAAAAGAATTATGCCTATTTATTTCATTGATTATGTATGTGTTGGGGATGGGATGCATTATTAGCGTGGCATTCTGGTGGAGGTCAGAGGACAACTTCCTTCTACCATGTGGGTGCTGGGGGTCCTGGAGAGCAAACTCTTATGTCATCAAACTTGGCAGCAAGTGCCTTTATCTTCTGAGCCACCTTGCTAGCACACACTGCTCACCTGTTATTCTTCCTGAAGTTCTTTTTTGCAGCATAATCAAGGATCCAGCTTCACTAGGAAGGTTGAGAACCACTGAAGTAGATGAACTGAGAAAGCCTGAGGATGAAGGACCATGAGAGAAAGTAGAAGCACAGACAGCATTTGCATGTGTTTCCAGTGATGATTATTTTCCCATTGAGTTTCTGGTTCAGAACAGATCTTCATGACAACTTCCTCCTTTGGGAAAAAGCATAATTGAGCTGGGTTTCTGTCTCTTACAGTCAAAGACATAACAGGAAATGTAAGTAATTCTTGAGTTCACTGTAGAAAAAAAAAGACCAGTTTCAAAACTGTATGAATGGAGGGGCTATAGCTGGGATAGAAAGTGAATAACCTATAATTAATAAAAATAAAATTAAATAAAACAGTATGAAGAGGCTGTTGAGGGGCTGGAGAGATGGCTCAGTGATTAAGAACATTGGCTGCTCTCTGAGGACCCAGGTTCATTCCTCAGCAACCATATGGTGGCTCATAACCATCTGCAGCTCCAGTTCCAAGGGACCCAATGTCTTCTTCTGGTCTTCGACAAGTGGTTCACAGACCATACAAGCAGGAAAAACACCCATATGCAGAAAATAATAAAATAGTTTTTAAAAAAGCTTTGAAAGCCAGCCAGGACTACATAGTGAGACTCTACTGCTTTGCTTTCTGATAACATCTCTTGACATTTCAGGATATTTTTTCTTCCAATTTTGTACATCGCTACATAAATTAAATCATGATTTTTGGTGTGATTTTTAAAATGCATACCTTTATCACCAACAGATTATACCACAGGCATTTCTACATCAATAGCCTTCAAAATGCAATTATTCCTGTGACAGTTAATGTCCTTGATATTTTATTAAGTGGATCCAATTATGTAGGTATGAGTGCAAGGAATGATTCCACTTGACTCTTTCCATTTCTAAGGATAAGATCTGTGACGTAATTAATAAGAAAGAAGAAAGTTGGTCAACATGAAAAGGCAGCATTTATCTCTGCCAAATGGGAGAGAGAAAGAGGCCTTGTAGAATGCAGTCTCCTTGGGAAATACATATCACTGGTAAAAGCCAGTGTTTTCTTTCTCATTTACTATTTAACCAAAATAGGCGGAAGTGGCTCTAGAAAGAAAATGTCAACATTTGCTAAGCAACCCTTGTATCAGGCACTGAACTGTGAACCTTATATAGAAGACTCCTTCAAAAGTACTCAAATATTTATATGTAATGTTTAGTTAACAAATGGGTATTTCTAAGTCCCTTGTTGATACTGTAAGAGAAGAGACACCAGCATAATCCTGGTAGAGTTCCATGGTAGATGCATATTTATAAAACTGGTATTATGTTAATATAAAAGTTAAGGTGAAGTATCTAAGAAGGCTGCTGGCTGCCCAAATTTTCTTCCCAGGAGGCTCTGCTCCATACAGCTCATGGTTGGCAGTTGAGCAGCAGATAGATCACTTCTGTCCTGAGAACATTTCTCAAGACTTTTCTAGCCATTGCTTTTATTATATGAAGGCAGAAAGGGCTAGGGATGAAGATTCCACATCTTTACCCTAAGAATAATCAGAATTGTTAAACTGTTGGACTCACTTTCTCTGTGGACTCTGGTTGCTTCCTTTGAAAATGTATCTTTTCAGAATCCCTAACAATCATCTGTAATAATTTGTCCTCATACCCACAGAGAAGTGTAGTTCTCACTCCTCATCAAGGAAGCTTCTTTTTGCAATGAATGGAGACCATTACAGAAAACCACAACCAATCAAAATGCAGAGTTGTGGAGCCCAGTCCCAACAGATACATCTAGAAAACACTCCTGCACCTACAGCTCCTATAGCTCAGACAACATTGAGGAAGATGGGATAGGAAGATGACAAGGCCTGACCTAAGGCAGCAGCAGATCCCCAACTCTTCCTGCAGTGGGGCTAGCACGCTGCTAAGTGAACTTCTCCTTTCTTCTCCGACTCGCTTTCTTTGTTGGAAACAGCTTCTAATGAACTGCCCTGGCACGGAAGCACAGCTTTTCTTAATAAAGTCTCTCACTTTTCTTGCTGAAACAAAACATTGTGAGTGGAATTTTAGAAATCTCACCTATAGAAGGATGGTCAGATTAGAGAGAAACAGAGGAAAATGAGATATGAAAGAAGTCTCCAGAGCAGTCCCAGTACACTCTGCTGGCTGGGCCCAGAGTGGGGATCCTCAGGGGGAAGAGAAGGGGAAAGGACACAGGAGACAGAGAGTAGGGGGCCTCAGTAGACTCTGAGGGCCAATTAGGATTGAGGAGTAAGGGAAAGCAAGGAAGCGGGGAGTAGGCAAGGAGGAAGAGAAAAGGAAAGTGATAAAAGGGAAGGGGGCACAAAAAGGAAAAGATTTTGTGGCCATTTGTGTATGGGCAATAAATGAGGATTTGAGTTTCCTTTGTACATACAAGGTAATAGAAGTTGGGCTGATGAGATGACTCAGGAGGCAAGGCACCAAGCCTGGTGATCTGAGGTCAGTCCTTGGTGGAAGGAAAGAACTGACTCCTGCAAGTTGCCCTCTGACCTCTGCTCCTGCCATGACACACACACACACACAAAGTGCTCATAAGATAATGAAAGCTTTGGGAATGAAAACCACGGGAAGAAGGTTAAGGGAAGAGACTGGGGTTTTAGATGTAGCTCAGTGGTAGCTCAAGGGTGTGTTGTACAGCATGCAAGAGGCTCTGGGTTGGACTCCTGCCCAGCCACCAAAAAGGATGTTGAAGTTGGGGTGGGGCACTTGCTTGAGGAAGAAAACCAGATCATGACATAGAAGCTGAACCAGGTTAGACTGTTCCTCATGGACTGAACGAGGAGATTAAAGAGCTGGGGAAAGAAGAGCGAGCAAAGGTTTTTTGAACAGACAAGTTACAACAGCCAGGGCTCAACTGCATGGACTAAGTGTGGACAGGAACCCAGGGATGACCCAGAGAGCCATGGTTCCATGAATGTTCCAATTGGATCTGTAGAAAGGGTAAGGACTTCTCTTCCTATTTCCTCTGTAATAGAACTGACATTTTAATCCCCTGTAAGGATATTATTATCAGAGGCCTCTTTTATACTAACATAGTGTACTGGAGATGCAAACATCTCCGTATGCATTGCTGTTGCTTTCTCTTTTTTTTTTTTTTTTTTTTTTTTTTTTTTTTTTTTTTGAGACAGGGTTTCTCCATACAGCCTTGGCTGTTCTAAAACTCAGTCAGTAGACCAGGCTGGCCTTGAACTCACAGAGATCCACCTTCCTCTACTGCCCAAGTGCTCAGATTAAAGGCATGCACCACCACTACCCAGCACTTTTAATTTATTTTTATCATTAAACTTGTTTTAATGAATCTCAAAGTTCTGTGACAGATTTTTGGCTAGTTTCCATTAAAAAGTGTTGATTTTAAAAACTAGTAAGACTGCTACACACACACAGAGAGAGAGAGAGAAAGAGAGAGAGAGACAAGTTCACAAAACATTCTCCTTCCCTTCTGACATTTTTAAAATGCGTTGGTATCACTAATCTGTCTTTTACCATTAAACATAAACATCCAATTGAGACAAATGCCTGGGACTGTTCCTCCCCCACTGATTAAGACAGCAGTTGCAAGGGATAATATTCATTTAGCTTCCTGAGTGCTCTGGGCAGCGTGGCAACCTTGCCAGCTCCAGCAGCCTTCTTGTCCACAGCTTTGATAATACCCATGGCAACTGTCTTCCTCATGTTGTGAACAGCAAAACCCAGTGAAGAATAGTCACAGAAGCTCTCAACATATACAGGCTTGCCTGGGACTTACGAACAATGGCTGCATCACCAGATTTCAAGCATTTAGGGCCATCCTCCAGTTTCTTACCAGAACAGCAAACAATCTTCTTTTTAAGATCAGCAAACTTGCAAGCTTTGTGATTAGCATGACAGTGCAGAACAGGGCCCTAGCCAGCACTAATTGGCCTTGATGGTTAGGGATAATCTCCTGGTCAGCAAAGTCAGCTGCTTCCACTGGGTACATTTGCTGTCACCAGCAACATTACCACATCTGACTTCTCTGACACACACAGTCTTCACATCGAAGCCCAGACTGCCCCCAGAAAAAGCTTCACCCACGGCCTCGTGGTGCGGTTCAGCTGCGCTTTACAACACTGGCTGGAGAAAAGAGAAGCACCATGGCCAGGTTTGAGAACACAGTCTCCACTCTACCCTAATGCCACCAATTTTATATCCTGGAGGGGCAGCCACAGAGGTTTGCCAGTTAGATGAGTTAGTGGCAAGATAAAATCCAAAGCTCCCAGCAATGTGGTTCCATCCACACCATCTCTTAACAGGTGAATCTCCAGGCCCTAAACCAAGACATATCACCTGGCTCCAGCATGCTGTCACTATTCCAACCAGAACCCGGTGCAAATGTTACTGTGTTGGGGGTTGTAGCCAATTTTCTTAATGCAGGTCCTGATTTCTTTAACAGCCTCTTCCCATCTGTAGAGTGTAGGGTGGGTCAGTGGAATCCGTTTTGCTTGCACCAGCAATTAGCTGTTTCGTGCCCAGTGTGTAAGCCAGAAGCGCACGCTCACAGGTCTGCTCGTTCTTGGCGATAGCAGCTTCGAACTCACTGACACTGCCAGCACCAATCAGGAAAGCACATTCAGCCTAAGATGTAAGATGTGTCTGGAATCTTTTTTTTTATTTTTTATTTTTTTATAAAAATCTGTGTCCTGGAGCATCAGTGATAGTGGCATGATGTTTGCTGGTCTCAGGTTCCCAGAGGGAGGCGTCAACAGTGACACCATGCTCACGCTCAGCTTTCAGTTTGTCCAGGGCTCTTGCATACCAGAAGGAGCACCATCTCAGCAGCCTTCTCAGACTGTGCAGTGGTCAACCCACAGCAGCTCTGTGGACCACGTGGCCAGCACAGTAGAAGCGCCTGAGTGATGACAACGTTGATGGCACTCTTTTCTTTTTTTTTTAATTTTATTTTTTTCTTATCAGTTACATTTTATTAACTCTGTATCCCAGCTGTATCCCGCTCCCTCATTCCCTCCCAATCCCACCCTCCCTTCCTCCCTCATCTCCACCGTGCCCCTTTCCAAGTCCACTGATAGGGGAGGACCTCCTCCCCATTCATCTGATCCTGTTTTATCAGGAATCGTCAGGACTGGCTGCAAAGTCCTCCTCTGTGGCCTAACAGGACTGCTCCTCCCTTGGGGGGTGGGGAGGTCAAAGAGCCAGTCATTGAGTTCCTGTCAGAAATAGTCCCTTTTCCCCTTACTATGGGAAACCAATTGGTTACTGAGCTACCACGGGCTACATCCGAGCAGAGGTTCTAGGTCCATATCCATACATGGTCCTTGGTTGAATGTCAGTCTCAGAAAAGACCCTGTGCCCAGATATATTTGGTCCTTGTGGAGCTCCTATCCTTTCCCCATCATACTAACTCCCCTTCTTTCATATGATTCCCTGTACTCTGCTGAAGGTTTGGTTATGAGTCTTTGTATCTGCTTTGAAAACACTGCTAGTTAGAGTCTTTCAGATGCCTTCAGTAGACTCCTGTCATACGTTCAATGCACATCCCATCTGTCTTTCTAGACCTTCTTTTCCTTTTGTGTTTTAACTTCGAGTTAACAGCGGTGGTGATTTCTACAGCACCTGCGTTCTTGCAGCAAACCCATCTCAAAAACAAAACAAATAAACAATACAAACATGGCTTCCTCCACGTGTGTTTGCTAAGTGGAATCAGACAGCCTGGTTGTGGCACTGGCCTGTTGCTTCTATATCCTATAGGAGGCCTCCTGCTCAAGGGACGCTCAATAGCCAGGAGCCAGAGTGGAAAGAAGGACCCAGAAAAAAAAAAAAAAAAAAAGCCTGGTCCAAGTGCAGAGTCTAACAACTATGTGGGCACTGGGATCCAAACTCGGAGATGTGTCATAGATGGAGCTTCAAACTCACCAGGCATCTGTTGGGATTCTTGTGCCTCCGTCCCTCTCCAGCCACAGGCATCCACTGGAATTTATGTGTCTCAGTCATTCTTTATTTTGACAGCTTGGCCACTTTCTGCCTGAGTAAAGCCTGGATAAGTTTGCCTTGTGCCTGGAACATACTGAATCCTTATTCCCCGGCGTCTGCCGTGTCATTATGAAGAAACCCAACAATTTTTGAATCTGCTCACATAGGAGACGTGTGTATCAAACTGGAAACGGCTTGTGTTATGTTATGTTTTCCTCACCACCTACTGTAAACAGACGCTGCTTGATTTCTTGGCTTTTAACTAATTTTGCAAAAGTCACAAAACATTTCTTTCTTGGAGTCTTGCTACTCCTTGCCAGTGCTGTATGGCTTAGATCCTCTGGGGGGTGGGGCAGCATTACTTACTATGCTTCAAAGGTTGTTAGAGGTTCTTAAAATCAGTGACAGCTGTGAAAGTGCTCAGTATGCTGAAGGCACTATTAAATATAATAAATAGATAGCTGTTTTATTTAATAAAAGTTCAAGTTTAGATTAAGGATTAAGTCCCATAACCATCCAGTTAATGCCGTATGTTTATAAAGCAAAAGACTCTTCAATTCTGGAAATTCAGCCCTGTAACTAGAATTCTGGGCCTGGGGACACCGCTCGGGTAGAAACAGGAGGTATTGCCAAACGCCCACTGGGCTTTGAGGACAGAGAACACTGCTCCTTTATGAAGGAGGGGCAGCCTCACATTCCAGACGGGGCAGAAACCAAGTAACTTAGATTGAAGCAGGAGGAAGCTGGCAGCGCCTGTGAGGCCTAGGCGTGGGAGGAGGCCACCATAGCCGCTGTGTAAGGACATTTGCACTCTACTCCTGACTCAGTGTGGTGAGAAAAGCAAGAGGGAGAGATGTGGACCTAAATTGTGTCTGACTGCTCCCAGGTTTTAATAGGAAACTATTTGGAAACAACAACAACATTGTTGTCCTCCGTTCAGTGGGGGTCTGAAACTCAGCTTTGGGACAGAGAATGGGGGTTCTGTTTCTCTCAGGCGCAGCTAGAGCGCCTAGGGTGAGGTCCAAGTGTGATAAGTCTAGATATGGAAAAGGTTTTTCACAGAGTGTTATAGTTTGGCTCTTTTAGGATGAGGTCGCTCATGGTCCAAAGCCTATGGCAATACCAGAGTGTTACAGCTCTTAGTCAAGCTGCTGTGCTGAGCAAGGCAGAGGTGCAGCCCAAGGCCCATGCCTGGTCGGCTTAGTGCCAAGACACAGGCCCAGGAAGGCCCAGGCCCAGCAGGCTGGAGGGCAGGCCCCGTGTGACTTGACCCAGCAGAGGATAAACGATGAATCTCAGTCTTGACATGAGAAAGCCTAAGCCTGCATACGTTTTATCATGTGAAATCAAGGGCAATATATGCCTGGGCAGAGAGAGGGGTTTCCAGGGTGAATGTGTTTGATTAGCTGGGGTCAAGGGGTTAGAGATACTCAATGGTCCTATCACAAGAAGGAAAATGCAGGCCTTAATTATCCTATGGGGAGAAAGGAGACAGAGGATCTCCAAGTACAACTGAAGGTCAATGCTAGACTAAGATCCTTAGCAGGGTGGGGCATTTCTAGGAATTCCCAGCACAGTTTTCTTATGAGAGAATGGTCTGGCCTATAATCTGTTCTGAGGGCTATGTGACCTCCTTACAAGATCTGGAATTACCCAGATAAGGGTGGGATAAAACCCCGATGAGAAAAAGGAATATCATCATAGACAGAGCACAAATAAATTGGCTATTGGGAGATGACCAGCTTCAACCGCGGAGCTCCACACATTGTTTTTGTAGTAGTCAAATGTTGGAGAGGGCCTGTTGTTTCCATCTAATGTTTATGTATATTTGTCTGTGATTATATGAGTATAGTGAGAGTGTATAAATGAGTGTATTACGGTGGTTTGAATGAGCATGGCCCCCTGGTGGTTTGAATGAGAATGGCTCCCATAGGCTCATATATTTCAACGATTGGTCAGTTCCCAGCTAGAAACTATTTGGAAAGGATCAGGAAGTGTGGCCTTGTTGGAGAAGGTGTATCACTGAGGGCGGGCTTTGAGATTTCAAAAGCCCATGACATTCTCAGTTAATTCTTTGCTTCCTGCTTGTAGATGAGATGTAAGCTGTCAGTTACTGCTCCAGGACCATACTTATCTGCCTGTTGCCATGCTCCCTACCAAAAACAAACAAAAAACCAAAAACCACTAAGAGGTTTGATAAGGAAAACTTAGAGGGAGCTGGAGAGATAGATAGCTCAGCAGTTAAGAGTACTGGGCTGCTCTTCCAGAGGTCCTGAGTTTAATTCCCAGAAACCACATGGTGGCTCACAACCGTCTATACTGAGATCTGATGCCCTCTTCTAGCATCTAGGTGTACATACAGAAAGAGCATTCATTCATATACATAAAACAAATAAAAATTAAAAAAAAAAACTTAGAGGAAGCCAGATGTAGTGTTGCACGCCTTTAATCCCAGCACTTAGGAAGGCAGAGGCAGGTGGATTTCTGGTTCAAGACCAATCCAGGACAGCCAAGGCTACACAGAGAAACCCTGTCTCAAAGAAAAAAAAAACAATTAAAAAAAAAAAAGGATCCTTAGAGGATAAGAGACTACTACCAACACAAAGTCGTGGACCAACCATCATAACTCCAAACAAATAGCTAAGACAAATGTTAGTATTTGCAGGCATCATAAAATCCATGTTGCTGTCTGTACCTGTTGTGGATTATATCATTTATCAGTTGTCCTAAGTCTCTTATTATGAAGAGGAAAGTACTCTTCTATAATATCGAAAAATCTGAATGTCTCAAGGCAATTTCAACTGTAATGGAGAAGCTAAAGATATGCGAATGAATTCAGACAAGTTTTTTGTTGTTGTTTGTTTTGTTTTGTTTTTGGCTGTGAGGTGTTGGCATGCAGGGTCAAAAGACACATCTTCGTTGGAGGTGGGGTCTGCCCTGTACACAGAAGGATGTTTGGCACCACCGTAGGCTACTAGAGGCTAATAGCATTCATCTTACTCCCAAATTGTGACAAATTTTCCCCTGCAGGTGGACTGAGAGACACTGAATTTGTTGAGCCTCGATTGTTGTATTAATAGCAAATACTATGGTGATGCATGCTGGTAATCACAGCGTTCATTTTATCCTCAAGTTGTGACAATATCCCCTGGAGGGTGTGGGAGGAGAACACACTGAATGAATTTGTTAAACCTCATCTTCCGTATGAATAGACTGCATGGTGAAGCGTGCCTATAAAGTTAAAAAACGTGAGTTATAGGGGATATATGTGCATATTATATATAGCTTAGATAGATAATGATGCTGCTAGTATCGGTATGTGAGATACCCTCTTATGGACTGCTACTGGTCAGGGGGGCCCCAAAGGTCCCTAAAACAACACTGACTCTAGCCATTCCTCTTGGCTGCCCAGAACTAGATGATAAGAACCTTTTGCTGAAGACACCACACACTTCTATTGCAAGATATAAAGAAATGAAGCAGGAGCTGAGCTGGACTCTTCCTCCTGGCTACATAGCTTTCATAATGCTGGTAGGTGCTACGCTGGCTGATGGGGGAAAAGTCATTGATAATCCTACTAAGATCTGAGTCTTTTTTTTTTTTTCCAGGATTACTGAGGCTTTTATTTTTCATGTAGAACTGCTGTGAGAAGATGTTGCCTGTGGCCACCCTAAAGACTATACTGGAGTTACGAGGGCTCCAGACACGAGCTGGGCAGTGAGGTGACAGGAACAATGATCCGAAACAATCACATGATTACAAAGCTGAGGTTTGCAGTGGGGCTCCAGGTGGTCAGGTAAGGCTTCGGAGGCTAAGGAAGCAAGCGGTGACGTGGAAGGGCAAGCACCTGGCCAGCCTTGGGCTTCCTTGATGACATCAGGAACAGGAAGGATCTAAGGAGCTGGTGGCTCCAGGGATTTCTAGCCTGCGCGTTAGCTTTACTTCGCCAGGAGGTTCCTGAAGGACCTGCCAGCAAACGTGGCCTGGCTGCCCTGCTCTTCCTCGAGTCTAAGTATCTGTACATAGCCAGGCTCTCAGACAAGGGGCACCCTTCTTGATCTGCCCAGTGCTGAGTCCACCACCAGGTCAGCGATGAAAGTACCTTCAGTCTCCCCAGGGCCATGGGACACCATCACGCCCCAGCCATTGGAATGCGCCAGCTTAGGCCTGCAGAGACAGGTCAGGGGGCCCATCTGGTTCACTTTGAGCAGGAGGCAGTTGCAGGACTCCTCGCCCACAGCCTTGGCAATCCCCTTAGGGTTGGTCACTGTGAGCCCATCCCCAACCACCTGGATGCCTGTGCTAGGTGTGAACTGTACAGCTCCTTTTTAATTCTTAAAGCCTCTCCCTTCCAACCCCCAACCCTAAGTAGGAGAAAGAAGGTTAGTGGGGAGAGAGGCCACAGACCCCTTTACTTCTCTTGGCTGTTTAGGCTCCATGGGTCTTTGGGAGACACACCAATCTCCTTCAACAGCAAACGCAGCCAGCTATCTCCTCCAAGCTGATGCAGCCCCGAGCGTCCCTCTCCGTCTGTCTGCTCCAAATCACCCCATGGTCAGTCTCCGGTTTCTCCAAACTGCCACTTGCCACCACCGAAAGTGCCAAATGTTCTCTTTCTGGGCTTTCATATTTATATCCCTAGTCCATGCCCCTCTCCAAGCCACATGAGGCAGGCTGTTACCAACTGTCAAAGACCACGCCCCGCCTGAGACAATTATCAGCTGTGGACAAACTAAAGCCCAACTAAAATCCCACACTTAGGATTAAAACAAAAACATATTCATGTAACATAACTGAGTTTACAAAGAAACTAAAACTTCCACTTCAGTGAACTGCCAAGCTTCCCAGTCATCCTGGTCAAAGGGATCTTCAATGGAGACACCCCTGAATACTCTGGGATGAAGAACTTGCACAGATCAGCCAGCTGGTCGGGTATATTCATCAGGAGACTTGAAATCCAGGTCCTATTGCCAGACCTGTAGAATTCAGAGGCAGCATGTGCATGCAGATGGTGACCTGGTCAGTGTGGCAATTGTGTTCTTCAGCAGCTCCAGCACTTCTCTGTTCTCCAGAATGTTAGGTGCAGTCTTTTCCTTGATGACATTCTTCAGGTTGTGGTAAACCTTTGCTCCAGTGTGAACAGCTTCCCGGAAACAGGAAGCCCCCACGGGGAGGATCAGGAACTCTTGCATGGCCAGCTTGTTGTCTGTGTTGATCACACTGAAAGCTGGGACAGGCAGGGTAACTTCAGGGTTGCCAGCCAGTGGTCAGCTTTAGATACATACATGAGACCACTATGGATATTTTGACAGTATCATACCCAGGTCACATAGACAGTCTTGGTTAAAATCACTGGGTCACAAAACAAAACAAAACAAAACAAAACACATGAACATAAAAAGGGAACTTGTAGAGAGAAGGGAGTGTTGATAGGTTGAGAAAGATGAAAGAGGGTGTGAATAAGATTAATCCGGATGCACTACATACACATATGAAATTATAAAAGAATAAATTTAATTATTAATTTTTTAAAGTGGGCTCTCCTCCATGCAGCGCAGAAGAATTGGCTTTGACAAGGAAGTTCTGAGCAGGAACAAGGAAACAGTGGGTGGCTTTACACTGAGCTAGTTTTCGTGCTGGTTTGAAAGCACAGGGACCTTCCCTGCACTGGCTCGAGTTGCCTGGGGCCCCGAAGCTTAGGTGCTGTCTCTTGGTTTTAGGAACAATGGCTGGTCTGTTGGGGGATTTTCTTCCTTCCTGAGAGTTGCAGTTTAATTGCATGGCATGAATGACTTCATTTTGGTCTTTTGGGGCCTGGTGCAGAAACTCAATCTAGAACAGTGGCTTCTCCTAAATTCCACTGAACACTGAGAGATCTGATTCCAACCAAGGCGTTTATGAAAAGTAATGTATGTGCTTGCTTTACAACATCAAGAGAAGCAGGTGAGGCACCCAACCCACAGGACTTCTTGAGACTAGAAAGAGCGACTAAATATTTGGGGGTTGCTTTATGTTGCATAGCCCTGGGTCTCTTGGAATGGGGGGGGGGGACTTTACTAATGTGTTAATCTAGGCTAGACTAAGATAGTTAGGTGCCATGCTTAGAAGTACTGGCAAACCTACTGTCCCTAGTTGATTATAGAGGGAATTACGTCCACCTTCCAAGGGACCCTTCTGATGACAGCAAATGGTGCCCTGCCCACATCCCTGCTACCACTTACACACGCCAGCAGGTTCCCAAGAACAAGCAGTTCTCAGAGAGGAAAAGAGCTGAGGTATCACCTCCCTCTGTTCAGATAGCTCTGAGTACATGTCACAGAGTTCCTCCAAGTGTGCCAGGGGTGTTTTAGCCCAGATGCCCAGAGCAAGTGCTCACATACATGCACATACACACATTTGAAACAAGATCTCATGTATCCCAGGCTAGCCTCAAATTTGCTATGTATCTGAAGATAACCTTAAACTTCTGATCCTTCTGCTTCTGCCTTCCAAGTGCTTGCATTAAGGGCATCCACAACCACTCCTGGCTTTTCATTCATACGTGTGTGTGTGTGTTTGCAAGCGGTACCCACAAAGGCCAGAAGATATTGGGTCCCTTGGAACTGGAGCTCCAGACTGTTGTGAGCTATCATACCAGGATCTAAATCAGGACCTTCTGCAAAAGCAGCAATGTTCATTGCTGAAGCATCTTTCCAGCCCCTCGTTTGTGTACTTTTTATTGTCTACTTTCTCAGTTCTTTGTGTCATCAGGACACGGTTGCTCAGGACTTCTACATAAAGACACTACTTTCTCCCCAATTCCTGTCTCAGAGTCAGCTTCTGAAGGGACCAACCTAAGACATACGGATCTTCAGCAAAGCCCCTAGGCAACAGCCATGGCAGCCAGAAGGCCACAGATTAGGACTCTCATGGAACTTTTAGTTACAGTTTCTATGACATGTCATGGCCAACAGCAACTTGGGGAAGAAAGTGTTTATAATGTTTATACTTCCAGATCACAGTTTATCATTCAAGGCAGTTGGAGCAGGAACTCAAACTGGGAAGGACCTGGAAGCAGGAGCTGATGAAGAGGCCATGGAGGGGTGCTGCTTACTGGCTCGCTCCTCATTGCTTGCTTAGCCTTCTCACTTATAGAACCCAGAACCACCAGCCCAGAGATGTTCCTATCCACAACAGGCTAGGTCTTCCCATCAATCACTAAGAAAATATCCTCCAGACTTGCCTGCCTACAGCCTGCTCTTAGAGCGGCATTTTTCTCAACCGAGGTTCCCTCCTCTCAGATAACTCTAATTTATGTCAAGCTGACATAAAACTAGCCAGAACAAACTCTCCAGAATGAGACACAGCCTACAGCTATGACAGAATGTCTAGTAACTGCAATCATGAGTGCACCGCCTGTAAATTTTATAGCATGTCACAAACTGACCTAAGCTAGGGCGATGGTTAACCTTGATTACCAACTTGACTAGACTGAAAAGCGCCTGTAAGACACACTTCTAGATGTGTCTGGAAGGTGTTTCCAGACATGGTTTGCTAAGACAAGAAAAATCTTAAAATTAGTGCTATCTCATAGGCAAAGGTCTAGGTGGAATTTAAGGGGAAGAGGGGAGGAGAAAGCCCATGAGTGAAGGCATTCATTCCTATCCTCCTTCCAGCTCCTCACTCCCTCGCCCCCTACCCTTCCTGACCATAAGGTAAACAGCCTCCCCACTTTCATGTAGCAGTTTCCTCTGAGTTTAAATATTCCATCCTGGAAGGAAGTTCCTTCCAGATCAGAGAGTTGTAAAGCAGCGGTTCTCAGCCTGTGGATTGTGAATGCTATCTCCAAAAAATTAACATTAGGATTCATAACAGTAGCAACATTACAGTTATGAAGTAGTGACAAACCAATTTTATGGTTGGGGGTCTCTGCTACATGAGGAACTGTATTAAAGGGTCAACAACATTAGGAATGTCGAGAACCACTGTAAAGGAAAGTTTCTTAAGACTCAGGAAGTCCCTGAAACTGACTAAATATACAAAGCCCCTCCATCCCGAGGTTATATAACAGTAAGAATTATGGAGCTGCCTGGAAGACCTCTCTGTCTCCTGTCTCTCTCTCCTCTCTCTCTCTCTCTCTCTGTCCTCCCCCAGAAGAAAAATAACTTTTCCCAGTATAATATTTTTATTATTTGGAATTTTGTACAATGTACCCTTATTACACTCACTTCCCCATTGCTGCCATCCTTGTGCCCTCCCCACCACCAAAACCAACCAGCCAACCAACCAACCAACCAAACAAACAAACAAAAAACCACCACATCCAATTTGTGTTGCCCATCTACTCACTGGAACACGGTGGAAACTGAAGACTCCTATCTCTTGAGCTACCTACAAGTAACGCAGTGAGCTCCGGGTTCCAGTTTTTTTTTTTTTTTTTTTCTTGAGTCCTCAGTCATACTGGGGTGGGCTTTTGCTTATGCAGCTGCTTTTGAGTTGTCCTGCTTCTATAAGCAATGCCTCAGCCATACTCCGTACTAATCCCAATATACAGATTGGTTCACCAACTTGAACTTTGGTGGTATTGCTACTTTGGTCTTTCACTAGTCTTAGCATGGGGAAATTATATTTATTACATTTATTACCTTTGATATATATATGACACAGTCAAAATGCTGTTTTACATTGTGAAAGCCTTACTTCTAACACAGTCAAGAACAAGGAATGCTGAGCTGCTTCTGTATCTCTGCTTGTTTCTGACCTTGGGAAAACAATTACTTACAGAACCGTCTGAAAAGGCGGTTATCAAACCAATCCCACTCCTACAGAGTCCCTACTGTTTTGTTTTCTGAGACAGGGTTTCTCTCTGTAGCCTTGGCTGCCCTGGACTTTGTAGATCAGGCTGGCCTCGAACTAATAATGGTGATCCCTCTGCCTCTGCCTCCCTGAGTGCTGGGATTGAAGGCGTGCGCCACGCCCAGCTCAGAATCACCTCTGTTCAGTAACCCCTACTAAAACTTACACATGCTATGTGGATTTGTACCTCGGGGCCCAGTCTTCCCCAGAGCATTAGCTCAGCTGGGTGGCCAGCCTAATCCAATTGCAGCCTCGTTTGCGATCTCTGTGTACACTGAAAGAATTCTTACCGGACTTAATCTGAGAGTTACTCTGCCAGCCTCCCCAGGAAGTTTCACATGGCAGCCGCGTGCTCCTGCTCCCATGATGCACTGCATCACTAGGTACCCCTAACATGGTCATTTGGCCATCACACCACTCTTCTGGCAAATAGCAGCAGCTCGGGGAGGGTACAGGTGGGCAGGGACCGCAGCTCCTTAGCGGCTGGTGCGAGGCAGTCAAAGTCAGCCCCCTTCCAAGGATCCCAAATATACAAACACTAATGACGCAAACGCTCGTGTTCCCAGCTAGGTGGGGGCCCACTCTGTCCTCAGGCCTCTGCACACCACCTTCTGGGAAAGCTTCACTCCTGAGCCGGTGCACCACGCAGTGGGCTCTGCGAACTGTGGCGGGAAGGGTGTAGATCTTGCTCCAGTCCTTAGGCTGCTGGTCCTATGCATTTGTAGGCATGAGGGTGGAGCCGCTGCAGTTTTTCCAGTCACCCACATTCCCCAAGTACTCACTCACCTCACCTTTGAAATAGTTCTAACACTGTGTTAAACCCTCTGCCGTAGATTGTTTTACACCGTATCTTTATATTTTTAGCTGTAGGTATTTTTTTCCAACATAGTACTTGTTGTAACCTGTTTAACCTCTCTAGCCCCTCTGTGGAGACCTACTTGAGTTCTTAGCGTCGCTGTAGCTCCTCTGTTAACACCTGCTAACCTGCTATAACATTCCCGGAAGCCACTTCGCCTCCCTGTCTCCATGCTGATCATAAGGTGAAATCAAGTTCAAGTTCTCAGGCCCCGGTGTTCCTTACTCCCAGAGAGCCCCCCAGAGCTCCCCTCCCCTAAATCCCAGCCCATCAGCGTGAAGTGCGCTGTCTAGGTCCCTAGTCACACTTGGAACAAAATCAATTAGGTTTAGCTAGTCAAAATGATGTAACGGTGGCCCCTCGCTTCCTACACCTGGCAACCTGGTTGTTACCTGGTTATTGTTTTTCATATAGAAAACCTGCCTTAGAAATAGACCGTTGTCAGTCTGGTTCCCGAATCCAGGCAGTGGCCGTGACGGGTCAGTTTTTGCTCAGCGTTCAATAAACTTCCACCAATCTGAGTCTGGTGTTTGAGTGGTCAGTGCACGGCTATTCCTAAACCCCTAACAGCATTTTTATTCATTATTTGGTAAATTCACAAAATGCCCCCTGATCACACTCACTTCCCAGTCCTCCTGGGTCCACGCCCTCCCCCAACTTGTGTAATCCCACACCAAAACAACAAAAAAAGCCAACAAACAAACAACAACAACAACAAAAATCCAATTTGTGTTACCCATATCCTCACTGGTTACCCACTGGTCCAACTGCCGGTGTCCACCAGCCCCGTTAAAGAAAACTGAGTCCTTCCCCATGCTCATCCCCGCCAGAAGCCATCAATTGTGAAGAACTGTACTTCAGCATCCTTATCACACTTTTTTTTTTTTTAAAGACAGAGTTTCTCTGTATAGCCCTGGCAGCCCTGGAACTCACATTGCAGACTAGGGTGGCCTCTGCCCCAAGTGCTGGGATTAAAGGTGTGTGCCTCCATGCCCGGCTCTTTATCACACTCCTGAAGAGTTCTTTTCGATGGCTTCCTGTTGTCTGTTGCTTTTTGGGTAGTAGGGTAGGCAGTATGTGTCTGTGGGCACCAGAGTGTAGGTGTCCTCAGAGCTGGAGGCATTGAACCCCCTGGAGCTCCAGTTACAGGGGGTTGAGAGCCACCATATGGGTGCTGGGAATTAAGCCCTGGTCTTCTAGAAGAGCTGCAGGCACTCTTAACCACTGAACCATCTCTCCTGCCCCCAAATCTCTTGGCCCTGAGGCAGCTTTTGGCCCCTGGAGTGCTAACCCTTTATGGATGCCTTTGGAGCCTGTGCTCCCGCCTAGGCTATGCCAACGTTCACCGAAACTTAGTGCCGGATTGGAGAGTCTCACTAACAAACTCTATAATACTAGCCAAATTTATTGAGCGTTTCCCTCACAATAGGCACTTCACAGGGACTTATTCTTAATCCTCTAGAACTTCCCAGAGGTGGGTTCCATAAACGACAACTTTTTACAGAGGAAGAAAGTTTTAAGGCAGGGGCCTGGACTCAGGCGATGGGTGTCAGGGAGCCTAGATCCTTGACAACTATACTTCATGGCCTCTCATGAGGCAAATGCCAGAATCAACTGTTACAAAGTGTGAGAATCCGAAAAGTCTGACTTGGTAATAGTATAAAGATAGCTCTCAAAGTCTGTTTATAAATTCAAAGATGTGCAGACATCGGGAACAGAATCCTCCATGTAGCTGTGCCCCAAAAGAGTCATCTGAGTACTCTCTTCACCAGAAATTTGACTGATATTTTGAAAATAATTTCTGTTGGCAATTGGTGAGATGAATGGGCCTTTTAAGAAAAGGCCCCTCAAGCAAGGCTTGGTGACACACTCCTGTAATCCTAACACTCAGGGAAGCAGAGGCAGGAAGATCTCTGTGAGTTCGAGGCCAGCTTGGTACAAAGTGAGTCCAGGACAGCCAAGGCTACACAGAGAAATCCTGTCTTAAAAAGGCAAAAAAAAAAAAAAAAAAAGAGGCCCACAAGCATGAGACTACACAGCATCTCTAATGTCAATCTTGACACACACATAAAAGGCCTTAAATAATAGCAACTCAGTTTTAATAGATATATCCACAAAAAAACTCAAGCCAAAAAAATCTGTGACTACCTTCAGAGTAAGCACTGAAAGTATATGGGGACATGACAAAAGGGGGGAGGGGCTAGAGTCCTAAAATGCTGAAAACAGTGATCTAGACAGATGATGATGGATGATGCAGAGACCAAGAGAATAGAGAGAAGGGGCTGAGGGATGGGAGACATTCTAGTTCTGTCTTCAATTTCTAAGATACTACATCAACCCATTTTCCTCTTTTCCAAATTCTGCTATATCCTTGTGGGGCCAGGTAGCTTGATAAGGCTGTGTCATCTTTCCCCCCTTTAAAGATCAATATACTCCCATATGTATTTCTCCTCCTGTGCCTCCAATTATTTCTTAGATGATTTAAACTTCTTCCCAAATGGTGGTGCATACCAAGATTGCTCTATTCCCTCAGCACGTGGGAGGCAGAAGCAGGCAGATCTCTGCGAGTTTGAGGTCAGCCTGGTCTATGGAGTGAGTTCCAGGCCAGTGACGGCTACACAGTGAGACCCTATCTCAAAAGAAATAAACAAAATGCCTACCAAATAATGCAAGAATATAAAAAAGTATTGCCTGATTGCTACTTCTCCATCTTTGCACTGTTGCCATTTGTTTTATTAAGCATCTAGCTCCGCTTAATAAAACAAATGGCAACAGCGATTTAAAGGATCTACTGATACTTTAACCCAGCTTAATTTTTAGCACCATCACAAAGTAACTATGAACGTCACACTCAGAATCATCCAATAACCAAATAGTTGCTTTGTTAATTTCCCCCTTTTGTTTTCTTTTTAGTTCCTGGAGATTGAATCCAGAGCCTTGTGCATGCTAAGTGGGGTATCTGAGTTACATTACAAGCCCTTTTTTGTTCTGTTTTGAAGTAAAATTTAAATACAATAAAACACCACTGTTGTGATTATTATTTTTTCAGAGACAGGGTTTCTCTCTGTAGCCTTAGCTATACTGGAACTCCCTCTGTAGACCAGACTGGCCTCAACGGCAACAGTGTTTTTGTTTGTTTTATAAGACTATAAATTTTTATAAGTGGCCAAAAAGCTCATAATCTTCATGACTATACACTTCATACCCTTTAATTACTAAAGACAGTATAAAAGACAAGCGACTAGACCTAAACCACAAATTAGGCTGCCAATGCCCGTTGTTAAAGACATTAAACCTCCAACTGAACTTGTTACTTTCCACTTGAATATTAAATGACATGTAAACACTGACTCTGCACTGCCCACTCTGGTCAGGCTCTCAATGTCACCTGTAAGCACTGGGATACTGTGGGGTTTCAGACTCAGGACAAGAGGCTGAGGTACCTATTTAACCTATCAAATTTCGTCAGGGCTCCAGGCTTTCCCAGCATCCCTCAGGCCCTACCTGTTGCAAGGTGTGTCTGGCATACCCCTGAACTTCCCAGCCCTGGGGCTGGGCTTCCCTTCCCCCAGAGGCTCTTTCCTGTATAACCTAGACATTTTGCCCTCCTCCCTCATCCCCTTTTCTCTCAAGGAGTGCCCAGGTGCTCCTTGTCTCCCGCTGCCAGTCTCCCTGTCTGTGTAGCGATTTCCCTGGCCCCATTCCTTGGGATGCATGTAACAGCCAGAGAGCTGCCTCCAAATAAACCTGCCCTTGTGTGTTTTAAGACAGGGTTTCTTTGTGTAGCGTTGGCTATCCTTGTTGGTCGCTTTGGAGACCAGACTGGCCTCGAACTCCCAGAGATTTGCCTACCTCTGGACCCCGAGTGCTGGGATTGCAGGTGTGTGCCACTGTGCCCAGCCTTTTTTTTTTTTTTTTCCCAACCTGAATTGGCTTATTTCATTAGTGGAGAAAACCTATTAGATACTTTTCTAGCAAATAGGAATCCACATCAAACGGGACCCCTCTCCTTTCCCTATCCTAATATTTTCCAGGGTGGTATACAGGTTTAGCAGAGGGGTGTTGGGAGATTCTTGATAGCCCTATTAGCCTCTTATTTGATGCCATTAAAAAATACTTTACCAGAAAAGGGGGGGGGGAGATTTTCTTGGCTCAGTTTGAGGGTACAGTCCATTAAAGCAGCAAGAACATCAGGTGGCCTGACGTGTCTGCAGTCTGAAAGGAGAGTGATGGCTGGTGCTCTGCTGGCTCTCTCCTTTTATTTGGCCTGGGCTCCGCCAGCCCATGGACTAGTGCTGTCCACATTCAGGGTGGCCAGCTTGTCTCCTAGGTGAATCAAGTTGACAGGTCAGCCCAGAAGAGTAAATGTTGGCATAATAAGGACATACGGCACTGCAGATCCTATCCCCTGTAACAGGATGTGCGCGTGCGTGCATGTGCGAGTGATTCCAGATGCTTAGCTCCCATTTGTCCTGACCCCGCTATAAACACGAGCTGCAGTAGGGGCATAACCATGGCCGTGGAGAGCCACTCTGACTACAATCAGAGGAGGAGCTGGGGGGAGGGGCTTTAGTCAGGTTATTTCTGTAATGTGTCCCACAAAAGGACAGGAGTTGGGTGACATGAAGCACAAGGTTAGTTCTCAACAGAAATCATTTCTCATTCTGCTTTATTTCTGGATAGGAAACACTCCATTTTATTTCCTCATTAACTACTCCCCATACCCTTGGCCAAAACCAAGAAAGCAGCAAAACTGAGAGACCACAGATTGCACAAGACCAAGAGATGGAAAAATAAGTGACTCTGCAGGGTCTTAACCAGTTAAGAATATAACAGAAATATCTAAAATAGAGGTCTGGGGAGGAGACTGAGGGAGAGAGGCTGGAGAGTAGCTAAGGACACTGCTCTTGCAGAAGACTTGGGTTTGGCAACCATCTGCGACCCGTTTCAGGGGATCCAATGCCCTCTTTTGATTTTTGCAGTAACAGGCACACATGTGGTGCACATACATAACTCACATATAGGCAAACACTCATGCATATAATATAAATCAGTCATTCAAAGTAAGTCTGAGAGGAATGTGGCAACAAAAGCCCAGGGGAGTGAAGGCTGGCTTTCTGGACACAGGAGAGGAAGCTAGCCAGACTGGGAAGGGTATTTCATGGTATGGACCAGCAAAAGCACGGGAAGAAGGTGGGATGAGTCAGAGACAGATAGTCTCAGAACAAAACAAGCAACATGATCCACATTAGTGAGTGTTAAAATCAATGACACAAAACTCTGTTCTCCTAGGTCATCTGCTCTGGACAAGCTCACCTTTCACATGGGGAAGGCAAACAAAGGCCATCTCTCAGCTTTAAATGAACTCAGACCCCTTCCAGCAAGAAATAAAATTAAAACATCATAGATCCCCACAGGGCAAAGACACAGCACTAGCTCATTTCAAGGACACAAAAAGCCCCTTCTTTCACTCACCCTGGAGGCTCCTAACCGATTTACTTTTTCTTCAGAGCACTTGATACTACATTTATTTATTTTGTGTGGGGAGCACAGACAAGAGGGTATGTGTGGAAGTCAGAAGACAACTTGCAGGGTCAGTTCTTTCCCTTCACCGTTTAGATCCTGGGGTCATCAGGCTGGGTGGCAAGCGCCTTTACCCATGGAGCCATCTCATCCCCCATCTTGACAGCATTTTATTACCATCTGGAATTTTAAGTATTTATTTGGAGGCTGGTTCCCCATTACCAGGCAACCACAGGAGTGTTTACACATATACTTACACATACACAGGAGATGGTCCAGAAAAGCAGTCTTGAGCTTCCCAGGGCTCTACCTGCTCTAGGGTCTGCCAGAACCCAGGACACGTTTATCACATCCCGAATGAATGAGAAGGATAAGCCAGGAGTCAGACCACGCACATCCATCACAGTGCTGCTTGGAAGTTGTGCTTTAATCTCTGCACTCGGCTACAATGCAGTGAGACATGAGTATAAACTTTCATTAACACCCAGAAAACAAACCGCACATTTATACTGCCTCAGCGGAACAGCTTATTCCCTTAAATTTTTTTACTTTAATTAAAGGTAGTTTTTCTTCAGTGTAAAAACTTAGAGGTATTAGATACAGTAAGTTATTAATATACTCTTCCAAACTTGCACTTTAAACAGATGGTCTTATCTTAGTTTTTAATGTTATGCATAATCCACATCTCAATCTTGGATAAAAATTCACAATATATAAACCCACGGAAAGTTCTGTACACAAATACAAGTTATAGAAATCTGGTTTCAAATATAAATACATAAACTGTCATAAGCATATGGTTACAACAGCTTGCTTACTTTTTCTATTGTGATCTTAAAAAAAAACATAGAAAAATATTCCAATGCACATTCAACTGCTATAACAAGGGCCATGACCTTGTGCCTTTAAACCATACCTTGTGAAGTATAATACATCACAAGGGGCATTTTTGGAAAGGAAATCACTAAGACATAGAGGCTACCATATAAATATTCATGTTATAATACGGTAACAAAAATAGTTATCTCTGCTGAGGACTTGGGAAGCAGAGGCAGAGAGGAAGTGGCGGTTAGTGCGGAGAGCTCAGAGAATGCAGTAAAGGGAGCTAAGGAACTGGCAAATTCTAAAAACTCTTATGGCAAGCCGAGCACAGACCTGCCCTGAAAGACTCTTAAGGCAACCAAGACTGAGTGCATTTGGCCCCAGAAACACCAGTCCTGACCTCCACTCAACAGCCACGTCTCTGCACGCCAACCTGGCTTGTGCATTACCGTGGAGAAGAGGAAAAATGACCATATGTACAAAAGATGATTCAGTGCAAATCAGAAAGAATTCTTTGTGAAGCTTCAAAATGCCTTATTGCCCATGAGCAACAGGAGATTTCTTCAACAGGATCTCTCCTGAACAGCAAATGTAGATAAAAGGCAAACACTTGAGGCATTCTCCAATGAGGCCCTTGCCTCCCTCCCACTCTCCATGCTCTGTGCCTTTTGTGGGACTGGACAGGGTTCCATTGAGAATGACAGAATTGATCCTTACAAATTATAGTTTCAAATATTAAAAAAATAGATATATATCTTTAAAACAGCAGATCCAAGGTGACCAGGCAGAGCTGAGTTTCCTCTATGGCTTTTTAAGTTTACTGAGGCATCCCGTGATAATTGCTTCTGACACTTACACTTGCTTTCCTGTGAAAGCCACATTCAAAAATGAACTGCCTACACCAGCATCTGAGAAGGTAATGGGAAAGGCAAGGGGAGCAGCTGAAGAGCTGCAGAGAGGCACAGCCCAGGTGCCTTGGTATTCAAGGAGAGGGCCAAATATGTGTTCAAAACTGACAGGCTCCAAGGGAATGTAGGTTCCTCTCTGGAAGACAGAGGAATAGCCCCAACTTTAATCAAAAGGTCAGCAGCAAGACATTGGGACAAGCTGCACCAAGGTGACATGCAGAATGGCATGGAGCAGGAATAGGTTAACATGGGAATGGCAGCGAAAGAAAAAGGGTAAAAGGTAGGTGGCTGCCACCACTCCTGTGCCTTGTTACAGTCCAGGAAGGAGGGACCGAATGTTAGGATGAATGACACCAGCAGAATTTTCCAGCTTTTTTATGGTGTGTGTGTGTGTGTGTGTGTGCGCGCGCACGCGCGCACGCACATGTTGGAATATGCCATGGTTGAAGACAAAGCACATCTCTTAATACCTCTGTCTCTCCACTACAGACTGCACATAAAGCTGCCCTTGCTCTTGTTCCCAGTGGCTATGCAATTATCTTGGAACAGAAAAAAATAGGAGGAGGAAGCTCTCACAGCAACCTGGCCATGAGCCATCTTGTGTACATATTATACAGGTGTCAAAAAATGACCCAATCCTATGACAGTCAAGAAGGAACTCCTTCCTAAGAATACTAGAGGCACGGCTTTAATTGCAGTCGTTCAGAACTGTGAAAGAAAAGGAGAACCAGCTCTCCTCCCAAAAGCCTCTGCTCTCTCCTGCACAGCACTGGGTTAACACTGGAACATCAGTCCAGGGAACAGCTGCCCCACCCTACGGCATGCCTCTTTCAGTGCCTGAGGAGACAGGTCACACGTCCCCTAGGTCCACAAACTCATCTTCTCGTTTGGCCAGATCATCTTCACCTCCCAAAGCTTTCCAGCCACTGGTAGGTAAGACAGGCTTGGCTGAATGTCGCTGGAACATCGCAAAAGGGAACAAGGAGGACAGGCGGGCAGAGTTCCTGAGCAAGCATGGCGCCTGTGCGTGGACAGCCTCCTGTCTGTGATGCCTCGCTTCAATTTTCTCCTGTAAGCTCTGCACTTCCTCCATCATTTCCAAGAGTTTGCTCATAGTGGCTACTCTGCCACCACCCAGGATTTGGGCTTCTGGAATCCAGCGTAAGTAGCGCTGGGCCCACACCTTGATTTCCGGCCCCTCGATGTGAGGCAACAACAAGCCATGGTAGTCTGTGGGCTTACTGTGCCAGTTGTCATAGAACTCTCGAGAGTTGTCCTGGAGCTCGTCTGAAGAGTTAATAAGTTTACTAATTCTCTTGCCTAGAAGGTTTTTGATTAAATGATCTGTTTCTTCCCTGAAAAATCCTTTCTTGGGAGATGACTTAGACTGGGTAAGTGGCAAAGAAAGTTGTCGTTGATGCTTTGAAAAAAAACAGAAAAGAGAATATTTGGTTAAGAGACAAGGTTACAGCTATTTTCATCATCACGGTCATCATCCTAGTGTGAACAGTGTCAAGAGAGATCACAACTGCCATCTCATGTGCACTGGTTAATGCTGTAGCACAGATGGGACTTCCTGTTCATGTTAACAGTGAGTGATCTATGATGTACCACCAAGAAATAAAAGAAAGCAGACATATGTGAGGCTGCACAGAAAGGCATGCTGGGACAGACTGGGCCTTCTGAAAAGGGTACCAACGGACACAAAGTACTTTGGAGGAACTAGTTTAATGATTAGGCCAGTCTTGGGGGCTTTTTGAGACATAGTTCCACTACATAGTCCTGGCCAACCTGGAACCCACTGTGTAGACCAGGCTGGCCTGAAACATTGGGATCTTCCAGCTTCTGTGTTCTAATCACTGGCATTACAGATTGTTGTTGTTCTGTTTTTTGAGACAGGGTTTCTCTGTGTAGCCTTGGCTGTCCTGGACTTGCTTTGTAGACCAGGCTGTCCTTGAACTCACAGAGATATACCTGCCTATGCCTCCCAGAGTGCTGAGATTACAGGCATGTGCCACCGCACCTGGTGTTTAACCTGTGGGGGGTTCCAGCTGAAGTCATATGTCTCTGTCTCTCAAACAAACACAACAGGCAATGGGAGCAGAGGCACTGGCAAGGAGGAAAGAGCTCACTTGGCCAGATATTCTTGTTTGACAGGCTGCTCAGAACAGGAACAGGACAGCATTTAAGTTTCGTTCCTGCTTGTTAGCTTTCTCAGAAGCAAAGCAAGGTGTGATGCTTGGGGCACACTGTGAGGGTGTTATGCAGACAACCCAGGGGTTGTGGAGATTCACTGGAATCTCCAAAGGAAGAGGTACAAACGGAAGGAGAAGCTGTTTTCTGCCAACTCTTCTGCTTGTAAGGTGTTCACTCCCAGTAGGAACAGAGAGCTGTAGGCAGTGGCTGATGTCTGTACATCCCATGTTTGGGGCTGAGCCAGGAGACTGCCAGGACTTTAGTGCTGGCTTGGATGACACAGTACACTTCATGTCAGCCTGAGCAATAGCCGCCTGCTCCCAACCTTGCCTCATTTACACAGCCTGCAGTCCTCTCGCCCTCTGCCAGCTCACATCTCTCCTCCCAGCCTCTCCTAGAGCCGACATCATCTGCCACTGCCTATAAGAAGAGATATCGAGGACATCACATAAGAAGTGCTTTAGCTGTCCCAGGAGCTCCTTGCCCCACAGCTGCCTCTAGTCCAGAAGATGTACAGGCTGCCACCAGGGGGCACAGCACACCACACAAAAGCTCACCTCTGGCTGACATGCTGAGGTGAGGCAATCTTGCTACACCTGCAGAAAAGGGAAGCATCCTCCCTGGGTCTGAGAACAGCAAAGAGAGTGTCATGGCAGGTCTAGTGTTCAGCAGCTGACACTGTCTCCAAGTACTGGCTGTGGCTCACCTGCTCACCTTCCTTAGACTAGAACCCTATTCCACGCCTGAAGTGGCAAGGCTCCCAGAGGCCCTGAGATTCAGGCAGGATAGGAATGACCACCGAGGCTATCAGAGAGAAATTCCAGGCCAGGTGATAGTGCTCAAGATTGCTGTTTAAACTGTGTGTCACTTAGTGAATTCTGAGACATGACAATTACTAGAATCAGGAACAAATATCTAAAAGAAAAATGAGGACTTGTTGTTTGTGGTTTAGGGGACAGGCTGGCAAACTCTAGTCCATGGGCCAAAGCTGAGGGGTGACACTGTGTAAAACACTGGAACACAGCTGTGCCCATTGCGTATCATTCAGGACCACTTTTTCCCCCACAACAGTGGAGTAGGTAGAGCTGGGAGACAGTGCAGGTCTTGACACAAAGCTTGCCACTATCAGTTTATAGTTTTATTAAGTCTTGGGCCTGGAGAGATGGCTCAGTGGTTAAGAGCACTGTGACTGTTCTTCCAGAGGATTGAGGTTTGATTCCCAGCACCCATATGTAGGTTCAGAACTAAGCCCAATTCCAGGGAATCTGATGCCTTTTTTTCTGGCCTCTGTGGGCACCAGGCAAACATGTACACAGACATACACTAGATAAAACATACCTACATATAAAATAAGATAGTAAAGTTTTTATTTTAAACAAAGGAAAAGTCTTGCAATGAAATATAAGAACTGGCAAATGCTTAGTAAAACCTTCAAGTTACCATTCCCTGTACTCTACCAGCCACACAATTCCACACAGCACAACTGTGGCAACAGCTGCCTCAGTGACAGGCCTCATCAAAGCATAGGTGGATTTGCTGAAGCACAGGGCACTGATAATGAGCCCCAATAACCCAAGTGCCACAAATTCCAACTGCACTCGGTATGAGGAGGCAAGACACCAACATAGAGATCAATAAAGTAGCCTTTGTCCTCAAACATATGGGATGGAGGAGCTGGTGTATGTGTGGGTGGGGGGGGGAGGGTGGTTCTTAAGACATGCACATCTTACTTTGAAACGCGATCCTTTCCGCTGGCTTTTGTCCACTTTTGGCTTTTCCACATAGAGAGGGTTTCTGAGCAATGTCTGTGCTTTGGGTTCAAACTGTACTGACCAATCCCACACGGTGGGCAGAGTCAAAGGCTTGCTTTGTGTGTCCTGGCTTTTCCTACCCTGCCAAAACAAGCACAGGTTACCACAGGTTCCAGGGACGGCTGGAAAGCAAACACTTGAGTTCTCAGAAACAGGCTCCAGGAAGAGTGCTCTGCTGGGACTAAGAATGAATGCACACAGGCACTGTGTTTCCAAGGCAGAGGCTCTTGGAAAGAAGGAGGGTGAGAAGGGCCTTTATTTTTTTAATGGTCTATGTCAGCTATAAGGCTGGGTGATTTCACAACAACCTGTGAGTTAACCCCTACGTTCTCAATTTGACATGTGAGGAAACTGAGGCTCAGAAAACAGAAGCAGACTCTTGAGGGTATGAAGCTCACAAGTGCAGGGCTGGTTACTGTCTAAGATACCAGGTTCTATTGTTCCTGCTTCCTCCTGACACTTGGCAATCTACCAACTCAAAGTCAGTCCCAAAGCAGGAGAGGGCTAGGGAAAGGCCCAGGTATTAACCTGGAGGACAGGCTGAGCAGGGACTAAAGTACTTTCCGTTGTAAAACCAAAGCCCAGCTACCTTGCTTCCCAGGCATCCATTCTCATCCCAAAGTAACTCTTGGTATTAAGGTAATGAAGAGAGGACATCTGGTTACCTTCAGAAAGTATAATTTTTAATTTGGCTTAATCCCCAAACTCCAAAATTTACTTCCAGCTTAATATTTACAATATAATCTTGGGCTAAATACTATTTTGTTTCAAGGATAACAACATATAACTGGAGTGTGCTGCAAGAATGAAATACTTTCCCAGGTAGGAACAGCTGGGATCACTAGCACATATCCAGTATTAAATACACGTCATTTTTATGGCCAGTGTTAGGCATGGAGTTTGTGAGTTGCAGCTTCTTTGGCACAGGGGTCTTTAAGAGGGACTCTTACCGTGTTAGTATCTTTTTGATGAGGCGAATTGAAGAAGAAGGTACTAAAAATAGGTATATACAGGCTATCTGACAATACAGTCAGGTAAGTCTCTGTGAACTCAAATGCTGGGGGATGCTGGTGCACCAGCTGCCAGACACAATCTAAGAAAAGCAGGAACACAGGGACCTATGTGGAAACAAGACACACATTACTTAGCAAGCCTAGACCCAGCATGAGCTGTCCTGAGCTCAGTGGACAATCATCAGGAGCTTCTGAGCCCTGCCTCTCTGGCAAACAAATAGACAGTATGTTCCAAGTGATGATCATTCTCTGGGAGACCACTTCCCTGTGGGTTAGCCTCTGAAGTATGTCAAAGATGAGCATCTAAAACTACATAATGGATCTGCATAACACAGGAGCATCTGCAATCAGCTTTGGTGATAGGGAACACTAATTCTGAACTTCAATTAAGTGAATCCCATTATTTTTGTTTTGTTTTGTTTTTGTTTCTCAAGACAGGGTTTCTCTGTTGTCCTAGAACTTGACCTGTGGATAAGGCTGGCCTTGAATTCAGAGATCAACCTGCCTCTGTCTCCTGAGTGCTAGGATTAAAGGAATATGCCTGGCTAGTGAACTCCATTCTTCTTCATAGTGTTCAACTACAAAAACAGGATGTTGTGCTGACTGCATTTTACATTTTGTCAATGAGAAGCAGTGAATGGGGACATTCCTGCCTGCCCCCACGATAATAGGTGGGGCTGGTTCAAGAGACTCAGCTGGAGAGGTTTCCTTCTTCATCACTCAGTGAGAGCCCTGAAGGCAAAGGCAAAAGCTGCAAAATCGGCTCTTATCCTACATTCAAATGTGTTTTGTTAACCTGGGTCCTCTTCTGGAAGCTACTCAGAGGTGAGCTTTGTTTGCAGTTTCTGGTGTGCTACCACTTCTGAAGCTTTCGACTTGATCCCCCAGTGATCCGGCAACAGGGTAAGGCAAGCTAAGTGACAGTATCCACCTTCTTCAGGAGTAGAGAGGGGTCTCACACGGAACTGGTAAGAAGAAGGTGCTAAGAATTCTTGGATAAAGGGCCAGATCTACAGCAGTAATATCACAGATCACACCAGCCAGTTCTTTAGAACACCAGCATGGTGGTTCTGAGAGGCTTCACACCACAGGTTATGGGCAACACCACTAAGTAAAAAGTAAAATGTACAAACCTCACTGTACGGTAAGGGCAAAGGCTCTTAAGTGTGAGTGACTCTCAAAGGACTGAACACAGGCCTTCTTTTAGTTTCTTTCCCAACTAGATACAGAGCCTGTCAGTCTCCCTTTTTCAAGACCTGCAGAATCACATCTTTCTAAACAGTATCAACTCACTTTGCCGGTCACAGTATGTGCGGCTCATTAGCCCTTCAATTTACTTCCTCCAAAGATTGAGAAATGGTGGTTTCTCTTAAGTTTGATAACATCCAGAAGAGCAGAGGTTTGGCCTGAAAGAAACCAGCTGGCATAGTGACAGCAGCTTGAGTCTCCTCAGAAACCTGTCAAGCCCTGAAGAGCAGATGCCATGGCTCTCCATTCACACAGCACGCTATGCCAAGCTGTCCCGCACCACAAACATGCTGATTAGTTCTCTAGAGGAAGAAAGCCACAATTCACACTACTAGCATGTGTACACTCTATGAATGGCTTAACTAGATACAGTTGAGCCCACTTTTCCTTTCACTAGTTATCAAAGAAAACCAAGGAGTGTGTGTTGCTGTTACCTAAGAAAGAACACTACAGTTTGGAGGGGAGCTACATGTAAACTCAGGCTGGGGTGTGGTTTGCTCATAGAGCCCTGGGGTCCTTCTCTAGCAGGGTGTGAAAATGGTGGTACTGGTATATGCCTATAATCCCAGTGCTTGGGAGATGAAAGCAGAAGGATTAAACTTCAAGTTTATCCTTGAAGACCAGCCTGGGATATGTAAGAGCTTGTCTAAAAGCAAATCAAAACAAAATATAAAACAACTCTCTGATCTGAGAGGTTGAGCCATTCATCTGAAGGGAAGTATGGTATAGATATGGAGGACACTCATGAAATCCCAGCTACTTGGGATGATGAGATGGAAGACTCAAAGAAAAAATACGCAACATCACCAAAACCCCATACACAAAACAAAATAACAATAATAGCCAATAGAAACAAGAGAGGCTGTGACTCAGCCCATGTAAAGGCTCTAGCAATGGACAGCACTAACACAAGGAAAATTTACTCTGCTAAGTATACTTTCTGTAGTAAATTTATACACTAAATATCATTTACTGCAAAGTTAAATTTAGCAAGATTTGAAGAGGTCTCTCTTCCTTAGTTATTTTCTATTAGAGTATTTCTCCTAGAATGAAACATATGTACAGCCTTACTCTGCATGAGTTAGAAGACTTTGAACATGCATACTGATGCTCTATTGACCCTGGGGAGGATTTCCACATTGTTTAAAGCATTCAAAGTCATCCTGAGATAAGCTGACTGGTTTCCCGGTGTCTGTGAGGTGTGCACTTGCACTTGGGAAGCATACATCTGAGGACAGTGACCAGATGACAGGGAGTCTCCCTAGGACTGCAACAGTCTACAGAGAGGACACTCACCTCCTCTTTGTCGTTCTGGCGGAGATGGTTACAGCGGTCCAGGAAAGAGTGGCCACCCATGATCCACTCCTTTTGGATGAGGCTCTGGAACCCAGTCCTGGTTCGACAGTGGGGGTCCATCATCACTTGCACCAGAGAGGAGAGGAGGCAGCAGAGGTCAGAAGCGGTCTCTTCTAGAAGGGCCCAGCAGCAGCACCAAGAAGGAGAAGGACAGAGTGTTACAGAGAGGCAGTGCTCTCATCCACACAGCTATAAGAATAGTTCCCAAGAGCAAGATCTCTTGTTAGACAAGGGCAGCTCAGGAGAGACAGACTGCTTCTGGCCTGTTAGGACAGGTTCCAGCACAGTGCTGCTAAGAATGGACGTGCTTACTGAACAAAGGCGACACTGAAAAATCCCCTTTCAGAACATGGCATCCATAGGTACCACAAAAGTGAGTAGCAACATTTGTTTACCGACAGCCTGCCTTACTGTGGATGATGTCTACCTCCCTTCCTTCCTGGGGAGTCACCGCTCTCTGCTCCATCCTTCACAGACTGCTTTGTACCAAATGACTTTTTCAGCCATAAGGCTCTTTCCTGTTCTGTCTAGGAGCACAGAGGCACCTGCTTCTCCTTGCCAAGCCTAGAGGCAGAATTCTCATTGACATTCTCCATGTGCCCACCTGGAATGCACTTCATACAACCCACAAGGCCAGTCCATTCACAGACTTACCCAAGACTGCTGCAAAGGCAAACACACATCTCCAGTCATGCATTTTTAGAATCTGAAGATACTAAAGCCAGGTCTACTTTCCCCATGGCCTCCTCTTTATTCCCCCTTTCTAATTAGATCCAATTTATATTAGTTTTTGAGAATGTCCTCAAGGAAGATGGTGACAGTATCTTTAGGGTTAGAGAACTGGAGATACACTCATGCTGTTCGCACTCTTTCTTCCTGCCCTAGAATTATAATGCACTGAAGGTCAGGCTCACACTCATCCCCAGTGAGCAAGGAGGAACTAGATGGGGTTAGGAGAGACACATTTGCAAATGTAAGTATGCATGCATGTGAACACACATGTGTGTGCAGGTATATGTGAAGGCCAGGTCAGAGGACAATCTTGTGTGTTGTTCCCTGGATACCATCTATCTCCTTCCTGATGTTCCCCCTCCACCCGACTGGCTTCGAACTCAGGATTAGGCTAGCCTTCCTGTACAATAAGTACCAGGGATCCTGTCTCCTCCCTGGTGCTGGCATTGAGAGCACATGCTACCATGCTGACTTTTTTTTTTTTTAATGAAGGTTCTAGAGATCTAACTCAGTGCTTCCAAAGCTACCAACTGACTCATCTTCTCTGCCCAAGGAACAGATTTTTTTTTTTTTTTTTTAGACAGGATTTCTCTGTGTAGCCATGCTGTCCTGAAACTTGCTCTGTAGACCAGGCTGGTCTCAAACACACAGAGATCCATCTGCCTCTGTCTCCTGAATGTTGGGATTAAAGGCATGAGCCCCCACCGCCCAGCTTTTAAACTTTATTAAAATCTTTTATTTGTCCTCTAGGGCTGTCAGTCTCTGACAGTTCCATCTTGAAGGCAATCTTCCTTTGCTGATGATATACCTCTGGGGACAGAGGTACAACATGAGGGACATTTTGGTTCCAAGAGAACCAGATTTCACACTGCACAGCTCTCCAGTTGGCACCTGGTTCTGGGCTCTCCCACCTCTCAGATCTCATCCCCTTTTACTAGCTATTCGGAATTTGAATACTTGTGGCGTTATAAAAATACACTTAAGGTAATGCTCCCATTAGTTTTTAAGTGTCTAGAAGGAAAAGCATAGCATTCTGCACTCAGAAGGTGCTCAACAAGAACGCTCAAAGTTAAGACAGTGAGCTAGCACCAGGTGGTCCAAACACCATAAGAAGGAACATTTTCCAACTTGCTCTTGGAGGCTACCATAAGAGAAGCACCACATAAGTGATAAACACCAGGTGTAGAAGAAACAGGAAACAATCTACTTCACATGTAGTTTTGGGCTAGAAAACTTAAGACCCTCTAACAAAGCAAGCTAAGATGGTAGGACACATCTGTAGTTCCAGAGAATTGTGAGGCTGAGGCAGGAGAATCACTTAAGCCCAGGAATTTGAGGCCAGCATGGGTAATACCTCCTAAAAACTGAAATAAAATCTAAACACAGGTAACACTTCACTTCCTATCTGAGGGCTCACAGCAGCAGTCTCTGCCACAGGTGGGCTCATGCTGCTTTTATCCACCGTGACTCAGTCCCGAAGCAGAGCAAATGCCCCTGAGGAGAGGAAAGCCACAGCCCACTACTTCACTTTCCATGGCAACTGCATAAAGCAGCCTGCATACAAACAAGAGGAATCTAAGCAGCTACAGGTCTCCTAGGTAAAAGGTCATCCCAACACTGTTGGGGAAAGACACCAAACAATTCCTTCTTGGGCTGTGAGTGGCTATGCTAAGTTCCATGCGAAAAGATGTTGTTTATACTGTAACACTGAAATTTGAAGCAAAAGTTTACAAGGTAAGGACAAGCAGAGTAAGGGAAAGAAACAAATGTACTCCCTAAGTTACATATACAAAAGCTAACTCTCAGTGAATGAGAATGGAAACAATCCCCCGTGAGTTATTACCCAAGAGGAGGACGTTCATGTTCTGTGCTTCCAGGCATTCCACAATCTCTATTGCTTTCTTCAGGCAACGTCTACACATGGAAGACGAAAACAGGAGCATTAGTTACTGAGCTTGGTGCTAGAAACAAGAGAGGCTGTTTGAATTGTTTCAGTTTTCTTTGTGTTTCTTCATGCTAAAAAGCTAGAAAAGGAAATAATCACCATTTATTCATACTCTTCTGCCTAGTTACAGATATACACAAGTACACATACACAGACGACACACACGCAAATTAATTCAAAGAGATAAAAGCAGTATCTTAGATATCCACACTCCTATATGCACTGCAGCAGTATTCATGCTAGTCAAAACATGCAAGCAACCTAAGAGTTCACTGACAATTGAGTATAACTGCGTGTGGGGTACACATGCATGTTGAAATAGTATTCAGCAGTAAAAAGAGTACACTTTGTCATTGCAGCACTATGGAAAGAATTTGAAGGAAAGATGTTAGGTGAAATAATTCAGGTGCAGAAAGACCAGTGCTATGTAATTCCACAGAGAGAACCTATAAGTGTCCAAGTCTGAAGGAACAGGCAGTGGTAGAAATGGAGAGCTAGGGTACAGCACAAATGGCAAGGAAGTGGGTTGTGGTTGTGGTGATCAACACATTAGAGCCCATGTGTTCAGATTACCACATGGTGCTCCCCACTGGGATGTATCCCATGGTGCAGTGTTTCCTCCTTCCTTCCTTCCTTCTTTTCTTTTCTTTCTTTTTCTTTCTTTCTCTCTCTCTCTCTCTCTCTCTCTCTCTCTCTCTCTCTCTCTCTCTCTCTCTTTCTTTATGGTTTTCAAGATAAGATTTCTCTGTATAGCCCTAGGTGTCCAGGCTGGCCTCGAGATCACAAAGATCTTACTGCCTCTGCTTCCTGAGTGCTAGGATTAAAGGTGTGGAATATCATGCCTGGCCTAATTTTTCCTCTGTGTTGGAATTTTAAGTAGCATACCAAATAATGGATATGATTAACAATACCCATTGTTTCTTGGTCATATTCATCCTCCATGCTACCCTCCCCCATCCCTCCTCCTTATCTTTCCAGGTCTCCTTCATGCCCCAAATAGTCCCTCTTCCATTTTCCTGGGAGAGAGGTGGAGAGTGTAAGAAAAATGTTATCTAGATTCAGTTTGAGAAAAATGTACCTTATTTTGTTGTCTCCAACCCTCTTGTCTTCCCTTATTTCAGAACTCTCTCTGTTCATGATCTCCCTTATAACCTTTTCTTCTATTTTTCAAAAAGATTTATTTATTTATTATGTATGCAGGGTTTTATGTATACAATGTTGCTTGCATGTATACTTGCACCAGAAGAGGGAACCAGATCTCATTACACGTGGTTATGAGCCACCATGTGGTTGCTGGGAATTGAACGCAGGACCTCTGGAAGAGCAGCCAGTGCTCTTAACCTCTGAGCCATCTCTTCAGCCTCTTTTCTTCTTTTTTTAAATGTGAGTAGCAAAGTCTCATGTAGCATGGCTGGCTTCAAACTTGCTATATAATAGTGGATGACCTTGAACTTCTGACCCCCATCCCCTCCCCAAAGTGCCAGAATTCTTTTTGTTGTTGCTTTGGTTTTGTTTTTTGTTTTGTTTTTCCGAGACCAGGTTTCTCTGTGTAGTCCTGGCTGTCTTGGAACTTGATCTATACACCAGGTTGGCCTGAAACTCAGAGTCTCTCACATACTAAGATTAAAGGCATGTACCACCACAACTATTTTTTTAACATCGGTATTCTACTTGTCTGTCATACATGCATAGATCTAGATCATGCATATGAGAGGAAGCATGTTGTAGAGGAATTTAACTCAGAACATGGCTGCTTGGCAAGAGATCACATCCAAAGACCTTCTAGGTCTGTGTGATCTGGCAGGAATACAGACTCTCCTTTAATCCCTGGAGGCAGAGGTGGACAGATCTCTGAGTTCAGAGGACAGCCTGGCCTACACAGTGAGTTCAAGGACAGCTAGGGCTACACAGAGAAGCCCTGTCTCAATAAACCAAAACAAAGAAAAGGCAATGTAATGCTTCTCTGAGACTTAATTCTAAAGCAAAAAGGACTCACTGACATTAATAGTGATTTTCTAAAATAATAATAATTTTAAACAGGTACAAACAAGAAACACACAAAGTTCAGACTGATATCTTATGAGAAGCCAGCGTCCTTCCTGATGGGAGGCCAGATAGGAGGTCAGCACTGTTACTGTTTTGAATGGTCATGGCTTTTCCTGTAGTCTCCAAATGTCTTACCTACTGAGTACACTTCTTTGTAAGCAGGGAGAATGTTGATCAATTCTTATCAAATGTATAAAGAAATAATAAATGGCAAACATTAAATGCAGTCCACCTCTATCATCCATCTGAGAACATACGTTCTCAGAATAATTAACCATGACATTCCAGGTATCTGTCAATTCCTCTACAATTCAGAATTAGACAACTATACAATTCATGTGCAAAACAAGGGGTTGAAATACCTGATTATATCAAGCCAGCTGCTGCTTTCTAAGAGAGAAAACCATTTTATATCTGTGTCCCAAAATTCCGTACTATTATCTGAAAAAGGAAAAAAAAAACGGGAGACTTCAGGTTATTGTCCATGACTACACCTGCCATGCCACACCCAAGACGCCTCAGGCTGTGTAGCTCAGGGGTCCCAAGTGAATGAAATAAAACACAACTGCAGACTCCCAGTCCTGGGTCAAAGAGTAAAATCATCTACTTCCTATCCACTTAACAATGTGTATCACATGTTTTGGTTAGAGATCTACAATGCCATTTCCTCTAAGTGAAACAGCTTTCTGTCTTGGTCAGACTAACTAGCCCAGTCAGTCTATGCAATGAAAACTCAAGGTCAGCAGAACAAACCCTAAAATAGAAAAGAATGTGCTAAGAAGTCAGAGTTAGGAAAAGATATCTCTAAGTATGACAAAACCCAGAGAAAAGAAGGGGAATGCCTGTGATTCCAGAACTCAGGGAGGTAGAGGTAGGTGGATCTCTGTGAGTTTGAGGCCAACCTGGTCTACAAAGTGAGTCCAGGACAGCAAAGGCTACACTGAGAAACTCTATCTGGAAAAAAAAGAATATGAGAAATGAGCTAGGTGGTGGCACACACCTTTAATTCTAGCACTAGGAGACAGAAGCAGGTAAATCTCTGAGTTCAAGATAAATGGGGGTGGTGGTGTGCTGGAGTGGTTGAAATGTTTTCACATTTCTTATTAACCAAATTGTTTTCCAGTATAAGAAACTGTACATGTCTAATGAGGGCTAAAACAAATTGAACCATTCCCACTTTGGGGGAAAAAAAATCAACTAGGAAAAACCACAAATCATTCACATTATAAATGACTGTGAAGGTCAGTGGCTCCAGGTACTTATGGTTCAAAACCTTAGAGAGGATCTTGGGGCTAAGATGTTTACGACTGGGGAATCTGGGATGCTGTGCAAGGACAGAGGAAAAGACAGCAAGGTGACCATCGCAACAGGGACCACAGTGAAACTCAGGACAGGAACAGTATCACAGTGGCAGCTGGCACTCCAGACCTCTGCCTACAGCCAGACACTTCTTGTCAGTGCCCCCAGAACCAAAGAGCAGGGGTTCACAGTAGATAATTTTACCAATGCATACCACCACTAGCTTTCACCAAATCCTGGAAGCATGGCCTGTCCCCATCTGACAAAAAGTTTTCGCTCAGCGTTCTTCTCACCTATCAGAAACAGCTGCTTAAATTTACAGTATGCACTCTGGATTTCCTGCAGGGACAGGAAGCTGCTTGATAAGTCTTCAGTTTTAACAGTTTCGTAGGGTGGCCTGTGAATGGTCTTGTAAATTCTAGGTGTCAAAGAGGAACATGAGGTTAGAAGAACAAATATGACTTTGCAGAGCTTGTTTGCCCTGAGCACTTGCCATGAGCCACAGTCTGTGTTAGAGCCCTGCAGTGAACCACTCACTTAATCCTCACTCACAGAGATCCAGTGGATGTGAAAATGTAGCTCATGTTTTGGGTCAAAACAATTTAATTACATAACCTACTCCCTCTGTTGTTTTAAGCTATTTACTTTGACTTTATCAAATTTGCATTTGAGGGGCTAGAGAGGCGGCTCAGTGGATAACAGAACTGGCTGTTCTTTTTGAGCAACTGTATTTGGCTCTCAGTAGCTCACAATAATCTGTAATTCCAGTCTCAGGGAACAAGCATAAGTGGTGCACAAGCAAAATAATCATACACATAGAAATAAATAAATAATTTAAAATTATTTTGAGAAACATCTCTATATAACACTAGAACAGTATAGTGATGTACTCTGGGACCTCGATTTGACAGCTGGTAACATTGCAGCCATCATGCCATTTTCCCACCCCTTGCCCAATCCTTCCATGAATCTCTGAACACTGTGTAGTTGACCTTCTTAATGATTAAGCTATACTGATTCCCTGCAAGATAACTGAGTGTTACAATTTATATTCCTCCAACAGAAAGTCACCACAGCAAGTAAGCAGACAGGACACACTAGTAAGAACCATACTACCTGCTCCTTGTAGAACAGTTGCTACACGGAACTAGAACAAGATGTAGATGAAGTACTGACCCGTCCAAGAAGCTCTTCTGGACTTGCAAAGCACCATCATCCTGCTCTTTGGGCAGTGCTGACATTTTCAAAAGGGCACTTCCATTGTGGCAGGACCAACACCAGATCTACAGAAAGAAAAGGAAAACCTCTGCTAGAATATTCAAAACCAAATAGGGGGCAGGTAAGTTTAGTATTTACAGTCAAACAGAGACATTTATAACTTCAAAACCAAATGGCTGGATACAGTCGATAGATTTAGTCTTAAAAATTAAAGAGAACAGGATTAGGCAGTCAGAGTCGGGCTTGTTCACAGCCTGGCATTCACCCTTCACTTGGCTTTAGGGCTAGTGACTTAAATGGTGACAGCAGCACCATTACTGTTGCTCCTAGCAGGATGGTAGCTACCGTGGCAATGTAGCTAATATGCCCCACATTTGCATGAATTAACTCACTGAAGTCTCAGGATCAGTTCATGTGGTAAGTGTGATTATTAGCCCCATTCACAGCAAGGAACTGAAGTTCAGAGACAACGACGGACTTTCTACCTGACGGCAATAAGCAGCTCAGTTCCTGCCAGCAGAGAGCGCCGCTGGGAAGATGGCCAGCTAACTATTTGACAGTGAATCTGAAACACACGGAGGGAAGCCGACCATGACCCACTCTACCTCACAGCTCTTATGCAAGACAGAATGTGGGAGACCTTGGAAAGAACAGACTTGGAGGAACAACAAAGAAAGGGGGAAAGATGAGTGACTGTGAAAGACAAGCTAAGGTGCCTAGATGTTTTTTCCTGGATACTGCTTCTGTTAATTGGAAATGATCTCAGGGTGAAGCAATGTGCCCTGGGTGCCTTGGCTAGATGTGCAAGCACAGCTTCAGTGCGCTGAAGCAGGTTCTGTAGTAGCTCTCTAGCCTTCCCCTGCTGACCACACTATCAACCTTGGCTTAAGTAATGTTGCTGGAAAGAAAAAAATTGGGAGTGTGGTCAGCAAGCCGGCTCAGCAAGTAAAGACACTTGGAGCCAAGCCTGACAACCTGAGTTCAATTCCTGGACCCACATGATGAAAGGGGTATAAAGTCATCTTCTGACTTGTGCTCACACTGCTGAATGAATGGATGGATAAATAAGAGATGAATGAGGGAAGAATGCATTCCTGAATGCATGAAGAATGAATGAATGGATGAAATACCATTTTTTCCCTCTTACTAGACACCATTCATATCACCTGCAATGAATAAACCATACCTTGGATAAGAGAACAGCTGCCTGGGCAAGAGCTAGAGTCCTGCACAGCAATTCAGGATCTGTTCTGCACTCAAGAGAATCAGAAAGAACTGTCTTGGGGTTCAGGGGACGGTGACTGTACTTAGAGTGAGTACACTGGGTACCTAATGTCACTAATATACCACCAGATAGCATCCAGGAGACCTCAGAATGAGGGATTATGAGTTCATCAGAGAGGACTGCTACCCTGGACATGGGAAGTAATGTCACCTAGAAAGTGGGGGCTGACAACTGCTTTAACACCTGACCCCCAAGGGACCTTCTCATATGAGGCTTCAGTACTCAGACACTGAAAACTGGGGGGGGGGGGGTCCCTTTGCTTCTTACTTCCTCCTCCAGTGTGACAAGAAGCAGCATGCAGAAACTACTACAAGCTTCTATGCTTGCTGCCAACTGTATGGAGTAATATTCTGAATACTGAAGCAGTCATGCCCACTAGCTGGTACAGCTTATTTGGATGCAGATGGAGGATACTTATAGTTGTGACTGGATGACAGTATCCAAAAAATTAAATGTCCCTAACATTTTTAACTACTTATTTGAGAAAAAAAAAAAGATAATCCTTTAGGGAAATACAACTGCATATCTGTTGTTTTAAAAGATGAAAATTCCAAATGTTCTATTTTACCAATAAAGACTCAGGAGCCAGATGCTGGAGTGAAAACCTGCTAGCTCACAGGGGCAGAGAAAGCACCACTAACTTCCCTTTTCAGCTCAAGTCCAGATGGGGAAAAAACCCAAAGGCTCACTAGTACAGCTCACAGCCTAGGAGGAAAAGGACAAAAAACCCAAAGCCAAACGTCTGGTAGCTCAAAGCCTGAAAAAACAAACAAACAAACAAACACACACACACACACACACACACACACACACACACACACAACAAAAGCCAGAGAGCTAGAGAGCTAAAGTCAAAGAGCTAAAGCCCAAAAAGTTCCTTCTTCTGCACACTCAGCTCCAAGTCCCTTCTACTCTTTAATCCCAGTCAGCTGGTTTCTTGCTCTGCCTCTTGACCTAGAGTTAACTTTTTAAAATCCTATATACAGAAAGCTCTTAGATTAAAGGTGTGTGATAGGGCTCAACCACACCAAATGAGAAGCAGGGTTTTACAGTTCACAATCTCGGGGTTCACAACAGGATCAAACATCCTGCAACATATCTCATTTTTCAATTGGGACATATTAATCAGAATTGTCTCACCTCATCTGAGGCACAAGGCACAACTCATTACTATTCTTTATTTCAAAGAGCAAAACCATACAGTCAACTTAGCAAAAACGGCAAGGACCAGAGTGACCTGACAAACCACACAGGCGATCAATGCAGAAGAGTTAGTGAGGGAATAAACAGAAGAGGGGCCAATAGTGAGAGCTGCAACCTGCTGAGCATGGCAAGGCCCTGGACTGGAGCCCAGCACCAAGCAAAGAGAGAGAGAGGCAGGCAGAGCGCAGAGGGGAGGAGACTGGCTGCTGTGTCAGTTCCGTCTTGGGTGCTACCTCACTGCTGTCCACGCACACTGCCACACTAAGGATGTTAGAACACAGAACTTTGGCAGATGAGGGAAGAACACGTTCCTAAAGCACCTAACAAACGTGGCTGGCTCTCCACCCATTTAGAGAAAGTTTTCTATGCCTCGGCCCCAAGGCCTGGGAGAACATGCTGTATCTAAACTTCGTGTGCAGCAGGGATAAAGGAGCTTACTCCCACAAGTGCTGTTAATTCTTTTTTTGTTTCTTCCCACAGACCCCACCCCACCCCATTTTCTGTATTTCTCCATGAAAGGCTGGAGGTAGAACCCTCAACTTCATTCCTCTCAAGCAAGTATACTTTTCCAAGTATATTACACACTGTTCTGAGACCCAGGACCCTTGTGGGTGGCCACAATACCACAACCATTTTCCACTGTGGTGACATAGGCACTGGTGGCGCAGGAGCAATGGCTAATGAACCTGCCAGTGGCTCACCGCCAGTCAGGGCATCACTACCCAACTACACAACTTGTTAATAAGTTACCACCAGAAAAAAAAAATAGTCTGAGTCACCTGAGAATGTCCTTGTTGCACAAGCCTGATGACCAGAGTTCAATCCCCAGATCATGAGCAAAGGTGCAAGGAGAAACTCAACTCCCCTCTGACCTCCACACATGTACCATGGCATCCATGTCCTCAATCCCCACTACTAATAAAATTTTTAAATGATCGATTTGATAATCTTGATCACTATATCATAAAGTGTCTAACCCACTGAGCTGAGAGTGCCTTTGACATGAACTGTGAATATTTAAACTTTAGAGAACTAATTCTTATAGTATTAAAAGGAGCTAGGCATGCTGCCATGGGAGAAAAGCAGCCATCAGTCCTTCTAGCTGTGATGCCCACAGACCACAATAATGTCTGGCTTAGAAGACAGTGCCAATGAAGCAACTGTGGCACTTTTAACTTGGGGGTAGCCAACTGCTATCTAATAGAACCTGTATTCTAAATAGTTATCCATATGCCTATAGGTAAGTATAGGTCTCACGCCTCATCAAAGAAGCCTTGTTTTCACAGCAGATAGTGACTGGATCACTGGACCCAAGCTGGTCAAATGCAGGAAACAAATGACTGGGGTGTTCAACTCTAACTAATAAACTTACAACAGTAGAAAGTTTTAAGAACTAGAGGATCAGGACACCTGCTGGGAAACAATGTCTTCAATATATGACCAGGAAGCTGCACCCATGAAACCTCAATAATATGGTTAGTTGCCTAAAAAAGAGCTGCAAAATGGGGATGCCAGCTGATATGCCAATGAGGATGGAGTAAATTTCACAAGGCCCAAGCCTAGATGAAGAGTTATGTACAAGCAATGGCTGCTGAGAGAGGGATAATCAGTCTTCTTCCCTGAAGGCTTATCTAGTCCTAAGCCATCAACACATGAATACACAAGCAACACTAAATGGACTCAAAAGGTTGTGTGTGTGCACGCACACACACATACATACATAGGTGTATTTGTCTGTATATACACATAAGCATACACATATATAACAATTACATGTTATATAGCTGTTATAATACATAATAATTAGAGATCATGAATTTGTGAAGGAATAAGGAGAGACATGGGAAAAGTTGAGAGAAGAGAGGGAAGAGTGAAATGACAGATGCTCCTGTAAAAAATCTCAGTTAAGACTGAATTTCTAAAAAATTTAAAGTGAATAAAGTGAGTTTATCATTTCACAGAAAGCAATTTTAAAAATGTTGCCAACTGAGAAAAAAATTAAGCTTTAAAGCTTTAAAGCAAGCAAGCAAACAAACAAACAAACATACAAATAAATAAATAAGAAATGTGAAAAACTAGTACCTGACATTACTTGAACTGTTTTCCTGCATTTACTCTTCTGGTAAGAGACTGGTATTAATTGTAAATATTTACATATATAACCCATGAACCAATATGTTCAAATGTGCAATAGGACAGAATGTATACCCTTCTAACTATAACACAGAATGATGGATTTAAATATGAAAAAGAGGAACAGTTCCTTGTGTTTTCAAATTCCTTTCTGTGGTTAACCTTTGTGAATGTGTCATGGAGCATATTCTGGTGCACTGTCAAGTAGCAATACTCTCAGTCCAGCTACTAACTAAACCCCCTTTCGAAACACACACACCTGAAGGTGGAGTTTCTCTGTTTTTTGTTTGTTTGTTTGTCTGTTTAAGATTTATTTATTTATTATGTATACAATGTTCTGCCTGCATATACACCTACACATCATAATAAATGAGTCACCATGTGGTTGCTGGGAATTGAACTCAGGATCTCTGGAAGAGCAGCCAGTGCTCTTATATTCTGAGCCATCTCTCATCTCTGTTTTTAACTCATCCCCAGCACACTACAGCAGACAGGATAAAAGAATCGAGCTGTTCATAGCACTAAGTGCCTTCAAAAAGAAATTTGAAACATCTCATACAACGATCTTACGGCTCACCTGAAAGCACTAGAAAAAAAAGCAGACACACCCAAAAGGAGTAGATGGCTGGAAATAATCAAACTCAGAGCTGAAATCAAAAAACTAGAAACATAGAGAACAATTCAAAGAATCAAAGAAATCAAGAGCTGATTCTTGGAGAAAATCAACAAGATAGACAAACCTTTAACCAAGCTAACTAAAAGGCAGAGAGACACTATCCAAGTCAACAAAATCAGAAATGAAAAGGGGACATAACAACAGACACTGTGGAAATCCCAACTATCATTAGGTCTTACTACAAAAAAAGCCTATATGCCACAAAATTTGAAAATCTAAATGAATGGACAATTTTCTTGATCGATTCCACTTACCAAAGCTGAATCAAGACCAGGTAAATCAATTAAATAGTCCTATATCCCCTAAGGAAATAGAAGTTGTCATCAAAAGTCTCCCATCCAAAAAAAGCCCAGGGACAGATGGTTTCAGCACAGAATTCTACCAGACCTTTAAAGAAGACCTAACTGCAATTCTCTTCAAACTATTCCACAAAATAGAAACAGAAAGAACATTACAAAACTCATTCCCCTTGGTACCTAAACCTCACAAAGACCCAACAAAGAAAGAGAATTTCAGGCCAATCTCCCTTATGAACATTGATGCAAAAATACTCAACAAAATACTCGCAAACTGAATCCAAAAACATATCAAAGATATCATCCACCATGACCAAGTAGGCTTCATCCCAGGTATGCAGGGGTGGTTCAATATACGGAAATCCATCAATGTAATCCACCATATAAACAAACCGAAAGAAAAAAAACCACATGATCATCTCCTTAGATGGTGAAAAGGCATTTGATAAAATCCAACATTCGTTTATGTTTAAAGCCCTTGAGAGATCAGGGATACAAGGCACATTAAACATAGCAAAGGCAATATACAGCAAGCTAATAGCCAACATCAAACTAAACGGAGAGAAACATAAATCATTCCTACTGAAATCAGGGACAAGACAAGGCTTCCCGCTCTCTCCATATCTCTTCAACATAGCTCTTGAAGTCCTTCCTAGAGCAATAAGCAATTAAAGGAGATCAAGGGGACTCAAATCAGAAAGGAAGAAGTCAAAGTATCACTATTTGCAGATGATATGATAATATATATGAGTGACCCCAAAAATTCTAACAGGGAATTCCTACAGCTGATAAACACCTTCAGCAAAGTGGCTAGATACAAAATTCACTCAAAAAAAAAAAAAAAAAAAAAAAAAGAAAAATCAGTGGCTCTTCTGTATACAAAAATACAGATGGGCTGAGAAAGATATTAGGGAAACAACACCCTTCACAATAGCCACAAAGGACATAAAGTATCTTGGTGTAACTCTAACCAAGCAGTTCAAGACTTGTATGAAAAAATACTTCCAGTCTCTGAAGAAAGAAATATAAAATATCAGAAGATAGAAAGATCTCCCATAATCATAGCTTGGCAGGATTAACATAGTAAAAAAGGCCATCTTACCAAAAGCAATCTACAGATTCAATGCAATTCCTATCAAATTACAATTCTTTACAGACCTTGAAAGAAAAATTCTCAACTTCATATGGAATAACAAGAAACCCAGAATAGATAAAACAATCCTCCACAATAAAAAATCTTCTGGAGGTATCTTCATCCCTGACCTCAAGCTGTCTTATATAGCAACAGTAATAAAAACTGCACGGTAATGGAATAAAAACAGACTGGTAGATCAATGGAATAAAAATAAACCCACACACTTATGGACACCTGATTTTTGACAAAGATGCAAAAAACATACAATGGAAAAAAGATAGCCTCTTCAACAAATGCTGCTGGTCTAACCGGATGTCTACATGTAGAAAAATGTGAATAGATCCATTCTTATCACCCTGCACAAAACTAAGCTCCAAGTGGATACAAAGACCTCAACATAAAACCGGACACACTAAACATGTTAGAAGAAAAAGTGGGGAAGAGCCTGGAACTCATTGGCACAGGAGAAAAATTCCTAAACAGAACACCAACAGCCCAGGCTCTTAGAGCAACAATTGATAAATGGGACCTCATGAAACTGAAAAGCTTCTATAAAGCAGAAGACATTGTCATTAGAACAAAACAACCTACAGACTGGGAAAGGATCTTCACTAACCGTATATCAGACAGAGGGCTAATATCTAGAATATATAAACAACTCAAGAAGTTAAACAGCAACAAATCACTAATCCAATTAAAAAAATGGGATACAGAGAGCTAAACAGAGAATTCTCAATAGAGGAATATCGAATGGCAGAGAAACACTTAAAGAAATGCTCAATGTCCTTAGTCGCCAGGGAAATGTAAATCAAAACGACCCCGAGATTTCACCTTACACTCATCAGAATGGCTAAGATCAAAAAGTCAAGCGACAATACATGCTGGAGAGGTAGAGAAAGGGGAACCCTCTTCCAGTGCTGGTGGGAATGCAAACTTGTACAACCACTTTGGAAATCAATCTGCCGCTTTCTCAGACAATTAGGAGTAATGCTGCCTCAAAGTCCAGCTATACCACTCCTAGGCATAAATCCAAAATATGCTCTAGTATACAACAAGGACATTTGCTCAACCATATTTGTAGCAGCTTTTTTTGTAATAGCCAGAATCTGGAAACAACCCAGATGTCCCTCAACTGAGGAATGGACACAGAAATTGTGGTGCATTTACACAGTAGAATACTATTCAGCAATTAAAAACAAGGAAATAATGAAATTTGCAGGTAAATGGTGGGAACTAGAAAAGATCATCCTGAGTGAGGTATCCCAGAAGCAGAAAGACACACATGGTATATACTCACTTATAAGTGGATATTAGACATATAATATAGGATAAACACACTAAAATCTGTACACCTAAAGAAGCTAAGCAAGAAGGAGGACCCTGGCTAAGATGATCAATCTTCAAAACTTTAGGCAGAGTGCAGGGAATTTTATGAAAGAAGGGGGAGATAGAAAGACCTTTAGGGGACAGAAGTTCCACAAAGAGAGCAACAACCAAAATATCTGGGCCCAGGGGTCTTTTCTGAGATTGATACTCCAACCAAGGACCATTCATGGACATAACCTAGAATTCCTGCACAGATGTAGCCCAAGGCAGCTCAGTCTCCAAGTGTGTTTCCTAGCAAGGGGAATGGGTGCTATCTCTGACATGAACTCAGTGGCTGACTCTTTGATCACCTCCCACTGAAGGGAGGAACAGCCTTGCCAGGTCACAGAGGAAGACAATGCAGCTAGTCCTGATGAGGCCTGATAGGCTAGGGTCAGATGGAAGGGGAGGAGGACCTCCCTTATCAGTGGACTGTGGGAGAGGCTTGGGAGAAGAGGGAGGGAAGGTGGGATTGGGAGGGGAAGAGAGAGGGGTCTATAGCTGGGATACAAAGTGAATAGATTGTAATAAATAAAAAAAAATTAATTAATTAAAAAAAAATCCAGCTGTCTTCCAAAATGCAAAATAGTCTATTCCATTTTACTGTTTTGGATGGTTATTTTCCATAAAAATATATTACTTAGACTAACACGTGTTACTTAAATTTTTTCATTAAATTTCAGGTTTAAAAAACTTTAACAGTGTCTAACTCTGTAGCCTACACTGGCCTAAAACTTATGAAGTCCATGCTGGCCTCAAACTCACAGCAATCCTCCTGCTTCAGTCTCCTTAGTGCTGGGATTATAGGCATGAGCCATTACATCCAGTTCCAACTGGAATTTCTAATATAACAAAAGCCACATAAACAAAAACTCTTTCAGAGCCACAGGACTTTTCAGGAGTGTAAAGGCATGTATGGAAACCATAGCTGTCAATCAGTGACTGAAAACTGTTGGAATGTGATCCTGTTCTATTCCAAAGAACACTTTTTGAAACTCTCAGACTTAGCTGCATCTAGTTGGAGATCAGAAAAACTCACATTGAAATATTGTATCTCTGGCTTCCTCTGAAAAAAACAAACAAACAAAAAAGCTGGCCATCTGGCAATATTCAACTGACAGCATTACAGGCTGGTACTGAAGAGCTGTCCCCTGGGCCAGGCAGAGGGACTCTGGCCCTCTGTAAGGGCCATGCTCATTACCTGCCCAGACTCCCCTGTATTGGCTCTAGGCATGTGATGGTTGTTTCACCATCTTGTCTCACACTCAAGATTCTTCTGGCAAACCAGCCTTGTGAACTGCACAGCACTTCCTTGTAATTCTCATTTTTTCTCATTCCCACAGGCTTGGTAACTCCAAGGCAACAATTAGAAGTAGAGGTGTCATCTAGTCTTCCTTTTTTTGGTCAGTGACATATTAAATATGGTTCCTATCACATTCTATTCTAGGAAAACTAAGGTGTGCTTCATGTTGTCTCTAGAGAAAACTCAGCATGCCCATCCCAAGATTAACAGCTGGCCAAAAAGAATGTTATGACTTAAGTGTTAAAGCAGGCAGGCCTATTATCCTCCAAGAGCTTTTCAATTTGTGATGACTTCAAACCTGTCCCAGGGAGCCTCATGTTTAGGAGGCTGCTTAGGGGGTCTCTGTGGTGGTATTATTATTATTATTTTATTTTTTCCCGGAGACAGGATTTCTCTGTGTAGCCTTGGCTATCCTGGCCTTGAACTCACAGTGACCGCCTGCCTCTGCCTCCTTCATGCTGGGATTAAAGGCATGTGCCACCATGCCTGGCTCCCTGTTGTATTTTTGGATTACTCTTAGACTATAGACAAACTCTGGAGCACTAAAGCCAAGTGCATTAAGGAGGAGGATGCTAGGATGGGCTAAGAGCCGCTGATGTCTCCTCTCCCAGAGTTTCCAGACATACTTACTGGTATGCCACGGCCCTGGAAACGCTGCACATCCTCTTCAGGAAGGGGAGTGGGGACAACAAAGTATGCTGGCAACCTAGAAGAGACAGCATCGGCTTTTGGTTAAGACACTTATTTCACAAAATGCAAAACCTCCCATCAGTGAATACAAGGAAGTAACACGGAACTACCAAAAGAGGACCACACTTTCCTTTTAAGAACCAGCTCAGATGAACTGCCATCCCTGGGTTGGTAATAAATATTCTGACCAAATAAGTTAGCAATCTGGATTCCAACCCTAGCTCTGCCTAAGGCTCCGCACAGCCCTGCCTCTGTCAGCAAGGAAGGCAAGTTGTTTTCTTTCTGTGTCTGTCCTCTTCAACAAAATGAGGGAGATGGAGGATGTGGGCCCATCTCTGCAACAGAGCCCCTGCCTAGCAGGCACAAGGCCATAGATTTGATCTTTAGCACTAAAAAAGGGTGAGGTTGGAAAATCTAAAAGTATATGAAGTCCAGTAACAACATAAACACCTATGTCACTTATAATTAAACTAAAAATCAGTAACCATGATGACTGTTGTCCATTTCATCACATGCTCTGAGATGGGCATGGTGGCAAATGACTTTAATCCCAACACTTAGGAGGTAGGTTCTCTGAGTTCAAGGCCAGCCTGGTCTACATAGTGAGTTTCAGGATAGCCAGGGCAAAAAAAAAAAAAAAAAAAAAGCCTGTCTCAAAACAACAACACAAAAACAAAACAATAACAAAAGGAGAAAGACCCAATTTCATAAAACAAGTTTTGCCAACAACAAATATTTAAGGAGTGTGCTTCTGTGGCAGACACCATTCTAATCCATCACGATTCACTTAATCCAACATCTATCAGGTATTCAGTATAATTATTTACATTTTACAGAAAGAAACCAGGAAATTGAGGGTCTTCCTGGGTTACAACCAGAGACCTGGAGCCATTGTGATTTCATTATCTACAGGAGAAACTTCATCTCAACAAGAATATGCCGGCTGAACAGCAGACAATGAGAAAGCTAGATTGTTCCAAGTGGGAGGGATCAAAAACATGGGCACACTGGCTCCTAGTCAACAGACTCCTCCCTAAGAGCTGTAAAGATGTTTCCCTCGAAGAAGTTGAAATAAAGCCTCCTGACACAGAAGGCCCCTGTGTGGCTCAGCAGCAACGGAGTAATCAGATGATGTTTGCATATACGCTACATGTTTAACCTCAATCTGTCAAGCATCAAGTCATGGAACAGAGACATTTTTTAAAAAAAGTTTTTGTGTATATGTATGTGTCCCTGAGTGTATGTCTGTGTACCATGTCCATGCAAGTGACTTCAAAAACCAGAAGAGGTGTTGGATCCCTAGTCCTCTGCAAGGCCAGAAAGTAGTCTTATCCACCGTTCCGCAAGCACCGTAGAAAGATGGATCTTTAAAGTCAAAGAGTTCAGAACACAAATGACTGAGCCATTAATCAATTCCCAGGAGGTGGACTAACATACTAAATATCACGAGGGAATGTGGTCATCAAACTCCACACTGTGGGAAACAATTAGCAAACAGTTTGATATCCTCAAGAAAAAAATGATGGTGTGAGTACCTACACATAAAGCAATTTAAGAAATGGCAAAAAATGCTACTCCAAATCTTTATTAAGAATAAATTAAAAAGATGAAAGAGAAATGTTTCCAAAATCCTATGTTCATATAATCCTAGTATTTGGGTGGCCAGCCTGGGACATATAGTGAAGCCCCGTCTCAAAACACACGCACGCACGCACGCACCCACGCACCAAACTTCTTTTTACCTCCATGCAGACAATTTTAAAAGGACAAAGATCCCATGAGACCATGATGTATACTAAGGTCTGTGAACCACTGGTCATGGCAAAGGCCCTCAAGTCACAAACAGAATTAAGACTTTGACTTTTGAAGTTCTGAGGTACTTACATTTTCTTATATACTTGCCTGAGTAGGTGGGCAGTAAGCTAACCTTTCTTTAGGGATGGTCACTAAAGTAAAAACACTTTCACAGAACAATGGCTTTAAACTCAAACTGCCCATTAAAAGTAGAGTGAAAAATTAGAAAATTACGAAAATCCAGGCTTGAGTCCCTGATTACAAACCAGAAGCTTAAAGCTCTCCAGGAATGCAGGGGATTAAAACTGCTGTTCTGGAATGTTCTGGAATGCCATGCTATCAGGGTAGAGCAGCATCCCTTGGGAAATGCAGGCTCGGCTCACTCCACCTGCCCAGTCAGCACCTGCTTATCTAACACTGGGAAGCCCTGACTGGACTGTAACTCCCACACGGGCTACTGAGGAGTTCTCAATGCACCTTCTTCAATACTGTGTTCTATTAAGCTGCAGTGGGCCCTGGACCTAAATAACTCTGCATGTCTTCCCCACCTAGTAAGATTAAATACTCCACAGTGTTAACTCTCTGGTTAACGTCATCTTACATGAAGCTGTTCATCCACAAAAAGAATATCTAGTAAATCTGAGTCCCTGTCCCTGAGCACTATTGAAAAGCACCACACCAGGCACAGGGTAGAGGGTGTTCTCACCTATCCCATTTAGCTCCAGTGGATCCCAGGCAGTCTGAGACTATGAGCAATTAGTCTTCCTCTTCAAACAGCCCCTTGAAGTAGCAGGATAAGTTCAGAGTAAAGAGCCTTTCTTGGGGCAGCTTCAGTTGTGGAAGCTGGGAAGCTGGTCAACCCAGTCATGGCACAGCTATAGTCTGGTGAGGGTAAGCCAAGCGCAGAGCTATATCTCGCTGTGTTGCCACTGGTTCATGGGTCCCTCTGCAAAGCACCCACTCCATGGAGCTATATACCTTCTTGTATCTCCACAAGGAAGTGGAGTGAAGTAAGGATTTAGGAGTTGAAAAAGAGAAGCAATAGGCCTGTGACACCCAAACAGTCAGCTACAGTTTCTCCTTCTTTCCTAGACAGAATAGGGGAGTGGGTTGCCCTGTCCATGTTTCAGATTGGTTGAAATCAAAGCTGCTATGCTGAAGAAACCGGAGACAGCCCAATATAAAAAGTGCTATGAACCAACAGTATTTTATGGAGCTGTCAGCAGACTGCTAAGAAGTTATGTTCTCAAATGATAAGACTCAAGTTTCTAAAAACAGATCCACAGAGTCATCCTTTAAAAATGTAGGCCAGATCACTCCCTGCTTCTGCTCAAACTCCCCCTCACTGTTCTCAAAATGAAAAGGGATAAATTCTTCTGGAAGCATCCAACCATCCCTTCTCCTTACCCCTTTCTCTGGCCTGCTCCTCCCTAGTCCTTAGGCTTCTTGCTGAAGCACACACAGCCCTGCCCTGGATGTTCCTGCCTACCAGGCTTCTCTGACTCTCCTTCTCCTGGCTCTGATCAAAGGCCACTTAGCCCTAGGACCTTTCTGACCACCCTCTTCTCCACCACCTCCAGCTCTCCCCACCTTTTTCCTGATCTGTTTCTCCACAGAACTTTTTTTTTATACTGATATTAAAACCAGGGCCTCATACATGACAGGCAAGTGCCCTATTTCACCAAGTATCAGTCTCAATAGCTCTCTACCTTAAATTTTTTTCTATGTATTCTTGTGTGTCTGATGTTTGAGTGCATGTGTGGCCAGGCAATAGTTTTCAGGAGTCAGCTTTCTACTTCTGCATTAGGTTCTGAGATGAACAGCAGGATCATCCAAACTGCTTTACCTGCTAAGCCATCTTTTTCAGAAAAGGTCTCTCAATGAATCTGGAGCTCACCAGCTGGTTAGACTGGACAGCCAGCAAGCCCCAGGAATCAGGTTATCTTGACCTCCCCAGCACTTCCATTACACATACATTTCTTTTACATGGGTTCTGGGGATCAAACTGAGGTCCTCATCCTTGTGTGGGAAGCACTCTACCAACTAAGCCATCTTCCCAACCCTACTGTTGAGTGTCTTAATAGATGCTCTAAGGACTTCTGTTAAAAGCTTCTGTCAAGCCTTGACAGCTGTCTCCAACATCTCACACAAACAATAAAAATAAAAGGTGTAGTTGAAGGAAGGGATGTGTACATAGTTGATGGCAGTGCCAGACAACACAATCTCTGAGGCGGTCAGTCTGATGATTCTTAAACAGCTAAACACAGTTAATCACACGTTTTGGCACTGCATTAGATTATATACCAGAAAGAAATAAAAAGCATATCCTCATAAAACTTCTACATAAAGATTTGTGACAGTTTTATACAGAAAAGCCTTGAACTAAAACAACCCAAATATCCATCAACAAAAGAAAGGATAAATAAAATATGGAATATGTTGTTTGGTAATAAAAAGAAAAAGCCAGAGGTGTTGGTACATGTCTGTACTGGATGCAGGAAGACCTTCAGTTTGGGGCTAATTTGGACTAACGAGTGAGTTCTAGACCCACCTGGGCTCTAAAGAAAGACTCTGTCTCAAAAATAATAATAATAAATAAATAAATTAAAGAGAGAGAAGGCAGTCATTTAAAGACCACCTATTCTATGTTTTGTTGTTTTTTTTAATATAAAAAGTGTCCAGAACAGGCAAATATATCATTTGCTTAGGGACTTGGACAGAGACGAAAACTGAGGCAAAATGTGGGATGACTATCAAACTTAGATTTTCTTTCCAGAATGATTAAAATGTTCTAAAACTTACTAAGATTCTAACTGTAGAACAATGTCAATACATTCAAACATAGTGTTGGGGGTTGGAGAGACGGCTTAGTGGTTTGGTTTGTTTTGAGACAGGGTCTCTCTATGTGGCCCTGGCTGTTGCTGAACTTGCTATGTAGACCAGGTTAGACTCAAACTCAGAGATCCACCTGTCTCTGCCTCCCAAATGCTGGGATTAAAAGCATACATCATTAAGCATAGCTGTGTACACTATTCTTCCAAAAGACCCAAGTTCAGTTCATAGCACCCACTTCACAGACAAGTCACAGACACCCGTGACTCCAGCTCCATGGGATATGTGATGACTCATCTTGGTTGTCAACTTGACTGTCTATGAAATGAACTACAACACAAGCTTCTGGGCACTTCTGTGAGGCATTTTCTTGATCACATCTGAAGTAGAAAGATACACTAAATGTGGGTGACACCTTCTGGCAGTCTGGACAAAAGGACAAAGAAGAGACCTGTTTTTATGGCTGCTTGCCTTCACTTTTACTGACAAGATCATCTATCTGATACTGTGGAATTCCTTTGCTGGTATCAGAACCAACTTCTTCAACATTTCAACTGAATCCTCCAACCCTTCAGTGTTAGGCTGGAACTGCTGAGATAGCCAGCCTTGTGGACTGAGCAGCTCCTGGATTCTCAGTTTCTCTAGTGTGAGGCAGCTATTGTCGGACTCCCAAGACCATACCCTGTAAGAAACCTAATAGTGTGTGTGTGTGAGAGAGAGAGAGAGAGAGAGAGAGAGAGAAAGAGACAGAAGAGAGTGAATATCATATCCCCATTCTATAAGACTTGCTTCTTCAGAGAACCCTACTATATGATCTAGGCCTTCTTCTGGCCTCCAAGAGCACCTATAGACATATATGCACATATCCACACACATAAACATGTAACTAATGGTAACAGCCGACGTGGATAGCTTACCTGTCACAGACTTTGTAGTCTTCATTCACACTCACTGTTTTGTACTTCACACCACCCTTGGTCCGATCCAGCTCCCAACACCAGTCTTTCAGTGTGTCAAACATTACAGTATGGTTCCTGGGATCAGTGGCTAAGAAAACAAAATAAACATGACAGTAAAGTCTTTGCACAATGCTGGTATTTGTTCAAATGAGCATACACACTCTGAACCTACTTTGTTACACTGAGTCTATCTTTATCAAAGGATAAATTCACACCTTAATTATTCCACTTTTCTCCACTTTCTGTCATTAATCAAAATTATAATGGGAATTTTATTCAAATGTTTATTACATTTATCATGTGTGTTGGAGAGGGAGATGGCATGCCTGTCATAGTGCACATTTGTTGAGCAGAGGACAACTTGCAGGGGTCAGTTCTCCCACCACGTGAGTGGTGGAGATTAAACTGGAATTGACAGGTCTGAGCCATCCCACTGGTCCAAGCTGTCTCTACATACTGTAGGAAAGGAGCTGTTTTGTTCTTAAAGATTTATTTTCATTATTTTATGTTTATATGTATGTATCTGTTTCTATACTCCAAGTGTGTGGAAACCTGTGGGGTCCAGACAATGGTGCTGGAGTTACAGGCAGTTGTGAGCCATACAATATGGGTGTTGGGAGCTGAACTTGGTCCTAGGGAAAAGCAGCAAGCACTGTTAACTGCTAAGCCGTTCCTCTAGCCCTATGAAGATATTTTTGTTCCACTCCTTATAAAAGTAATTCCTAGCTCCATTCTCAGTCATCTTCCCATGAGATAATTTACATAAAACAAAACCCTGTGAAACACAGAAAGACGGGCTTGGCACGAAAGCTAATAAAGGAAGTATTTTTAGCCCTACCACATGTGTATAACATGGCACACTGATCAGAACAGCATGTCAGACTCTGGAATGAAAATCCTTCTTCAGTTTGTGACGTGCTACTTGCAAGAGACCTGTCCAGGATGGCACGTTGGTTACTGAAGGCCATAAACAGATCAGAGAGTTACAGTGAACAAAGTGGCCAATAGCCAAGGTCTACATCATGGTGACAGGAACTTTGGCTACTAAATCAGCAGTGTTAGAACAAAATGTCCAGAAGTACTGCCTAAAGCTCAGCAGAAATGGCTGTGGCCTTTCTCCAGACAATCACTGACTGCTGGAAGTGGATGCACATCAAAAAACAAAAACAAAAACAAAAACAAAACCCCACCAAGCTTCCTGGAAAAAAGGCAAGTGTTTGCTAAAACCACCCCAGCTGCTTCTGTTAAATAAAATTATAGTAAAAGTACCTAGAATAATGACAATAACCAATGTTTACAAACAAATTTCTTGACTGCCAACATTTTATCACCTGATCTTACATTATATCATAGTTGAAACACATTAAAAATATTGTATAAGTGGGATGGAAAGATGGTTCAGTGGTTAAGAGCAGTGGCCTTAACCAGCCTACCCAGGTTCGATTCTATCACCCACATGGCAGCTCTTAACTACCTATAACTCCAGTTTCAGGGAATCCAATGTCCTCTTCTAACCACAATGGGTAACACGCACACATGCAGGCAAACAATCAGACATGTAAAAACAACTAAATCCAAAAAGATATAAGACAGGAACAGTACTCACTCCTATAATGTCAATATTTAGAAGGCTAAAGTAGAATTGAGTTTGAGAGCAGCCTGAGCTACATACATATTAGAACCCTGCCTCAAAATAAGACTATAGACAGACAAACAGATACCATGTCTATCTATGTAGCATAAAAATACTAGGCTGAGGGGGAAAGATCCATTAGTAATGTGCTTGCCTTTCAAGCATGAAGACCTAGTTTGGTTCGGGCAGGTGCTTGTATTCTCAGCACTGTGGAGGTAGAGAAGGAAGGATCCGAACTAAAAGGCACTCCATTAACAAAACCATACAAAAAACTAATGGCTGCTGCGCTGTGGTGGCGCACACCTTTAATCCCAGCACTTGAAAGGCAGAAGCAGGCAGATCTCTGAGTTTGAAGCTGGCCTGGTCTACAGAGTGAGTTCTAGGACAGGCAGAGCTGCACAGAGAAACCCTGTCTTAAAAAACAAAAACAAAAACAAAAACTAATGGCCAACCTTTACTCCCTGGACCTCCCAATGAAGGTTAGGAGGAAAAACAGAGAAGGATGGAATTACAATAGAATAAAGGTTCTATATACTCTGGGTACCTGGTAGAAAACAAACAAACAAAAACAAAAACCAAACACCAGCTAGTCATACAACTACCAAGTTCCAAAGGAAAGGGTTTAACATACTGACCATGTGTTGGCAAGCCTAGAAACTGTCCTAGCAAGAACCAGACCAAAAACATCAGGATTGGTGCTACACACCTTTAATCTTAGCACTCAAGGACAAAGAGATGAGAGGATGCATCTCTGAGTTTGAGGCCAGCGTGGTTTTGATTTATTTTTTATTTTTATTAATTACACTTTATTTACTTTGTATCCCCCCTGTGGTTCCCTCCCTCCTACACTCCCAATCCCATCCTCCCTCCCCCTTCTCCACACATGCCCCTCCCCAAGTGCACTGATTGGGGAGGTCCTCCTCCCCTTCCTTCTGATCCTAGTCTATCAGGTCTCATCAGGAGTGGTTGCATTGTCTTCCTCTGTGGCCTGGTAAGGTTGCTCCCACCTCAGGGGGAGGTGATCAAAGAGCAGGCCAATCAGTTCATGTCAGAGACAGTCCCTGTTCCCATTACTAGGGAACCCACTTGGACACTGAACTGCTATGGGCTACATCTGTGCAGGGGTTCTAGGTTATCTCCATGAATGGTCCTTGGATGGAGTATCAGTCTCAGAAAAGACCCCTGGGCCCAGATTTTTTGGTTCTGTTGCTCTGCTTGTGAAGCTCCTGCAGGGAGAAAACGGGAAAGAGGACAGGAGTCTACCACAGAGGGCTTCTAAAAGGCTCTACCTGCAGGGTATCAGAGGCCAGCCTGTTTTAGATAGTGACTTCCAAGGCCAGTTAGGGTTACATAGTAAGACCCTGTCTTCAATAACAGTTTTTGTTTTGTTTTTTTTTTTTTTAATTAAAATGTACGGAAAATGCAGAACTCATAAAACTGAAGTACTGTTTTTTAAATATGAATCAAGAGATGCCCATATATAATTAGTCAACACAACCAAAACTGCACACCACCACCAGGCCAGAATCAGAATAAAAAGAGGCAGAATTTCTAAAAATAGAGATGATTATTTCTCAAGTGTGAGACCAATAGATGTACATATAAACTGTGGTAATCAACAAAAAAAGCCATGCTTATGTCTCCCAACATTGTAGCTACATTATAAAGAACCGTCTGTAACAAAGATGAACTTCTGAGACAAATTTCCTGTTTGACTTACTAATATTAATGAGAACTATATTTCCCATACATAGCCCATCACGAATAATAGGTTCCTTTCCTTCTTTGAAACAGGGTCTCTGTGTATATCCCTGGTTGGTCTGCAATCTGGTTCCTAAATCAGGCTTGCACTGAACTCACAGATATCCACCTGCCTTTGCATTCAAGAATTGGGCCATTAAGCCAAGATAACAGGCACTTTTATTCTCAACTAACTCTCATATAATGAATGTATCCTATCTGCCATGAATTTAATACTTAATAATCTTCACAAGAGAGATATTAACAATTTTTAAAATGAGAAAATACACCAGGTAGTGGTGATACACACCTTTAATCCCAGCACTTGGGAGCCAGAGGCAGGTGGATTTCTGAGTTCTGAGTTGACGGCCAGCCTGGTCTATAGAGCTAGTTTCAGAACAGCTAAAGCTACCACAGAGAAACCCTGTCTCAAAAAACCAACCAACAAATAATAAATAAAATAAGAAAACACAAATACACAGGCATTTAGAATCCTAAAAGGACATCACCAAGAAAGAACTTCTTCTCTACAACATACAGTCAAGATGTTAGAAATACAAAGCAGAAGATAGGGAGATGGCTCAGTGGGTAAAGTGCTTGGTATAAAAGCATAAGGACATGAGCTCAGATCCCTAGAATCTACTTAAAAATGGGGTTGGGTGTAATGGCCTCCGCTTTAAATCCCAGCAGAGGCAGGGAGATCTCTGTGAGACTGAGGCCAGCCTGTCTCCACAGTAAGCTCCAGGATAGCAAGGACTACTTAAGAGAGCTCTATCTCAAAAAACAAGCCAACAAGAAAAGCCAGGCAGGCACAGCAGCACTGCAAATCAGCACTGAAGGGAAGGAGGTAAGCAAACAGAGTGGATCCCTGACACTCACCAGCCAATAAGCTCTAGGTTCAATGAGAGATCTCGTCTCACAAACTGAAGTGGAGAGGAATTGTGGAAAATATTTGACAATATTGTACACACATACCTACATGAATATGTACATACCACACACAATCCATATAACGATAACCAACAAGAAACAAGGTTACATTCCCACCAGCAGTGGAGGAGGGTTCCCCTTTCTCCACATCCTCTCCAGCATGTGTTGTCACTTGAGCTTTTGATCTTAGCCATTCTGATGGATATAAGGTGAAATCTCAGGGTCGTTTTGATTTGCATTTCCCTGATGACTAAGGACGTTGAGCATTTCTTTAAGTGTTTTTCGGCCATTTGTTTTTCCCCTATTGAGAATTCTCTGTTTAGCTCTGTACCCCATTTTTTAATTGGATTACTTGATTTGTTACTGTTTAACTTCTTGAATTCTTTATATATACTGGATATTAGCCCTCTGATATAGGGTTGGCGAAGATCCTTTACCAATCTGTAGGCAGTCGTTTTGTTCTGATGACAGTGTCCTTTGCTTTACAGAAGCTTTTTAGTTTCATGAGGTCCCACTTATACTCAAGTACACAATAAGGACATTTGCTCAACCATGTTTGTAGCAGCTTTATTTGTAATTGCCAGAAGCTGGAAATGACCCAGATACCCCTCAACTGAAGAATGGATATAGAAATTGTGGTACATCTACACAATGGAATATTACTCAGCAATAAAAAACAAGGAAATCATGAAATCTTCAGGTAAATGCTGGGAACTAGAAAAGATCATCTTGAGTGAGGTATCCCAGAAGCAGAAAGACACACAGGGTATATACTCACTCATAAGTGGATATTAGATATATAATATAGGATAAACATACTAAAATCTGTACACCTAAAGAAACTAATCAAGAAGGAGGACTCTTGCTATAAAATGCTCAATCCCCATTCAGAAAGGCAAAGAGCATGGACATCAGAAAAAGGAGAAAACAGGGAACAGGACAGGAGCCAGCCACAGAGGGCCTCTGAAAGGCTCTACCCTGCAGTGTATCGAAGCAGATTCTGAGACTTATGGCCAACCTTTGGGCAGAGTACAGGGAATCTTATGAAGGAAGTGGGAGACAATAAGACCTGGAGAGAACAGGAGCTCCACAAGGAGAACAACAGAACCAAAAAATCTGGGCCCAGGGGTCTTTTCTGAGACTGATACTCCATCCAAAGACCATTCATGGAGATAACCTAGGACCCCTGCACAGACATAGCCCATGGCAGTACAGTGTCCAAGATAGTTCCAAGTAATGGGAACAAGGACTGTCTCTGACATGAACTGATTGGCCTGCTCTTTGATCACCTCCCCCTGAGGTGGGAGCAACCTTACCAGGCCACAGAGGAAGACAATGCAACCACTCCTGATGAGACCTGATAGACTAGGATCAGAAGGAAGGGAAGGAGAACCTTCCCAATCAGTGCACTTGGGGTGGAGAAGGGGGAGGGAAGATTGGATTGGGAGGGGAGGAGGGAGGGAGCTACAGGGGGGATACAAGGTGAATAAACTGTAATTGATAAATTAAAATAATAATTTTTAAAAAAAGAAAAGAAAACAACAAAACTCTCAGATAGACATAATCACTTATACCTATAATCCCAGCATTTGAGAGGCTAAAGCCACTAGTTGGAGGCTACCTTGTACTACATAGTGAGTACTAGGCCAGGCTGGGCTATAAGTGAGACCATGTCTCAAAAATTTATACAGACAGACAGAGAATAAAACATTATTAAAAGCTCTTTGAGGAAAAGACCAATTCACCTACAAAGGCCAACAATCAAAATAACATCAGCAACCTTAAAATCTAGGAAAGCATGGAACAATATATTTAAAGTACTGAAAGTAAATAATTACCAACCTAAATTGCTATAAACAGCAAAGCTATCTTTTAGAACTGACAGAGAAATAAAGATATTTCAAGACCAGCACAAGGTCAAAATCGTAACAGTACATAAAAGAATAAATTTCATGACAGTAATACCTAAACAAAAGAGAATTAGGATTTCATCACATCCAACAAACTAAACTAGCAAACCCCTAATACTAACAGCAGAAAGACCTAGCAAACAATAATCCACCCAACCAGAAAAAAAAAATTAGTAGAATTAGTAAATATCTCTCAATATTCACTTTAAGTATAAATAGCCTCAACTCACCAAAAATTAAAACAAATAAAGTGAAAGATGCAAACAGGCCGAATATATTTTAAAAACCAGCTCTAGGGACTAAGAGATGGCTTTTGCAATTACAAGCAAATATTGCTCTTCCAAAGAACCCACATTTGATTCCCATCACCCATGTTGGATGACTCACAAACACCTGTAACCCCAGCTCCAAAGAGACCTGACACCTCTGGTCTCAAGCGACACCTAAAAAAAAAATGCATAGATATAACTTAAAATGACAAAAATTAACAGATCCAATTATCTACCATCTCTAGGAAACAGCTGACAGAGCTGGCACAGACTGAAAATTAAAGGATGGAAGTCAACCTATAACAAATGAAGTTCAAAATAAGCTGGGTAACTACTCTGTTACTTGAGGTATACTTGAAACCAAAATAAGGACAGATAAGGAAGGCCACTATATAGTAATAAGGGACAATTCATCAAGAAGACATACAAATAGTGAATGTATATGCGCCAAACGCCAGGGCTCTCGATTACATAAAACACAGTAATAGTAAACATACATGTGCCCAAAGCTAGGACTCTCAATTTCATAAAGCAATCACGAATGGGCATTAAGGTCTAATAAGTCCTGATAACAGCAGGTTACTTCATAGCCCCACCTCATCTTTGGATAAGTCATCCAAATGAAAATAGAATGAGGAAATCCCAGAGTTAAACGATACCATAGAGCAAATGGATCCAATAAAAATAGAATACACCCTATTCTTCTCAGCAGCCCATGGAGCTTCCTCTCAAATACACCGTATACACTTTAGGATGCAAAGCACGTCTTAGCAAACACAGAAGAACTGAAATGTTTCTTGTCCTCATCAGATCATAGTGAATAAAAGAAGAAATCGACAGCAACACAGGCTGGGGAGATTATTCAATCAATAAAGTGCTTTCTTTACAAGCAAAAGGACCCCACAGCATATATTAAAAAAAAAAGCCGGGTAGTTGGTGCATGGTGCATACCTTTACTCACAGCACTTAGGGGCACAGGCAATCAGATCTACATGAGTTCAAGGCCAGCCTGCTCCAGGACAGGCAGGGCTATAAACAAACCCTGTCTCAAAATTAAACAAACAAACAAACAAAACCCAGCCAGGTATAATGGTATGCACTTGTAATCCTAGCATTGGGAAAGCTGGACGGCAGAGAAGGTAGACCAGTAGGGCTGGCTGGCCATGTAGCCTAGCATGCTTGGTGAGTTCCAGGCCACCTGGAACTAGAGACCCTGTCTAAAAGAAAAAGAAACAGAAAAGAAAGAAAAGGGGATAAAATGTAGACAGTGCTTGAGGAATGACAACAAAATCATTATTCTTTCATCTAAGTCATCCATAAATTCCAGAATGTGACAGTGTCTCTGAAACATCTTGCATCTCTAAGCCTAGCACACACTCTTAGCAGCCACACTCAGTATGGCTCACTCCTACCTTCTGCAGGGTCAGGCCCACAGCCAACACTCAGCAGATGCTCACTCTTGAACCAGCCAACCAGATGTCTGTGACAGCTGGACCAGGGTCACTAAGCACCCACTCCATGTGGAGAGCAATGGGCAGAGCAGATACACCAAGGGAGACGTGAAGAAGAAAGCAGACACCTGAAAGCACATCCATGCTGCACACTTTCTGCTTGTTTTACATTATATTTACTCCTTTGCTTTGTATGCGTGCAGGGGTGGAGCAGAGCAGAGTCAGAGGACCTGGTTTTCTCCTTCTACCATGTGGCTCCTGGGACTGAACTCAGGTCGTAGGGCCCTTACCTAATGAGCATCCCAGCCTTGTTCTCAAATTTGTTTTTTTGTTTGTTTAATTTTGAGACAGGGTTTATTTATAGCCCTGCCTGTCCTGGAGCTCTTATTTGTAGAGCAGGCTGGCCTTGATTCATGTGGATCTGATTGCCTGTGCCCCCTAAGTGCTGTGACTATAGAAATGCACCATCTACCCAGTTTTGTTTTGTTTTTTTAAAATATATGCTGTGGGGATCATACCCGGGTCCTTTTGCTTGTTAAGTTCCAGGCCACCTGGAATTGGAAACCCTGTCTCAAATGATATTCACTCTCATTCTCCTCTCTCTCTCTCTCCACACACACACATACACACACCACAAATTTGTGTATCACTAGTAGGTCTTCAAGTTTTCCCTTATCAAGCCAGACCATTGGAGTGTTTTTCTTATGAACAAATGTCCTGTTTTCACCAAATATCTATTAGATATTATGCTCTATTTCAAACTTTAAATAATATATGATGTACTCTAGAATCTTAAGTAAACCCAAGTATTTATGTAGAAAAAAGAACTTAGGGACAAATCGGGTTATTTTAAATCATCTCAGTTTTTTTTTTCCTTTTCAATAGTTTCACATTTTCAGTATATTATCTTTTTTTTTTTAAACTCAGAAAAATTAAAATTCATCGGTGTGTGTGCACTCACCTATGCATGTGAGGCCAGAGGCAGACACCAAGTGTCCTCCTCTACTGCTCTCCAACTTATTTTTGAGACAGGGACATTTGCTAGGAATCCCAGAGACCCAGGCAGGAAGTTCCTGAGTTTGAGGTCAGTTTGGGCTACAAGGAGAGACAAAACCAAAGACAAATAGGACGGCTCCTGAGTGCTGTGCAGTGATGCTCAGAAGATCCTTACCTGTGCTATCCACGGCAGCTGCATAGGAAAACAGAAACAGTCTTTTCAGCAGTAAACGAGTCTGGGTATGATGGACAATGCCACAGACAATCTGGAGAAGAAAGAACCAGTGGATACAGTTATGCCCTTGATACAGCAATGCTAAAAAAAAGGTAGGAGCCAACTTATCTTTCTCTATCACACTAACAATGCTCTAGGGACACCACCACAACCCTTGCTGAAGCTTGATCTATGAGCTAGCTTTTGGAATAGTGCCAGAGTACCAGATCACTATTTTTTCAAGCTTTCTAAGAGCTCTAAATTTCTAGGGAAAATTTAAAACACAGTCTAATTCCCCAAAAACCAAGAGTTAAAAATCTGAACTGTCCTATTAGGTCAGGTCCTATCCAACATGTCTAAGACTCACAGCTGATATCAGACACTAAGCAAGACACTTAGCTGACTCACTTGTGGATGGTCTGGATAGTGAAGGGAAGGGGATAGGGATGGAGGTTGTTATTAGTATGCTTGCCTAGCTTGCACAAAGCCTAGAAGCACATGCCTATAGTCCCAGCACTCAGAAAGTAGAGGGAATCAAAGCTTCAAGCTCATTCCTGCCTACAGAGAGCTTTCAAGGACAGCCTGAGCTACACAAGCACTTGTCTAAAAAGGAAAAGAAAAAGAAAGAAGAAAGAAAAGAAAGAGAGAGAGAAGAAAGAAAGAAAGAAAAAAAGAAAAAAGAAAGAAAGAAACTGTCTACTGTGCTTTCTGTTTATTGTGTTAATCAAAAGTATGCTTGGATAAATGACTGAAATAACTATCCAAAAGGAAATGCTTTGTTTCTTGGGGAATTTTCTCTATCTACAGCTTTCTTTGCCTACTTGAAATAGATACTACAATCACATTCCCTACTCTAACTGAACTATCATATTCTCTGAAAGAAAATTAGGGCAGTACCCATGGCATGCATAACTCACTTCAGATCGGACAGTGGCTTCTTGCTGCGCGTTCCCTAATGTGAGCACTATGAGGAACAAGACCTTCACTGTCTCGGCAAGAAAAACTTAGGAAATTATAATGAATTGCAGCATTTCCTGGCCACAACAACTTGCTGTGACCACCAAGAAATGCTGCTAAATCTTGAACGGTGTACTTGGTGACTTGGCTTTGCTCATGTGACCTGTGTTCCTAGGTCCACACCCAACTGCTACCTTGTAGAGGTAAACACGGATTCTAAGGAGTTGGAAGTCAGTGTTCCTGCTGTAGACAGACTGTCAGGGGGAAGGGGGCAGCCTTAGCATTCCCCAATGGAGCCTGACCTCACTCATCACCTTCTACCCTGCAGTGGTTCAAGTTAGCCAGCACTATGCATTTGAAAGACTCATGGAAGCAAATCCAAGTCAATACAGTCATGCTTGCCCCAACTCTCTCTCACACACTAACCCAAGAATGTGATTACAGCTGAACCCAGCTTCACAAAGGCCCCCTTCCATCTCAGGCAATATAAGCAAAACCTACAGTCAGTGGGGGAAAACTTGATGGGAAATAAACCTAAAAACACATGCAACTAGTTACCCTTTTGACTTCCTCTTCCTTTGTGTACCTCAGACAAAAGTGGAGCACCCGCAGATCTTTGCAGTGGATAACAAGCTTCTCTGGGTATTTCTTCATTTGTCCAAACAGAGGTTTTTTTTTCTCATCAAACACTACAGACCAATGACAAAATCATGAGTAGAAATGAATGCTCCACGACAACAAATTAATGCTAAAGGAACACACGGACTGTTAGCTAGTGGGCTTACACTCACACATAAATCTTAAAAGAAAAAAGAATGACACACAAATGAAGAAGACCCAAGCCCAGTTTGGCTCACTTCTAACCAATAGCCTAACCCCAGGGTAAGCTGCTTCCTGCTGCACTTACCTTTCACAAAGCTGCTTACACAAAGCAACTTAGGTAGCAGTTTAACAGACTGTAATATCATCCTTACTGCTATGTATTCTGAGCTGGGCAAAGCAACAAGGGAAGGAGACACTCACCTCCATAAATCTGATCCACACAGTGGAGTGGAACATCATTTACTCCTACAATCTTATTCTTAAACTGAGTTTCCTAAAAAGAAAAAAAAGAAAACAACTATGACTCCTTTTAATTAACTCAGATGTTCAGAACAGAGCAAATTACTGTTCTCCACTGTACACTGAGAGAAAATGAGAAAGGCATTCATAGCCCCCAAGTAAGAGATGCTGCAGTACATGTAAGAAAATCCCATGAGTAACAGCTATTTCAACCCAGGAAGAACATGCCACTTCTGGGTTGCACCCAGGAAACCCACTGTGCCACAGAAAATCGAGAGAGGAAGGGCCAGTATTTCTGCATACAAATGCAAACAGGTGAACAAAAAGCTCCCTGGACAGCTCTGGGGGGCACTGGGAGAAGTCAAGGTCTGTGCAAAAGCTGTCTTTGCTCAGGACTAGGAGCTAAGCCCTGCATCAGACAGCAGGGCAGGAGACCAGCCTTGAGAGCAGCAACACTGTGCTTCGTATGAAGCAAAGAGATCCAGGGAAGCTGACACATGGGGGTCAGACACTGAGATGCAGAGCTGTCCATCCCCTACTGCTCACTCCTAAGTAGACACAGTCTCACAATGACATGCAACTAGGTTCAGATCAGAAACAACCTAAGCTCTAAGGCTGCACTCTTGATCAGTTTCACTACAGCCCTCAGTTCCTGAATCTGTGAAAAAGCTTAGCAGAGAGGAAACATGAGGAACTGTGTAAGTGAGAGGTTATTCCAACAAGTGACTCATGCTGTGCTGAATACAAAAGAAATTGGGAAAAAGCTGATGGTGACAACTTGTAAGGACAAAAGCAAGGGAGTCATGAAGCACAGGTGGCAATTTCGAGGTGGTCCTCCTGGAAGGAGCCCCTAAAGGGCAAAAGCAGACCACTAACAGGACAGATTTGTCTTTTGTTTGTGTTGAGAGACAGAGAAGCTGCAGGGAAAACAATGGAGTCTCAGCTGCACTTTTCCTACCACTCAGCAAATGCAGCTCATACATACGCTGCCGTTATCCAAGGCCGAGTCTTCATCCCCCAAGAAGGCAATCTTGAAGTCAGTGCAGACAAGTCTCCCATAGACGCCACGCTGACAGGAATCTTCCTGCACATACTTCAGGACTGTGCTGGCCTCACAAAGCAGTTGTTCACCTGATGGAAACCAAAGCAAGCTCTCCTCAGAGGCCTCAGGGATTGCACAGAATGTGAGCACTAAGCTTTTTCACTGTTTACATAAGGACAAACACACAGTACAGCTCAGTGCTTGACAGTAGCTCACTCCAGGGGCAGGAACTGCAAACTGAGGAGAGAATGTGAAGCAGAGGAGGGAAAGCAAAATGGCTCAGAGATATCTTCATGCTGGGATTTCTCTGACCTCTCACCCTGATCGTGGGAGTTTTCACACAGCTGATAATCATCTCAAAACTCTTTCCTTTGTTTGGAGACAGGTTCTCACTATATTACACAGACTGGCTTTAGGCTCCCTACATAGCCTGGGCTGTCCTTAACTCACAGTAATCCTCCTGCCTCAGCCCTCCACGTGTTGGGATTAGAGTTGTGCATCCCTGCGCCTGCCTTCCAGCTACCTTCTCCAGAGCAGATCATGTATTTTCATTACTTTGACCCAGCAGGTGTCCTGCAGCAATGGTACTTTAAGTGGAGCAAAGGCAGGCAGGTTGGCCAGCAGGGCCCCTTTTCCTGTGTAAGCCAGGGCCTCCCGGCAGCCTTCTCAGATGAAAGGGGTACTCAAGCCTTCCACAACACCTGTGTCTCATCCTGCCTCTATGCTGGAGAATGAGAGGAAAAAGGTGGTCAGGAGGGATGGGGTGCGGGTTGTCTCTCTTTCTTAATTCAAAGCATTTCCTCTCAATGTGCTACCTTCCATGCTCTATCTGCAGGAACCCAGCCCACGAGAAGCTATGGTTCCTGAAGACTGAATGTACAGCCAAAACACACTAGGGCTGGGAGTTAGGTAAGCATCCTCTGCTGCCCAGAAGAGAAATTCTACTGGTGTCTGGGTGAGGACAGGAAAGAAGGTAATATAGGAAACATAGAGCAAACTTCGCAATAACAATAAAGGAGTTTTCTCATGGTAGCAGATAACCATCTTCCCCACAGGGTCTCCCTCTGGATTTCTTCACCTTTGAATTCCCTTGTTGGCTAAAAGTTCATTTACTGTAGCTTCCAACATAAATATAAAGAATAAGCCGTCAGCCACTCAGACTCTCAAGGGTACATAGCAGACTTCTCCTTTCGTTCAAGGGGCAGTTACCTCCAAGTGAAGCACTAGGGAAACACCTGAAGATAGCTCAGTCATTAGGTCAGCCTCCAGGGAGACCACAGCATTTGAAGAAAACAAGCAAGTCAGAGCTCGTTTGGGGTTTAAAATAGTCCCAGAAAAAGTACCTTAGCTATGGTCAAGGTGAAAGGTAAGTGGGAAAGGCTTCTTGTGCTTCAGCCCCCCCGCCCCAAGAACAGGAGTGCCTCATCCTATGGTCATGCACTGCAGACCAGAAACCAGCGGGCAGTGGCTACCACAGCACATCCACAGAGACCTTCTACAACACCTGTGTCTCATCCTGGCTCTATGCTGGAGAATGAGAGGAAAAAGGTGGTCAGGCTTGGTGTGCAGGCTTGTCTGAGTACCTTATCCATATCAGACACTGACATGCAGCTGGTGTCTGGACAGGCTTTTACTCTAGGCTGAGGCACAGGGAAGCTAACTGTCAACTCAGAGCTGCACTTACAAGGCTGTCAGCTGCTATGAGATGGAAAAATACATTTAAAACAGTTAAAAACAGAGGTTAATTTCAGAATCTGCAAATCCAAAGAGGGGAAAAAAAAATCAACCATAGGAGGGAAGAATAAAAGTTTAGGCCATCATTAAAGAAAAAAGCCTTTGAAATTTAAAAACATTATTTAAAAGTCTAAAATAAAAAGTCAGGCATCCTTGTTACAGAAAAATACACAAGAAAAACAAAAACCTTTTGAAGCTGGATGTATACCTATGAGCCCAGTGTTCAGGAGACAGATGAAGAAGGGACACAAATCCCAGGCCAGCCTGAAACCTAGTTTTAAAATAAACAAAACACTTATTTTTTAAAAAAGATTTTGGACTGGGGAAAAATGGAAAAAGGGTATACAGTTGGCAAGGTCGTCCACATAAGAGAGAGACATACCACCAAGAGGTCTCTGTTCTTGAACTCACAAGTGATTAAAATTTTAATATGAGCTTAACCCCGCTCCTCTGTCTCAGAAACCGTTAACCAACCAGGGCTCCTTCATAAGGAATGACTTCAGAGTAAAGTCCAAGTGGCCCCAGCATCTCTGGTACCTGTGCTGAAGTATATCCGCTGACAGACAGGTGAGGCCCCACTACTCCTGTAAGGCCCAGGTAGCTGTGATATCCGAGAGCAACTATGGATGGAAGCAGCAAACTGCAGCATTCTTCCAGGTACTAGGACTTTCTTCATTGGAGACCAGAAAAACTGGATGAAGCCAGTTTTTTTTGAAGACACCCTCAAAAAGGCCTCATTGAATTGTGAAGTGAGGAATTCCCATTATTTCCATCAGGGTGGAGGAAAGGGAAACAGACCTTTTTTTTTTCCAAATGTTGTAACATCCAGAGCCAGGTGTGTTTTTGTTGTGATACATCATTACAGTGCCAGGAGATGAAAACAAAGGAGTTTATATATAGCAACACCAGGGATGATGTAATCTGTCTTTGGCCTCGAGCTGAATGTGAGATATGATGCTAGTATAACCGTTACCTGGCAACAAGTGAAGAGTGACTTCCTCCTTTTCTGCTACTTCCTTTTCATTTGTATGAATTTCCTAAAAATAAATAAACAAATAAATACAAGAGCAAAAAATTTCCTTTAAAGGCCTAAAATAACAATTAAGGCATACTTTCAGAAGACGTATTAAACTATTATCTACACTCGGAAACTTTGTGTTGATTTAACATGCTACTGTTATTATTTATTTATTTATTTTGTATGCACATGCAAGCACAAGCATGTGCCACAATATAAGCATGCGTATATGTGTGAGTGTATATGTGTGTTGTGTGTGAATGTTTATGTGTTGTCTGTATTTATGTGCATGTGTGTGTGTGTGTGTGTGTGCCTTTGGAGGTCAGAGAACAACTGGAGGAGACTGGTTTTCTCCTTTCACCAGTGTGAGTCCCAGTGATCAAACTCAGGTCTTTAGGCTTGGTAGCAAGGACATTTATACATTGGACTATCTTGTTAAAACTGGCCTTTAGAAAGCTACTTTTCATATTTGTGTTTAGGGGGCTAGAGTTGTTGCCTTAAATGCACAAAGCCCTGGATTCAATCCCCAACATCAAAAACAAAAGCAATCAATCAAACAAAAAAACCGATGTGGAGATATGACTCTGTTCGGTAAAGTGCTCACTGCCCTGAATTCTGTCACCTGCACCCCTGTAAATGCTGGCACAGGCATGCACCTGCAGTTCCAGTCAGGGCAGAAGGATCTCCAAGGCTCCCTAGCTAGCCAGTCTAACCAAAGAGGTAGGCCCACACTCAATGAGAGATTGTCTCAGAAAATAACGTGGAGGGCAACTACAGAAGGCACCCAGTGTCAACTTGTGGCCTCCACATACCTGCACACATGTGGACATGTACAAACAGCGTGTGGTAGAGCACGCCCATAATCCCAGCACTCAGGAAGTGGGGGCAGGAAGATCAAGATATTCAAGGACTAGAGGAAGGGCATGGGAAGAGAAGGAGGAGGGAGGGTGGGAGTGGAATGGGATGAGGGAGGGGGCTACAGCTGGGATACAAAGTGAATAAGCTGAAATAAGAAAGAGAGAGAGAGAGAGAGGAAGGAAGGAAGGAAGGAAGGAAGGAAGGAAGGAAGGAAGGAAGGAAGGAAGGAAGGAAGGAAGGAGAAAGAGAAGGAAAGAAAGAAAGAAAGAAAGAAAGAAAGAAAGAAAGAAAGAAAGAAAGAAAGAAAGAAATTAAGAAAGAAATTCAAGGTCATTCTTGTCTACATAGCAAATGTGAAGCCAGCTTGAGACTCTGTCTTAAAAAATAAAAGCAGGCAGCTGAATGGTTCAGTGGGTAAAAGCACTTGCTACCAATCCTGATGACTTGAGTTTAATTCCCAAGACCAAGCATTAGAAGAAAACTGACTCCAAGTTGTCCTCTGACTTTCTTATTAGTGCCATCACATGAAAATCAACACACTAAATACATACATAAAAATTTTAAATAGAAAAACAAAATGACAAGGTGTGTTGGCCCTAACTGTAATCACAGCACAGGGGAGCCAGATCAAGGTTATCCTTGGCTACAAAGTGAGTTCCAGACCAACCTGGACTACATAAAAAGTCTCAAAAAACAATAAAGTTAAAATAAATAAACAAATATATTTTTAAAAGATGGGCACAAAAATTCCAGTAAGTTTTAGTGATAGTCAATGTATTAGATGTTTTTTGAGATTTATCTGTTAGTTGTCCCAAGCAAAAAGGCAGAGGTAGGCGGTCCTTACATGAAGGGACAACCTAAAGGACACCTAGGCAGAGTAACACAGCTCAGACACAGAGCAAGTGAGAAATAGGGGACACGCCTGAGAGTGAGCCCCCACCCTCCAAAGAAAACCAAGGGTGGAAAGCAAAGGAAACTGTGTCTTCTCAGCAAATACAAAAGACACACACAGGGCAATTATGAAGTTAGTGCAGATCCAACTACTCTATGTAGCCTACTAGATTAGGGCTCAGTAAAGACACCTGGAATATATCACTGTCCACTCCAAGTTACTTAAAACCACAAGATGCTGCCAAGGGTTGCAATCACTTCTAGTGGGAATCAAGACCTGGCTCAAGGTCACTGTTTCTCAATAAATCTATCCTTGGAGCCCTCTATTTTGTGTCCAGCATTTATTGGATGTTCAGAGATAATTTGTAAACTTTAATGAGTGGCATTAGCAAAGTGACTTAGCACAAACACTTGTACCACAGCGAAAGAGTGGAGTCTGCCAAGCAACCTAAAAAGTATTCTTACCAAAATACCTAATCTCAGACACACCTGAAATCCCAACACGAAAGGCAGAGGGATTTGTAAGTTTAAAGCAGCGTGAGCTACACAGTAAGCCTGGGGATACAGCAAAAGACCTAGCCAAGGGCAGATGGACAGAAGGAAGGAAGGAGGGGAAGAGAAAGGGAAAAAGGACAGGAAAGAGTGAAGGAAAAGGCTGGGCTGGTGGTAGACAGGCCCATGATCCCTGTCACTCAGGAGGCTGAGGCATAAAGATAGAAAGTTCAACAACAGCCTGGGAACCTAAGGAAACCCTGTCTCAAACTAAACAGTAAAGAGGGCTAGGCTTGCAAAAAAAAATTGAGTGGAAGAGCACCTCGTTAGCATGTGAGGTCCTACGTGAGGTTCAGTGCCTAATACAACAACAACAGCAACAAAAACTAAAACAGGGCAGAAAAACACAATAAATGACACCCTGAGGATGATGTCATCTGTCAATCCCTGACTGGAAAATGCTAAAAGACACAACAGTTTTGTCAGCAAATAAACTGTGTTTATTTAATTTTACTTAGATAAAAAGCTGTGGGTAGAATAAAGAGTCTGATTGTTAAATCAAAAACTATGGCATGAGAATCAACCTGGGTGCAGGCCCTGTTAGAACTGTCAGATGCTGTAAAGATGACAGTGTCACTTGCTTACCTAGAAAAACCCTCTGTTTTGTTTTTTTGTGGTTGTTGTTTTGGTTTTTCAGACAGGGTGTCTCTGTGTAGTGTTGGCTGTCCTAGAACTCACTCTGTAGACCAGGCTAGCCTTGAACTCAGAGATCTGCCTGCTTCTGCCTCTCAAGTGCTGGGATTAAAAATATGGGCCACCAGTGCCCAAGAAAAACCCTTTTAAGATAGCCTATTTTGGAGGTAAATGTAATTTCCATCCCAGGAGATGCCACAAATCCACTCTCTGGGGACAGGCTTCTCAAACTTGGGGTGTGTCAGGGAGTTTGGGAGCCTGTTAGGGGAGGCTGAGTCTGATGCAATGTTTTGGGGGTGAGCAAGCGATTTATGTACATGTACAAGGTGTACAAGTACAGCTGCGTATTTGGGAACTCTCATTCGGAGTTTCCAGTCTCTGTCACTGTTGAAGAACTACATTAAAGCACAGCTATTTTTGTCAGGTTTTATCATCCCTCTGTGAAGAGGAAGCAAAGCGAAGCATTAAATTCAATCAGCTGTTGCAAACTGCAGCACTTGTCTTAACTAGTGAGGAGAACGTAGTCCAGGACAGAGCTGGCTGGGTAAGGACTGCCCTGCCTCAGCCTCCCAAGTGCAAGATTACTGCTGAACACCACTAGGCCAGGTCTGAAGTTCTTTCTTTAACATTCCAGAGACAAAATAATTCAGAGAAACCTTGTAGCATTTCGTACAATCCCAAACTCCCTTTCCCCAGACTACTGTTCCCAGTCCCCAGCCTCTTGGAAGGAACCATTTCTTCCCCATTAGCTGCAATGGGAGCTAACAAGAGTTAGCTTACAAAAGCAGGATGACTATCTCTCCTATTAATTTCTCTGAAAGGCTCAAAGATACTAATCAAGCGGGCTGCTCAAAGGCAGACTTGAAAACTAGACCACAAGCCTGAGGAAAAAGACACAACTTGCTCTCCAGATAACGAGACACACACAAAAAAAGCTAGGGGAGACAGAGGAACTACAAACATGGCTCTCAGAAGCCAACAGCTCTTTGAGACATAGCTGTGTCGCTACAAACAATTCCCTTGTTGATACACATCTGTCATGGTGGAATTCTGTTTACTGTCAAATATGCTAACTCTGGTCAACATCGTAACTTTGAGAAGTCACAGATGACTAAAATCATATCACCCAATGCATTAATGTCACTATATTCCTAAGGGCCACAGGATGAGGATCTAATGTCACAGCCACTACCTCATAAGATTGGCAGAGAAGAGTCAAGTGACACAAGTAGCATATATAGCCTCAAATACCTTCACCCAGTTAGGGGTGAAGGTAAAGTGGGTCTGTAGCCAGTAAAACCCTCACAGGATTTGACATTATTCTGCTGGTTTTGATGCTGCTTGAATGGCTTTCTCTGGCCACCATGACTGAGAGTAGACAGGAACACCTACTCTCCTACAACACATGCCAGGCAGAAATGACTTTAAAAACTTGAAACCCCTCCAGGCAGTGGTGGCGCACACCTTTAGTCCCGTCAGAGGGATCCCATTGGGCAGAGGCAGGCAGATCTTTGAGAGTTCGAGGCCAGCCTGATCTGCAGAGTGAGTGCAGGGACAGCCAAGGCTACAGAGAGAAACCATGTCTCAAAAAACCAAAAAGCAAACAAAAAACCCAAACTTGAAACTGCATAGGAGTGGTGGTGATCCGTGTGTAATCCAACACTCAGAGGCTGAGGCAGGGGATCATCAGTTTGTTAACAGCCTACGAAAATAAAAAGCAAGCAAATAAAAATCTTAACACTTCAGGTAGGTGTGGCGGTACAAGCTTCCAGAGTCAGTGCTGGGGAGGTGAAGCCACAGGATCCCTCATTATTCAGGCAGCTTAGCCTCAGGCCAACGAGACTGGGGTCCCAAAACACAGTCAGAAATGACCCAGACCAACCTCTGGCCTCTATAGACAAAATACTTAACAAAAATTTCGTACTGTTCTTCTTTTTATTTTATTTTATTTTATTTTATTTTATTTTATTTTATTTTATTTTGGCATTTAGAGACAGAGTTTCTCTGTGTAGCCTTGGCTGTCCTGGACTCACTTTGTAGACCAAAGTGCTGGCCTTGAACTCAGAGATCTGCCTGCCTCTGCTGGGATCATAGGCATATACAAGGCTTCCACATTGTTTTTAACCTTGTCATTTCCAAACTAAGTCTTATATGTATACACATATACATAGACACATACATATATTTTTAGTTTTTCCTGAAGCAGAATACACTATAACTTAAGTTAGAAGAAATGTGTAAGTACAAAGAAAGAAGGTTATTTATAGAAGACAGGGATCATTTAAATGAGTCCTGGAAAAGTGCTGGAACCAAGCACAGAAGGAACAAGTGCATGTAGTCCAGCATGGGAAAACAGAGTACCAAACACCTTTTCAGGACATTGTGAAGAATACTCTCCTAAAGGCACTGCTAGAGGGCTGTGGGAGCATAAAAGGCACCAAACTGAAGGGAGATGAACAGAGGACATAGAAATGACATTGGCAACATCCTTTCAGGAAATGACAATGAAGAGAAGGTATAAACAGCAACAGCAGGCAGGAACACATGGTTACTGACACTGTAAAGGTGAGAAACAGGGCTGGCACTGGCGTGGCTTAAAGCAATTTGTATACCATCTTAAGGGATTTGGGCGTTATCCCATGGGCAATAAGAGACAAGGGAAGTAGAGGAGTAAACTGAGCATGTAGTATTTACTATCTCCAATAAATGTCATTCAAGAAAAAGCACAGGGCCGAGTCAGGAGCATGAGAGGCTGCAGCTGACAAAGGCAAGTGTTCCACTCTCAGAGACAGTCCAAAGGGATGGAGTGAAGAACTGTACTGCCTGCTTGACCCAGGATCAAGAGAACCTATGAAGGGTCAGGTCAGAGGTCAGTCTGAATATCTGTGTCCAGAAAGGAGGTGGGTGCTTTGGCTGAAAAGGAAAGACTGGGTATAGCTCAGTGATAGTCCTCAATTAGGACTTGAGACCTTGGGTCCAAGCTCCAGCAATTAAAACAAAGAAACAAAGGAGGGGAAGAGGAGGAAAAAGAAACTAAAAAGGAAGACCCACTGTCTCCACTCTGAAGCACAAAGGTCAGGTCACAGGCAACATGGTGTTTGAAGAATGCGATCAATCATCTAAAGGAAGAGGCTGTGCTTAGTACAACCTTTAACTTTAAAAGCGCTGACTTCTTCCCTGGGATAATTTTAGATACATTTTAATATTGGCACCAAAATGCTAACTGAAAGTCAATCTTGTTTCAATCTTGGAAAAACCCAAAACCAACAAAGTCACTCAGGAACCACAAGTCACCCAGGAGCCACACACATTTTACAAGTATTTGGCAATTTCAACATCAGAAGACCATGGCAGAAAAGCCAACAGATTCTTAACCTGTTCAACTTCCTACCGAAACTGCCACTATTCATCACACTTCCTCAGTGCTAAAGCCAGGAAAGGAAAGGTCAGAACACAGTAAGATACTGTTGCTGCTGCTGCTGCTGCTGAAAACAATCTTATCACCAAACTGATGCAAATCCTCACCTCAAAGGACACTAAATCACCCTGTTCACCCTACATCTAGATCACACAGCGACCTCACCTATTTGGAATGCTGTCAAAAGTCATAAGACCTGTGCAGTAATAATGAATGTGTAGAACTTTGCACCGTGACAAAAGTCCTCTCTAATCACTCTGACAGACAGTAACAGTAACAGCCAACATCTAATAAGCTTTTGTTCATACCAGATACATACTCCCTATTACTATCCTATTCTCCCCATAGGCCCAGTACTCTATCCACTTCACAGATGAGGAAACTGAGGCTTAAAGACGACCAGCAACTTAAGTTTCAGAGGAGAAATGAGGCCTTGCCTCAAAGAAATAAATTCCCACATGTGCATCTTCCTCCCACTCATGACGTTTTATACCAAGGCATAAGCTGTTGTATTTACGAACACCTTGGGCAAAAGACCAGACAATGTGACCTTTGCATGAATAAATACAATCTCTTTCTTAGCGCAGTATGAATTATTGCATCACAACCTAGTAGACACTATGGACTCAAAGAGTTCTTCAACCTGCAAATACCAAAGTCTCCAGTCTTCTTTCAAACTGAGCACAGGCCAGCCTCACCGAGACAGGTGAATGATGATAAATGTTTCTTGAGCCACAAGTGCCTGGCTTGTTTAAAGGGCTTAGTATTTATTAGCTCATTTAATCCTCACAGCAGGCCTTTGAAATAATAATCATCATATCCATGTAGACGAAAGCACCAACTGGTATATGAAACAGAATTTATTCCCAGGTATTTATCCTCACCTACTCTGTACTCTTCCAGAATGCTATAATGTCTCTTATATCAAAAGGAGAAATGGAAGAAGGAAGACAGGATGATCAGTCAAGCAGCATTAAGTCAAACTGAAATCAGATCAAGTACCACAGAGAGTGCCCACAGAAGCTGGACATGTGATACATGCCTGTACTCAGCACTTGGATGGAAGACAGGTTCAGGAGTTCAAGGCCTCACCTATTCTCAGTTAGTTCAAGACCCTACATCAAAAAAAAAGATACCCTACATGAGACCCTGTCACCAAAAATGAGGGTGGGGGCAAGGAGAAAGCCTGGAAGAGTACTGATGGGAAAACAAAAAAAAGAACTGCTGTATTAGTCAAATACTTGAGAACTTTAAGGGAGAATTTATTTTACGTTAGCCCACAGTTTAGTGTCAATCCATCCACAGTTTAGTGGAAAGGCATGGCAGAACAGAGGATAAAGCAGAGAGAACAGTATACTACAAGGAAACAGAGCAAGATCTAGCCCTTAAGGACACATGCCCAGTGACCTATTTCCTCCAAATAATCTCAACTTCCTGTTGTCTACCACCTCTCAAAATGCTACCATATAATAAGTCTATCTAGGGCTTAGTGCATTCATTGGGTCAGAGGCCCCAATGACCTGACTACAAATTTTCACTACCATACCCACACTGTACTTTACTAATCTCTTAGATATTTTTTCTTGTCTTACTTTCTTTCGTTTTTTGTTTTGTTTTTTTTTTCTTTTTTGTTTTTTTTTTAAAGATTTATTTATTATATATGCAATGTTCTGCCTGCATGCATGCAGGCCTGCATTCCAGAATAAGGCACCAGATCTCATTATAAATGGTTGTAAGCCACCATTTGGTTGCTGGGAATCGAACTCAGGACCTCTGGAAGAGCAGCCACTGCTCTTAACCTCTGAGCCATCTCTCCAGCTCCCTTTTTTGGTTTTTCGAGACAGGTGTCTCTGTGTAGCCTTGACTGTCTTAGACTTGCTTTGTAGGCCAGGCTGGCCTCGAACTCACAGAGGGCTGGAATTACAGGCTTGTGCCACATCACCTGACTTCTTAGCCATTTCTTAATCCATTTAAACTGAGCCAACATTAGCTATCACACCTACTCCTCACAAGTAAATAAAGTGACACTGGTCCACTACATAGGGAAGAAATCTTGGGTTTCATTCACACCAGCCGACAGAGTAACCCCTTACAACTTACTGTTGTGTAAAGCATCAACCTCTTGGTTGCCGTGCCAGCTGTGGAGAGTTCAAGGGTTCATGGTACACTGTGTTCCAACCGTTATTAACACTGCTGTCTGGGCAAGACAGTGCTTCCCTTCAAGAGCCTACAGCCTACAGGTCATTCTAAGAGTATTTTTCCACCTCCTCCAACCAGCCAAAATATCCACTCTAACACCAATTCTATTATCATCACCTACTAACTATATCCATGCCGGGTGGTGGTGGTGGTGCACACCTTTAATCCGAGCTCTCAGAAGGCAGAGGCAGCCCAGTCTACAGAGTGAGTTCCAAGATAGGCAGGGTTACACAGAGAAACCCTGTCTTGAAGAAAACCAAAAGAAAAAAAAAAAAGATACCCACAATCCACAGTCGTGCCTTCTGTCCACCAGCACCACCCAGCACCACTTCATCTCTCACCAACGCCACTGCAATTAGGCTGCTTGCATCTGCTTTCTTTCTGATCCATTCTCTACCCTCAAGAAGGATCTTTTCAGAACACAGCCTGCTCTGGCTTAGGTATGGGATAAAGACAGTAGGAAGACTATGAAGCCCTGTTTATCCTGGTCCATACCTACTGACCAGTCTGGCCTCCTACCATGCCCTCATCACTATATCAGACACTCAGTCTTCCTTTGGCCCCTTGTATCTCTCTCACACCCTCTCATCCGGAGTTGTCTCCACAGGCATTTCCTCTTGCTTTGAATGGCTTCCTATCCCTCTTTGGCACCGAGAATTTTTTTGTGTAACTCAGTGCAAGATCATTTCCTCAGGGAAACCTTCTCTGTTGCCAGGTCCTTCCAGCCTCCTGTGTCTCTCCTATAATCATCTGTCTCCTGAAGTCAATAAGCCCTTTGGGGCAAGTCTTTGTCACCAGACTCTAATACAGGTCTGGGACACAGTGGATCTCAAAGATTTTGTTCAATTAATTAATAATTAAAAGTAGACTTCACACTTCTTATATTTTATTTTTAATTCCAGCACTTAGGAAGGAGAGGCAGAAGGATTGCAAGTTCAAGGACAGGCTGGACCTGAGTGAGGCCCTGTCTCAAAATTTGAATTAAGGGGGCTGGAGATACGGCTTCTCTGGTTAGAAGCACTTGCTGCTCTTACAAAGGACCCAGGTTCAGTTCCTAGCATGGCAGCACTATCTGTAACTCCAGTTTCAAGAAATCTAATACCTTTTCCTCGCCTCTTAGGACTGCATGTACAAGGTATACATACAATGCAGGCACAGCCAGAACACGCATACACATAAAATTAAATTAAACACACACAGAGAAAGAGAGAGAGAGAGAGAGAGAGAGAGAGAGAGAGAGAGAGAGAGCGCTTCTCGGCCTTTCAGCTAAGATCAAGTATAATAACATCTACATTTTTAAAATAAAAAGCCAAGCATGGTAACTCATACTTGAAATGCGAACCTTCCACAGCCCCAGCAGGAGGAACAATGAGAGTTTGAAGCCAGTCTGGACAACACAGTGAGCTTTAGGCCAGCCTAGATTACAAGTAGGGCCATCTCAAATAACGTTTCAAAATTCAAAACTGAAAAATAACTTTAAAACCAATGAGGGCAAGATGCAAATGAAGAATGGTTTTGCCAGAGTGGCAGGATCAGAGCTGGACTTTGTTCATTTCCAAATGCAATGTTTACTTCAGTGCTATGGGCATCCTTTCTGTTTTGTTTTGTTTTATTTATTTATTTTAAAAACAGGAAAAAAGCTTGAAAAATAAGCAGATTCTGAAATCAGCAAGAAAAAAGAAGCATATGGAAGATTAAGAAACAACAGCTAGCTATGGCCATTAGTATGGCTGGCATCACCAAATGCTCGAACCACGGCACAGCATTCTCTTAAATACCACCATGCCACATGTGGCATGAATCCAGACAGTTACTCATGAAGCAGGTCCAGAAGAACTTCAGCAGAGCATCCTCCATGGACAGACCTGGCATCATTCCAAGAGCTCTCCACAACAACCAATAAACTAGCCATCTCTCTAGCAGTCTTGTTCTTCAGGTGGTGGAAGCTCTGAATCCATCTTGGTTTCCAAGACAGGACCAGGATTCTTATGCCTTTGCACCTGCTATCCCACTATTCTTCAACTCTAACACTCACTGTAGGTGTGTAATCCTACAGCTATGGATTGTAACATAAAGTTCCTCATGGAAAATAATTCCCCACTGACTTCATTAACTATTATGTTCAATGTACAAAAAAATAAAATGTATGATTGTTAATAATCAAGAGAAATGGCTCTACTGGTTACAACACCAGACTTTTCCAAAGCTAACCCATTTTTTAAAAACGACCAATTTTCTAGTTGTGTAAGTTACAAATTACCTACATGCTCTGTCCTGCACCTGACACTCTCCCATTTGAAAGAGACAGAGCTCGCTATTATGGTATGAAAGAAAAGCAAAACACTATTGTCACTGGGGTCACACTATGTCAGGCTTTTAAGGCTGGGCTGCTTCAGTGGCATGGACTCAATTAGAATGAGGGCAAGATGCAAATGAAGAATGGTTTTGCCAGAGTGGCAGGATCAGAGCTGGACTTTGTTCATTTCCAAATGCAATGTTTACTTCAGTACTATGGGCATCCTTTCTGTTTTGTTTTGTTTTGTTTATTTATTTTAAAAACAGGAAAAAAGCTTGAAAAATAAGTCTGCCGATTTCCGAAACTTTTCCTCTACAGATCAAAAGGAGCTGGCTGCATCTGTTCTGGCTCTCACTGAGAAAAATCAACAATTCCTAGGGCCTTCAGCTGCCACTACCTCGTCATCTAAGATCACCACCCATGCTCAGACAGCACACCCTTTCCAGCAATGTCTATGCCAGATAAGATGAGAGCCTGAGAACTATCACCCAAAGGAGACATACCTACAGAGCTCCCAGCACCCTCAAGAGCTGTCAGTCTGATCTCTTCTCAGATCTATTTCTGAGGAACGGCCCCCAAATCACAGAGCTCCGGCAAGGAGGAGTCGGTACCTCATTTCACACAGCTGATAACTGAGAGTGCGAAATGGTCAACTCATTTAAACAAAAGCTAAATATCCTAGGTACCAAATGATGGAGATACTGAGGAGATGGCTCAGTGATTAAAGTACTTGCCATACATGTGTGAGGAGCAAAGTCTGAGTGCCCAGAACTCACCTAAAACACCAGATGGGTGTGGTGACCACCTTTAATTCCAGCCTCAGAAGCTGGAAAATGGGTTCCTTAGAGCAAGCAGACTAGCAATACTGGCTGAACTGGTGAGTCCTCCCATATTAATGATTAAGATGGAAGAACAATTGAGGACAACTATCATGGACCTCAAGGCCTACACATACACACAGACATGCCCACTCATAAACACACACATTACCCATATGCAAACATACACACAAGCATGTCCTAGTTAGGGTTACTATTGCTATAATGAGACACCATGACCAAAAGAAACTTGGGGAGGAAAGGGTTTTTTTAGCTTCCACATCACTATTCATCAATGAAGAAATTCAAGTCAGCACAGGAACTCAAACAGTGCAGGAACCTGGAGGCAAATCTGATGCAGAAGCCACGGAGGAGTGCTGCTTACTGGCTTGCTCTCATGGCTTGCTCAGACTGCTTTCTTATAGGACCCAGGATCTCCAGACCAGGGATGGCTCCACTTAACAATAGGCTGGGCCCTTCCAAATCAATCACTTAAAAATGCCCTATAGGTTTGTCTACAGCGAGATATTATGGAGGCACTTTCTTAGGTGAGAATGTCATCTCTCAACTAACTGTAGCCTGTGTCGAGTTGACATAAAACCAGCCATTACAACACACCAAAGAGACAGACAGACAGACAGACAGGGAGGAAGGGAGGGAGAAAGGCAGGGAGGAAGCGAGGGAGAAAAGGGGGAAAGATGAATTGATTTTCATTATGAAATTCAGACAAAAAAACTGTTGGACCCTTAGATAATTGAGGCAATAGTTACTAAAAGCCCTGCCCAAAGAAAGAAAAATCCTATCTGCAAATTTCATTTAAATTTCAAGACTGTTAACTACTGTCGCTGTTCTCACTGTTCACAGAAAGAGAAAAGACTAAGCCAGGAAAAGTGCAGTGGGACTCTAGCCTCATCAGTACAACTAAAGCTGTGCTCTTACCTTTAATCAGATCTGCCTCTGTCTTTGGACCTCCTCTCCGGATGCTGCCTTTGCATCTCAACACTTATACTCTTCCAGTTCCTCAACAGCCATCCCTTATGATCTGCTCTAGTCCAGGCCCAGCAATCAGAGGCAACACAGCACCTACCTCTACCTCTTTAGAGTGCAGCATGTCCATCAGCACACAGCATAGACGATGGCAAATAGCAGGTACAAGGGAGCACAGCAAGCACCTAAGCACATTCAGAAAGGGGCCAGCATCTCTCAGCCCAGACTGGCCTCCACCGGACTGTGCTGCTGAGGGTAACCTTGAAATTTGATTCTGCCGCTGCCTCCTGAGATCATAGGTGTGTACCCAACCACATCTGGCTTCAGGAAGGGATGAAAGAGACTGGCACTCTCAGGAAAAACGTCATAATATTGGGATCTAAAAATGGGCAGAGGTTACTTGTATGCAGAGTGGCCGATACCTTACTCAAGTCCCTTTTCTGAGAAGGCCCTCTACTCCCTAGATGAGCACTCCTATCACAGGGATTCTGGAGGAGGGTCTGCAAATAGCTCTCCATGCAACATCTGTTGTCAGAGCTCCAGCTCTAGACAACCTACAGGCCCCTAGTTACTCATACTAGCATGTCCTTCAGTCTTTCAAACTCACATTTCAAAGCCAACTCATCACCACACCATCCCTGCCTCTTACAAAGCTGGCACCTGTGGGATCTAGTTAACTCAGCAAACTACTCCTGGAACCTGGGAGTCATTCTCTAACTACTGCTTGTATCTCAGGTCTCATCCTCTGCTTCATAACATATCCAGGTCTACCCCTCCTTATTACTGTTTTACTCAGGCCATCGTCCTGTCACCTGGATGCTCCTATAGCTACCAAGTCTTATTGCCTCTGTGTGACCCTGGCCCTGTGAAAGTACTGAGACCACTTAATATATACAGGTCACCAACCCTGTCCATCCAGTACTCTGTCCAATCCACTGATCGCACAGTACAGTTCTTTTGGAAAGCTTTCTCCAAACCAGCCTTCCTCACAAGACTGACAAAGGGCCCTTTTCTGAATGCCCAACCCACTCTCTGTTGTTACAGTACTTCCCATACTTAGCTGCACTGATTGCTTACTTAGTCTGTCTTGTCAACAAATGATGCCAACTCAGGGCTTGGACTGTACCTTCATGGGTTTTTAGCTTCAACTCCCACCCTTGACAGAGAGTAAATAGTCAATGAAAAAAAATTAGTCAATGAAAGTCTACTAAAGAATATATACATCAAAACATACAAAAACAAGTAATCCCTTTTCCGGGTAATATTCTTCACTGGTAGGCACAGTTATTCAAAGAGTAAAACAACAGCTCTACAGCTAGGCTCTAGACTGCCTACCAAAGGCCCTTACGTTAAAGGTCTGACTACTGGTCTGGTGCTATTGGAAGGTGATGGAAACTTGAAGAAGTGTGGCATAGTAGAAGTCTTTGAGGCTTCCCTCAAAGAAGAGAATAGGATCCTCGTCCCTTCCACCATGAGGTCCGTAGTTTGCTTCCACCACACACTCCTGCCATGATGTGCTGCCTCATCACAGGAAAAAACAAAGCCAACCAACCATGGACTAGACCCTCCAAACACATGAGCCAAAATAAACCTTGGCTTTTTACTATCCAGATAATTACCTCAGGTATTTCCTACAGTGACAGAAAGCTAACACAGTACACACTAACGTGGCTATGGCCAGATACTTCAAATTGCTCCTTTACTTGACTTTCTGAAATATGTTCTAGTTTCACTGATAGAAGAGGTGCACATTCAAGCTCAGATTTTAAACAGAAGTTTTCTCACGGATGCTGCAGACTCTAGCCTGAATGAATCCACATACGGGTCAGTTCTAGAGAGCTAGATTCTTCCTAGAGGTGCCTGAGGAGGACTGTCTCCCTCTGAGTCTTACTGGCAGATTCATTTTCTGAAGCCTCCAGATTCAAAAAAGGAGGACAGGATAATGGCTTTGCTGCTGGGCACAGCTCTGCTCTACTAACTATATATACTCTTTTTGGCCACTGCAGGCACCAATTACTTTGATGATAAGCCAACAAAAGAGCATCTGAGGGCAGATAAGGAGACAGACATGCAGTAAGAAACTGACAATCTGTCTAGTTCAAGGTAACAATACCACACAGATGACTACATACCTGGTCTTTAAGGGCTCTCCTATTCACTCATTATACAAACCAGTTTCAGCCAGAAAACAACTTCATTTAAGAGGCTAGTTGGAGACTAGCATTTCTAGACTAAGCATCTGTTGTTACAAACACTTGAATGCAATTTGTTGGTGTTTACAATGTTGACTCATAGACGTCTTGCCTATGTCATTTATTTTCACACATTTGTCCAACCTTCTAATATAGCATAGATGTTGTCATCTACAAATGCGTTGGACAGCATTTACACTCATCATGGGACACAGCCCTTGTGCTTCAGGTTAGATACACCTATGAGTATAAGGAATTTTCATCTTAACTTTACAGATAAGGCCAATAAAACTTGAAAAGGCTAAGTAAAGTCAGTCCCCAAGGTTCTTCCAGCCAAATAGATGGTGAAGCTAGGGTTCTCCATCATAAGCCCTGACACCAGCTCTAGTGTTCTTGACCCTTAAGTGTTTGGTTTTTGTTTAATTTTTTTCCTTTGGTTTGAGACAGGATTCACATACCCAGACTGGCCCTAAATTCACTGTGTAGATAAAGATGACCTTGAGTTTCCAATCCTCCTGCTTCTACCTCCCAAATGGTAGGGTTACAGTATGCACCACCCGCTTATCCCAGGCTTCATGCTAGGAAGCCTTCCACCAACTGATTACATCTGATTTAGTTTTACGACGATATAACTGAGCAAGCATGGGAGCACACACCTTTGATCCCTGAACTTGGGAGGCAGAGGCCTCTGAGTTTGAGGCCAGCCTGGTCTACAGAGTGATTCCAGTGCAGCCCAGGCTACACAGAGAAACCCTGTCTCAAAAAACCAAAGTGGGGAAAAGGGGGAAGAGGAGGAGGAAGAGGAAGAGGAAGAAAAGGAAGAGGAAGAAGAAAGAAGAAAAAGAAGAAGATGGCGACAAGGCGACAACATAACTTCTCCTTAGAATGCACCCTTGCTCTTCCAATAGTTCATCATTTACTGAAGAAACTAAAAATGCCACTCATTCAAGGCGCATGTTGGCCCTCCAAACAAACACTCTCCCCTAGGAAAATATTCAAGTTAGAGGGGAAAAGTTAAGACATAAATACCAAAATAAATGCCAGGACCACAGGTGTGACTTCATTAGTTACCTGGCTTCTTTTACATCCTGTAAGCCACAGACAACACAAAGGGTCTACATGCTTGAAGTCTGAGAACAAAAAACTATACACACACACACACTCTCTCTCTCTCTCTCTCTCTCTCTCTCTCTCTCTCTCCAGGCATCTAAAAAGTCACTGGCTTAAGAACTACCAAGTGATAGCAAAAATAACTGTTTGGGAACAAAGTACCGCAGGCCAAATCTGATTACAGAACATAGACACTGATCAGGGATCTGTGAGCCTAACCTAAAATCCTCCATTCAGCTCCCTTACCAGGAAATATGAAAAGCCCCTCAAATGATGCTTCCCAGCAGCTGCCTTCTGAGATCCTGCTCTTTCTGATGCCACCAATATTCAATAAAACCAGTGAGCGGAAGGGGTGGGGGGCACAACAGCCCTGGTCTCAAGGGGCTTCAGACTCTGTTGGAAAACACACTCAGCAATTCTCAAGGACAGAACAGTCAACCACACCAGCAAGAACTTGAGCTGCAGCAGCCTGCACCACAGGTGAAAAGGGAGATGCTGCCAAGGGGAAAGACTGAAGGACACAGAGGGGAGGGGCTTAGCACTCCTTCCGGGAACTTTACAAACTGCACACACCTTTTCTCCCTTTCCTCTCTGAATGTCGAATTTGCGTGCATTTGAAAGTCTCTCAAATTTTGAACTTTAAAAAATGAAGTCAGCCTTCCCAATCCATGCCCTTCCCTATTCCTGGGGCATTTCTGAATTCTCTTGGATTTTTTTGTTTTGTTTTGTTTTTATTTTGTTTTGTTTTGTTGCATATCTTAGTCTCAAAAGAATCCCTTGGTGGCACATTCTTTTAATCCCCACACTTGGAAGGCAGAGGTAAGTAGATCTCTGAGTTCAAGGACCATGTGGTTTACAGAGAAGCTCCAGGACAGCCAGAGTCACACAGAGAAGCCCTGCATCAAAAAGGAAAAGAAAATCTACACTCTCTAAAATCAGGAAATTTCATTCTCTAAAACCAGAAAACAAGAGCTTAGGCCACACAGAAATGAAACAGCCACAGACCAATTGCAGGAATCCAAGCTCGGGCTTTCTTAACAAACCACGAGCAGGTGAGACCCTGAGAGAGGTTTGGCTTAGCCTGCTGGACATGGGTAAAGGCTGGGTGAGCAGGGCGATACTGGACTGATACTGTGTTATAACCTAAGCTAAGGGATGCAACTGACAGCAACTGCAGAGACACATGGCGCTGCCTCTGCGGCTCATTCTCCATCTTCCCCAGAACTGTTCTGTGCTGCTTAAATAACTGGGAGGAGTTAAAAAGCCTTGGTCAGAGGGTAAGTGTTTGCCTGTAGGCTTGCTAAGAGCTAGACCTGACCTAGCAGTAAGGAATCTTTCCAGAATCTAAAAATGCTCCTGCAGATTTATCCCTTTTTCATTGTCTCACGGAGATACAAATGCATGGGTGAGAGGGGGACAGAGGCCCCAATGATACATTCCCAACACACCTGGCAAGCTTTCCAGCTGTCCCCCTTTTCTCTGCCTGTCTTATTAGCCCCCTCCTTCCCATACCAAACCCCACTGTATGGCTGACCTTCCCAAGTTCCACAAAGCCTTCACATAAGCCCGATGCTGTGTGCAGAGCCTCCTCTGCTCTGGGCTCTTTGGCATTCTGGGCATGCCTACCTCCATGCTTTTAGAGCCATCTGGAGACCCGCTGTCTTGCCAACAGAATGTGACACTTCTACATACACAGCTTCTTTGGATTCCTAATTTTAACCTAGTGTTAGCAAATGGTAGGTACATAAAGATGTTGAACAAAGAATCTTCCAGTTATAGCTATTATTAATAATAAGAGCATCTATAAGCTGTTAGGCATCAGCCACAAGGCCAGCATGGAGCACAATAGTCAACATGTATTTTCCCTCATTCCCAAAATAAGCCTGCAGGGAAGATACCTATCCATGTCACAGGAGAGAAGAGGAGGAAGAAAGGCAAAGTCCACTTTAAGGTCATCACCAAGTGGCTGGACCAGAACCAGGAACCTCTAGAATCACAGGTTGAAGGTGCTTCTGTGACATCATGGCATCTTCTTTCTATTCCCAAAACCCCACTGTGGGCCTCAGCTGTCTCTCTGTTCTGGTCTGTCACAGCGGCTACGTTGCCCACAACACTGAGGGGTTTTCATGTACCCCAAGATGGCCCTGTGTTCTGTCTATCACATACTGAGTTCTTAGGCACTACACGCAAGGGACATAGGGGGTTCTCTTGTCACTCTCTTGACGTGGGCCATACTACTTACTCATCAGGTAGAAAGCAATGATCACTAAAAGCAGAAAAGGAAAAAAAAAGTCAAGGGATTAATTTGGGCACATGACAATCAGGCTAAGCTAAGCAAGCTGAAGTCGAGAAAGGAGGCTGGGAGGAAGGACATAGAAAGATAAAAAGTAGGCAAGCAGGTAGGCAGAGGTGAAGGAGAATGGTCAACAGTTGGTAATGAAAGGAAAGGCATGAGGTATAAAAACATGCAGACCAGACAAGGAGGCTCCGGGGACAGAGCTGAGGTACTTGCAAATGGCTTACCCCACACCCAGAACCCTAGATTCTTTTCTTTAACAGTGTTCCCCACCACAGACTAGATACTAGGGAAAATGCTGAGGTAGCAGTTTGCTTAGAGAGGGAATATGAGGTCACAGACCAAGAGTGAAGGAATCATTTTCTCTCCCAAGCTCAGGGACAGAGGCAGAAGATGATCTTAAGGAATTCAACTGTAATTCTAGAGAAATGGCATCAACACACCAAGACTTTTTTTTTTTTTTGAAAAACTGAATTCCTTCTTTTTTTTCAGGCTGTTCTCAGGTTTTTGGATTTGTATTGCTTTGTTTTTTGAGACAGGAACTTACTATGTATCCAAGGCTGGCTTTGAACTTACTGTATAACCTGATGAAGCTGCCCTCAAACTCAAGACCCTCTTGCTTTGGCTACTAAAGGGCTTAGCATACAGGCTTGAACGACATCATGTTCTTAGGTGTTTTTGTCAATTCCTAGCAAAGGCAAGTATCAAAGCCCAGCATGTCAGGAGCACTGAAAGAGAAGCTGGTAACCTGACCTTACAGAAAGGCAGGCCTCAGAGCACTTCACCACTCTAGTCAGGGCTTCCCTGCCCTCACCCAATCTTAATCCCTGCTGTTTTGGCTCCCTTCCCCAAAAGCAAGCAATAGAGGAGGTCAAGGCCACCTACCAACCAGGATGGTGCAAGATGGACACAAGAGACAAACTGGTATTATCTGTGCTGCTAAAATATGAAACCAAAACAGCATGGTCTTGCAAATGCCTCTGAAATGAACAGAAATCATTTTATTTTGTTTAAGCTAAGTATGTTTTCATTTGACTCACTTGTACCCTAAATGAGTCACTGGACACAGAGTGATAAAGGACAAAATTTGTTCTTTGACAAAAAAAGCCTGAGAGAAATAAGTGGAAAACTCAGTCCACACCACACAATGAAACTAGCAAAATGCCAAAGGCCAAATGTTAATAAGGAAAAAAGCTGATGACTGTATTCTCATTAGCTCAGAATTTTAAATATAATTAAATCATTCTCAAATGTATAAAGGAAATGAAAATGAAAAATAAACTTTCAGAGATGATGAAAATATTCTAATAGTTACCACGGTGAACTCTCCTGTCATGACACCATGGCAACCGCAACAAAACACTCCACGTACTAACACCTTAGCCAGGAAGAGTTCTGTCCTCTAAGATGATTGACCAAGCTCTGAACAGAATTCCCTCATGGCTGAATAATAATAATAATAATAATAATAATAATAATAATAATAAAATTTACAAAACCACCTATACTTATTTAACTACATTTGGGCTTCCCACATCCTAAGCTTCTGACAGCAGTCCTGCCTTTTAGCTTCATCCTCTTGGTGCTGGGGTCAAAGCCTGGGCCTTGCACATCTACCACACACTGAGCTCCACTCCAGCCCTGACAGTAACACTGGAGATGGCAGCAGGGTGTAAAGGATGGTCTGGCTCTAAGAGGAAGGCTTCCATGGCAGCTGTTTGGTTAGAATGCAGGAAATGTTGTTTGGCAGAGCCTTCGGATGCACCATCTGCAAGTTGTATGGTGTTGGATCTGACCCAGGGAGATGCCACAGGAAACACATGCAGGAAAAAAAAAAAAGCGGAAGCTTGGACAGATCATCAAACTAAAGCCACAGCTATGAAAGTGATTATTTTAGGAAGAACTTTTAATGTCGTTCCATGGCCTATTAAATCACTATCAGTGACTATCAACGCCAATGAGGTAATTTGGTGGGGGCAATAGGGATATAATTCAGTGCTATAGTGCTTGCCTAGCATACACAGGCCTTGGGTTCAATCCCCAACCCAATAAATGAATAAATTTATTAACAATAGTAATAAGTAATAAATAAATATTTGTAAGGGAAGGGGATCTGTCTGGCTGTATATTTTAATATGCCCATCAACAGAAAAAAAGCAATGTGTTTTAGATACATTGAATGCATTAAAAACCAAAGGGGAAAGTTTCTAAGTTAAAAAAAAAAAACAAAAAACTGAAAGTTGAAAATGGAGAAAGGGCTATGGTGTTATAGATTTAAAAAGCAGGGGCCATCGAGATGACTGAGTGAGTAAAAGGTACCTGCTTCCAAGACTGGCAACCTGAGTTCAATTCCTGGCCTACATTGTGGAAGGAATGAATCAATTCCTCAAAGTTGTCCTCGACACACATGCTGGGGTGTGCCCATGAGTGCATGTAAGCCAGGTGGATAAGCCAGGTGGTGGCACACGCCTGTAATCCCAGCACTGGGAGACAGAGGCCCATGGATCTCTGTGAGGCCAGCCTGGTCTAGAGCGAGTTCCAGGACAGTTCCAGAGCCACAAAGAAAAAAACTTGTCTCATATGCAAATAAATACATATTATTTACTATGAGGACTGAGGCAGAATGTCTGTTTTAGGCTAAGCTAATTTCTTCTTCATAGTATTTATCCATCAAAGTTGTCAAAGTAAGTGATCCAGCAAAAACGCATCTCGAGCTGGCCATGGTGGCCATCTGTAATCCTAGCACTAAGGCAGGAGGATTCTGATTTAAGACCAACCTAGTCTACATAGAGAGTTCAAGACTAGCTGGAGCTACACAGAGAGACACCATCTCAAAATATACATAAAGCAAAAATGTTTTCCATTTCACTATGCCTATTTAACACTCTGATCAAAAGCAACTTGGGGAAGAAAGACTTCATTTTGGCTTATCCTTCCAGGTCACAGTCCATCACTGAGGAAAGTCTACGGAGGAATGCTGCTTCCTGGCTTGCTCAGCCTGCTTTTCTATCCACTCAGGACCATACAAAACCTTTCCTGAGTTCCTATGGGCCTGGCTAGGCCCTGTCACTACTGGCTCTTTAGGACACAGTTCTTTGTTCAACAACCCTGCAGACTCACCTATAAAATGGAAGGCAATTTATAAAAAAAAAATCCACAAAACAAGTCTCTGGTACTATTATTAGTACATCCAAGTCAAACACTGACTGAACTCCATGAGCAAGTACATTTTAACCATATTTGGAATGCCATGTAAAACCGAGTGTGCATGGCAGCACTCTCAGAGCTAACATTTTCCAGGTGGGTTTTAAAGAAAACATGAGCACCATGAAGCCTTCTACTTAGCATCCTATCACAGAGGAATGCGCTTCTGTCAAAGCGATCTTCCTCCTAGTACTGCCTACTTGTCCTTTCTGTACAAGCTTTGGGGCATACCTAGTCATTAAAAATGACCAAAAACACTGGGGAGATGACTCAGAGGCTAATATTTGTTGCTCTTGCAGAAGACCTGGATTTGGTTCCCAGCACCCAAAAGGTGACTTACAACCATCTATAACTCCAGTTCCAGGGGACCACACGATATCTTCTGACCTCCCTGGGCACCAAGGACACATGTGGTACACATGCAAGGAAAACACTCATACACATAAAATAAAATAAATAAACCCTTTTTAAAACGCCAAGGTAGCCAGGCAAAGAACTGGTAACTGTGACAAATCAGAGCTGTCTGTCATCCAGCATCAGTTTCTAAGTACAAAGCCATCCAAAGTCAGTTTCTCCAGGCGGGTTGGGCTGCCCAGCTTCTCCTGTCGCCATGTCTCTACTGAGACACAAAGCCCAACAATTGACACAGAGAGATGTTTCCAATATGCATTTCTGGTGAAAAAAGCAGTTGAGAATATGATTGGTAATATTACTTCCATTTTGGTAAGATGCTTTCATGCCCATATATTGTACGCATATAACTGACAGGATATATTAGTTAGCAAGTTTGTCATTTCTTAACTTTTTTTACAGTGTTTGTGTGTGGGTGCTCACATACCACAGTGCGGAAGTCACAGGGCAACTTGCAGAAAATGGTTCTCCCCTTCCACGCCATGAAGGCCCCATAGGTTGGACTCAGGTTTACAGCAAGGCCTTCTACGCCCTGTGCCATCTCTTCCACACACATCTTTACATGTGCGGCTGGCACCAAATGAGTCTTTTTTTTTTTTTTAAGACTTATTTTTAGGTTTGTGTATGTGTGTGTGACTGTCTGCCACAAGCGTGTCTGAGGATGGCAGAAGAGGCCTTCAGGTACCCCAGATCTGCAGTTACAGGTGGTAGTGAGGTGCTGCTGGTGCTGAGAAGCAAACTTGGGTCCTCTGAAAGACCTCACAACAACCAGCACAAGTTTCTCTCTTTTACTTGTGTGTGTGTGTGTGTGTGTGTGTGTGTGTGTGTGTAACTTCATCTCATTTTTCTACAATGAACACTTTTGGCTCCTGACATAATAATTCACACAGGTGTTCCATTTTCACATGAAAAGTGGTTTTATGGGTGCTGGAGAAATGGCTCAGAGGATAAGAGCACTGATTGCTCTTCCCAAAGGTCCTGAGTTCAATTCCCAGCAACCACATGGTGGCTCACAACCATCTAAACATGAAATCTGGTTCCCTCTTCTGGCGTGCAGGTGTACATGCTAACACACATTGCATAAGTAATAAATAAATCTTTAAAAAAAAAAAAAGAAAGAAAAGTGGTTTTATACTCAAACTATCACCAGAAGGCTCCCTGGAACATAACAAGTCTGCACACTGCCAGACATTCTTTGCAACCTGCCCCGGAGGCTGAACTAGAGAGTAGGGAGATCTTTCTTCTGGGCATCAGAACCAAGTAGCAAGGTGGCCCAAGATTCCTGCCTCCTACAGACCTCAACTTCCAGAACCATCAGCTTCCCACTTAATAATAACCCTTTGAACAGATTACAAAACACAACCAAAGGGTTAGGATTATTTTACCTGTCATATTCACTGACCTAGGAGAATCAATGACAAAACAACTCAGGTTACTTTGGCAGAGAAAAAAAAAAACAAAAAAAAACAGAGTTAACTATTACCCTCCATGTTAGGCCACCAGCTGCAGTCCTTCTGGATCACAAGGGGGAAAATGTGATCATGTTTAACAACTTCAATACTTTATACACATAAAATAAAATAAATAAACCCTTTTTAAAAAGTACTGTTCCAGTACTTTGGAACAGAAAGTGCTGACTCTTGATGGAGTCTATTCTGGCTTACTGAAGGCTTCTGTTCTCTACACTGATATTTATCACAAGCCTTCAGAATCATAGCTGGCACACAGATCTTTGGAAGTTCCAAGATCTGATCAGCTCGCTTATCACCAAGAGCATGCATCACTACACTAAAAGGTGTAAAGGTTCTGGCAACTAGTCATCTGTTAACAAGCAAGCACCCAAGGAACTGTAAAATTCACAGCCAGGAAAAGTGGTACAAAGAAAGAGGTGATGGGATGGTACGTGGCTCTGTGGTAGAGCACTTGTTATCATGGTGGAAGCCCTGTGCTCTCTCTCTCTCTAGAACTATACAGGGAAAAAGCAGTATCAGGTGGCACTGGGCCTCTTCAGACTGATAGGGTTTAGGATGGTACAGCAAAAGATCAAAAATAAATAAAATACACAGACACCTTCCACTGGGTAAACCAAGAGGGTATCAGACTCAGGACTCTAAGCCACATTAGCAACACTCTCAGTTCTGCTCATCCATTTCCGGTAGTGCGATGGCTAGCAAAGCTATCTACTTAAAAATAAACTGCTTTCTCACCTCCTCCTACAATTACCTTTTAATAAACCATGCACAGTCGAGCAGAGAATGTTATCCAGTACAAACTACAGCAAAGATGCTCAGCATCCTCACAGCACTGTTTTAAATGCAAAAGAAAAAAAGAAGAAAATGCCCTCTAAAAAGACCCCAAAACTGTGACTTCAGTGAGCCGAACCACTATTTTTCCCACTACTTCTCAAAGGAAATACAGTAGGGCCTGTGGGCAAAGAGTGAACTTTCAGATGAAAGATTTCAGCGCTCCTGAACTTTGGCCACACTTTTCACTTGCAGTTTACTCTCACTTTCACTAGGAGAGGTTAAAATCAGTTACTTTTCAAGTAGGGTACTTTCAAAGAAACTGACCACATTACCTCTATGGGATACAAGGAGAGCCTGGCAAAGTGTAAGATAACTCTGCCTCTCAACTTCTGACAGATGAAGTTTTTATTTGAAAATTAAGACTAAACATAGGACCCATTTTAATACTCTCCACTAGCTGTCTTGATTTCAAGGGACATATGCAAAGGCTACAGGCACCACGTCTCTGGTTTCTCATCCCTGACCACCTGTTTCCCACCTTAACAGAGGAGGAAAGTGGGAAGAAATAGGGAGGAGTGAATATGGCAAAGCATCTGCCTGCACACTACCGAACAATTTGCACAAGTTGGGCATGGTGGTACTGCTGCCTTTAGTCCCAGCACTCAGGAGGCAGAGGCAGGCGGATCTCTGTGACTTCGAAGGCAGACTGGTGTACACAGTGCGTTCCAGGACAGCCAGGCTACTATGTAATAGACTCTGTCTCCAACAAACAAACAAGCAAAATCGGAGACGCAGAACGAACACAACTCTAAAACACGAAGTCTATTAAAGAAAAGAACGACTGCTCCAGAAGTCTTCAAAGTGGTCCAGGTCTGCTCTTGCCAACCTTCTGCCTGTGCCTTCTCTGAGTTCTGTCAACCGGCAGCCTTCCCCTTATCTGGAACTAATATCGTCTAAGTCTTGACAGAAATACCACCTTTGGCAGAATGAAAGGATGCCCTCTCCCATTATCTTCTTCTAAATACCATACAATAACTTATGTATATCGTTTACTCTGTTTCTCTCTTTACATAAGCTCCCGGGGAGCGCGATCTTTGTTCTGTTCACTGTTACTTATCACAGCCTTCAGGATAAGTACCTGGCACTCAGAAGGAGCTCAGAAAGTACTTCCCCAGTGAATGCACTTCTTGACTAAAATTGCAGATTGGAAGAGGTGAAGAAATGGGAATGAAATGGGAAGCGTGAAGAGGATTCTCTGGGGAGACACCGAAAGAGGCCAGGGGCCGACCCACATTCCCTACAGCAGCAGCCGCAGAGACGGAAGGCTGTGCACCATGTCCCGCCTGCGGCATCAAAAGGCACTAAAGGCAGCAGACAAGCTCTCAAGACTCACGAGTGAGTCCAGACTAGAGCATACCCACCAGGCTGCGCGCTGCCAGGGGAACCCCGCGGGGTCCGGACCACGCAAGCCTTCGGCGCCCTTCCGGGATACCTGGGGCTCCGCAGCCGCAGGACCTCCCCGGCTCCCGCCCATAGGCGTCGCAGCGAGGGACAGGGCCCTGCCCCAGCACCTGCCGGGCCCGCCGCAGGGGTCCGGGCCGCGGACCGCCCGGAGGGCCCAGAGCGTCCTGCCGCTCCGCCCCGCCCGGCACCCCGGCAGGAAGCGCCCCTGCCCCGGCCGCTCCACCCGCCGCCGCGCTCGCCCGGCGCTCTCTCACCTCAGGGCGCACGTACGACACGAAGGAGGGCTTGGGCGCCTTGGTACCGCCGCCACCGCCGACTCCCCCTTTCCCCAGCATCCCGCCGCCTGGCGAAGCAACGACGCACAGCTGCAGAGGCGGGGGCTCCAGCTCCGGCTCGGGCAGCGGCGGCGGCCACCAGCACCAGTGGCCGGGGCTCCGCCCATCCCTAGGGCCGCGGCCGCAGCCGCGGTACCGCCCGCATCCGGCTCCGCCGCTGACACCGTTCGCCCCGCCCAGGACGCGCGCCCCGCCTACCGACCTGGGACACGCCCACTGCCGCTCGCTCCTCCGGCGCTGGGAGGCCCCGCCCACTCCCTCGTTGACTGGCGTGCTCGGCTCCGCCATCTGAGGCAAAGCCCGCCCCCGGGAGGCCTGTGATTGGCACTGGGCACTACCTGAAGAGAGGTTTGCTCTAGCCAATCCACAGAGCGTTCTCTCCGGACTTCCCCACGATTGGATAACGAGAACGTCGCCTTTTGTCCAATGATCATGAGGTCACCAAGTTGTTTTGGGCAGTTGTTCAACGACTTTGCTTTATTTATTTGCCAGCATCTTTGAAATTCAGCTTCTGAAAGCCTGCTCAACAGACTGTCTCTGTGGAAGCTTCGAATCCACTTCAGCGACGTTCAGGCTCTAACTTTAGACAAAAGAAAAGAGACAGAGCAGACAGGAGCTAAGCATTAGACTGAGTGCCCGTAAAATGTTTGTCTCAACTTCAAAGTTTGGTTTGTTGCTTTGTTTCTAACTGGCAAGATATCAAAAGCCCTAAGACTTCTCCACAGTCCCAAGTTATCGACAAGCCTCTCTTTCTTTCTAAGCCGCAACCGCAAATAAAGCGCGCGCACGCTCGCGCATTCTTTTGAATTCCACTTTTGGGGCACTTGCCTCGCGTGAGCAAGACCAAAGTGAAATCTCTCTCTGGAGCTTTGCGTTAGACAGAAGAATGAGATGGGGTGCAGCTCGCTGGAAGTTCCATCTACTGTGAAAAGCCAATAAACATTTGCAGTTAGTTTTTCAAGTGTCAGGCACCTTGCTGTGCATTCGTCTTACCAGCAGCCTTCTCTCTCTCACCCCAAAGCTCTCCGGATATAAAATACAAGCGACACAGAAAGTGGGGATGGTTGTTCCCACCTGTCATCCCAGCACCTGGAAGGCCAGACAAGAAGTGTGAATTGGTGGCCAGCTCAGACTACTTAGGAGGTCAAGCCCAGTAGTAATGTGATTCTGGAAACTTGACACTGTCTCTGGATCTATCCCAGGAATTGGAGCCAACAAATGAAAGTTTTTAAATACCAAAAAGCGAGCTGGTTTGCCACCCCCTAAAAGTGTTCCTTCCCTCCCCCTCCCTCATGTGATACCCTTAAGAAGAAATGGGCTTGGAGGGGGTTATTAATTCTTAAGGAAATGCCCTTGTGAGGGCAGAGGGTTCTGGCTAGCCTTCCTCATCAAGAGCTCATAAAGAATGTGTCATCACTGAATGGGCCACCCCTCCCAATTTGGAATCTGTTGATGTCTTGTTCTGGAATTCCCTAGTCTCCAAAACACTGAGAAGCAACTTTCAATAAAAGGTATTTTGTTACAACAGTAGGTGTAGACTCATACATGCTTCTAGAGTCAGTTTTCACTCACTGAAAAACACTTTTTTAAAGATTTTACTTTATGTGTGTGTGTGCATGCGCCCACAGAGGATGTATCATATTCCCTGATGCTGCAGTTACAGGCAGTTGTAAGATACCCAGCATTGGTGCTAGGAAACAAATTCAGGTTAAGAACAAGTGCTCTTAACTCTGGAACTGTCTCTCCAGCCCTGGTGGAAATCTTGATTGTCAACTTGATGGAATCTGGAATGAACTAAAGACACACCTATGGGCAGGACTAGGAGGGCATTTCCAGGAAGGATTAACTGAGAGGAGAACACTCCTCTGGAGTGGACTCTGCCACCCAGTAGGTGGCCCAGATATAAACAGATAGAACATCAGCCATCAGCGCACCTCGCTTCCTGTTTTGCTTCACTCTGGAGAAGAGTGTGTTTGCCCTCATTGCTGCAACTGTTATACCCCTTCACTGACATCAGACTCCAGCCTGGACCCATGACTCTCCAGGGATCTCCTAGGCCTTCAGTGCCACCCTGGGACTCCTAAGGCGTCTGGCTCCTGGGACTGAACAGCTGCCAGTTTTCTCAGGCTCTCCAGCATGCAGACAACCATTGTTAGACTATGTGGACCACACGGTCTGTAAGCCTGCTTAGTAATTGTCTTTGTAGTATAATAGATCCTCTTCATAGGCCTATTGGTTCTGCTCATCTAGAAAGCCCTGCCTAACACACATTTTTGTTTGGTTGGTTGGTTAGTTTTTGTTGGTTTTGCAGATAGAGTTTTTCTGTGTAGCCTTGCTGTCCTAGAACTCACTCTGTAAACGAGGCTGGTCTCCAACTTAGAGATCCACCAGCCTCTGCCTCCCAAGTGCTGAGAATAACAATACCCCCGTCACACACTTCCTTTAATTAAGGAACAGTAAGAAAAGAAATGAGCAGAGAAAACCAGTTTCTATCTTGCCCTTATGGTTTTCCAGCTACCAGCATAGGTTTGATCTTTAGGGTATGGGTCAAATCTCATAAGAAGAGTCATTCCCAGCTTACTGAAAAACCCATCCTACCGAGGTCCAACTATCAGTAAAGCAGATGGGTCTGGAGAGATGGCTCAGCAGTTAAGAGCACTTGCTGCTCTTCCATAGACCCAGGTTCCATTTCCAGCACTTACAAGGTCTCTTACAACTGCCTTTAACTCCAGTTCCAGAGGATCCAGTTTCAATTTCTGGCCTCATCAGGCACAGACACATATGTGGTATCCATAAATACAATGAGGCAAAAAAAAAAACACTCATGTAAAACAAAAAGAAACATTTTTGAAAAGAACTTACAGGTGGCAGCCTGGAGATTTTGAAATATTTCAATTTACATATAGGAGTTCATAGGTAAATTCTTTCTCCTAACATTGTCCTGATTTCTCAGCAGATTCTAAACAGGAACAGATCTTAGCTTGCCCAGCAGTGTACCAGTTGCTCCCTGCTCCTCTCATACAGGGCAACATTTGATTGTGGTACACAGCTAGGCGAAGCTTAGTCATTGACATTTCCTCCTTTTTGGAGTTACTTGAGGCCATCTATTTGTATGTCTTGACCTAACAGGTGCCTCTCACACAGCAGGAATTCAACACATATCTGCAGTTGAGTGGGTGAAGTAGCTTTGTGGGAAAAACAGATCGGTAAGCATGGAAGCTACATACATAGAGTCTTCAAAAACTAAAGTGCATTGTGTATATTGTGGGGGGAGCAGGAGTCATTCTTGGATGTCATTTGTTGGGTACCACCCACCTTGTTTGTTTGTTCCTGCTTTTTCTAGACAGGGTTTCTCTGTGTAGCCTTAGCTATCTTGTAGACCCCCTTTGTAGACCCAGGCTGGCCTCAAACTCACAGAGATCCATCTGCCTCTGCCTCCCGGAGGGCCTGGATTATAGGGGTGTACCACACCCAGCACATGTACCTTGTTTTTAAAGACTGGCCCGGAGCTTGCCAAGTAAGCTAGATGTCCTAGGGATCCACCTGTCTCCACCTCTTTAGCGCTGGGATCACAAGTGCATGCCACAAAACCTGGCTTAAAACGAAACAACACAAAACAAAACAGAAACACATGTCCCTACCACTAACTTCTCCAACTGAACTCACTTCCTGGCCTTGTGTCTGTATTATTTAGTGGCTGCTTTCCCCATTTTAACTTAACCAAGTAGTCTGGTGTCTTCAGACTTTTTTTCTTTATCCTTGTGGTTGAGGTGAGGCTGAAAGATCGTGAATTTGAAGTCAGCTGTGTTACATAGTGAGATAGTGAGACAGACAGCCACACACACACACAGAGACACACAGACCCAGAGAGACGGGGGCACGAGGGAGGGAGGGAGGGAGGGAGGAGACAGTGTGTCCTTGGCCTCTGGCTATAACAAAGAGTCTTTTTCTTTTATTTTTTTATTTTTAATTTGTTTGTTTGTTTGTTTGTTTGTTTGTAAAGACAGGTTTCTCTGTGTCCCCCTGGTTGTCCTGGACCCACTCTGTAGACCAGGCTGGCCTGGAACTCACAGCAATCTGCCTGCCTCTGCCTCCAGGACTAAAGGCGTGTACCGCCATGCCCAGCTAACAAAGAGTCTTTCTATGTTCCTCTGGAGATGATGAGAAATAGACCTAGCCAAAGAAGCAATTGGCTTCTTCTTCACCTTGAGGTATCATAACAGGCGAGCCTGCTGAAAAACTTTAAATGTTGTAAATGTTAAACCCCCCCAGCTCAAGCAGTCCTCTGCCACCAATTAATGCAGTAGCTTCCACTACAACCAGGGACCATCATGCTCAGGTTATTTATTTAGTTTTACTCTCACAAAATACATAGCCCAAGCTGGTCACAGGGTTAGAAGCCTAGGGAGCCTCCTCATTATATTCTGCCAGTGGCTTGTTTGGTTTACACATTAAATGAAGGTTGACCAGTTGTCTATTGTAACTCACTCCAGCCTGTCCAGTCTAGAAGGTTCTTAAGAGTAGTATGGGCTTGGTCTCCTTCACAACCAAAACACCACTAACCACTGAGTGCTGCACTGCTAAGCAAATCCACCACCAGGGTCGGAGGCCCCAGAATTCTCACTGGTGTGGACATGAGGATGAATGAAAGAGGCAGAGAGATGGCAGTTTTACAGTCCTATTGAAAATTGTCTTGAGGGCTGGGGAGATGGCTCAGTGGCTAAGAGCACTTCCAGAGGTTCTGAGTTCAATTCCCAGCAATCACGTGGTAGCTCACAACCAACTATACTGGGATCTGATACCTTCTTCTGGCACGCAGGTGTACATGAAGATAGAGCACTCATCTACACAAAATAAGTAAATAAATCTAAAAAAATTGTCTCAAAGTTGGAGAGATGGCTTAGCAACTAAAAGAGCTTTCTCTGCTCTCGCAGAGAGAGGACCGGTGTTTGGCTCCTGGTGACTGTGTTACACAACTTAGAATCCTGAAACTCCAGCTCCAGGGGTTCTAACACCCTCTCTGGCTTCTGTGGTTGTCTGCACACACATATGCCAATAAATGCATACACACACACACACACACACACACACACACACAAATAGAAAATAAGCCTTTTAAAAATTGTCTCAGGAATTTCTATTCTAAAAATGTGTCTTAAATAAATGATAACAATAAATGTACCCCACAGATAAACGTGTTTGCAATGACACATAAGCACACATACTAATTGTAATTCCTGGTTAAGGTTTTGTTACGTCGTGTTTTGGTTTGATACAGGATCTCAAATAACTCAAGCTGGCCTCATAGTCTGAGGCCTGGCCTCCTGCCTCCGCTTCTTAAGTGCTGGGATTACAACCTGTACCGCCATACCCATCCACTAACTGCATTTATTTCTTTCAGTTTTAGTTTAGTTTTGTTTTGGTGTGTGTGGCACTGAGATAGAAATGTCGTAAATGTTCACTAACAGGGGTAGGTCAAGTAAAGTACAGGGCAAGCATTTAATTGGATACTATACAGCCATATAAAAAAGAATGAGGAAATAATTTAGCTGTGCACTTTGGTGGTTAAAGGCAAGTATTCAAGGAGGAAGACAACCTGCCTACATGTGTGATCCTCCCTTTCTCGGAGAAAGTGTCTCCCTGTGCGGCCCAGGCTGCTTGTAAACGTACTGTGTAGCCCAGCCTGGCCTTGAACTTGGATTCCTCATGCCTTCACCTCCTCAGTGCTGGGGTCACTGAAGAGTCCTGTTATATCTATCTCTTTGTATATTTAATAGAACCTTTTGGATAGATATAAAGGGAATTATGGTATCGGTTGGTTTTAGAGAGAGAAACTGGGTATTGGCAGAAACTTTTTTTTTTTTTGGCAGAAACGTTTTAAAGAGTTTTTTGTATATGCCTCTTTCTAGCTTTAAATTCTGAACCATGGAGATTACCTAGCCCTAACAATAAGTTAAGTAGTATTGTATTACTTCAACATACCTTTTTAAGGCGGGTGACAGTCCTAATAGGTGTATAGACCACACTTAAGGGCAGGTCCCATGCCCAACAGTAGATGACCAACACAAAACAAATTCAATGGAGCGTTTAATTTTTTGCCTCATACTGCTTTATGTGGGATTTTTTTTTCTTCTTCTTTTGCTTATGCTCTTCTATTATGGTTTCAGGTTTTGTGCTTTTATGGGATTTCTGTGTGTGCATGTGTGTGTGTGTGTATGTATACATGTGTTTCTTGTAGTGTTTCTTTGGCTCTCTTTCTTTTCTGTTTGTCTGTTTTGTCCTATTCATATTTGTTTATTTTTATTTTATCCTTTCTTTTCTTTTCTTTTATGCCTGTTTGTTTTCTAATGGGAGAGAGAAAAAAAAAGTGTAGATTTGGCCCAGGGTGATGGCACACACCTTTAATGCCAGCACTCAGGAGGCAGAGGCAGGTGGAAATTCACTGTAAATTCAAAGCCAGCATGGTCTACAAAGCGAGTTCAGGACAGCCAAGACTATATAGAGAAACCCTGTCTCGAAAAAACAAAAAACAATAAACAAAGAAACAACAAAAAAGGTGTGGATTTGGGGAGGATCTAGGAAAAGTTGCTGGAGGAAAAACATGATCAGAATATATTGTATGAAAAATATCTATTTTCAATAAAAGGTAAGAAGGTGAGAGTCCCATATTAGCCATTTGATAGTGAATAACTCAAACAATTTTAATTTTATATATATATGTGAAAAAAAAAGCAAGGGCCTTGTTGTGAACACTTGGACTCGGTACACATTAACATAGGCAATTAAAGTAGGAAAATCAAAAAGTTCAAGGTCCATTGGCTACACACTGAGTTCCAGCCAATCTGGACTACCTCTCAAAACAACCAACCAGCCAGCCAAATAGACAACGTCACTCTCTGTCTCTGCTTGTCTTGGCATAGTTCCCCAAATCATCCTATCCAACAAATCTATTCCCAGCCTCAACACCTCTTTTGACAGCTTCCTTAGAGACTGCTGAAGAGGTAGACTCCCAGGATTTCTCACCAAGAGGCACAGCCATGTGAATAAGTCCTCCTATTCACTGAATATGTCTCAGTATCTAGAATAAGTTCTTTCATTCCCCTCAGAAGTGGGCTAGGAGCTCTTCAACCTCAGCGTGTGCTGTTTTCTTCCTCTTCTCTCTCTCTCTCCTCCTCCTTCCCACCCCTCCTTTTCTGCAACAGTGTCTTGCTATATAGTCCTGGATGGCCTGGAGTCCATGTGGACTACCATGCGGACTTAGCTAACCTCAGACTTGCAGACCACCCTCAGCTTCCTCAGCAAGCCTCAGCTTTCGGCTTGCTGCCTTGGTGGGCTTCAGGATCCATTCTCTCCACACCGTCCTCAGTGTTTTGAATACTCTGTGCAATGCCCTCAGAACAGTGACCTGTGGGTGCTTCAGGGATGAGGAAACTGCACCCTCTGCAGGATTGTTTAAAAAGTGGTACGTTAAGTCCAATAGACCAGACCAGGTCCTGGTCCTGTCTGTTGTCCACCCCAACTCTCACCCTGCTCCCTTTGTCCCACAATACCTCCTCTGGATACACCTGAACCATATGAAACTTGGAGTACAAACTCAGTCTATGTCAGCAACAGGCCACCCCCAGAAGTTACAGAACTTAACAGTTTCCAACGCCACCTTCAAAGGGTATCACAAAGGCTAGGGATGTAGTTCAGTTGACACAAAGTCCTGAGTGTGACTCCCAGCACCACAGAAACCAGGCATGATGGTGCAAGTTTGATGGATTCCAGGTCTGAGGCATCCGGGCATACAGTAGACCTTGTCTCAGAAACAAAGACCAAGGAGATGGCCCAGAGCACTTGCCGTACAATCGTGGGAACTGGAAAAACACTGGGACTTGCTGGCTTCCAACTCAGCTGGGAAAACCTGGCCCTGGGTTCCCGGAGGGGGCCTCCCACAAAAGGAACAGGCAGAGATTAATAGAAAAGGGTACCTAGCCAGGAGGTGGTGGCACACGCTTTTAATCCCAGCACTCAGGAGGCAGAAGCAGGCAGATCTCTGAGTCTGAGGCCAGCCTGGTCTCCAGGGCTGGTTCTAGGACAGCCAGGGCTGGACAGAAAGACCCGGTCTCAAAAAACCAAAAGGGAAGGGAGAGAGAGAGAGAGAGAGCCAAAGCCACCTCTGACACATACAGACACATGAGTACTTTGTTTCTTAAAAGGCAAACAAACATGATAAAATAACAATAATAATAATTAAAAAACCCTCCCAGAAACATACTGAAACTCAGGACCTCCCAGGGAGTTAGTTATTAAAGACAATGTGATATCTGATATTTGAATAAAGACAACTTTTTTTTTCCAAGACAAGATTTCTTTTTAATGTCTTGAGTAGGTGTGTCCGTTTCCTTTGCAGGGGATGGTGGTTCTCTTCCCTGACTTCCTCGGGACTGGGGAAAGCTGTGAGGCAAGTGGCAAATGCCAGGGCAGTGAGAGCCCTACACTCTTTGTGTGCACGCATGTGTGTTGGCGTGCTTTTATGCATGTTGGCTTACTTTTTATCTATTTTACTGGGGTTCTTATATCTCTACCTCCCTTCCAACCCCCAACACTAGGTAGAAGAGAAAGAAGGTTAGAGTAGAAAGGACATAGATCTCTTTAGACTTAGTTCCTTGGGGCAAGTCCAATCTTTGTAATCAGAAGATCCAGCAGTCCAGCAAAACAGAAAACAGCAAACGCAGCAGGAGGAACCAGCAGCGGTGGTGGGCAACAGCAGGGAGAGCACCCCCATCCCTCGCTGGGCTCTGGCATTTATACCCTCTCAGAGTCCTCAGAATTAAACTACCTGTAGCTGGCAAAGATCACACCCCTCTCAGAGCAGGGCAGAGTTAACAGACAATAATAGTTAACAGCTGTGGAGAAACTGAAGCAGCCCCATATCCCACGCCTGGGATTAAAGCAAAAACATTTTTACATAACATGAGTTCTTAAAGAAACCAAAACTGTGCATGTGTACAGGTGTGCATGCATGAGTGCACAGAGGGAGAGTTGGCAGGACAGCTGCCAAAAAAAATCCCTGTTCTTTGAGTGGTTCCCCACTTAAATGTCTCTTGACTCATTCCAGGATAATAGAATTTACAGTCCTGCATCTATTTCAGAGATGATCTCCAGGAAGGGGGAAGTTGCCTCAAATGATGAAGATTCATTTACACAATCTAATGTTTCTTTATATGTCATCCAATTGCCTGAATGTTGTGCATCAAAAAATAAAAATAACGTGTGTGAGACTACAATGGTAATACAGGCCAGGGGAAAGTGAGGGACCAGCCATCCAGCTGTATCTTCTCTGACTGGACAGAGCTGACAGAGAATCTCTTTTCTCTCCCAGGTTTTGTTTGAAGCTAGATAAGCAGCTTGACAATCTGCAGGAACAGTGGGAGGGTCTAGGGTTTGGCATCTAAAGGTCTGAGAAGGAAAGAGAGGCAGCTGCAGGTCAGGAGAACCTTTTCAAAATGTTACACGTCTCCCTGACTCTGGGATATTTGATCTTTGCTCAAAATGCAGTCAAGCCTGTTTTTGAGTTTGGCTCACCACCCCACTTCTGAAAACTTGATGGGCTTATTGTTCAGGCAGCTGTAGAAGAACCCAGAGGTGGGGGACACCCTCACATTCCTGTATCATGTTAGAAATAGTCATCTATCCAAGGTTTAAAGCAATGGAAAGTACGCTTGTTTTATCCAAAGGCAGAACACTGGAAATCACTGAGCTCTGAGGCAACATCTTGGTGTTTTTAACACAGTAGCTTTCCTGCTGAAGGCCTGTTAATGATCAGCCATTTCCTGGCTCCTTCCCTTCCTCCAGAACACTGGAGTCTCTTCACCATTCTTCCACCTGGCCTCAGGAACATATTCTCAGGAAAGCCAAGGAAAGCAGGCAATGTTGGACTCTGCAAATATCTCACACAGGCCTTGGAAATCAAAACAGGAACGTTATGGCCTAGCTGAGCTGGGGACCCAGAAGTGGGGGTGGGGGGGCAATTTCCCACTCCCTGTGAAGAATCAGCTGAAGAGGAAACATCCACAAAAACAGTTGGAAACCACAAGACATGAGGGAAGTAATCCGTTTGCTTGCAGAAAGAAGGCTCTTTGCTTTCTCTGGCTTTCCTCATATCAATAAAGAGGCACCATTCAACTTTCCCTACTTCAGAGAAAAGTCATCCCCTAGCCCCAAAGAAAAAGAAGCACCTCACAAAGGCCTAGAGGCCCGACTGAGAAATGAGCAAATGTGTAGAGAGCTGAGGACACCGTTTTGGCTCTGGAAATTACACGAGGACTTGAACACCTGTTGGAGTTACATCTACAAGACTTCGAATATCATATAAGAAAGCCTGGGGGAGATGTAACTTTGCTCAGACCTGTGGACTTCCTGTAACAGACTACTCTTGCCTGGAATCCCTGGAATCCCTGAGCCCTGGGCAGAGCTTGTGGGTTTTAACACTCCTGAAGCTGCAGCATTTCACAGACCTAGAACGGTCTTGAGAGCACCCCTCTGCTGGGGAGAGTTCGAGTCTGCTTTATTTAAATCTGTAGCATGGCAACCTGCTTTGTGCTGTTTTATCCCATTTTAAAGGTACCAGTCCCAGGTTGTACACCTCATTGTCTGTTCACCTCATTCCTGGGAAGGGCAAGACAAGAGTCAATCTTTACTGACCCCCTTACCTCTGACTCCACAAAGCTGTCCTCTGACCTCCATGGGCACAAGACAGGTGGGGGTACACACACACAATAATAATAGACTAAAAATGTAAAGAATTTGTAATTTTGTGTACTTGCTGGATATATTTAATTCTTTAGGACAAAATCTTTGATGTACAGTTGCTTAGTCAAAGACTCTCGATACGTATGTGTTAAAAAAAAATACACAAATAAGATGCTGACTGAAGCTAGATATGGTAGCACATTTCTGTAATGCCAGCACTTGAAAGGCTGAGGCATGAAGACCATGGGTTTGAGGTCACAGCTGGGTACAAAACAATTTCATGACATTACGCATGATAGTCAGACTGTCCAAAAACACAACAGTAAGAACCACAATAATGTTGATGATAGTTAACAGTGAACTGTTTCAACTTCATCTTGGCATTGATAGCTCAGACCTTAATATTTTCAATATTCATATATTTTGCCCGTCTGATTAATAAGTGTACTGTTGTCTTTAAAATTTTATGCACTTAGCCAGGAGTGGTGGCGCACACCTTTAATCCCAGCACTCAAGAAGGCAGAGGCAGGCTGATCACTGTGAGCTTTTGGCTACCCTGGTCTCTACAAATGAGTCCAGGACAGCTAAGGCTACACAAAGAAACCCTATCTTAAAAAACCAGCCGACCAAACAAGCAAGCAAATAAATAAATAAAATTGTGTACTTATTTGATTCCTAGTAAGATTATAAGTTTGGCTTCATATTCCTATAAATCACTTGTATTTCTTTTGAGAATTATCAGACACATAAAAACATTATATTGACATCCCCACTCTTTTGAGACGGGGTCTGTGTTAATGTTTTATTTCTGGAACAAAGATGTGAGAAAAACGATTTAAAGGGAGAAATTGCTTGTTTTGTGTTACCGGCCTGCAGTGACACCTGGATGATACCTGAGAGAGGGCTGTGGGAAAGGAGGGGGCAAGGCAACACAAAAGACACCAAGTCGAGGCTCTGATCTAGGTGTCGTTCACGGAAAGTCAGGTTAGATAGCAGGAAACTACAAGCAGTTTCTCACGGAGGCAATTTTTACTTAGCCAAAACTTCTGAGGGCTCACTCAAGGTTACACAGAACCTGCTGTCTGGGTACCATGGTTGCATGGAGTTTCTCAGGGTCAGAGCCCTCTGCTGTAGAATTGCCAGGGTCAGTCTCTGAGACAACAAACTTTAGATTATAGCCGGGGCCAAGAGGCCAAATTCCACTGCTCAGATGCACACTCCATTTTGTCATTAACTCCAAATGGGCTACCACAGTTTTGAATAGTGTTTTCAGCACATGGCCCTTGCAAGGCTCCATTGCCTTTGGCCGGTGTGAAGCTCATAGCTGACAGGAGACAAAGTGAGGAAGCCTATGAAGCAGGGGCTCTGTGAGCGAAACTTTAAAGACTAAAAGGAAGAAAAGTTAGGGGTCATCAAGATGGCTCAGCAAGATAAGGCACCTACCCCACAAGCCTGACAACCTGAGTTCTGTTCCCAGAATCCACGGAAGACGGGAGGAGAGGCGTGCACTGAATGCTTGTGCTCGTGCACACACGCCCGCACACACACTAATGCACTAAAAACGGAGCCTAAGTGATGGTCCATGAAGGTAACGGCTGCTGTTCATCCAGCAGAGGATGAGGCCTATAAGAAAAATTCAAAGAAGCCTAAGCATTAAGAAAATAAGCAGGGGCTGGAGAGACGGCTCAGCAGCTACAAGCATTTGGCTGCTCTCCCAGAAGTCCTAACTTCAAGCTCTCAGGCTCACAACCATCTGTACTGGGATCTCATGCCCTCTTCTGGCATGCAGGTGTAGATGCAGATAAAGCATTCATATACAATAAAATAAATAAATCTTTTTTGAAAAGAAAACAAGGAACCCAATTAAGAAATGGGCACGGAACTGAACAGAATATTTTTTAAAGGATTTTTTTCAGATTTATTTTATTTTGTGGGTATGAGTGCTTTCCTGACATGTATACATACCACATGCATGAGTGGTACCTAAAGGCAATGCTGAGCCTCCTTGTGGGTGCTAGGAATCAAACCCTGGGCCTTTGTAAGAACAAGTGCTTTTACCCATTGAGCCAACTCTATGGCCTCACAAACCTGGTAAAATTTTCTTCTCTTCTCCCTCTACCTCCTTTGTCTTCCTCTTCCTCTTTTCAATTTTTTGAGACAGTGTTTCTCTATGTAGCTCTGGCTGTCCTGGACCTGTAGAGAGGCTGGTCTGAAACACACAGAGATCCATGTGCCTCTGCCTCCCAACTGCTACAATAAAAGGCATGAGCTACCATGTCTGGCCACAGAAAAAAAAAATTAATTACATCTTTATTTTTATATATTAATTAGAGTTTATTCATTTTATATCCCAGCTGCAGCTCCCTCCTTCATTCCCTCCCATGCCCCTCTCCAAGTCCACTGATAGGGGAGATCCTCCTTCTCTTCCATCTGATCCTAGCCTATCAGGTCTGATCAGGACTTGTTGCATTGTCCTCCTCTGTGGCCTGGCAAGACTGCTCCCCGCTCAGGGGGAGGTGATCAAAGAGCCAGCAATTAAGTTCATGTCAGATACAGTCCCTGTTCCCCTTACTAGGGAACCCACTTGGAGACTGAGCTGCCATGGGCTACATCTGTGTAGGGGTTCTAGGTAATATCCATGAATGGTCCTTGGTTAGAGTATCAGTCTCAGAAAAGACCCCTGTGCCCAGATTTTTTTTGGTTCTGTTGCTCTCCTTGTGGAGGTCCTGTCCTCTCCAGGTCTTACCATCTTCCCCTTCTTTCCTAAGATTCGCTGCACCAGAAAATTTATTAAAGAAGAAATGCAAATAACTAGAAAACATTTTAAAAGGTGTTCAACATACTTAGCCACAGAGGAAACGCAAATTAAAATGACTTTAAGACTCCATCTCACCCGAGTCAGAATGATTATGATTAAGAAGACAAATGATCTTTTCTGGTTCTCACCATTTGCCTCCAAATTTCATGATTTCCTTGTCTTTAATTGCTAAGTAGTATTCCATTGTGTAAATGTTCCATAATTTCTGTATCCATTCCTCCATTGAGGGACATCTGGGTTGATTCTGGCTATTAGGAATAAAGCTGTTACAAACATGGTTGAGCAAATATCCTTGTTGTATACTTGAGCATATTTTGGAAATATGCCTAGGAGTGGCATATAGCTGGATCTTGAGATAGCTCTATTCATAATTGTCTGAGAAAACGCCAGATTGATTTCCATAGTGTTTGTACAAGTTTACATTTCCACCAGCAAAGGAGGGTTCCCCTTTCTCCACACCTCTCCAGCATGTGTTGTCACTTGAGTTTTTGTTGAAATGGTGGGAATTAGAAAAGATCATCCTGAGTGAGGTATCCCAGAAGCAGAAAGACACACATGATATATACTCACTTATAAGTAGATATTAGGATAATCATACTAAAATCTGTACATTTAAAGAAGCTAAGCAAGAAGAGGATCCTGGGTAAGATGCTCAATCCTCATTCAGAAAGGCAAATGGGACATGGAGAAAACAGGGACTAGGACAGGCGCCTACCACAGAGGGCCTCTGAAAGACTCTACCCAGCAGGGTATTGAAGCATATGCTGAGATTCATAGTCAAACTTTGGGCAGAGTACAGGGAATCTTATGAAAGAAGGGGGAGATAGAAAGACCTGGAGGGGACTGGAGAGCAACAGAACAAAAATATCTGGGCACAGGGGTCTTTTCTGAGACTGTTACTCCAACCAAGGACCATTCATGGATATAACCTAGAACCTCTGCTCAGATGTAGCCCATGGCAGCTCAGCCTCCAAGTGGGTTCCCTATAAAGTGGAACAGGGGATGTATCTGACATGAACTCAGTGGCTGGTTCTTTGATTACCTCCTCCTAATGGGGGAGCAGCCTTGCCAGGCCACAGAAGAGGACAATGCAGCCAGTCCTGATGAGACCTGATAGGCTAGGATCAGATGGAAGGGGAGGAGGACCTCCCCTATCAGTGGACTTGGGAAGGGGCATTGGAGAAGAGGGAGGGAGGTCGGGATTAGGAGGGGCTGAGAGAGGGGAAATATAGCTGGAGTACAAAGTGAATAAATTGTAACATATAAAAATATATTAAAAAATAAATTGAAGTGATATTTAAAAAAACAAACAACAACAACAACAAAAAGAAAACAAATGATGCAGTTTAGTAGTGACACACACCTTTGATCCCCAGCACTCAAGAGGCAGAGGCAGGCGAATCCCTGGTCAAGGCCAGCCTAGTCTACATAGTAACAGCCAGGACTACACTAAGAAACCTTGACTAGAAAAAAACAGACAAACAAACAAACACAAAGATGGAAACATATGCTGAGACCCCTAGCCAAACATGAATCAGAGCTTGGGGAATCCTGCAGAAGAGGGAAAGAAAAGAAGACAAAAGAGGCCAAAAACACAAGAAAACACACAGAACCAACTGGGTCCATAGGGGCTTACAGAGACAGACCCACCAACCAGGGAACCTGCATGGAACTGACCCCAAGGTCACATACATTACAGTTGTGTAGCTTAGTCTTCATGTGGGACTCTTAACAGCATGTGCAAAATCACTGATTCTGTTGCCTGCTTTTAGGACCCTTTCCCCTTACTGGGCTGCCCCCTCAAGCATCAATAAGAGAGGATGCGCTTAGTCTTACTGCAACTTGATATGCCAGGGTTGGTTGATATCCAAGGAAGGCCTCCCCTTTTCTGAAGAGAAATGGAGGAGGAATGGATGGGTGAGGGAGCTGGGAGAAGAAGAGGGAGGGAAAACTGTGGTTAGGATGTAAAAATAAATGAATAATATTCATTCATTTGAATATTATTAAATACCATTGAACATTATTTGAATGTTATTGAATATTAGTAAATATTATTAGTGAACGAATAATATGGAATTTAAAAAAGAAAAAAAAAAACAAATGATAACACTGGCAAGACATAGGGAAAGCCAACTGTGTATCTGACACTAGTGGGAAAGTAAACTGCTGCAGCCACTGGGGAAGTCAGCGTGGAGGGTTCCTACAGAGCAAAACTAGAACTACCACGGGTATAGCGTTTCTGTGCTCCACACTGTACTTGCACAACCATGTTCATTGCTGCTCTACTTAAAACAGCTAGGAAATGAATTCAATCCAGATGTTTATCAGCAGATGAACAGGCAAAAAAAATGCAGTATGTACTAACAACAAAATATTACTCAGCTGTATAGAAAAATGAAATCATGAAATCTGCAGGTATATGGATGGAACTGGAAAAAATTGTACAGAGTGAGGTTAACTCAGGCTCAGAAAGACAAAACCCATGTTTTCTTTTATCTTTTTAAAAATTCATTCTTTTAAATTTTTAAAAATAATTTACATAATTTTATTTAATGTGCATTGAATGTGTGAGGGATGTCAGACCACCTGAACTGTAGTTTTAGACAGTTGAGCTACCATATGGGTGCTGGGAGTTGAACTGAGGTCTTTTGGAAGTGCAGACAGTGCTCGTAACCACTGAGCCATCTCTACAACCACAAAATTTTTGCTCCTTTTGTTTTGTTTTCAATTTTCGAGACAGGGTTTCTCCGTGTTGTCCTGGACTCATTGTTGTCCTGGGAGGCTGGCCATGCCTCTGCCTCCCAAGAGCTGGGATTAAAGGTGTGTGCCACCAGACCCTGCTTTCTTTCACATCTTATCTTCAAATCTTTTGGTTTGTGTGCTTAACTTGGAGCATAAATGGAAATCAGAACACTAGAAAGGGGCCTTTTATGGGGGAGGGGCCAGGAGAGGGGCTGTAGATTATAGGTAAAAAAAGAATAGTGAGGTGGAATGCTGGGGGGCAGTATAACAGCATCCCAGCCCCTCAGTAGGCTCCCAGACCTTAGCACAGCTGACTCCATGATGGAAGTACCGTTCAGGCTGCAATACTCAACACGTAGACCACAACAAACACCAGCTAAAACGAAGGCCTAATCCATCAAAGTCCATAGTTCTGGGAAAGTCTCTAAATGTATTAACCTTGCTTTTTTGGCTTCTGTAGTTCTGCTTCTAGCTAACCACTGTTCTTGTTAACTGATGTATGTCAACCCAGAACATAGTTTTTGTGCTTAAAAGCTCGCCCTGAAGAAGGCTTTTGCTACACTGGGATACAGAACACCTGGTGTAGCTGCCAGCTGGCTAATAAAGACTTCCTGCTGGCTTAAACCCATGTCTGAGCAGTCTTCTCTGGTGAATACTGCACAACAGGCAGAAAGGCTGAGGCAGGGAGAGGTGCAGGAGTATGGGGTAATCAGGAAGCAAGAACATTCAATAATCACTTGTTCTCAGCACTTTGACCAGTTACGTGTGTTCCCATTAACGGCTGATGACTGCAGAGGTTTTCTCCCTGGTGTTGAGGTCTACACTAGTCTACGTGAATTAACATAAATATTAAGGAAGTTTGATACCATCTTTATTTATCAAGACAATGGTGGAAGGTTCCCATCTAGGGCCTATGACTTCCCCAGACGTGAGTTTTTGGTCAGGTTTGCATAACCAAGCATGAGTTCCCTTTTGTGAAACATGTCTCAAATTCAACCCTAAAGTAATATCCTAAAAACATCTCTCTGTAACATTCATGCCACTATTTCATGAGCGGGCACAGCGGGCCTGGTAAGTTGTTGGTATTGTAACACACAGGGTTTTCTGCTGGGTGTTGTCATTGGTGGCTTTCTTCACTCAGAAGCCTGTATACCGCCTCGCAGACTGTCTAGCTAGGAGAGGAGAAATTTTCAATTAGTTCTAGTTTGATTATTCACTGTTCTTCCACCACTATTGTTTTCACCAATAAGGCCATCTAGTTTTGAAGCTCAGGAGTGGAGAAAGTAGTCTTGTTCCTGACTGTAGACCAAATGCTTTCTTTCCCATTTAACATGTTGCTGTAGGTATGTAATATTTGCCTTTGCTATGTTGATATATGTCCATATATTGATGGTTTCTTCAGAACTTTTTAACATTTTGCTTTTATGGAGATGACCACATGATTTCTACCTTGAGTCCATTTATATAATTTATACTTTTTAATTTACATATATTTAACCATCCCTACATTATCAGATAAAGCCAATTTGATAATTTTTTGTGTGTGCGTATGTGTTTTCTCTGCTTTGGGTATCTAGGTGATAATACTAGTGTCAGAAAGTGATGGGTAGTGTTCCTTTTCTATTTTATGGAAAAGTTTGAAATATATTTGTAGTGATTCATTATAATGAAGAGATCTCTTATAACTCTAAGAGACTGGAACTTTTGTTGTACCTCAAATTTTGAAGTAAAACACTCTCTTGGGCAGAGCGCAAGGAGTCTTATGGAAGAGGGGGTGGGATAGAGGGACATGAAGGGGACAAGGACCCCCCACAAGGAGACCAACAAAGCTACAGGATCTGAGCCTAGGGGGTCCTGCAGAGACTGATGCACCCATCAAGGACCATGTATGGAGAAGACCTAGACACCCTGCTCAGGTGTGCCCAACTGGCAGCTCTGTCTCCATGCAGATCTCTGAGGGGAGCAGGGGCTTCCTCTGTCATGAACTTGGTTTCATCATCTTTGATGACAATGGTGGAGAACTCCCCCTTTCAGTGGACTAGGGGAAGGGGAAGAGGGAGGTAGGGTGGGACTGGGGTGAGTTGATGGAGGAGGAGTCAATCAGGATATATAATGAACACATTGTGAAAAAATAAAATTAAAAGAAAACTTAACTAAAAAAACAAAAAACACCTCTCCTAAAAAAGAATTCTAAAATATGTATGGATATTCAAAAACCCACAGTAAAAATATAAACCATAAAAATAAGGGCTTCCAGCTGGGTGTGGTGACACACACCTATAATCCCAGTACTCAGAGGGAGGTGGATCTCTGTGAGTTTGAGGCCAGCCTGGTCTACAAAGGGAGTCCAGGACAGCCAAGGCTACACACAGAAATCCCATCTCAGGGAGAAAAAAAAAAAAAAAAAAAAAAAAAAAAGACTTGCTGAAATCATACAGATAATATAAACAGATCTGCAAAAATGTCCCAAATGGGGCAGATCTGTAAGAATGCCCAGCATCTTAGTCTGAGGGAGGGTTCCAACCAGTATGTGGTGAACTCTAAAACCTTTTAGAATTGTGTGATTAGGCAACACACATTTGTCAGGAGTAACACATATATGCAGAGTATATGTGAATGCAGTTTCACTGAAGTGTTGAGTAGTATTAAGCCAAAGTTATCTATACCAAGCCTACTACAAAACACAATGAAGTCATTACATTAATTTACGTTTTTATTTCTGTATCTCACTGTAGTGCTGTGACAACAAAACACCTGTGTACCAGAGCATACATACATCAACAGTAAGATGTAACTTCTCATTACACCACTGCTAGGGGTATTAGCATTTCGTATGAGACATAAGCATGGAAGATGGCCACACCAAATAATTTTCTGTTTTTTTTCCTTAGATAATCTTATTTTTTTTCAATCAGTAATACTTTATCAATCTCACTGTTAATAGATCTATAAATGATCTGGGTGATAGGATGTGTGGGGATCATTCAACTGTGTTATACTGTAAGAGCAGCTAGAGTAATTGCACACACATCAATAAGGAACTGTCACTGTAATTAAGGGCTAGTTATTGTTAGTTGCACAATGATGAAGTTCTTTTGAAAACAATAGCCCACTTATATGTGAAAAATGCCCTTTCCACTTGTACAGAAGAAAAAGTATTCAGAAAGTTATTTTTGGCCTTGCTATGTCAAAAAGTCAACTGTACAAAGATCTACGTTAAACCTAAAATTATAATTTTAAATGTCTATTAAAAACAAAAATGTCATGCATTTTATTATCAATTATGCAGAGGCTTTAAAACTGTTGCAAGACCATATAATATATATTAGCTTTTATACTGCTAATGCACAACTAACAGCAAACTTGATTAGATTAACGAATTTGTCTTAATTACACCTTTATATATCACACTAAATAGACAAATGCCACAAGATCTGCAGAAACACCCAGTTCTGAGCACTCAAATGGCAGGGTAGCTTTTTGTATTGTAATCCTTCACATACAGAATAACAAAAGGAAAAATTCTGCAGTTTCACGTTACAAAAAAACGTACTGCCGTAAAATATTAAGGGGTAAAGGATATTATCTATAACACAAAGAACTTAGAACTAGTGTCAAAGCAAACAAAACTAAATAAAAGTATCAAAATACACGGAGCAACTGAAGCACAAATCCTGCATTAAATACAGTAAAGATTTAATAACACAATGCACTAGTTAATAAAAGACACAAAAGTACAGGGAGCAAGGTCAACCAGTAAATAAAATAAAAATAATGGGGAAAAAAAAAATGAAACCACTATATTTCCCCTAGTCTAATATTTTTCTGGTGTCTTTCCATCCATATAATACCTAACACTGTACATTAAGTTTTTAATATCATAGAAAAACTTGGTTCTTCCATGAAACTCTTTATATTCTTGATATACCTTTAAAGTAGACATTATTATGAATGGAAAACAGCCTACCGGCACCTATTTTAACACTGAAGATTTACAGAAACTTTTTAAAAGTTATCATAATCCTTTTTGTCTTTTTTGCCCTCAGCTTCAAATCCGTCCACTCCATCACTATCCCTTCTTCGTTTCCTGTTGTTGTGGATGTTAAAACGTTGATTCATTTGTGGTAATGGATCCATTCCTAGAACTTTGTGTATCTGACGGAATGCGAGGAGTCTCAGTGCAAACTGCAAACAAAGTTAGAATACAGAATTAATTTAAAAGTCAAAACATTCAGGCAGGCCTGGTAGTGGACGCCTTTAATCCCAGTACTCAGGGAGGCAGAGACAGGTGGAACACTGTAAGTTTGAGGCCAGCCTATTCTACAAAGTGAGTCCATGACAGCCAAGGCTACACGAAAGCTTGAATAAACATGTATAGGCATGTGATGGATTATATAGAAGGCAGAACTGTTCAACATGTAAAACTGGTAGAAACCAACAAATAGAGCTGCAAAATATATACTACTACAAACTTACTGCGCCCACTAATATGTATGGTACAAGCCTGCTTTTACATTTCGACACTGTGAATAAAAAAATTCTTACTCTGCGTGGTGGTGGCACACGCTTTCAATCCCAGTACTTGGGAGACAGAAGCAGGTGGATCTCTGAGTTTAAGGCCAGCCTGGTCTACAGCATGAGTTTCAGGATAGCCAGGGGTACACACAGAAGCCTTGTCTTGAATCTCCTGCCCCAAGGAATTCTCAGAAGCATAAAAGGCAAAATATCTGATTCTTATTCATAACTTAATCAGGGGGAATGAGCACATTTCATAAATTTACTGACTCACTAGTCTTAAAATTTTTATACAATATTTTCATTAACAATTCTTACCTTTAACGCTAACCTAAAAGAGAAAAACACCCATCTTTTAGTGTAGGATCACTTAAGTCTTTTGATTTATATGTGTCTTTAAGTCATTAGCTCACATACAGATCTAATTTTTTTTCCTACAGATCAGTCAGCTACCTCAAAACCATTTTGTTGATGATTTGTCCTTTATTAAATATAAATTCCCTTATGTATTTAATAGTTCAGTTTTAGGCTCTTTGATTCCGAAGGCTTATCTGTGTCACAATTATATCTGTTTAAATATCTGTTGTTTTGATAGCTGGTAGTTACTTATGTTGGCACTAATCTACCTTCAATTCCAAATAAAAAATAATCTCTAAAGAGAGAGCACAGAGGAGGGAGTCAGGGAGAAAGAGAAAGAGTAGAAGAAGAAGAACAACGAGAGAGAGAGAGATGTAGCTCTGGCTGATATAGAACTCAAAGTACAGACTAGGCTGATCTTGAAGTTTTTTGTTTTTTAGTTTTTTTAAGGGGTAGAGTGTGTTTTCAGAGAGGGCTTTTCTGTGAAGCCCTAGCAGTCCTGGAACTCAGAGATCCACCTGCCTCTGCTTCCCAAGTGCTAGGATTAAAAGCATGCACCATCACTGTCAGACACTGGCTCAAAAACAAAAACAAAACCCCAAATCAACCAAACAACCTCCTGTTGAGTTTCTAACCTAATGGTAAATGGTTGCTTCCACTTCACAGTGTGGCTTTCAGTGCTGCTGTTCAGACTCACAATTCCTGTAATACCTCTCCCTATTTTGGGCTGGGGTATACAATTCAGGATCTTAATTATGCTGAACAAGCCATTGTCATTGAGCTACAAGGTACCATAGTGAATGTATCTCTAATGCAACACATTAAAGAATTCTGCCATATAAGTGGACAGTAATTAGTGGCAAATAAAATTAGGGGACTGACAAATTATTCCTAAAACTTTGAAATTTAGAAAAAAAAAAAGATTTATGAGTGTCTGTGAGTGCCTGCCTGATGCCAAATAAGGCCAAGAGGGTGTCAAATCCCCCAGAAATAAGAGTACAAGTGAATGTGAAGCAAACCTGGGTCTTCTGCAGGATTAGCTAAATGCTCTTAAATACTAAGCCACCTCTCTAGCCTCAATTTTGGAACCGACACAACCAATTACTTTGTGTTTATTTTTGCAGTGCTGGGACAGAGCCTGGGAGAAGGGGCACTTTGTGTATGTTAGGCAAGCACATCTCCACAGTTGAGCTCCATCTCTAGCCTCTTAAGGACCACTGAAAGATCCATTTCTTCTCTGGGGTAGAGTGGCTAGCAAGAAAGAGATTAGTTTTATAAATGTTACCCCGATAAAGGTATTGAACACAACTATAGGAAAGAATTAGAATGACTGAGGCTCTGTCTGAGACTCACTCTTTTAAAAAAACAAAAACAAAAAAACAACCACTAGATGCTCAAAAAGGACAGTTGAAAATTGCAGGCTAGCCTGGAAACACAGCAAGGCCTCATGTCAAAAGGAAAAAGAAAAAAACAAAAACTCACTCCCAAACCAATCACTGAATTAGAGACAACCAAGAATAAAGCTGATCATTAAAGGAAAGCAAGCATAGCCTCACCAGAGAGAAAGGAAGAAAAACACTAACATAAGCTAACATAACACACACGATACATAACCAAGAAACTAAAAATTACATCAACGTAGAACCCACTCAGATCTCACCAGTTATGAACGCGCTCATTTGTGTATGTGGACTCGTAATCCTGAGATTCTACTGTGTATGAAGTCTTATAAAATGGATCCACCATCACAATCAAAATACTGAACTATCCCATTAGCTAAGACAACTCCTTCAAGAACCATACCAACCTCTTTCCTATTCTAACTTCTCTGCTGTCTACCTCTGTAACTTGTTATTTCATGAGTGTTATAAAATCAGTAGCTCCTTCACTTCTGAGGAGCTTTTAGAAAAAGGGTCTCAAAGCCCACACTGGCCTTGTCCAGATCTCTCCTGCACCTTTCTCTCTAGAACAAGCCTATGAAGCTATACCCAGGTGTCTTCATTTTTAATAAAGGCTAAATTTCAGACAACCTCTTAAATTTGACCATTTTCTAGTTCATTTAATTTTTTTTCCAATTATGCAATGTCAATTTTCAAATGCCTGATTCTATTCTCAAATCTCTTTTCCCTTAAATTTTCAACCAATTCCTGGCTCTAGAAAATTAAAGGAAAGCTGGGTGTGATGGCACATGGCTTTAACCCCAGCACTTTGGAAGCAGAGGCAGGCAGATCTCTGTGAGTTTGAGGCCAGCCTGGTCTACAAAGCGAGTCCAAGACGCCAGGACTACACAGAGAAACCCTGTCTTGAAATTCCAGGAAAAAAAAAGAAAAAGAAAAAAAGAAATTTACTTAGTATTTAAGAAATGGACATCTTACAAGTCTGTTAACATATGTGTAATACTTTTATACTATGGTTTTCTCTCAGTTCATTTTCTAGCATAACAAGTTAATCTTGGTACATCTGAAATTGCAAATTATTCTTATCAGTATAGACAACAAGCCCTTAAGACTAACACTCGTTTTTCTTGGAATGGAGTATTACTAAGAGAAACTACATTTGTTATCTAATTCAGTATATTTCTGGATAATAAAAAATAGCCTCAATATAGAAAACTTTCATTCAGTAAGCCCATTTTCTTCTAAGTGATAACAGTGATGATTCTTTCATAAACTAAATGCTGTCTGAGATGGTAGAGCTGTCATAAAATGCAAAGGAGCTAGACTTTTGAGTTCACAGTTGTCTTTGCTATAAAGAAAGGTGCCAAAAAAGGGCAAAACTTTGATAATATTTAAAAGCACATTTCACTCCAACATAACCAGAGACTTTGTGACAATCCTGATACATAGCCTAATAGTCACATTTAGTGAGGTGTTTAATGTTGAAAATTCTGTATATATAAGACAAACACACAATTATACAACAGTCAGATTCACTCACATAATTATTTAAAATCCTATCAGTTTAAGGTAAATCTTTTTTGTTTGTTTTTAGAGATAGGTTCTCACTGTTTAGCCCTGGCTAGCCTTGAACTTACAGACAGAGATCTGCTTGCAACGATCTCTGAGGTGCTGGGATTCAATGTGTATGCTTTATCCCTTCTGGCAAGGTAAATCTTTTTTTTTTTTTGTTTTTCTCCAGACAGGGTTTTTCTGTGTAGTAGCATTGGCTGTCCTGGAGCTCAGAGATCTGCCTATCTCGAGCTTCCCAAGTGCTGGGATTACAGGCATGGATCACCATCACCAGGCAGTAAAAATCCTTTAAAGACTTACTTCTGAAATAAATATCACAACGGCTATTACACAGTTATTACATGTAAAGAAACAATTATTCCAACAAGAATTCAATTACCTGTGCACTGGATGTAATGTCTTCACGCTGTTGGTCAGTCATTGTCGCCAAAGTATCAAAGGGATCCTTTTCACAAGGATCCAGAAGTCCAGGGCTTCCTATAACAATCATTGTAAAGACATAAAACCATTAATAACATTATCTACTTGGGAAAGTAAGCCACTTATTCAATAAAGAAGTAAACTTATTTTTTACTCAATAAAAACACAAACCTTACCTTTGAGAATAATCCCTGAAGAAATGCACTCAAACACTCTCCTCAGGGCATCTCCAGGGCTTTGAGGACTAGACGCACTACTAATTGCTTTCTCTACCAGTAACTCCATAGCCTAAGTTTAAAAACATAAAATATGCTCAGCAGCTTAAAGAGCTTTTTCAAACACCATTAGAATGATAGATATATTCAAATATTGATAAAGATTATAAAGATTATGAAAGTTATGGTAAACAAGGTACTGAGTTAGTGAGCCAGCTCTGTGAGTAAATGGCAATTGCTAATGAGCCTAACCTCCATGGAACTGACTTCTCCAAGTGGCCCTGAGACAGACAGACAACACCCTGATGGAACCTTCAAAGAAGAAAGAACTAACTTCTCTACTTGTAGCAATACACAAGTATAAAATATTAATTTTTAATAATATTGAAATACTCAAATTAAATAAAAGCATGAAGTTTCATGCCTCTCCTATCTTCTCTTTGGTGGCTGAACCAGAATTACTTAAGCCCATGAATTGGTTAAGAGTATGGTCTGGACAACATAGTGCCATCTCAATAAAAAACAAGAAACTTGGCTAGCCTCCACAGCAAAGGTAGGAGGATCTCTGTGAGTTCAAGGCCAGCTTAATTCACATAGTGAGCTCCAGGACAAACAGACCTACAGAGATATTCCACCTCAAAAGAAGCAAATGAGTAAAGTCAAAGTGGTAGGATCAGGAGTTCAAGGTAAGTATGAACAACACAACAAAGTCGCAAACCAGAAAGTTAAGGGAACACAAACGTCACATTTTAAGATTAGTTCTTAGAGAAGAGAAACATCAGGCTAATACCTATAGACTACTTGATTCTAAGAGTTTGGGGAGGCCAGCATTCTACTAGTACTTCAATTCTTTCAATTCAGTTATTTCTGTCTCAGCAAGTCCTTTTGCTTCGGTCTCCTATGTACTAGAGACTACAGTACACTCCTGCCCAGTTTCTAATTCTGAGACATGGTCTCACTAAGTAGTCCTCTTGCTTAGCTTATCTGAATGCTGAGACTATACAGGCTTGAACTATCCCATCTAACCTGGCTTTTTTTTTTTTTTTTTTTTATAAACAATAGGTATTATCTCAACATCAATGCATCACTGGAATTCTGTCACCCACAAGAAAATAAAACAATTTTCACTTCATTTGATATTTGAGATTCAAAATCTTAAAACAATGAATGAAAGACAAAGGGAAAAGAAGTGGCTTAAAAAGTAACTAATCTAGGATTTTTTTCTTAATTTTTAAAAGTTTGCATTAAAATTTAGCGCTATTCACAATTTTTCAAAGTTACAATTCAGAAGCTTTTGGTAGGCTTACAAAATTGTTCATTACCACAGTAAAATTCCAGAATTTTCTTAAGATCACTGCCTGTAAGTAGACACCTCCCTTTCTCTACCCTTTCCTTCAATCTACAATCACAGTTTGATCCCTCGGACCAATGGCCCAAGGAGAGAATTCTGCTGCAGACTGTTCTCTGACCTACATAGGCACACACACACTGCTCAAAACATACAAGTAAAATATGTGAATGCAACACATAAAAGCTCCAAAAACAATTAAAAACAAAACAAAACAAAACAAATAACTTACAACTACAATGAAAGCCTAAAATGATCCAGAAGCTGAAAAATGTTCAGCTATACAATACAAAAGTCAGAGATACTGATAGGGGCTGAGAAATGGCTCAGTGGTTAAGAGCATTTGTTGACCCATGTTTGATTTCCAGTATGCACAAGGTGGCTCACAATTGTCTAATTCCAGTCCAAGAGCTCTGGTATCCTATTTTGACTTTCTCAGTTACCAGACACAAACATGATGCATACACACATGTAGACAAAACATTAATACATATAAAATAATAAATCTAAAAAGAAAAAAAAAAAAAAAACAAAACAGAGGTAAGCAGTGTTGAATCAATCTTAAGGCCAAATCTCTCAATCTCTTGCTCCTCTGAAACATAATTAAAAAATGCATTTTTACTACTAAATTATTGCTAGAACATAGCAATGCACATGCTACTGCCTATAAGCAAAAATCTAACAACTTGCATCAAACAGCAAAGGATGGTAAAAGAACATTCCCAAGAAACAGTGATTATGCTCAAGCGGGTCTTCCGGCACTCTTCATGTGGAACTTGAGGTTGCAATTGGCAAGTGATCAAACAAAACCTTCAATATTTTACTGATAAACTATAAGTTGGGGAAGAATGGATTGTGCTGTAGGATTTCTTCTGACCATCTTTAACTTCCCAGAGGTAGGAGCAGAAAATTTGTAATCTTGGAGCCTAGGAGGAAATCAGCCTTTACAGAACAAGTGGTATGTATACTCTACCCACTCCTAATAATAAACACACTTTTAAAGGGTAGGTTAAACATAGCCTTTTGAGACAGGTGCGGTGACGAACGCCTTTAATCCCAGCACTCAGGGAGGCAGAAGTAGGCCAATCATTGTGAGTTCAAGGAGGGCGTGGTCTATACAGATGGAGCAGAAAGCCTCAGAGAAACCCTGTCTTGAAAACCAAACCAAACAAAAAACCAATCCCCAAAACCAACAAACAAAAACGGATCAGCATAATAACCTATGTTTTGTGGCACTGCAGGATGACAACGCTTAACAAGTAGTCATAAAGTTTTTGGGGTATATGCATTAGGTGATGAGCATCAAACCCTAATCTTGCATGTTCTTGGCAAGTACTCTAACATGAACTACAACTCTAGCTCTTTCACGTCAAGGTAGCTGTTAGAAGACTCAATGTCTCCAGCATAAAAAAGGCTGAAAAAGATCTGAAGTGATAGATATGTCAATGACCTGACCAACTTATTACATATTATATGAATGTACTGAAGCGCACCCATTTTATCTAATAAATGTAACTGTGTTAACTAAATAGATCAAAAAACAGATGGGTATAAATTTGTATGACATCTTACACTCCTGAAGAATATGAAAAGTCTATCTTGTATAGATGTTGCATGACAACTATTAATTAAAATAATTTCTTAATAACAAATGTACCCCTCTGGTACATTTCAACCAGTATTTCTATGAACAAAGTTCCTGTTAAAGTAAAAACTAGTAAAACTTTTAAAAACTGTTTGAATGAGTTTAACTTGTAAGAATGATAATAATTCTGACTCTAAGTGAACTCAATGACTACATGAAGTTAACAAAATGAAGCCAAAGTTCATATAAATAGGAAGATTCCAAGGCTACTATACCAACCAAGCTAAAATCCAAACAACATTAGGGAACTGTGATGGTCTGAATAAGAATGGCCCCATAAGACTCATAATTTGAATGCTTGGTCCCCAGTTGGTGGAATTGAAAAGAGTTAGCTGGTGTGGCCTTGGTTGAAGAGGTGGGTCATTGCGGGTGGGCTTTGAGACTTCAAAAACTCATGCCATTCCCAATTAGCCCTCTCTGCCTCTTGCTTGTGGATCAGATTTAAGCTCTTAGTACTGCTTCTGTGTCATGCCTGCCTGCTACCATGCACCCCCACCATGGCAGTCGTTAAATTTAATCCCCTGAAACTACGAGTTCTCAGTAAACTCTTTCTCTATCAGTTGCCTCAGTTATAGTTCTCTTCAAAGCAACAGAAAGTTAACCAGAGTTGGTTCTAGAGTTGTTCTGTAAAAGTCAGATCATGCTGTTTTGGAGGAACATGGAAGACTTTGGGACTAGGAAAGCAGCCGAATGATATAAGGAGGGCTTAATAAGCCATCCTAGTAGGAGCCTGCAAGACAACACTGCTGAAAACCATTACAGACTAAGAAGGCTTAGCTCAAGAAATCTCTGAGGGGAACAATATTACCAAATGAATTAGAGACCATTTTTGGGAAGTTTTGGCAAAGAATGTGGCTGCTTTTTGCTCTTGTTTTAAGAATAAGCCTAAGACTAAACTGAAGATTTCAAGACTAATTTCGATGGCAGAGATTTCAAGACAGTATAGTGTTGACTCTGTCATGTGGTTATTAGTTACGACTCTTATGCAGGTCTACAGTGAAAAATCTGATATTGGGACTTAGGGCTCAGAGAGATAAGAGAAATGGAATTAAGTGAGTGGTGCCCTCAGGGTCAGACCTCACCTGGCCAGTCCTGTAATTTGTAAAAAGAAATAGCCTGAGGCAGTATTTCTCAGCCTTCCTAATGATGTGACCTTTCAATACAGTTCCACATGCTGTGGTGACCCATTGCTACATTATAACTGTAATTTACTACTGTTATAAATGATAATGTAAATATCTGATATGTGATTCCTGTTAGAAGGATTACTGGACTCCCAAAGGGGTCCTGACCCATAGGTTGTAATTACTGGCTTAAGGAATTACCTGTTCCAAGTGAACAATAACAAAATCAAGTTCAGAGGGGAACAAATTTCATCCCAAGCAGGTAGAAGAACTTGGCAGCATCACTGCATCACCACATGGTTCTGGCTTCAGAGCCATGAAGGATACTACAGTACGGGGTTGTGGAATCTTCCTCCATGGCCAATGAAAGCTACTGAGGCCAAGTGTATGGTAGGAGTCCCTGAATGAAGGCCCAAAGAGGATATCACATAAAGCTGTGAAAGTGAAGGCTGGATTATGTCGGAGACACTAGAATTGTGGGATGTCTATCAAGGAGCACTGCAGATAGGGAGTCAGCAAAATTAGAAAGGATGAGCACAGAACTACAGGTTTTTAGAATTTGCACTGCTGGATTTTGGTCTTCTTTGGTCCATTTCCTTATTATGTCCCTTTTCCAAACCTTTGGAAAGGTATTGTATATTCTGTGCCACTGTATAGTAAGTATAAAATGTGCTTTTTGGTTTTGCCTTTATGAGAGTTACAACTAAGAGACTGTGATGAGTCTCAAAAGAGATTTTAAACTTTTAAAACTGTTGAGACTGTGAAAAAAAATCAGAGGACTTCTGAAGTTATACTAAATTAACTTTGCATTATGGTATGGCCAAAGGCCTGTTGGGGCAAAGAGTGGAAATGTAGTAGTTTGAATGAGAATGGTCCACAGAGGCACCAGAGGCTCATATACTTGAATGCTTGGTTCTCAGTTGGTAGAATGTTTTGGGAAGGATTAGGAGGTATGGCCTTTTTGGAGGAGGTGTGTCACTACGGGTGGGTTTTGAGGTCTTTAAAGTCCATATTATTCCCAGTTGGCTCTCTCTGTGTCAGCTGTTACTTCAACATGTAAGTTCTCAGCTACTTACTGTTCTAGTAGGAAGCCTGCATGCTGACATTTTCCCTGACATAGTGCTCTTGGAGCAACCCTCTGAAACCCTAACCTAAACCCCCAATAAACTCTTCTATAAGTTGCCTTGGTCATGGTGTCTCTTTCAGAGCAAAGTAACGAAAGGCCGGAGAGACAGCTCAGTGGTTAAGAACTCTGTCTGTTTTTCTTCTGGAGGTCCTGAGTTCAATTCCTAACAACTACACTGTGGCTCACAACCAACTATACTGGGATCTGATGTCCTCTTTTGGCATGCAGGTGTACATGCAGATAGAGTATTCATATACATAAAAATAAATGAAAAAAGAAAAGTAACCAAAAACTAATAAATGAAGAATAGGACAAAGCTGAAAACCAAATTATTTCCTCAAACCCCAGGAAAAGACAAAAACAATTAATAGAAAAGATAGCTATGTCAGACAAAGTTAATCTGACAATAGAATAGTTGTCTCTAAATAGAAGTCTTATTAATCAGACATAACAGAAAACTGTTTCCCTTCTATATATTTGTTTTATTTGGCTTTTTTAACATAGGGTCTTAAAAACAATGTAACTTATAATTCTCTGAGTCAAACTTCCCCAGGGTTGAGGCCACAGGTATACAATAATACCTAGATTCCTCCATAAAGATTACCTAACCCACAATTAACAAATACACGCACCCCTCTCATCTCCAATAAAAATGAGACATTATAGCTTTTCATCTTAATTATTCTTCCTCCCACTTCCCTTAGAAATAATTACTAAAACATGGCACACATCCTTTTAGGAGTTTTAAAGTATACTAAACATATAACTTGTACCTCTAAAATATAGATATATAAAATATAAAAAAATATATAATTTATATAAAATATATAAATTGAATGGAGGGATCCTCAAACCAAAAATGATTGCCCTTACTTAAGTCCAAGCTTCTTTTTAAAGCATAGAATGCTTAAACACAAAAACAAGTAAGAACAAAACAATAAAAGAATAAAGAAAAAGATAACCATGGCTATTTAACTTTCAATAACCTAACTTGAAAATAATAGGTTGACTTTTATTTCTGAACAATCTCTATCTGAATTTTTATTATTCAAGAACAGTTTGCCTTTAAATAAACAGTGAGTCTTTTCATGTTTGTTCATTACGGGCTCTTACACTTGTCGCCCAGGTATGATTTGACATCTCACAACAGTGAGAGAAAGGGTCTCTCACTGAACCTGGAGTAGGTTAGTGGACAGCAATCCTCCCATGTTGGCCAAAACATACTAAAGTTACAACAAACACAGTATTTTATTATTTTATCTGAGGGTCTTGGGGCTTGACCTTAGGTCCTAAAGCTTACACAGCTAAGCTGTTACATAGTCTAGTATAAATAGTTCTCTCCTTTTTTTAAAATTTGCAATCCAACTTAAACTTTTTTTTTTTTTTAACAATCATTCACTTGTCCACTCAATTAACTGTGTCTTCCTCCCTATTCCTCTGTGTACCACATTTGCATATGGAAGTCAAAGAACAATCTTTAGAATTGTTCTCTCCTACCATAGGGATGGAACTCAGGTATTCAGGCTTGGTGGCAACTGAACTTACTCACTAAATTATCTCACCAGCCCAAGCATAATTTTTTAATTAGTAAATACTAACAAAATAAGTGTTCTCAGATCTTCAAGATTTCCATCAAATACAGTATATAAATGAAAACAGGGTCAGAGGGAAAGAGTAACCAGAGAAGACCTTTTTAAATGCTCATCTTTCACACTGTGCTGTCACAGGCTACTTACCCAGCTGGGAAAATCAGACCATGTTGGAACTCGTTGACAAAGATCTCGGAGAATACGTATGATAATCACACAGGACTGTAGGCCATTAGCTCTAGCCTTGAGGGCAACACAAAAACCAACTGAATTAATCTTAGAAATAGTAAAAATATCCCTTGATGAAAAGAAGTTAAAATACCACTGCTCAATGGAAGCTCAGATTAAAAATAAAAATAATTACATTTAAGTTGGATTCATGAGCTGCCATTTACAGCAGTATTTTATGCCAGAGTTAGTATTTAAAAGCTAGTACTTAGGTCAAAGTAAACAGATTATACAAGAATAATATTTCTTGATCTCCTGTGAACCTTGACCTGTGTTCATACAAAACAGTAAACTGAAAAAAAAAAAAAAAAAAACTACCTAAATTAGAAATAAAAAGGAAAGTAAAGAGCTAAAAAGTTTGTCTAGGGACTGAAAGGTTAAGGAAATCTGTTTGGTTTCCTTTCTGTGCCTTTGCATATCTGCAAAGTCACTAAACCAAGCAGCTGCTTCCTCACCTTTCATTCCCTACACTTATTAACTTAGAGAAAGAGGGGGGAAATCTTAAAACTATACACAAAGCTTTAAACACATATTCCATTATTTAAAGCAAAGTTAATCTGCAGCCTTATGGAATATAATATATATACAAAAACATGTGATGCTCCTAAAGAAGTCAACTTTAAATATAGCCACTAAAAATAAAAACCCAGACTACAAAACACCCCCAATCCTGCTTACTGTCAAATTAATAGTAACCGCAAAATGCAGATCTTTATACTCAGCTTTCTATGATAACTTATTTTCTGAGATTTGATTTAAAATAGTGTTGCTTAGGCAATCTTTTGAAATGTTTAAGCATAGTTAAACATGTTGTACTGAACTACTCTCTCATAAGGCTACAAGAAAAAAGTAAAATGATGTTCCGAACCTGGAACCACTTAGCGTGGCGTAGAGCAGCCAGAGCGTCAAGGCATTTTTGCCTGTCCAAGACGTCCGGTGGGTCTTTCACCATACCCGAGGTTACATCTAAAATGGATTGAATTGGCAAAATGCAGTGAGGAATGGGTGTTTGACCAGGTGAGCAAGACACTTCCTTAAAGTAGCATCAGTGTCACGTGAGCCATTTGAGAGCTTTTTACTTTAATTCATACAGGGAATAACTTTTAACAAATTTACATAATACAATATGAAGAACAAAAGGAGAATTAAGGTAAACTCTTGAGTGATACAGTAATTTTCTGGAAATAGTAACCTTACTCACCAAAATGAAATCTACAGGAAAGATTATTGGACACAGCGCACCAGCACAAAGAAGACAAAGACAAAAGGGAACACAAAAATCCACCTTAAATGGGAGTGCACAATAAATTACCAAGTTGGTAAAGCATTCTAGAGTATTCTGGGACTAATATAAGAAAGAACTTAAAAAATATGGAATGATCAATACAACAATTACAAGGGGGAAAAAAAAACAAAACAAAGGACCGAAATGAGGTTTATTTCTATGAGAATTCTTTATGTTCAACATAACTTTTGGATGTTGTAAGGGAATACGAAATGCCTTCTAAAATGAAATGTTTTCATTAAAGTATTCCAAACAGGAAGCAGAGAGAAACAATGAGTAAAGCAGAAAAAAGCTACAGAAACTAGCACAGTTAAAACCAATTAAGTACAGAAAAGAAGCCATAGCAGAAGTCTTCAATGGTAAATATATAGGGTCTTTTAAGTTGGTTAAAACGTGTTATACAAAACTTGAGAAAAGAGTAAACTAAATCAGGTTAAGAAATTAACTTTACATTAATAATGGCCAGTTTAAATTAATAAGTCATTCACAAAAGTGAAGATCCTTTAGGCCAGTTACAGGTTTATAGAAATATCTATAAAATGTGCATAAGATAACAAATTTCTGGTCAAAATATTACATAATTAAATACAAATATGTCAACAATCTAATTCAAAGCTGCTATCTACTTTATATTTTGCTGCTTTTCTGGTTTTTGAAGCAAGGTGTCTGTGGCTCAGGCTGGCTTTGAACTTATGATTTATTCTCCTCTCTCAGCCTCTGAGAGCGGGGATTAAGAGTGTGAGCCATCATGCCTGGCTTATAGTGTATTTTTTAAATACAGGAAAATTACAAAAAGCAATCTGTTGAGTATAAGCAGTAGCTGGAAAGGACAAAAACCATGAGATATTTAGGATACAATAATTTACTGAGTATTTCGAATGACTATGAGGGACAAAAGAAATACAAAAAATAAAAAGAATACTGTAAATCTGGGTAAAGTGCTCAAATTTTTGTCTTCTAAGCATATAGAAATTGGTTTTATTAGAATTTATTTTTATTTATGCTCCTTTGTGGGTGCCCATAGAGTCCAGAAGGCATTAGGGCCCCTGGAGCAGGAGTATAACTGAATATAGGCTGCCTGACCATGGTGCTGGAAATTGAACTGGGGTCCTCTGCATCTTTAGCCATCTTTCCAGCCCATGAATCTAGAAATCTCAAAAAGTAAGTTATTTTTCTGAGGAGATGAAATATGAAAAGGTACCTAAAAAACGAGATAAGGAAAAAAGACAAAGAAAGATAACTAACCTGAAGAAGAAAAAACTTCATTCCACTTTCCAAAATATGCAGACTATGTGAAAGGACATCTGACTACTGCTCTTATTTACAGGAATGTTAAAGGCAGAAATAGATTATGGTCAATGTAAAGTTTCTAAATCTAAAGTATCTCAGAATTTCATAAATTCTGCCAATATGTAGAAATTTTTTGGTACAAAAGCGTAACTTTGTAAATTTTAATCTACAGTACAAATTCAATGATGCCAGAACACCTATTACAAGTTAAAAACAAATAAGAGCTATAAGTAGGAAATTCTGCTAAATTTAGAGTGTGGATTTTTGTACCCATTTTTATGTTTTAAGTAGATTAACCCCTTAGATATATTGTACTAAAATCACACTTGTTCCCTAATGGTCAATGAAACAAAACAAAAATCTGTTAATTTATAAAAACAAAATACAAATTATTTTCCTACATGAATGCATTTCACAAATTATAAGGGGTTAATCACCAATTAGAAGACATGCTGTGTCCACACTATTTTATGATTAAAAGTTAATGGGAATATATTAATTTCAATTAACATGGTTATATAAAATATAATTCACTCAACTATTTAAAAACTAGTGTGAACACTGCTCAATTCTAGAAGAGACAAAAGACAAACAAAGTAGCCACACGAAAGACAAAATAAATGCCAGACTCTGCATCCAAAATCCCCCCTTAGTCAAATGGCAGATGTGACACTGAGCTTTTGAAAACCTTGGTCAAAAATCCTTCCGATGTCTTGGCAGCAACCCCTGACAGGAATCAATCCCTTCTGCTAGAAGGCTTTGGACCGGGCCTGATAAGCTACAGGTAGAAAAACACACACACAATACTTGATTTGCTGCAGAAAAGACTCTGTAGCAATGGTTAGAGCATTCTGAACATTTCAAGCTAAAGTCAATTAAATGTTTATTGCATGTTAACTGTCAAACACAGTTCCAAAAAAGAGATCTGTCATGTGTTGAACAGTTATTTCAACAATTTAGTCATTTCTTTTATTAAATGATTTTCACATCAAACAGGACCATTACACATTAAAGAGGCTATCATATCATACTATGTAGAAATGTAATAGTTGTCTCATGATTTATAAAGGATATTCCGGCAAAGCCTTCCTTACACCCTGCACTAACTCCCCAAAGCAAGCTATAGGCTTTAAATGATTTTAAGACACAGAGCATCAGGAGCTGCAGTGAGAGAGAATACATACCGATATTCTGCAGCTAGAAAGAAGCAATCTTCATGATAAAGCTAAAAACATGGGTTTACTGCAGTCATCTGCAGCAAGGAACACTCTAATCAATGTTTCTACACTGATTATTATTTTGTGTATCCAACTTTCCAGCTCAGTGTCTTGAAGGAAATATTTTAATTTTAGGCTGACCATTTCCCTCATGATCATATGTATAAAATTCAGAATTGTAATTCTATCTCAGTCTGGGTCAGACAAAAATGTAATTTTGTTTCCTTTAGAAAGGGCATGTTAAACAATGTACTACAAATTTACACTATTAACTTATAAAATGTCTTGATAATGAACTGAGGCTAAATACACAGAAGCATTCTGAAATAAAGCTAAATGGTTACATGAGCATAATTTTACACTAAGTATAGCAACATTAATTTTATAACATATTACATTTTTAAAACCGAAGTAAAGGATCATATGCTACATACAACTTGGCCAATTGGCTCGGGAACTACTTTCTTCAGCAACATGGACAGCCAGACCTCGAGAAAAACTCATGTTCACACAAATGATCCTTTACATAAAATTCATGTAATTTTTAGGATACAAAGCTTAAGATACAACATTAAAAATGCTAATATGGCATACATAGGAAATATACAAAATCATACATGTCTCCCAATGAAATTTTGACTAAAATATTCTGTTCTTGGGCCATAAAAAGCCCAGTTTCTTAGAAATAATTGCTTTGTCTTAAAAAAAAAAACAAATTTCAAAGATAATCTTTCTCCTCAACCTGTACTACAAACAGTATAAAATTTAATTCCATTTCAACAACTTAAGATGGATAAAAGCATGAAAGGAAACAAAGTAAATTTTATCTGACCCATAAAACAAGAGAACCAACATTACTGCAGACACTGATCATGCTTTTGGCTTAAAAGCTTTGGAAGCTTTGAAAATGTTACAGAATAGTCCCTAAAGCAACATTGCTGGCACCAGAAGTGTTTCATGTTCTACAAATGCAAATCCAGTTAAAAAACAAACCAAAACCAAAACCAAAACCCTGACCTGTACTGTAACTCACTTATCTACATCATTTGTTAAGAGTTCTAGCATGATATGCAGGCCAAAAGCCCAAATCTGTGTTCATCAGCATGTTCTGCATTTATGAAAGAACGAAAAACCAAAGAGCAACCTCAGAGAACTAGAAATATTTACTTCAGGACAGGCCAAATCCATGACTATATATATACTAATTTTAAGTGCATATTATAGTTTGCCAATTTATGAAATCTTTTTCAAGACAAGGCCCCTAGTTATTAAACAGTATTTACACTTTTTCCAAGTGTCAAGCATGTAAAATTTTTTTGAAGTTTTTTTTTTCCAGAAATCTGAGGTCCGCAAGAAAAGAAAGAAAAAAATATATATCAAGAAAACCAATCAAATAATATGTGTTTTCTATAATAGTACATCACTAAGAAGAGCATTCACTTTGTTAGAAATGATCTAAAACAAAACTAACTGCTAAGTAAGTTAAATCTACATAATTCATATATAATGCCAGCATGTTGCCTTCTAGGGCTCAATGCCATCATAAAGGGTAGGTAAATGGAAAACAAAAAGTTAACAGAAAAGTAGAATGTTTAATTGGCTTTCCAACCTCCTTCCCTCATGTTCTCTTCTCGAATAATTGGAGATGTCAGGGTGATAGTGACTTGCATTTTGGGCTCCACACACGAATTCAAAATTATTGCTGCTTCAGACACAGCACATTTTATGTCATACTTCTCAGGACTTATAACCTACATAATGAAGATAAGAAATTAGTTGAATCTTTTGCATTAAAAGACAAAAATAGTTTTCTTGTGGCTTTGGTTTATTATATTAACATTCTTCATAGCCTGCACTCTATTCCCTCTAAAAACACATGCCAGATTACCCTAACCATTCATCTTTTGCCTTCCTTATTTTTAGAAAACTTTGTGGAACTAATATTTTCCACTACTTCAAAGAAAATTTTATTGACTTATTTTTAATGTGCATGAGTATTTTGCCTGCACGTGTTCCTATGCACAATGTGTGTATCTGGTAATCAAAGAGGAAAAAAAAGGGGGGTGGCTCTGATTCCTGGAATCATCATCTGTGTGTTTTTAACTGATTATATATATATTTTTTAAATAAAGATTTATTTATTATTTATACAGCATTCTGTCTGCATGTGTGCCTGTAAACCAGAAGAGGACATCAGATCTTAATTATAGATGGTTATTGGCCACCATGTGATTGTTGGAAATTGAACTCAAGACTTTGGAAGAACGGTTCTTAAATCTCTGAGCCATTTCTTCAGGCCCTATTCCATTATCTTTAATAAAAGTTATTGGTATATATGTATGTCTTTAACTGATGAATTAAAAAAATAGCTGTTGCCACTGTTTATTTCCCATATTTATAGACTTTGAAGGGAAGTAAAATAAGTCTGAGTACCTCAAGGAGCCTGACTCAACCATTCCCATTGTTCATTCTCCATGACTTTAACATCACTGTACTGAACACATACAGGGTTGCTGGAGAACTAACTTAAAAAGACATTTCAATTTATTATGTGTGCACATATCATATTTACACATGCCATAATGCATTAGTGGAGCCAGAGGATGACTTGCATAGTTCTTTCCACCAAGTGGGTCCTAGGGAATGTGAAATATGAACTCAGGCCATCAGACTTAGCAGCAAGTCTGAACAACTTTACCAGCTCCTTTAAAGTACTTACAGTACTATTTAAATGTTAGTGACAACGATGATTAATTTATTTTTCCCGTTTATGCACACACAGTAAAAGCAAGTGATTTGGAAAGTAGTTTGCTTTTGATTAACTATTAGTTATTTAGTACCTCTATTCTTTGTTTTAAAGAGTTATATTTTGTGCACGTGTTTTGCTTGCTTATGTATATGTGCACCAAATGTGTGTCTAGTGCTTGTGAGGTTAGAGAGGGTATTGGATCTGGAACTGGAGTGGTTGTGAGTACATATGTGGGTCCTGGGACTCTAACTCAGGTCCTCTGCAAGAATAAATGCTCCTAACTGCTATGCCATCTCAAAAGCCCCTCCCTAAAAAAACCCATTTTATTCTATGGTGTGTTTGTAGGTGTGTGGTGTGTGTATGGTACAAATATGTATATATGTATGTGGTCAGAAGACAGCTTTTAGAAATTAGCTCTCTACACAGCTTCTGGGAATCAATCTCAAGTCACTAGGCTCTGAAGACAAACACCTGTACCCACAGCACCACCTGGATGGCTACTTAAAAAATAAAGTATTTCCTTTTTTTGCAGCATAAATTCATGCCCGATTAGCTTCAAGCTGTTACTTGTCACTGTCCTTGCCCCCTTGCTGTTCTACGCATATCAATAAAGGAGGAGAAAAAGAAGTGAGAAAAATCTACTTGGAAAGATTTCAGTTTTAATATGAAAAAAAGAAAACATGAAGTGCCAATGCTAAATTTAACATGGCTGTCCCTTTTGTTTTCTGTTGCTCTACTATAGTCAAGTAAATCTCAATCCCTAAATTTAGAATGCCTAATTAAACTGCAAGACTGATACTGTAAACGACTCAATAGAGCATTACTTTAAACTTGGTCATTCTGATATATGTATCAAAATATTTATGTATTTTGTTTGTTTTGAGACAAGCTCTCATGTAGCCCAGGCTGGGATCAAATTCTAGGTAGTCAAATACTGATTCTACTTAGACGTATAGTGGAAAATTTGTCATTGATTTACTATGTTCAATTATAAATATTTTTCTAATTTTTTAGCACTTTATCCCAGGTATGCAGGAGCAGAAGGAACACGGTATACATATGTGTGTGTGTGTGTGTGTGTGTGTGTGTGTGTATGTGTACGTACATACACATACTATCTGAAGTTTTGGGCATTCTAGGGGCCTAGGAGGACTCTCTAGACATCTTCCCAAGGGTACAGAGGGACTACTGTATTTTAAAAACCAGACAAATTCAAGTAAGATATATCCTAATTATATTCAAAACATGCATCCAATTTAGGAGATTAATGAATAAAAAAAATTAAATTTGCTATACATGATCTTTTAAAAAATTTTTGTTTTTAAAAATGAGGTTAGTTGAGATGGATTAGTGGGAAAAAAAAAAAAAAAAAAAAAAAAGCTTGCTACCAAGCCTGATGATCCAAGTTTGATACCTGGAACCCACATAGTGGGAGGAGAACACTGACCATACATCTTGTCCTCTGAATGCTATACACACATTATGAAATGTACATATACATTAAATAAGATATGAAAAAAAAAATCATTCTCTGCTCTGATTTCTCATGAGCCCAATTTTGGAAAAATGGCATATGCTGAAATTTTCTTTTTAAAAATAAATTAGCAAGAATGTTTTCTGCCAAGTTACAAGCACTGCAAAACCTCAGAAGATGAAGCAGAAAACGGTTTCATCAGTTTGCCCAATTAAGGGGGAAAAAACCCTCAAAAACCAACCTTTTCATTATAGAAAGCCAAGCCAAAAATTTAAAAGGCTGGCTGAGGTTTAAGTTGAAGCACAGTTAGTCCTGCCAAAAAGTTCTAATCTGGACAAAGGGTAAATTTAACATTTCCATAATACTTACAGCAAGCTGTTTGGGTAGGTTTTCTGCAATACGGCTTAATAATGTCTTTGATGGTTTTTCTGAGCACAGCAAAACAAGGTTGACATTTCTGTCTCCTCGAAGAAGTAATCCTTTTGCCAATACTCCCACTCGCAACACCCCTTTCAGAGCTCTATAGCAAAATCAACTTATATTAAAACATTACATTGATTTCCTCTGAACGTAATAGTAAACTAAATGACTTTTGCACTATTAACATTTTCTTCAACCACACTGGAAAAATATACAGCATTTTAAATTATATGTCATTTAGATAAACAACACACACTGAAAAATTAATCCAGGTTGGATAGATGGTTAACAATCAAGATTGTTCCTGAGGAACAGGTTTTAAATCCCAGTACCCACATAGCAATCTGCATTCTGCAAACACCTGCAACTCCAGCTCCACGGAACTGAATGACCTCTTCTGGTATCTACATGTGTGTGTGCATATACTTAACTTAGACAGACAGACACACACAGACACATTCAGACACACACACACACACACACACACACACACACACACAAATAATTTCTTGTTTTTAAGAATCATGTTCTCAGTGTGCACAGGACAACTAAAACAAATAGCCTCTCTTACAGATTCTCACTATAGCCAACAGCTGGTTTCAAACTTGTGACCTTAATGCTTCTGCTTCTTATGTGCTAGGTTTGTAAGTGTGGATCCAAATACCTAGCTTCTTTTGTTTTATTTTACAAGTCAGATACAAAGTCATTTACAAGTCAATACAAAAATTATTCCCAAAGGATAAAGAGAAAAATTAGACAAGAAAAGATATGAAAGATGCGAAAGGTTGGCTAACTTATATGTTATGGTCAATGCTTTTAAAGGGCAGTGAAATACAGTATAGACAAACGGGTGACAGATGCAACACATAAATAAAACAAGAACAGCTGGATACAACTGAAAAGTTATAAGGTCTGCTTTGAAACATTTAATGTTTCTTTGTAATAACATTTAATATGTTTTAAAAATCAAAAACTGGTGATGGTACAAATGTGTACTAATCATTTTAGGACAAAATACAAACATAGTTAAAATGTGTGGACTGACAGCAATTTCCCCCATAATTTTTATTTATATGTATATGTTTTCCAGAGGCCCAGAAGGCCCAGAAGCTGCAAGAAACTGTCAAATCTCCTGGAGCTAGAGTTACTAACAGTTGTGAGCTGCCTGATGTGGGTGCTAGGAACTGAACCCGGTACTTAGGACTAGAGCAGCAAGTACCCTTAACCACTGAGCAATCGAACCAGCCCCTTACCCATCTTGTTAATCTTTATCATAACTATAAAATGTCCATGTAAATAAAATGGTAATTTGTAAACACACCTGTCTTTGCCTCCTTCTTTCTTATCATCTCCCTCTTTGTTCTTGCTCTTCTCATGTTCAGACAAACTGTCTGAGACAAGTTTTAAAGCACGTTCAGTGATAGAAACAATTTTCTGAACTGCTTGCAACTCTTCTTCAGTTGGATAGATGGTTGCATGCTTTGTCATCACATAACGATCATCAGATGAGTCAGGACGACGTAAGGGCTACAGAGAGAAAAGGTTACTTTTCTGAATAGAGGAAAGTTATAAATTTTCAATTATACATATAATTGCCAGCTTTACATAAGGCAATTAGGCAAAATATTCACTTAAACATTTTCCTTTTTCAATAAAGTAAAAGTGCAAGCATCTCTGTTCCTAAAGCAGAATTATTATCTATCTACCTACCTATCTAGGTATGTATGTGTATATGTATGTATATAAAACCTTAACAATAAAAATGATTTTTAAAGTTTATTATAGTACTATACTCAAAAATAGAATACCAAATGCTAGTGCTCTATTTTCCTCATAAATGCTTTTCAGTGGTCTGAAACTCACCTTGCTTTCAATAACAGTAGTAAGTTACATACAATTGCTGGGACATTGTAGTGATAAACGAGAAAGAACAGGTAACAAGAGTTACCTCTAACATAAATTCCTTCTACTCTAAGGAAAAATAAAGATAAGGAAAGTCTTATGTATAAAATATTTATCAACAGTAGCTCTGCACTCAGAATTAAGCAAGTATAGAGAATAAAGAGCAAAGGAAGCTTGAGTAGGTTTTTATGCATAAAGACATTAGTTTTAAGCATCCTTAAGAGGACTAAAATTATAATCAAGGTGAAAACTGATGACATTATTAAATCTAAAAGTCATTTCACAAAATATCTTCTAATGTTGAAGGACTTAATTTTCATCTCTTATATAATCAAAGCAGATACTCACTGCAGGACCCTGTGGTTGGGGAGGCATGCCTGGTCGGACTCCCAGAAGACCTAATGGGCCTGGAGGACCATGAGGATAGCCTCCATCAGGCATTCGTCGGCGATCATCCCAATGATGCTGTTCTTCCTCCATCCTTCTCCAGTACATGTCTTCTTCGTAACGTCTGATGCACAAATGATACATTAAAAAACCACCACCCACCATAACTGAAGAACTTCCAACAAGGACATAAAAACCAATTTTCAAAAAAGTAATCAACCCAGCAAGATGACTCAGTAGGAAAAGGTGCTTGCGCCAGACTGATGACTTGAGTTCCATCCCTGGAACCCAAATTAAAAAGAACAGATGTCAGATGTCCTGAAAGTTGCCCTTTGACCTGTTTGTGTACAGTGGCACATATGCCTGTAACTGGTACATAATTAAAAATGATTTAAAAAAATCTACCCAAATCACCTTTCTACCCTTTTCCCCTATTTCCATAATTTATTTATGGATATGAATGTTCTATTTGCATGTATGCCTGCATGGCAGAAGAGGGCATCAGATCATATTATAGATGGTTGTGAACCACCATGTGGTTGCTAGGAATTGAATTCAGACCTCTGGAAAAGCAGTGCTCTTAACCAATGAGCCATCTCTCCATACCCCCATTATTTATTTTTCATTGAGAAGTAAATAAGAGTAAAAACTAAAGACAATAATGACAAAAGGAGAACAAAACTTCACATCCCAAGAACAAAATGCAACACAAAATAGACACTTCAGCCTTTTCTAATCATTTAAGGTAAATATTGTAAATCCAAATTCCTACTACTGGGGAAGCCCAACCAATATATATGTAAGAGCCACTGCATACACAGAATGCTCAGGCATTTACTTCATGTCCTTAGAAGAAATGAACTCATTTCTGCTATATTTTTCTTTTCATCTTAAAAATTTTTTCTGTTTCTTAGCATGACCGAGTGTGTGCATGTGCATGGTGTCCATGTGCAGGTAAGAGGACAACCTGTAGTATGGGTTCCTCCTTCCATCTTGTTTCAAACATTCCATGGTTTTGTTTTGCTGCTGCACCTGACAGGCTAGCTTGCCCACAGCTTCTGAGAATTCTTCAGTCTCTGCTTCCCACTACAGATGTGGGATTACAGATATGAACCATCAGGTCCAGCCTTACATACATTCTGTAAGTCCAAACCATTTGTACAATGAACACTTTATTTAAAGCCCCATCTCAGGCTGAGTTTTATTTTTCTTTTTTAAAACAGTGAAGTTCTCCACTTATGATAAAGGCTGTTCAAAATAGTTCTCTTTTACAAAGACCAACAGTAGAAACCCACAATTTCACTGTTGGGGAAACATAGGGCAATAGCAGATGTAGAAGGCAAATCATTAGCAAGAGATATCTGTGGCTCACCTCCTAGTAAGTGTTGCTTATTAATACAGGCTATATTGCCAAAGTCACCTGAATAATTGTGAAACTTTCACGGCTGTTGGTTCAGTAAAATTCACAATATATGTTAAATAAAAGAGTACTCACTTTGGGGTTGGAGAAAGATGGTTTCGGGGTTAAGAACACTATTGTTTTTTCAGAGGACCAGGGTTCAATTCCCAGCACCCACATGGGCTGTTTAGTTCCAGGGATCTGACACCCTCACACCAATACATAAAGAATAAAATTAATTTAAAACAAAAACAAAAACAGAGTGCTTGCTTTGGCAGCACATATACTAAAATTAGACTATAGAGAAGATTAGCATAGTGCAAGGATGACATGCAAATTTGTGAAACATTTCACAAAAAAACACACTTAATGAATTCAGAAGATGGTTATTTAAGCATAAAGCTTCTCCTTCACTGGTTAACATTCTGAGAATCGATTTCTGTTCTGCCTTGTTTCTAACTCTTACTTTTAACTTCAGTTAAAAGTCTCAAATCAGGCTATTCTAATAAATCTGTCTAAAATAAAAAGACTGCCACTGTAAAAACTACCAATATTTTAGGTAAGGAATAAGGGCATGTGAGGAGCGGTAAAATATTTCTGTTACTAAGGACTAGAGAAAAAAAAAATAAAAGAATAAAAAACAGCTCAAAACTTCTAGAAAATGATGTTTAGTCCAGTGTTTGTTTATTTATTTATAATGTATACAATGTGTGTTTACATGTACACCTACACGGCAGAAGAGAGCACTAGATTTCATTTTAGATGGTTGTGAGCCACCATGTGGTTGCTGGGAATTGAACTCAGGACTTCTGGAAGAGCAGCCAGTGCTCTTAACCCCTGAGCCATCTCTCCAGTCCCCCAGTGTTTGTTTTGCTAATTATGTTTATAAATGCACGGTCAAACACATTTCCAAGTACCAAATAGGTACTTATGATAGATAAGTATGTAATCTTGTCATAGAAAGAATTACAAAGGCACAAATTAAAAGAGAATATAATTTAATGTGTTATCTATTACTGAAACCTAAAGGAAGCACAGAATAAAATGTGAATAAGTAGCCTTCTAATAGAGTATTTAAAAAGAGAAGTTCTAAGCCAGAATTTATAAAGACGGCAAATACATTAGTGGTTGCATGTTAATGACATGGGACAAGGAACATGGAAGACACTGGGATCCCTGTTAATGGAGTCATCATTTCTTTTAGGAGTGATGAAATATTCCAAAACTAATGGTGGTAACTGCTTTAGAACACTTATGTATATATCCAAATATTTTAACTGAACTATACAGATTAAATGAGATTTTTGCTGGTTCTAAATAGAGCACTTATCACAGAATGACATTTCTTCAGATAGTACATGTGCTTGTTTCTTAGGAGTATGTCCAGGATCCAGAACAGAGCACTCGCTCCCCTGGAGCTGGATTACAGGCAGCTGTCAGTTACCTGATGTGATAGAAACCAAACTTAGGTCATCTGTAAGTGGCATGTACTCTTTTTTTTTTTTTTTTGTGGCATGTACTCTTAACCCCTCCCTGGGCTACCTTCCATCTCTTCACATATTTAATATATAGTAACATTTATCACTTTTTTTCATGAGATGAAACTTTTTTTTTTTTTTTTTTTGTGGCATGTACTCTTAACCCCTCCCTGGGCTACCTTCCATTTCTTCACATATTTAATATATAGTAACATCTATCACTTTTTTTCATGAGATGAAACCCTGACTGGTCTTGACCTCATATGCTTTTGCTGGGATTAGAAGTATGAGCTACTACCACAAAATTCTTCATACTACAGTAACAATCAAATGTTAAGTATACTTAGCATTCTAATGTTTATCTTTCTCAACCCAGTATCTAAGTGAACACTGAAAGGACATGCAGTAAATAAGTCTGAATATGAAAGCCATCTTCTCAAAGTTTTGTTTTGTTTTCAGATTTTACTTATTTTGAATGCTCTATGTGCATGTACATCTGCATGTCAGAAGAGGGCAGTAGAGGGTATAGATGTTTGTGAGCCTCCATGTGGTTGCTGGGAATTGAACTCAGGACCTCTGGAATAGCAGACAGAGCTCTTAACCACGGAGCCATCTCTCCAGCCCAGAAATTTTGTTTTTTTTTAAAGCAGAAGCAGCACTTTTTGTCACAGAGCTAAAAGTTAAAAACATTACCTCATTTCCATTCTCCAGCGTTCCTCTTCTTCTCGTCTCCGCCAGTATTCCTCCTTCTGCATTTGCTTTCTCATTTTCTCTTCTTGAATCTTTCTTGCTCGAATACTGGGCTTCACTTCTACTTGCAAATCTGGATTTACTTTTTTCTGTTATAATACATTTTTAAAAAAGGAGCATGACCCTTCAACAAACTTAATTCATTAAAAAGCAATTTCTCTCACCAGAGGCTTATAGTTACATATTTTGTGTCATAGATACTCATTGGTTTGTTTTTATTTGTTAGAATTTTAAAAACATAAAGAAGGTAGGTAAAGTGGCATTTTTTTACACTTAATATGAAACAACTATCATTATATGACTTCTTGACCCAAGCAATATATCAGTTTTGCTAGAGTCTACATTTGCCAGTTACTACAACCATGGAAAACAGGGTTATTCTATTATTCTAGCAAAGTGAACTTTATCAACAGGACATGCTAATTTTAGAATGGGAGATCATACACTAGTTGAGTTGTATTTAGAAGCTTTATTTTGCATATAGAATGCTGCAGTTGTTTTACAAAAGAACAACCAAGGGCTGGAGAGACTGCTGGTTCAAAGGCTGTGCTTAATTTGAGACCTTAATTTGATTACAAAATATTGCCTTAACACAGTCTGTAACTCAGTTCCAGGGGATCTAATTAATGCCTTCTACTGGTGTCTCTGGGCAACAGGCAAACATCTGGAGCACAGATATACATGTGAACAAAATACCCACACACAGAAAACAAAAAAGTTAAAAAAAAAAAAAACTTACAAGGACAATAGTATGTACTTACTTTATACTGGAGTCTGTGTCTTCGTCCTTTTAAGTGCATCTCTTTAGCATTGGGGTCATTAAAGCTACATTCACATAATTTACAATGGAAGCGAATGACTTTTCCTTCATCATTTCGTACCTTGGTGTGGAAAAACAGAACCTCTAATCAACTTGAAAGGATTCACTGAACCACTGTCTCACTACTGCAGTTTTGGCTAGCCTCGAATTCTCTATACACCAGTCTGATCCTGAACTTGGAAACTCACTTATTTCTGCCTTTTGACTACCCAGGTCTAATTTGTTAGGCAAAACCTGAGACCTGGATAAATATCAGCATATGCTTGCTTTTATAAACTACCTTTACTTCAATATCTGTCTATATGTAAGCACTTAGATTTACTTTTTGAAGCATTTCTATTAATTCTTTGACCATTTCATACATGGGTACAATATATATCACATCCAATCCACTATCACGCATTCCCAACTTGTCAACTCTCTTCCCCTCAATAAGTTTCTTTTATAATTTCATGTTTTTGTTTTGTGAGGTACTGGATTTAACCGGATTACCTGAATGAGCACACGTATGGATTTATCTACAGGAGCATGAGCAATGTGCCACTGTCTACATCATTGAAGATGACCCCTCGCCCTGTCCCAGTAGTCAGCAAATGCCAACAGATCTGCAAGGAGTGGCCTGGCTCCATGAGGACCCATACCACCCATGACTGGCTCCATTTTAAGCTCATCCTGTATGAGTCAAACAGGCTTCCCAAATATGGCTTGGGAAGCTATAGTTTAAATTCACCAGTTACTGACTACCTGTTTCTTGGGAGATGAAAATGATTTAAAAATCCAATTCTGGTATACATATTTCTCAAAGGTCAAGAGTTTCATGCATATGAAAAGATGCAGTTTTTTCTAATGTGTTGTGAAAAAAACAGACTGAGATATTACTATTAAGCTCAAATTGTGCTTTTAAGAGGACTTGAATGAAATTGGCTATGTTGACAAAAGTCATTTAGAAATAAAAGTGTCTAAGAACATATTTGAGGTGACCAAATCTTACCTTATAAGACATAAAGTCATTTATAAATTACTTAAAAGTTATCCTAGCTGTGTATCTTTATAAACAAAGACTTTAATATATTATGTAATTTTTTATAGAGAAATAGATTAAAGTACAGTTATAAAAACCTGAATCTATGCCATTCACTCAATTTTATATAATTATCACAACTTTGTTGGCCAAACATTCCAATTTCACAGACATACACCAGCGCTCAGAAACTTATACATGCTTTCCAACAGAGTGAAACCAAACTGTATTGTTACACTATATCACTATATGATCTTTCTGTTAATAGCAACTATTATTTCAAGCCTCTGTGATGTTCCCTTGTTCCTCCACTTACTGTACTTGACCTGCAAAACAGGAAATGTTCTAATCAGCTCAAGAAACCAAATGCATGGTATATATTAGGTCAACAACCTTAATTTAGTAAGTAATTGAAATCTAAAATACAACTGGATACAGTTTGGTTTTACACATAAAGTGTACTTGCAACAGACTGACACATTTTTTTCTTTTGCCCAATTTCAGAGCAGTGATTATTGATCAATACCTCTTCTACATAATCATGTCCCACTGGTTGCACATCACTCTGCAAAGCAGCAAGGGATGCAGGTGTGACTGGTTCTGCAACTGCATCTTGCTTTACTTCTGGAATCTGCACGGCAGAGGCAGCAGGAGCACTTTTAACACATTCGGTTCCTTTTAAGTCTTCAGTTTTATTTCCTGTTGACTGTAGCTTATTACCACCTAAAACAGCAAAATATTACAATAATTTTATTTTTGTATAAATGTATAAACCTGTTAAGATGCAAACTTATAGTTATCTTTACTGCTAGCTACACTTTATGCAGAACAGATTGGAATGTTTTAAAAAAACCTATATACACTACACTGCTTTTTGTAATCTATTAATGAACCACATTCCCGAATGTTTCCCTTCTCTCTCACAACATCCAATCATATCCACAAACTCCATCTTAGTTCTTCTAACAGTTAGTATCCAGAACAGAAGGAACCTGAAAAGAGATTAAATATAATCCAAGAGCTCTCTAAACTGTGATTAATAAGTAGTAAATATCTAGCCCATAGTGATTTTTTTCCTTTCTCTCTCTTTTTTTTTTTTTCTTGCATATCTCTGAGATGGGGGCTCTCAGGCTGTAGAGAAGCCTGATCTGGAATTCACTATGTATGTAGCGCAAGTTGGCCTAAAAATTCTGACAGTTCTTTTTCTAACTCCCAAGTGCTAGAATTATAGGTGTGTGTTTACCTATAATTATGTGGGTTTTATATGGGGATAGGAATTGAACCTAGTGCTCTGTGCATGCTAGGTAACCATCAACTAAGCTACATATCCAGCCAATGTGGACCATAACCACCTGTGAAGGTCAGAGGAAAACCTGAGGGAGTCAATTCTCTCCTACCACATGGGTACCAGGGACTGAACTTGAGTCATTAGGCTTGGCAAGTAGCTTATACCCACTGTGATCTTTCTAGCCTAGATTTGTTTTTCTAAACAGAAAATGAAAAGTAAAACAGCCTCCCAAACCAAAAGACCCCTGACAAAACTACAAATTACTGCTTTCATTTTAACCGATTAAATTTAATACTTTACTCAAGAGAATAACCGACTGTCAACGATCTACTCTTAGAGCTCTTTCAAGCAGAGCGCAGTAGCCATCCTAGTCTGCAAAGCAAGTCTAAGACAGCCAAGTCTACACACACCTCTCAGAAAAAGAACCAACCCAACCCAACCCAACCCAACCCAACAAAACAAAAGCTTTCAAATATATTTTAAGAAGTAGCTACAGAAAAACAATTATGCAAATGTAGAAAATTGTTACAGAACAAAGTCAGCAACATTATACTAAAAAGTATAATACAATGCATCTGTGACTGCACTGCTACAATCAAAAGGAAGCTACAAGCATTTATAACATCCTGTGCCAAGTAGAAGCTGCTTACTGTAGGAGTGAAGCAGAGCAGTTGTTAAGTTAGAAGAGACTTCACAAAGGGGTATCGTTTGAACTGGGCTTTGAAACAGTCAAGAAGACGTAAGAGGATAATATTTAAACAGAAGGTATAGCACATATAAAAGAGTGTAGCAACATAGAATTTAAGACTGTGGTAAACCAAAAAGTCAGTAATTTAGCATCAGCTACTCTCCAGGTAGAGCTGACATGAAAGTAAGAAGGCAGGTACAAGTCAGTTATGAAGGCTCATATGACATAGTCATAGACTTTATCCTACATATAAAGGCCAATGAAGATTTTAAAAGAGAAGGCACACTAATAAGAACACAGAGATTATGCTCAAGAGACAAGATATAAGAAATTGAGCTCTAAGGAAGAAACTAAAGGCTTTGAAAAAGAAATCATAACAACAAAGACTTTACCATAGAAGCTCTGGGTAAGAAATAGCAATTAATAGGGAGGCAGTTAATAAAAAATGTTAGTGAGGCTTTCCCTTAAAAATTGAAAAAAAAAAATCAGTCATTTTCATGAGTATTTTGTAGTAGTCTTGTGATGGGACACAATAGGAAAGGCATATCTACTAGATGACCAGCAAGCAACCGAAACATGATTCTCAAACTTAGGTAGGATTTTGAATTTGCCAGATTTTACAGCTGTATACACTAGAATGCTTGAAACTGTCCAGGAATACTGCTGCACACACAGATGAGACGCAGAACCATAATTTTAGGAATAATGTCATTTAACAATCACAAAGGTAGAGAATCAGTAAGATACCCCAAAATAAGGATGGATGGACATACATGCTAGAAACTACAATTCACCGTGGGCTTCACGGTACAGCAATTATATCAAGTCTAAGTTAAGGCAGTCAACAGGATGAAACTGAAAACTGATCAGTGGATTTGGCAGCTCTTTTTTGTTTTGTTTTGTTATATTTCTGTGAGTTTTTCTCTTATTAGTTTATGCTGGCCTGGAACAAACCCAGGCTAGTCTCAAACTCATGGCAATCCTTCTGACTCAGCCTCCCAAGCATTGGTACATAGGTATGAGACATGCTTGGCTCTAAGTAGTTAGATACTTGGTGAGTCCTGCAATAACTTTAGAAAAGGGCAGTAGACTATGGACTGATTGGGAAGTACAGAAGCAGAGAGAACAGAGGCTGCTCAGAAGTACAGTGTTTGCCTGGCATACATGAGGCTCTGAGTTCAATAGCCAGCAATACAATGGTGAAGAAAAACCACTCTGACAAGAGTTAGGAGGAACACAAAGAATCAATCTTTAGTACTTGCCAACAAAGTTTATTTTAGGTGTAGATGTTTTCTTGGCAGCCATATTGGAAGGTACCGCTGATACTTTAGTATTGGATGTGCTATTAAGAGACGAGTTTCCTGTAGTTGAAAGACCTTTCACTGAAGAAGTTGCAATTGATGACGTGTTCAGAGTACAATTGCTTGCTCCAATACTTGAAGGAGAGGCAGTTGGTTTTGAAGCAGATACAGCTGTTGAAGAAGTAGCTTGGCTAACAACATTTGGTTCCGTTGAAGGAATAGGTTTACCAAGTTTTGTGTGTAATTTAACCACCTACAAAACAAAAAGCACACCTGTCAGGAAACTCAAATGTGTTGATTGTATAAAAGTTTGTCTGAGTGAGACTATAAAATGAGAATCAAAACTGTAGTTTCTTTGCTTTTTTTTTTCAATTATGGTTTTACAGGCAAAATTCATTATTTTTAACATCTCTTTATTTACTGATGAAAGGACTTGCCTATAAGCAAATCAGTCTTAGTTAATCAAGACAAATGAATTAGTTCCATATCATAAAACAAGTGGTTTAATTCAATTTAAAGGTCTCTAGTGGTTCTCTTTTAAGCAATGGCTATTTGATGTTACCTTGATGTATGTTAACATATAAGCAAGGTTTATAATACACTCAAAGGTTTCAAAAATTGAAGTCATCTTTTTCAAAGCCCTGTTGAAAAAGTGAAAGTAAGTACAGTAAGACATAAGGCTGTGTGTGTGGGTGGGAGGGGGACCAAAACACCTACTTTCTGATGCTTAGCACCACGAATGTGGGCAGCATATGCATCTGCTCCTGTACAAGACACATCACAGAGCTCGCAACGTAGCTGATTTTGTGTCCCACGAGTTGAGTTGTTGCTGCTGCTGGTATTTTGAGAGGCTTTCAATGCGGCTTCTTTTTTTTTATGTTTCTGTCCTTCTAAGTGCTCTTTATAAGTCTGTTTTGAACAAAAAGTACAAATTTTCTTTCTATAACATTCTATTCAACTTTCAGACCTCTAACACTCATTTAAAATGGGATCATAAGCTAGGTGTAGTGGCACATGCCTTTAATCTTAGTAATCAGGAGGCAGAGCAGAACTTCATTGAGTTTGAGGCCAACCTGGTCTACATGGCAAATTCCAGGCCAGCCAGTTACATGGTGCAACCTTGTCTCAAAAAACCAAAAACAGACACCCAAAACACAACAACAACAAAGAGAACATGGTAAATGTGTGGTGCAGACCTGTAATCTAAGTGCTCAGTAGGCTGAGGAAGATGATCATTGAGTTTAAGGCTGTCCTGGGCTATGTAACAGTATACTGTCTCAAAACAAACAAACAAACAAACAAACAAATGAATGAGGGAAGCATGGATAAGAACTGCTATTTTAAAAGCACTTCAGAACATGAAAGATTCTGCATGTATGATCTGTAGTTCTCTGCAGTTTACTTAATAAGAACACTTTGCTACTTGGTGCCAAGGACTGAATTTAGGAACTTAAGTATGCCAGGCATACACTCGGTTGAACTACATCTCCAATCTTCTAAGAACAGATTCACATTCAATAGTCTGTGATGGTGCAAATGTGTGAAGAACAGGGGGCAAGCACAACCTAGGTTTCTGCTTAAGGATAGGTTTTGGCACAGCCTTTCTGTAGACAAAGTTTCCCTATGTGACCATCCAGGGAATGCCAGGGATCTGTCTATCTCTGCTTTCTGAATGAACACTAGTATATTAAGCTCAGGCCACATCAGGCATTTGTTTTACATTACTCTGGGGATTGAACTTATAGTGGCATGCTTGCAAAGCCAATACTTATCAACTGAGCTATTGTTATTATTTTTAACCCAATAGCTTTAAATTACAAAGCACATTAACGAACAGTTAGAATATAAGATAAGCTGCCTCTAGTTTCAAGAACTTGTATAATATAGGGCAGAAAATGATAACAAATATTAATCATTCCACAAAAGGTCTTATTATAGAATTAATTAATCTGTGGGGGAAATGGTACCTATATTATTAGGAATAAAAAAACTACTGCATGATAATTCTTTATAAAAAGATGTCTATATAATTTAATTTAAAAATCTGAATGCATTTTGACAATTTTTATTAGAAACTACAGTTAAAATATATTGCATAAGAATAAATACATAGGGGGCTGGAGAGGTGGCTCAATGGTTAAGAGCACTGGCTGCTCTTCCAGAGAACCCGAGTTCAAGTCCCAGTACCCACATGGAAGCTAAACTGTCTGTAACTGCTGTTCCTGAGGATCTGACACCTTCATAGAGACAAATGCACATAAAAATAAATAATTTTAAAAATGAATGCATATATTTTAATAGTCTCTAATTAGGTGTCAGCAATGTAGAAAACACCAAAATATAGAAAAAGATTCCAGAATCATGTACTGAAAACAGAACTAAAGCAGTAAGTGAAAAAGTGTATTTAAGTCAGACACAGTAGCACATGCCTTTAATCCTAACACTTGGGAGGCAGAGGCAGGCAAACGTCTGTGAGTTTGAGGCCAGCCTGGTTTACACAGTGAGTTGGGGGAAGGAGAGTGGCAGCAGTGCTATATAGTAAGACCCTGTTTCTCAAAAACCAATCAACTAACCAACCATATACTGGTAGAATAAAGCTAGAAACATACAAATAATGTTAATACTGAGATTTGATCTACTCTCCCCAAATATGTTTTCTATGTGCCAAGTCACTAATGTAAAAAATGTTTTAAATCTTAAAAACAAAACAAAACAAAAAAAACCACCTCTTATGTCTGGTACTCTCAAAGGCAAGAAGGGCATCATATCTCTAGTTATGTGAGTCAGCACACAGGTGCTGGAAGCCAAACCCAGGTCCTCTGTGCAAGATCAAGTGATCTTAACCACTGAGCTATTCTTCCAGCCAATGCTTAATGTTTTATATAAAAACATTTTTCTTTTCGTTCTTTCTGATTTTTCAAGACAGGGTTTCTCTGTGTAGCATTGGCTGTACTCGAACTCCTAAGAGATCCGCCTGCCTCTCCCTCCCTTAGTGATGGACTCACAGGCGTGTGCTACTGTGCCCAGCCATAAAAACAATTTTTAAGAAGACAGGTTCTTATTTTGCAGGCTAGGCTGGCCTTGAACTTGAAATCTTCCTATTGTATAAGTTGTTGGGATTACAGGTGTATAACCCCATACTTGACAAGGCTTAGAAAGGGGGGATGAATTCACTGACAGACCCATGCTTGAATCACACATTTTAAGGTATAGATGGTAGAATCATAACAAAAAAACAGAAACAAACAAACAAACAAACAAACAAAAATCAAAGGACTCACATTCGTCCTAGGTTGATCTTTTTTTAAAGCATGTAGAGGGAGACAGGGCCTCTAACCCAGGTTGGCCTCAAACTGAATATATACATAGCCAAAGACAACAATGAACGTCTACCTCTCAGTACTGGGATTACAGGTGTGCAGCAACTACCATGTCTGGTTTCTGTAGTTGTGGGATTTGAATCTAAGGACCACTACATAGGCAAGCACTTAACCAACAGAACGACATCCCCAGCACAATAGGTTATCTTCCTTATACCTTTCAATTTTCAATGTTCAAAGTCCCCTCATAGAGAAAATTACAGAAGTTACATTCTACAAACCATGTACAAAATAGTCTCACTAGAAATACAATCCTTAAAATTATACGTTAATTTGAATTTAAAAAAACTTTTAAAGTTTTATATAAAAAAGCAAAGGAAGCACCCTTAAAAGGGTGGGGGGGCTTAATTTCCCCATTTTTCATACACTTACAATCACTTTTCCAGTTTTCCTGATTATCATTTTTGTGTTTCAATATAAACAAGTTTTAAAGAATGTTTAGTGAAATACAGCCATCTCTCAGTGTCTGCAGGAAACTGTTGACCAAAATCCAAGCATGCTAAAGTTCTTTAAAATAGTAAAATTATTTGCACATAATCTATGATTTTATCTACATACATTAAAAATCTCTAGATTATTTACAGTACCAGTAGTAAATCCTACTGAACAGTTTTACTGTATGGTTTAGAAAATAACAGGGGTAAAAACGTAGGTATTCTGCACAGATGCAGTCTTCCACATGCATATTTTTGATCTATGGGTGAATCGTTGGATGTAGAATACACAGATGTGGAATGTGGTTTGTAGGTACAGGAGTAGAACATCAACCCTCTTCAACTATGAAAAATAACCACTGAGACTCATGTTAAATACACAATATAAGTACCTGTGGTCCAGCACAGCTGATCTTACAAACATCACAATAGTGAATCTGGGGTGGTTTGGGAGGCTGTTTTGGTTTCAGTTGTTTATTTTGGAATGGTGTTTTTTTAGTAAAGGTGGTCCCTGTCCAGGCAGCTGTTGCTGCTGCTGCAGCAGCTGCTGCTGCTGCTTGCTTCTGTTGCTGCTGCTGCTGTTGGTAGTAGGAAGACGCAGCTGAATATACGGCTGCTTCATAACCTGAATAAGATGTACCTTACAAATAAAATGAAACAAAGATTATGTTATATGATTATAAAAGGACAAGTTAAATGTCAATTATAAGTTTAAATTCAATAAATGCTGACAAAAGGTAGATTTACATGATTTAAATATGTATGTCTTATATCATGAAATCTCCCCCCACACAAATCTTACCAGTCTTTTACATCGTTACTTAAATATTTGTTTGACACATCAGATGCTATGAAGGTATGTAAGAAAAGTTTAAGATTCAGCCTATCACTTAAAAGATGCTTACTGTTCAACTGATAGAAAATGTTTGACACTTATGTGGTTACAGAACCTACTGATCCTCTGAACACATTTTACAAAACACTGGATTTGAAGAATCGAAAATGGGAAAAATTCAGAAGTACTTCATAAAGATTTAGACTGGAGAGATGGCTCAGCTATTAAAGGCTAGCATACAATCAAAAATAAAGTAAGATTTGATAATTTAAGAGAATAACAGATAAAGAGAGTAAGATATATGACACCACAATTTTAAGTCCCGATGACCAATTTATGGATTGTACAAATAGTAAAAACAAGAAATAAGTGAGTTTAGGAGGCAAGGTAATGAAGCTTAGTAAATGAAGGACAAGTTTCATGACCATGGAACAAGAATCAATACACTGTTCTTTCTTCCAAAAACCTAAAAGCAGCATGGTATTCTGATTTAATAAATAGATGCTGTTTACACTATTGGGAATCTCTACTGAATAAATACTTTATGCTGATGACTGACTTACATAAACATTGATGTTCTGTGACACACATGCTTTAAATTTACAGACTTTAAGTTTGAAGTTGTTTAGTTTATATATGACCATTTTTAAAAACTAAAAGCTTACCAGTTTCTTGAAATACAGTGCACTGCCTATTCACCATAACCCTAGTGAGGTTCCTTTAGCTCCTTAAAGTATGTGATAGGTGGGCAAGAAGCAAATAAGACCAAGATGGCAAAATTAAAGAGAACTGGAACTAGAATTATTGCTCAGCAGCAGATGGCACAGGAGACTGAAACTAAGTTCAATCCTCATTACAGAGAGTATGGAGAACAAGGAAGGTAAAGAGAATGCATATGAATGCCCAGCTTTTTGTTCTTAAAAGCTAGCCTATTATAACCAAATGACTTCTGACCCACCGACTCTAGTATGACTACACATACAGAAAAAAAAAAAAAGGAATGAAGAGCTAAGAGTAACTAGAACATAAGAATCTCAAAACAAACAAAGCTAACAAAGATAAAGAAATCACATAGCTTTTGAATGTTTATGCTCAATTATCAGATTATAAAATGCTTCTGAAATTTTAAGATAAGAAAATGTGGTAGAAGAAAATACTCAAAAGAAGGAAAAGGCAGATATGCCAGAGATAACCACATGATCAGATAAAAGAATACTTGGTGAGACTGGTTTTAAGAAAAATTTTATAGTTCAACGAACTTTATTAGGCAGTCTTATTAATATCTTCTACTCATCAAACCAAACAACGAAAACTCAAACCAAAACAAAAAGCACAAATTTAAACTAATTTTAAATGAACGTTGCTTTCAAATTTAGAGACAGAACCACAGTTTAAATTTCACTGTGAAGAACCACAATAAGGCTAAAAAGATAGCTCAAAGGGTAAAAGCATTTGCTGCTCATGTCTGTGGAACCGAATTCAATCTCTAGAATCCATAGGGGAAGGAGAGTCAACTCCTAAATGCTGTGCTGACTTCTATATGTGGAAGTGCACACACAGAGAAACAGAACCACCCCCACGCACAAACCTGTCTGACTAAAACCAATAAAGACAGCTGGCAGGTGTGGTTGACATAAGTAGAGTCCCAGCTACTTGGGAAGCTGAGGAAGGAGTAGCATTTGAGCCCTGGAGCTCAGGCCAGTCTGGGCAACATGATTAGAGAAATAAATGAATATTTAAAGATAAACAAACTAAAACTAAACCCAGTGAAGTTACTTTTACTTTATTAATTAAAATCATGATTCTGAAAATAAAACAAAATACCATGATTGTGATATTTAAAAATCATCTTAAAAATCAATATGGAGGGCCAGGCGTGGTAGTGCACGCCTTTAATCCCAGCATTCTGCACTTGGGAGGCAGAAACAAGTAGATCTCTTGAGTTTGAGACCAGCCTGGTCTACAAAATGAGTCCAGGACAGTGGAAAAGCCAAATACAAACAAACAAACAAATCAATATGGGAACCCAGGGCCTCACATCTGGTGGGCAGATGGTCTTCTGAGGAATATTGAGGCCTGCTTTCATACAGAAATTTAAAAATAAAACATAGTTGACCACATATATATCTTTGGTGTGTACTTAAATTTGAGCTGAGAGTCTACCATATGGAAGGCAATGTGCCAGACACAGTGAAGTTTCAACAAAATATCCGTAAGGCAGGTATCACTATCCTTACTTTATAGACACACATTATACACACAATCAAAAATTTTTTTTTCTAAATTTAGCCTGGCAGCAAGCATCTTTACTCACTGAGCCATCTTACTGGCTCATCTTATTTTTAATTGTTACTGTAATATTCTACTATACAAAAGCATGTATTTATGGGACACAGTGTGGCATTTCAGGTACAGGAAAAATATCTTCTAATGTTTAATATAGCACAGCAGGATGACTATGCTTAATAATAACAGAACAAATATATCTAGATAGCTAGCAGAGTGGTATTTGAATATCGAAACACAAAATAACATACCATCATCTGAGGTGATGGGTATGCATATTATTACCCTGATGGATCATAACACACAGTACTCATGTTGAAACGCCATGCTGTGTCTGTGTGGGTATATAAGTACATGTCGACGTAAGTGACTGAGGAGACTAGAGGGTGAATCATTTGGGATTACAGGCCTGTATTTACCTGATATGGGTGCTGGGAACCCCATCTGGGTCCCCTGCAAGAGTAACAAATACTACTCTAAACTACTGAGCCATCTCTCTAGCCCCAAGAGGACAACTTTAGGTTCGATCCCCAGGAACCACATGGCAGGAGAGAATCAATTTCTACAAGCAGTGACATCTATACACACAAATACAGTGTTTGCCCCTCCCACTAAATATAAAACAGCATTAAAACATTATAAATACTCCATACACACACTTCCAAAAAAAAACAAAAAACAAAACAAAACAAAACAAAAAAAACACCAAAAACGAAAACAGTGCCATCTATAGAATAAAATACTATGAAATAGTCAAGTTTCTAAATGACATTTACATTTATAAGACACCATAAGGATCCTTACTGACGTGGCTACTTGCTGAGTCTAAGGCAAGAAAATCTTAAAGGTGCTCATGATTTGGCAGTATCAAAAAGACCCCATTGGTCAAATTCATGAAAATAACATCCCAAAGAGATATGAGTCATGGATTACAACACACTGTATTTTAAAAGGGCTCTACAGTTCTGTAGTGAAAGGAGACTCCGTGGAGAATAATCAAAGGATCAACATGTTAAACAAAAAAATTTCTAACAACCACCAAAGAAATTTACTTATTCTTTAAAATATGACAACCTGCAGTAGGTAGTTGGACAACAGGCTCATAGATTGATTACTTAATTATAAAAAGAAAAGGTATTTTATTAATGAAGATACCTGATAGGCAATACTTGAGCAGGTAATAATATCATGGATTAGAAATAAAGGCATTATTCATTATACGCTCCTGATGCAACTGAACAGAAAGAACATTGAAATGTTTTTCTTTACTCAAAGAAATGGCTGAACCTAAATATAAAGAAACTAATACTAATACTGACGCGTCATTGCACATACACTCTCTTTCCATAAACAAATAAATGTAAAAAAAAGAAAAAATAAAAATCAATACTGGGTTTTACAGTGCATATCTATATGCTCAGTCAACACTTAGATGGACAAGGCCAGGAGGATCATGGTATAAAGCCTACCTAAGCTATATTTTGAATTCTAAGCTGTCATCAGGAACAGTGAGACCAAGGCTCAAAACCAAACCACTAAGACTGCTGAACAACAATTCAAAATTGAACTGCTCATATTAGAAGGAAACAGATTCTTTATCTGGAGAAGTATAATCACTAAGATCTTACTCTGTCTGGCAATCTAATTTTAACTTTAAACTTTATTATAAAAAAAAACTGTAAAACTAAACACCAAATTTAATCAGATATTTATATATTTCATAGTACCCATGTTTAATTTATTATTGAAATTGTGGTCCCTTATGTACACATTAAAAAAGAGCTGACAGGAAAGTTCTCATTAGCTGGGCAGTGGTGGTGACACACACTGTTAATGCCAGCGCTCGGGAGGCAGAGGCAGGGGGATCTCTGTGAGGTTGAGGCCAGCCTGGTCTACAGAGCAAGTTCCAGGACAGCCAAAGAAACCTGGCCTTAAAATAAATTGAAAACAAACAAACAAAAAACAAATAGAAAAGTAGAAAGAAAGGAAAGAAAGAAAAGAAACAGTTGTCATCATTTGGGCTGAGGAGTGGTAGAGCCAAATCTGATAATTTGAGTTCAATATGTGAGGTACACATGGTGGAAGGAGCTGGCTAACACTTGCAGGTTGTCTTCTGACGTACACATGCACACACACACAAACACAAGCATTAATAAAAAATTTCAGTTGTCGTTAAAGTATATAAAGTATTGTCAGTTAAACTGAGAGCTCTTGACACTGTGGCTATATAAAGGAGTATCTTATTCTTAGGAAATACTATCAGAAGAACTCAGGGCAAAGTACTAGATTGCATGATTACATTTTACAGAACATACTCAAGAGGGCAGTCATGACCAAAGATAATGAAGACATTTAAAAGATGTCCAACAATATTCCATTACAATAACCTTGGCTATAATTGTAACCAAACAAAGATGCAGAGAAACTTAAGCAGAAGTCCTATTTGAGTAGAAATATCAGTATCCTAAAATATGAAAAGATCCACTTAAGGAAATAAGGAAAATCCTGGACCATGTCTTTACTCTTAATAAAAAATTACTCTCTACCCTAACTTCCTTTAATCAAGTCCTTACCACTCACCTATTTAGCCAGACTATTCAGATAAGACCCCTTCCTCATTCCAATCTATTTCCACATGATAATCAGAATCTACAGATTTTGTACACACACACACACATATTATCATCTTGAAATACTGTGGACTGCTTTCCCCAAAACTATCTGATTGCCCAGTTCTATTATGTTTCTCAAGTTTAGGGATAAGAAATCTCTGAGGGGGGGAAAAAAGGTATCTTTTAAAATTCATGAGCTAGGCTTCTGATAGGATACAGCAAAACATCAAATATAAGAACTAAAACTGTCTATGCCACCTTAGGGCCTCCACAGTCAACATGATAGGAGATTAAAGAATACAAGCAATACACATAAAGCAGCACAAAGCCAGGAGTCCACAAAAACACACAGTTTTCATCCCTGCAATTTTAACTTCCTTAGTCAGAAAAAAAGTCATGGTGATTTTAGACAGGCATGTTGTATCCTATTACTACAATCTTACAGATGTTATAAAAAAAAAAGCTGCCAATATTTTCAGGCACTAATTCTGAATAAATATGAAGAAAGAGCTCACCATGAACCAAAAGAAACAGAATAAATAGTCTATGGTAGTTTTCAAGTGCTAACCTTGAGTTTTCAAATTCACAATCAGAAAACAAACAATCCTATAGAAGACCTTTTCTGAGCTAGATCAGAACACATGACTAGCTTTCAAATTCCCCCAAAGGGGAATTATTTTCTGCTAAGGGCTTCTACTACCACTACTACTGTTTATAATATGGTCCTTTTGTTACACTATGTACAAATATTTACATTAACAATAATCAATTAGTTAAATACCTACTATTGTAAGTAAAATAATTTCAGAGAAAATCAGGACAGTTTCTAGTCAGCACTTTGCTTTTTGTTTACCCAAGTAAATACTGCGTGTCAGTCTTACCAGAATAAGTAACTGCTGTGGTACTGTAAGTAGCACTCTGAGTATAGGACGGCACCACAGTAGCCGCAGCTGCCACTGGTTGTACGGTAGAGGACACAGGATAAATGGAGAAAGTAGTGGTAGCTGGACTTGGTGTGGCTGGTTTTATGGCTGTCACTTGTCGAGCTTGTTGGGCTTGAGTATACTGTGTTGCACCTTGACTATAACCTGCTTTAGGAGCTAAAGCAAGAAAGACATGAGAAAAAGAGGATAACTATACAGTTATTGTAACAATATACTTAAAAAACTAACAGCAAAAGCTGTCAGAAATGCAATTTATTCTGAACAAATGAGGATTAAATTCTTACTACTAATATGAATAAACATGTAAATTCATCTACTCTCTTTCCCCAAATGTCTCTACATTTGTGGCATGACAGTTCCTCAGAACCACAACCAGAACACCAGTACTATTTATAAATGACAAATAAAAAGTTTTTGTGTAACTTATATGTATGTGTATATTTAAATCAATCAATCTACCTTAATCTTAGGCTTAATCTTGGAAACAGAACAAAGAGAGCTAAATTTGTATTTCAATTCATACTAAAAATTTCAGTGTTTAGCTGGGTGTGGTGGCACACGCATTTAATCCCAGCACTTGGGGAGGCAGAAGCAGGAGAATCTCTATGAGCTTGAGGCCAGCCTGGTCTACAAAGGGAGTACACATAGAGAAACCCTGTCTTAAAAACAAAACAAAATTTCAGTGTTTAATCCTGCAACCTGTTCATATACCATCAACTGCATTTTACCGATTTTCTCAGTGAATTTAACTCCAACTCAAAAATGCTGCTTATTAAGTTCTTCAAGTAGCCTGAATAAAGCTGTTCTTAAATTAGTACTATTCATGTTTTATTTACTAAGGCTCTGACAACACCCCCCATCTTATTAATCATATTAACAATTACTTATTAATCACTCATTAATGATTTTTTTCTGAGAAATGTCCAAACATCAGATAGTATAACTGATTTGCTGCTCAGTTAAGATATTTTTAAACTTACTCATGCCTGACCCAAACAATATAGATTAAGATGGGATTTTACAGAAAAACATAATATTCAAAACCCAAATGACTTAAGAACATCAAAACTTAAAAAATCAATCAAGATCTTCTGACTCTTATATAATTCAGTACTCTTAAGGAAAGTGGTACCTTGGAGTAAACTATTATGTATAAAAATAAACAGAAAAGTGGTTGTAAAAAGGCCAGCCACTGCCAACTTATAGAGAAATAGACATATACATACATGTATTCTGAGATAGGGCCTTACTGTTACTAGATTGTCCAGTCTGGCCTTAAACTCATGCCTGACAAGGGCTAGGATTATAAGCATGTGGATATCCACGAGTTTTCAATCACTTTTAAGAGAGTCACAAGTCAGAAGTCAGAGACCCTGAAGAGATATAGGCAACTACTTCATGAATAAATAGGTATGTGTGAAGAACAGAGATGGAGAAGGAAAAATAACTTTCTGTCCATAAGAGTAAAACCAGTTTGACTTTGAGACAGGGTCTAACATAGTCCAAGCTTGCCTCAAAGCTGTTATTAGCTGAGGATAGTCTTGAACTCCTGATCTTCCTGCTTCCACATAATGAATGCTGGAATTATGGACATGTGCCACCATATCTAGTTTATACGGTGTGTTGGTTGAACCTAGGGCATCTTGCATATAGGGCAAACACTCTCCCAAATGAGCTATACCTAGCTCCTCAGCTTTAAAATAAAGCTCCTTAAAACTGTTTTTGTTGTTCTTTTTTTTTGTTCTTAAAACATAACATTTTGGGCAAGTTCTCAAGTCTACGCCCTTTAAAGTTTACAAATATGGAGGCTTCTACCAAGAAGCCTTTACTTTCTGCATTTTAGACATAGGCACTGTATTCAAGATCATGCATGTTCAGCGGATGCTGCTGGCTCAGTGCTGTTAGCATAGTAGTGGCTGGGTTAAAGAGTTGTGGGAGTGTTTAACAAATGGCCTTACAAACTTGGGGAGGGAAACCCATTATCAGTGGTTGGTAACAGAACAACCTGTCATTACAGATAAAAATACGGGCCCGTAAGAGTTCCCACTGGTTACCAGGGTGATCTGGCATAGCATGTAGTTACAAGTAATTGCCACAGCTCCTTTTGTACACTGTATTTAAGTAAGAGGAGTCCTCTGCTGTAAACTATCAGCAGAATACACTTCCAGAAAAGTATACCAATTTTTCTCCTAATCATTCTCTTTGTGATTCAATGACATTACAGTCGTCAAAAACAAGAACACAGATAGAACCATTACAGATACCCTGCAGTTTGTCTTCATTAGATCACCCTAAATCACGTATTTCAATAAAATTAGTGAAACTGTTAATGTTCACAAGGCCTACCTGTCTGATAGTAGGTTTCAGCGACAGAAGGCTGAGGCTGGGCAGCAGCAGCTACAGCAGCAGCAGTTGCTGTTGGCTGTTGGTAGTACTGCTTACTATCATAAGCTACAGCAGGAGCGGTGGATCTTACATACGAATATGAGTCCTACAGAGATCAGAGGAAATAAAATAAAAAAAACCTTGACTCAAGTGGCAAGAAAAAAAAATCCTTACTGAGTAAAAATATAGCAAAGGAAAATAGAATATATAGTAAGTTATATAGGCCCAGACATATAGTTACAACATAATATACCTAATCAACAAATTATTAGTTTCTAAAAGGAAATACAATATTAATATAATAAACATTAAATAATAAAATCAGGTTTCAATAAAAACAACTAATTTAGAACTTTTAAAAATAAAATCAAAAGTACTTTAAGCAGTTTGATTTCAATCAGAAGGTCAAAACACTTTAATTACTGAATCAAATAACCCATTTTACTCAAAATCTCACTTTTGCCTTTAAAGGTAAATCCTATAGTACTAAAGAAACAATTTCCACGAAACCATGTTATACAGCATAAAAGCACAGCAAGAGGACCAGAAACTTAGGTAAGTTTCAAGAAGAAAACATGTATGTAGTATTTACTCAATGCTGCTTACAGCCATGACCTTCAAACTACCCTGTCTCAGATAGACAAGTATAAACAAGGGACATTTTCCCCATGGACTTTTTCTCCAAAAATTTAGAATAAAATGAGAGCATTTAAACAATGATTTGTATAAAACTTTCTAAAAAACTAAACACATATAAAAATACGTGTGTGTGAGGAGGAGGAGGAATAAGGTAAAATTAGCAGAGGAGAATTAATATAAAATCCACTGTAAAGAAATTTAATGCTTGGATCATGCCCTAACACCCAAGAAATCATTCACTTTTCTCTATCACTGGAAGTACATTTAGAAGTACTGGCTTAGACCTTCTATCATACCTGAGCCCATTAAGGGTATGTGAAGGGTTTTCTTACCTGGTAGTTCTGTGTAGTAGCTGGGGGTGGTGGAGGTGGTGCTTCTTGCTGCCTCTGGGTGTAACCATAGTCGGTTGCTGTGTGGGCAGTGGGGTAGCCTCCATAAGCAGCAGCTGTTGCAGCAGCTGCAACAGCTACCGGAGCAGGCCTGGCAACTGCAACTGTGGCGGCCGCTGGTGCGTAAGCAGCAGTAACCGTGTGAGCAGCTACTGGCGCCTGATGAACAGTGTAGCTAGCAACTGTAGTTGGATGAGAATAGGCTACACCCGAAGCTGGCTGCTGGCTATATTGTGAAGTAGAAGAATAAATACAATAATTTAATTTTAAAACCAAGCAGTCATCCTAAAATCATTTGTCAATTTGAAAACACACAAATAAGAATGACTTAATTTTTAAAATCAAAGAATCACCCTAAAAATTATCAACTAAAATAGCATATTTTTCAAGTAATATAATTATTGACTACAAAAGGCAAAGTACTTGAACTCAATACTTTCTAGTCAATATTATTTGTTACTGTTTTAAAATGTTTCATTCCTTAATCATATACTTTATATATTCAAATATAGTATGCTTCAGATCATGAATCATACTGCAAAGGGAAAGAGTAACAGATATAAAACACTAGGAAGGAAAAAACTTGAACCAATTTAGAAATTTAAAAAACCATTTGTATATATAAAGTTCATTATTTTATTCTACACATTTAAAAAAATCTTTAAAAAGACCTTCTATAACTTATAGTGAAATATATGATACATTTCCAGCTTAAACACAGCATTTCATTACATAAGTACTTTAAAAAATTTAATAGGGGATGTTGTAAAAAGCCCCAATGTAAATGTAGTCATTCCAACTTAAGCCTCAAAAGGCAAAAGCATTTAGTAATCACCTAAAATTCTTATAGAAATGTGACTTTTAACTTCTGAAGTCACACTGACGTTATTACAAGAGAGCATAAATTAGATTTCATTAAAGGCTCTGAGCAACATACTCGTAATTATCACATGCAAGGTTGTATTACCAAGGTACACATGCCTTCTCCAAAGCAGGGACTCCAACAGCTGAAATGTTTTGGCTGACAAGGTTTAGTAAGAGCCAACAGTTAAGAATAGCTCTGTGTGTGTGCTGTTGATACAGTACTAATCAATTACGAGTATGTGATTCATGAGTTATAAAGTACAGGTGTATTCTGTATTGATGTGCCTGGCAGCATAGGGAGGTTGTGTAGAATTATTATTTTGGGCCACCATATTTAACCTGCATTATGGAAAACATTGATCAATTAAAATTTGACAAAAGGGAATATGAAATTTACAGATAAGGATTTTTATTTCACATAAAAATGAAGACTCAAGAAAAGGTTATAGCTGCCTTCTAAAAGAAGACACTTACTCCATGCTGCTCCAGAGAACAGAACTAGAACCAACAGATGGAAGTTACAGGGTGCCAGATTTCAGTCCAATATGAAAAAGAAAACAAAAAAACAAAAAACAAACAAAAAACTTAGAGTCCAAAGAAACTCATAAATTCTACTTGGATGAAGTTCCCATATTTTAATATAAAACTAGCCAACACTTTCTGCAGAGATGACAATTACAGAAAATCAAAGACAAGCTCACATTTTCAAAATGGGAAATCTGTCTAAAACTAACATTTGATTGAAGGATAATGTGACATTCTTTTAAATTTTATTCATTTATTTACTTATTTTGCAGTTGAAGGCTCTACTAGAGCTAAATTCTAGCCTCAATTTGACATTCTTTAAAAAATTATTTGTGGGTGTATGTGTAGGGGGAATGTATGTGCCATGTGTGTGTGTGGAGGTCAGAGAAAACTGTGGAATTGGTATCTCTACCTTTTTGTGGATTCTGGGAATCTAACTGAGATCATGAGTTCTTTTATTTTCTTGGTGGCCCGCAAGTGAACAACCTTTAGAGAACAGATGCCTGTAAGCTGTGACCTGACTTCCACACGCATGCAGTGGCACATACGCTGCCTCAACAGAAAAAAAAAAAACCTAATATACTGTAATCCAGGGTTCAATACTCAGCATCCTGTAAAACTGGTATAGAGATCTATAACTGTACTCCAAACTCGTGAGAACTGAAGGCAGGAATCAGGTAATTCTTAATTACCTAAGACCTAGACCTAAAAACTAAAATAATAACACACCAAGTCTATGAAACTTGTATTAAACATTTAACTATTAAGATTTGATTTCACAGCAGGGCAGTGGTAGCGCAGCCATTCAGGAGACGGAGGCAGAGGCAGGTGGATTTAAGTTCAAAGATAGTCAGGCGTAAAAGCAAATCCAGGACAGCCAGGGCTACATAGAGAAACCTTGTCTCGAAAAACAAAAATAAATAAAAACAAAAATAAAAAACCAAGATTTCATTTCACATATACATACAATCTCTCTCTCCACTGTCTAAAAAGGAAATTGGTTACATTAAAATTCAGATACAGTCTCGATTCTCACAAAATCACACTTTGATATCTGTAGGAGACTGGCTCCAGGTCAAAATAAGATAAGAAGAAGCAACAAAATCCAATAATGTTCTATTTCTTGCATAAAAGGGCACAGTTCACAAGAGCCAGGACTGTAGCTCAGGGTGGAACCTCTTGCCTGCTATATGCAAAAGCCTTTGGTGAAATCCTTAGCAAAACAAAAAAAATACAAGTTTCTAAAATGCATAGTCTTTGCATATAATTTAAATACATCATAGCCTACACGGTAAGTTTCATGCCCAAATTATTTATATTAATAAAAATGCCATGTAAATAACTAGTTTAGGAAATAATGGATGACAACAAACTATAATGCTCATTAGTACAAACACAATCATTCAGCCTTTATCCATGATGCAGAGCCTGCATACACACATTGTCAATTGTAACTGCCCACATTTCTTGCCCCCAAAAGTTGTTCTACAGAACAAAAACTAGGCGGGAACAAAGTAGAAACAAATCAACTAGGCAGGCAATTTGACTTATACTGCCTGATCCTAACCTTTAAAAATGCATGTGACACAAGAATACCACATGCTTGCTTATGCCTCCTATCTCAGTGAAATTATTCATATTATTTCTGTACTCTTCTAAGTGTCCAGTCTCAACAATAAATTACAAAGTCACCTTTCCCAAGTTACCTTATAAAAATGATGTCAGGGTAGTAAGCAATTACTATATATACAATCTTAGGGCCTCCTAGCCATTCTGTTTCACACAGCCAGGTCCCTATACTCATCATCTTGACTGGAACCATATCTTCTTGTTGCTGTTTTGAGATAGAGGCTCATATATTCCAGGTTGGCTTTGAACTTACTATGTAGCTAAAGATAATCTTGAACCCCTCAGTTTCCTGCTTCAGTCTTTGGATTGCTAGGGAATCCAACTCAAGTGTTCCCCGTGGTACTCTATCAACTGAGCTACATCACTAGCCCCTGGAACTGTAACTTCTAGTAAAAACATTAGTTAGCCCCAATTCTGAGGGTGGCTGAGCTGATTTTTGTTCAAATAAAGACTGTCTAGTATAATATCTTAAAAGACATTCAGAAAATTTTCTTTCAATTTCTACCCCCACCTAACATGCTCTATCAAACTAGCCTATACTAATCCAATCAAATACACATGAGCCAATAAACGTACTTTAAAATTTGATCACTAGCACTGGGAATTTGATTGAAGGAAGGATTGAAGGAAGGTTTAAATCAATACCAAGTTCAAAATAGCAAGTTAAAGGGCAGGGGTAGTGGTGCACGCCTTTGACTCCAGTACTCAGGAGGCAGAGGCAGACGGACGGATCTCAAGTCCCAAGGCCAGCCTGGTCTACAAAGTGAGCCCAGGACACCTTGTCTCAAAAAACCAAAAAGGAAAAGAAAAAAAAAAGTTAAAAATCATGGGAATTTGCCTATTTTACAGCAGTAAAATAATAAAAGGTGTAAATCTCTGCATACAATGTAAAATTTAGCTGACTTTAATTTGTAAAGACAAGAGTTTTGAATAATAATCTTTTGTGGATAATAAAAAGAATCTGGTCAGCTTTAGTCAGAAAAATCAAGAAATGTAAGGGAGGTAAGGATCATGCTTTTAACTCCAGGCCACAGGTAGTAGAAGGCAGATTTCTGTGCGTTTGAGACCAGCTGGGTCTACACAGCAAATTCCAGGACAGCCAGGGCTACACAGAGAGACCATCTTAACATTCCCCTCCAAAAGCCTTGAAACAGTTCTTGAAGGTGGGCATGGTGGCTCATGCCACCCAGCACTCAGGGAGGGAGTGCTGGAGCAGGAGGGAGTCTTTACTCTGTGAGTTCTAGGCCTTTCTGGTTTACACAGAGACCCAGGTTAGCCAGGGTACAGAGAGAGAGGCTACATATTTATTCTGTCTCAGGACGTATTAATTAATTAATAAGATTTCCCAGGCAGCCTTGCTACTTTCTTCTTTAAAAAACTGAAGAGGGGGTGACAGACAATTTACCAGGTATTTTAAAAAAGCATATTCTCAACTGCAAAGCAGGTCTGACAGTGCAGGAAACAAATATCCCAAAGTAACACAATTTTCAAAACCTCTAAATTTATATAATAAAACAAGAACTTTATACTACTCAGAAGTCAAACCTATGGAATAAACATAAAATAAAAATGTGAAAGAGAGGTCCAATATATATCTAGAAAGAATTCTAGGGGAAAAGAAAAAAAAAAAAACAAAAACAAGTAAATGAAATTAAGAAAAATTTCTACTACTAGAGGGAAACAAGTTATTTTTAAATTCAATCAGCCAATCTACTACAAAAGAACCAAAGACCCAAACTTGAAGATGTTTTCCAATTTTTCAACACAAAAGAAGCCCTTCAATTTTTTCAGAGAATAAAATAATAGTATATTTGTTACAATCATTAGAAAACTAGACAATAGTGGGTCAAACAATATGGTAATGTCTTCAAAGTTAAAGGGAAAATGGTTATTCTGTAGAATTGTGTGCCTAGCTTAGCTATCAGAATAAGTACGTTAAAAAGACATCTTAGGCACAAAGGTTTCCACTCAGACTACACAGGAAGTAAACCAAGAAAAAAAATTTTGCAAACAATGGAGACAGATGAAAATCCAGATCAACAGCTATGCAGCAGGCCAGAGATCAGGGCAAGAGCCATGGTTTAGAATCAAACAAACTACATAATCTCTGACAGAAAAGATGTCCAGAAAGACAGGAAACAGAAACATTATCTGTAGGCCTGGTGACACTTGCCTACAATCCCAGTTCTTAAAAGGTAGAGTTAAGACAATTAGCAGTTCAATGTCATCCTTGACTACATAGTAAGTTTGTGGCCAGCCAGCACTTCAGACCCTGTTATAAACAAACAAATGGTATCATGGCATTGACAACAAAGGGATGATCCCACAGAAGATCTTACAGTCAGAAAGCATAACTGAAAAAAAAAATTCCACCTTAACTTCAGACTAGGCAGACTTCCCATTAAGTGGTACAGGATTGCAAATGGTTTCTAGTAGGATTTAGAATTATAGCACAGTATCTGACTCCATAGTAACTACTACTTACAGTTAGAGTAAGGTAAGTTGGTTTTTTTTTTTTTTTTAATATTCATCACAGGCTATTTACTTTGTATCCCAGCCGTAGCCTCCTCCCTCATTCCCTCCCAACCCCACCCTCCCTCCCTCATCTCCTCCCTGTCCCTTTCCAAGTCCACTGCTAGGTGAGATCCTCCTCCCCTTCCATCTGACTGACCCTAGCTTATCAGGTGTCTTCAGTACTGGCTGCAATGTCCTCCTCTGTGGGCTAGCAAGGCTGTTCCCCATCGGGGGTGAGTGGAGGTAAAGAAGCCAGTTCTTGAGTTCATGTCAGAAATAGTTCCTGTTCCCCTTACTAGGAGAACCCACTTGGATACTGAGCTACCATGGGCTACATCCAAGCAGGGGTTCTAGGTTATATCCAAATATGGGACTTGGTTGGAAAAACAGTCTGATAGAGGACCCCCGTGCCTTGATATATTTTGTCCTTGTGGAGCTCCTGTCCTCTCCCAGTCATATTATCTTCCTCTTTTATCATGATTCCCTGCACTCTGCTGAAGGTTTGGTTATGGGTCTCAGCATCTGCTTTGATACACTTTCAGAGGCCCTCTGTGGTAGGCTCCTGTCCTGTTTGTTTTCTCCTACTTCCCATGTTCCTTTTGTCTTTCTAAATGAGGATTGATCATCTTACCCCAGGTCCTCTTTCTTGTTTATCTTCTTTAGGTGCATATATTTTAGTATATTTATCCTATCTCATAGGACTATGTAAGTGAGTATATACCAGGTGTGTCTTTCTGCTCCTGGGACACCTCACTCAGGATCTTTTCTAGATCCCACCATTTGCTTACAAATTTCATGATTTCCTTGTTTTTAATTGCTGAGTAGTATTCCATTGTGGAAAGTTTTTTTTTTTTTAAAGTCTTAGAATCTAAGACTTACAGAAGACAAATCATAATTAGAGAAAATAGCAGTAAAAACTATAATGCAATAGGAGGGATGGTATTTTGGAAAGAGGAGAAGCAAAACACAAATGTTTCAAGATTCTCTCCCCACTGCCCCCTGAGATAGGGTTTCTCTGTATAGCCCTGGCTGTCTTGGAACTCATTCTGTAGACCAGGTGGTCCTCAAAAGTGCCATGTCACCACTGCCTGGCTAAATTTAAACTCATATGATACTCCTGCCCCATCCTTCAGCAAATTCTACTGTTGTGCACCACCAGAACCTGCAGAGAATGAGATACTATTGTCTTAGGAGAACTAGAAACGTAGTACACTATCTAAACAGTCTACCAATGAATTTAGGAAAAAAAGAAAAGTACATACAATGTAAAAATAAATATATAAAGATGATTAGGATAAATTATATATAATATATATAAACTATATATTATATATAGAAATATAGACATACTTAGTGGTATGAAATTAATTGATAACAAAATAAAGTGTAACACACTGAGGATGTAGTCTCCAGGAAGTAGAAGTCTTTAATGTTTTTTAATTATTTTATTTTTCATACATATAAATGTTTTGCTATACATATATCTGTGTACCATGTTTGTGAATGATGGAAGCCAGATGAAGGCATCAGATCCTCTGGGACTGGAGCCATCTTCCCAAACCCCATTAGTGTTTTCTTTTTGAGACAAGGTTTCATTATATAGTCCAGACTAGCTTTGAGCTCTTGCCTCAGCTGGCAGTAGGCATAAAATACACAGCAGCACCAAAAGGATTAAAATAGTTAAGAATAAATATAAGGGCATGGATGAGATGGCTCAGTTAATAAATGAGTGCCAGGCAAGCCTGAGGACCTGAGCTCAAATTTCTACAATTCACATAAAAAAAAAAAAAAAGGTTTAGTAGCATAAGCCTGTAATCCCAGCATTAGAGAGGCAGGGCTTGTTTGGCCATTGATGAGTGCCAGATTCAGTGAGAGAGCTTCTCAAAAGTAAATAGGGAGGCAGGCGCACACTTGTGATCCCAGAACTGGGGAGGGAGGGGCTGGTGGATCTCTGTGAGTTTGAGGCCAGCTTGGTCTACAAAGCGAATCCAGAACAGCCAATGTTACATAGAGAAACCCTACCTCAAAAAAATAAAACAAAAACAAAAGTAAACTGGATAGCAGCTGAGGTCACCAGAAGTCAAGTCCAGTCTGGTTCCATACACTCTACATGTTGGAATGGCCCCCACTCCCTAATCCCTCCATGAACACACAAAGAACAAAACTGGGCTACTGAGGTGGCTCAACAGGTTAAGTCATATGCCTCAAACTAAGTTCAATACCACGATCCACACAGAGGAGAAAACTGATGTCTAAAGGTTGTTCTCTGACCTCAAGCATGTACTATATTGCCCATGCATGCACACAAACAAAAACAAACAAACAAAGGCCTGGAGTAGTTATCCAGCACAAAATGGACCCGTTTTTATTTCATTTTGTTATTTTTGTCTTATTCTTTGATTAGAGAAGAAAGAAGTGAGAAAATGAAGTTGGGTGGGTACAGAGGTGGGGAAGATATTGCTAAGAGTTGGAGAAGGTGAAAAAAATCATCAAAATATTTTGCATGAAACAATTTAAATATCCCGAATATTCAAGCTGGAACATGTTAGGATCTAACTACTACTCAAAGTGTTCTACAGATTCAGTGAGATACTTATCAAAATTCCAATGACTTTTTGCAGGAATTAAAAAATCCATTTTAAAATTCACATGACTCTAACAGGAACCCCAATAGCCAAACCACCTTTTAAATGGACAAAGCATTTAAAAATAAATAATTTTTTTAAAAAATGGATAAAAGACCAGATATTTATCTTGATTAGACAAATGAATAGCAACAGAGCCTATGAAAATGTGAAAAAAAAATCTACTTATCATAGGAGAAATACAAATCAAAAAGCACAATGAGGTATTTTCTCACATCTACTAGAATGACTATTGTAAAAAACAAGTGGTAGAGGCAGCTTTTGGAAATTCTCTAAGATATTAAAACTATCATTTGATCTAGCAACCCACTTTTGACCCATCAATCCCACTTCTGAGGAACACCCAGGGCGTTACTTATATATTCTGCACTATTAACAAAAGCCAAGAGGTAGAAACAACCCAAACTGTTCACCAAGAGAGGAATGAAAAGATGTGGCATATCTATTCAGAAGCATAAGAAAAGGAAAGAAATTCTGTATAGTTGCAATATGGATGAATTTTAAGGATGCTATGTAGGTGAAAAAAGCCAAACATAAGACAATGGATATTATATTATTCAACTAATATATCTGTAGTTCTCTAGAAATATCTAGATGTGTTAAAATTCATAGAAAGACAAAGTAAAATGGGGATTTACAGGAACTCTGGGGAAAGAAAGATGAAAAAGGTCTGGAAATATGTTTTACAACAAGGTAAATATATTTAATGCTACTAAACTACATCTTTAAAATGACTGAAATGACAACTTTTGACCATCTAAATAAAGTTCTACTCTCACACCAATGTAAATTTGTTATAAAGTAGCAAAGCAATTGAGTATTTAGTATTCAGCTATAAAAATGTATGAAAAATCCAACATAAGATATCTAAATATGAAAACAAAATACTTTATCAAATAAGTAAGCATGCTGGACAGAAATGGAAGGAAATTTGGGTGCTAAAAGCTATAAGCTAATATGCTATTCTGATTATGCCTGCTGGACCCCAGAGTCGGAAACTGTTCTACTTAAGGCACTAGATCTTCACACTGCTACCGTTATGCAAGGGGATGAAGACAAAAATGCAAATCAATGTCCTACTTCCTTCCAGGGAATTTTACTATCCCCTCCTCCACCCCAAATAGGTGAAAAAACAAACCCAAACTCCAAACTGACCAGAAACGTTTGTTTATCAATGTAGCTGCAGTAATATCCTTTGCCAGCTGCTAGTGTCACAAAAGCCTACTACACTTTCTGGCATGCTAGTTCTAAGAGACTGAGTAGTTGAGGAATGGTTAAAACCCTAAAACTGTTACTTTTAGCTTCACCAGAGCTCCAAATCTAGGGTTTGTTTGTTCGTAGTGAATTTGTATAAATGACATTTTCTGCACTGCAGAGATATGAAAAAATTGAAAAGCCTTTTTTCACCCCCATTGGGATGGCATGTGATAGATAACAGGGTCTTACTACTAGCCTGGAACTCACTATGTAAATCAGGCTAACCTGGAACTCCCAAAGAACTGGCAGCCTCCTTCTCTAAGCACTGGAAATAAAGGTGCATGTTATAAGCTTTTACGAGAGAACCATTAAGAAAACTTTCCCTGTCTTAGTCCTGGGTAAAGAAAAGAAAAACCTTAACTATAAGACAACCCCCTTGGAAACCACTTTTGAACTAACATGTAAATAAACAGTAAGTTAGCTTAATATTAACCTTACACTGGCATTATTTTACGAGCTACAAACTATCTTCCCTGAAACGCTGCAGATGCAGTTCCAACCAACCAGAGAGCTCAAAAACCAATTATGAAAGCCTCAATTCCCATAAAGAAGTTAAGATGAAGAGAAGTTGGCTGAATGTTAACTACATTAAAAAAATAAAAGTATCAAATCTAAGATCAAGATCAAAAATAATGGGATAGGGTCAGCCAAGATGGCACAGTGAACATAAGTACTTTCACCAAACTGGACAATATAAATTCTAACCCTGGGATCCACATGGTAGAAGAACTGATTCCCATTAAGAAGACCATCTGACTGACCTCTAAACAGGCACAAATAATTAGACCATCTGACTGACCTCTAACAGGCACAAATAATTAAGTGTAATTTTAAAACTCAGATGGTTGGGTGTGATAACACACATCCTTAATCCAGAACTAAGAAGGCAGAGACAGGAGGATCTCTGTGAGCTCAATACCAAATGGTCTATGTATCAAGCTTCAGGACAGCCAGTACTACATAAAGAGACCTTGTCTCAAGCCCAAAAAATTTAAATTAAAAAACACTCATGGCTAAAGAAGGAGTGCCATGTATTCAAGGACAGCATCGGACATTATTTCAAAGCTGGTCTTGGGAGTTATATAAATAAGATACAGTCTTAAAAAAAAAACAAAAACAAACAACAACAAACAAAAAAAGGCCAGTGAACTTTTAAAGAAATCAAGCAAAACTTTCAGAAATGCAATATATAAAAATTGCAATTAGAAACTCAGGTTGATATAGCTGAATATATTTCAGGATGAAATAGTGAAATGGAAAATATCTACAATTACTCAGAATGTATAAAAGCAGAGAGATTTTAAAAAACCACTATCCTGGAGGACAGAACAAAAGAATGTTAATTTAACCATTTGGCATCAGAAATAGAGAAAAACAGTACTAAAAAGAATGACAGAAGAGTCCCCCAAATTTACAATAACAATCTTTAGATTTAGGAGCCCTAACAATTCCCAGGCAGGAGTAAACACAGTAGAATTCATGTTAACATACCTCAAAGAAAAACAGCAATCACTGAAGTAAATGAGAAGCTCTCTAAGGCACAGGAAAAACTCTTGTTAACAAGAGACTGAAAATTACTGCAGCTTGAGTGTAGCATACTCAAGATGTTCTGCGATTGGGTAGTTTTCCATTGCTATAGAAAAGTGTGTGTGGGGGGACACTTTAGTGAAGATGAATGACTGCTAAGCAAATAAAGGTGGAAGGCCAATTTAAACAACTGATTGTAGAAGATAAGAACTGTGCCCAGCAATAACGATATGGACTATACTACAGCCCCAAAATCTGTATTTAAAGTCCTTGTAACTACTAAATAACTGAACAGTTCAAAAAATAAAGTATTAGTCATCCTAATATAAAGTGCTTTATAACCGAATGCACAAAAATCATGTATTTTACCATTCTCAAACACTGACATTTATTCAGGGAATGAGGGCTATTCACACCGATGAAAAAGAGAAAAACAGCTCAGTGGGTAAAGGTGCTAGTCTGACCATCTGAGTTCAATTCTCAGGTCCTACACAATGGAAGCAGAGTTCAATCTGTTTCTTTCTCTGACTCTAAAAAGTTTGTAACTAAGTTTCTTTGCTATTTATTCATTCAAAACACATTTACATGCCTGACACCACTTTCTCTGGTTTTACACATATTCTGCTTTAGCAGTGGATCACCAAACATGAGCATGATAACCAGACTTATACACCAAATCTTTATTCCTTTCCTGAGCCCCATTTGTAAACACCTAAGAAATAATGGTTAACACTGATAAGAATTGTGAATTACTTTACAAATAATATTGACTCTTCAAAAAATTATTAAAGTGGAGAAGCCTCCTGGGATGCTGATACTGCTGTTTAAATGAAGGCTACATAAGTGTGCTTATTTCAACCTTTTTTTTTTTTTTTTTTTTTTTTAAGATTTTGATAAGGTTTCTCTGTTTAGCCTTGGCTGTCCTGGAACTCTGGATCCACCTACCTCTACTTCCTGAGCACTGGGGTTAAAGGCATGCACCACCATCTAAAAGTATTTTTAAATATTTATTTTATTTTGGTTTGTTTGAGACAAGGTTTCTCTGTGTAGCTCTGGCTATCCTGGTACTTGCTTTGTAGACCAGGCTGGCTTTGAACTCGGAAATCCACCTGCCTTTACCTCCAGAGTGCTGAGATTAAGGCATGTGTCACCATGGCTGGCCCTATTTTTATTATATTTTAAGACTTATATTTTAAAAAGAATTTATGTGTATGAGTGTTGCCTGAAGAGGCCAGACGATAGCACTGGATCCCCTGGAACTAGAGTTTGAGATGGTTCTAAGCCACATACAATGTGGGTCTGGGAACTGAATTCAGGTCCTCTGTAAGTGCTTTTAACTGCTGAGCCATCTCTCCAGTCCCCTTTTTATTTACTTGTGTGTGCACACGGCACACCAGTTATGTGTATCTTAGCCAGAATAGGGTTTTGGATCTCCTGGAGGTGGACTTCTAGGCAGTTGTAGAGAGCTGATATGGCTCACCTGCTGAGCCATCTCTCTAGACTTCCACAAAAATGTTTCTATGGAGGTCTGGTGGCTCACACCAGTAATCTCAGCCCTTTGAAGGTTGAGGCAGCAGAACTATCTTGTTTGAAGGTAGCTGGACTAGTTGGTGAGTTCTAGGTCAACCTAGACCACAGAACAAACTGTTTCCAAATAAAGTAATACTTTTAGTCAGATCTTCCCATTTCCCATTTTAGCATTTCATGAAATGACTAGAATGGTGGCTGGAAAGATAGCTTAGCTATTAAGAACACCTGATATTCTTCCAGAGGATCCAGCTTTGGTTTCCCACACTTGCATCACATAGCTTATCACTACACTGTAACTCAAGTTCCAGGGAGTCCACCAGCCCTGCATAGCAGTGTCACACACACACTTTGATCTGAGTTGTTTGTTTTTCAAGACAGGGTTTCTCTGTGTAATAGCCCTAGCAGTCATGTACCTGCCTTGCACTCACAGAGATCCACCTGCCTCTGTCTCACAAGCACTGGGATTAAATGCGTGCACCTAGCCCTGCCATACTCTTGAGTCTTAAAAGGAAAATAATTACTGTTACCATAGCACACCTATTTGTATGAAGCTACATCTGTTTCTACTTTTGAACACAATGTACTCTTTGAGAGCACACACCAGTATCATATACCCCTTCAAACGTCTTTTAACATACAGAATATTCAAAGAAACAAAAAGCATAATGTTTATTTTATTAATTTGATCTCTATGTATTAAGAGCTTCACAGGGCTTTATTATACTAAATGACATACTCTTTGAAAAACGACCTTAATCCTGGGCCCTAATAGAGTGGTGACATGAACAATTTATGGATAAGAACAGTGTTAACCTTTTTAACTTTTACTAGATTAAAAATATAATTCCAACACTGCTAGTTATTACATTTCTAAGCCCAAGGACTCTCTTATTTTAGCCCATGACATTTCTTAGTAATAATGTAGCTGACTGTGTGAGAAAACACACATTCCTTTATCTTAAGTAGTCTATATTCTATATATTCTAACTCATCTATATAAACATAGCTCTATCTTTTAAAGTCTTTAATTATCTGCCTATCCTATTTTATTTTTCCAAGTCCTTCTTAATAATTTCTTACAAGATGTCCTACCTTAAAACAAAAAAAAAAAAAAAACAAAAAAAACAAAAAAAAAAACAAACCAAACTAGGGCTGGAGAGATGACTCAGCTGTTAAAGGCTAGGCTCACCACCAAAAACATAACACATTTGTTTATTTGTTTATTTATATAAGTGCTCTATCTGCATGTACACATGCATGCCAGAAGAGGGCATCAGATTCCAGTACAGATGGTTTGCGCCACCATGTGGTTGCTGGGAATTGAACTCAGAACCTCTGGAAAAGCCGACAGCACTCTGTTGAGCCATCTTTCCAGCCCTATCCTAACTACTCATTTCACTACAACCATTAAGATCCCTTTATAAGTTACTTTTAAAAACCTGAAATTTCCAGAAATCCTAAGTCTGGAATTATATATTAAGTCTATTAAAATTAATTTAATGGTTCTGATTTTTTAAAAAATTCATTAATATAACCTCTTTTATCTCTACTCAAAAGGTTACAGCCATATAAACATGGGGAATGTGGATATAGCTTAGTTGTGGGGAACTAGCTTACACAACAGGATTTATATGAAATTTAGTAACTTAATTCAACATTACTGCAAGAGGGATGCAAATCTGTTGAGACAGGATCTCCCTTTGTAGATCAAGTTGGTCTTGAATTTACTCAGGCTAGGCTCAAGCACTGGGATCACAACTGTACACCATCATATCCAACTCAAGAAAAAAGTTAATTTTTGTATGATTTAGCTACAGAAAATTTATTGAACTTTTTCTGGTTCTTCTTTTGTGTGTGTTTGTGAGATGACCTGGCCAATACACTAAAGAAATGGGGCTGAGATTCAAATTTAAGTTTAACTAGTTCTCAATTCAAATACTTTTAGATAGTACGCCACCATAAAGGAAAAGCATACCTACCCATACACTTCAACATTCCATACAGGATTATTCTGGCTAACTATAAGTTCGCTCCTAAATACTATTACTAGAGATTAAACTCTAGGCCTTGGACATGCTATGTGTCCCAGGCCTTTTGACCCACTCCGTAGACTAGAAGTCAAAAATAGGAAATTGCAGAAGTCTAGGAGTGGGAGGGACTTTCTTATTTCAAACTCATACATTTAAGATATGCCTCCTTGTGTCTCTGATTCAGCAGTAGAACTAGAACACAGAAACTGAAAAAAAAAAAGCCAGTAAAATTCCATCTTCATGATCGGTTTCAAAACCCATTCACCTGTTTTTTCTTTACCTTCCCATGAGTGATTTTAGTCATCATGCCTTACAAGTGTTACTTTTAAGACACTATATCTACATTCAAGTAAAAAGTATAAAAGAAAAAGCAAAAACCTAAACTCACTGGCTAATCAGCCTATGGAAGGTGATCATTTGCCTGCCCAAATTATTTTAGTGATCTAAGACACTTATTTTGAAACATGTCCCAAAGATATCTCAAAATCATGCTTTCTCTTGACAAGAGTTTTTTTTTTTAAATCATTTTTATTCTATGTACACTGGTTGTTTGACTGCATATACCTCTTTGTGAGAGTGTCAGATCCCCTGGACAGGAGTTTACAGACAGTTGTGAGCTGCCATGTGAGTGTTGGGAATTGAAGCTGGGTCCTCTGGAAGAGCAGCCAATGCTCTTAGCCATTGAGCCATCTCTCCAGCCTTGACTAGAAATTCTTTTCTTTTCTTTTTGGCTTTTGTTTTTTCAAGACAAGGGGTTTCTCTGTGTAGCCTCGGCTGTCATGGGTTCACTTTGTAGATCAGGCTGGCCTCAAACTCAGAGATCCACCTGCCTCTGCCTCCCAGAGTGCTGGGATTATTAGGTGTGCACCCCCACACGCAGCTGACTAGAAACCCTTAAGTAGGTACAATGAGTCAGTGTTAGACTGTTAATACTTGGAGGACGAGGCAGTAGTTTTGTGAGAGTCTAAATAAAAGGAGTAATTATTTCACACATTTGTATGACCTTTACATTCTTCAGATTCAATAAATATTGGTAAGAATGGGAAAAATGTTGCCAAGTGATTATTTTAAATAGCAACTTTATTGAAGGTAGAGTAACAATCAGATAGCAATGCTACCAAAAGTTACATCTAGAAAAATAAAACTAGCTTAAATACCAGCTAAAGATTTAAGTTATCCAGAGAATTGACAAGTAACTTGACCAAATATGAAAATTACAAGATATGGTCAAGGTTTATTTCAAGAATAAGTAAAGAGAAAATAGCTGCTTAAAACACTGAAAGAAATGGTTATTTTTCTACTCAATGGAGAATATAAATTATTTATTTTTCATTACATATTTGTATATCCCAAGTACTGCTGGGAGTGATGGAACATGCCTTTAATCCCAGCACTTAAGAGGCAGAAGTAGGAGTTTCTCTGTGAATTCCAGGCAAAACAGGGCAACATGGTGAGACCTTTTCTCAAAAAACTAAGACAAAAAACTCTCTTGAGTATGATGAGAAACTCACTGTAAGAGGGTGAAAGGATGATGTCTGTTATGTAAATATCAGAGCTTTCCCACCCTAATAAAAAATTATCTGAAGTCACAAGACAGCTCAGCAGGTAAGGGCATTTGCCCTATTAACCTAATGACTCTTTCATGCCCAAAGTACATGACGGAGGGAGAAAACTGACTCCTGAAAGCTAGAATCTCATTTCCACAGATGTGCTGGACATACTCTCCCTGCCCCCATGCATGAGACAGTGTACAATAATAAATAAAAAAGGATTATGCTAGCTAGTTAAACTGAATGTGGCTCTAATAGAACACTGCAGGTTGAGGCAAAGGAATCAGTAGTTCACGGTTAGGTCACACAGTAAATTCAAGGTTAGCCCAAGATGAGACCCCATCATAAAAGATTAAATAAATAAAAATAAAAGAGAATCCAGGTGCGGTGGCACACGCCTGTAATTCCAGCATTTGAGGAGGCAGAGGCAGGAGCACCTCTGTGAGTTTGAGGCCAACCTGGTCTACAAAGGAAGTCAGGACTGCCAAGGCTACAAAGAAGGTAATCAGCTTGGTGTGATAGCAATGCCTATAATCCCAACACCTGGAAGGTGGAAGCAAGAAGACCTAGAGTTCAAAGTTAAGAGTGAGGCCAGCATGGTCTACGAGTTTATCTTTAAAATATACAGACAGACACACATATATACACACACACATTATTTTATTCATTTTTTTAAGTGTATGGATTTTTTTTCTTTGTTTTATCCTTGACTGTGCTCTCCCTAAGTCTTTTTTTTCCCTTTTTTTGTAAAGTTTGGTGTGTCTAATAGTGAACCATATCAAACACAAGAGTTCTCCAACTAAGCTCACTTTCTGCCATGAAGCCATTTTGGTTATTGTCCAGGGGAGAACCTGCTTTGTCTTGTGCCTCCATCCATAAACTAAACATCTTATCAGAAGTATATATAAATGCATACAAATGAACATTTCACAAATTTTCCCAATAGGAAGCAAATCTTCAAAAAACAAGTGGCATTGTAGGTTTTTACTAGTCCTTAAAAAAAAAAATCCATAAAACAGAAAAAAACAGAAAGTGGGACTTTGCAGGAGAAAGACTGAATAAATGCTCAACACAGAGAAATGCTTAATATGGGGGTTAGAGAGATGGCTCAGAGCTTAAGAGCATGGGCTGCCCTTCCACAGATCTTGAGTTCAATTCCCAGCCACCATATGGTGGCTCATAACCATCTAGAATGAGATCCGGTACCTTCTTCTGGCGTGCAGGCTTACCTGCAGGCAGAATAAATAAATCTTAAAAAAAAAATGCTTAATATGAATTATCACAAATGAAGACAATCTAAAAGCTATTTGGAACTTTTTTACAACTCATCATGCTAACTCTTCAGTATATCACCACTAATAGGAAAGATAGGCTGGGGATGTTTTGTGGTAGAGCAACTGCCAGCAAACATGAAGGACACAGGGTTCTGTTTCCAGCATGGAGAAAAGGTGAATGAATCTAAGGTAAATTTAATCAAATATAGTGTATATCGATGTGATTAGGAAAGCTAAGAACCAGAATTGAGATTTTGATGTTCACTCTGGGTTATCTATTGTCAGTGACAGTGAAGCATTCACCCACAAGTAAAAGACTTCCCCCAAGTTTGAGATCTTTCAAATTAAGCATATACATATGCATGCAAACTATTTCCACCTCTTAAAGTTCCATTGCAACTGTTTCTAGCCAGAACCAACAACATTGTTAGTATTAATGTTATTTATTCATCTTCCTCAAACATTAGCACTACTGGACATGAATTCTTGTTTTTAAGTACCAGTAATTTTCATAATATGTGCCTATGTAAGAGGACCGGGTGCCTTAATTAGTTTTGATGATACACGTATAGTTAACACCAAGACTAGTCTTTTCTCTTAAAGCATACATAAACAATTCAGTAACTTGGAATTATCAGTTTACTCAATCTGGGGATTCAACATTTTCACAATATTTGGATTAAAAAATGTTTAAATCTACAGAACTGCATTCTGAGGGGGGGGATTTAAAAACTGCAACCCTTCTTTTCAGTACTTAAACAGTTAAAATGCAAATCTGTCATTAAGTGAATACTAAGAAAACAAAAATGCTGTACAAGATGAACAAGAAATTTTAATAGTTATACACTGTATTTTCTAGAACACATGGTACTTGCCAACAGTAAATTTATGGCCACAGATGCCATTAGTTTTCTCATTTATCAGGGAAAAAAAGAAATTGTTTAGTTTGACTATGTTCTCTCCCTTCCCAAAAGATTTTAACACAATAGTTGAAACTCTGCTTGTTTGGTTTCAAAACTTTAAAAGGAATGTCGATGTCTGAAATATTTCAAAATTTTGATCTGATAATATAATTTCAGTCCTTTTTCTCAGCATGGTCCTCAAAAGGGTCTTACATTTACAAATTTTAACCTCTTTTAAAAGATGGGGGCATTGTATCTATTTTGATTGGCACAGATTTTTCTTTTTCAGTAAGACATAAATACCTCTTGCAGTAAATTGTATCGTAGGATTCCACAGAATCAGCTAACTTTTCTCCTTTAGAACTTTCAGCCCCCAAGTATTAACCAGTATCTCATTTTACAGAGAAGGCCATTGGAAACTCAAAAACGTATGTCCCAAAAATCATAAAATCCATGAAGATACTGTCACTCAAAATGTCTGTTTTCCAACGATCCCTTTTTAAATACGCAACTTACCTAAGGTAACGAAATAAAATCGTGATGAATCTAATCAGCTAAGATATGCGATGTAATGCATTCTTCCTGCTAAATACTCAGGAGCTGCGTGCTTATGGCTTGAACCAAGAGGCTGTCTCACTTTGATCCATAAATAAAAATTTTGTATTTTCTATAAGATTTATACAGAATTACAGCTACTTTAGCACTGACAGCTATCTGAAAGTAGAAGATTCATCTCAAGCATTACAATGACTCAGTATAGAGTCACTCGCATTTTCTCCCCCCCCCACTCCCGCCCGGCGGAAAAAGACCCCAAAGGAGACTCATTGATCCACCTGGAACCGTCCTCAAAGGTTAAAAAGACTATGCACTCATCATCAGCACCAGGGAACTTCGCACATCTTTTCCGGCCTCACAGCTAAACTATTCACAGGTGGTTGGCATAATAACATCTCTCCGTGCAAGAAAACCAAAGGGAGTGGGATGGATGCAGTGACGGGAGCAAGCTGGCAGTACGTTTGAGGGAGCAGCGGGGTAAGAGGGCCGGGGACGCAGGACCAAGGGGAAGGTGCCGACAAAGACACGTTATCTGGGCTCCGGGGGCGTCGCGGCGGAGGCCGCTGCGCCCGACACTCGGCGCTCGCTGCCAGGCCCCTCCGATCCCTCTCGCCATTCCCCAAGCCAAAGGCAGATAGGAGGTGGGGGCTGCCGGGGCGGGGACGGGGAAAACGAGGGGCCGGCGGCGGGCGGCTCGGCTCCGTTCCAAGGCCGCGGGAGGCCATTTTACCTCCGGGGCCGTCGGAGGGCCGGGCGGCCCTCCACGTCCGCAACCCTCCGAGGTCTCCCCCCGCCCGCTCCGCCAGGCGGGGGCCGGCGGGGCTGGGAAGGGCGGGTGTGGGGAGGGTGCGGGGTTCGGCCGCGCTTGCCGCGGGGCCCGGGCTCGGGGCGGTGCGGCGGGGGCGGGGGCGGCAGCGGCCGCGGGCCGTGGCGTCGGCGGGATGCCGGCCGCGGGGCGCCGAGGGAGAGGGGAGGGAGAGGGCGGGGAGCCGTTACCTATACTGGGCCGCAGCCGCCGCCGCCGCCGCCCCGCTGTGGGTGAATCCAAAGTAGTTGCCGGTCGCCATTTTGGCATCTTCCCCCAGCCGGCTGGGCACTGCGGCGGGCACGGAGAGTCGGGTCCCATGGCGGGAGGGCAGCCGTGAAGGGGTCGGGGCGCCGAGGGATGGCAAGGGAGAGAAAAAGGGCCGTGAGAAGCCGCCCTGGCCGGCCGGGCCGCGGCCGCACCGCCGTCCGCCTCCCTCCCCGCACTCCCTCACTCACTCGCACGCCCGGGTGGCGGCCGCCGCCTCCTCCCCGGAGCTGGCCCCAACCCCCGCGCCTACCCGCCGCCCGGGGCTGGGGAAGGGCAGGGCAGAAGCCTCCACGGGCCACATTAGACTCACCATAGGTGAAAGAAACTACAGGGCATATGGGAATCATGGGCTCGGGCTGCTGCTGCTGAACTCTGAACTCTCACCCGCTGCCTCCCTCCTCTGCCCCACTCCTCCTCAGCGGAGAACAGACCGCCGCCTCCGGCCGCACTGCGCAAGCGCGCCGGGGCGCTGCATCCTGGGAGATGTAGTCCTCACGGCCCGCGCCCACTCCCCCACCCCACCCCTGAGGTCTGGCGCAGAGCCCCTGAGGAGCGGGTTTCTGGGGTGCGGGCGTGGGGCTCTCTCGAGGGACTACGGGCCCGGCCTTCTCTCAAGCGATGGTGATCTGCAGCCGCCCCTGGGCGGAGGAGGAGCGCCTCGCCCGGCCGCGGGGGAGTCGGGGAGCGTGACCAGATAGAGTGACGTCTGTTGGCCTTTTCGCCGCCTTACTTTTTCACCGATTTTCTTTACTTTTGCATCTGCGTTTGTTCTTTGTGTTTTAGCCCTCCCTTCCCGTTTAATTTCCATTAGAATTTGAGCTGGCCTAATTCCTGTGGCTTGTCACTAGCCTTTGAAAAGGAGGTGGGGGGAAAAAGGGAAAAGGAGAGAAAAAGCAGAGGAAGTGCTGCATCAAGCATCTGCCCAGAGCCCTGCCTGTCACAGGAGTCACACCTCTTGCCAAGCCCACCCCTCATCCCCAGCCCCCGCCCCAACTCACATATGCCTTCAGTCTTTCAGGGTCATGTTGGCCCCCAACAAGGTGTTGGGCGTTGTAGATGCTAGGGACATGACATGTTATAGGTGCTAGTGAGCAAAACAAAATCCCTGTTCACGTGGAATTTTTATTCAGGGAAGGCTCATGAGAGACTAGAGCCAAAAAAATAGAAAATGCGGTGGGTGGTGATTGGAGCTTTAAGAATAAACAATGAAGATAAAGGGGCATTAGTGGGTTAGGGAAACCACTGGAATGAATACCCCACAGAAGTGGGGAAAAAACACCTAGGTAAATACCTGGAGGAAGGACAGTAGAGGAAAGAGCATCAAAGTCGTTCTGACCAGACTGAGTAAGGGAAGGACCAGGTCAAAGGTCCTTTTGAAAGTACCAGATATGCTGGGCATGGTGGTGCATACTACTAATCCCAGCACTGGGAGGCTGAGACAGGAGGATCCAGGCCTGTCTACACTGCAGAGGGAGACATTTTCTCAAAAAGAAAATACCTACCCATCCACTCCTACCCGTACTGCCGAAAGAGTGCCAGCTCTCTCTGGGTAGGGATCAATTCTTTAGTAGCAGTACTTGCTGCTTTCCTGTTGGTACCTCTTTATTTTCACAGACCATTTCAGTCAGCCCCTCTCCCACCCCACAGCCTTTCTGTTTCCTCCACTGCTGGGGACAGAGTGCAAGGCGCCCTGCAAAGTGCAGGCAGGACTCTGACCTGAGCTACATCTCCCTGTTTTCTTACAGTCCCATTCTTTGTTCTTGAGGCAGGGTCTTGCCGGCAGGCCTGATGACCTGGCACTTCTATACTGCTTGAGCTGGCCTCCGTTTTCCAGTAATCCTGCATCAGTCATGGGAGCTTGGGGATCAAGAGTATGTGTCACCTTACTGGGCTCAGCCCACTCCTGGACTGTCTTCTGTCGCCTTGCCTTTACCCTGCCTTCACCGAGGCGTAGGGAGGGCTCTACTCCACCTCATTCTTACCTTCTCCATGCCCATCCACCAGCCCTCTGCTGCTTATCTCTTCTTACCGTCAGATGTGAACCTTAAAATATTCAGAGTGAATCAGAATTCACCCATGAAAATCAGGCCTTTAGTCTACCTTCCTTTCAAAGCAGAAACAATGCCTCAATTCTTATTTGTGCCAACCCCCACACCTCCTACAAAGGTACAGGTTCAGAGAACCTGTCTGATTTGTCCTTTTACTCTTTTCAAAAGGGAAAATGTAGAGCATTTGGAAAAAATCAATGTCAATTGTTTTTGAGAACACTGATGTTTTCCAATTGTGTTGCTAAGGGGAAAAATCTCCTACATGCGGGGCATTAGAACTGTATTTAAAAAGTGACTTGCCTTGAACTTAGAACAAATAAGGCTCCAGACAGACTGCAGCTGCTTTCATAAACCTCACCACTATTAAGTTATTTGCACTTGCCACTATTAAGTTATTTTCTCCTCCAGTTTGGTAACTGGAGGAGAAAAGTCACGGGATAAAATTGTTGACATTCTGTTGAGGCGGATTTTCTGTTTGGCTGCTTGGCAGGATTGGGAGGATGGAGTGTGTTGACACTTTTCAAGGAGGGAGCAAAGAAGCTGGCTTTGCAGTGGTTGTCCTTAGGGGCGTGGCAGCTGTGAACTGTTGGCAATAGCACTGTTCTCAGAGGCAGGTGTAGCCTATTGCAAGTACTTTAGCTTGCTCTTACCTTAGGCAGGTGTAGCCTATTGCAAGTACTTTAGCTTGCTCTTACCTTAGCTTGCTTAGGAAAGATGTTTTAGAGCACCCTGGAATAAAACAGACCTGGATTGTTTGTTTTTGTCGGGCATGCGGGGGGGGGGGGCAGCTAACAGTGGAATGTCCTGATTAGATGTTATTAAAGCTAGAAATAACAATATCTTCGTCATATGGACCAGCGAGATGGCTCAGCAGGTAAAGGCCCTTGCCACCAAGCCTGATGACCTCAGGCAAGTACAAATTGTCCTCTGACCTCCACACAAGTGTCCACACATGTACACAGACATACACTAAATAAATAATTAAATATTCTTCACAGGACAGTACTAGGGGTTATATGGGGAAACATTTATATAAAGCAGCATCTAAACTTTTTTTTTTTTTAAAGCAAAACTGGGACCCTGAGAGATGGCTCAGCAGGGTTAAGGTGTTGCTGTACAAACATGGAATTTGACCTGAAACTCATGGAAAAGTGGAAGGAGAGAACTGACTTCACAAGATTGTCCTCTAACCTCCACATATGTCCACCACACATGTACCATGTAAAACACACACATACACACCCACACACACACCCAAAACAAGATCAGATGTTCTTTTTCAAACCAAACTGCTAGTAAGTAAATACTTCATGCAGAACATTTACCTACAATCAAAGAACCTATGGCTCCAAGCTTGAGCACTGTGTTGCAGAATACCCAGCCAGGCATCATGGTAGCATGTAATTCCCTCAGCCAACAACAGAAAACAAGATTTGACTAGAGCTGGATTTGTAACTGAGTTGGTAGAGTGCTTGCCTAAGCTGGCATGCATGAAGCCCTGGCTTCAGTCGCCATCACCATATAAACTGAGCACAGTGAACTAGCTCTGTAATATCAGCTCTGGGAAGATAGAAGCAGGAGGTTCAAGGTCATCCTTGGCTATATAGGGAGTTTGAGAGTCACTTGGGGTCCACGACATCCTGCTTCCAAAAAAAACAGCATCAGCAGCAAATAATCAAGGAAGCAAGCTGGAGAGATGGCTCATTCCATAGCATGCAAGCAAAAGACGAGAGTTTGGCTCTTCAGTACCCATGTAAAAGCTTGATGATGTGGATGTGTTTCTATGGCATACTTCTACAGTCTCGGCTCTAGGAAAGGGGAGTAGGGTGGAAGTGGGATGACAGGAAGATCTCTGGGTCCAGCCAAACAGGTGAGCTGAAGTTTCTGTAAAAACAAAAACAAACAACAAACCAACGAAAGCTAGTCTGAAAAATATTCTGAGTGTTGCAGAATATTTGATCCCATTATGAACCTTGAGATTGTGAACTGTAAAAACCCATTTCTTGTTTGGTGTGGCTCAGCCCTAGCACACACCTTTAATTCAAGAGCTTTCTGTACACAGGATTAAGTAAAGGTAACCCTAAAACAAGAGGTGGAGCAAGAGACCAGCTGACAGGGAGTAAAGAGTAGGAGGGACTTTGAGCTGAAGGGTATTTAAGACAGTGTGGACAAGGAAGGGGCTTTTGGCTTTTTTCTTCTGGGACCAAAGCCAAGTAGAAAGGCTTTTACCTTCTGGGATGTCAGCTGAGCGGGAAGATCAGCTGTGTGCTTTCTCTGCCTTACTGAGCTAGTAGGTTTTCACCCCAATATCTGTCTGGCTCCTGAGTCTTTATTGGTAAAAATCAAACAATTGAGGTTTTCTTCTTTGTAACAGCAAATGAGTGGCGAGGGCTACTAAGAAAACCATCTGACATCCCCTCTGGCTTCTATAAGCAAGCACACACATGTACATATGTGTACAGGCTCCCATAAGCACACCCAGCAAATACAAAAAGAAATGCTTGACTGGAGGCAGCTACCCATACAAGTAGGCATCTTATGTTAGGACATGGTTGAAAATGCATATCTGACTGAGGTCTGTGCTTCTCATCCTTCTCAGGATAAAGCAGACTTCTTCTAAGAATACTTAAAGACTTCCGGCTTCCCACTTTATATGGTCTTCATTCCAACCACCTTAATCTCCTGTTTACCATGCCCCTTACTCCCCCACCCACCACAGGGTGTTTCACATTCTTCTCATCTAGAATTCTTGTTTCTCTTTGCCTAGTTAGTCCTCTCCTATGGAGGACTAAATTCAACTCAGTCATCCCCCTGCATCCCTCGATGGTGTCCCCTCTGTGACGATTCTTCTCATGTTCTCAGGGCACAAAGCAGTTTTTCTTAGTTACCTTGTCACAGCTACAACTTTATACTCACTGCATGATGGTTTGATTGATGGGTGTTTCTCCCATCAAACTATGATCTTTCTGAGGGCAGAGTGCCAATGCCCAATGCCAGTGACAAGCCAACAGAAATCTAACCAGAGGACATACAACTTCATCATTCTCTGATGATTCAGAATGTGGTTCTAGATTCCCACAGTTCCTGGAGTTGTAATTAAGAACCTCAATTAGCATCCAAAGACAAATTAGAAAATGTTGATTGGCAGTTCTGTTAGCCACAAGGTGGAGCTAGTCTGAGAAAGCCTATCTTCAACTACACCGTTGAGGCCTGGTTTCCTGAAAGACTGTTGAATACAACAGCCAGAAAGCAGGTCACATTAGCTACTGTATACCACAAAGAATATACAGCAGTGGACTGCTCGGCTTTTGTCAGTGTGACACAAACCTATGCATATTTGGGAAGAGAGGAATCTTAGTTGAAAAAAATGTCTCCATGAGATTGGTCTATAGGTATGTCTGTGGGGTATTGTCTTGATAAATGATTGATGTAGGAGGAGCCTAGCTCACCGGTGCCTTCCCTGGGCTGGTGGTCCTGGGTGCTTGCTGAGCAAGACAAGAGGAGCTTGTGTTTATTGCTCTGTTTTATCTCAGCAATAAAAAGTCTAACTATAGTGAATAAGAGCAAGACTTGTGACCACCCTGCGCTAAAATGTGTTGAGTTTTAGACCAGTTTGCATTACAAAGTGAGACTCTGTCTCAACTTATTCTTTCAAGAGAAAGGACACTTTTCACATACTGTAAGAATCACTTTTTTAATGTGTTTAATTCGGCTGAATTTAATACATTCCCCAAGGTATACAACGATACTACCCCCTATACTTGAGAATATTTTGCCACTGTAGTAATTCTTTGCTCCCAGCAGCCGTGTGTCCTTCCTTTTTCCAAACCCCTGATGGCCACAGAAATAATTGTTTTGGGTATTTTGTTTGTTTGTTTTTTCTTCAAGTACTAGAAATTGAACCCAGAGCCTTGAATCCCAGCTTCCCGCACTCCCCACGCTGTTTTGCTTTGCTATGTAGCTCTACCTAGGCTGGTACTTAGAAAGTAACCAAGACTGTCAATAATCCTCCTGCCTCAGACTCCTGAGTTAAGGAATTACAGGTGCCATCACCTGGCCTACCCACAAAAAATACTTTATTTATTTTTTCTTTTTTGTATATTTTATCTATATGGGTACTTTGTCTACATGTACATTTGCATATCAGAAGACAGCATCAGACAGTAGTGAGCTGCCATGTGGGTGTTGGGAATCGAATTCAGGACATTCAGAAGAGCAGTGCGTGCTTTTAGCCACCAAGTCATCTGTCCAGTCCACAAAAATACTTTCTATCTCTACAGATTGGTATATTTTGGATATGTGAATAGACTTTAAGGATCTCTGCTGTTTTGGTCTAGCTCTTTTCACTTAGCATAATATTTTCAAACTCCGTTGTTCATTTTTTGAGAGAGTCTTGCTCTCTAATTCAGGCTGGAGATTTTATTTTCCCTCTCAAGTTCTGGTACTGTGGCTGGGCACCACCACCCTTGGCTGATTGGGAAGCACTTTGAATGACCTCTGCTCTCATTTTTGCTGATACGTACCTGGGATAAGAATGTTGGTATACCTTGATGTTGAGACAGGGCTTCATGATGGAGCCCAGGTTGTCCTCAAATGTACAGCAGTTCTACCTCAGATTCTGGAGTACCACCATGCTCTCCCCCTTTTCTTAATATCTAAAATTCTCCTTCTCTCTCTGTCAGCTTCTTCTCTAGTCCATGTCTTGCCTGGAGCTACCTCAGTAGTCTACTGATCTTTTCATAAGGATCAGATTCCTCAAACCCATCTCTGTAAAGATATAAGAAATCTAAGATTTTTTTTAAAAAAGAAAACAGCAGTATGTGAACAGCCATGTACATTATAATATTGTCTTCATTGACTCTTCATAAAAACCCTGAACTGGGCAGAGGCAGGGTTTCACTTTAATAGCCTTACATATTGACTCAGGCATGCCAGTCCTTTATGACATATTATTTCCACGAAACACATCTGAGGAACATCTCGCTTTCGTCTGAAAACTTTACAGAGATTTCCACTTGTCTAAAAGAAGAACATGCTCTTGCTGGCAGGTCACCAGTTACGTTTGTTCCCAACCTCAGTGCTTGTGGCTATCTTCATTTATGAACTCCCAGAGCATCCATCGGCATCGTCTCCCTAATTACTTAGCCTCTCACGCTCTGCATTTCCCACCACTCATCAAACTTGTTATTCCTAGTTTGGTGTCTCTCTTCCTCCCAGGAACTGTGTAACTGTGTCTGACCGCTCAGTTTCTGATGCCCACGGCCATGCCCAGAATAGGTAGACACTTAAATTCTTGACAGCAATGGTTTTCTGACATATGTCTTTAACACCGCCCCAGCCGCCAGCTGCTGCCCATTGTGATAACAGGCATATAAGTAAATAACCTATTTCAGTCCTCCCAGCTCCCTTGACATTCTAACTCACAGTATTCACTGCCAAGTCTCCTACCAAACACCAGTGTTATCAAGGATTTCATTGTGTCAGTAATGCATTCGTAAGAATTTGAGGAACTTGTAGAACACAGCACAGTCATGAGGAATAACTATTTAAAGGCACGGAGGGCTGGCCTGAAGCTTAGTGGCAGTTGCATGTGCGTGGATTCCGTCCCCGGAGCTGCTAAAAATATATTAAAATATAAAAATAAATAAAGCTTGAGGAAGAGTCTCAGCCACACTGTGCTCGCACTTACATACTGATAATCATGTTGATAACAGATGCTAAAGGGCATGTTGATTTAGTGCCACTCCAGAGCAATACTACCCAATAGAATTTTATTTCACTATGGAATTACTCTCTAATTGCTCAACATGGCAGCCATCACCAAGAACTTGAAATGCAGCTAGTGTGGCAGGAAACAATATTAATTTAAAGACTTACATGTGGCTAGTGGCTACTGTATGAGACAGAATCGTAGCAGAGTCTGATGATCCAGATTCAAACCCCAGCCCTGCTACTCTGTGTGGACTGTGTATATGTTGTTGGGGATTGAGCCATTGTCCATGCTAGGCAAGCACTCAACCACTGAGCTTCATCTCAGCCTTGGTAACATTGTTCAAATTCATTAACATCCTTGTCCTCTTTCCTTTCCTTTTAATCAGTTAATGAGGGAGGGATGATTTGATAGCTCATCAGGTGTTGACACTTGCTGCCAAGTCTGATGGCCTGCATTCTATCCCCAGGACCCACCCCACACAGTGGAAAGAAAGAGAAGGCTGACTCAGGTTGTCTTCTGACCTCTGCGCATGCAGGCATATGCTCATTCTTTCTCTCTCCCCCCAATATATATATATATATATATATATATATATATATATATATATATACATATAAAATAACTAGTTAATGAAAGAGGCAAAATTTAAGAGATTGTCTACAAGTGTATCACCAAAGCTAGTAACATAATGTCTCTAAATCATTGTCTGACTCTAATACTCCTATCTTCCTTCCTTGGGATCTTGGATCTGTCTGGATAATTCAGGATCACCTTAATCATATCTTCAGAGTCCCTTTGCTATGAATAATGGTGTATATTAGTCTGGGGGCCTAAGATATGTGAGCTGTGTATATTTACTTCCTATGACCTTTCTGAAAGGTCCATAATATATCTGGACTTGCTTGTCATAATTTTCTCCTTTTTTTTTCTCTATGCCATTCTTTTTAATATTCCAAAGCCACAGTTAAGTCTAGTAATACACATTTAAGTCTAGTAACAGTCTCTTATTCTATTTTTTATGCAAGTGTATAGTTTTACGAAACTAGAATAATACCTTCCTTCTGGGGCTAGAAAGATGGCTGAGTGGATAAGAGCATTTGTGAGAGCCAGGCCCGGTAGCGCATGCCTATAATCCCAGCACTCAGGGGCACAGGGAGGCAGAGGCAGGAGGATCTCTGTGAGTTCAAGGGGCATTTGTGAATCTTCCAGAGGACTCGGTTTGGTTCCCGGCACCTACTTCAGGTGGCTTATAACCACCTGTCCCTCCACTTCAGGGAACCCAATGCCCTCTTGTACATATGTGGTAGACATTCACACATACATACATAACACACAGACACACGCGCACACAGACACACACATATGCCCAGCTAACCTTTCTTCTTATGTCTGCTGTTAGAGAACTAGAAAGCTGATTAAGAGAGTTACTCTAAGAAAGGCTTGCGGAAGTGGGTTCTTCTCTTTTTAAATTCTTTTGTCACCTAAGGACACAGTTCTTTTTCGCCTTCTACCTTCCATCCCATGATGGCACAGTGAGGAGATGGTTACCAGCTGCTTGCTTGTGTCTTCATCTTGTACTTACAGCCTTCAAAACTATGAGCCAGTACGTTTTTAAGCACTGCAACTAATGAGTCTACAAAACAGAGCATGAAGCACAGTGAAACTGAATGACTGACTGAAGGTTGCTGTGTGCACGCTTCCCCAGGCACAGGCGGCTTCCAGAAGGAAGCAGAGCTCAGCGAATCTGAGAGGCAAAAGAGTCTGTACTTTTTCCATGCCTTGCTCTTGTAGTGGCTATAAAAAAGTCTTCACTACATAATGATTTAATCTTTTAATTTAAAACTTAGTTCAGCTATGCTGATTTGCATACATCTTGGAAATACAGTCATTTGTACCCTGGCTTTCCTCACTCCCACCTACCTGGAGTCTGTTTTCTAGCTGTCAAGCAGCCCTCTCTCTTTTCTTTCCTCTGCCTTCCCAGACTGCTCCTACTCTTGTAGCCCTAGCTGGGCTGGAGGCCAGGAGCCACTGAACAATCTCTTTCTGTGCTTGGAGGAGTCTGGAGAGAGCATCCATGTCACAAGGTTGGGTGGGGAGGCCTGGAACTGTCTGCTCTGTGGCTTGGTGGAGAGCCTCTGTGGTCTGTCTTGTAGGATCTGGCAGTGGTGGTCCTAAGCAGTGCCCACCATGCATTTACCCATCCACCTCCCGAAGCAGTGCCGGACTCAATCCACTCAGAAGGGACGCAGATGCTCACATGGCCACATTCGCATTTTTCTAGCCTTGTGTCGCACGTTCTCACAGTCTTAAAGATGGAGTTCTCTGCGATACAGGGTTAGAGGAGAACATTGAAATGTTGAAATAAGAGAGTGTGGAACAAGTAGAACTGTCAGGAATCTTGTGGAGATGCCAAGTGTTCCATTCATTTTAGAAAATTATTTCGTGGGATCCATTTCCTAAAGTTCAGTGATGCCCAGCATCTCTGCTCCCAGACACACTTCTTTGTCTACTAAAGGATATAGGCAAGAATGTTCACAGAAACAACCATTCCAATTACTCCCCGTTGGACACTGATCAAGTATTCACTAATAGTCAAATGGCCAAATACACTCTCTTTGTACAACTGAATGATTGGAAAGAGATACTGCCACGTGGATGGCTCTTGTAGACACAACCTTGAACCTCCAAACACACAGAAGTATGGATTCTATATTGTTTGTATCTAGTTTAAAAGATGAGTAACATCAGACTCTGCGGTAAGTTGCACTAGTTGGTGCAAAGTGATTGGAAAAGGACTGATTAATATCAAGTCCATTAGGGGGATGGGTAACTTATAAAATTTAATTAATTTATAAATATATAAATTGGATAAAATATGTACTCTATAAAAAGTCATTAAGTTAACGCATTCAAGATTTATATATTCTTGAATGCAACTTTAACAGAAGGCTTATGTTGTAAAAAATAATATTAATTGCTTCTTACAAAAGTGGTTCTTTATCAAACTCAAGTTTATTTTATTTTATTTTGCTTTCCTTTGCTCTTTTTTTTTTTTTTTTAATACAAAGGCTCATATAACTCACACTGGCCTTCAACTAACTAGCCAAGAATGACTTTGAACTCCTGATCCTCCTGCTTCTATCTCCCAAGTACTGGGATTACAGATGCGCTCCACTGTGCCCAGTTTTGTATGCTGCTGGAGACCAACCCCAGTGCTTCACGCATACTGGGCCAGCATTTTACGGACTAAGTCACACCCCTAGCCCTGCTTTTGTGTTTTAGGCTGTCTTTGAGCTTTCTCTATAGCCAAGGATGGCTCTGGACTCTTGATCCTCCGGCCGCTGCTCTCCAAGGCCTGGGATTACAGACATGACCCACCATATTCACAGCTCTGTGGCTTCTCTTATTTATTTATTTATTTATTTATTTATTTATTTATTTATTTAAATTTATTACAATTTATGCACTTTGTATCCCAGCTGTAGCCCCTTCTCTCATCCCCTCCCAATCCTGCCCTCCCTCCCTCTTCTCCTCCCATGCCCCTCCCCCAGTGCACTGATAGGCAAGGTCCTCCTCCCCTTCTATTTGACCCTAACCTATCAGGTCTCATCAGGAGTGGCTGCATTGTCTTCCTCTGTGGCCTGGTAAAGGCTCCCCCCTCAGAGGAAGGTGTTCAAAGAACCAGCCACTGAGTTCATGTCAGAGAAAGTGCTTCTTCTCATTACTAGGGAATTCACTTGGAGACTGAGCTGCCATGGGCTACATCTGTGCATGGGTTCTAAGTTATCTCCATACATGGTCCTTGGTTGGAGTATCAGTCTCAGAAAGAACGCCTGGGCCCAGACTTTTTGATTCTGTTGCTCTCCAGTCCCCTCCAGGTCTTTCTATCTCCCCCTTCTTTCATAAGATTCCCTGCACTCTGCTCAAAGTTTGGCTATGAGTCTCAGCATCTGCTTCAATACCCTGCTGGGTAGAGTATGGCTTCTTTTAAAACAAATATATTAAAATATCCTGTTCGCTTCTGAATTAAAATTATAGATAATTTTACATAATGCATATATAACTGCTATTAGGATATATAAATTATATGTGGTAATGGGTTTTATTATGACATTGTCATAAATGTATATAATGTATTTTTGTTAGATTCACCTCCATTGCCCTCTCTGGTCCCACTCCCAGTCTGCCTGATCCCCCTTTTCCATGTAGGATTTTAAAGTTTTCCTTTTTGCCCTGTCTTTCTTCCTCCTTTCTCCTTTGCCCCCTTTCCCTCTTTCTTTTAAGTCTCAGTGTGTAGAACCAGTTGATCCGAATCCCTAGTCCTCCTCATCCTCCTGCCCCACCTCCCAGAACTGGAACTGCAGGTGTACACTACATGATCAGTGTTGTTTGTTATCATTGTGTGTGTGTGTGTGTGTGTGTGTGTGCATGCAGATACGCATGCCCAATGGGGTGCATGTATGGGGTAAAGACAGCTCTCTGGAGTTGCTTTTCTCCTTCCATAATGGGGTCTGGGGATTGACCTCAGACCTTGGTGGGCTTGTACTGAACCAGCTCATTGGCTCCTAAATGTTTAAAAAAGAAACTATTTGGCCAGTACTTGGAAGGCAGAGACATGAGTATTAGAAGTAGAGGCCATTCTGGGCTACACAGCTAGACCATGTTGTGATTTGAGTGTCAAATGTCCAGTACAGGTTCATGTGTTTGAATACCTGCTCACCAGTGGTATGTTTTGGGAGGTTGTACCTGTTTGGGGAAGTGGGGTCTGGCTAGAAGAAATGGATTATGGGGATGGAGAGAGCTGAGGTTTACAGAACAGCCCAGCTGCTTTGCTTTCTGTTCCACTGAGACCCGAGGCATCCCAGCCCCATGTTCCTGCAGCCATGCAGCCTCCACCATGCTGCTATGTTTTCCCTGCTATGATGAACTGGATCCCCTGGCACCATGAGCCCAAATCAATCCTTACTCTTTAAGTTGCATCTTGTCAGACATTAACCATAGTCACATGAAAAGTAATGAGGATACCTGCTTTCACACACACACACACACAAACTAAATAAGGAATGTTATTTTAGAATTAAAAATCAATATGCTTCCCTAGTTAAACAGTAAAGAAAAGGTAAAAGGAAAAGACTTTCTAATAAAGTCACACATCTTCCTGTATGTTAGTGTCTGCTGAAACATTCTCTGGAAGATACTGTCCAGACCTGAGCTGGTGCCTTTTGCAAACATCTCCAGGGAGCCAACAGTTGTAACTGCTTGCTGAACTGGGCCAGGTACTGGCTAATTAGGACATGGATGATGCAATTTTCTGAAATGCTGAAATGGTCTGTAAGAACACCAGATAGACTTCAGCATGACCATCTCTTGCCCTACACACCATCATGTTCTCTCAGGGTCGTGTTAAAACTGTCGAAAGTGCTTAGATGTTAAAGCCCACTGAGATCCTAGATGGGCTCAGCTCCCACAACCCTGTGAGGTAGGGATCACTGTCATTGTTTGGTGCTGGGAACTGAATCTGGAGCAGAGGAGCTAAGCAACATTCCCAGGATCACAGAGTTAACAAGCTAAAGAATTAGGGGCTGAACCAAGTCTGGAACTTTTTGTCCCTATGGCATTCTGCTCCAACACAGGAGAATCTTCTTTAGTTAAGAAGTTTTACTCATAGAGAGTGGTAGTCCTCCTTTGCTGATGTACCTTTTGGCATCCAGTTACCTGGACAGCTCTGGTGGCTGCCTGTATCCGCAAGGGTGTGGAAGGTCTGCCTCTCACCCTAAACCAATGTCAACACTTCATTTTTAAAATTATATTTTTAACGTGTTTTGTGTGTGAGTAGGTGTGTTGCTTTGAATATGTAAATAGCCCCCATAGGCTCCTGTGTTTGAATGTTTGGTTCTCAGTTAATGGAATTGTTTGGGAAAGATTAAGAGTGTGGTCTTGCTGGAGGAGGTGTGCCACGCTAGGCCCAGTCTCACGCTCTCTCTGCCTCTATCTTTCAGATAAGATTTAAACTCTCAGCTACTGTTCTAGCACTGTACCCGCCTGCCTGCCCGCCTGCCTGCCACCAGGCTTCTTTCACTATGATGATCATGGACTAACTCTCTGAAGTTGAAAACAAGCCCACAATTAAATGCCTTTTCTTTTTCTTTCTTTCTTTCTTTTTTTTTTTTTTGTAAGTTTCCTTGGTCATGATTTTTTTTTGGTCATCACAATAATAGAAAAGTAACTAGAGACGATGTATATATATATTGGCACATACGTGCCATAGCATGTACACAGAGGCCGGTGGCCAACTTTTGGGAGTCAGTTCTGTCTCTCAACCATGTGGGTCCTGGGCATGTTGCCAGGCTTGGTGACAGGAGCCATTACTTATTGAGCCTTCTCATCAGCCTTGCATTACTTTACCTGTAACCTCTGCAAACTGCCTTTATAATAAACCTGTAACTATAATTAATTGTTCACAAGTTTCATGTACCTTTTAAGCAAATAATTGGACTCAAGGATGAGGTTGTGATACCTAGTTTTAATTGGTTGGTCAGAAGCACAGACAAAACTGTGCAACTGGCATCTAAAGTAGAATGAAGAATAGCCTTGGGACTAAGTCTGCAACCTGTGGGATCTGGCACTGTCTCTAGGTCAGTAGTGTCAGAGCTGAATTCAATTAGCGGATGCTCAGCTGGATCCCTCTGCTTCCTCACCACTTGCCTGTGAGAGTCAAGGAACAAAGTTTTACCTCTGAGGTCACTGAAGCCTAACTGCTGTGCTCTGAGTCTGTGCCACACATAGTAGTTTGTATCCATTCATTTACTTAATGTGGATATGTGCCTGTCTATATGTGTACCATGTGTGTGCGGTTATCCACAGAGACTGGAAGACGGTACCAGGTCCTGCATAACTGGAGTTAAGCGTGGTTGGGTGCTGTGCAGCATGGGTTCTGGGAACAAAACCTGGGTCCTCCGAAAAAGCAGCACGTGCTTTTACCTATCGACTACTGAGCTGTCTCTTCATTGCCCTGAATTTTTTTTTAATAAACAAATTGAATTTTTTTAATAAATAAAGAGGTAGGGGCTGGGACATAGTTCAGTTATAGCTCAGCATATATAAATTCTGAGTTTGCTCGCCAGCACCATATAAACCAGGCATAGTGGTACAGTCCAACCCTGGTGGTGTAATCTGAGCACTTGGGAAGTGGAGGCTAGAGTATCAGAAGTTCAAGATCATCCTTGGCTTCATGGTGGTGTAGAAGCCAACCTGGGACACATGAGACCTTGTCTCAGAAAAAAAGACAAACAAAGGAGAGAGGAAAGAAAGAAAGAGGTGGAGGGAGAAAGAGATTTAGCTAGGCATAGTGTCACATTTTATACCCCAGCACTCAGGAGGCTAGAGGCTGATATAGGAGGATCACATGTTGGAGGTCAGACCGGCCTTATAGGGAGAGACTTCTCTCCCCCTCCCTCCTCCCCTTTCTCTCTCTCTATACTTTTATATATTTATATTGAAGTATATTTTATATATATATAGAAGTCTAATTCACCCAGTACAATCAATTTAAGGATGATCATTTCTGCCCTAGCAACAGTGAAAGAGTTCTTTTAAAACTTAAATCCTCACTGAAAATATAGCTGAAAATTTCAGATGCTATGAAATATTCGTCCTCATTTTCCTCCTCCCACTCAACATAATTGGCATCATTGGCCACAGAATGTGTGTGAAATCATGCACAACACAAAGTAAACCGTCATCTCCCTCTGGATCCCTGGCTGCAGCCCAGCCATGGTTTGACTGGTTTTTTTGATTCAGAGCTACAGCCTCAGCCTGAGACTCTTCCTGCTATAGACATAGCCAGGCACCCAGGCCTCTGCATAAATTAGAAGTGCCTTCAAGACCCTGAGGCCTCTACCTTCATGAGCGGATGTTTATAGTTCACAGTAATTGATTAAATTCTTCATGAAGAACTAGAAGAGAATCTGGGTCTGGTGTTTCATGTACTTAGGAGGCTGAGCCACAGAGACTGTGGTGAGTTGGAGGCTAGTTTGAGACCCTATCTCAAAAAACTGACAGCAACAACAGCAGCAGTAACAACAGCAGCAACAAAGACAACAGTAGCAACAACAGCAACAAAGACAATAGTAACAGAGACAACAGCAGCAACAACATTAGCAATAACAACAGCAACAATGACAGCAGCAACAATAGCAACAGTAACAACAGCAGCAACGACAGCAACAACTAACAATGACAACAGCAGCAATTACAACAACAAAAGCAGCAGCAGCAACAACAGCAGCAGCAATATAGCACCAAAAGAAAGTAATTTGGAGTTTCCTAGGCCAAAGCAATGACAAATATTCAATGAAAAAGAAATATTGTTTACAGTGATTTGAGCATTATCTGGTATATTTATCATATATTACACCTGCCATATATATAATTAGTATATGTACACTATAAAATAAAGAATGAAAAAGGTACACAGTAATACCACTTTTGGTGCCTTTTTTCAAATTTAAAATTCTGTGTGTTAGTCTTCTATCAAACCATAGGCTAGATGAGAATTGAAACTACATACAGACAAATTCTTTTTTCTAAATTACATTTATTTAGTGTGTATATGTTTGATGAACTGAATAATTATATTATCTGTACATAAAAGTTTTTCTTCCTTCCCTACTGAATTGAAATTGATACCAGCACCTATTTTATAGTAATTGTATGACAGATATAAATTGGGTTTCTTTAAAAACCCAATTTGGTTTTTGGTAGCATTGGTAGGCATACTTTCTAAAAACCATGCTCTAAGCTAGGAAGTATTGTACTTAATCTTGTGTCTGAGAGGACAACCTGAGCTGAGGGAATTGATTTTCTCCCTCCATTTTGTGGGCCTTGGGGATGGAACTTGGATTCTCAATGGTATCTTTTATCTGCTTGTATAAAAAAGCCCTGTATCTTCCCATCATTTAGCATGTTTTTAAAAATTGTACTTAAAATAATGTATTTCTGTCTTTATTGTCTGTCTCCTTTCCCTTCTTCTTCTCAAACAAGCTGCATGATGGCTCAGGTTTTATCCCTATCTTTTTTTGTGTTTTTAGTGTGTAGTGCCATACTTGATAAGTGTTTGTTGGACACATTAGTGAATGACATGAATGACTGTTCCAGGCCTAGACTGTCAGGTTCATATCTATAGAGCAGTGGTTCTTACCGTTCCTAATGCAGGGAACTTTAATACAATTCTTCATGTTGTGGTGACCCCCAGCCATACAATTATTTTTGTTGATACTTTATAACTGTAACTTTGCTACTGTCATGAATTGTAATGTAATTATCTGTGCTTTCTGGTGGTCTTAGGTGACCCCTGAACCCCCAAATGGGTAGTGATCCACAGGTTGAGAACCACAGCTCTAGTGCATGGACGATTGTAATGGATGTGCTATTCACTGACCTCTTGCCCTGGGTAGAGTCCATGGGTGTAGACTTACATTTCAGAGAGTCTTCTCTCAAGAGAACCTCAGGCTTGGTGCACAAAAATTGTCAGCTGGCACCCATGGATGTAAGTCACATTCAGCTAAAGAACAATGACACAGCTGGAACCTCCCCAGCTGTATTCTAGAAGGCAAGCTACTCATCCCAGAAAGGGTGATCATGCTTATCCTGTAAGGACTGTTTGGGGCTAGTAGGGAAAAAGGTTTGAATGTAGCCCCGTGAAGTGCCTCAAATGATCTTTAGACCCAACTGGCTTGTATCTGTCTCCTGGGAAGATAGTCCTGTGCTGAAATAACAACAGTTATTATTACATTTTATTATTATTAATTCATTGCTACCACTAATCATCATTACAAATCAGCCAAACCGAAGGGCTCTAGGTAATAGGAGAGTGACTGCACTTTATGGTCTCATAGAGTTTACCTGGTCACAGATGTTTGAACGGAGCAGCAGCCAAGAGCACCTTGCCTCTGACTGTCGAGATAAGGGAGATGTTACAGGGAGGACAGAGGTAGTCCCAGCTGGCAGGTATGTACCCGGGCAATAAGAAAACTATGCACATCTGTTGAGGAGTGAGTGTTGGAATGACATAGGAGTGTCATGATAAACACTGGAATGAGTCCAAGGAGAAAACTGGAACTGTCAGATTTCGCCATAATGAAGCTATGTACAAAACCACCAAAATTCAGTGGCTGCCAACATTAACATCACACATGTGTATCCCACTTGTAAGTGTTCAAATCAGTTGTGATGGATTCTGCTTCAGGCTGAGGGTTCAGTTCAAGGCTGCCATACAGATCTCCCACGTCAAGGCTGTCAGCCAAGCCACGCAAACAGGCTGAAAACCTCTGCATCTATTAATATTCCAGTGACAAACACATTACGTAGTCAAGCCCAGAGTCAATGATCATGAAAATGTCTCTGCCTACCCCAGAGAGATCCTGAAGAGTCACCTGGCAAAGGCTGTGCTGCTTAATTCAGTTTCAAGGAGGGAGTGAGGAAAGCAGAGCAGTAATCCAGTGTGCCTCATGATGGCTGTTCAGAGGCACAAGTGAGTTACCATGGAGACGTCCTGGATGAGGAAGAGAGATTGAACTGTGAGGCTGGGAGCTCAAGACTGTTCCTTTATTACTGTCACTTTGATACATATTCTTGATTTTCACCCTCCAGGCTAAAATTTGAACCCCCTTGATTTTCACCTCCAGGCTAAACTTAAGTCTCTGCAAAGCTGAAATCACAGCACACAGAGCTTGTACGCTGTCAGTTTAACCCGAGGAGCAACACACAAATATCGTGAAATTAGACGAGAGAGATGTACTTCAGGCTTTTGTGAAGATACAGGAAAGGACATTTCCTTGTTCTGGTCTGGATATGCGTGCAAGTGTGTCCCCCAAGCTTTGTGTGTGTGATGGCTGGTCTCAGTACAGCGATATCAAAAGGCAGCAGGATCCTTCTGGGGATGGAGCCTGGTAGGCAGTCATTGCGCTTCAAAACTGGTGTCATTTTTCTAGGACCCAGTTTTCGTGAGAAAGAAGTATTCTACAAGAGCAAGTCTGGCCCTGCTCCCGCCGGTCTGGTTCCTTGTTTCATCACGAGGCCATCCTCCAGATGTTCATCTGACATGCCCTTACGGAGCCAGGCCATGCTGTCGGCACAGGCCATGCTGTCGGCACAGGCCATGCTGTCGGCAGGCCAGCCTTCCAGACTGTGTTAAATGAGCACTTCTTTCCGCATCACCCAGCACCAGTTGTTTTAGTAAAAGAGAACTGAGAAATACTCTCTTCCTTGCTCTCTATTTATGAGCTTGGCTCTGTAGTAATTTGTTTTCATATGTGAGCATTATTTCAACCCTTCCCCTGATGATGGGGTGAATGAGGATTGGGCATAATTGCTATTTCTAGGTGTTAAGAATGTGCTCCTTCAAGTATCAAAACTTTATTTTTACCACTTTAAAAAAGTTTTATTTTGATGATGTCACTCCTAATAGTTGCCCTGGAGACAATTGAAGACAGACGTCAGGACTCTGTTGAGGTCGAGACAGTGAAACCTGAGGGCTGCAGAGATGGCTCGGCATTTATAAACATTTTCTCTTGCAGAGGATCTAGGGTAAATTCTTAGCACTCAAATGGCAGCTCACAACCTTCTACAGTAACTTTAGTTCCTGGGGTGAGGGTGGGCCTAATGCCCTCTTCTGGCCTCTGTGGGAACTGCGTGCAGTTCTGACGTCGGGTGAGGAAATGGTATTCTGGCGTACTGCAAGACTAGAATATAGCATAGTGTTGTGTCCTCCCTGAAGAGTTAATCCAGCTGGGCCTGTCAGTCATCCACCCAAGAGATCACAGTTTAAGAAAGCTGGTTCACTTAAAGCCATGGGAAGGAAATGCAGAGAATACTCATCCCTGTAATGAGACAATAAACAGCTTTAGTAACCTCTGTCCCCTGCAATTACTTGCAGAGCACCTATCATGTAACACTGCAGCCTACCCACTCTTCGGAGTTGCTCAGAAAAGTGTAACTTTTCCTTTTTCTTCCATCTCTTCTTCCCTCCACATACTAAACAAAACCTGAGCATGCTTCCCTGGACATTCTGGGCTTTGTCACTCTCTTTTTTTTTCTTTCTCTCTTTGTCTCTCTTTTTCTTTCTTTCTTTTAATTAATTTTTCCAAAACTCCCCTCTTCTTCTATGCAGTTATTTGTCTGCCAAGTGGCTGCTTGCTGGCCTCCATTACTGAGCCTGTTTTCTTACAGGCATAGATTTCTCTTTTTCTCCTCTTAATCTCCCTCCTCCTGGGAACTGCTGAGCTTTACAGGCTCAGCTTTACAGGCTGAAATCACAGCACACAGAGCTTGTACACTTTCAGTTTAACCCTCAAACCAATAAAATGGTCTGCATTCCAAGTCTGTTTCTAAATTCTTTTTTAATAGACTATGTGGTGATTTGAATAGGAATGGCCCCCATTGTCCTGTATTTGAATGCTTGGCCTATAGGGAGTAGCACAACTAGGAGGTGTGGCCTTGTTGGAATGGTGTGGCCTTGGTAAAGGAAGTGTGTCACTGTTGGGGCAGGCCTTGAGGTCTCACATGCTCAAGCTATGCCCAGTGTAGAACACAGTCTTCTGCTGCTGCCTGCAGATCAAGACGTAGAAATTTCCACTACTTCTCAAGGACCACATCTGCCTGCATGCTGCCATGTCTCCCTCCATGATGAGAATGGACTAAATCTCTGAAACTAACTGTAAGCCAGCCCCAACTACATGGTTTCCTTTATAAGAGTCTCTGTGGTCGTTGTGTCTCTTCAAGGAATAAAGCCCCAAGTAAGACAGACTAAGAACTCAAAGAGGGAATGCCAAGTTCTATGATCACACCATGTGTGGCCTTGAACTTGTGGTCTTCCAGCCATCAGCCTCCCCCTCCCTACTGACTATGATTATGGGCTTGTGCCATGGACCTGGCCCTGAGCTAGGTTTGGAAGAAAATCATGATAGAGATAGAGTATTTTTATTTTAAGAAGGAAGACAAGTCTGGTGGCACAGACAAAATTAGCTGGGGTGAAAGAAGCCACACACAAAGGACAGATATACGCACCTACTCATCGAAGTATCTAGAATAGTCAAGCTCCGTCTTGGCAGGAAAGTGGACCAGTGTTGGCAGAAGCTGGGGGAGGAGGAAGGAGAGTGATTGTGCAGCAGAGTTGGGCTTTATCCTGGAAGATGAAAGACATCCTAGAGATGGCAGTGATCATCACAGTGCGATGGTGACTTTATGCAAAAAGCTTGACTGATCAGAGGGATCTTTCTGGATGGTTCCATGAGTTGTTTTTTTTTTTTTCTTTTTTTAAGTTAGTATTTGGACTGGTAAACTGAGGATAGCAGATGGTCTTCTTGAGAGTGAGGACCAGTACCCTGTTATCCCACCTCAGAGGTGCCCAAAGAGAACAAAATGTAGAGGGAGATGAATGTAATTTCTTTGAGACCGCATTTTCTCCCATCCAGAACATCATCAGTATACCATTTCTCAGGGTTTCAGATCCCCAGACTTAGCTTAGCACCCACATTCTCCCTCTTATGACTGAGAGAAAATTAAGGAGGAACGGGGAGCAAGGAGCCCTTTATTGTAGAGCCTCAGTGAAGTCTTTGTCCTGCTGAGGGTCAAGAATTCCAGCACAATTAGCAAAAGTTGTTGTGGAGCTAGCCTACACAGAGACCGTATCTATTTTAGAGATATTTCAAATGAGAAGTCCTTGTGGCCTATGGTTTTATCTTGCCAGCTGTAATAATATCTAACACACCTCAGGAACCTTTTATAATCTCATTTGTGTCCCTTAGTAGCCCTTCAAGATGTGGATTCAGAGGCCATATATGTGTGGCTATTGGAGGGCACTGAAGTATGACTCTCTGGAGAAGCCCACACCCTTATTGGATGCATAATGTTGTTTTCCTAAGTACCTTTCTTTCCACTGACTTGTCCTGACATTCTTTCCTGCAGAGAATCTGACTTTCTTAAATCTAAGTCTCAGAGAAGAACTCTCCATGCCGCTACCACCAGCAGCACGGAACTCAGTCCTCATCACCAGCTCTGCTGGCACTCACAGCTGTTTCTGCCTCATCTCACACTAGCTTACAACCTTTCTAAGAATACAGTGTGCAACAATGTAGACAATGTATGATCACCGGAGACCAAGAGGGCAAACCTGAGAGGAAGGTAAGCTGGAAAGCCTTTGTCTGTAGTCCTGTTAGGGGGCAGCTCACTCAGCCAGTGTGGGTGTGCACAGGCATTCCCAACATGCATGAATTCAAGGCCAGCCTAGCTGCATAGTGAAACCCCACTTTAAAAGAAGAAGAAGAAGAAGAAAAAAAAAGGAGGCAAGCAAGCAGGGCTGACATCCCATGCCGACTGGCTGGAAATCATAACCCCACTGAGAGTGAATCAGAGAGCCATACACTACTCTACATGGAAGACAACTGTCTCCTTTTGGGTTTGGCATTTGACTCATCCCTTATTCTTGCAGTTACTGCAGGGTTTTTTGGTTTGTTTTTTTTGTTTGTTTGTTTTTTGTTTTTTTTTTTGTTTGTTTGTTTTTGGTTCATTTCTAAGCTACCTAGCTGGCATCAAGCTTTTTGTTTGATGTTTTTGACAGGGTATCATGGTAGTCCAAGCTTTTCTGGACCTCAGTATGCAGCCCAGGCTGGCCTTAAAGTTGTGGAAATCCTGAGTCTCCCAAGTGCTGAGACACCTCTCACATCCTGTTCAGTCTTTTTTCTATTTATGCATTATTGTTCATCTGCTTAGTAAGTATGGTGTGTGTGATGCATGGCGTGTATGATGCATGGTGTGTATAATATATGGCATATATGATGCATGGTGTTCATGATGCATGGTGTGTATGATGCATGGTGTGTATGATGCATGGTGTGTATGATGCATGGCATGTATGATATATGGCGTATATGATGCATGGTGTTCATGATGCATGGCGTGTATGATGCATGACATATATGATATATGGTGTATATGATGCGTGGTGTGTGCCCGCAGAAGCCACAGGAGGATATCAGGTTTCCTACCCTGTCATCCTCTGCCTTATTCCCCTTGCTGAAATGGCTGAACTGGCGAGCCAGCAAGGTCTCCAGATCTGCCTTTTTCCGACTCTAGCACTGCCTTTTTTTTTTTTTAAAGAACATATCAGTGCTGGGAATTCAAACTCACTTATGCTTGCACAGGAGGTGCTCTTACCCACTTCTGACTCAATTTTTTTTCTCTTCACTTGTGTGTGTGTGGTATATGTGCACACAAATGTGTGGGTAGCTGCACCTGTGCATGCATGGGGCCAGAATGATAGAGGTGTCCTCTTGTTTCTCTGTCTCATTCCTTCCAGGCAGGGCCTTCCACTGAACCTACAGACTCTTGCTTTTTGGCTGGGCTGGCAGCCAGCAAACTCCAACAATCCCCTTGTCCTCACCTGTCTCAGTCCAGAGGTTACAGGTGTTTGTGGAACTACATCCGGGGTCTATGTGAGTGATGGAGTATGTACTATGGCCCTCATGATTGCACAGCAAGCACTTTAAACCACTGAGCCATCTTTCCAGCCTTTGAACTGCTAAATCTCACGTTCTCTGTGTGTTCCTGACCACTTAGTGCTCTGTCATCTGATATAGCCTTTTATACTGTCTTTGGGACAGTTTCTCTTTTCTCTTTCTTGCTTTGTTACTAATAATGAACTTTCTATGTTCACTCTAGCTCCCAAATAATGGCACAGAAACCTATTATATTTATTAATAAGCTTCAAGGGCTACAGCTGGGCAGGTACAGTCCAGACTATTCTGGCCTGTCCTACTTCCCAGCCTCATGGCCTTTACCTGGCATCTTAGTCTCACTCTGGTGGCTCTTTGTTCATCTGTGTTCTCAGGGCTACTCCCTCATGGTGGCTCCCCTCTCTGCTCTCCACCTGGAATCGCCTTACCGGGATCAGAAGTGCTGCCTTAACTCTCCTGCCCAGCTGTAGGCTGCTTAGTTCTTTATTAACCAATCAGAAGATGGAGAACAATTTTGACACAACATTGAGACAGGAGATGTTTCAAGGTCGTGGCAACTCCAAGGACTGTAACCAGATCTCCGTGTGCAGAAATCAGCATTTGAATACATAGTGTGCCGGTCACTCCCCAACCCCCATCTCTGAGACACTGCCCTGCACAGCCTGAGCCAGCCTCAAACTTTCTATGTAGCAGAGAATGTCCTTGATCCTCCTGCCCTTGCTCAGAAGTTCTGGGATTACAGACGAGCACACCGCACCTGCCTAGAGGACATTTTCAATCCTGTGCTCCTCTTGCTGTAGGATTGCTCAGGTCTTTGCAGGGCTGTGATGCAGCAGAGACATCCAGGAAAGCCAGCTAGACTGTTCACCACTAGCATCCATCAGAAATTGCTCCTGGGTCCTGGAAAGCTGCCTCCTTCCCTCGGTCCTCATGCTTATTCCAGCTGGAATCACGCTCAGTACACTGAGCTAGTGCTGCGCCTCCACCATCTGCTCATCCTTAAATCCCAGGCTTGCTTCAGTATCTCACATTTTCCGCATCCTGTGTTTGATTTTCAGGTCCTGAACGACTTTCTTCTGACTTTTCCTGGAACAGTTGGGTTTTCTCTGGAACTCCATCATTCCTGTTGTTTCCATCTCCTTCAGGAAGGCTTTGAGTTTAGCCAGCTACAGTCAGGTCATTGTTTTCTAATTCTTTCTACTCACCAAATGCTTTTTCCTACCACAAAACTTTCCCTCCAGACCCAGATTTTTTTTTTTTTTCAACACTGGACATAAAATCCAGAACCTTCTACATGCTAGGCAAGCACTTTACCAACCAAGGCACATTCCAGGTAACATTTGTTTTTATATCAAAATCCTCAGCTACTTATTTTGTCCCAGAGATCAAGGCATAAAATGAGTGAGTTCTGAGTCTTCTGAAAGCGTTTTCAAATAAACATCAAGCAATAAGCAAACATTCTCTAAATAGGTGTCCATTTTCTGTTGCTGTATCAAAATACTAGAGGCTAGGTACTTTATAAAGAGCAAAGGGCGTATTTATTTTCGTAGTTCTGGAGCTTTAAGAACATATTGCTGACACTGATTTGGTTCTGGTGAGGGCCTCACGGTAGATGTCACCACATCATCACCCTGCACTAAGGTATGCAGAAGAAACCACAGAGCGTGTCAGAGATCCAGAGGGGCATAGTGAATGTGGTGATGATCAGGGGCCAGTACTGCTCTGCTAATAAGTAACTCATTTTGTGAGCTACCCAAGATGCCAAGAGAACAGATGAATCCTTTTTCAAAGCTGATCCCGCAAACGACCCAATTTCTTTCCAGTAGACTCCACCACTTATCATCACTCAACACCACCATGCTGAGACCAAGCCTTCACGACATGGAACTGAGGACCAACCATAGAGGGAACACAATGGAACCAGAGCCAAAGCATGGAGCGTATTATGTATTGAAAATGCTTGACAGGGGTCAGCAAGATGGCTCAGTGGGTCAACAACATACCTGCTGCCTCCTCTGACAGCTTGAGTTCAGCTCCCCAGGACCACATGGTGAAAGGGAGAACAGACTCTTGCAAGTTGTTCTCTGAACCCCAGTGTGAGCCATGGTGTGTGGTTTGTGGTGCATGTGTCTGTGGGTGTCTTTGTGTGTGTTTATCTCTGTGTGTGGTGTGGTGTAAGTGTGTGTGTTTGTGTGTTGTGTGTGTTTCTGTGGGTATATGTGTGTGTGTGTCTGTGTCTCAGTGTGTTTGTATCTCTGTGTATATGTGTGTATATACACTAAGTAAATGAATGTAGTGTAGATAGTTGTAACAATGAACTAAAAAAATCCTTAAGTGGGCTGAGGATAGAGTTTGGTAGAGTGCATGCATGAAGCCCTGGGTCTGATCACTAGCATTGAATAACGCTGGCGGTGACAGCCTATGCCTATAACCTTAGGATTCAGGAGTTAAAGGCAAGAAAGTCAGACGGCCAAGATTATCTTTGGCTATATGCAAGCATGTGCTATATGAAATCCTGTCTCACAAAAAGCATTAGGAAAATATCTGATGAGTCTTGGACTTGTCTTATGGTGATTTCATTCTTTTTTTGGTGTGTGTGTGTGTGTGCATGTGTGCTTTATCTTTAATGTTTCCTCCTCCTCCTATCTCCTTTTATATCTAGGGGCACAGGATCCCTGTTGAAGGCTCTTGGTCTTGTTGATAAAAGAGTTGAGAGATGGATACAAGCCAGGAGTGGCACCTGTAATTCCAGCACTAAGGAGGCTGAGGCAGGAGGATGTCGATGAACTCGGGATCAGCCTGGACGACACAGAGAGCTCTAAGACACTCAGGACTTATACAGAGAGACCCTGGACTCAAAAATCCCACCTCAAAATGGATACAGAAGGGTACTTGGGGACAGTTTATTGGAGTTAGAAAAAGATAATTGGTCAGATAAATTGGAGATTGAGGTAGCTGAAGGAAGGAGGCAAGTGGAAAAGGGAAAAGTTAAATGTTTAATTAATCTTCAGGTTCTCAACCTTACTAATGCTATGACACTTTAATATAGTTCCTCATGTTATGGTGACCCCCAGCCATAAAATTACTTTCGTTGCTACTTCATAACTGCTACTATTACAAATCGTAATGTAAATATCTATGTTTTTCAATGGTTTTAGATTAGCCCTGTGAAAGGGTCACTCAATGCCCAAAAGGGTCGAAACCCACAAGTTGAGAACCACTGGTTTAAGAGACTACAAACAAAAAGATAGGCTTTAGAGGAAAGGAGATGACAACAGAATGGAGAGAGCCCTCACAGTCTCTAAGGAAATATCACAGAAATGCAGGGGGCAGCTGGGTAAACACACCTGCCACCAAGCCTGGTGGCATGAGTCTCCACAGCTTTCTCAGTGGAAGGAGAGAACCAAACCTAATTGCTTTTCCTCTGGCCACTCCCCCAGCGCTGGAGCATGTGTGTGCATGTACATACACATAAATTAACAAATACAAATCCGAAGAGTATAGTAAACATTTTGAGTCAATTATGAGTAGCTTGGAGTTTTTTGTTTTTTTGTTTTTTTCTCATAGCACTTGAAAACTGTCTCCCTTTATATTTTTAAAAATCTTCCTAACTACCAGGGTATTAGTAAACACAGAGCAGGCCATTTGTCTCAAAGGAAGCAGATATGTTGATATTTTTATATTAACACCATTTCTACCCAACTAACTTCTCCTGTGCTCCATCCCACTTCCTCGCAAATCCACGACATCTTCTTCTTTATTATTGACACACACACACACACACACACACACACACACACACACACACACACACACACACACACACACACACACACACACACACACACACACACACACACTAGCTCGTGTAACTGCAACCTCCTGGGTCCGTTTATGTATGTGTAAGTATTTAGGGCTGACCACTCGAGATTGGATAACCTGTCAGGAGGCTTGTCTCCAGAGAAGGTGACCAATCAATTGCCTACAAGAGCTATGGCACTTTACCTCCCAAATTTTCTCAGTACAGTCTGAGGAGGCGGTGCCTGCAAAGCTATCCCAGAGAAAAGTTCTGTGACTGGCGAATAGAAAAGGCATGAAAAACAAAAACAAAAAAGCTTGCAGGTTCAACTGTTGTAAATTGTAGTTTACCTCCAGACCACCAGGGGGTGCATGGGTTTTGGCCAAAGACTTGGGCTGTGCAGGAGCCAGGTTGAGGTAATTTCTTCCAGGTGTGTGTAGAGAGGGAGCCGCGGTTGTGTAGCCTCTTTTGCAGGCCATAGGAATTAACCCTTCCTTTGGCAGAGAGGAATGTGTCTTGTTTGATTTGGGCTGCTGCCCGCGGCCATTGTTCTGAACTGGATTTCTAAAGGCAGGTCATAAGCAAACGTGCTTATTCTTTGTTATTGGAGCTTAAGCTTGCCTCTTTGAGCAGGTTCCTGATGCTCTCTTCTGTGTTTCCTTTCAGGCCCCACCACCCGTCCAGTGCAAAGCCTGCAAAAACTGAACATGAGAAAGATTCACAACTCATTCTCAACGTTGCCATCCAAAGTCTTCGACCTCACGAAGAAGGGCAGATCCCTTTGCACACAAAAAGAAAAGCACAAATAGCACTGAAATTCCTAGAAACAAGGTTCCCTCTTGTATTTGTTGCTGTTGTTTGCTTTGTTTTAAGGTTGTGAGCAGATGGCTTGGCTACATCAGTAACAAAAGACATCAGAGCTGACTAGGAAAAAGAGCTGGGGAGGCAAGAGGGGAGGGAGGCTGAGCTAACAGCCCCCACGCCACATCTCTCTAGGGCACTATTTCTGCAAATATAGTCTCTCTCCCACCCGCGCTGAGCCACCTGGAGAAGAGGCTGTAAACAGAGAGCTTTCTGGACCGCATCCCAGAGAGAACATCTGGACCACGAATCTTGTTCCACTTGTGCTTTGAACCAAGTTCCTCAAATGATTTCTTATGGATAAACATGACCTGCGAAATGAGAGGTAAGCTTCCTGGGGAGAGTGGAAGGGAAGATGTGATACCAAGAGGTGATATTTTGAGGTTCGGCTTCAAGCACCTTCTCTCTGATACAAAGTTCACATACCCCAGGGAAGCTGCCCTGTGCAAAGCAAAGTGACCAGAATCCAGACCCAAGGGAAAGGAAGGAAATCTTGTTAGTGTTGGAAGCTAGAGTCTGAGCAACACGAGGAGCCAGAGGAGTAAGTGGAGCCCCTGGGAGGGAACCTGAGCCTTCCCTCTGAGAAGCTCCCACAACCCCAGTGTCATCTTGAGCAGGTGGTTGTAGCTGCGAGCACCTGTGGAAATGCCCTTGCTTCAGAGTGTTCACACTGTGGGCAAGCGCTTTCCTTAATTTTCCCTCCTCGATCTTCCTTCCCCACCTGCTCTTTCACTTGGATCAGTTTTTTTTTTTATTCTTCTTTTTCAAATGCAAATCCCTTGGGGGGGGGGCGGGAAATGAAACTTGCATTGAGAGTTAAGAGAATTTGCTTATTATTTCTTATTACAAAGTTGTGATTTCTCACTCTGAGAAATATTTTCATAAGTTGAGAGGAAGAGATAATTTTAGTTTATTTATCGACTTTTTGAAACAGGGCCTCACTGTATAGCTCTGGCTGGCCTAAACCTGTTATGGAGGGCTGGTTAGCTTTGAACATGTCTGCTTCTTATTCCCAAGTGCAGGTGTACCAGGTGTGGTAGGGCTGGGATTCCAGGCGAACACTGGCACACCTGGCAAGGCTGGGATTCAAGGATGGGCACCAGCACCCCTGTCAGGGCTGGGATTCCAAGTGAGGACTGGCACACCTGGTCAGGGCTAGGATTCCAGGTGGGCACCAGCATATCTGCCAGGAAGAGGTAATTTTAGAGCTTGGACAACTGGAGCAGGTAAGAGAACGGGACTAGGGTATTGATTCCAGGGATTGTTGAAAGAGAGCAGTGTTGGAGAGCTCCTTCTCAGGTCTCAGAAGACTTTAAACCCTGGCATAACACCAGCCTGCAGAAATAAGGAAGAGTGAGCACCATAAAAGGAATGACTCTCAGCTTGCAAACTCCAGAACAGAAGATAGGGAACGTCGTTTCTGAATGGATCTTGGTTTCTCATTTGTGTCTCCGGGCCCAGCTAGATCAGGTGTGGGGCAAGAATAACAGCCTTCCTCCAACTCAGTGGCTTAGCAGCAAAGGGGCTGTGTTCTCACTGGATGTGAGGTTAACTGAAGGGATATCCTCTCCTTGAGGGAGAGGTACACAGATTTCTGTCAGTTTGAGGCCAGCCCGGTCTATATAGCAAGTTCCAGGCCATTGGGGCTTTATAGTGAGACCCTGTCTCATGAACGAAATAAAACAAACAAAGCGAGGAAGAGGGCGTGCTCCAAGAGAAGCAGGTGAGAGAGCTTGGAGGAAAAGTTAGCAGCATGTAGGCAACTGTCAGGCGAAGGCCTGGGACCTCTTTAGGGGTTTACGTTGCCCATCATGCTCTGTACAGCTGTTACCTATGGACACGACACCAGGCAGGGTAGCAGCCTTCCAGTCCTCCTCTCTGGTTTCTTTCAGGTGCTACTGCACAACCTACGCACCCCACCCTCCACTCCACTCTCCTGCTTGGATTCTACTTGTCATGGTCTCTCAGGGATCCAGCTTGAAGAGATTCATCTCCACACTTGCTTAGGTTAGTGTGGCAGGGAAACGAAAATGTGAACAGTTGCATGTAGGCCCTGTTTTAGGGTTCTCCAGAGGCAGTAGGTGTGTGTGTATGTGTGTGTGTGTGTGTGTGTGTGTGTGTGTGTGTGTGTGTGTTTGGAAAAAGAGAAATACAGAGAAAGTCAGAACCAAAAATTTCTTTGGCCCACGCACTCGTGGGGGTTGACAGATATGAAATCTACTGCGTAGGCAGGCAGGAGGCTGGAGACCAGAGAAGAACTGACAGTACAGCTCGAGTCTGGAGGCAGCCCGAGGCAGCATTTCTTTCTTAGGGGATCACAATACTTATCCCTTATGATCTTCAATGGAGCAGATGAAGCCTACCCACATTTTAGAGGGTAATGTTTTATTCAGCATCTCCTGATCTAATATCATGCACATCTAAAGTGAATTTGCAGAAGCATCCACATTGTTGTTTGATCAGAAACTGGATACTATAGCCTAGCCAAAATAAGACATAAAACTGACCATTATAGGCTCTTACATTTAGCCTAGACAGGATACATATCATTTTTGCATAAATGTTATTGGCCAAAATATGTCATATAGACACATGTAACTTCAAAAGGACACAAAATCAAAGCAGATGCTGAGACTCATAGCCAAACTTTGGAGTACGGAGAATCTTATGAAAGAAGTCGGGGATAGAAAGACCTGGAGGAGACAGGAGCTCCAAGGAGAACAACAGAACCAAACTATCTGGGCACAGGGGTCTTTTCTGAGACTGATTCTCCAACCAAGGACCATGCATAGAGACAACCTAGAACCCCTGCACAGATGTAGCCCATGGCAGCTCAGTCTCTAAGTGGGTTCCCTAGTAAGGGGAACGGGGACTGTCTCTGACATGAACTCAGTGGCTGGCTCTTCGATCACCTTCCCCTGGGGGAGCAGCCTTACCAGCCCACAGAGGAAGATAATGCAGCTACTCCTGATGAGACCTGATAGGCTAGGGTCAGAGGGAAGGGGAAGAGGACCTTCCCTATTAGTGGACTTGGAGAGGGGCATGGGAGGAGATGAGAGAGCAAGGATGGGATTGGGAGGGGACAAGAGAGGGGACTACAACTGGGATACAAAGTGAATAAACTGCAATTAATAAAAAATAATTTTTTTATTTTTAAAATTTTTTATTAATTACACTTTATTCACTTTGTATCCCCCCTGCAGCTTCCTCCCTCTTCCCCTCCCAAACCCTCCCAATAATTTTTTTTTTTTAAAGGACACAAAAATACAAAGCTTGCCACTTCTCTATAAGGAGAACAGTAGAGTATTTGGCTTAAAATGGCTGTCACATCCTCATTTCACTAGGGTGAGTTCAGAATCCCCCTTTCCTGGGTTCTTTTTGGGAGGCTCATAGGAGAGCATCTGGACCGCACTTGCCACCTCTTCAGGCTCGCAGAGACATCCGTGCAGCCTCAGTAACCTGCCTCCCGCATCCTAGGAGGCAGTACTTCCTGAGAACCACCTGTTCTCACAGCCATTCAGCACCTCTCTGGGGCCCAAGAAGAATCATCTGCTCTTCCTGGGTCATAGCAGAGCACAGGAAACTCCTGGAAGTTAGGGTGAGAAGGACCACTAGTTGCTCTTCAGTGTCTATTCTCTTCTTCTATAGAACTAGAATGCACATTTAAAATCTGGATACATGTCCAGACCAATCATTATATTTCCCAGACTTCCCTTCAGAAGTCTGTCTTCCTTCCACCTGTCCTCCTTCTCTTCCCTCTTTGGTAGAGTCTGGTTGTTGTTTACAGATATACACAATAGCCATCAAGGTGTTTTACAAGTAGAAGGGCATCCTTTCTCTTTCACTTCTCTGCTGTCTGGGATGTGAATGAGGTAACTGAGAATGAATAGTGACTTTGGAGGATGAGGAGACCTTGAAGAATGGAGGTCATGCCTAGGGGAGCAGTATTTGGACTGCCACATCCACATTCTCAAGTGCATTCTCAACTACAAGTTCACTGATGGGGCCCTGTAACAGAACACAAGAGAAATACAAGCTAGTGTGCTTATGTGTAAGGTCTTTGCAACACCAGAGAAACCTAAATGAAAGGGGAATAAAGGCAGTGGCTTCAAACTCTGGCTTATCTAGTATCTTCAGCAACAAAAAAGAAACCTTTAGAGAAGTGATAAGACAAAAAGCAATTCTAGATTTGTAAAGGTGGAAAGTTGTGAAGATAAATATATGAAGGAAAACCTGGGTGCTGTGGTGCAAACCTGTAATCCCAGCACTAGGGGAAGCAGAGGCAGGTAGATCTCTGTGAGTTTGGGCCATCCTGGTCTACAAAGTGAGTCCAGAACAACGAAGGCTACACAGAGAAACCCTGTCTCGAAAAACAACACACACACACACACACACACACACACACACACACACACTCATATAAAGGAAAAACTAGTGGCTTCTAATTTTTCATATTACAATGATGCCTGCACATTGACCTGATGAGGTCAACAGTCATTAAAAATGTATATCCTGCTAGGCATGGTGGCACACACCTTTAATGTCAGCACTCTGAAGGCAGAGGCAGGGATATTGTTATGAATTTAAGGTCATCCTGGTCTACATAAGCAAGTTCCAGGCCAGTAAAGTGATAGTGAGAGTGCTTCTTAAAAGAAAGAGGAAGGGAAAGAGGAAGGGAAAGAAAGAGGAGGAGGAGGAAGAAGAGGAGTCCATCATGCTTCAGGCAAGTAGAGACCTTTTCTGCACCCACTTGATTCTTTTTGTCTCTGACTCCACAGTCTTCCTTATTTTGAGGGAGGTGGACTCTCACTTTCATACCCTTTGACTGTCATCCACTAGGTAAAGGACACTTAGCTCCCTACTCTTTGAAACCACATTCCTGATGCGTCTATCACTTGTGGAACACAAACAAATGGCACACAGAATGCCCTAGCGCCAGGGACTGGGTGCCACGGAAGACAAAGAATCTGTAGCTGCAGAGCTGCATGACCTATGACCCCTCAGACAGGAGTCCAGATGTCCTCTCACTTTCTTTCATTTTTCATTCCCTGGTACAGATGAAAGAATGTAGTTGTGAACCAATTCTAACTTGGAATGCTATACCAGCTATGGGGTTGGAAAGATGATTTCTCTTCAACCCTCAGACACTCTCAGTTGGGACACTGTAGTAAAAGCCTCTTTGAGCCTGCCCTAAACTTTATGATATGGTTTGCTGTAGTTTAGGTTCCCCAAGAAGCAACCCCAAGTGAGAATTCAAGTGCAAGTAGTGTATTCATGAGTCAAAACCATCCTAACAGGAGACTGGAAATTGAGATGAAGATGCAAAGGAGTTAGGAAGTAAGGTTCTTCTGTGAGCTAGAGCTCTTAGAAGAAGTCATGAGAATAATAGAGCATGCTTCAGAATTATCTAGATGATCTGTGTTCTGGCTAAAGAAGCTGAGAACTGTGCCCACTTATTTATTCCCTGTTGGCTGACATTGTCTTCTGGAGGCTGTCACTCTCCAGAACTCCCTGATTGCTCCATCTGCAGGCCACAGAGGAGGCTGCAGAGGCCAACAAAGCACTTTCTAGGGGAGCTGTAGTGTTTGTGGTAAGAATCAAGGAGAGCTTGGGACACCAACATAGCCACAAAACCTTTGACCCACAATTTTTCCTGCCTGTAAGATGTGCTGGGTAAAGGTGGCACAGCACTTATGGGAGTGACCAATGACTAGGTCATGCCACGAGAGGGACCCCACCCCTGACACTGCCTGGAGGGCCAGGAACCAGAGGCCAGATAGTCCAGAGACTTAGGATAGAACCAAACACGACCAGAAAAAAAAAGTCAATGAAATGATTTTTAATGATATTCTCTATACTTGTAGACCAGAGGCTAGCATAATTGTCATCATAGAGGCTTCATCCAGTGACTGATAGGAGCAGATGAAGAGACCCACAGCCAAACATTAGGTAGAGCTTGGTGATCTCTTGGAAGAGCGGTGATGAAGGATTGTAGGAGCCAGAGGAGACAGGGACATCACAAGAAAACCCACAGAAACAACCTGCTTGGGCTCATAGAGGCTCACAGGGATTGGACTGACAATTAGGGAGCTTGCATGTGTCTGACCTAGGTCCTCTGCTTATATGTATGGCTGTGTAGGTTGGTGTTCTTATGGGATTCCTAACATTGAGAGCTGAGAATGTCTTTGACTCTTTTTTCTGCTCTTGGGACCCCTTTCCTTCTACTGGGTTGCCTCAACACTCTTGATATGAGGTAAGTGCCTAGTCTTATTGCAACTTGATATGTTGTGTTTGGTTGATATCCCTGGAGGCTTGCCCTATTTTGAAGGGAAATAGAGAAGGAGTGGATCTCAGGGAGAAGAGAGGTTGGGGGAAGGGTCTGGGAGGAAAGGAGGGAGTGGAAACTGTAGCTAGGATATAATATATGAAAGAAGAATATAAAAAAGTTTCAAGGGCATGTGGGTCTGGGTCAGGCACTCAGGTCCAATCTGGCTTCTCTCTAATCCTGTCCTCACTGTGATTACTTTGAGGAGGTGGGGGAAAGTCATGTAAGAAAGAAGGTAGAGGCTAGAGAGATGGCTCTACAGTTAGGAACATAGCCACACATCCAAGCACGATATTCATACCATAACAATAAAAACAATTAAAAAAAAAGAGTTAATTTAAAGTGAAACTTGAACTAAGTATGTGTTTTCTGAGTTCTACACAGTAGTGCGTTACCAGGACTAGCAATGTAATTCACGTGGCTCAGCACAAAATGAAGATGGCTGGGCCTTATGTGGAAACAAGACTTTCAAGATACCAACAGCAAGGCATGAACGAGGGGTGAGGCCGTTCTATGCATGTGTCATGCAACCATACAGCTAGTGCTCTCTGATGCTGGCTGGCTCCCTGCTCTGGGGTGTTTGCAATAGAAGCTCCCTCAGTCTTAGCCCTAGGTTTCTTTTCTCTTCTTTCTTTGTTTTGCTTTCTTTCTTTCTTTTTGTTTTTTGAGACAGGGTTTCTCTGTGTAGCCTTGACTGTCCTGGATGCACTTTGTAGACCAGTCTGGGCTTGAACTCAGAGAGATTCACCTGCCTCTGCTTCCCTGAGTGCTAGGATAGTCCTAGATGTCTAACTTGACTTTATTGTTCTCCTTGCTTCTTTTTTCTTTGGATTTAATTTTTTTTCTCTCTCTCTGATTCCTGACACTGAAGATGCAAGAAGACTGACATTCTTTCAAAGTGCTTCAGAGCCCATCTTCCTGGTTTTGGCCAGAAACAGCCCTGTTCCTGGGTTAACTGTACTAGATGAAGTTTTACAGCACGGCTAGAGTGTAAGACAGGTTTTAAGCTCTTGGTTGTAATTAACTTCCAGGTTGTTCTATGCGTTCTTAGCTTCTTAGTCTTGTCACCCACATCTTGTTATCCTGTTAGTCTAGTGGCTGAGATCCAAGTGGGAAATAATAGACCGGAGGAAGTAAATTGGAAAGGGTTCATTCAAAAGAGTATGAAAATATCAAATCAATAGGGTTAGGTTATGACTCTGAGAAGGGAAACTTTGGCCTCCAGTCTCTACTCTCCTGCCATATCCTGTAGTGATCCAGGGAGTTGAGGGGGTGGAAAGGTTCTGTGTGACTCTTTACCTCTCCATACAGCACTGGAACAGGCTTGAGACATGCCTCCTGCCCCAAATAACAAAATAACAACCCCCAAATCCCTTAGGCTTCCATCTCACTTTTCCACCTGCCTTCATTGTACTCACAGGTGTCTAGAGGCCATTCTTTGGTGGTTTTGCACATTTTCCCCACAGACTCTCTTCTCAGCAAACATCTTTGGAAGTTAGAAATATTGCCTGCGTAGATCAGCACGACTGTGCTGTCTGACCACTGTGACATGGCTAGTGACTCCCTCTGGGGCGCAGGAGACACAGGCTTGTTAGTGCCTCCCTCAGTAGCTGGGTCTTCACACTCAGTATTCCAAAGTGGCCCTTACCTGCCCACCCTTATCACACCCCTGAGAGCTGAGGGCCAAGGGGCCTGGTGAGTACGTGGAGTTCTGTTGCCTGTAGGCTGGCAGTGGATGGATCTGTGGAACCCGCAGGTCAGGAGACCTCACAGCTGCAGTAGTGGCAGATGTTTAGAGATTGCTTGACCATTTGACATGATTCCACAGAGCTGTCTGTCCCCCCCCCCCCCCGTCAGGCCCTTCTGTGTTCTTAAATGTAGCACTTCTTTAGCCTCCCAAGTCCCTCAGCTGTTGATACTTTTCTCCTCTTGTCTTCCTTTACTTTTGTCTTCATGGAGTATCAGGTGTTGAAGGTGGTAATTATTTAATGTGTTTGCTCCAATTCCCCAGCGGAGCTCTATCTGTATGTCAGTACGGACTGAAGTAATACACGGAGAACTCTTTGAGCTCCTTAAAAATATAGTACAGCATTCAACTAGTGAATTGCAAAGCATAATGAATCATAAAAAGGAAACTTTCATTGTTGTGGTGGTACATACCTGTAGTCTCAGGACTTGGGAGGTACAGGTAGGAGGATCAGGGACTCTACATCATCCATGCTGCTGCTATGAGTGTTAGGTCAGTGTGGGCGATCGGAGACCCTGCCATACAACATAGCAACACAGCACACATACACACATGCACACACAGCACACACACACACATACATATATGCACACACAGCATACATGCACACATAGCACACACACTCATACATGCACACACAGCACATATGCACACAGCACACACACACATGCACACACAGCACACATGCATACTCACAACACAAACACACACACACACACACACACACACACACACACACACACCGCTCACACATGCACACACTTTTGCTGATTCCAGAGCAGCTCCTGCACACTGCCCCAGATTTTCACCACAGGGACAACAAAGCCTCTTAAAGATCAAAGGCTGTTTTTTTTTTAGGAGCACAAGAAAGCAGACTTAATGTGCTCCACTGCAAATCTCAGGGCCACCCCTGTGGACTGGCTCTTGGAGCACCATTCCGTGAATTCCTGCACACAGGGGCTAGGCAGCAGTAGCTGGCTACATTCCTTTGTGGTTAGCATTTTGCATTAGATTGCAGTCACGTTGTGTTTTATGTTGCTATAACTGAATACCACAGGCAATAACTTATGAAGAATAGAGGTTTGTGTAGCTCATTGTTCTGAAAGCTGGGAAGTTCAGGACGAGGTCACTGGTGGAAATACTCTTCTGAATCCCAAGGTGACCCGTCTTATAATAAGACAGGCTAGCAAGCCACAGAGAACTATCTTTTATGTCAAAGGCACACTTGAAATAATCCATTAATACAGCAAACCATCAGTCTTATGAATCGGTGGGTCCATTCATGAAGACAGAGTACTAGTGGCCAATGGCCTCTCTACGTGCCCCCTCCTCTTATTTCACAATAGCAACCATGTTAATCAGCTTTCCATTACAGTGACAAAATACTTGCAGATAACAACTTAAAAAAGGAATATTTGGCTCCCGATTTCAAAGGTTTCAGTTTGTGGCTGGCTGGTTCCAGTGCTCGGAGGCTTGGGACAAGACCGACTGTGGTGATAGGATAATAATATGGGAAAACTGCTTCCTTGTGGCAGTTTGGAAGGAAAGACAGAGGCTGGTGGGATGGGGGAAGCATGACTAAAGTGATCTAGTTTCTTCTTGGACTGGCCGAACTTCCTAAGTGCTCATTCAGCTATAACCTTAGATCAATTACTTGTTGCTGTCACAAAATGCTTGACAAGTTAATGAAGGAAGGGTGCATTTCAGATCACAGTTTGAGGGTAGGCATGATAGTAGGAGTATAAGGCATTTGCTCACACTGTCTGCAGTCAGGAAGCAGAGAGGGATGGACATCAGGGTTTACCACTTTATTTTTTTTTAACATTGGAAGCATGGGGTGCCTCTGCCCACATCTGTGTGTCCTGTCTTCTGGGATGCTCAGTCTCAATCCACAGTCTGCTAAGACCTCCTGGGAGATGGGCTGTTGGGTATGCCTTTGAGAATAATCTTGATTAGGTTAACTGAGGTGGAAAGACCTGCCTGCTGTGGCTTGGGATCGCTCATGAAAAGGAGAGAAATGATGGTGTCCTTTGCCTTATGAAAGCTTTTCAGTTTCATGAGGTTCTATTTATTAACTATTGATCTTAGTACAAGAGCTGTTAGTGTTCTGTTCAGGGAGTTGTCTCCTGTGCCAATGAATTCAAGGCTTTTCCCACTTTCTCTTCTATTAGATCTAGTGTATCCGGTTTTATGTTGAGGTCTTTGAGCCACTTGGACTTTAGTTTTGTGCAGGGTGATAAATATGGATCTATATGCATACTTCTACATGTAGACATCCAGTTAGACTCACCATTTGTTGAAGATGCTGTCTTTTATCCATTGTATGATTTTGACTCATTTGTCAAAAATCGAGTGTCCATAGGTGTGTGGGTTTATTTCTGGGTCTTCAATTCGATTCCATTGATCAACCTGTCTGTTTTTATGCCAGTACCATGTAGTCTTTATTACTGTTGCTGTTTAGTACTGCTTGAAATCAGGGATGTTGATACTTCCAGAAGTTCTTTTATTATACAGGATTGTTTTAGCTATCCTAGATTTAATTTATATATATATATATATATATATATATATATATATATATATATATGATTGAGGATTGCTCTCTCAAGGTTTGTAAAGAATTGTGTTGGTATTTTGATGGGGATTGCTTTGAGTCTGTAGATTACTTTTGGCAGGATGGTCATTTTTACTAGGTGAATCCTATCAATCTATCAGCATGGAAGATCTTTTCATCTTCTGATATCTTCTTCAATTTCTTTCTTCAGAGATTTGAACTTCTTGTCATAAAGGTCTTTTCCTTACTTGGTTAGAGTTACACCAAGAAATTTTGTTGGGGGTTGGTTTTGTGCAATGAATTCAAATGCTGATTTCAGTGCCTTGAGATCTGGTTACCTCCCTGCCATGGGCATTGTTAATAATGCTGAACTATCTCCTGTAACCATATGATGAGAAGGAATGTTACCATTATCCGTGATTGGTTGATTTAAAGGCCTATACCTGGGCAGGGCAGAAAAAGGTAGGCGTGACTTAGGTTCCTGGGCTTTGGGTACGGGAGAATCACAGGAAGGAGACAGACAGATGGGAATAGAGGAGAGAGGAGGAAGCCATGCTGTGTAGCATGAAAAAGGAACCATACGGGCTGAGAGGAAGGACTCTGAGAGTGGCATGGAAAGGAGTGATCCAGATGAAGGATAAGTAAGTATTTATGGAATTATGGATGGGAGGCAGTCCAGCTAGGAATGATTAAAGCAGATGGAATGGGATTCAGGTTGGAAAATATGAGATACCATAGATAGAATTATCTGCCCAGCCCAAGGTGAAATAAGGCAATTATAAAATCTAACAAGTGTCTTATTGATTGTGATAGCAAGTTCAATAATACAGCTGTAATAATTATATATGGCTAATAATAAACATTATTAGCCTGATAGCTTTTATTTATCTCAATCCCTGCATTCAGGGATGAAACCTACTTAATCGTTGTGGATGATGTTTTTGATGTGTTCTTGGATTTGGTTTCCAAGTATTTTATTGAGTATTTTTTAATGTTCATGAGGAAGATAGGTCTGAAATTCTCTTTCTTGGTTGAGTTTTTGTGTGGTTTAGGTATCAGGGTGACTGCAGCTTCATTGAATGAATTTGGTAATGTTCCTTCTGTTTCTATTTTATGGAATAGTTTGAAGAGTATTAGCTTTTCTTTGAAAGTCTGGTAGAATCCTGTGCTAAAACCATCTGGCCCTGTTTTTTTTTTTTTTTTTTTTTTTTTTTTTTTTTTTTGTTGAGCAGCTTTTAATGACTACTTCTATTCCTTAGGGGTTATAGGACTATTTAGATTTTTTACCTGATCTTGATTTAACTTTTTAAGGTGAAATCTATCAAGAAAATTACCCAATTCCTTTAGATTTTCCAAGTTTATGGAGTACAACTTTTGAAATGAGACCTAATGATTCTTTGAATTTCCTCAGTGTCTGTTATTGTTTCTGATTTTGTTAATTTGGATAATACTTCACTGCCTTTTAGTTGGTTTGGCTAAGGGTTTGTCTATTTTGTTGATTTTGTTAAAGAACCAACTTTTAGTTTTGTTGAATCTTTGTATTGTTTTCTTAGTTTTAAGTTATTGATTTTTACTCTGAATTTGATTATTTCCTGCCATCTATTCTTCTTTGGTGTGTTTGCTTCTTTTTGTTCTAGAGCTTTCAGATGCACTGTTAAATTGCTAGTATGAGACCTCTCCATTTGTATGTGTGTGTATGTGTGTGTTTTGAGATAGGGTTTCTCTGGGTAGCCTTGTTTGTCTTTGACTTGCTTAGTAGACCTGGCTGGCCTCAAACTCACAAATATCTGCCTGCTTGTGCCTCCCCAAGTGCTGGTATTATAGGTATATGCTGACACACCCAGCTTCCAATTTCTTTATGAAGGCTCTTAGAGCTATGAACCTTCCTGTTAGCATTGCTTTCATTGTGTCTCATAAGTTTGAATATGTTGTACCTTCATTTTCATGGAATTCTAAGAAGTCTTTAACTTCTTTCTTTTTTCCTTACCTGACCCAGTGGTCATTGAATAGAGAGTTGCTCAGTTTCCATGAATTTGTAGGCTCTCTGTTTCTGTTGTTGTTGAGGTCCATGGTAATCTGATAAATTACAAGGGGGTTATTTCAATCTTCTTGTGTCTGTTGAGGCTTGTTTTGTGACCAAGGTCCTGAGAAGAAGGTATATTCTTTTGTGTTTAGGTGAAACGTTCTGAAGATATCTGTTAGGACCATTTGATTCATAACATTGGTTAGTTTCATTATTTCCCTGTTTAGCTTCTGCCCCTTGACCCATCCATTGGTGAGAGTGGGGTGTTGAAGTATCCCACTATTAATGTATGGATTTCAACATGTTATTTAAGCTTTAGTAATTCTTTTACGAATGTGGGTGCCCTTGCATTTGGGGCATAGATAGGAGACATCGTCTTGGTGGATTTTTCCTTTGATGAGTATGAAGTGTTCTTCTTGGCTCTTTTGATTACTTTAAGGACAGAGGGACCTGGAGGGGCCAAGAACTTCACAAGAAGACCAACAGAGTCAACTAACCGAGAACCATGAGGGCTCACAGAGACTGATCCATCAATCAAAGAGCATGTACGGACTTAGGCCCCAGACACATATATATTTGATAGGCAACTTGGTCTTCATGTGCGTTCCTAGCAGGTAGAGCAGGGGCTGTCTCTGACATAGACTCTGTTGTTTGCTTTTGGATCACTTTCGCCTAGCTTGGCTGCCTTGTCTGGCCTCAGTGGAAGAGGTTGTGCTTATTCCTGATGTGACTTGATGTGCTGGGATGGGTTATTGGTGGTGGGGGCTCACGTTTTTGGAGGAGGAGGGAGGAGACGGGGGTCTGGAAGGAGAGAAGGGATGGGACTATGATAGGGATGTAAAGTGAATAAATAAATAAATTTAAAAAAATAGAAAAGGAGAAAATGAGCTGAGCACCAGTATTTATTGTTCTCTGCTTCTTTGCAGTAGATATGATGTAACAAGTTGTTTCAAGCTCCCGATGCTGTGACTTCCCTACAACGACACACTATAACCTTGAACTTTGTGCCAAAGGAAACCCTTATTCCTAAATTGCTTCTGTCAGAGTATTTTATCACAGCAACAGAAAGGTAAGAAATATGCCTCTTTTCTGGGCACAATCTCATAACCACAGCCGGAGATGTACTTTCTGGTGATTTTGTGACTAGGAGGGTGTTTCAACTTTACATAGATCCTAGCAAAGTCCTACTTTGGTGAGGAGACATCTTTCAAGGCAGAGGATTTTGTTTCTTTCTAGAACAACTGTGGTAGATTTTCTGCTGCTTCATACGTGTTGGCATGGCTGCTGCTATCTTGTACAATGTGATTGTACTAATCAGAAAGGGGCACTTGAGCCTCCATGTAGCTCAGTGATAGAGTGCTTGACTGGCATACAAGGGCCTGAATTTGATCTGCAACACTGGGAAAACAAAAAGTAAAAAAATTATACCCAATTCTGCCCAAAGCTCTTTAATTCCATCTGTTAAAAAACTGTCATTTGCATACTAATATATTAGAGCAAGACACCATCTGCTGGAAGTTGTAATAAATCAATCTAAGATGTCTACAATGTGGTTTGCAAACTCTGTGAGCCATGCTTAAGCGCTGTGCGGTGTCACTAGCCAGGGAATCATTAGAAGATTCTGTCCCTCTTGTTTCCCATTCCAAGGCTGGTTTCCTGGTTCCTTTAGAGATGCCTTATGTCACAAATAGGCTTTAACAAATCCCTGGGTAGTTAACTAGTTTTATTCTCTAGATCTGGAATGTCCCCAGAGGTTCATATATTAACAGCTTGGTCACCAGCTTGGCAGCATTGGAAGGCGGGGCCTTTTGGCAGATTGTTTATATCTTTGGGAGTGTTCCCTCAAGTTGGGTTTTGGGTTTTGGCATCATGGCCTCTTTGATTCCTCACCTTGGCTATCAGGTGACTGAGTTGAACTGTGCCAGGTTTGTTCTCTTGCTGTCATGGGGTGCTTTGGTACAGACCCAAAGCCATAGGACCAACTGAACATAGGCTGATGTTTCCAAGTTGTAAGCCAGAATAATCCTTTTCTCTCCAGCAGCCAATTTTTCGAAGGCATTTGTTCCAATAACAGAGCGCTGACTCAATGGAGGGTTCCAGTCTGCTGCTAACAACAATGGAGGGTTCCAGTCTGCTGCTAACAGCTGTGACACAGAAGACAGAGAAGATAGTACACAGCAGTGAGGGAGGGAGGAAGAAAATTAAGCGAGACTTTGAGGTTTATAGAAAGAGAATAAATGTCTCATAAAAAGAGGCCTGGTGAGAACACTGTGCCTGTTGTTGGGTTTTGTGAACGTGATACTAACCTATACATATTTGGGTATGGGGAATCTTTTCTTTTAAAATTATTTTTATCCCTTGAGATTATAACATGTTAGTTCTCTCTTCCTTTCCCTCCCTCCAGCCTTCCATCCCCATATTCCTTTCCCTCCCTCCAGCCTTCCATCCCCATATTTTCTCTTTCAAATTAATGGCTTTTTTTATTAATTGCTGTAACATATGTATACACACACACATATATTCCTAAATATAACCTGCTCAGTTTGTACAATGTTACTTGTATGTAGTTTTTTTTAGGGCTGACCTATTGGATCACTATTTGGTGAGCTCTTCCCTGAGGAAGTATATTTCTCCTGTTCTTAGGAGTTCTCTGTGTAGGGTTGATCAAGGTTTTTCCCTGTTGCTTTGGTATGTCTACTGAAGTTATCCTTATTCAGTAATTTAAGCAGTCGTGTCAATGAGACTAGGAACATAGCTTCTGACATTCCTAGGAGACACAATCTCACAGCAAACGCCCTGGTCTTGGATCTTACAACTTTTCCATCTCAGGAAGAAAGAATCTTAACTAAGAAAATGGCTCCATGGGCTGGCGAGATGGCTCAGTGGTTGAGAGCACTGGCTGCTCTTTCAAAGAACCCAGGTTCAGGTCCCAGCACCCACATGGTGGCTCACAAATGTCTGTGATTACAGGTTCAAGGGGTCTGCATTCTCACATAGACATACATGGAGGCAGAACACCAATATAAATAAAATAAAATAATAAAAAAATTAAAAAAGAAAATGGTTCTATAAGATTGGCCTATAGGCAAGTTGGTAGGGTATTTTCTTGATTAATGATTGACATGGGAGGGCCCAGCTCATTGCACATGGTGTCAACCATGAGCTGGTGGTCCTGAGTTGTCTGAGCAAGCCACAAGGAGTAAGCCAGTAAGCAGCACTCCTCCACGGCTTCTGTTTCAGTTCTTGCCTGTGTTCCTTAATGATAGAGTAGGACTTGAGAATTGTACACTTTCCTCCCCATGCTGCTTTTGGTGATGGATTTTTATCACGGCAATAGAAACCCTAACTAGGACAATGGCTCAACAATAGTACTTGCCACTAAGCCTGGTGGATGGCCTGAGTTTGACCTCCAGTTACCACATGGTAGAAGGAGCCAGTTAATTCTTAGAAGGTGTTCTCTGACCTCTGCATGTGCTCAGTGAAGTGCATATATCTCTCTCCCTCAACAAATGACTGTAATTTAAAAAAAACATGAAAAAGAAACCCAGAGCTAGAGATGTCAGCTTTCAATACCAGCACTTGGGAGGCAGCTCCTAAGCTCAAACCATGCAGGGCTGCATGTTGCCTTGTCTCAAAAACTAACCCCAAACTCAAACACACAAAACAGGTAAGCAAGAGAGAGACAGAGAGAAAGAGAGACAGAAGGAGACAGACAGACAGAGACAGAGAGATAGAAGGAGACAGAGAGAGGCAGACACAGAGCCAGACAGAGCCAGAGACAGACAGAGCCAGAGACAGACAGACAGCTTTTTCTTACAGAGTGGGTTCCTTGGAAAGGATGCAGTTAAGTTCCACATAGGAGAGTTACAAGTTCAACAGAAGGGACAACATCTATTTGCTTGAGAAACAAACACAACAGAGATCTTGAAATCAGCAAAAAAAAAATTTATGCAGATTTACAACCCACCAGTTGAATGCCTTTAAAAATAAATGTCTCTTCAATCACCCTGGTTTACCCATGCGTTGGGAAGGAAATAGCTGTCTGATCCAGCCCGCAAATGGCTTTCTGATGAAGTGCAGACACGGTGTCTGGAAGACCTTCCTTAGCAGGTCCTGGGGGAGCTGGAGACTTGGGGCATTTCCTTCTCTGGTTTTTGGTATTCCTTCCAGGTTTTCCACCTTTCCATGTAGGAGCCCAGTTTTGAATGGGTTAAGACAGATTTCTTATTGCTTTGCTTGCTTTCCCTTTACTCTCCCCACTCCTCAGGCCACCCCATCCCCCACCAAATATTTGCCTTATTAGGAGTTGTAACTATTTGGTCCTGCCTATTAGGCAAGCACGGTGCACCGCCCCCCACCCCCAAGCCTTACCCTGGGCCTCTCTTCCTTTCCTAACTTAATCTTATTTTGTTAGTGCTCATATTTGCAATGGATGGCAAGTAGAGGAAGGGACGAACTCTTGGCTTTGAGGTAAAGACTATCTCCTTCCACAGCATGCCTTGTTATTCACTTGAAGACTTGTAGGGAGCTCTCAGAGCTCCTTGCATTTATTCCTTAACCTTCCTTGCATTTATTCCTCAACCTTGTTGCAGCAGGTTTTCCATCCCTCAACACTCAACCCCTCCCTCAGCCTCAACTGTCATACTTGCAGCTTCATCCAGGATTTTCCTGGATGGACCCAGGGCTTTGAGCCAGGAAAGTGCTGGGAAGGGAAGAATCGCCCTGGGGGAGTGGCAGGAGTACAGCTCCAAATCTATTTTACTAAGAAGCTTGTTTGCCCCATCATGTTATTTGTATCCATTTTGAATTCAGCCCTGAGGAGAAGGGAGAGAGAAAGAGAGAGTGACAAAGAAATCTTTCCTGCCACAAATAAAATATCACAGATGTTAAGTGAAGATTGCAAAAGACAAACAGGCCAAGAAATGGTGGGCATTGGGGGTGGGGGTCAGGGGGTTGGGCCAGGATAGAGGTGGTGCTATGAAGCTGATTTTGAGACAGATGCTGGTGGAGACTAAATCACACACACAACACAGACACAGACACAGACACACACACACACACACACACACACACACACAGACACACAGACAGACACACACACACACACACACACACACACACACACACACACACACGGCCTGTGTTGTCTTCCCAGCCCTCTGAAACCAGGACCTACATTCAGCAGTGGGTAATGTGCCTTCAGAGGCACATTCTTTTCCTTCCTTGTTTTGGAAAATGATACCCAGCTCTGCAGTATGTGGGTGTCTTTGAAAAACAAAATGAAATGTTACTCAGGGGTGCAAAAAAAGGCACACAGGCTGAGGTATCTGGATCTTTCTCTTAGGTGGCCATATCCCCCCCACCTCCATAATAACACTATGATTTTCAAGGAGGAACAAGGTTTGCTTAGTCTCTGTCCATTTGATTGTGGTGAGAGGGGCTCCCACCCCCAGCAGACCTAAATGGCCCTCCTCCAAGTTGGGTGTACATGTCAGACTAAGCAGTTGTTTATCCTGGAAGGTTCCTGTGACTTACATGCCTGGAGGACTCTCCTCACCATGGTGAAAGAAAGGTTTACTTGCTGCTGTGGGTGCCAGGCATCCTGTGATGGTGTAGTATGGCCTCTGGCTTGTTTTATGAAATCTTGCCTGAGACCAAAGAAGAGACCCCTGAGTAATGAGGAGAAGTTCCCGAGGTCTGACCGTCACCAGCCCATGCATGGCATCCTAGTCCTATGTGTTAGAAGCCTGCTCTGCTCCCACTCCAATCCCCTGTGCAAATTATGCTTCTATCACTTGCTATCCAGAGTGCCTGATAAGGGTGGCTGAGAAAGGTTGTTTTAGAAAATGCAAGAGGTTTGTCCAGGCCCCTGAATTGGACAGAACAAATCAGAGCTTCTCCTAGCTGCCACTGACCCAGCAGGCAGCTCGGAGACTTGTTTCCAGATCATGTTTGATTCCCTGTGTACAGCTGGCTCAGAGCGAGAGAGAGCTCCAGCCAGGAGCTGGCAGCAAGAACTCGGCTTAATAATCACCATGTTCAGTTCTGCGCTATTGTGTGGCTGTGTTCTCTGAGGACACCCTGAACAAAAATGAATGCACGTAAAGGATCAGCCCGAATTCAAGAAGCCAGGGCCTCTGCTTGTTCCTGTATGCAAAGGGATAATTGTCCTCAGACTCCCTGGTAGAGGCAGCTCTTGGCTCCCACACAGGAGCCTCTGTGAAAATGTTCCTTGAATGGAAAGCAGCAGGAAGCAGCTGTTAAGGGAATGGACAATTAGAAAGGAGAGGCAGCTTTAATATTTATCCTCTGGCTGCAAGGGTTGATTGATTGCTTCTGTTATGCTAGGGATGAAAACTGGAATGAAAGGCAAAAATTGATGCCCTCAGGAAGCATGTTTCTGGGTTAGGAGTGGACAAGAAAATCAAAGGATAAATAATGCAAGTAGCATACACACCCTGGAATACAGTAAAAGAGGAACAGCATTCCCCTCTTCCCAAGCTTCTAGTTTGTCATTCCTTTCAGGAGGCCAGATGCCCAGGTAGGATCAGGATGAACTGTGGTTTTAAGCCAGGGCTTCAAAGTTCTGTGCTTGTTGAAATCCAGAATTCTGGACTCCATCCCTAAAGGTTTTGACTGTAAGTAAGACCTGTGCATTTTCATTTCTAGTAAGTTCCAGAGCTATGTGGATACTGGTATCCTGAGGGCGCTCCATGAGGCATAGTTATCCTACTGACTACCTAGTACAGCCAGTCCTCCAGAGTCTGCGAGCCTGTTACTGGGCTTATGCTGTTTGGACCAAGTGTTTACATATCCTTGACATCAAAATCAAAGACTCAAAGAAGCTCTCATAGATGGAAAAGTAGCAAGTAAAAAAAGCAAAGCATCAGTGCAGATCAAATCCATGGTCAAAGAGGGCAAAGGGCCCTTTGAGATGAGCCCTCAGTGGAGCTGGGGACACAGCTCAGTGGGTAAAAGAAAAGTTGCTGTACGGCCTGACCACATGAGTTCGAACCCTGGACCCCATTGTGTAAGGTAAACCAACTCTCAATTGATGGTTACGAACATCTACACTTGTTATAGCATGTGTGCACTGACATTCTCTCTCACATACACATTTTTTTTTTTTTTTATTAAAGTGTCAACAAGATGTCTGAGTTTCAGTAGATAAAGGCACTGTGGTTAACCCTGACAACCTGAGTCCCCAGAACCCACACATTAGGGGAGCGAACTGATACCCCCACACAACAAATAAACAAATAAGTGAATAAAACACTCAACTCCCAGTTATTTCCTAGGACCTTCCTTTCTGGGGTCTAGGAGGAAACGGAGTTTTGCTACCAAAGAGTATATCCCTGGTGGGTCTTTGTTTTGACTGACAGGCTTAAATCATGTAAGCTTTTGTTCCTTGCACATGCCTTTTCCCCACGAAATATCTGATTTTAGTCATATGTGTGCCCAATGATGTATAAGTGTAAGTTGATAAATAAGGAAGTCTCCCTAAAAGTTCATCCCAAGGACATGGTTCACCTTAACCATGTGCACCCCAAACCAGTTTTGGCTAAGTTGCCCTGCTGTTTTCCAGTCCCTGAAATATCCCTGTTTGAATGGTATGGGACATTATCAAGAGGCTGCTAAGGGGAGTGGCTTGCTTTTTTTGTTTAAAGCAGACATAAAGGTTTGGTTCAGGTTGCCAGCAGGCTTCTAGGTGCATGTTTAGTTAGAGGGCATTTTTACTGCCAAAGCCGGATGGTGTCCTAGGTTGCTAAGTTAATCCTTTTCACTACCATCCATGTGTTTGACCAAATATGCCCTAAAGTGAATTGGCTTATAAAAATTGCACCTGTATTAAACACGTACATATTCTTTTCTTGTCATTATTCCATTAACGATATCATATAATAACCATTTACCTAGCATTACATTGTATTAGGTGTTTTAAGTTACGCAGAGATAATTTAGAGTAGACGGAAGGATATGTGTAAGTTATACGATGTGCCTCTGGGCTTCTGGTGTCCTCAGAGGGGTCTGAGAACCTCTTCCCCTCAGACTCAGAGGGGTGATGTGTGGTTCAGTGAAAGAACATGCCCAAGTTCCAGATGATGAAAAGGAAAAGAAAGTCACTGGAGAGTTCCAGGAAGACTGTTCCCACCTTGATAAAATGCCAGGTTGAGAGGCCTTCCCTCTGACCCCCTCTGGAATGGAGGTTAGGTGAGGCGGTGCTGTTCAGAGCTGGCCTTTTGGCATATTATGTGCGCATGTGGACTCGCCAAGAGACCTACAGGAATCCTGGCTGTTGAGATGGGACTTTGTCGTGACCCATGTTATCCACATTGTATAAAACCGTACTTCCATAAAAACATGTATAACTCTTTCCAGGCTGTTTGCCGGGGAAGACTTCATTTTACAAGCAGTACGTGATTCCGTCTGGGTGCAAATGCAGAGGCTGACTCTGCCCTTGGTTGGCATAAAAATAACGCTCTGCCTGGCATGATGGAAAAAACAGAAAGGATGCCACCCTATAAGTTTATCAAAGTAAACTGGGACTAAAGGCGTACATTCCTGTGTTGAAATCATAGCTAGGAAAACAAGCTCAGTAACTTACTGAATGCACCAGACTGAGGAGAGGGTCAAGCTACCCCAACTGGATATGGCAGAGAAGTGGACATTCTGTACACCGATGGCACGATAGTCCACTGTCATCTGACCTCCTGCGGCACACACCAAGCAACTGATAGGCAGAGAACTCCCAACTGTCACAGGGGCTCAGCCAAGCTCAGTACCCATTGTTGATTCTGCCTACTCAATTTGCTGTCTGTCTGTCTGTCTGTCTGTCTGCCTCTTTGAACATCCTGCCACCAAACTGTCTGTTTGCTCCTCTGAACCCCGTCTTGCCTTTGTCTTCTGTAGCTTCCACAGCCTGGCAGGTTGCTTCCTTGAGTTCCTCTCAACTCGGATTCTCTAGCAGCAGACCTCCAGTTAGGTTATTTATCTGACCCCCTCAACAAAGACTGTTTACTCCTGGCTGACTCCTGCCTCTCGGGCTCTAGAGCAGTGGTTCTCAGCCTTCCTAATGCTGCAGCCCTTTAGTACACTTCCTCATGCTGTGGGGACTCCCAATGGTAAAATTATTTTTGTTGCTACTTCATAACTGTAATTTTTCTGCTATTATGAATTGTAATGTAAATGATCTGATTTGCAGGAGAGCTGATATGTGACCCCTGTGGAAAGGTTGTTTGATTCCCTGTTGTAACCCACAGGTTGAGAACCGCTGCTCTAGGTGAACTCTGTTGCTGTGGCCTCTTTCACCCCTTATGGAAGTTCTTTAACTGCACATGCAGACACACCCACACCATCCCTATCTACTTAAATAGTTGATTGATAAATAACTATATATTATTGCATGGTGTGCAATGAGCAATCTAAAAGTTAATATTAACAGTTAAAGGTGGACTAAAAGAACATGTGCTTGCCTTGGCTAGCTATCAAGAAAGTTGGAAATCGCTGCCAAAAAAACCAGTGTAGCCTCTAATAACTGTCTTGTTATTCAATAGATGCTGACATGATGGAAGGACACCAATCTGTACATCTGTTTCCGACTTAGCCTGCTCGGGGCACTGACTCAATTTCCTGACACAGCTGAGGAGCTATGCAAACCTTAAAAGCCAACATCTTCAGATTCATCATCTCTATTTTATTCCCCCACGATTAACTATTGGAGATCGAATTACGACCAGATGCAAGCTACACTCTTTTTTTTTTTGCTATATAATATTAATATCATCACATGAGGACACTTCCCCACCCCACCCATTCAGGGTATTCAACCCAGGGCCTCATACATACTAGGCAAACATCTACCACTGAACTACATGTCCTGTCCCCAAAATAAATACTATTGCCGTTAGAGCAGAAAATATTCCCAGCCTAGACAGACGGTGCTAGATATGATCCTGGATGGCTGGTGTATTGAGAGGCTTCTGATGGGATGTGACTCATTCTCTTTTTCTAGCTCTTCAAGGAGCAGTTCTCACTTTTGTTTTGGTCAAATGACAAATGACGACACTTTGTAGACTTGTTTGTAGAGTAATTTTAAGTTGGCTAAACAAGGAGTGTTGAATTCATGAATGCTAAGAGTTTATTTCATCTATAAATAACTGCGTTGGAACAGAGAATGAGAAAAATATTAATTCTCCCTGTGGTGCAGTCAAGGAAAAGTTTTTGGAGGAGGCAACATTTGGTCCAGAGCCGATGGCTGAGGAGAGGGTGTGTAGAGGGTGCCAGGTCCTCATGGGCCCATATATTCTGGGGGTTCATCTGACTTCAAGGATGGTTCATTAGAGGAAATGACATGGGCTACAGCATAATGGCATGGTATTTTGATGTCTCTCAGTATGTGTTAGAGTCTGGTATGCTGACCTAGTGACAGTATGGGGTCAACTGAGCTGAGACTTGAAAAATGTTGGGAGGAATCAGATCTCTCACAGTGGAGAGCAAAATAATGGCAATCCATTGATCAACAAAAAAAAAATTTTTTTTGAGTGTCCTGGCTGAGCATGATGACATACGCTTGTGATCCCAGTATGCAGGAGGCAGAGGCAGGAGGATCAGAGAGTTCACGACCAGACTTGATCATACAGATGGTGAGGCTAGGGTAGGTTCTAGGAGACCGTTTTATTTCAAATAAAAAAGTAAAGGAGAAAACTTTGAATAACTCTTAAAGACTTTTGAACTGGGCTTCTTGACTTGGGGTAGAACATTGTGCCCATTTCCCCTGTTCTGTGCTGCGCTATGCCTGGCTTAAACTGTGTAGGTCTCATGTGTGCTGACACAGTCTCTATGAGTTCATGTGTACCTCAGGCCTACTGTGACAGCAAGGCTCTGTCTCCTTGGAGTCGTCTTTTAAAATCTTTCTGCCTCCTCTTCTGCATAGATCTCTGAGCCTTGAGAGGAAGAGTTTGATAATGACATCCCTTTAGGGCTGAGTGCTCCAAAATCATTCACTCTCTGAAATGTCCAGGGTTGATCTCTGTGTTAATTATTATATACTGCAAGAAGAAGCTTCTCTCATGAAGGTTGAGTGTGGCACTGACCTATCGGTATAATATGTCATTAGGAGTTGTTTTATTGCTATGTCTTGCTTTTTTTTTTTTTTTCTTTTCTTTTTTTTGAGAGAAAGAAAGAACATGACATTGGGTGGGTAGAAGATAGAGACTTTCTGGGAGGAGTTGGAGTTGGGAGATGGAAAGATAAAATATATTGTATGAAAAAAACTGAAATATGATCTGAGATTTTCTGCCTCAAGAAGGAGTATAAATATTGGTGTGAGGAACTGTAGCTGCCAAGAATCTAGACAGAGATCCATGACAGTGGGGGGAAGAGGGGGTTTAAGGAGGCACAGGGAAGGTAAAGAATATATATGAAAACAAAAGGGTTTATGTGGCATGAGGAACAGGGAGATACAGGAGAGGAGTAGGTGGACACAGGATCTTAAATAATTAAAAATAAATAAATAAAACAAAGAACGAAGTGCAACGGATTTTAATGTAACAGAAATGTTCATTACAATGCTTGACTTCAGGTTGGAGAGTTGGCTCATTGACTGAGAGCATGTACTGCTTCTGCAGGAAATCCAGGTTCAGTTGCCAGCACCCACACAGGGCAGTGCACAACTGTCTGCAGCTCCAGCTCCAGGGTTCCTACGCCCTCTTCTGGCCTTTGCAGGAGCTGCACTCATGCACATGGACACACCCAGAGGTACACATATAAACACATAATTAAAACTAAAAATAAAATCTTTTTTAAAATGCTCAAGTTTCCATTTTAACAGAACTTTAAGAAACAAGTTCTTAAAGTTTTAGTGTGGTGCCACAGAATAGCCAGCTCTATATATTAAAAAAAAAAAAAAACTTTAATATGTTTCCCCCTTTTCAGTTGCATATCTGTGAGAAATTGAATTTTCTTTACCTAATTTAAACAAAACAGTGAATGCAGTAGATTCAGCATAGAGCTGATATGATAAACCAGATTTCTCATAGTTGAATGTAAGAAAGATTCACTAAGATAGAAAACAATGCTACTTTTTTTATGTTTTGTTTTGGAAAAGTATTTTTACCAAAATGCCGTTTGTGTTAACATGTAAAAGGTCACAGTCCTTTCAATTCCTTTCAGAAAGAATTAGGAAATATTTGCGAAGTCATTCAATGTTAATTTTTAACATAGTATGATTGAGCTTCCTTCATACACACACACACACACACACACACACGGACACACACACACACACGCCCATTCACAATGATTTTTAAGAGCATCAGAGGGTTCTGAAACCAGGAAGTAGAGAAATTGTGGTTAGGTGAACAGGAGTTCTGCCAGCTTCTCCATGCCCATTCTGGCTGAGAAGTAAAACTAGGCATATAAACCCACTGCAGCATAACTAACTAAAGCCAGCCAAAGCTTCAGGTTTGGTGAACTGAGGCCTGATTTGAGGTATCATGGTAGTCACAGCTGCTTCCATCTACAGGCCCTATATTGGAAGGACACCAAATACATGCATCAAAGACCTGTATGGTGCACCCTGGTGTGTTCTGAAGCCTTCTGAAATACAGGACCATTCACTCTGGTACCTGTGTATTGGAGTGTGGGTAAAGGGAGAGACATAAACCTTTCAGGAAGTTAAAAAAAAAATACTTGTTCTGAGATACTAGCAGATTCCTCGGTGGCTGGTATTGAATACAATTTCTTTAGAGAAACTATACAGCTAGCTACTAAGTGCCTGAAAAATTACTCAACATCATTACTGGTAAGGGAACTATACTCATAATAGGGTACTTAATATTCCACGTCTGGAAGGATTTAAAAAATATAAATGCCAGTCAATGGTGAAAGGTGGCCAGATTGTGGAAAAATAAAATCCTCCTATGTTGTTGAAAGAAAGGTACATGGAAAGATGCAGGCACTTGAAAACACAGATTGGCAGGTCCTCAGAAAGATTAACAGAGTCACCACCATGTGATTCTTAGGTATATAGCCAGCAGAACTGAAAACATGTCCCAACAAAGGCTCACACGTGAATGTTCCTGGCAGCGCTGTTCAGAATAGCTGACACACGGATGCAGTCAGCTCTGTCTGTCAGCCATGGGTAAACAAACTGCCATGTATCCAAACAGCATTGAAGTAGTGTTCGCTGAAGGATTGCTACATCGAGGACAAACCTGGAAAACATCAGGTGAAAAAGAAGCCAGGTACCCCACCCCCCCAGCTCAGAACTAGATAGAGGTCCTGTGACGGAGGGGAAATGGGAGACAGCGCGAGGAAGACTCAGCCCATTATCGATTGCCAGGTTCCACTTGTATTAAATTTCCAGGATTAAATCGTCGAGGGAGTGGGAAGTAGATTAGTGGTTTCCAGAGGCAGGCTGACGTGGAGAACTGGGAATGACTGATTGCGAACAGATTTAGGGTTTCTCTTGAGGATGAAGGAAATGTTTAGAGAGGGATGATTGCACAAGCGTGTATGGATACGCTAAAGCCCACTGACATGTGCATTTAAAAAGTTTTTTGGAGATTTTTGTATTTTTATTACATGTGCATGAGTGTTTGTCTGAACGTGTATCTGTGCACTATGTGTGTGCAGAGGCCGAAAGAGTATGGCAGATTCCCTGGGACTGGGGTTACAGATGGTTGTGAGCTGCCATGTGGGTGCTGAGAATCCAACCTGAGTCCTCTGGAAGAACAGGGCTTCTAATCAATGAGATACCTCTCCAGTCCCCTGATAGGTACATAGGAAAAGGTGAACTTTATGAATTATGGATTGCTGGTCTTCGCTACTCTGTGGGCTCCTCTTTTTCCCTTTATCCTCCCATGCCATTTCACCCAATCACTAGAGAGGAGAAAAAGAAAGAGAGATGGGGAGAGAGAGAGAGAGAGAGAGAGAGAGAGAGAGAGAGAGAGAGAGATCCCCAATCTCATTGCTTTCTTCTTGTTTCTTCTTTGCTTGTAGCTGGTGTTTGCTACTTTGTGGTTTCTTTTTTTTTATTTTTATTTTTTTATTTTTAACCTTTGTTCCCATGGTTTTCCCCCATCACTAGATAGGAGAGAAAGGTTAGAGAGGAGAGGGAGAGAGACATAGATCCTTGAATCTGATTTCTTTCCTCTTGTTTCTTCTTTGAGCTTGACTATTAACAAACCATAGCCAGTCTTTCTGAATGACCACCAACCACCAACCCCACCTCTCAAGGCCCTAGCATTTATATATCCTTGGAAAAGTTCCCAGAATCCCAAATGTCACACAATCACAGAAACTATCTGCAGCTGGCAAAACTAAGCCTCAGGTGCTGTGGACAGTCTGAAGCAGCCTTATACCCTGACACCTGGGTTTAAAAGGAAGACATATTCTTATGTTTTTGTGGCTTGGGGTTGTTTTGTTTTTTTGTTTTTGAAGACAGAGTTTCTCTGTGTAGCCTTGCTTGTCCTGGACTCACTTTATAGCCCAGGCTAGCCTGGAACTCACAACAATCCACCTGCTTCTGCCTCCCTGACTGCTGGGATTAAAGGTGTGCTCCACCATACCTGGCTTGTTTTGGGGTATTTTAAACAACCCCAAATTCTAAAGTTGTCACTACATTTCTCCCCTTCTATTTTAAGCCATTAATTATTCTTGGTGTAGTGGGAAATTAGAAAAAGAAACATTTTCAATGAAATAAGCACTTTTTGAGTTAGTTGCCCAGGTTTTCAGGAAACCTGTCCTGTTCAGTTCTAATATTTATCAGTTTTGATAGTATCCACAGATTTTCATTTCCTGTGGAAATATAAGCGAATCCACATCCTCAATGTCAAACTTTCACTTCCATTCTGATGTTAACACATCCTTAGAATATATAGCCTAAATTCAGTTCAACTGCCTCATAATTTTTGCTGTGGGGCCTCTATAGCTAGGCCCCTCATTTTGTTTCCTGATGGTAAGAAATTATCTTGAACACTTCTTTTGGACCTACAGTCATGGTCTAATGACAACCCTTGCCACATTGCCTGCACACTCCTAGAAGCCTAGGCCGTCTTTCTGCTTTCTGTTTAGAAAAACCGCTGCCCTTAGAGATGCCTTGTTCACAATTTTGTTGCAAATATTTCCCACAATTAAAGTACAAGGCATTTTGCTATCAAAGACTTCAGCTATGGCTTGACCTATTACATTAGCATGGAGTACATTAGAACCATTAGTGGTGTATCCCTTATCTGCTTGTCCATAGGTGCTGCTTGTACCTTTAATGGTCTAATAACTATTTCACATTCCATATTTGCATATTCATACACCAAGGTCTCTATCAACACCTGTCTTTAGTTAGGGTCTGATTCAGCTTTGTTCACTGTAGCAGCTGCATTTGCTGGCATCTTGGAAAGAAAAATCCATTCTTTCATCCTCTGCTGTTTCATCTAGGGCATTTGAAATCAAATTTACTATTTTTATCCTTAACTTTCAAGCCCCATGTTGGTTGCCACTTTGGGGGTTCTTCTTTTTTCCACCCTTTATCACCTCAGTTTCACCCCTTATCACTAGATAGAAGAGAAAGAAGGCTAGAGGTGAGAGAGAAATGTAGAGATACCTGACTCTAATTTCTTTCTTCTTGTTTCTTCTTTGAGTATAACTATTAACAAACCATAACCAATCCCTCTGAATGACCAACAACCACGAACCCTGCTCTTGGGACCCTACCATTAAAATACCCTTTGAAAAGTTCCCAGGATTCCAAACATCACAGAAACTATCTGCAGCTGGCAAAACCACACATCTGCTAGAGCATGAGCAAATCAAAGTCAGCAGCTAAGCTACGATGGACATTCTGAAGCAGCCTCACATCCCCACACCTGGGATTAAACCAATAACATTCATATATTTCTGTTTTTAAGGAAATCAACATTTCAAAATTGTTACTACATGCATGCATTATATGTCATGTACTGTGTAATGTTTCAGGTAATCATGGGTCACATATTCTAACGGTGGTCACCGAAGATTATGTATCCTAGGGTTGGCAAGATGGCTCAGTTGGTAAAGGAGCTTGTCTCATAAACCTGGTGATCTGAATTTGATCCTAGGAACTCAAATATGGTGGAAGGATACACACAGGAATAGACACACATAAAAATTAAAAAAGATCATTTTACCTAGTGATAATATTGCCATCCTGGTTTGTATGTGTGTTCTGATAGTCAGGCCATGGTGAAGCTGTCTGACAGTGCATTTTCTAGAGTGCTGTTGTTAAGTGACATATGAGTGTATGTTATTAAAGTCATAATTTTAGGGCTGGAGAGATGGCTCAGTGCTTAAGAGCACCCACTTCTTTTCCCGAGGAATTCAATTCCTAGCACCCACATGACAGCTCACAACTGTCTGATGCCATTTTCTGGTATGCAGATATATATGTAGACAAAGTGCCTATTTTAAAAATAAAATGAAATCATATTTTTAAAAAGATGGGGAGCTGCCCTCTGCCTATGCTTGTTTCCCGAGATCAAGTGTAAAAGGAGACTGGATTCATAGAGAGATCCTGCCCAGGCAGAATAGCTGTGGATTTGATGAGGTCCTACAGAAAGAGTGATGGAAATGACCCTCCCACTCTGGGGTGAGCATGGGGTCAATGGCCAGAAGAACTAGAAACCACACCCATCTCCTCTGTGGGATGAAGAGCAGCCACAGAAGTTCCTGGTCAGCACATCCAAGTAACCAAGAGAGACTTGCCATCTTAAATTGTTTAATAGATACCTAGAGTGGTCAGGAATTGAAGAGCAGGAGGAAACAGCCACCCCCAGTCTCTTTTAGCTTGTAGGTTCTTCCTGCAGGAGATTAGGCAGAGGGAAGGAAGGATCCTTAAGCTTACCTAATGTCAAACACTCTGAGTTTTATAGAGACTAAATATACTAAATTCTAAAACTGGACTTTTCTTGTGTCAGAGAGCTATCAGAATTTTTTTTTTTCACTTCTTGGAGTGAGTGATAAACTGTTTTCCACTCATGAACAAGGACCAGCTAGCACCTTCCGGCACCTAGTTCTTGCTGTTCATTGGAGAAGTTTCTGTTATATATAGAGCACCTGCCAGAGAACGGCAGGTGCTTCGAAAGAAGAGTAGTCACTGAAAGATGAAAAGGATGAGGTGAAAGGTGATGGGCATGTGAAGTATTTCTGGCAGAGGAAGAGAAAATGCATTTTAAGATGGGTTAAAATTTGACAGCAGATTAGATGTGGGAAGCAAGAAAAAAAGTTCTTCTTTAAGGATGACTCTAAATTTTCTGGCTTGGGGGATGAGTTGCCTGGTTGTTCCAATAAGTGAGTGAAGGTACATAAAAGGAGGAACAGATTTTGTTGGGGGAGAAAAAGATACAGTGTTTTGATCTCGGGGTTGGGGATGTAGCTCAGTTGGTAGAGTGGCTGCCTAGCATATAGAAAGCTCTGGGTTCCATCCCTAGTACCACATGATACTGGGCATGTTGGTTCATGCCTGTAATTCTAGTGTCCCAGAGGTGGAGGCAGGAAAAGCAGAAGTTGATATTATCCTGACTTACATGGTAAATTTGAGGACATCCTAGAGACTTTGCCTCAAAACAAAACAAAAACAAACACCCTGCCCCCCACAAAAACATGAGAGAGAGAGAGAGAGAGAGAGAGAGAGAGAGAGAGAGAGAGAGAGAGAGTCTGCTGGGTTTGGCACAGCCGGGAGTGGTCTGGGGTCTCAGTTGGAGGATTGCCTCCATCAGTTTGGCCTGTGGGGTATTTTCTTGGGTGTTGATTCAAGGGGGTAGGTCACGGAGGGCAGTGCCATCTCTGAGCAGGTGGTCCCATAGGAAAGCAATCTCAGTAAGCCGGTAGGCAGTAGGTCTCTGCCTTAGTTCCTTCCTTGAGTTCCTGCAATAACGGATCGTGACCTGGAAGGGCAAGCCAGATCTTCCTTTCCTTTCCTTCCCAAGCTGCTTCTGGTCAGAACGTTTTACCATAGCAACTGAAGAGCAAAGGAAGAGAGAGAAGATCTAGGACAGCGGTTCTCAACCTTCCTAATGCCGAGACTCTGTAACACAGTTCCTCATGTTGTGGTGCCCCCCCCAGCCACAAAATAATTTTCATTGATTCTTTATAACTGTAATTTTCCTACTGCTATAAATTGGAATGTAGATATCTCTGTTGTCTAATGGTGTTAAGCGACCCCTGTGAAAGGGTCATTTGACTCCAAAGGGGTCACGACCCACAGGAAACACTGATCTAAGGAGACAGGGAGAGCAGTCACGGCGCTGCTAGAATAATGAGAAAGGCTGTCTGGCCACACAGCCAGGCCTTTCAACAGTACAAGCAGACATTACATGAATATACACAGTGACAACAAGATGCGGTTCATCAGCACACATATTCACCTTTTTTCTCTTTTGCACAGGAAGCGCTGTACTACAGCCCCACTCTCCTTGTACATATTTTTTTTAAACTTTTTATTTTGAAGCGGGGTCTCGAGTGTTGCCCAGGCAGGCCTTGAACTCCTTGTGATCTGTGTGCCTCAGCCTGCTGGGGTCACAGGCCTGCTGCTGCCCAGCTATACTTTTGAACAAGTGATAAGAAATTTTGTTTGCGCTGGTGATGTGCAGTGTCCCACATGCCCACTGGCCTGTTGGTTTCATGAAAGCGGTGACTTGATCGTTGAAGATACTGGGATATTGTTCATGATAAGGTCAATTGCTGATTTATCATTTGTGAGACCGAAAGTTCTGTAACATAATATACAATCCTCATAAGTTCAATATGAAGCCTTCTTTCTTTGACTCATGTCATTTTTTTGTATAATGTATGATACATTATATATTTTTTCTTTTTTAGGATATATATATACATATATGCACTCTATTTGCATGTGTGACAGAAGAGAGCATCAGATCCCATTATATGTGGTTGTGAGTCACCATGTGGTTGCTGAGAGTTATACCTCTGGATGAGCAGCCAGTGCTCTTAATCACTAAGTCATATCTACAGCCCCTCCTGTGTCATTTGTTAACTCAGTTTATCCTGTTCTTTAAGCATTCCCACCACTCAAATTTGACAAATACCTCCTCCCTCCTTCTTTCCCTTTACCGCCTCTTATTTGCTTCCACTCTCCCTCCTTCCCCTCCCAAACTCCATCTCTCTTACTCTCTCTCTTTCTCTGTCTCCATACAGTGTTTTCTTAAATAGCCTGGTGGTGGCCTCAAACTTGAGGCAGTCTTCCTGCCTCAGCCTCTTAAGTGCTGGAATTAACAGCATCAGCCAAGTCTGGTTTGCTTGCCTGGGTTTTCCTCTCCTTCTTCTTTTCCTCTATCTGTTTCTCCCTTCCCTATTTTTCTTTTTCTTTTTCTTTTTTGAGACAGTCTCATTATGTTGCCTAGGCTAACCTCAAACTTCTGGACTCAAGTAATCCTCCTGCCTCAGCCTCCTGAGTGGCTGGCATGACAGAAAAGTTGCTACCACTTCTCTCAATGTGCTGTTTCTCCAGCTAGAATACCAGTCTGAAGTTAAAACCCATTATCTGCTTCTTGTCAGTCTAGGAATAAATTCTTGTTTAATCACACATGGCCATGGCTTCACTCACTGAGGAGAAAGAACAGCCCCACATGAGAGCTTCATGCTGCTTAAACAGCCAGTGAGAAAAAAAGGTGACATCTCAGCAAAATCTTAGCTTGTTACAACTTTGCTGGACACTGTTTCTCACTTGATTTTGTAGGACTCCAGTCTCCCACTTGATCTGTGCTCTCTCAGAATCTTTTCTAAGACAGGCTTTCAGGTCACTCACTCACGGTCACAGGGCCCCTTTCTTTGGAGCAGCACATATTCTTCTCCCCTCCTCATGTTCCAGCGTCTTCCATTTTTCTCCTGAGGGTCACAAAAATCCCTCCTCCAAGTATCACAAGACAATTCTCAGCCAAGGTCTTAAGTTATATCTTTCTTAAAGATAAGGGTAGAAGGAGACAGAAAGAAGGGGGAGGGTCGGAGAGGGAAAAGGAGAGAGGGAGATGGGAAAGGAGGAAACCTTTGTTGCTATCTCTTCCTAAATCTGTGACTTCACTCTAATCACAAGAAAAATATCAGGCCAACTTAAAGAATACTGTCCAAGACACCAACCACTGTTTAAGAGTGCCACAGTCAAGAGAAACTAGGAAAGCTGACGACAAAAAGGAGACTACAAATGACACCGTATGGGATGTTGGCCTGTGTCCTGAGGGAGGAGTACAACCCAGTGAGCAGCCCGAAGAGACAGAGGTTAGTAGTCAGTACTATGGCACTGAAGTCAAGCCTTTGTTTTCTAACTTACATATGTAATTTACACACAGCCACGTGCGTGTTTGTGTGTGTGTGTGTATGCGAGCGTGCACGCATGTACAGTTAGTTCTTTTCTTCTGTCATGTGGGTTCCAGAGATGGAACTCATGGCACTAGGCTTGGTGGCAAGTGCCTTTACTCAGTGAGCCATCTCACTGGCCCCAATCATTTATTTATTTGTGTGTGTGGTGTGTGTGTGTGTGTGTGTGTGTGTGTGTGTGTGCAATTGCCAGGGGAACCCAGAAGGGGGCACTGGATTTATGGGTGCCCAGTTTGTGTGCTGGGAACCATAAGCATGGAGCTGTCTCTCTGCCCTCCACTTCCCAGTTTTTTGCTTTTGAGAGATGTAACATTATAGGTAAGATGTGAACTTTAAAAAAGCTTTTTAATAGGTTTATCCTATATTATATTGTCTATATGAGTGAGTATATACCGTGTGTGTCTTTCTGCTTCTGGGCTAGCTCACTCAGGATGATCTTTTCCAGTTCCTACCATTTACCTGGAAATTTCATGATTTCCTTGTTTTTTATTGCTAATATTCCATTGTGTAGATGTACCACAATTTCTGTATCCATTCTTCAGTTGAGGGGCATCTGGGTTGTTTTTAGCTTCTGGCTATTACAAATAAAGCTGCTACAAATATGGTTGAGCATCTTTTGAATACATGTACACCTAAAGAAACTAATCAAGAGGGAGGACTCTGGCTAAAATGCTCAATCCCCATCCTGAAAGGCAAAGAGGACGGACATCAGAAGAAGAGGAAAACAGGAAACAAGTTAGGAGGCTGCCACAGAGGGCCTCTGAAAGGCTCTGCCCTGCAGGGTATCAAGACAGATGCTGAGACTTATAGCCAACTGTTGGGTAGAGTGCATGGAATCTTATGAAAGAAGTGGGAAATAGTAAGATCTGGAGAGGACAGGAGCTCCACAAGGAGAGCAACAGAACCAAAAAATCTGAGCACAGGGGTCTCTCCTGAGACTCATACTCCAACCAAGTACCATGCATAGAGATAACCTAGAACCCCTGCACAGATGTAGCCCATGGCAGTTCAGTGTCGAAGTGGGTTCCATAGTAATGGGAACAGGGATTGCCTCTGACATGAACTGATTGGCCTGCTCTTTGATCACTTCCCCCTGAGGGGGGAGCAGCCTTACTAGGCCACAGAGGAAGACAATACAGCCAGTCCTGATGAGATCTAATAGACTAGGATCAGAAGGAAAGAGAGGAAGACCTCCCCAATCAGGGGACTTGGGGAGGGGCATTTGTGGAGAAGGGGGAGGTAAGGTGGGATTGGGAGGGGTTTATGGGGGGATACAAGTGAATAAAAGTGTAATTAATAAAAATTAATATTAAAAATTTAGCTTTTTAAAAAGCCAATAATGTGACATATTAAAATAATCAGAATATTGTGCCAAATAGGTTTTGGCAAGTGACCGTCCTCTTCTTAATTCCTTAGTCCTAATGAATGAGAAATACTGACATTCAGTTTCAAGTTCTCCATCTCTTGGGTCTTGTCCTCTGTTTTGTTTTGCTCTGACTACCCTCACCCTATCTGGGTACTCTGAACTCTGGCTCACTGTTCCCTCTTTTTGAATCCCATTTTCTCTGCCTCTTGCTGCCTCAGCTTAATCTCATCTGCTCAGAGAACTCTTCCCCCACTACCATCTATCACAGTAACAGTTCTAATCACCATTTAGACTTTGTTACTTGCAGTCTTTGCTTCCTCCATGAGAACAGAGAACCTAACTGTTTTGTTCTGTATTGTTTCCAGGCGCCCACACAGTGGCCTGTCTGTTGCTACAGACTGAAGGTTTGTGCCTCATATTGAGGTGTTGAAATGCTCAACCCCAACATGACAATACTGAGAAACTGAGGGCTTTGAACCTTGGGAGTGTGGCCCTGATGAATAGGATTGGTGCCCTTGTTGGAGAAGGCCCAGAAAGCTCTTCTAGCCTTTCCAACTTGTGAGGTTGTCTCTGCCCCATCAGCAGATTCTTTCTGTTGTCTTCCTGGTTTGGGATTTCTCAGCCTCCAGAACTGTTGTTTAACTAGCGGAGTCTGTGGTATTTTGTTATAGCAGCTCTGACTTATGTGGCTGTAATAGTTGATCAATAAGTATTATTTGTTGGGTACCAAGGGATAATTTTCCAAGAGTGAAAAACATGGCTGTCATGAAATGCGTGATAGACATGTATGCCAAATTTTACTTAAATCATTTAGTAAATGGAACCACCAAGACAATAAGGTTGGTTCAATGAGACTTTACAGAAGTATCTGAAGAACTGGTGGTTGGGGTCTGGGTCAGATATTTCCAGGTCTTCAGCCTCAAGAATGAAATAAAAGCTCACACAGATGGCCAAGTAGTGAGGGAACTTTATTCAAAGCATAGCAAAACTACAAGTCAGAAATACAGTGTTGAGACTAACAGATTGGAATGAATTAAGATAACCAAGGGCCCCAATTACTATTTGAGGCTCCTTTTTATGGAGTACAAGAAAGTCTGTTTGCCAAGGGACATGGTTGAGGTGATTATTTTTTTTATCAGCAAATTTAGTTACATAACCATTTCTTTTATTATGCACGTCTCTTCCTGTGGTGGTTTGAAGAGGAAAAGCCCCCATAGGCTCATAACTTCTGAGCGTTGAAGCCAGCCCCAAATCCATGTTTTTCTTTATAAGAGTTGCCATGGTCATGGAGTCTCATAACAGCAATAGAACAGTGGCTAAAACACTTCCCATAGTGCATCTGGTTTTAATCATATGCACATAGAATTATGTACAGCCATAAGATGATAGAAGGGGGAATATCCCTGAATATTCACGTTGAGACACACAGTCTGCCTACTCTGTATGTTCCAAAACCAGTCTAGGCCAGATCACTACCCATTTTTGTAGTGCCTGGATTGTTATCAAGGAGTTGTTAGGAGTGGCTAATTCCCACTGTTTCAAGCAGGCGTGCTAGAATCTCACGCCGGGGGAGAAGGGGGTCTTAGGTGTTGCTAACCAGGGTGCTGGCTGCATTGTTCAAGGAGAGGTGTATGCATAGCCCATGCCAAAGTAGATCCTAAATTGCTAAGCCATTCCTTATGTGAGCCTGTCTCTCAGGTAGATAGGGAGGGCATTCTGAAATAAGGTAGGCAGGTTAGAAGCCTGGTAACTATCCCAGAGAGCAATCAGCTGTAATCTTTGGAGCTGTATTTCCTGTTGCATGGGAATCATTTGCATATATCACAGAGAGCTTATGTCACAGAATCTGGACTCTATTAGTAGAAGTACACCCTCCAAGAAAATTATGTTTGAGTGGGCTTGCCATACGATGCTCAGGCATGACATTGAAAGGACATGCAATTATCTTTTGCCATAGCAATAAGCTTTGGACATTAAACAAAAGGAGCGAGAGTCCAGTTGGAGGTTGGCTCCCATAGCTGTTTCCCAAGAGCAAGGCACTAGACCTGCTTCAAGGCATCGTTCGCTCAGACCATTATCAAAACCTGTCCCAGGACCCAGTCTTCAGGAGATAGCCAGTGTTGTGCCTTCTGAAGTCTGGCCAGAGTTCTCCTCACTCCTTATCAGGCAAACTGATATGTGCAGCCCATTATCAGGATGATCAGCCTTAGCCCTCCAGATGCAGAGGCAGGAGGAGCAGGTGTTCGAGGCTAGCCTGGGCTACATAAGACCTTGTCTCAAAAAAATAAAAATAAAAAATAAAAAAACAACAAACAAAAAAACAAGCAGTCCAGGTCGAGGATGTGATTCTGTTGTTTAAGTGCTTGCCTAGCAGGCACAAAGCCTTGGCGTCCATTTCAGAACAGCTCATAGCAGGGCACAGTGCTGCATGTCTGTAATCCTCAAGAGGTTCTGGCAGGAAGAACAGGAGTTCAAGGTTATCTTTGGCTACCTAGTGAATTCAAAGCCAGCCTGAAACATGTCAGGCCTTGTCTGAAACAAAGAAACAATCCAAACAACAACAAAGAATTGTTATTAAGGCCAAAGATTCCACCTTCCCCCCCCAAAAAAAATTATGGCATCTGTTTATACCAAAACACCCCGTTATCTTTGTCAACTCAGTTTTCGGGCCTTTTAAAATGTTTTTTAGTTTGGTTTTGTTTTGTAGCTATACATAAAACCCCAGCTGGGGATTTCCAGAAATAACTGATGTAGGGCGGGAAGGAGAATTTGAAGGTGGGAGCCCAGATCCTGCAGCCAGCATGTGAATAGTAGAGGTCTGGCAATATAAGCAGAAACGGAAAGATGACCTCATTTGTATTCTGGCCCGAGAGCCCAGCTGCATGCTGGCTAGACAGGTATCAGAGCCATCTTCTTTCCAGCTCTCGCTCCCCTGAGAGGCTCCTCTGTAAATCAGGTCTGCAGGCCAGCTTCCCACGTAGACCATTCTCTAAATTTAGAGCTTGCTTTCTTCAGGTAGAGAGCTAACTTGGAGGCTAAAGCACTAACCAGGGACTGCAGGAAGAAAGCATTTTCAAAGCAAATAATGACCCCGGCCCAGCAGAACATATGACCCTTTTGCACATCAGAGGGGATCGCTTGGCAAGTGGCATCTTGCCAGGGAGTTAACAGGAAACAAATCCCTTACAGCTCCGAGGTGCTAGAGGGGGGTTTCAGAATGGCTCAGCCTGGGAGGGCTATGCAAGCACTTACAAGAATTGCCTCACTTGTACTTTGATGTTATCGTTCAGTGAGTCTCTGCTGCTGGGAAAGGGCATGTGGGATCAGAGTGGTTACATCAGGGAGAGACTATGGGGACACTCCAGCCTTTCCCATGCCACAGATGAGGCATTCAAGGGACAGAAAGATCAAAGCCTTTGCCCAGAGGCATGCAGTGAACTGTGAGTAAAAATCCAGGCCACTCATTTCCTAGTACAGGTGTTTCCAAACCTTGTACCTTATCGATGAGCAAGGCAGGGGCTGTGGTACCCGAGCGTGCTTGCTCATTAGGTGACAGAGCACTATTTCTGGTGCAGAGCCGAAGCATCAGTTAGCAAACCGCAGGCTGAGATAAATGTGGTCCCCCGTGCATGGGGAGCAGCATGTGACAGTGTGACGAGATGTGTCAGAACAGGAACAATTAAAAGCAGTGCCATGGCAACCAGCATTCACTCTGGGCCTAGGCAGCTTTGGTAATTGGGGGTGCCGTTCAAGATGGCTTCTCATCTGCTGAGAAGCCTGCAGATGAGAGGCTCAGAAATAGACCACACAGAAAACAAGCAGCCACAAGCAGGCTCCAACTTCTTCACCAAGTGTTGGGGCTTTTAGCCTAACTCACAGGAGAGAGAAACCCAGCAGCCTTGGGATTTCCCCCAGAATTCCCATGACTATTGTAAAGAATGGTTTTGCTTCCCCTTAGAGCACTAATGTTCCAATAAGGGGCTCAGAAAGTGAGCAGAAGGGAAAGAACTCCTTTCTCCTTCCTCCCTCCTTCTCTCTCTCCCTCCCTCTTTTCCTCCCTCCCTCTCTCCCGCTCTCTTTCCCTCCTTTCCCTTCTGCCCTTTTCATTGTTTGAGACAAGGTCTCACACTGTAGTCCAAGCTATCCTGGAATTCATTATGTATCCCAGGCTACCCTCAAACTCCTAGAAATCCGGCCTCAGTCTCTTTTGTGTGTGTGGAAATTACAGGCATGACCACCACGCCTGAACTCTACCTTTCTTGTATATTATAGGCTCTATTGCTATCCCCATCAATTAATAATAATAATAACAATACAATAAGTCTCCAGCCATGGCAGGTGACCAGATGAAGGTTTGGCATGAGTTCAGCTTCATCATCAGGACTCATTATTAGGCCGCTGTGCTTGGCTGCCGATGCTGCCATGATTTTAACCTTGATGAGTATACCTTCTTTCCTGAAGCACAGACTACTTGCTGTTTCCATTATTTGCTCCTCTGCTTTTTAATTGTTATTTTTATTTTGGAGTCAGGGTCTCACTGTATAGCCCAGGCCATTCTTGAACTCAGGATCTTCCTGCCTCAGTTCTCTGAGCACTGGGTTTACAAGTGTGTACCACCAGGCCCACCCTTTCTCATTTGATTTATTTTTCTTTTAAATTTCTATTGGTCACATTGCAATAAAGACTCTCAGCTTTCCTAAGAAGCAGATGTGGTCCTATGACCAGGCTGACCCCACTGTGAGTGGAAGTGCAGCTTTCTGGGATATGCTCTTGGCTCCAACCTCCCATCTGCTGGTGGGCTGGCTTGCTGTGGAGTAATGCCGTCATCTTGGGCTGTGAAGATGAAGACAATATCACAGGAATAGCAGAGCAATAACACATGCTTTTCTTTTTTCCAGTTTAAAGAAGTTGCTACTTATTTTGTCACTACTTTCAAAACAGGAAAATGGGAGGCATCCAATCTGCCAGCTAAAAGAAGCCGAGTTTGAGTAAAAATTCTTTTTTCATTATGCTGTGC